>NC_142888.1:81175000-82425000 GCF_051225735.1 Oryctolagus cuniculus | reverse complement strand
AGCAGTGGAAGATGGCCCAAATCCTTGGGCCCCTGCACCCGCGTGAGAGAACTGGAAGAAGCTCCTGGCTCTTGGCTTTGGATCAGCACAGCTCTGGCCATTGCCACCATTTGGAGAGTGAACCAGTGGATAGAAGACCTCCCTCTCTGTCTCTACCTCTTTCTGTAACTCTGTCTTTCAAATAAATAAAATAAATCTCTAAAAAAATAACACTTCTACTGAGATATGTATACTCTAAATATTATCCATTGTTTGAGTCTTAATATACTCACAGAGTTGTACAGCTTTTCTCCATTAGCCCTGTTTGAGGAAATTGATTCTTTGTTATTTGTGACAGTAAACAAACACTGAAGAATGGTCTATTGTTTGGTAATCTGTGCTCCCAAAAGTCAAAGCCTGAATTTCCCATCAGCTTACTCCAACATTTGTCTCTGTGGTAGTCATTCACATAAGCATTTATTGTGGCTTCCTGAAACATTAATCATTCATTTTTCTTTCTTCAGCTATTAACTAGCCCTGTCCAGAGAAAATATATATGTGAGATGCATGGGAGATGATTTACCCTACCCTGCTGGTACAGAAGTATCTTCCAACATTCAGAGAGTTTTAATTTCCTTCTTCAATCAGTTTTTAAAAAATTTTATTTATGAGAGAGAGAGAAAGAGACAGAGAGAGAGAGAGAGAGAGAATATCTCCCATCCACCCATCCACTGGTTCACTCTCCAAATGCCCATATAGCCAGGTTTAGGCCAGGCTGAAGTGGGGACCTGGAAACTCAATCCAGGTCTCCCACATGAGTGGAAGAGACTAAACTACTTCAGCCACCACTGCTGCCTCCCACTGTCTTCATTAGCAGAAAGCTAGAGTCAAGAGCTGGAGCTGGGTATCAAACCCAGGTATTATGAGGTGAGATGCAGGTGTCTTAAGTGGTATCTTAACCACTAGGCCAAATAGTCAAATTTTGATGATTTTTTCTGGTTCAGACAGGGATTCTTAACCTGGGGCTACAATCCTCTGAGGAGCCAAGAAGTTATGAGAGACCTGTGAATCTTCCTGTGAACAAGGTATTCTTTTTCTTTTGAATAAATATATCTTAAACATATTCACTACTATTATCAAGCATATGTAGTTACTATTTTTATTTATAAAGCAAAAATTCTTCCTGACATGTGACTGAATTCCTAGCAACTTTTTCATTATGTATTTTCTCAATAGGCAGAAACAAGAACTGTTGTCATGTGGTAATCAGAAAATGTTTTAATTAACAAAAGAAAGAGCAAAATGCTTTTTCACCAAAGTAAGTAAAAACTCTTCTTCATTGAATAGGGCATCAATTTATTAGCAATGATGAACACATTAGCCGGAATTAATTGGTTTGCTTCATGGTAGGGAATTAAACAATTCAATCCTAAAAGCAGAGTAGGGCTCAGAAGTGGCCCCAAGCAAATTTAATGATTTAGAAAAGTCAGCCTTTGGGGTGCCACGTATGCTTGGGGAAATTGCTCTTTCCATACTTACAACTGTAGTCAAACTTTGCTGGGTGGATGATTGTTTGATTTGTACCACTCCAAAAGCCAAATTCCAAATGTTCCCCAGTTTCTTCCAGTGCTGGAAAACACACGAGGGGAAATCATAGTGTGCTGAGCATCAGGAATAATGATTAAAAAAACAGAAGGGGGTTGCCAAATATATAACCAAGACCAAATTTGCCCACTTCTTATTTTGTTGGAGGGATAAGGAAGTAGCAATATCTATCTTAGAACTTAAGCAGACTGCAGTCTTGAGATCACTTTGACTTCCATTCCTTTTTTTCTTTTCTAAAGATTATTTACTTGAAAGGAAGAGTTACAGCTTTACACACACACACACACACACACACACACACAGGGTGGGGGGATCTTCCATCCACTGGTTCACTCTCCAAATGGCCACAATGACCAAAGCTGGGCCAGGCTGAAGCCAGGAGCCTGGAATTCCATCCAGCTATCCCACATGGGTGGCAGGATAGGTGGCAGGGTCCCAAGCACTTGGGCCATCTTTTAAGGCTTTCCGAGATGCATTAGCAGGGAGCTGGATCAGAAGTGGAGCAGCTAGAATTTGAAACAGCACTCAGATGGGATGCTACCATCACAGGTGGCACAACAGAGGCCCTTTCCTTTCCTTTTGAGGTTCTCTCTTCCCTTTGTTCTTTCCCAGAACCTCCTTCTTGATTGCAAACCTTTCCCATCTCATCCAGCTCAGAATCCCCCTTTCTAGCCAAAGCCATTCAACTGGCTTGAATTGTCTGTATTTTTCTGAAGGGGTTCCCCCTCTAATGTTGCCAGAATGTCTCAATATTCTTAGAGCTTGTCCTCAGTTTCCAAAACTTTAGGGCGTCCCATAGGCCACAGTTCTGACTTCAAATGCACATTGACCTTTTCCTTTCAACCAAACACCCTCCTTCTCCATTGCATTGCTTCAGAGCCTCCTCAAGCCTATTGTCTTGCTCCAGGCATCCTCCTTTGGCTTGGGGTTATGATTTGGTCCTTTCCAATCCCACCCCATATGATTAGGCCTTTGTTTGAAGTCCAGGAGTAATCACACTCAGACTAGGTCTCTACCAGCCAAAGCAAAAAGGACATTTGTGGAAACATTCTGTGGTCCTTGAAGAAGGGGTTTTCTGTTGCCTGACAACCAGCTGATTGCCTCAAGTAGCCTTTCTTCCTGATATGACCTTAGGGCCATAAGTGGCTACTTTCCCCAGCACTAATACAGCGAGTATACAATGATGATTTCAGCGGCTTGAGAAGAGGCCATATCCCAAGAGGTACTCCAGAGAGCTGATTTTCTTAGAATTGCAGAGCAAAAGGCTCCTGAGGACTGGCCTGAGAACTTTGTTTGCCTTTCTCCAACCTTTGTCTGATTGCCACCTAGTGGCATGTATGGGTGAGGGGTGGGTGGCAGTGCTCCAGCAGGGTGCAGTCAGTAAGTGGGTGTATTGACTATAAATAATTTAAAATCAATAAAGCTGACTAGAAGCTAGTAAGATTGTTATTATCACCATAAGCCAGCAATTATGGACACTATCAATGACAAAATTTCTCCCTTTGGTACAACCCCACCCCAGCCCCTGAGTGGTTTCCTCATCTCATCTGGAGGGCCATACTTAAGACTGACTCTACAGATCAGACTTCAAGTTCATATCCTTTCCCTTCAGCAACATTTCCCTGTCTGTACTCCATCCTCTTGGGGCTCTGCTGTTTACTTTCCTTGGTGGAGTTTCTTTAGAGGGGAGGGTTTACAGTGTGTAGCCAGCTCTTCCTAGCAGGCACACCTGCATTGTAACAGGAGTCACCTGAAGAAGCAATGCTCTAGTCTGACAGTGAAACCCTATTATCCTAAAAAATATGCTGTGAAACACTAACAGTTTTTCCTTAAAGTATCACTTTCAGTGGTATTTCCTCTGGAGAATCTTTCTTGACCATCCATGATGAGGACAAGTTCCCATGACCTAAAGTGTTCGAGTACCTTTCACTTGCCCTTTCATACTGTCCATCACACTTGTAATTATTTGTTCATTGTATTACCTGCTAGATTGTAACCTTTATGTGGGCAGAAACCACAAATCTATCTTGCTCACTATTGGAATTCCATAGCCTAACATATTCCCTAACTCATTTTAGCATATTCCATAAATAGCTGATGAATGGATGGAAGCCTTCCATCTATAAGTAAGTGAACATTGGGAATAGCTGTGATATATTCTATACTGCAGGCTTTAATTGAAATTATATTTAACAGATCCTAGATCACTTTTTAGAAAAAGGAGTCATTAACCTCATTTCCCTACCTTTCAGTCACACAATGTTTTTTTTTTTTAAATTCTTTTTAGATTTTTAGTTAACAGATTCAGTATAGTTCACAGATACAATTCTGAGAATATGATTTTCTCTGGAGCTGGCGCTATGGCGTAGCAGGTAAAGCCACTGCCTGCAGTGCTGGCATTCCATATGGGTGCCAGTTTGGGTCCCGGCTGCCCTACTTCCAATCCAACTCTGTGCTGTGGCCTGGGAAAGCAGTGGGGGAAGGTTCAAGTCCTTGGGCCCCTGCACCCATGTGGGAGACCTGGAAGTAGATCCTGGCTCTTGGCTTCAGATCAGAGCAGCTCTCGCCAGTGTGGCCATCTGGGGAGTGAACCAGTGGATGGAAGATCTCTCTCTCTCTCTCTCTCTCTCTTTCTCTCTTTCTCTTTTCCCCTCTTCCTTTCTGTAACTCTGCCTTTCAAATAAAATAAATAAATCTTTAAAAAAAGATTCCCCTTCCTATTTCCCTCCCCCTCCCTTCTTCTCTTTTCTTTCTTTCTAGTTTTTGAGATGGCATATTTTTAATTTACATTGCAGTGAAGGGCTTAATTCTCCACTAAATTACAAATTCAACAGGTAAAAAGAAAAAAGATCCTAGTCTAGTGGAAGTATAGTCAAGGACCATACACAAAGTCAAATGGGAAGATGGCCATTTCATCTATATACAGTAAATTTTGAAGGAAACACAGATTATTGAAACTATAGTAGTATAACATTCTTACAAGGCATAAAACAAAATTTGGCAAACCTATATTTGCAGCAACATGGATACACACAGGTGTTTCTTTTTTTTTTTAAATTCAACTCCCTTATATAATAGAGAACATGCAGTTTAAAAAAAGTCCTGACCTGATGTCTTTACTACTGAATCCTACAAAAACATTTAAAGAGGAACTAAGTCCAGTACTCATCAAACTATTCTAAATATTGAACAGGATGGAACTCTGCCAAACTCTTTGTGCAAGGCCAGCATCACTCTGATACCAAACCAAACAATGACACAACACCAAAAGAAAACTATAGACCTATATCATTGATGAACACACATTCAAAGAATACAAATAAAATACTAGCAAACAAAATCCTAAACCACATCAAAAAGATTATACGTCATGATCAAGTGGGATTTGTCCCAGAGATGCAAGGGTGGTTCAACATTCACAAATCAAGAAAATTCATAAATCACATCAACAAGATGAAGACTAAAAAACATATGGTAATCTCAATAGATGCAGAGAAAGCATTTCATAAGATCTGACACTCATTCATGATAAAAATAAGCCTCCATAAATTAGGTATGGAGGGAACATATCTGAAAATTATAAAGGCTATAAGGCTAGCATTGTGGCATAGTGAGTTCTAGTCCTGGCTGCTCCACTTCTGATCCAGCTTCCTGCTAATGGTCTGTAAAGCAGCAGCAGATGGTACAAGAGCTTGGGCCCCTACCACCCACGTGGGAGACCCAGATGAAGCTCCTGGCTTTGGTCTGGCCCATCCCGGCCATTGCAACCACTTGGGGATTGAACCAGCAGATGGACAATCTCTCTGTCTCTCCCTTTCTCTCTCTGTAACTCTGACATTCACATAAATAAATTAATATCTAAAAAATTATAAAGGCTATATATGACAAACCAATAGCCAATATAATACTGAACAAGAAAAAGCTGAAAGCATTTCCTCTCAGATCTGGAACAAGACAGGGATTCCAATTTCACTACTCTGATTCAACATAGAACTGAAAGTATTAGCAAGGGCAATTAGGGAAGAGAAATAAATAAAAGGCATAAAAATTAGAAAAGAAGACATCAAAATACCCATGTTTGCACACGACACGATTTTGTACATGGGAAAACCTAAACATACCACCAAAACACTGTTAGAATTGATAAGCCAACTCAGTAAATTGCAGGTTACAAAATTAACATACAGAAAACAGTACTTTTCTTGTATACCAATGATGAATTAACTGAAAGGAACTCAAGAAAGAAATCCCATTCACAATAGTCACCAAAAAATCAAATATTTAGGAATAAATTTAACCAAAATAGTGAAAGATCTGTACAATGAAAATTATAAAACATTGATGAAAGAAATCAGCAAGGACATAAAAAATGAAAAGATATTCCTTACTCAAGGATTGGAAGAATCAATCTCATTAAAATGTCTGTACTACCTAAAGAGATCTATAGACTCAATACAATCCTTATCAAAGTCCTGATGACATTCTTTACAGAATTAGAAACATTTCCTAAAATGCATATAGAATCACAAAAGACCAGTAACAAAGTGATCCTGAGCAAAAATAAATCAAGTTGGAGGAATCACGGTACCAGACTTCAAAGCATAATACACACCTATAGTAATTAAAACCACATGGGGGGAGGCGGCACTGTGGCTTAGTAGGTAAAGCTGCCACCTGCAGTGCCAACATCCCATATGGGTGCCAATTCGAGTTCTGGCTGCTCCACTTCTGATCCATCTCTCTGTTATTGCCTGAGAAAGCAGTAGAAAATGGCCCAAGTCTCTGGGCCCCTGCACCTGTGTGGGAGGCCTGAAAGAACTCCTGGCTCCTGGCTCCTGGCTTTGGATCAGCACAGCTCTGGTCATTGTGGCCATTTGGGGAACGAACCAACAGATGGAAAACCTCTCTCTCTCTCTCTCTCTCTCTCTCTCTCTCTTTCTCTCCCTCTGCCACTGCCTCTTTGTAACTCTGCCTTTCAAATAAAATAAATACATCTTTAAAAAAAAAAAAACTGCATGGCACTGGCATAAAAACCAACACATATATGAATGGAACAGCATAGAGAGCCCAGAAATAAATCCACCTCCATATAGCCAACTGATTTTTCACAGAAGTGTTCAAACCATACATTGGAGTAACAATAATATCTTTAACAAATGGTGCTGTCAAAATTCGATACATATATGCAGAGGAATGAAATTAGATCTATACCTCTTACCACATACAAAAGTCAACTCAAGATAGATCAAAGACCTAAATTTAAGACCTGAGACTATGAAGTTGCTGGATGAAAATGCAGGAGGAACACTCGAGGACATCAGTGTAGGTGACAACTTCTTGGATAAGACCCCCCAAGCACAGGTAACAAAAGTAAAACTAAGCAAATGGGGCTGTATCAAACTCAGATACTTCGGCGCCTCAAAGGAAATAATCAATAGAGTGAAGAGACATCCAGTATAATGGGAAAAATATTTGCAAGCTATCTGTCCAACAAAGGATTAATATCCAGAATACATCTACAGCTTAAAAACCTCAACAACAAAGAACAGTCAATCCAGTTAAGAAATGGCCAAACAACTTCAATAGATAGTTCTCAAAAGAAGAAATATAAATGGCCTATATATATAATATATATATATATATATATATACAAAAAATGGTCAACATCATTAGCCATAAGGGAAATGCAAATCAAAAATACAATGAGATATCACTTCATTCCTGTCTAAGGCTAAGATCCAAAACACAGAGAGTAACAAATGCTGGCAAGGATGTGGAGAAAGGCGGATACTTATATGCTGTTGGTGGGAATGTAAATTAATACAACCACTATGGAAAACAGTATGGTGATCTCTTGAAAAAAACTTTTCATATGATTCAGCAACCCCATTACTGGGCATATATCCAAAAGAAATGAACATGTTATATGAAAGAGCTACCTGAACCACCATGGTTATTGCTGCACTGCTCACAACAGCCAAAATATGCAATCACAATTTAAAACTAAATGTAGTAGCCATAACTGCTAGTTTCTAGCAGGTAGAATTTTCCTTCTCTTCTTGGCCCTATAGTCAGTTTCTTACACTAAGTCCTGACTAAATTCCTACAGGGACTGACCTTGCTCCTTTCCTATATCATTTCCCCTAAATGTTTCCCCTTGCTGGATATACCAGATTGGCCCTTCCTTCAAAGACATCCTCAGGTTCTGTTTCCCCTTGAAATTAACACAAGCAAAGACTCCTTTTTTTCTTCTTTGAACTACTAGAGTTCCAGATCAAATATTCTTCTACACTTTTTAAAGGGCATTTATTGTGCCCCTGTTATGTGCCAGCCATGAGCACATTGCATTATTCCACTTAAGGCTCACAAGAACCCTATGAAGTAGATTATTCTTATTCCTATTTCACTAAGGAATCTGAGATTAGGAAACTAGGAGAAAAATAAATATTGTTTACATGTATTAATTCTTTTCCTAGTTTCATGATTAAACTCCTCTAGGCTTAGCTCCAAACTTCTCATTATTAAGTTTGATGATTCCTTGAATAGAAGTGAACACCTTGGTTGCAGAGCTAAAAATGGCCAAACACCTTCTGTAGAATTTCCTTCTCCTCTGCCTACTTCCTAATAAAGAGGGATCCCTACATGGAAACATTGCCAAACTTCAGAGTTCCTTTCTGTGCTACCCCTACCCTGGAGTTAGCACAGGGCCACACCCAGTGAGTGCCAAGGGACAAACTGTTCTGAACACCCCATGGAGATGAGCAGAGGGTGAGCTTCCATTGGCATGGAAGCTGCTACTTCCCACAATAAACAAGCACCAACCTGGGCATTTCAGAGAAGTAACATATTCAGAAGTGAAAGAATAAGAAAGCTGGAAAATCAGGAATAACCTAAGTATTGCATTCTACAAGGGGTAGAGGTGGAGATTGCAGCTATGTCAGATATGAAGGAATGGTAGGTATGGCCATCTCCCCAGATCTCATCCCCACCCCTCTGAAAATTATCTCTTTTATCACCAGAAGATTTTCACTTGCTTCAGCTTTCTGCCAATAATTTTGTAATTGGGGGATTCATTTTGAGTGTAATAAAGAACAATGAAGTCCTTAAAAGTGAAAAAGTGGGCACCAGTTTGCATCCCAACTGTTCTACTTCCTATCCAGCTCCTTGCTAATGTGCTTGGGAAAGCAGTAGAAGATGGCCCAAGTTCTTGGGTCCCTGAACCCACGTGGGAGACCAAGAAGGAGCTCCTTGCTCCTGGCTTCAGATCAGCCCAGCTATTTGGGGAGTGAACCAGCTGGTAGAAGATTCTCTCTCTCTCTCTCTCTCTCTGTCTCCCCATCACCACCTTTCTCTATCTGTAACTCTACCTTTAAAAAAATTAAAAGTGAAAACGTATCAGAAGGCTATG
This sequence comes from Oryctolagus cuniculus, assembly GCF_051225735.1. Lineage (NCBI taxonomy): Eukaryota > Metazoa > Chordata > Mammalia > Lagomorpha > Leporidae > Oryctolagus > Oryctolagus cuniculus. Next base: position 82,416,008 of record NC_142888.1, on the reverse strand, counting down.
CAGCTACCATTCATTTCACTAAACTTGCTTCCTTTCTAATGCTGTCCTTAAGGGAGTCAGGTTTGGATTGCAGAGTGAGATGGTTTTTGGTGGAGCCTGCAGTTCTTTGTGGAGTCAGATAGTTGGCACAGCTGAGTCTGAAAGGGCAGCATGGCTGCACTGGGGACCCAGATAGTGTGAAGAGACAGAGAGGAGGCTCCCAGGTACAAACTTCTTTTTTTGTTACTTTGCCTGGAGCCTGTTCCTCACCCCTCTTCTCCTTTGTCCCATCCCACCTCTCCCACCCAGAAAAGAGATGAAGACCTCTCTCTTCACTCTATGCCCTTGCCCTCAAGACCAAGCTGCAGCATATACTAATTGTTACTGTACCAAGGTACAGTTTGTGGAAAAATGGAATTAAAAATGTGAGTTTCGGGCTGGCGCCATGGCTCACTAGGCTAATCCGCCGCCTTGCGGTGCCGACACACCAGGTTCTAGTCCCGGTCGGGGCGCCGGATTCTGTCCCGGTTGCCCCTCTTCCAGGCCAGCTCTCTGCTGTGGCCAGCGAGTGCAGTGGAGAATGGCCCAAGTGCTTGGGCCCTGCACCCCATGGGAGACCAGGAGAAGCACCTGGCTCCTGCCATCGGATCAGCCGGTGCACCAGCTGCAGCGCGCCAGCCACAGTGGCCATTGGAGGGTGAATCAATGGCAAAAGGAAGACCTTTCTCTCTGTCTCTCTCTCTCTCACTGTCCACTCTGCCTGTCAAAAAAAAATTAAAAAAAAATGAGTTTATTTTTGGTGTCCTCAAACTTTTTAAAGTCTATGCAAAGTTTTTAAATTCAATTTTTCATAAACTTCTGGAGGTATCCTCAAAAGTAATGGGACTATATTCTTGCTTCAAAAATGCTTGTGTAGACTGACATGAGCATCTGAACATCAAATAGAATGATTTTTTTCTATAAGAAAATGCACGCTAAATTCTAACCTTTTGGTCAATATTTCATTCCTAGATTGGGGTCGCTTATACTTGGAAACAATTCTGAACTCCTTTTTTCTACCTTAACTTCAAACCAGACATTAGGTTTCCTTTATGAGCCATTTTTTAAAGCTCCATATAGGAATTGGGCGGAGCCAAGATGGCGGAATAGTGAGGGTGCGCACCGATAGTCCGGGAAAATTTAGTTTAATAAAAGGGGAGTTATGGTAGCCTCAGAAAAAAGAATCAGGAAAATATTGCAGAGGAAACCCTTCTGGATTGAGTGGTCGTGAATCGGAGGACCTACTGGGAGAACAAGGTCGCCCACCGCGCGGAAGCCGAGCCGCGGGACCGAGCTGTGCAAGCCGAGCTGCGGGACCGAGCCGCTGGAACGCGAGGTGAGCCGAACCTCAATAGCCCGAGACAACGGCAGGCAAGCGGAGAGAGGAGACTAGAGGGAACGACCCCCGGGGGGGGGGGACTTCACCAGGCTAACTGGAAGAGAGAGAGAGGAAAAAAAAAAAGGTGACTGGTACGGACACGGGTTTCTCTCTCTCCGCTCACCTCTCAAGGGCGAGCAAGACAAAGAGCAGGCGCCATCTTGGACATACGTCATAAGCAGAGCGACCTCAGGTCTGCACCGGCCCTGAGCCTAGCAGAAAAACCTGACTCTGGGCGGGGCGAATTAACAGGAGATTAGGACCTAGTAAATTTGTGGTGTTACTGAACTGAGACTGTGAAAAAAGAGATGGTGGGGGAGAGAACTCACGGAATTCACGTGAGCACTCTCCAGAGACGCTATAATTCCGTAACTTTGGCAACCCAGTGGGAGACTGAAGGAGAATTTGAGCCCACTCTGAGGGCCGAACAGATTCCCTGTGTGGTCTTTGGGAAAGAGCTTCTGATCTCTACCTCCAACTTCGTTCAGCTGTGCAGAACAACTTCCCTTTTGAATCAAAAAAAAAAAAAAGAAAGAAAGAAAGAGAGAGAGAGAGAGAGGTTTACCACACCTAACCTGGGAGTGTCACCTTTGGCACACCAAACAGAGTTCTCAGGCCACACCCATCTCAAGCCCTAAGGCTCCATCAAAAACAGATAGTCCACTTAATCTAGAGTCATAGTATAACAAGAAAAAGCACCACAGTGAAGAAACCAAATATCTCCAATATGCCAAATAACAAGCACAAAAACCAAGGTAATAAAAACAAGGAAGTCACCATGAAGCCCTCAAATGAAAAAGACACCCCAATTCAAGATTATGAGGATGATGATATAGAAGAAATGCAAGAAGCAGATCTCAAAAAATTGATAAGAACATTAAGAAGTTCTCAAAAACAAATTCTTGAACTACAGAAATCCTTAATGGACAAGATAGAAAATCTCTCTCGTGAAAATGAAATATTAAGGAGGAATCAAAATGAAACGAAACAACTAGTACAACAGGAAACTGGGATAGTGACTGAAGTGAAGAATTCAATAGATCAAATGAAAAACACAATAGAGAGCCTTACAAACAGAATGGGTGAAGCAGAAGAGAGAATATTGGACTTAGAAGACAGAGAACAGGAAAGGATACAGTCAGACCAAAGAAAAGAAGAGGAAATTAGGAATCTAAAACATATTGTCGGGAATCTTCAGGATACTATTAAAAAAACCAACATTCGGGTTCTAGGAGTTCCTGAAGGCATGGAGAGGGAGAAAGGATTAGAAGGCCTTTTTAGTGAGATATTAGCAGAAAATTTCCCAGATTTGGAGAAGGACAGAGAAATCCTAGTACAGGAAGCCCACAGAACCCCTAATAAACACGACCAAAAGAGATCCTCACCACGACACGTTGTAATTAAACTCTCCACAGTGAAACATAAAGAAAAGATCCTAAAATGTGCAAGAGAGAAACGTCAGATTACTCTCAGAGGATCTCCAATCAGACTCACAGCTGACTTCTCATCAGAAACTCTACAAACTAGGAGAGAATGGCGAGATATAGCCCAGGTACTAAGAGAGAACAACTGCCAGCCCAGAATATTATATCCTGCAAAGCTATCATTTGTGAATGAAGGTGAAATAAAGACTTTTCACAGCAAACAGAAATTGAAAGAATTTGTTGCCACTCGTCCAGCCCTGCAAAAGATGCTTAAAGATGTGTTACACACAGAAACAAAGAAACACGGTCATCAATATGAAAGAAGGTAAAGAAAGGAAACCAAGGAAGGAAAGCTCACAGCAAAAGATCACAGGGAATTCAAAGCATATATTAGAACTTATCTTTGGCAAATGGCAGGGCAAAGTTACCACTTATCATTAGTCACATTGAACGTGAATGGCCTGAACTGTCCAGTTAAAAGACACCGATTGGCTGATTGGGTTAAGGAACAAAACCCATCTATTTGTTGCTTACAAGAAACTCATCTTTCCAACAAAGATCCATACAGACTGAAAGTGAAAGGCTGGAAAAAGATATACCATGCCAACAGAAATGAAAAAAGAGCAGGCATAGCCATCTTAATTTCAGACAACATAAACTTTACCACAAAAACTGTTAAGAGAGACAAAGAGGGACACTACATAATGATTAAGGGATCAATTCAACAGGAAGATATAACAATTATCAATGTATATGCACCTAACTACAGGGCACCGGTTTATCTAAAGGATTTGTTAACGGACTTAAAGGGAGACTTAGACCCCAATACAATAGTACTGGGGGACTTCAATACTCCACTCTCAGAAATAGACAGATCAATAGGACAGAAGATCAACAAGGATACAGTAGATTTAAATGACACTATAGCCCAAATGGATCTAACAGATATATACAGAACTTTCAATCCTACAGCTAAAGATTTTACATTCTTCTCAGCAGTACATGGAACCTTCTCTAGGATTGACCACATACTAGGCCATAAAGCAAGTCTCAGCAAATTCAAAAGAATTAGAATCATACCATGCAGCTTCTCAGACCATAAAGGAATGAAGTTGGAAATTAGCAACTCAGGAATCCCTAGAGCATATGCAAACACATGGAGATTGAACAACATGCTCCTGAATGAACAATGGGTCATAGAAGAGATCAAAAGAGAAATCAAAAACTTTCTGGAAGTAAATGAGGATAACAACACAACATACCAAAACTTATGGGACGCGGCAAAAGCAGTGTTAAGAGAAAAGTTTATATCAATAGGTGCCTACATCAAGAAATTGGAAAGGCACCAAATAGATGAGCTTTCAATTCACCTCAAGGATCTAGAAAACCTACAGCAAACCAGACCCAAATCTAGTAGGAGAAGAGAAATAATTAAAATCAGAGAAGAAATCAACAGGATTGAATCAAGAAAAACATTCCAAAAAAATCAGCCAAACGAGGAGCTGGTTTTTTGAAAAAATAAACAAAATTGACACCCCATTGGCCCAACTAACTAAAAAAAGAAAAGACCCAAATCAATAAAATCAGAGATGAAAAAGGAAACGTAACAACAGACACCACAGAAATAAAAAGAATCATCAGAAATTACTACAAGGACTTGTATGCCAGCAAACAGGGAAACCTATCAGAAATGGATAGATTCCTGGACACATGCAACCTACCTAAATTGAACCAGGAAGACATCGAAAACCTAAACAGACCCATAACTGAGACAGAAATGGAAACAGTAATAAAGGCCCTCCCAACAAAGAAAAGCCCAGGACCAGATGGATTCACTGCTGAATTCTACCAGACATTTAAAGAAGAACTAACTCCGATTCTTCTCAAACTATTCAGAACAATCGAAGAAGAGGGAATCCTCCCAAATTCTTTCTATGAAGCCAGCATCACCTTAATTCCTAAGCCGGAAAAAGATGCAGCACTGAAAGAGAATTACAGACCAATATCCCTGATGAACATAGATGCAAAAATCCTCAATAAAATTCTTGCCAATAGAATGCAACAACACATCAGAAAGATTATCCACCCAGACCAAGTGGGATTTATCCCCGGTATGCAGGGATGGTTTAATGTGCGCAAGACAATCAATGTGATACACCACATTAACAGACTGCAGAAGAAAAACCATATGATTATCTCAATAGATGCAGAGAAAGCATTTGATAAAATACAACACCCGTTCATGATGAAAACTCTAAGCAAACTGGGTTTGGAAGGAACATTCCTCAATACAATCAAAGCAATCTATGAAAAACCCACAGCCAACATCCTATTGAATGGGGAAAAGTTGGAAGCATTTCCACTGAGATCTGGTACCAGACAGGGATGTCCACTCTCACCACTGCTATTCAATATTGTTCTGGAGGTTCTAGCCAGAGCTATTAGGCAAGAAAAAGAAATTAAAGGGATACAAATTGGGAAGGAAGAACTCAAACTATCCCTCTTTGCAGATGACATGATTCTTTATTTAGGGGACCCAAAGAACTCTACTAAGAGACTATTGGAACTCATAGAAGATTTTGGCAAAGTAGCAGGGTATAAAATCAATGCACAAAAATAAACAGCCTTTGTATACACAGACAATGCCATGGCTGAGGAAGAACTTCTAAGATCAATCCCATTCACAATAGCTACAAAAACAATCAAATACCTTGGAATAAACTTAACCAAGGACGTTAAAGATCTCTACGATGAAAATTACAAAAGCTTAAAGAAAGAAATAGAAGAGGATACCAAGAAATGGAAAAATCTTCCATGCTCATGGATTGGAAGAATCAATATCATCAAAATGTCCATTCTCCCAAAAGCACTTTATAAATTCAATGCAATACCAATCAAGATACCGAAGACCTTCTTCTCAGATCTGGAAAAATTGGTGCTGAAATCCATATGGAGGCACAAGAGACCTCGAATAGCTAAAGCAATCTTGTACAACAAAAACAAAGCCGGAGGCATCACAATACCAGATTTCAGGACATACTACAGGGCAGTTGTAATCAAAACAGCATGGTACTGGTACAGAAACAGATGGATAGACCAATGGAACAGAATAGAAACACCAGAAATCAACCCAAACATCTACAGCCAACTTATATTTGATCAAGGATCTAAAACCAATTCCTGGAGCAAGGACAGTCTATTCAATAAATGGTGCTGGGAAAACTGGATTTCCACGTGCAGAAACATGAAGCAAGACCCCTCCCTTACACCTTACACAAAAATCCACTCAACATGGATTAAAGACCTAAATCTACGACCTGACACCATCAAGTTACTAGAGAACATTGGAGAAACCCTTCAAGATATTGGCACAGGCAAAGAGTTTCTGGAAAAGACCCGGGAGGCACAGGCAGTCAAAGCCAAAATTAACTATTGGGATTGCATCAAATTGAGAAGTTTCTGTACTGCAAAAGAAACAGTCAGGAGAGTGAAGAGACAACCGACAGAATGGGAAAAAATATTTGCAAACTATGCAACAGATAAAGGGTTAATAACCAGAATCTACAAAGATATCAAGAAACTCCACAAAAACAAAACCAACAACCCAATTAAGAGATGGGCCAAGGACCTCAATAGACATTTTTCAAAAGAGGAAATCCAAATGGCCAACAGGCACATGAAAAAATGTTCAAGGTCATTAGTAATCAGGGAAATGCAAATCAAAACCACAATGAGGTTTCACCTCACCCCGGTTAGAATGGCTCACATTCAGAAATCTACCAACAACAGATGCTGGCGAGGATGTGGGGAAAAAGGGACACTAACCCACTGTTGGTGGGAATGCAAACTGGTCAAGCCACTATGGAAGTCAGTCTGGAGATTCCTCAGAAACCTGAAGATAACCCTACCATTCGACCCAGCCATCCCACTCCTTGGAATTTACCCAAAGGAATTTAAATTGGCAAACAAAAAAGCGGTCTGCAGCCTAATGTTTATTGCAGCTCAATTCACAATAGCTAAGACCTGGAACCAACCTAAATGCCCATCAACGGTAGACTGGATAAAGAAATTATGGGATATGTACTCTTTAGAATACTATACCGCAGTAAGAAACAACGAAATCCAGTCATTTGCAACAAAATGGAGGAATCTGGAACACATCATGCTGAGTGAAATAAGCCAGTCCCAAAGGGACAAATATCATATGTTCTCCCTGATTGGTGACAACTGACTGAACACCAAAAAGGAAACCTCCTGAAGTGAAACGGTCACTATGGGAAACGGTGACTTGATCAGCATAGCCCTGACTGTTAATGAACAACTTAATACATTATCCCTCTTAGTAGTTTTTTTGTCTGTTCTACTTAATATGACTGGTTTAATTCTGTAATTAATACACAGTTATTCTTAAGTGTTAAAAATTAACTGAAATGTGGTCCCTGTTAAACATAAGAGTGGGAATAAGAGAGGGAAGAGATGTATAATTTGGGACATGCTCAAGCTGACTTGCCCCAAATGGTAGAGTTAAAAACATACCAGGGGATTCCAATTCAATCCCATCAAGGTGGCATGTACCAATGCCATCTCACTAGTCCCAGTGATCAATTTCAGTTCACAATTGATCATAATGAAAGGACTAAGAGTCAAAGGGAGCAGATAAACAAGTCTAGTACCTGCTAATACTAACCGATGGAATAAATAAAGTGGAGAGTGATCCAACATGGGAAGTGAGATACTCAGCAGACTCATAGAATGTCAGATGTCCTAAATAGCACTCTGGCCTCAGAATCAGCCCTAAAGGCATTCGGATCCGGCTGAAAAGCCCATGAGAGTATTTCAGGCATGGAAAGCCAAGACACTCTGGCAAAAGATCTCTGCGAGTGAGATCCCAGTGGAAAGAACAGGTCTTCAAAGAAGGAGGTACCTTTCTCTGAAGGGAGGAGAGAACCTCCACTTTGACTATGAGCTTGTCTAAACAAGATAAGAATCGGAGAACTCAGAGGGCTTCCATAGCCTTGGAAACTCATGACCGGAGCATAGGGAGAGTACTGAAGCCATAGACAGGAGTGTCAATTGGTAAAGTCAACAACAGGAGTCACTGTGCACTTACTCCTCATGTAGGATCTCTGTCCTTAATGTGCTGTGTATTGAGATTTAATGCTATCACGAGTACTCAAACAATATATTTCACTTTGTGTTTTTATGGGGGTGCAAACTGTTGAAATCTTTACTTAATGTATACTAAACTGATCCTCTGTAAAAAAAAAAAAAAAAAAAAAGAAATTATCAACTCCCAACTTGACTCTCACTGGGATTAAACATGACAATAGTTCTGATCTGATTTCATCATCATTTAAAAAAATCATCTATTATTTTTCACTTTATGTTTCTGTGTGAGAGCAAACTGTTGAAATCCTTACTTAATGTATACTAAGCTGATCTTCTGTATATTAAGATAATCAAAAATGAATCTTGATGTGAATGGAAGGGGAGAGGGAGTGGGAAAGGGGAGGGTAGTGGGTGGGAGGGACGGTATGTGGGGGAAGCCATTGTAATCCATAAATCGTACTTTGGAAATTTATATTCATTAAATAAAAGTTAAAAAAAAAGCTCCATATACACCATGTTGGAGCTTATTTACACACATACACATTCTGTATTTATGGAAATATATAGAGATAAGTATTACAATATGTATTTTAGCTGTAGCTATTATAATATAGGTTGCATATGTAGAAATATAGATATTACTTATCATCCATGGTATTAAAGTTTAGCAAGAATCTCATAGATGAATACTACTACTGTACTATGCCACAAAGCTAGAGACATCTGGTTCCAGCATTAAAAATTCTGTGTGGAAATTCAATATCAATTATTTTACATGATGTCTTACAGCAAATCATTTTGCACAACAAACAAGCAGCTTTTCAATTTGTGTTGTTAAGGCAGATTTTATTTGTTTTCCTTAAAGTAAGGTACAGAGAAAACATCCTGTGGGACTGCCTGGTCCTTGCATGTTTCAGCACTCCCTGGACTGCTTTATTTTCCAAATGGAGAACGAATCTCATCAGATGGACTCTTCACTTGGCAAACATGGACTGAATGTCTGGAAGTGCTGGGCACTGGGTCCCTGCCTTCTCAGAGCTCTCCAATTTAATTAGGAAGACTGTGGCTGAGCAAATACTTCACATTTTTACATATACAGTCATGTGTTGCTTAATGATGGGAATATGGTCTGAGAAATGCATCGTTAGGCAGTTTTGTTGTGTGAACACCACAGAGCATACTCACACAAACCTAGGTGGGATATAGCCTTCTGCGCACCTAGGCTGTGGTTTAACCACTGCTCCTAGGCTACAAACATGTACAGCATCCTTCTGTATTGAATATTGGAGGCAACTGGAACACAATGGTAAGTGTTTTTCTATGTGAACCTAGAAATGTATGATAAAACATGGTATAAATAGAAAAATGGGGGCTGGCACTGTGGCATAGAAGGCTAAGCCTCCACCTGCAGTGCTGACATCCCATACATGCACTGGTTCAAGTCCCAGATTCTCCACTTCTGATCCAGTTCCCTGCTATTATGCCTGGGAAATCAATGGAATACTTGAGCCCTTGCACCCATGTGGGAGACCAGGAAGCAGCTCCTGACTCACCCATGTGGGAGACCAGGAAGCAGCTCCTGACTCCTGGCTTCAACCTGGCCCAGTCCTGGCCATGTGGCCATTTGGGGAGTGAATCAGTAAATGGAAGATCAGTCTCTCCCTCTCCCTCTCCCTCTCCCTCTCCCTTCCTCTCTCTCTCTCCCTCTCTCTCCCTCTCTCTCTCTCCCTCTCTCTCCCTCTCTCTCTCTCCCTCTCTCCCTCTCTCTCTCTCCTTTTAAATAAATAAATAAATAATGGTACACGTGAATATAGCACTTACCATGCAGGGAGCTTGCAAACTGGAAATTACTCCGAGAGAGTTGATGAGAACTGGATGGGGAGCAGAGCAGCCAGGACTTGACTCAGTCCTCCGATATGAATGTTGGCATAGGAAGTGGAGGCTTAATCTACTGCATCACAACATGGGCCCCTCATTGCAACTTTTTAACTTTACAAGCTTTTACATTTTTTCTTACTTTGTGACCCTCTGTAATAGCACTTAGAACACGTTGTGCAGCTGCAAAAAATATTTTCATTCTTTATACTTTTATTCTGTCAGCTTTTTTTTTACCACTAAATATGTCCTTTTACATTCTCACCTTTCTTATTAAAAACTAAGGCACTAACACACACATTAGCCTAGACCCTCACTATCTTCTGTTTTCATATCTTGTCCTACTGGAAGGTCTTCAGGGGGGCATTAACAGGCATGCAGCTGCCATCTCCTATGATAACAATACATTCTTCTGGGAACCTCCCAAAGGACTTATCTGAGGTTCTTTTGGCATCAACTGGTTTAATAAGTAGGAGTACATTCTAAAATAATGATCTATGGGGCTGACGCTGTGATGTAGCAAGTAAAGCCTCCACCTGCAGTACCAGCATCTCATATGGGCACTGCTTTGAGTACCAGCTGCTCCACTTCCAGTCCAGCTCTCTGCCATGGCCTGGGAAAGTAGTGGAAGATGGCCCAAGTCCATGGGCCTCTGCATCTGCATGAGAGACCCAGAGGAGGCTCCTGGCTCCTGACTTCGGATCAGCACAGCTCCGGTCATTGTGGCCATCTGGGGAGTGAGCCAGCGGATGGAAGACCTCTCTCTCTCTCTCTCTCTCTTTCTCTCTCTCTGCCTCTGCCTTTCAAACAAATAAATATTTAAAAAATAAAATAATCACAAAATATCATAATTGCATAATGAAGTAACATAGGGGTTTATTATCTTTTTTTTAAAGATGTATTTATTTATTTGAAAGTCAGAGTTACACAGAGAGAGAGAGAGAGAGAGAGAGGTCTTCCATCCGATGGTTCACTCCCCAATTGGCTGCAATGGCCGGAGCTGTGCCAATCCGAAGCCAGGAGCCAGGAGCCTCCTCTGGGTCACCCATGTGAGTGCAGGGGCCCAAGGATGCGGGCCATCTTCTACTGCTTTCCCAGGCTATAGCAGAGAGCTGGACCGGAGGAGGAGCAGCTGGGACTATATCCAGCGCCCATATGGGATACTGGCGCTTCAGGCCAGGGCGTTAACCCACTGTGCCACAGCGCCGGCCCCGGGGTTTATTATCACTTTTGAGTGTTATGTACTGCACATTACTGTATGTGTGTACTATACTGTATACAACTGGCAGCACAGTAGGTTTATACCAGCATCAGCACAGGATGCAATGTGAGCAATACACTACACTACGATGTCACTAAGAATGGAATTTTTCAGCTCCACTATAATCTTATGGGACCACTGTCCTATATGTAGTGTGTCGTTCACCAAAACATCATTATGTGATACATGGTTGGAATGGCATGAAAAGATGAATGCCATGGGGCAGGCTTTGTGGCCCAATGAGTTAAGATACTGCTTGTGGCACCAGCATGCAATATTGGAGTGCTGGTTCAAGTCCAGTCTAATCTACTTCTGATCCAGCTCCCTGCTAATATGCCTGGGAAGGCATGGAAGATTGTTCAAGTATTTGGACCCATCATCCATGTGGGATAGTAGGATGGAAGTCCTGGCTCCTGCCTTTGTCTTTGGCTGGGCCTGACTGTTATGGGCATTTGCAGAGTTAACAAGAAGATGGAAGATTCTCTCTTGCTCAAGCTCTGGCTTTCAAGTAGATGAAATTAAACATTTTTTTCAATGGTGAATTTCCTGCATTCCCTCACCTCTAAAATAGGGTCAATAATGGGACCTCCACATAAGGCTGTGGTAAGGATTAAATAAGAAATCATGCATGTCAGTTGGTCACCCTGTGGATGACACAGGGAAAGCACTTTGGCTGTTATTTTATGGGAGCATAGGAGAGGGAACTACTAAGTGTGCCTGAAGGAGGGGTCAAGAGAATCAGAAATAAATAATCTGGATTTTAAAAGATGAGTACATATTTGTTAAGAAAATACATCAGGGAATGAAAATTACAGGAGTGAATTTGTAGGCACAGGAGTACTAAGAACATGGTAAGTTCCAGGAATATGAATTTACTTGTCATGGTTGGAGGATACAGTACACAGGGAGAAAGGAAAAATGGTAGCAAACTAAGAAGGGGCCAGATATGGTAATATGTTTGGGTTGAGTATTGGAGGATGTGTAGGAGTTTGCCAATCCAAGAAGAGGGGACACTTTGATGGTGAAACATGCACACACAAAGGCACAGCACCATATACATGTCAGATATCTGAGGGCCGTGTATTGTGGCTGAAGCTCTGATTGCAAGGAGCCACCTCTCCCGCTGGAGGTTTCAAATGGGTCTGGGCATGTTTGGTAGCTTTGGGAGGTGAACCCCTTGAAGTAATTTGCATGAAGGTTTCTGTGGGGAAGAGAAGCTGTACATGGTTCCAAAAGGTAGAGAGATTGGAAAGACAGTCCTTTTTTTAAAAAGATGTACTGTTGGGGCTGGCATTGTAGCATAGTTATCAAGCCACCACCTGCTGTGCTGGCATTCCCATATGGGTGCTGATTCACATCCTGGCTGCTCCACTTCTGATACAGGCCCCTGATAATGCACCGGAGAAAGCGGTGGAAGATGGCCCAAACCTTTGGGACCCTGTACCTACATGGGAGACCTGAAAGAAGACCCTGGCCCCTGGTTTCAGATCAGCCCAGCTCCTGCCATTGTGGCTATTTGGGGAGTGAATCAGTGGATGGAAGCTCTCTCTCTCTCAACCTCTCTCTCTCTTTCTCTCTCTAAGTCTGCCTGTCAAATAAATAAATAAATCTTAAAAACTATGTATTATTTGACAGGCAGAATTACAAAGAGAGAGGCAGAGGCAGAGAGAAAGAGCTATCTGCTGGTTCACTTCCCCAAGGCCAGGGATAGGTAAAGCTGAAGCCAGGATCCCGGAACTCCTTCAGGGTCTCCCTGTGGGTGGCAGGAGTCCAAGCACTCGGGCCATCTTCTACTGCTTTTCCTAGGTCCATTAGCAGGAAACTCAATCAGAAGCGGATCAGCTGGGATTTGAACTGGTGCCCATATGGGATGTCAGCATTGCAGGCAGTGGCTTTACCTACTGCATCACAACACCTGCCCTGAAAAGGCAGTCTTATGTCTATCATGGAGGTTTGTATGTGGCACAGACTTTGCACAGATCTTTGCAAAAGATCCCTGAGCATAGGGAGGAAAGCAGAAATCTAAAGAACCTGTTTCTATGGAAAACCATATAGATCTCTAAGGCACAAGTAGACCCTGCTTTGGTACCCATCATACATACTCAAAAACTACTTGTCAACTGCTTTAATGTAAGGTGGCAAATATCACAGGGGAGGAGGTAGGAGGTCATTATTTCCACTTGTGTACAGGATATGGAGCCCCACTGGGGGAAAACTGGGGATTCCAGAGCACCATCACCATGGTGGCACCTCTAGGCCAGCAGAAGGAGCTCCCACCAGCAACAGTACAGCTGACAGTCAAGGTGACTATCAATGGCAGAGACGGAGGCAGTGGATAGGCATTGTTTTAGTGTTGGGGTGGAAAAACTTACCCTCTACTCTCTTAGATTTAGTGACTGCAAAAGACTGATTTATAGGGGAAAAAGCATGCAATTTTTATTCAAATTTACGTGCACAGATGTTCACAGAAAGGAAGTGAAACTGAAGAAAGCAGTCAAACTCAGGGGCTTATATAGCCTTTTGACAAAGGGAAGGGGTTTGGGCTCTAAGGTATGATGAGGCATGGGAAAGTGATGAGGAAATATATAGAGGAGCCAAGGAAGACAAGGACGTTTTTAGTACGGTCTGTTTATGCAGGCTCATCTTGGTGGTGACGTTCATCTTCAGTGGTAAGTCTCTCATCTATTTCTGGTCCAAGAACAAGGACATCTTCACCAAGGCAAATTTATGCCCTGCTTTTCAGTAAATAAGGGGAGGGCAGAGATGTCTCTTTGCATCTGTTGATTCCCAATCACCTTCAGCTCAAAAGAATTCTTATGCCAAAGTTACATATTTTGAGGTGTCATATTCTAATCCCCTTCAAGACTCAAAGCAAGAAATGAATAAAGTATGGATAACATGTGGAATCAGACAGTACTTCTTGAGCCCTTATGGGATGAATTTGGTGCTTCCTGGGAATTGCAATGAAAGCAGGTGAGTGGAGACCTTGCAAGTGTAGGTGAGAGCAAAAGCCAATAAACATGGTCTACATTTGGGAAACCAAATTGACAGAATTAGGTGAAATTTCTATGTGACTGGGCAGGGCAAAGGAAAAGAGCAACACAGGGTCAAGATGTCTGGTTTGAGTTATTTGAAATTTTGCCAGTGGAGGTGTAGCAACATTGGGATTTATAGCTCACCATTCCAGAAAAAAGTATGCTGAGTGTAAAGGCAGCTCAAGCTATCAGAGATGAAGGGAACTAGGTGCAGCTCAATGTAAAGGGTTAGCAACCAAAGGCCAAAATCCCATTCAGGTTGCAGGTCAAGAATTGTGAGTTTCAGGGGTCCGACATGAGGGCGTAGCTTCTCATACACCTTACACAGCATATTAATTTCCATTTCTCCATTGTCTTCAATCATTTTCTTTCTACAGGATCTACCCCCAGTATTCAGATATGGATAAACAGCATCCCATTTCAGAAAAAATAACTTTCCTTGGACTGCATATCCTTCTTCTGCTTTCTTCATCATCTCTCTCCATACTCCATGGTAGAACATCTCCAAAAAGGTACCTCAAGCTACTATCTCCAAATCCTCATTTCCCCACTCGTTTTTATTTTTCATTTACTTTAATTTTTTATTTGAAAGGCAGGGAGAGAGACAGAGACAGGAAGACATCTTCTATCTGCTGATTCACTTTCTAAATTCCTGCAACTACCGGGTTGCACCAGGCCAAAGTCAGGAGCCTGGAACTCTATCCAGGTCTTCCCCTATGGGTAGTGGGAACCCAAGCACTTGAGCCACTTGAGCCACTTTTTTTTTTGACAGGCAGAGTGGACAGTGAGAGAGAGAGACAGAGAGAAAGGTCTTCCTTTTTGCCGTTGGTTCACCCTCCAATGGCCGCTGCGGCCGGCGCGCTGCGGCCAGCGCACCACGCTGATCCGATGGCAGGAGCCAGGTACTTCTGGTCTCCCATGGGGTGCAGGGCCCAAGCACTTGGGCCATCCTCCACTGCACTCCCTGGCCATAGCAGAGAGCTGAGCCACTTTTTTTTTGAGCCACTATCTGTTAAGCCCTAGGGTGTACATTAGTGGGAAGTTGGATCAGAAGCATAGTAGCTGAGACTCAAACCAAGCACTCTGATAAGGGATGCTGGCATTCCAAGCAGTGATGTAATCACTTTGCCAAACACCCTCCCTCCCACTCAGTTCTTACAAACCACTCCAATCTGGCCTCTGTTCCAATCTCTGCAGCACCATCTATCTTTTTCTATGTTGCTAACACCAATATATATGTTTCTATCCTTACACTACTTGATATCTTAGCAGCATTTGACACATTTGACTATTCTCTTGGAGCACTCTCATATTTTGACTTTGCTGATAACACAATTTAACTGATATTTGGAGGGGTTGAGAGAATTTGATTCTGATTACCATATGTGACAAGACTGTCACTTATGCAAACTGTTGCATTCAAAAATTGTGAGCAGCAGGCCAAAATTGAGCTCTGCTTGAAATCTAAGTCAATGGCCCTCTGTACCAACCTTCCAAGTGTCTTGGCCTACAGGGAGGCCAGAAGTCAATGAATCAATGATCAATTGAAGTGCCATAATGTTTTTATTTATTTATTTGTTGGTTTGTTTGAAAGGCAGAGTGACAATGAGTGGGAAAGACAGAGAGCGATCTTCTATCCATTGGTTCATTCGCTCAGTTCCCAAATGGCTTACCGGAGTTGAGGCTGGGCCTGACTAAAGTCAGGATCCAGGAACTCTACCCTGGTTTCCTAAAAAGTGGCAAGGACCCAAGTACTTGGGCCATAGTTCACTGACTTCCCAGGTACATTAGCAGGGAGGTGGATCAGAATCAGAGTAGCTGGGACTCAAACTGGCACTCTGATATGGGATGCCAGCATCCCAAGTGGCATAACGCCAGTCCTGCCGTGCCATTCTTGAACATGTCATGAATGAACACCCACTGTACACAAGACACTTCAAATGACTTTTTTGTGCATTGCCTAAATTAAACCTCACTGCAAGATTGCAGGCAAGAAGGAATAGTACTGCTATCCCTCCACTTTGTAGTTGAGGAGACTGACAAATACAGCTGGTAGGCACAGAGCTGAGCTTAAAAATTCAGGTTGTCTGACTGCAAAGTTCATGCTTCTAACTACTATGCTATACTGTGAGAGTTATCAAGCTGAGTGTGAAATGACCAGGCCCACCTTTCTCCTATTACCCAGTAATTGACCAGAGAATCAAATCATTCACACGACAGGCTAGCAGATGATTTTTCAAAATTAACTTTTTATTAATTTAAAAATCCAGCAATGCAGTGACTACATAAATAAAGTACCATATTTAGGTACATGTCCTGTGAGAAGGGTGAAAGGGTAATACTGTTATGTTACCCTTACTTGTTTATATGAACTAACTAGAAAATGGCTACAACTGCTAAATGGTGTTTATGGGCTTTGTTGTTCCAAGTGTTTATGATACAAATAAATACACAAGAAGAACCACATCCATTCTTCTCTACTAACTACAGACAGCTTGACCTCTTTCTCCCTATGTCCTACTCTCTACACAAAACCAAACACTGGAGGGTTTCTATGTCGGCTAACACAGCTCCCCAGCTCCTGCTCCCCACAGCACTTGGGGAAGGTGTGTCTCAGCACCTGGACTGAGGAGTTTATCTAAGGAAGCTCTCTGGGTGTTCCCTTAAGGCTGAGCTTTCTGAGAACACCTGGGTGGGAAGGGGAACCACCTCTACACCGGGATCTGATTACTGGTCTCCACACTAGGGAAACCCTGCCACCTTAGGGGAGGGGAGGCCAGGGGAGGCAGCAGCTGCCTAACCACCCCACCCCATCACACACACGCACACTAAAGCTCTGAGGCCCTTCACCCCAAGGTCTGCCATCTCCCTCTCCTGAAGAGAATGTGTGTGTGCAATGCACTGGTGAGAGCTTTGTTCCATGTAGTCCTGGCCACAGACCCCGTGTCTCCTTTGTGACAACTGACTCCTTTATGCCCTATGGCCGTAAAGACTGGACCTTTTATATTTCTCCCTCTCAGTGTCAAGTAATCTAAAGACAAACAATGTTCTCTCAACTAGGGCCACAGAGCAGGAAATAAGGACCTTCGGGTTCCTTAGCATTTCTAAGTACTCACTAGAGCTCATTCGTGCCTTCAGAGGGACCAAATCCAGAAGGCAGGCTTGGGATCTTTCCTGTGAAGAATGGATAGATTTCCCACCAAGATCACTTCTGAAGCCGGACTTCAGAATGGAGCATTTATGCTCTGCTATTGCACTGCACACACATTTTAAGTGCAGCCTACTTTGGAATCCCAACTCAAACTCATGCTTAGATAAGGCAAGAATGGTAAAACGGTTTGGGATCAACAATTTTATCAGAGTCACCAGCTCTTTAAGCGAGCAATGACTCTCTTATTCTCAGAACCCACAGACAGAAGCTCAGGAAGACTAAGCCACCTTGCAAGGTAAAAATCAGCCCTTGCAAGTGGAGAAGAAGGAAAGTTGTCCTTTTAAAAGGAGCTTCCACACTTTAATCTAAATGTCCTGGCTACACAAATGATGCCTTAAGAAAATTAGTGAGTACTGATCTATTAATTGGTCAGTTTTATTGATATGAAAACAAAAAGATGGCCTTTTGACTTTTATCAACTCCTTTCTTCAACAATTTCTTTGTCTTCTATGAATTCAGTTTCTGAGAATTGTATTCAATTCTCATTTATTTACAGAGGCCCCACAGGTTCAGGGAGAAGGGAGAGTTGGTATCATTAGGGGAAAGTTAGTTTCCACTTCAAAGTAGGTGGGGACAGGAAATAGTGTTCTTAATCTTCACCATGCTACTATAGTTCGTGACTTCAACAGCCACAAACAGCTTCTGATTACATTTTTAAATGTATTCTGCTGGTCACCAACAACTTCCAAGTTAGCTGGGAGTGAGGCAAAGGAAAGAAGTATACAGCTACACCCTATGCTGGCTTAGTTCTGAATGGAGGCTGTAGTTTAATGTGTGTGTAGGTGTGCATACATGTGTGTGTGCACATGTATGTGTGTACATGTGTGAACAGGGAATTAGCTTTTTTAAAGAACACGAGGCATTCTAGAATTGAAAGAGTATAATTTCGTACAAATAATCGCTCTGTACTCCAGAACTCCTCAGCAATTCCCTCCTCTTTCTTTCATTTGAATAAGTTTCTGGATAGAAACCCTGGGGTTTGTTTGCTCTTGAACCTGTAAAGAAATGTGATTCTCCAAGAAATCAGAGCCGTGTTGTGGTGTTTCGTCCCTCCTCCTCCTCCCACAAATCATTCGAGACTTGTCCAGTCTCCTTGGAGGAGATGTTTAAGAGCTGACACACCACTTCACATAAAGGAACATGTTATGCTGTGCATGGCGTGAATAATTGACTGCATTTGAATTTGGGGTTTTAGGGCACTGTTGACTTAAGCAAAATAAACCTGCAGTCCAGCTGCAGCTTGAGTTTTCTTGCTTTACCCTATCCAATACTGTCTGTCTTGCCTAACAGTGGCCCTTTTCAGATCTCTCCAGGTACAAAACCTTGACCAAATCTTCAAGCTCTGTTCTGCATACACGGCTTGAACACATCTGGCTGATTTGAGCTTCTCCTTCAGTGAATATCTTCCACTGACCTAAAAGGCAAACACAAAGTGGCCAGGAGTGTATAAAAGAAGAGCTGAGCAAATTAGTAATAGAACCAACATATCCAATTCTGCCCCCGCTTTCTCATAACTAGACGGTGATTTGGAATCAAAATGTCAGGAATTTTTTTAAGCAAAACATCCCCTAAAACCCTTTTCTGGGGAGTATACACAGATAACGGGTCATGGAATTTTTTAACATATAGAATTCATAAGAATCCCAAGACTAATATGCTCATCATGAGTAAAACCTAAGTATTAATGGAATTTTCACAGTATTTTTAGCATTTGCAAAATGCTCCACTATCTGTTAGCTATTTAGGTGGCTCATTTGGCACTGGGTTCAAAAAGCCACATTGCAAATGCAGTACTTACTGCTCTGTTTGAGGCTTTACTTACTCTCTGGGATTGCCACATACTGGTTTGTTTCCTTGATCATTACTTCATTATTCAACTCTATTTTTTCTATTCCTTTTGCCCTTTGACAAAAACTGCTCACCCTTGCTTTCTCCTATATTCACATGTTATCTCTGCACCCCCTTCACCACCGATAAATCCACTCTTTGAACTATTATATTCTCATATATGCCTTGGGATCCTTTTCCTCTCTGAGTTAACGCAACCGTTTCCTGTCTAGTCCCTGCTGTCTCTGCCTATCCTGGATCTCTGTTCAGTCTTCTTTTTATTCCTGTGCTCATGATGTTGTGACTTGCACAATTCCCAGTCCAAGGTAAGCAAATTCCTCCTAACTCTAACCCTACTTTGAACCTCTTTGTTTTTTGTAGCTATATAAAAACAAAATCTCTTTCCCTATACACTCCATTTCTCTGGTCCTTTCTCTCTTGATTCCTCACTTTTCCCTATTCCCTTTGACTCAATGGCAAGACAGAGGGAAAATCAGAAGGACTGGTCAAGGCACTAGCTTTTACTGAAGCTTTATGATGTGCCGACACATTATGTAAGGAGTCAGGCATGTTCTCCTTCATCCCCGATAGGCCCTGTATCTCAGCATCCACTTCCTTCAGCTACACATAGTTTGGGGCACATAACATCTATTTCAATTATATATCCCAAATCCTAACAGAGTAGGCTTACACCATCTTTCAAGTCCCCTGGAGCCTAGAGGAGAGCCTTGTTCACAAAATGAATTAAGAAGCATTCTTTGAAATTAATTGGTAATTTCACATCACTTCATTGATCCTGGCATCCTAGTCTCTGCCTCCTTTATTCCTGTCTCACAAGTAAGGACTCCCAACTATTCCATTAATTCTCATACTGCCCAGTTTCATTTTCTTTCAGTCCTGCTTTAGATAAATGTTTGACTCTGTTTCCTGCTGCTCTACTGGTTAACTCTGCTCAGATGGCTCTCAAGCATCTTAATCTAAGCATATTACAAGTCAAACTCTTTTTCTCTTACCAATACCCGTTTACTCTTCAGGCTTTCTCATTACTGAATGACATACCATTCATTCAGTCTATAATGTTGTTAATATTGGAGTCATTCCAACTTCATTTCTCTCTTTGACATCAATCTTGTTGATTTAACCTCAGAAATGCCTCTTGCAGTGACCTTTCCTCCTCCTATATTATAGTATAGTAAAGTAAAGACTATCACCAGCTCTCTCACTAGTAGTCCATTTTGGGCTCCAAACAGCAAAGGGTGTTTCTTTCTGAAAAACAGATCTGAATGCACCATTCCCTCATTTAAACACCTCCACTGAGATTCTCTGGCCTAGAGATCAATTCTGAATTCTTGGCATAGCAAATGGAACTGTTCACCATCTGCCTTTGCCAAAATAGATGCTTAATAAATCCATCAGATAGCCCAGAGACATCTTTCCAAAGCACCATTTTAGATATCACTATGCTGTTTCTGAGTTGGCAGAAACTACCAATGCAACTTGCCTTACATGTGAACTTCACACTGGCTTCTTCCAGGATCTTTAAGGACTTCTTACCTTCCAACTCTTCTCATCTTTCAGTGCACCCTCTGTAGCCCTTATCATTGTTCCTCACCCCCACCCACATTTCTTGTTTGTTCCCGTCTGAGTCTTCTCTTAGGCTGCACCCTCTTCCTGGAGGGATTTCCTGACCTGTTGCCCAGTCACACCCTCCTCTTTTCAAAACACACCTCCTCCCCGAAGCCTTCCCCGACTAAGCCCACCTGGCTCTCATCTCATTGTTCTTTACAGATTCCCCTGAGCATTTAGGTATTTAACTCCTCTGAAATCTACTAATTCAAACTGAAGGCACTTTCATGTTCTGTCTCGCCCATTAGAATTCCCTGTGGATAGAAATTGTGTGCCTTTTATTCCACTAGAAGTGCTCCCCACCCCCCAGTGCTGAGAAGTAGCTAGTCCCTAGGCTCCATCTAGCGTAGAAAGTGAGAGAGCTACAAATATTCTTGAGTGTCTGAATGCTTTTAAAGAAACATGACCACACAGGGGCACTTCCAAGACTGAGAGAATTTTGAAACAACATGCGAATCGGCATGCAATCATTTTCCTGCAGTCTCTCATCTCCAACACCAGAAGACACAGCCTTCTTGGTGTGACATCTCCACACATATAATAGACTGGGGATCTCGTGAACTTTATTACCAACCCTCTTGCAACTCTGCAATTAGCAGTTTTATTTAAGATATTCAGGAAACCTAAAGTAGCTTATGCTTGGACTCCATGTGGGTTTGTATTCATTATGTCCCAGCTTTTCAGTTCGCATTCTGACAGGCTATTTCCTGCTAAGTCCCTGGAGAACAGCTAGAGCATCCTCTAAAGTTGACACACTGAACATGGCTAATGTTCACTGAGAACACAGCAGGGGCTTTAGCGGGGTCACGACGACACTGAAAACTGGAAGCATCTTTCATAGAGGAGTACAGACAGGTGCCACTTACTCAGGGTTGTCCTGGTCACCAACTTGAAGTGGTGGAGCTCCTCAAACATTCTCTTGGAGATCTTCTCAATATGGAAGTGCTGGAGGATGCCTTGGGCCAAACAAAAAGTGGAACAGGTGGTCAGGCACTCTCTGGCTGCAACCACCAACCCCCTTTCCTGCTTGGATTGAGCCTGTCATCCCGTTACTGGGGCTTATGAGTACTGAGCTGGGCTGTGTAATGTGCTTAACCAGGAACTTGGATGGATCAAGGGTTATAATTGACTCCATTTGTTTCCTTGGCTCCTTGGCCTCCGCTTGGCTTCTCAGAGGGATGGAGATAAGAGAGATAGTGCTACAGATGATGGGACCCCCTCCTAGAGAAAGCCACAAGGAATCAGGCATGGGTGCTGGTTACAGTTTCTGCAGCCAAGGGCAGTATTAGAAATTCCTCCTTTGCCCTAAATCTGGGTAGACTATATCCTTGCCAAACTACTGGGTTGCCCTCCTGGCCAAGCAAGCAGAGCCAGCAGTAGGATCGGAGACAGGTTGTTTGTGTAAATGGAGAAGCCACCCCTGATCCTGAACTTGCTGAAAAGCATATTTTCCTTTGGGAAATATCCACAGCTCCCTTAGCCTTCCTTTATAAAATTATGGGGAGAATTAAAATAGAGTAGGTCCTACACTCTCAACCCTGTTTGAATAGCTTTAATCAGAGTAATAGTTAACCAACCAAAAATTGCCTTGTAGTTAAGGAGCAGCATGCTAGCAGCCCTTAAATAATTCTCAAAAGATCTACAGGGGACAATCTGGAGGAAGCCTGGGTTTTTCTCTGGTCATCAAACACAGGCCTTGAGATGACCAGTAGAGGGAACAACAGGCTATTAAGATTGTATACCAAGAAGTTGCAAATCATCCACACATATCTGTAGTGTAGGAAATGCATGGCTATTAATAGTGGGCCCATTTGCTAAGGAAGCCAACAGACCAGTATCTAGTCCCAGTGGACCTGTTGCAATAAGCTAGGGAGTTAGAGATGGCAAATTGGCATGCCTAGGTATAGAACCAACATAAGCGGAGACAAGAAACCTATGTATATTCTAACATATTTTTAAGAAGTTGGAAGGACCATATTCTTTAGAGATAAAAAAGGATGTTGTGAGAAGGGGGAGGGGAAAACCCCCATGAATACTCAAACAGTACTTCTTAAAGTATGTTTCAAGTGCCATATGCATTAGCATTTCCTGCCTATGTGTTAGACTTGCACATGTTTAAACCCTACCTAAGACCTACACATCTCTGAGGTGGAATGAGGTCACTGTATTTTATATCAGCTCCTTGTGCAATCCCAAAGCCCACTAAAGCCTGAGTACTCATAAGCCTTGTGTGGGAGCCAGTAGCAAAAGGCTCAGTAAAATTCAGTATTACTTTCCAGTTGAAATCTCACCTCTATACTTGGACTTCTAGAAAATTTGGCCAGACTCGATCAGCACTAGTCTTCTATCTACAGAATGGTTTGAATGGCTATAGTATATCCATGAACAGAACGTGGCTTGCTATGGTAGTCACTGTGGCTAATCAGAAAAGGAACTGGAAATCATGACTGGGATTGTTTCTCCAGTGAGACTATAATCTTCTTGAGGGCAGGGATGGTGGTTTTAAAATTTCCTTATCCCAGAGTAGATAACATAATTCTATGAATTTAGCTTTGCACGGAATGAATAGGTTTACATATTTACTGGGCTCTGCATTATAACAAATGGCAGACCACAGTTTGGTAACTTAAACCCTGGCTGCACAATGGAATTACCTGTAACTTTTTTTTAAAAAAAGCACCAATACCCTGGCTTCATCCCAAACGAACTAATTAGAATCTCTGTGAGTAGAGTGCGGACATGGGAAAAACAAACAAACAAACAAACAAACAAAACTCTCCCCGATGGTTCTGATGTGTAGCAAGAGTTGGGAATCACTCCTCCAGCTTTTAGGTGTGAGAAAGACAACCTTGGAAAACCCTATGGGTCAATACTTAATCTTTCGCATAGGCCATGATTAAATCTGAGAGGCCATAATTACAACTGTGTTATTTTATAAGAAATTAGAAAAACTCTTGACCCAAACAGAGGATCAGGTTGAAGCAAAATTAAGGTGAGGTTTTTTTCTTCCTTCTATGCTCATGTTACAAAGAAATTAATATTGTCTTACTCACCCTTTCGAATGGTCCAAACGTGGACTTCTACCTGAGGTGGTCTCTCAGTCTCCAGTGCAATTTTTCTAGTAGTCTCCCCATCCTCCATGAACACAGACTCATATACAGGCATCGTTTCTTCTCCACAAAAGTAGCCTTTGCTGTCAAAGCCTTGGCCTGGAAGTTCTTCTGGAATCAGGAAGCAATCAGAGCTTTATTATGGTTTCTAATACTTCAAGTGGACTTCTACATTTATCTATCATGTTGTTCATAACACCACACAATCATTGAAAGGGAACAATCAATAAGAACATTGTTACCAAGACAAGAAATTCCACCCATATTTCATTTGCTCAGTTTAGGCTGTCCCTGAGACAGCCACTAAATCACAAAGGAATATATAACCTTTGGTCAAAGTGCATGTAGCCACCAAATCCATAGTTCTGCAGAACACTGGCCCACAAACCAAACTGGATCCCCCTAGTGCCATCACTGCAAAGTGAACTTTCATGATGAGGAAGCATGTAACCAAGAATAAATCTCTGTGTACTTAAAGGAACACAGGAGTTTTCAGCCCATGTAAGAATCCTACTCTGTCCAGCCTAGTGTTGCCAGGAGAGGCCCATGGAATGGGCTGACAGAGGGCCTGGCTTAACTTCCTTGATATCATTCAGGTACACTTAGAAAACAGTCATGACACTTCTTATGTGCATTTACTTGCCCAAAAGATCGATTCAAATCAGCTTGACATTTCTGAATGCTCTTTGATTTGTCTGTAAGGGGAATGATAATACTGGATCAACACCAGTGCCAAAACCTAGATGTCAAAATAGTCACCTGTATGCTATGCCAAATGAATGGTTGAGAGACACAAAAAATTGGTCAAACTCCTCAACTATGGATCATGTAATGTGTAAAATAAACTGCTGAATTTCAGCTTCTAGGCATAAAGATACCAACCCACCCATATTCCAAATTCTACTCTACCCTCCCCTTTCCTCACCACCCCCCCACCAAAAAAATGTTTCTTTTGGTTATCAGTGAGTTAAGTTTCTCTGAGGGCTTCAAAACCAGCACCCTCTTCAGCTGCATATTTAAAGTGTATACTGAAATCAGGAACAACAAAGAGAAGCCTTGGACATCCTGAAGACTTTGAATATGAGCAGGAGCCATCTGTAAGAATATTTGAATCTTTGAGGACAAAACTGTTGAGTGCTTTGGATCTATGACTCTAATTAGAAATTCACTGTTAGCCAATCAGGCACATGTAGACTAGAAGCTGTAATCAGATTGCTATTGTATGTCTCTTGCTGACCTGATTAGCTTTCCCACCCCACCACCATTTGGCATGAAAAGGACACAACCATAATCTTCTCTTGACAATTCCATGTTGGATTACTCAATTTGTGGATTATCCTAGAATCAAAATTCCTTTCTTTTTTGTCTTTCATTTTAGCAATTTGATTACCCAGTAGGCCAGTCTTTTTGGCAATATGTTAGGTAATTAAGGGATGTGTGCTAGCAGTTTTAAAATGGGGGAGGGAGGAGATGACAGAATGTACAGGGACCTCTATGTATTCAATTCTCATCTTTAGAATAGGAGCCAAGTTAATTTGTCAAACGTTGTTCACCAGCTTAATACTGGCTATGGCTATAACCGATATATGAAATCCATGATGGCACTGGAAGTACCTGTAATATGCTCAAAGTTCTCCCAGTATCCTGAAGAATCATGCTGCACCACCACTCTCTCCTCTCCAAGAGCTGAATGTACTAGACTGGGGGAATCTACAAACAACAAAACCCACTAGTGACTCAACACTGGCTGACACTTGAAAATACTGAGAAGCAAAGTTTGTCTATAGCATGACCTATGCAGCAACATCCTCCTCCATTTTTCACACTCTTCATCTGGAGGCGTGTTCTGATCACTCTATGCTCACATTCTCTTATTTCCTTCCAGGGAAGTAGGCCATGCTTGAAGTCACTTCTGGCCATTATCACTTCCCATGAGAATGTTTGTGTTCTGAGCTCCCCCAGAACTAAAATATTGAGAAACCATTCCTTATGGAAATGATGATGACTGATGAGGGAGATATATTCTCCTTAACCCAGGAAACTTTCAAGTCTTCACCAGGGCTTTTCATGCCATAACATGAAAGGTGTAATTATAGGAATTCCAGGTACAGTGGGTGCTACAGTGGATGTGAGAGGTGAATCGGGGAACCTTCAGGAAGTGGAACTCCTATCTAACCGTGTAAGGGGCCACTGATAGACAAGGCAAGGCCAGTCTCTATCAGAACAAAGGGAAGAGATTGGGTGATTACTGACACCATGAATAAGAGTGTCAATTGTTAAATCAACAACAGGAGTCACTGTGCACTTACTCCCCATGTAGGATCTCTGTCCTTAATGTGTTGTACTTATGTGAATTAACGGTATAACTAGTACTCAAACAATACTTTATACTCTGTGTTTCTGTGTGGATGCAAACTGTTGAAATCTTTACTTAGTATATACTAAATTGATCTTCTGTATATAAAGATAATTGAAAATGAATTTTGATGTGAATGGGATGGGAGAGGGAGTGGGAGATAGGATGGTTGTGGGTGGGAGGGAGGTTATGAGGGGAAAAAGCTGCTATAATCCAAAAGCTGTATTTTGGAAATTTATGTTTATTAAATAAAAGTTTAAAAAAATGAAAAAATTTTAAAAAAAGAACAAAGGGAAGAGAGAGAGGTGAAATTCATGCTCTTTATTTTTGTCTAATTTGCTACTAGAGGAACTTGCAATCACTTGTCACAACAAAACTTCAGACTGGATCACCAGCAAACTTTATCTCTTTTCCTAATCAATATAACCGAATTTAATAATTTTTCTCCACTGATTTTCTTTCCTCCTCAATCCCTTACAGTTTTGTTCCTTTTCATCTGTGTCATGTATCATTTCTTAAAAGGTCAATGATGCCAAGATTATCCCATTTCTTACCCTGATCCCATAATTTAGGGCTCTACTCAAAGATCACCTCTTTAGGGAAGCCTTCTCTGATCAATCTTTTGAAAGTACATCCTGCCTCATTCATTATCTTATGATCCTGTTGGGTTTTCTTCACAGTAGCCATCACCATTGAAAGTTACCTATGGTTTAGATTCAATTCTGTATTTTCTGCTGAAATGTAAGGACCATGAAGGCAGGTAGTCTTTGCCTGCCTTGTTCATCTCTCTATCCTTACTGTATGTGTTTTGCACACAGTAGGCAGAGATTGTTTTGCAGATTGAATGCATGAATAAGTGCATGTCCCCAGATGTTCTTCAGTTTCTTAGTATCTGGAGCAGGTGCCCTGGGCTGTGTGGATAATGAACTTTAGGCAGTGTGACTAGCAGGGATGATTCAACATTCAGACATCCATGTGTGGCCCACTGAGAAACAGATACATAGATTGAGACAGAAACTCTGTCTTTATGTGGTGCCCAAGAAACCCTCTCTCCATATACCTCAGTGGAGTGGGGAAGTGGGGAAAAACAGCTATTTTAGAGAAACCAGTTTAATCGATCAGATTCATCAATGTAGTGTCAGCTGGGATTCTATATGGTGGGGTTTTGAAAATATTTGAGAATCAATAAGAGAGAGGGAGAAAGAGAGGAAGGGGGAGGGATGGAGGAAGGGGCTGGGAGAGAGAGAGAATTGAAAAGCCCCTATTCACTGGCCTACTCCCAAACGCCCACAACAGCTGTGGTAGGTCTGGGCTGGGTCAGGCTGTGGCCAGGAGCCAGGAACTCAATCCATATCTTCCACAGGGATGGCAGGGGCCAAAGCACTTGAGCCATCCATCACTTGCTGCCATCCAGCGTCTGTATAAGCAAGGAACTGGAGTCAGGAGCCAGAGCTGATCCAGATCATGGGTATCACAATCAGCATTTTAACCACTAGGCCATACACCCATCTGTAGAGGGCAGCTTGTAAAAAGTAATTTTTAATATCTTGTCTAATTGCAAAAGGAAGACATGTTTACTATTTAAATTTAGAAAATACAAAAGAGGGAAGGAAATGAGAAGTATCCATAATCTAGTCACTTGAAGATGGTCACTATGAACATTTTGCCATGTGCTCTTCCAGTCTCCTGTCTAGTCTAAGCATATATAAATATTTCCTTTTTAAAACAAAAAGTGGAGTCACAATATATTGTTTTGTACATTGCTCTTCTTAGTTAAAAAATATATCATAGACATGTTTCTGTGCTATTAAATTTTGATTGTTACATTTTGATTTACAATGATTTATAATGGCTATATAATAAGCCACAGTACAAATGTATGAATTATCTAACTATTCCCATATTTGTAGCCCTTTGAAATGTTTCTAATTTTTCACCATTGTAAGCAGCACCCTGAAAACTCTTGTTTACCTACTTTAGTGTATGTCTTTGATTACTTTTTGAGGATTACTAGGAGTTGAATTACTTACCCAAAATTTTTAATAAACATCACCAAGCCAAGAGTACATTTATTGAAAGGGTAATGCCTATTCTGTGTCCTGTTCTTACAAATTTTGATTCTTTCTATGTGAATCACCAGTATCAATAAAATCCTAAGCACACAGTGAAATGGGATTTGGTCTGAAGGATGAGATTTCAATTTGATTGTTACATAGTGAGAAGGTTCATCTTATCCTGGGTAGTTTACGTAACTACTAGTTTTTGTCTGAATGATTGTGTTGTATTCCTTTTTCAACGTTAGGTGTTAGACCCTCGACAGAAAAGAAAATCATATTGGTGGAATTACAAGTGACACTAGATGGTGTGGGGATCCATTGAGATCACAGAGTTGGAAGTCATAATAGGTCATCATGGCTAGGTAGTCACAATGTCCATATTATCCTTAGATTATGCTTTCTTCCTACCCCTAATAGGTCCACTTCCTGATGAATTTTAACGCTCATGTTTTGTATTCCTTATCAGATAGCTCCTATTCTTATGCAGACTCTGTCCCATATTTATCTGTGAAGATGGGGCTCAAAATACTGAGGAAATTTTTGTTTATGCCATAAATTAGTACTTTAATGTGCATTAGGATCAATCACATGGGAATCTTGTTAAAATGCAGGTTCTGATGCACTAGTTCTAGGGTAGGGATCTGAGAGTCAGCATTTTTAACTAGCTCTAAGGTGCGGCTGGTCCATGGACCAAACTGAGTATCCAGGACAAAAACTACCCTGGAACTACAGCAGTGAAAGCTTCCCAACCTTTCTGCACGTCAAATGTCACCTAGGATTTAATCTTTTGCAAATTTCAAAGGCCGAGCCATGCTTCAGATAAGTTAAATCATAAACTCTGGGGATGGGACACAGGCATGTTTTAACAATTCTATGGAATTCCAACGTGCAGACAAGATTGGGAACCACTGGCCCACATGAAACTGCTCAATAAATACACATTGACTTTGTGCATGTTTGTCTACTAGTTATGAGAGGTTGCCTAAATTAAAGAAAGACATGATTTAGCTCTCTGTCTACATTTAAAAATGTTTGATTTTCATTTGTGTTTATAAAAATGCTTTGCAGAAGGCATAAGGAATGATAAATTCCTATGCCTGGGAGTGGCTAACTCATTGACTCCTAGAGTGTTGGAGCTGAAAGGCGTTCTGAACCCATCTGTTTTAATCCTCCCATTTTCAGAGAAGGAAATCGAGGCTGAGAGGTTAAGTGACTTTTTCTAGGGCACCCAGGAAAACTGATGTAAGCCAGGGCTACAATCATTGATTATCCATCTGTACTCTGTCACTCCCAATGTTATGGACTACATTTTTTTCTAGCTATGGTTTAAAATTATCATTTGAATAATTAATTTGCCTTTTTTTTTCATAAGTCAACACTTTCCATTGGAAAAGAAAAGTCAATGAGTTGGAAGTTACCAGAGTTCTAGGCTCTGGTTTAAATCATCAACTAGTTTCTCTGACTCTGGGCAAGTCACTTTACTTTATATATCTCAGCTTTCTTATATTTAAAATAGAAATAATATAATTTTAGGAATTTAGTTGAAATGGATCTCAGACATTAATTGCTCTAAACTTTTCATTGTATAGATAAGACTGATGAGGTTCAGGGTGGATATGGCATATTTTTCAAAGTCATGTAGCAATGGACCAGAACCCATTCCCTTCCACTATGACTAATTTTTCTTCCTATCTCAAAAGGGTAATATGCTTTGACTGGGTGGGCAACTGTACTTTGGTGATTTAAATAGTGATATAAATGAAAGGTGTTACTGCTTTTTCTAATAATCATGATAACCTGAATTCTCTACTATTTAGAAATTCAAGGGTAAATCTGACTTTTAGGGCTACATGGGAAGTGTAGCAGATTTAAGCATATTCCTGATATATTTCTTAGTAGCAAATTTCTTTCAAGAAACTATCTTATTAGTCCTTCAAAAGAGGAGAGAATGAAGTTCATTATTTTCAAAACTATTATCATAATTACATGACAAGTTGATTATGTTTCTGATGTTTAAAGAAAGTTAAGAAGGTCTATGTGGAGACCTCAGTCAACCAAAGGCAGGGCCTCCAACCAACGCACCTTTTGCCTTTTTACCTGGACACACCTTGCAGCACTTTCCATCTATTTTCTGAGGATACTTGCAGGGGTATCGACTGGGGCAGTGGATTTTCTTACACTCTTGCTTGGTGACATTACAAGTGCAAAGCACACACTCCACAATGCCAAATGCCCGAAGGTTTGGGTGCCAGGATTCGCCATGGGAGTAAGTCTTTCCATTGGAAACACACACTGGAAGAGAACACAGGACTGGAAATTAAAGGCTAGGGAGCTAAAATGGGTTGCCTAGGCACAGAATGCAGCCTTGAACTGCTTTACACATTAAACTTCCTCTATTTTGCCATGCCGTGGAGACACGCATACAGAGCAGTCTAGGTGACCAGAAACCAATTTGGGCTGCCATGTTCTACTGTTAGCAGCCATTCAAGTTCTTTAACAGCAGCCTCTGGATGGTCACAAAGTATTGTTTTAATGGAAGAATGAATGAACACATGAAAACAGAATTCTATTTATCCTGGGCACCTGAAAAGGAATATCTACTAGAATGCAGTATTACTATCTGTAGTTCCATAGAAGATTTGTATGGCCCAAGTGGATGTGCTCCCAGGAATGAAGATTCTCTAGAGAGATTTACAGTTCAAGGAGGCTAGATGAAAAACTACTACTCTTCCCAAGGGGCCAGTTGTTTTCTGATCCTATAGCAAATCCATCAGAATGTCAAAGGCTATGGGAGTCTGATCCATCCACATAGATGGGTATGAAACTTAATAACATCAGACCTGCTCTCTGACGTGGGAAGGAAGGTGTGAAGACAAGACTGACAGAGAAAGGATCTCAGGTAATTTGTGAAAGGATAGACTTTCATGCCTCTAATCTTGAGGCAGTTTCCTCAGTCTCCCATCGTGCAGTGGCTGTAGTGATTTGGCTCCAGCAAGTTCCTGCCTGCTCTACAGACCTCCTTCTCTGACATTTGTCGAGTGGGAACTGTAGTCACTGGCTCCATGTATGCTGAGATCCTTCTAAGAGCAAGCATCTGGGCTGCAGATCGAGGGTCCCATGAAAGGGAGGGCCACAGGAACATCCTTCCATGCGAATCAACCCAAAGCCCCCCTGGCTCCTACTGTAAGGCTTGGAGCTAAGCTCCTGGATGGGAACTGCATAAGGCTGTGAAGGGGGAGGTCTCGGAATGAGTTTCTGTCCCTTTCTGAGAGTGCTCAGACATTGTGGAGATTTCAAGCCATGACAGTGACCGGGTATGTTTCTCGTTATTCCCCACCACCTCATCACGCCCAGGAAGACCTGTTGGCATCCCAATCAACATCTCCAGGGTGAGTTATATCACTTTAGGTGGGGGTGGGGGTGGGGAATAGCCTCACTTGGGGCTTTTCTAGGAATTGACTAATTTGGCTTCAAGACAACAGCCTCAGGATGAATCACTGGACTAATTTTTTTTTCTCATCAAATCCGTTGGGTCGCATTAAGAAATATGAATGATGTTGGCTGCCATTTCCTATCCTTTGTAAAAGCTTCTAGAGCACTGGACACTCTAACTGGTCAGTCCATGTAAACATTTCCAAGAACTAAAACCAGAGAGACTCCCAACCTTACAGTGAGACAGAATAGACATTTGATACCTAAACTGTGAGGCTCAAGGTGGAAAGGATCACCCCAAGACAGGCCAGATGTGTTGTTCTTTCTCCTTCCCTCACTCATCGTTTCCCTCTCTTCCCCAGACAGTGACACTCCCTTCCACACCATGTGATCAAGTGGGAATATAGTCTGCTTTAAGAAAATTCAGGCAGGATTCAAGCTCACAGTGGCAGAGTCCTATTGCTTCTCTTCTCTGATTCTAACAAGGAACCAAGTAGATGCATTTCAAAGGGCCACATCATTAGCAAGAAAGCTAAGGACTAGGATGAGTCATGCTACGGAGCAGGACAGGCAAGATCCTCTTACACAGTGAGGTTCCTACTCCCCTAAACATTTACAGTAAAGGAACAGGCCCGACTTGATGAGAGACTTTGCAGTGAAATAGGGTGAGATCAGTTTTCTAGAAGGAAACATAGCCTTTTCCTCATCAAGAAATTCTCAAGGTGATTTTGAATCATTCAGCTGGGGAGTTGAGAGCTGGGGGTGGGGACAAGTGGTTCTCCAGTGAACTATAATAGAAAGGTCACTAGAGAACTGATGCATCCAAACTGATGGGGCAGATGAATAAATATAAACCAGCTGGAACTTCTGTAGGATACAGAGACAATCAAGGGATGAGCTTCAGCCCTGAAAATGAAGAGGTCTTGTGGAAATTATGGGATTTAGGATTTTTGAAGTCCACTTCCCTGTCATTTTTTAAGGCTTTGAAATGCTTTCAGAGCAAATGGATTCTATTGGAGGCAATTTAGTATTGGAAATGAATCTGCATGTTTACATAAACTTCCTCCCCCCAATCCCTGATACCATAAATTTGCATCATCAGAATGCCTTGGCAGTTAAAAATAGTAAATTTCAAATTGAACACAGATCAATAGTAAGTATTTCCAATTCTTCTAATACATCACCTTTTTTTTTTATTAAGGGCTTACTTTTGGATGTTCTTTTAAGGCTGTAAGTTTCAAAAGCAATTTAATTTTTTATCTGTAATCTGAAATTTACATCTAACTAGTAACAGATGTGATCAACTCGATTTGGCTTGACTAGCTTTGTTGAGATTTATAGTAGGAGTTCTTTGTAACGGATTGTTTTTCACCCATGTTATTCAATCATTTGGTTTAATAATTTATTACTTTTAACCCATTCATAGAACTGCCTTTGATTTGTTTCTCCTTTAAAGGAAACAAAACATATTTGTGGTTTCATAAAAAGGAACCAGCTGAGCTCTTGCTCTGAAGCGCTGGTTGACAGGATGCCTACGAAATTAAGAAGCAGTCAATTGTTTGATTGAATTTCTCCTCCTTCTACCCCTGCTACCGGGAGGGTGGTAGAGGTCAGAGAATGCTATGTAAGAATAAATAGGGCCACGGGATGTGTGTGGGTGCCTGCTGCAGCCAGTTGGTCAGCTGAGTGGGCTGCACGTCGGCATTAACCTGATTGGTCTTTCTGGTACTGAGCCAGGATTACTCATTTGTAAGGACAATCCCCTCATATGCTATGCATTGAACCAGAATTTCTGAATGTACGCCCAGGAATACATATGTTTAACAAGAGCCCCAGGGGAATCTGGATGTGCGGAGGTGTGAGAATGGCTATTTTTAAAGGTATGGATAAGAGCTTCAGAAGTGTCTGGCACCGAGTCCCTTTGGATATTGGGTTCCTTACTGGGAAATAAACAACCTCTCATTCTGTTAAAGACCCAAGGAATTTTCTCAAATGAGCTCCAACCCCCAGGACTGACAGAAAATGATGGAAGCTGATTCCTAAGCACAAAGGAGACTTGATTGTGCTCTTCTGGGTGCTTACAGGGAGCTCCTAAGATTCCCCTGGTGTCACTTGTCCATGCTCGCTTGTAGACTCCATGGTGAGCTATCCACAGGTGAATATGCAACATCCATGGGAGAAATGCTGGTTTCTTAGCTCTAGCCCTCTAAGGACTAGCATAGCTGAAGCCCCGATATGGAAGCAGAATGAAAAGGGGATGCCTCTTACCTTGTCCATGCTTGTGTTTGTTGTTGATGACAATCTGCACAATGGTCCCTGACGCTTGCTGGGAATCCATAAGAGCTCCCCGGTGGCTTCTGGCCCCTGGAAAGCGGGGCAGACCTCCGGCTTGTCGACTTGGTGGAGGATCATAGTGAGAACGGTGATAAGAATGTCTCTGTAAAACGACCAGAAAAAAAAAAAAACAGATCAATGAGATTACAGAGACTGCGTTATATACATTAGAAGCCATGTGATGATTCTGATGTATAATAGTGAGTATGGAACTGAACTGCATATCTACCTACAGTAATAGAAAAGGAATGTGATCATATAAAACAGCCCTGGAGGGATTCCAATTCAGTCCCATCAAGGTGGCATGTACCATTGCCATCTCACTATTCCAGGTGATCAATTTCCGTTCACAATTGATCATAATGAAAGGACTAAGAGTCAAAGGGATCACATAAACAAGACTAGTGTCTGCTAATACTAACTGATAGAATAAAAAAGGGGAGAACGATCCAACATGGGAAGCGAGATACACAGCAGACTCATAGAATGGCGGATGTCCTAAACAGCACTCTGGCCTCAGAATCAGCCCTAAAGGCATTCGGATCCGGCTGAAAAGCCCATGAGAGTATTTCAGGCATGGAAAGCCAAAACACTCTGGCAAAAAAAAATGACCTAAATGAAAGATCTCTGTGAGTGAGATCCCAGTGGAAAGAACAGGTCTTCAAAGAAGGAGGTACCTTTCTCTGAAGGGAGGAGAGAACTTCCACTTTGACTATGACCTTGTCTAAATAAGATAAGAGTCGGTGAACTCAAAAGGCTTCCATAGCCTTGGAAACTCATGACTAGAGCCTAGGGAGATTTCTGATGCCTTAAACAAGAGTGTCAATTGTTAAGTCAACAACAGGAGTCACTGTGCACTTACTCCTCATGTAGGATCTCTGTCCTTAATGTGCTGTACATTGTGATTTAATGCTATAACGAGTACTCAAACAGTATGTTTCACTTTGTGTTTCTATGTGGGTGCAAACCGTTGAAATCTTTACTTAATGTATACTACACTGATCTTCTGTATATAAAGAAAATTGAAAATGAATCTTGATATGAATGGAAGGGGAGAGAGAGAGCGGGAAAGGGGAGGGCTGCGGGTGGGAGGGAAGTCATTGGCGGGGGGGGGGGGAAGCCATTATAATCCATAAGCTGTACTTTGGAAATTTATATTCATTAAATAAAAGTTAAAAATAAATAAATAAAAAAAAGCAGCCCTGGAAATAAGGTGAGTTTTTCTCTCGTCTGCAGATAGGACTAGGTTCACAAATTCCTGTGGAAGAAAACGATCAAAACAGCTACAGTGTCCTTCCTGTTCTCAAGACTCTCACACTCAGTTTAAGTGTTAATGGGCCAGTGCTGTGGTGTACCAGGTAAAGCGGCTGCCTGTGACACTGGCATCCCATATGGGTGATAGTTCGAGTCCTGAATGCTCTACTTCCAATACAGCTCCCTGCAAATGGCCTGGGAAAATCAGTCGAAGGTGGCCCAAGTATCTGGGCCCCTGCTACCCATGTGGGAGACCCAGATAAAGCTCCTGGCTCCTGTCTTCAGCCTGGCTCAGCCCTGGCCACTGCAAATGTCTGGGCAATATACCAGCAGATGGAATCTCTCTCTCTCTCTCTCCCTCTCCCTCTCTCTGTAACTCAGATTTTCAAACAAATAAATAACTCTTTTTTATTATTATATTTATTTGAAAGGCAGAGTTATAGAGAGAGGGAGAGACAGAGAGAAAGGTTTTCCATCCACTGGTTCACTGCCCAGATGGCCGCAAAGGCCAGAGCTGCGCCAATCCAAAGCCAGGAGCAAGGAGCCTCCTCCAGGTCTCCCACATGGGTGCAGGGCCCAAGGACTTGGGCCATCTTCTACTGCTTTCCCAGGCCACAGCAGAGAGCTGGATCAGAAGAGGAGCAGCCAGAACATGAACCGGCGCCTAAATGGGATGCTGGTGCCACAGGCAGAGGTTTAACCTACTGTGCCTTAGTGCTGGCCCCTAAATAAATCTTTAAAAGATAAAAAGAGTTAAGAGGGCATTCTACAGTACAAGGCAGACGGAGACAGAGGCCACAAGAGAAGTATAAAGTGTGTGCAAATTAGGACGACAAAGGTTGCTAGACAGGGAGGGTTTGTGACCTGGGCCATGAAAAGTGGGTAGGCTTTTACAGGCAGAGATTGTTGAAGAATATTCCAGTGAGAGGTTTCCAAGTTGTGAAGGTGTAACAGAGAACATAGAGCCCATAAAAGGGAACGGTTGAAGGATAACATTCCAAAAGGGGGTTGGAGCCAGATCATGGAGGACTTTAAATGACAGGCTGAGGAGTGAGGACTTTATTTGGTAAGCAAGAGTGGGGGGGGGGGGTGGTGGTAGAAGTCTTGGAGGAATTTTTTTTAAGTAGTTAAGTAACTTGATCAGGACTGTTTCAAAGCATTGAACCGTGATGATGTGTAGCATGAACTGGTTAGGAGAAAAAGATAGAAAGTCAAGTATAGTCCGGTAAGGTGTTCTGAGACTCTAACCACAGGCAACAGCGTAAGATCACACAGAGGGCAGAGCTGCCCTAGAGAGTTTATGGATAATAGAGTTGACAGTCCACCAGCATATTAGGATGTAAGTTCAGCAGAGCTAATGACTTTGTTTTGTTCACTGCTATATCTCCAGTGCTTAGAAGTGTCCAGAATGCAGAAGGGACTCAGCTAATACTTGGTGAATGAATGAAACTACGGTTCCTAAGGAAGGCTTACAGTCTTGTAGTACCAACCACTGCTCTTGCAACAAGGGTTCAAGAGACATCATGTGTTCACTGTTCTGCCACTCACCCCTATCCTAGAAGCTGAAAGAGGCTGAGGGTAGAGAAGCGTGAATGAAAACAGAAGAGAACATTAAGGCTTAAAGCCAAACAGCATTGTGATCCAGGAGCAATCCTTAGGGGTAAAAGAGGGATAACTCAGTAAAATATCGGTCACAGGCAATTAAAAGGGGGAGATCCTTCTCCATTTCTTTCTGTCTTGCCTTTTTTCTTTTAGTTTTTGAGATAACATATCCTAAAATCACATTACAATAAAAAAGCTTAATATTTCACTGAATAAGAAGTTTAATAGTAGAAAGCAAAAGGACCCTAGTTTAGTGGGGATATAGACCAAGACTATAAACAATATTTGAATGGGAAAATGACCAATTCACTCATATACAGTAAATTTTAAAGTAATCACAGATCATTAAAACTATAGTAGTATAACATTCCTAACCATTGGTTTGGCAAAGGTATAAAAGTTTTATAAACCATGTTTGCATCAATACTGATATGCACAGATATTTATTAAAGTGGGAGGGAGGAAGAGAATATCAGTATGTTCTTAGAATTGTATCTGCAAATCACATTGAATTCAATTAGTTAAAAGCTAATTAAATTAAGATTTAAAAAAGATTAAAAACATTGAGAAATATGAAGCAAATATGGGTATTTTATCTGAGTAGTAACTATAATTAATTCTCTACTTTTACTATTTGTCTTTGCTTGAAATATTTTCCTAGGTAAAAGTTTATGTTTTAAATTTTTTAAAAATTATTAATTGAAAATTTGAAATAAAATTCGTTACACTTTTAAAATCTAATGTAGTCATAAAATTATGTAAAAGTGGAAATGTATGTCTCTAAAAATGGAAGATTGAGGATTTTATTTCATGTGTAAATTATGACAGAAATTTATATTTGATAAATAAGTGTTTGTTAGAAATGTTAATAAATATTTTGCAAAAATCTTTTATGTCTTATATAAATTGAAAAACCGGTACATACAAAATTGTAAAAATATGTACAAGTGATACATTACTTTCTCTTCCATTTGTCACTTGATGGTCACTTGTGAATTTCATTTGAATTTGCAGAACATGCAGACCCAAATATACATACTTTTCTAATTAAATAAAATGAAATGGAGAGATCATTACATTAACTGGCAGAAATAGCAGGGAAACTTGGGAAGATGGTTATGAGGGCCTCTAATCCTATCATTCCATAAAACATTTATTAAAATTATGCACCATAGACACACCTGTTGCAAGCTCAGCTTTGGAAACTATTATTATTCTCCTGGTAAGAGGGAAGAGTGAATAGGAGTTAGAGTAAGGGGACCTTTTCAGCCTTCAAAAAAGAACATTATTCTCTATTTTAGAAGAGCCCTTGCTATGGCATTGCTATTAAAAAACCACACAAATAAGAATTTGCATGAATTTTTTGTCATGCACTCAGACAGGATTCTCAGTGCAAATATTTTTTATTCCCACAACGGCTTGAATGTCTTTTTCTGCCATGATCACTCACATTCCACAAAGGCCATTACAAATTGTTCTGTCCTTTCTGGAGTTTGGCAACGTTTTACTAAAGGAACACAGAAAGGAAAGTTTGTGTGTTGTGTGTCCTACTGATATTAAAATCAAGTAGTTCGATAGAATTGGAGAGGGAAGGTCACTGACCCAGGATAAGTTGCAAGTACAAGAAGTTCTCTGATTCACGATGGTGAGCACGAAAGGAAATGCTATGCTTCAGCACCAGGACACATGGGAAGGGTTGGAATAGGATTCAAGCCTCCACCCTCCCCCCACCAACAAAATAAAAGCCTCGGGAATTTTGATCACAGGCTCTGTCATAAACCACCTTGCCCCTCCACAACCTTGTCTTGTCGAAATTTTTTATTTTACAGAGAAACTGACAGCAGAGAGGAGAGGTGATGTATTCAGGACGACAATGAAAATTGAAGTTTTGGAGATGGTAGAAGACTAGAAGTGGGAGACAAAGAGAGAGGAAGATGAACAGAAGGCAGAAGAGGAAGATGACAGAAGAAAAGTGTAAAAGAGAATGCCCCTAGCAAACTGGCTAAAAACTGTGACAAAGAGAAGTTCTTTCAGATAGATGAAACACTTTTTTAAAAGTTTGTAGGGATTGGAGCTAAAAGATAAGTTTATGTTCATGTAAAGATGTTTGAAATCCATGCACACAAAGGGTTTTTTAAAAAAAACTCAGGGAATATGCATATTATGAATAAACTCTGCATGGCTTTCAAATTTTTGCATCAACAGAAATTTATCTTTGAATTTGATTTTCCATGAACTTTTTGAAGTCCCCTCCTAGAACTTTAGCCACAGTGTTCACAGCCACATACACCAGTGTTTCTCCAACTTGGCTGCACACCAGAATCACCTGGGGAGTTGTAAAACATGCTGGTGCTGGGGCTGGCACTGTGGCATAGTAGGTAAAGCTTCCTCCTGCAGTGCTGGCATCCCATATGGGTGCTGGTTCCAGTCCCAGCTGTTCCACTTCTGACACAGCTCCCTACTAATGCACCTGGGGAAGCAGTGGAAAATGGCCCAAGTTCTTGGGCCCCTGCACCCACGTGGAAGATCTGGAAGCTCCTGGCTCCTGGCTTCGGATCAGCTCAGCTCCAGCCATTGTGGCCATTTGCGGAGTGAACCAGTGGATGGAAGACCTCTCTCTCTCTCTCTCTCTCTCTCTCTGTGTGTGTGTGTGTGTGTGTGTGTGTGTCTGCCTAACTCTCCCTTTCAAATAAATAAAATAAATCTTAAAAAAAAATATGCTGGTGTCTGGGTTCCACTCCCAGAGATGTTGATGTAACTGGTCTTGGGTGAGGCCTGGGCATCAGGATGTTTTTAAAATACTCCATGGAGGTTAATTTGAATCTTGACAAGAAGAATCTGTTTTGGGGTGGGGTTAGTCTCTGGTATGTGATTTTGACTCAAGTGCAATGGCTCTTTTAGTCACTCCCCCAAACAATTGAAAGAGGTTTACTAGGGGCAATTCTGACCTGGTCACTTAGAGCAAAGGGGAAAAAAAGCTTTTGGACCTGTAAGTGAAACTGGAGCTTATCTTAAAAAACCAGCTGCAAATAGGCTGCTGGAGACAGCAGGTCAAAATCAGTTAGTTAGAAATGACCACAGAGCTGGACTTTGCTTTATTTTGCTTGGTATTTTCATATTTTTTGATTTACTGACTGGAAGCACTGAAAAGTAGGGAGCTTTGTGATTCTGAGATTGTACTAGAAATTTGCAAGGTGTTACCATCAGAGGAAACCGGACAAAGGTATACAGGATGTCTCTGTGTTTTCATTTAAAGTTTTTAAATGTCTTTTGTGTATCTTTGGAATGTATGCTAATCCACACATCCATGAAAACGTTGTATATTAGTCACCACTAACCTAGGACTATTCCCAGTTGTAAAACAACTAGGCCAGTTTCCTTCCCCAGTCATTGTTCTGACAATGTGAATCAGACATGGATGTTTATGTTTCAGGTTATGTGTATCCCCAAATCCTTCAATCTTCTGATGGTAAACTTCAGTGTAATCTACTGGGGGTAGCAGTCAAAATTTGGCTGTTGTCCAAAACAAAATTATGCTTGCTTTCATGATTTGGCTTTCTATTTCTCCCTCATGACATACAACACACACACACACACACACACACACACACACACCACCTTCCCTAATGACACAAACACCAATGCTTGTGAAATTACAACCTAGGAATCAATAAAAAATATTTCAAATTTTCACAATAGAATCGTATCTGAACCATGATTCCCCTTCCTGCACACTTTGTAAGACTTGTTGAGATGATGGTTTTCAGCCCCCTTGGCAAAATAAAAACCAATCATCTGTGTTTCTGTTGTATTGAGGTTTTGATGGGTCTCTATAAATAGGAACAGTATACAAAAAGAAAAATCTACTGGATAGGAAACATGTTGGTAGGGCTGTCTTTGTTTTCTCCCACACAGGAAGTTGGGCCTGCAAAGGATATTCAGAAGGGATTCTCCTATCTTCTCATTTAAGGTTTGTCAAGATCAAACAACAAATCTGAAGAGCTTCTTGCTGATTCAAAACAAATTCCTGTGCATTAAAATTAATGGAAACCTCCTCCCCACCCCTACCACTACATAAATTTTGATCAACCTTCTACACCCACTCATTCAGCACATATTTATTGAGTGCTTACTATGTGCCAGTTACATATTTTTCCATTACTAAAGATGCTATTTATTATTCAAATCATATCCCACAATATCCATCCCTTTTAGAACAAAAGGAAATATTTATTTATAATAAAGTGGAACCATCTGGCCATTTTGGTCTACCAGGGCCAAATGTTTGTTTTTAAAGATAGGTTTCAAACACTTGAAAATCAATAACTATTTCAAGGTTTGTGCTCTGTACCTGACCTCTATTTGCTTCAGGAAGTCCTGGATTAAGTCAAGCCCTGTGACAGCAGGTTAGGAAGAAAAATGAAGATGAGAAGCAAGGGATGGAGTTATGGGCCATGTAAAATAAAGCCAAAAAGAAAGGATAGCTAAAAGTATTACCATCAAGACCACTGAGG
The DNA here is from genome assembly GCF_051225735.1 of Oryctolagus cuniculus. Taxonomy (NCBI): domain Eukaryota; kingdom Metazoa; phylum Chordata; class Mammalia; order Lagomorpha; family Leporidae; genus Oryctolagus; species Oryctolagus cuniculus. The sequence continues at coordinate 82,374,585 of NC_142888.1, read as the reverse complement.
TGGCCACAGTGCTTAGTGTGGGAACATCTTTAGGAGCAAAGCATATAGTATATGGTAACTGAGCCCTAAACTTGGTTTAGAAAGACATCTGGTTAACAGCCACTAATTTAGCCACTCTCAACTTCCTCCCACAATAAAAAAAAGTGGAGCTGAGAAAAGAGGAAACTCACAACACACAAAAAATGAGGCTGACATCATATCTTTTAAGGATCTGGAAGGAATCTCATTTACTATAAAGCAAAAGAGCTATATGGAGAAAATCTTTTCTTGAGGTCTATATTAGCCAGAGAATGGGGAAGACTACCCTCTCTTGTGGAATACTTTTTTGATATGTTCAGAACAATGATCTCCACTGCCCTCACAATCCTTCAACATTCATTCAGAAACAGCAAGGTCCAGAACATAACATTGCTAGAGAGTAAAGCAAATAGAAATTACTCCATCTCACAGATGAAACTTTGGGTTGGGTGTTGGCAAGATAGGGCATACAAGTCAGAAACAGCCCATGTGATGACCAGGAACCCAAATTAAGCAACATGGTGATGTTTGTCTTAGTCATTTGATAGGAACAGTATACAGAAAGAACAGTGTATTGGATGAGAAATGTAGTAATGGTATCACCTCTCAATCCCTCCCCCACACCCTCACTATCCTTAGGCCTGACCCATAACTCCCTAGACTCCTGCTTCATATCCAATGCTTGCTGAGAACTAGTTCCTAAAAGTTTAGAAAAATCATTTAAATTTAATTGACTATAAAATTAATACATGCTTATGGAAAAGCATGAAATAATAATTAAGAGTAAAGTAAAAAGTCAAAGTCTATCTTCCCTCCTGCCCTCTTCTACCCTTTTTGAGTACCACCTTTAACATGTTGGTATGTGACCTCCCAGATCTTCTTGATACATGCTTACATATACATGCACACATTTTTTATGTAAGAAAATGACAGCAAAAATTTTCATTCTGAACCTCATTTTGTTATATATTATATCTTGAGGCTGGCTCCACTTTACTACATTTGGATGTACCATATTCTTTTTAATAATAACTTCACAGTGTCCACTGAATTGAGTGTCTTTAACAAAGCCCTTATTAATAGACATTTATGTTGTCTCCATTTTTTGCTCTTGTTAAAATAATGTTACAATGAAGTTCCTTACAGTGCTTTTCTACAAAGGTGTGATGAACACTTGTTTATGTGCAATGAACACTTATTCATATATTATAGCATTTTATAAGTCCTTTAAGTAAGATAGATTCTTTGTAATGGAATATTTCTTGTTCAGATTTTAAGAAGTTGAAATGTAACTTATTTTTAACATGTATTTTTTAGAGAAGGGTTCTATTTTGTCAATTACTTCAAAATACAAAGAAACAAAAGATATTATTACTATACATACAGAGATGCTTACTTGTGAGGCTTGGTCTGAGATTAATGCTAACAACAGAAATGAGACATCGTAGAGTAAAGGGAGAAGAATCTGACCACCTTTCCTTTCTCCCAATTATCTGACTGAGGCCTAGGGTTTAGGAGAGGGTTTAGGTAGACATAGCCAAAGAATTCCTTAATCCCACCAAGAGGATGGGGTGGACTACCTTACAGTCTCATAGAAAGTCCTCACGGTTGAGGATAGGGGTGTGGTTTGCCTTTCTTACAGGGGACATAAAGATATTCAAATCATCATGAAAGGGTATCAACTTCTGATCTAGAAACAAGGTTAGGGTTATGGCTTCTTTGTGTTTATGTGCTGGCCATAGTTACCAATTATACAGCGCATTTAAATGGTTATAGGTTGCTGATGTCATTCAAATTTCAGAAGAACAGGGAATAACAATATTAGAAATGGGTCCTTTTTTGTATTTGCTGGGATAGTAGCCATGGGGAGTGGAAAGCTTGGCATGATGGCTGTGGAGTGTTGAATTATTTGAACTATTCACACTTACTGCTTCTCTGTTGGCAGGTTGCCGGAAGATATCACCATCAGAATGTTCCCACGACAATTCTCCATCTCCTGTTTATCAAAGGGAGAAAAGAAAGAATCATACATACATAGAAGGGAAAACTATCACCCTTGTGACCCAGCAACATTTTTGGTACTATGATCCCAAAGTTTTCAAGATGTTTTAGCTTTGTGGCTGCCCTTCAAGAAAACAACACTGAAAGATTTCTCTGGGTGTGCCTCATTTATCAAAACAACTCTGAAGAAAGTTGTCACTTCCTAAATAGACCATATAGCAATATTGTCCATGATTTGGAAAATGAAAGGGAAAGTAATCCCTTTCCACCTTAATAGATTGCCCTATTGTCACTTTTGCTTACATTATTCCAGTGACAGTTAAGGATATTGTAGTTCTTATTTAACTTGTGTATAAACCACCCTTAAACAAAGAGTTTTTAGGGTTTTGTCTGTCATTATTCGTTAAATTCACCATTACAAATCTGAGAAGTTATGACTAGATATGAAATGTAAGGGAAAACTTGCTATGATTAGAGTGTTTACATAATAAATACCCAACCTCTCTCCTTTACTTTCACCTGCCATACCTTTTTTAGGTTAATATGACTCCATCACTGCTGTCTTCCAGACTAACTGCTTTTAGGAGGCTGATCTACTTTCAGCCTTTAGGGTGACAAACACATAACAGATATGGATATTTCTCAGCTGATTAAAAATAAAAATCAAGAGGATCATTTCCAAGAGTATTACATTGTGTTACCTACAACCAAGCAAGTAGATGGGTAGAACCAGGGTTTAGAGATGTTTACACTACTTTAAATGAGCATCAATTAAATTATATATGTGTGTGTATATATATATGTGTGTATCAGAAGATAAATTTGCTATGTAACCAGAAATTTCATGGAATAATAATATGAAAAGTGTGTATGTATATATGTGTGTATATGTATGTGTGTGTACATATATATATAATTTTCCATTCTAATTCATCTCCCAAGTTTCCAAAAACCTACATATATATAGTCACATGTTACTGATTTAAGAATGTATCAGTATTATTTGGGATATTATGCTATGTCATTGGTTTTAGGGCTTAAAAAGGACTGGAAAACTAGTTTAATAGCAATATTAGGATCAGATAGTGCCTTATAACAAAGTATGGCCTTGTCCCTTCATAATTCAAAGATGAGAAAAATGAGGAATTTTGAAGATTTGACTGATCGACAGGACAATCTTTCTAAAAGACCACTTTGATTGTATAATCATGTCATTTTCTGATCAAAACACTCAGTGGATTCCCATCCAAGACTCTCACAATTAGCCCCTACCTCATTTTTATTGAACATGTGTCTCCCACCCAATTATCTCAGCTACTTTAAAATGGGAACCCTTTGATGTTCTTGCTCTTCATTGAACATGCGACTCCCATCCTCAGTTCCAAGGTTTACTTCCAAGGTTTGCTTCATGTTATTCTTCTTTGAAAAATCACCTTTCCATCTTGCCCTACCTATGGCTATGAAAACCATTTAGGTTTGTTCCCCCTTTCAAAGCCTTCCCCAAACTCATATTTCCAATTGCCTAAAGGACATCCTGTGGGCTGAGAAATGTAGAAGACTTCACACATAACTTTGTCCAACAGCTCCACTTAAGAGATGGAGAAACCAGGACTCAGAGAGGGTAAGTAGCCAGCCACAGCCAAATAATAAGCTTGTGAGAATGAATATTAAAATCCCAGGTTTCAGGACTGGCACTGTGGTGTAGTGGGTAAAGCCACCACCTGCAGTGCCGGCATCCCCTGTGGGTGCCAGTTCGAGTCCCGGCTGCTCCACTTCTCATCCAGCTCTCTGCCATGGCCTGAGAAAGCAGCAGAGGATGGCCCAAGTGCTTCGGCCCCTGCACCCACGTGGGAGACCCAGAAGAAGCTCCTGGCTCCTGGCTTCAAATCGGCGCAGCAGCTCTGGCCGTTGCGGCTATCTGGGGAGTGAACCAGCGGACGGAAGACCTCTCTCTTTGTCTCTACCTCTCTCTAACTCTGTCTTTCAAATAAGTAAAATAAATCTTAAAAAAATAAGCATAGAGTGATGTGGGCAGACTATCTCAACTGAAAGGAATGGCATTTGCAAATGAAGAAAGCTTAGAACAGCAAGTCATAGATTGGAGAGAGCAAGCAGGTGTGGCTTGAGTAGAAACTTCAGATGTGGAAACAGGACTAATGGGGCTGGTGATTACACAGGGGAAAAAGCAGAAGGCAGAAAGGGGAGTGAAAGGGTAAAGAGAGAGTGCGGTAAGTTGTTGAAGTAACTAATTGCTGCATGGAGTTTATGAAAGATTGAAGAATTGATATTTGATCCTGTTACTGGCTTTTCACAGAGGGCTAGCTATGGTAAAAATGACATTTGTCAAAGTTGCTTCTTGTGCTGTAGTGTAGACTACTGGGGAACACTGCAATCTTGGAGGGCAAACGGGAAGGAGCTATAGAAAAATAGGATAGACTATGAGCATCTGCCTAGTCTTAGAGCAGAAGAGTAAGGTCCAGACGGAAGATGTGATCAGGAAGCAGGAAGATAAAGGAGAAGACAGTATAAAATGACTCTGGCTGCAAATCTGGAGGGCTGGGGAGTGGCACGGACAGTGACTGAGTGGAAATCAACTTAGATGGACTTGTCCTGGCTTAGCTGCCAGTGGTGAGTCTGAGCCATATGATAGCAGACCAGAAAGAAGATGAGAAACCAGAAAGAGGTCCACCAGTAAATGGCAAAATGAACTGTAAAATCATTAAAAAAATGTAAAATCCATAGTATGTTGTTTCAAGACTAAATCAAGTAGCCAAAAGAGAAAACAAATCATGAAGGACAAATGACAGAATAGCTCTCTTCAGCGAATGTCCTTTAAAAGTGTAGATTTCACGATTAGCATTGACATGAAAGGTTTACCTAGCATGGCCTTCTGAGAAGTTCAATTTTTTAAATGGGCTTTCATAATGTCAAAGCATTATAGAAGTATACAGTCCCTGTTACAAATGAGATTAAGTGGGTCAATATTAAGCATGGGAGCAGAGTATTAGTACACAACTTCAGATGAATGTGGCACAACCTGTATTTGAAAACCCAAGCACTTCTGGATAGACATGTGTACCTAAATTTGAACCATCTCAGTTCATTAAAAACTACCATAGCCAATCCATTATTTCTGAGTATCTAACTATGTATGTATGTATCTATCTATCTTACACAAATATATATAAACACTAGGAACACCTAGCATTTCCGTTGCCTCTGCAATGTCAAAGTCATCAATGTGGCATTATCTAAGCTTGAATGTTCTATTAAGTAGTTGCCAATGATTTCAACATTTTAGTTATTCTATTAAACTATAAACTGAAGACATCTTAAATGTCAATATTTTGTGTGCTAATAGGTGGTTCTTTAGACCTGGGTAGTTTCTGTCTGGGTAGCTGAAAATAGGTCCTGCATATCTATATCTATATCTATACCTATACCTATATATATATATTTATAATCTCAGATACTATATTTTGGGAAAAAAGTAGACACCAATACCCTAAAAAACATGTTTCTTATCTTTTTGATTCACTGGATAATCTACCTTGAGTGAGATGGAGCCTCTTTCTTTCAGCCAAGGCTTTTTTGTAAAAAATAATGATTCTAATGGAGACAGATGGATTCTAGTTAATTCCGAGAAGCAACAAGATGTAATTTTAACCAATTTTTTAAACCAAAATGAAAAACAACTCTAGTGTACTGTATGTCAAACAATATTCATTTAACCTTAAAAGCCACATGTGTTGTTTATTCAAACCTCAATTATACTCTGAGTGGTACCCTATGGAGCTGGAATGGTTTGGCTTTCTGGTAATGGGAGAAATGAAGAACAAGTATTTGAAAAATGGTCAAAAGCTAGGCTGAAGTTCAGACTGTTTATAACTCCCATGGCTTCCATTAATCTCCAGTTGGCTTGAACAGGTCAGGGAAGCAAGCCCTGTCCTCTCAAAAGGACTGAGTGTACAATGAAATTCTGAAATACCCACAAAGGTAAGTATCAGGCAGCAAAATTATGCCAGCATGAGGCTACTTCCGAACAACACAAGACTTCATAAATAGGGTGGCCAGAGGGCCCAATTTATTTGGGACAATCGAGATTTATGGCTTACTTTTCTAGCAGATATTAATTATCATGACTGCCACTTTTGTTTTCAAAAGTGTTTTGGTTTGGATAGTAAATTATATAGTCTAATTATAAAGCAAATATTAAAAATGAAATGACTCTTTGAGGTGGGATGTACGAGATGAACTTTCAGAGGAATGAAGTGAAATAAGCAGAATCTGAGCAAATAGTGAAAAGATTTTTGAGGGAAAGTAGAAGAGGGCACCAAGAAAAAAAATCCCATTGTGTCAATCCCACCCCGTGTCACCAGGTTCTGTGGTAGGGTATATTTAATTGCCTATATTCAGTACCCAAGCTAGAGATGAAGGAGTAGGTGGAAGCAGATGACCTCAGGAGGCCTCTGCCATACATTTAATTTTACAAATTCTTCAGGGATGGGGACAGTGTGTTGAAATATAAAGGAACTTTTGGCCGGCACTGTGGCTCACTAGGCTAATCCTCCGCCTGCGGCGCCGGCACCCCGGGTTCTAGTCACAGTTGGGGTGCTGGATTCTGTCCTGGTTGCCCCTCTTCCAGGCCAGCTCTCTGCTGTGGCCCGGGAAGGCAGTGGAGGATGGCCCAAGTGCTTGGGCCCTGCACCCCATGGGAGACCAGGAGAAGCACCTGGCTCCTGCCTTCGGATCAGCGCAGTGTACCGGCTGCAGCACGCTGGCCGCAGCGGCCATTGAGGGGTGAACCAATGGAAAAGGAAGACCTTTCTCTCTCTCTCTCTCTCTCTCTCTCTCTCACTGTCTACTCTGCCTGTCAAAAAAAAAAAGTAAGAAATATAAAGGAACTTTTAACAACACTGAAATAAAGATTGTCCATTGACAGACATTTGAGCCCTAATAATGACAAATAGTACTACAAGAAGTCTTCCAGTCTTACAAAATGGACAGTCATTTCTTTTTAGAAAGTACTTTATTATCAAATAAAATATTTTATTGTTTGGGCTGTCAATACAAGCTTTTAGCATTTTTAACAAAATATTTGCTTGAGAAATACTAAGGCACAGACAAGGGGGAACTTCCTGCCAACAATAGCAAGCCAAATCTGAAGAGGAGTACAAAAGCATTTAACCAGAAAAATCAGCAATACTTTTTAAAAGGCACATTGTGAGAGTGCATGTGTTTGCAGGAAGGAATCAGGAGAGAGAAAATTAAGAAACTATTAGATGGTCTGTGCTCAGGACACACTTCTTTCACAATGAAGATACAGTTAAACAGATCCAAGTTCATGGCTAGAAATGGGGTATTGCTTCTCGGAGTAGTCCCAATGCATGCATCTGCTGGATTCTTACCATATCTGGCCCTTGGGAGCAGAGTCATCACAGTCTGTTCCTCCAAGTAGTCTCAGAAAAAACAGAGTTCCCAAACTTATTTCACTTCCCCAAGTTCACAGGCAATATAGTGTAATAGCTAAGAGAACAGACTGGAGCCAGACAGCCTGGATCCAAATCCTGGCTCTGCCCCTTCCTGCCTCTGTAACTTTGGGCAAACAAATTAATCTCTCTGTGCCTCAGTTTCTTTATTGCTGAAATGGAGACAATAATGGCTACTTCGCAGGGTTGTAATTATTACATACATTCATACATACAAAGTGTCTGGCACATGGTAATTGTCATGTAAGTACTAGCTATTGTTCCCTTACCCCTTACTTCCCCTTTCTGTCCACTTCTTTTTCTTCCTTCTCCTTAAGAATAACTTACATATGGGAAAAGCTCGGCTTAGGAGACTCCTGTAAGTGTGCTAGATGTTTAACAGAGCAGAGTTTGGATTAAATACACAAATAAACAAAGCCTAGAAAAGGGAAAATTTGTGCCTGCCCATAGAAAGGCAATCATTACATTTCTAAATCACCAGAAGCCAGGGACCTGGGGATAGAAAACAATGATTGCAGAGATTTCTTCAGGTCAAACCTCCTAATGTGGCTTAGATTCTCTCATAATTATGCTAGTCCTGCCTTTATTTCCATCTTTTAGAAAAGGAGTCTGCATCTTAATTAAAGCATGTTTTCTCTCTTGGCTAAAAAGGATAGATATCTGCTTCATTGGGAGACAGTGCAATTTACATAGCAATAAATCAGAGTGTTAAAATTCTCAGTACCTAAAGAAAGCAGGGTCCTATGCTAACATCTCCATGAATTGAAGATAAAAAGCAGAACAAAGAAGGGAAACTCAATGATCTAGCCATATATACCATCTGGTCAACCTGGGAATGAAAAGCAGTCAGTTTTAAGGTCCCTCTTTTCCCCCCAACAGCAGCATTTTGGCTTCCTGGCCTACCCAAAGTGGACTGAATTGCTTGGTAGGAGTGAGGGACAAGGATCTGGTTTTAACAGTTGAACCCACACAGAACATAGATGTAGTCATACTGGCCCATGCTTGAATCAACTGGACAATTATACAAGGGTACTTTAAACATTCATTTTGGTGCAAAAATTCTTTTGCATATATAGTCTTTCCATCAGATGCATTTTGATGTAGTGAAATAAACTTATCTTTTCATTTTCTTTTTGCACAAGTGGTATGAAGTATCCTGGTATCAACTGTCCACTTTTCTCAGGCTGTGGAAACTCTCTAAGTTCTTACAGTTATAATGTGGACAATATTCAAATATCATTCCCCAACCTGGCATTGCTCCTTTTTCTCATGTTCCTTTTCTGTCTGTTTACACTGTCAGCCAACCAAGCAGATTGATGTCTATAAATGTTGTAGTCTAAGCTCATGATGACTATTTTAATGTGAGTAATGGGCACATCCAATGATGTGTTTCCAGGCAGCCATGCCATTCCTTGAAGTAGTTAGAAAGAATAAGGCTGAAGGAAGAGTGGCTCTAACCACCCGTGCAGAAATAATTGCTCTGAAATGCTTCACTGGGAATTCTTTATTTTTATTGTAGAACCAGACTTATACACACACAAAAAGGGTCTCTAACTCCACAAATGGGATGGCACATTATTGACCCTGACAGGATATCCCAGATGGCCAATTAGGAATCATCACTATTAATTTGTTAAGCTCAATATGAAAGCCAATGTTGTCTCATCCACTGTATGAAAGACTTTCTATCTAGAAAGAAATTTTCTAGACATAAGAGGCATGCCAAGAAGAAAGAGATGACCTCAGAGGGGTTGGGGGAATCCTGTGGAGATGAATTCTGAGCACAAGAGATGGGCAGAGAACGAAAACAACCTGGAAAATTTCCATGAAGAGAAGAAGATTCCAATTGGGATTTAGAAGAGAAGAGGGAGACAAGAAAAGTACATTTCAGACGTGGTCCCATATTTATGAACATAAGCTATTCACTTTTGTAAAAGAATTGTTAATGGTGGTTAGATTATTATCTAACTTTGAAAAGATGAGAATATTTCAATAAAGTTTGAAATTTAGATGAGAGCATACTAAAAATTATTGAGCTTTTTAAATTTCACTTTATTGTGGTAAGAACATTTAAGATGAGATCTAGCCTCTTAACAAATTTCTTAAGTATATAATCCAGTATTGTTAAGTATAGGCACAATGTTGTACAGTAGATCTCCAGAATATATGCATCTTGGGGGAAGAAATGGGGAATATCTAATCAACAGGCATAAAATTTCAGTTATACAAGATGAATTTTTATTTTTCCAACTTTTTTATTTGAGAGGCAGAGGAAGAGACAGAGAAACACAGAGAAAGAGAGACAGTCCTTCCAATCACTGGTTCACTCTCTAAATGCCCACAATAGCTGGAGCTGGGCCAGGCCAAACCTGGGAGCCAGACACTCCATCTAGATCTCCCACATGGTAGCAGGAACCCAACTGCTTTAGCCATCACCTGCTTCTTTCTAGGATCTCCGCTAACAGAAAGTTGGAACAGGAAGCCAGAGCTGGGTATCCAACTACGTAACTCTGATATGGGATGCAGGTGTCATAACTAGCATCTTCAACTCTAATCCAAATAGTCATCCATGAATTTTTATTTTTAAAGTGATGTTTCTCGCGAACAAGGTTTCTTTCCTATCATCATGACCAAGAGATGTTAGTATTTCTGCAGAAAATGTGGACCAAAACAAAAACAACTTGAGACTGATTTGTGAAGATCTACATTTGGAATTGCTTGGTATTTTCCCATTTTCTTTGATTTCAAAAATTTTGAAAAATTTGCTTTGACTTTTATGATTAAAAATATGAAATACCTCACACACCACTTCCCTCAAGATCCCCAAATTCTAACAAAAATGACATCTGAAATGCAGATTTGCAGGGTTTTTGTTTGTTTTTGGTTAGGAAAATCAAGAGTCTTAGGGAAAGTGGCAGTTGTCTTGAACACTGACATATTACCTTGAAACTATTGCTTCCTTGAAGGAGTTAGCAAAAATATCCCAATTTGGGGCTGGCATTGTGGCACCATTTGCAATGCCAGCATCTCATATCAGAGGGCCAGTTTGAGTCCTCGCTACACAGTTGCTGATCTAGCTTCCCGCTAATGTGCCTGAAAAGGCAGCAGATGATGACAGAAGTGCTTGGGTCCCTGCCACCAATGTGGAAGATCTGGATGAAGTTCTTGCCTCCTGGCTTCAGCCTGGCCCAGCCCTAGCTGTTGCAGCCATTTGTGGGAGTGAACCAGTGGATGGAAAATCCTCTCTCTCCCCTTCTTTTTTTCTCTTTCTCCCTCACTCTGCCATTCAAACAAATATGTTTTTTTAAAAAAGTATCTCCATTTCATAAAAAGAGACATCAATTTTCTCAATGGGCTCATTCAAGATGTGTTGGATGAATGGGCTTGGGTTGAATGAGTCCAGTCATTCCTCCTGCTTTCCTAGCCAAACTTGTACTTGGAGCACTGTCAAGAAATTTTTGTGACTGTGGCCCATTTTGTTTTTTGTTAAAATTTGTTAAATTATTTTTAAATATTTATTTTTATTTATTTGAAAGGCGGAGTTAGTAAGGGAGTGACAGAGAGAGAGAGATCTTCCATCTGCTGAGTTGACCACCCAAATGGCCACAACACAACAGCTGGGGCTGGGATAGGACAAACCCAAGAGCCTGGAACTCTATCCAGGTCTCCCAAATGGGCGGCAGAGGCTCAAGCACTTGGGCCATTTTCCACTGTTTGTCCAGGAGCATTAGCAGGGAGCTGGATTGGAAGTGAAGCAGTCAGGAATTGAACCAGAGCCCATATGGGATGATGGCAGCATAGGCAGCTTAAAGCCCTCTGCACCACAGGCTGTACCCTGTCTTTGTTTTTAATAAATCCTTCAGTATTATATATGCTTAATACTATACTAGGGGAAATAGGGGCAAAATAAAAGATAGTGTTTGTGTTACAAAACTTCCCAGTTGAAAAGCCGAGACAAAATATTGAATAATACAAGAAAACACTGTTAAAAGCTGAACTCTATTGCTGTGGTTTGGGTGTGGTTGGTCCCTAACAAAATTCATGTTGAAATCTTACTGCAATATAGTGATATTGGGATGTGGGGCCTTTAAGAGGTAGTAGTGTCTTTTTCATGAGACTAGATTAGTTCTCATGGAAATGGATTCATTCTCATGAGACTGGATTGTTATGAAGTGGGTCAGCTCCTGGCCCCTTCCCTCTGTTCCATGTGTACCTGCTTCCCCTTTTACTTTCCTATCATGCATAGAGCAACATGAGACTGTCACCAGAGGCACAGCAGAAGCAGCTACTTGATCTTGAATTTGCAGCCTCCAGGACTTGAATTAAATATACCTCTTTATAAATTACCCAGTCTTGTTTATTTCATTAAGCAACACAAAACAGACAATGATGACACATCTATGAACCACACTAAGGCCTAAAGGTGGTCAAAGATGAAGGAGATCAATGAGGAGTAGAATGATTAGGCAAGACTACTTAGAAAAGTTCAACTGTAACTGGATCTTGAAAGATGAATGTAATCCTAATAGGTAGAATAGAGGAGGAAAACTATTCCAAGCTGTGGGGAGTAAGAAAGGTTTATTACAGGAGGGAAGGTGAGAAGGAACATAGCATGTTACAGGACAAAGTAGAGAAGAAGGTGTGTTGGTGTCAAAGGATTGAAGATGGGTAGGTTAAGGAAGAATCAGATTGCTACACAGAGGGCCTGAGTGTGTGTGTATGTGCATGTACGTGTGTGTGTGTGCACGCGTGTGTGCATGTCTGCATGTTATTAATTAATTAATTTGAGAGGGAGAGAGACAGAGACAGAGAGAAAAACAGCTCTCATCTGTTGGTCCATTCCCCAAATGCCCACAATAGCTCAGACTTGGCTTGGCTGAAACCAGGAGCCAGGAAGTCTAAGTCTCACGTGTGGGTGTCAGCAACCCAACTAATTGAGCATCAGTGCTGCGTCTCAGGTCAGTATTAGCAGGAAGCTGGAGACAGGAGGAGAGCCAAGCACTGAATCCAGGGCACTCTGATATGGACAAAGACATCTTAACTAGTGTCTTAACCACTATGCAAAACCAGAGGGCCTTTAAAAACAAGCTGAAGAATTTAGATTGCACAATGTGGTAAGAAATGGCAGACACTGACCTACATGATCAAGTAGCTCCTTAAGAAGGAAATTACTGAAGTATAAAAAGAGTAATGTAGAGGCTCCCACAGCATCAGTGTGTGTGACGGGAGTGATGTTTCTATCGTGGCATTAGAAGTTGGGGATCCCGAGAGTATAGGACTGTCAACAGTTACCTCCCTAACTTTTGAGCCCATCCTCCCTCACTCTGGATTGCGGAGACTGAAGAGGAATGTGGTGTGAGTTCAGACCAGAGAGACAGTCCTAGGAATCTTCCTTTACCTCCTCATCAGGCTGATCCTCTCAATTACTGGCTTTTATGACAATTTTCTTTTGTGGCATGTAGCATGGTTGAAATTACACATTTACTTGTACCATTAGATAGTAAATGACTGTCTTCCTCACTAAAACTCCATGAGGGATGATTTAATGTCTGTTTCTATTCACCACTGCATCTCCAGCACTGGCATTGCCAGGGATTTAGTAGTTGCTTTACAAATGTCTGCTGAATTAAATGAGATAGGTATCTATACTTGGGCCTCTTCAGGCCTAGAAATAGAGAGAAGGGTTAAATTAGTTGATCCCTGTGGTCAGAGTGGGTAAATTGGAGCCTTGATCAATAAAGATGAGCAGTGTCATTACTCTCTCAGAGCTATTGGCTTCTGCCAATATGCACTGTATATCTCTTCCCCCCCACCCTTACTCCTGTGCACTAAGACAAGTCACTTGTCACACTCCCATGAATGGTTCCAACAGATAGTGTAGGGATTAAGAACTTGGGACTCCCACCAGACTTACTAGGTTCAAATTCTAGCTCTGTCACTTACTAGTATGTGTCCTTGGGCACATCACTTCTCTGCCTCAGTTTCCTCATCTGTAGAATGGGGATAAAATAGTTTCTACTGCTGCTGTAAGGATCAAATGAGTTGCTCTATTCACAAGTTCTTAGAACACTTCCTGGAATGTACTAAGTGCTACATACATACACTGTTTACCAAATGCATATTTGGCTTTCAATATGGTCCATAGGCTATCCCAAATACCAAAGGTCCAAGCACATAGCCTTCCCTTTTGCTTGGCAAGATAGGCAGAAGACAGGAAAGAGACGTGATAAATGGTAGAGGGAACCTGGGTATGGGTTTGGGTTTGAGGCCTGCCTGCCCAGAATGTGGCATGGGGGTAGCAAAATCTCTAAAGAGTTATTTTTCTTCTGATAAAGTTTCCTTTGAGGTTCCAGGGCCTGTTGGAGCTCTGCTTCCAGTCCAGATGAGGTTTGCTGAAGTGCCAGCAATGACACGCCCCCCTGCCAACATTCCTGACTGTCCTAGCCTCATGGACAAGTCTAACCAACTGAGGCTGGGGCTGAGAGTCAATCCACATCTAGGATTGCTGCCCGGCCCAAGAAGAGGGCACAAATTAACATTTCAATGAGGCCTTTTATAGGGAGGTCTGCAAAGTTCAGCACTCAAAGGTTATTTCTTCTTCAGTATTTGGCCCCCAGTTAGGGTGGCCAGCATAGGAGAGAAGTGTCTGGGTTCCCTGCTAGATGAGTAATGTGCTTACACAACATACCTCTTTGTAAAAACATCATTTCAACAGACAAAAATATCTAGGTGCTTCAGAAATGAGGACTTCAAAAGAGTTTCAACCACATCATATACAACTGAAAGATGTAAAGAAATTGGAGGCCCAGAAAAAACAACAATTTTTATAAAAGTGTGGGATTTAGTCTTTATAAGCAAAGATGAAAGAAAATGGTGTGTTTAGGCTAGAGAAGAGATGGCAAGGAAAGAACTTAAGGAATCATCAAGTATATGAGGGAACAATACATGATCAGTAATAACGAGCTTTTATCTGTTGCTTCTGAGGCCATAATAAAAGGAAAGTCATTTAAATTGTGACAAGAGAACTGGAGAGAAGATAGTCCCAGGATCTGTTACTACAAGAAAGACTAGAAATAAAGATCTGTCTATGAAGATGAAATAAGTAAAAAGGCAAAGCTACTGGAGATAGAGGAGAAGGTTCAATTCTATTTAACTCTAGAAGAATAAATATAGCAATTATTACATAGAATATAACTATTATAATTTATTAAGCAATTTTAGGCCATCTCCTAGCACTTTTATGCCATCTCAGTTCATCTTCACAGCCATTCCATGTGTTGTAACCTCCATTTTTACAGCTGAGGAAACCATGGTTCTGAATGAGTTAAGTAGCATGGCCAAGGTAAGTGCACTAACAGGTAGTAGCCCAACCATAGAAATCTATGTCCTCTGGTTTCAGGAACTATATCCTCTAATTGCATTTCCTCTCAGATGCAGTAATATATCATTTTGCAGTTTCCTTTCCTTTATCAATTGTTCTTCAGTTCAGATTTTACAAATCTTTTTGCCCAAGCAAAATAATCTCAGCTTAACAACTGCATTATAGCAACCACTTGGTTATATTAGCAGTCACAGGTGGATCTCTGCTCAGCAAGGACTTTCTTTCCTTTGGGGAAGACTCAAAATAGATAAGGGGATAGATAAGAAAAAAGGTGAGGGATAAAGTGTCTGTCTTTCCTAGACATGGAATCTAATAGCTGTAGTATAAAACAAACATATGAGGAGCCTTCAAAAAGCTGGTGCAATGATGAAATTAAAAGATAAATTTGTTAAATTCATGCATGGTGTTTTCATAATATGCATTTTCCGTGAACTTTTTGAAGTACTCTTATGTGTGCTCATACTGTGAGAAACAGGTTTGGAAAGTCCCAGGGCCTTGTTGAAGCATAAATCAAATTAGGTTGTAACTGAATCCATATTGACTCTGGAGGGCTGGTACAAATAATTTATTAAAAGAGATGAGCATATACTGGTAGTCAGAAGAAGGTCATTCCTTCTAAAGAGAAATATTAATGATACTTTCCTGCTGTGGGATAGGGAGGGAAAAAAAACCTAGGACTCAGGAATGACACCAAATTACCTCCCAAAAAACAACCTAGGACTCAGAAATGACACCAAATCATTTCCTACTGACCACGAAGCAATGAACAGTTGAAACTATAGTCTATCAGTAATTCAGGGGAATAACACAGCAATCTTATCCCATTTTAATAGCATTGAATTCCAATCATGCCTGTCTAGTAATCTTTGAATGAGCACCTATTCTGTGCCGACTGTAGTGGAGAAAATGAAGATGAACCAGAAAGAATCTCCACCTTAAGACTTTTACACAGTGATATAGCTGTTCAGATACTGGCACAAATAATAAAAGACAAAAGGTAACAAGGTGATAAGTAGTATTGGAGAAGCACAAATTAATTACTGATTATTCCTAGAGAAGAGGTAGGTTTATGCTTAGGCTGACCTTTGAAAGATAAGTAGGATTTAGGAGAGTAGGGGTAATTAGAGATGGATGTGGGCAGGTGACAAAGAGAGAAAGATCTTCCAGCTGGTAGTTATCAAAATGTGACCCAAGGATGAGCTACATGAGGGGGCTGCATTTGAGCTAGGCCTTCAAGGACTACCAGAACTTCCACTGGCAAGGATGGAGGAAAATGACTTTCCAGAAAGAGGCAATATTCACTTCTCCCACCTTTATTGTACAAGTGAAGATGTTATTTAGGCAACCATTTTGTCATCTTTTCCTCCCAGCTCTTTATCATAAAATGGCTGCCATTCATTCACCACACACTTGGTTGCCACAGGGTCAGAACTGGTTGCTCCAAACATTCAGAGAGTAAAATTGGTTACTTTTCTATTAGTTTGTTTAGGTATCAGACTTTTAATAGGCAGTTTAAGTGCATCAAACTCAGATACAAAAACCATCCTTCCAGGGTATTCTCAAGTCATCGACTTGGTCATGGAATGGTTTCTCAAAGTGGTGATCCATAGACCATCATTTTGCATCAGTACGCACAATGGGATCTGTTTAATGGGCCCACATCAAGACTCATAAATCAGAATCTTTGCAGGTTGTGGCCCAGAAATTTGAGTTTCAACAAATTCTCTAGGTGATTCTGCAGCACATTAAAGTTTGAGAAACCCTGAGGGGAGGGGCAGAAAGCAAAGGTACAAAGGTTCGAGAATACAGGAACAATGTGAGTGGAACCTAAGGTAGAAGAATGGAAGAACACAAGCCTCTGAGGTGAATTGAGAAAGACCATGCAAGGCCTTCCCTGTCAACATCAGGGCCTTAACATATATTGTGGTAGCAACAGGAAGGCATCACTTTCAGGAGCAGAGTGTCATGGTTAAGATCCTGGACTCTAGAGCTAGACTGCCAGGAATCAAATCTTAGCTTCTTCTTGGGGGCTGGCGCTGTGGCATAGCAGGTAAAGCCACCACCTTCAGTGCCGGCATCTCATATGGGTGCCAGCCAGTTCGAGTCCTGGCTGCTCCACTTCCCCTCCAGCTCTCTGCTATGGCCTGGGAAAGCAGTACAAGATGGCCCAAGTCCTTGGGCCTCTGCATTCATGTGGGAGACCTGGAAGAAGCTCCTGGCTCCTGGCTTCAGATCGGTGCAGCTCCAACCATTTGGAGAGTGAATGAGCAGATGGAAGACCTCTCTTTCTCTGCTGCTCTGTAACTCTGCCTTTCAAACAAATAAATAAATAAATCTTTTTTAAAAAAATCTTAGCTCCTCATATCACTAGCTAGCTGATCCAGGACAAAGTTCTTAACCTCTTTCTTCCTCAGCTTCCTTATGCATAATATGGGGATAATACTACTATTCACTAAATAACATTGTTATGAGATCAAATTAGTTCACGTATGTAAAGTTCTTATAAGTGGGACTAGTATATAGTAAGTATGCTTACACAAAGTCTTCTGAACAGGGGTGTAGCAAGGTTACATTTCCCTTTTTTGGAAGAGTAAGATAGCAGTAATATCTAAGAGTCACTTAACTGTCCCCAACCAGAAAATCCTGTAAGCTTTCCCTCTCACTCAGTGTGGGTTTCAACCTTGTCTGCACATTGGAATCATCTCCCCCTCCTGGCTTAGGTATAAATCCACCAAGATTAATTCCAATATACAACCATGGTTGAGAACCAATACTCTAAATATAGGTCAAATTTGTCTACTTGTCTTTATGGAGTGCTCATTACATGCAAGGAATTCAGTTAGGTTCTTTTCTTGAGTTGTATCATTTAAACCTCATAACCATGTTGAAAGTAGGTGCTAACACTATCCTCACTTTAAGAACTGTTAGCAAGATTAAGTAAGGTCAGTCAGCCAGATAGGAGCAGAGTTGGGATTAGAACTTTGACAGTTTGGCCCCCAGAGGCTCTACTCTAAACCTCTGCTGTACACTGTGTCCTTGGTCCCAGCATTCACCTTCTCACACTAAAGAGGTTGCTTCATTATCCTTCTTCCTGGTCACTCCCACGTGCATTGCTGCCTCCCGGCAATTTAGTCTAGTCACAACAGCCAGTGAGACCCTTTAATACTTCAATTTGATGAAGCTATGCTCTTGTCTACAACCTTCTAATGGCTTCCCAATGCACTAAAAACTGGAATCCAAACATCTTCCAATGGCCTTCAATGCCCTGCATGGTCTAACTCCTGTTGACTGCTCTATCATCATCTTGTGTCAGTTTGAACCATAATATTCCAGCCATGCTAGTTCTTAGCTTCTTGGGATGCTCCAGGCTCTTCTCTGCTGGGAGACTTTGAATTTTCTTTTCTCTAGGCCTGAATGCTATTCTCAACACTCTTTTGCATAGATGGTTCCTTTTCATCATTTGGGTCTGAGTTTACATATCACCTCGTCAGAGAGGCCTTCCTGACCATCCAACCTGAAAAATCCTCTTGCTTTCTATTCCAGTCCTTTGTTATTACATTCCTAGTCCTAGCGTTGTTTGCATTTACCTATTATTTGTCTCCTCTGCTAAAATGTGAATTCTATCTGGGCAAAGGACATATCTTTTCTGCTATGGACACCGTTTTTGGTTGAGTAGGTTAGATATTGCACAGAGATGCCACAGCTAAAGAGATATATTCACAAGGATGTTTCTGGAAAATGTTAGCAAGCCATCCTAAGTAATGGAATCCTTTATGCAGTTCTTAAAAAGTTGCCATATGGTCTATATTTACCAATTCATACCCCATTTATATCACATGGTTGAACATGCAGAAGATGCTTAATAATATTAGGATACTCCAGTGGGAAATCAGAAAATGGGAGGAATATAGAATAGTGCTGATAGATTGAGTAATTTGAGAAGAGGCAACGAAAAGGAAGAATTAAATGTGATTAGGTTTGATCCTAGGAACCTAAAGGGGGAAAACAGCACTGTTACATTAAAAAAACAAGTGGAATCCAAAGATAAAAGACTAGTTGGAGAAGAAGATTCTATTTTGGATATAACTTGGGAAGATGATGTCTTCCATTTTGCTTTTATTGAGTTTGTCACCATTTTATTGTGGGATTTAAAAAATATGGCTAAATTTAGCCTGTACTCCTTCAAAATGGCCACATCAATGCTTTGCAGGATCCAATCTTCCTTTTATGGCTGTGCATGGAAATGGTCTGTGTTTTACGATACAATAATTTAGGGGCAACACTGCAAGGGATTAAGGAAGGAGAGATAAAGATATTCACTTTCACATTAGCTGACTCTTACCCATCCCTGCTGTTGTACTCCAGCACAGTTTCTTTCATGTAAGGTCCTTAAAAAATCAATCTGCTAATTGTTTTCTTTTTCCATTTTGTGAATGACTGTACCCCAAATACGAAGGTTACCACAGAAAATCCTCTTTCTCTAGGACACTAGACAGGTATTTTCCTCTCTTTTTAAGTTTTACTACTCAGGATGGTAGCACTCCGGATCTTGGGATACAGGACACTTACCTCTGCACACCCGGCAGCAAGAATCTGGAACAGAGACTGGGAATGCACAGGTTAGTTTGGGGCAAGTCTTGAGACCACAATATACATTCCCCTCCTGCCAAGGAGAAACAAAATTAAGATCAGAAGGATCTGGGATAAGTGTAAAAGCTTGCTCAGTACCAAGGATAAAGTAGGGCTTGAAACATAGTGCATCCTTCTAAATTTTTCTTTCATAGTTGGTTCTATATACTTCTTAAATTTTATTACACGTTGCTTATTTTTCTATTTACAATTTCTCAATGTCAGAGATTAAGTCACATAAAGGCGAGCAATCCTAGTTGGACACCCTGCTCTAAGGCGGTACAGACTAGTACATGAGGCTGCCAGGGCCTCCAAACTACCAGATTCAGCCTCACTCCTCTATGTTCATGCATTCCTCGGCCCTCATCATGCCCCAGTTGGATGCTGGGTATTTAAGGGAATGAATATGTGTGCCATAGCTACCATTTGTAACATTCTCTGGAGTCTCCCTTCCAAGTCAGAGACAAGCTCTCTAGGGTAATGCAAAACCATACCAGATGCTCTGAATTTCACAGCTCAGTCTAGCACACGGGAGAGGATACTATTTACTTGTGGTTACATCTATCTTTGCGAATAATCTGCATTTCCTACAATTCTATCTTCCAAAAATTATTCTTTAAGCTTTGCTCTGAGTTCTCAGAAGCATTTCCCTCTGGAGCTAGAAGAGTTTCTGAAAGGCTATTAGGAAAACTGGGCCACAACCAAATGCCCACAAATACCGAGATACTATATTTCTACTGAGAACTCCAAAGGGAAGGGATTCTGTAAATTCTCCCTGGCAATCCAGGGTTTAATGCCCCTTACAAGCAGAATAGTTGATTCTACATCTAACCTCATTCTTCCATACTTCAGCTTAACATTCATTTTACTCCACTTTCTAGATCTCATATTCTCTGGACTCTACAATTAGGTAAAGATATAATTGTTGTGCTTTACTCATGATCAAGCATCTATAAAGAGTTTTCTCATTCCATGATATGAGAAATCAATTAATTAGTCAAACTTCATAGATAGGAACCAACAGACATTCCATTTTCTTGTGAATTAGATTGAGTGGCCCTAGAGGTGAGAGTGACTTTTCCACTCACAGTACTCCCAAGACTTCAGAGAAGTTTGAGTCCTTCAATGAAGGCTTAGGTGGTGTAATTACTATAAAAAGGAGTGCAGATCATGACAAATGGCTCATCTTTGCCCACTTAAAGAGTCCTACAGCTTTAAGACTAAGATATGATGGGTCTGATATCTTCGACAGAGTTATTCAGGGTTGACAATCAGGGGGTTTAACTTGGCAGCAATGCTTATGGAACTCATCTTTCATTCAAACACCTTATAGCATAGGCTCAATCAAAAACTACACATACAGAGGGACCTCTCATATTTGGGTAGGGTCTTGGAGGGACATTAAATTGCAGGGTCTTACCGAACAGCTGCATTGGGTGCATTGATTAGGTTGCCGGTTCTGAAAGAGCCCTTCAGCCACGAATAGCTCTCCATGTTGGTAAGTGGTACCATTGTACTCACACGACTTGCTGGTCACCTTATTGTTCACAGAGGGCAAAGAGTCTTCTGGAACAAAGTGGAGAAAAAGCACAATAGACTATTGGCATAATTGTAAAGGATTTCATAAATCCCAACAGCAGATGGGGCTGTGTTACACAGAGGGAGTTAAAAGACAGTCCTTCTCCAGTGGCTCACGATTTTAGATACTATTAAGGCAGCCAGATAAGAACAGCAGCTGACATCACCGTCCATTCATTCTTTCATATTTTGAGCATTTCTTGAGCACCCACTGTGTGTCAGGCACTGCAGTAAGCATTAGCGAGAGATCAGAGAACAAGAACAAGGCCCCAGGTTTGATGGAGGTAATAATATAGATGATTTAAGATATTAACGTGCCTGAAAGGGGGGATTTTCATGCTATCTCTATTTAATCCTTTGCCTCTGTCTCTTCAGAAGAGGAAGCATCTATTACAACTACCCTCAAAACAATACCCCCTACTATGTTTTATATCATTGGCCATGTCCGTGTATATTTGTTCTAGCCTCCGTAGTTTATGTTTATTTCTCATCCCTCTTCCATTGTACCCTCCCCCCCCCCACACCTACTGAAGTGCTATCTGATGAGAGTTCAGCTCACATGCCCTTTCCTCCATGAATCTTTCCCTAACGACTCCAGCCCATGTTCTGGACCTGTCAAGGTATGTGCTGTGGAAAGCACAGAATTTGACACTTGAATATTATTGGACTTCGTATTTGTGAATCATGGTAACCTATAAATCCCTTTACAAACTGAGTTCACATACGCTATTACAATGAAGCCTCATAACAAACCTGTGAATCAGGTAGGATTGATTATACCTTTATTTTTCATTTGAAGGAACTAAGTCACTGAAGTTAAGTGACTTACAAACTGAAGTCACAAAGCTAATGAGTGGTGAGAAAGGGAATCAGAATCTGGTCTTCTGGTCCTAACTTTCACCTTCTTTCAATTGACCTATATATGTATGAATTGGTATATATTGCTTTTTGAGAACTAGAACTCTTACATATCTCTTTACTCCGTGCAGTCTAACACAGAGTTGCCATGTAGTCAACAGTCAATGCACTCAGTGAGTGACTCTAGGTGAATGGTCTCTAGAAGTCTGTTCACTGGGCTTCATTAAAGCCTATGCTGCATGTGTATGTGCATATGCACACATATGGACAGACAAAGCTCAAACAACAATAAATAAGTACCTAAATTAAACTGATCATCAATGCATGAATTATAGATACAAACAGAGTTCAGGAAATGTCTGCCATGGGACAGTTGAAGAAGAGAAATCATGGGAGTTGTGTGTTTCATGAGGAAGGACTTAGAAAGTTGATAGTTTCTCTCAGTCAAAACTGAAATAAATGAGTCCATTTTATGTTAGATAAGTTATACTTCAATATAGAGCCTCACGATGTGATAAAATGATAAAGGCTAATTATAATAATACTCATAATGATAATAACAGTAGCTAATGTTTACTGAACCCCAACTGTATGATAGGCACAATGGTTAAGTGCTTTTACATACATAATCTCATTGGCTCTTATTAATAACATTCTTATACATACCTTATGATTATGTCCACTTTGCAGATGAAGGAACTAAGATTTAAGGAACTAATGACTTCCCAAAGTCATTCTACTTCTAAGTAGTAGCAATAGGATATGAATTGATGTCTGCCTGATTCTAGAATCTTCTTTCCTAGCCACTATCTAGAAGGATACCAACTACTTCAAATTTGTAACAAAGAAAGGACCATTTAATTTGAACCAAAAATCCAAGAACCACTGAAATATGAAGGTGTGCTATACATCTAGACTGTTGTAGTCTAAAATACCCAGAAAATAGACACTGCAGATTCTATGGTTTCAATTATTTGGGTAACAAACTCAATTCCACACTCTGTTATATAATTTGATCTAGCTTCAATTTCTTGTTTTAAAAAGATTTATTTGAAAGGCCGAGAAATAGAAGGGAGAGACAGAGAGATAAAGAGATCTTCCATCTACTGGTTCATTCTAAAAATGGCTGCAGTATCCAGACCAGGAACTCCAACCTGGTCTCCCATATGGGTGGCAGGAACCCAAGGACTTGGGCCATCTTCTGCTGCCCTCCCAGATTGTGCATTATCAGGAAGTTGGATCAGAAGTGTAGTAGATGGGAGTTGAACTGGCATTCCAATATGGGATGCAGTGTTACAAGAGGCAGCTTAACCCATTGTACCACAATACCAACCCTAGCCTCAATTTCTAAATAACTCATTCCTTGGGTAGTAACTACTTGTTGATGATCTTTTACTGCATATAAAGAACATTATTTGATTTTGCCTTAAAAAAAGAAGTCTTAGCTCAAAAAAAAAAAATAGTTTAACTCATGCTAACTGACACTCTGTCTAGAGTCCCTGCCTCTTGCCCACAAGGGAATACAACCACACAGCTGCAGCTGGCAGAAATGAGTGAAAGCCATCAGAGAAAGAATAGGAGTAGCGCCATTTGCCCCCTGGGCTCTAATAACTCCAAATCTCAGCATTTTGTAGTAGAGGAAAACTACAATGACCTACAAAATAATAGTTGTCATGACTTTTACATGAGCTGGCAGAACTTTGGAATACCAAAAAAAAAAAAAAAGTCTGGAATTATTTTGCCTCCAAAGAATGTGGGTTGATTTTTAGACCATGCCTTTCACTAAGGTATCGATGGCAAGGCAACTGCAGGGTGAGGTTTTCTAGTGGAAGCATGAACTTGACAGCGTTCCTTGCACTAGTCTTCTGAGTAACACTGCGTTAGAATCTACTAATCCACTCAACAGAAGATGGGGGAAAAGCAAAAGACAGGAAGACAAAACAGAATCAAAGGAAAAGAAAATAATTACAGTCATGCTTAAGACTAGTTTTATGCAATGGAATTATTTCAACAACTCATTTACTTTTACTTTATTCTTCCAACATCCTTGATAATGTACAGAGGAGAATAGTGAAAATTAGGTGATTGATACCCCCAAAGATTTGACCCCCAAACGATATGACTCATGTCACATAGTTGCTTCATAGGAGAGCCACTTCAGAAATATGAGATGATTTTCCTGCCTTTAAGTTTGTGGTCTTGAATTTTCAAAGAGTGGGTGTTAAAATTTCAAGGAAGGACCACTGAGTCATAATCTCAGCTTGAATCCCAACCCTCATAACTTTACACAAGCCACTTAACCTCTTTGGTTCTCGTTACTTGTTTTTTTTATTTATTTATTTTACTTGAAAGTCACAGTTACACACAGAGAGAGAAGGAGAGAGAGAGAGAGAGAGAGAGAGAAAGAAAGAGAGGCCCTCCATCCGCTGGTGCACTCCCCAGATGGTCACAACTGCTGTAGCTGCACCAATCCGAAGCCAGGAGCCAGGAGCTTCCTCCAGGTCTCCCACATGGGTGCAGGGGCCCAAGAAATGGGGCCATCCTCCACTGCTTTCCCAGGCCACAGCAGAGAGCTGTATAGGAAGTGGAGCAGCCGGGTCTCGAACGGGCACCCATATGGGATGCTGGCACTGCAGGCGGCAGCTCTACCCGCTATGCCACGCGCCTACCCCTCGTTATTTTTTTAAATCTAAGAATTGTATATGGGACTCATGTCTCCCTTTGCGTCTTTAGAAGGCCAACGTAGCATGCTTCCTTACCAGAGAAGCAAGAAAAGTCACCTCAGAGTCTATCCTTTCCCATCCCAGATTTTCCAAGGTGACTGGGCTTCTAACCAACTCTCCTTGAAACACAGTCAGTGTGTTGCTGGCCAAAAACTGGCAGAAAATCAGTCTAAAGCCAAGTTGGCTCAAGGGTCCCTCAGGAGAATGGTGCAATACAAATGGCCAGCTTGCACGGCTCTAACCTCTCCCTTACTGCACTACGAAGAGGAGTGGAGGAAGTACTTGTCAAGTAAGCAGATAAGCACAAAGCCATCTGACTATGATGTGTTCAGAGAGAAGCAGTCTCTCTATCTCATGGGAAGAATGGTCTTTGTGAAAAATATGTGTTTATTTGAGAGGCATGGGGCAGAGGAGGGAGAGGAAAAGGGAGAGGGAGAGGGAAAGGTAGATGGGGAGAGAGAAACCTCCAGTTCTCTGGTTCATTTTCCAAATGGCTGCAACAACCAAGGCTGGGCCAGGCTGTAGCTGAGAGCCTGGAACTCAATCTGGGTCTCCTAAATGGGTGGCAGGGAGCCAAGTACCTGAACCATCACCTGCTTCCCAAGGTGTGCACTGGAAGGAAGCTGGAATTGGGAGTGGAGCCACGACTCTAACTGAGGTACTTCATTATGGAATACGAGTGTCCCAAGTAGCATCTGAACCAGTGTGTCCAGTGTTCACCCTGAGAAATGTCTTACATGTAAGCAGAACTATGATTTCTAGAGCACTCAGAAAATACCTCCCTACGCTAAATATCTCTTCCCATCGTTTTTTTCATGGATGCCTAAAATACCACCATTTGAGGTCCACTGAACTAAATAGTTGCCTTTTTTGTAATCAGATTTTGCAGTCCCAAGACTCCTGTCACTCACTGACATCTTAGTCTGATAACTTTGCCACAACATTTTTCCCCCTTCATAGTTCCTAGTAAGTTTCACCATGAAGTGTGTGGTCCTACACTCCTTCTTTTAGTAAGCCATTCTCTCCCCTCCTGGCACTACACTCCTTCCCATTCTCTGGAACCTGAAGTCTTCACACTGGTTCCTCTCGTCACCACCCTCCCACACCCTCAAATTTCCATTCTCATATTGAGACAGTTCTTGGACAATCAGAAAGGCAGCTTGTATATCGGAGACAAATCAGCTCTCAGAATTATCAGAAAAATGCAAACTTCCCCAGAGCTTCCAGGGATCAGTTGCTCATCAACTCCATGTAAAGCCATCCCTTCTTTGCCGTTATCACTGTTCTGCTTCCTACTTCACTGTATGGCCGAGTCTGATTCTGAAACTTCTCTGGTTCTTGTTCATTCTACAGATATAGCAGCAACACTTCTGCAGGGAAGTGGAAGCAGGAAACACAGGTGAAGGTAATGACTTGAAAGAAGACAGAGGCATGCATACACATGTAAAATAAAACATAGTCAAAAGGGCTCTATCTCAGAAAAATGAATACAAGGGAGGAGAAAATGGGAGAAGAGACTGGGCTAATGTGCTATTTGCACATAGCATGCTGCTTGCCATCTGTGACTCAGAAGGTGGGCCCTCACCACACACCAAATCTACTGGCACCCTGATCTTGGACCTCCCAGACTCCAAAATCATGAGAAGTTAACTATGGTCTACCCAGTTTATGGTATATTGTTATAGTAGCCCAAACAAGCCAAAACACCAGCTTTGGCATGTCTCTGCTCTGTAATCTTGGGAAGGCTATTCAGTCTTTCTGCACCTCAGTTTCCCCCACCTTCAAAAAGAGTGCACCTTACATGGCTGTGAGGTTCAGAGATAATTTACAGGTATGTTATTCAGAATAGAAGGTAGATGATGGTGGTCTAGAAAGAAGGCAGAGAAGAAAGCAGTGAATGTGGAGAACATGAATGGATTTGCCCAGGCCCCAGGGATGACTGGGCAATTCAACAGAAGGCAGTTGTTCTGTATTTTGCTTGTGGTAAGTGCTGTGGGGATAGGGGTTAAGGCACTGTTGTTTCTCTCTTGTTTCCTTCTTCACTCAACACATATGGATGACATTGCCTACACCTGGCACTAAAAGGGTCCTGACCATACCTTGACAATACTTGACACTATGCTGTATTAAAGCTACAGGGAAATAAAACCTTTTCCTGATTTCAAGGAGAATGTTACTCTCACAGGAGAAACAGGAACAAACAGCAATGTTAAATGATAATGTTTTTCAACAATATATAAAAGTTCATAATGAAAAAGAAGCCATATTATCACAAATTGCCAAACAATGTAAGGAAGCATCAATTGTATAAATCAGTATTCATGTGACGTGTTAGAAAATATTCCTAGCTGAAAGAGTTATTAAGCACTAAAATCACAAGCCAACCAGCCATGTGCAGCAGTCATTGTCCAACTATATTCTGTGTTAAGATTCTTCCAAGTGGGGCTGGCACTGTTGCGTAGCAGGTAAGACCACTGCCTGAAGTGCTGGCATCCCATATGGATGCCGGTTCAAGTCCCAGCTGTTCCACTTCTGATCCAGCTCTCTGCTATGACCTGGGAAAGCAGAAGATGGCTCAAGTCCTTGGGTCACTGCACCCACGTGGAAGGCCTGGAAGAAGCTCTTGGCTCTTGGCTTTGGATCAGCACAGCTCTGGCCGTTGTGGTCATTTGGGGAGTGAATCAGTGGTTGGAAGATCTCTCTCTCTCTCTCTCTCTCTCTGCTTCTGCCTCTCTGTAACTCTGCCTTTCAAATAAATAAATGAATCTTAAAAAAGACTCTTCAGAGGTGTCAGAGAGCTGGGTGGATGGCAACCCCTTCTCCTTTCAAACTTCAATAGAACTCCAATCTTATTGGTGTTCATGTTTTTGTTATTTTTATAATTGCAGTTAAAGAAAAGGTTTGTTGTTGAAAGACATCATAAAAACTAGCATATAGCCTCTTCAGAGGATTGCTATTCTTAGATTAAAATCCTATTTGCTCTGAAATATAGAGCACCTAAAAATTGAAGAGAACACTAATAACCCAATAATGAAAATAGCAAAAATTATAAAGACAATATACAGAAATGGAACTACTAAGACATAAGAAAATGTGATCAATCTCATTCATAAGAAAAATGTAAAGTAAAATCATCCTGGGATATCGTTTTTTCTTATCAGATTTGCATAAATACAAAAATTTGAGTAATATACTTTCTTTTCTAAATTGTTAAAAATAATTATTCATTTATTTAAAAGGCAGATATGGAGAGAGAAAGAGAGAGAGAGAGAGAGAGAGAGAGAGAGAGAGAGTTCTTCCATCCTCTGGTTCACTCCCTAAATGCCTGCAATGGTTAGGACTTGGCCAGGCTGAAGCCTGGAGCCAAGAACTTCATCAGGGTCTCCCATGTGGGTGGCAGGATTCCAAATACTTCGGGCCATCATGCACTGCCTTCCCAGGTGTATTAGCAGGGCGCTAGGTCTGAAGTGGACCTGCTAGGACTCAAATCAGAGCTCCAATATGGGATGCCAGATCACAACCAGTGGCTTAACCCATTGCACCACAATGCTGGCTATTAATATTCTTTCTTGACAAGGCTGTAAGGACTTGATAGCAATACTATGGAGGGCATTTTAGCAATATTTATCTATTATTATATATGTATATAAGTATTTAACCAGTAATCCTAGTTTTAAGAATTCATTCTATAGATACACTTGCAACATGTGTAAACACATAAAAATTATTCTTTTCAGCATTATTTGTAATGGCAAAAATTAAAAACAACTTCTATGCCCAAGACATCTGGCTATACATGTGATGGCTCACTAATACAAAGAAATATTATGTGGTTGTTTAAAAGAATGAGTAATTTCTCTGTGTATTAATTCAGGAAGATTTTTATTAACTGAATAAAGTAACAAAGTATAGAATGATATGTATAATATAGTGCCTTTTATGTAAAAAACATACTTTTAAATGAGCAAATATTCATATCTGCTTATATTTTCATAAAAATCTGGAAAGATACTTAAGTACTAAAAGTTGTGGGAGAAACTACATGTCTTGGGGGAAAGAATATAATTGGATGGATGTGGGATGGGGTGAATTAGACATTTTACTGCATAACTATATATAGACATATAGATATATAATATATACATGTACATACACATATATATTCATATTTTTAATGATACAAATGTACTTCTTAAAAAATTAAATTTGAATACTGAAAAAAAATCTACTTGGAGTGAACAGGTGGTACTAGATGACAATTTGGGGCCCCTTCCAACCATAGCGAATCATCCTTTAAAGCTGGTTATTAGGGGCAGGGGCAGGCACTGTGGCATAGCGGATAAAGCTGCCACCTGCAGTGCCAGCATCCCGTATGGGCTCCGGTTCGAGTCCCAGCTGCTCCACTTCCAATCCAGCTTTATGCTATGGCCTGGGAAAGCAGTGGAAGATGGCCCAGTACCTTAAGCCCCTGCACCTGCATGGGAGACAAGGAAGAAGCTCCTGAGTCCTGGCTTTGGATCGGCGCAGTTCCAGTCACTGCAGCCAATTGGGGAGTGAACCAGCGGATGGAAGACCTCTCTCTCTCTCTGTCTCTCCTCCTCTCTCTGTGTAACTCTGCCTTTCAAATAAATAAATAAATAAAACTTTTAAAAAAAGTTGGTTATTAGAATCCCACCTTTATTCCTGCTAGTGGGTCAGATGCTAGCTAAAGCTCTGTGTTCTCAGTCCTTACTTCAATGAGGTGTTCTCCCCTACCAATGTTGTGTTATGTTGCTCTCTTAAATTGTTTTAGAGTCATTGGGTTCTATGGCTTGGATATGGTCTGAGTGTATCCCTCAGGGTTCATGTGTTGGAAGCTTGGTTGTCAGTGTGGTTACATTATGAAATGGTGAGACTTTAATAGGTTGAACCTGGT
Source organism: Oryctolagus cuniculus (assembly GCF_051225735.1). NCBI lineage: Eukaryota > Metazoa > Chordata > Mammalia > Lagomorpha > Leporidae > Oryctolagus > Oryctolagus cuniculus. Next base: position 82,344,993 of record NC_142888.1, on the reverse strand, counting down.
GGGAGGTCTTATAGATCACTGGTGGATGGGTTTCTTTTGAAGGGACTGATAGAGTTCTCATGGGATCCTACCTAGTCCTAGCCCCCTCTCTCTGGCTTCCTATCTCACTATTTAATCTCTCCCTCTCACAATGCTCCCGCAATGATACCATCCAGCTTGAAGTGATACTGTTGGGGGCCCTCACTAGAGCCAATACCATGCTGTTTAGACTTCAGCCTTCAAACCTATGAGTTACACCTCTTTTGTTTTGAAGTTATTCAGCCTCAGGTATTTTGTTATGGTGTAGAAAACTGATTACTACATTATGTGAATTTGGGCTGGCAATTAGGCATTGGATCAAATGAAAAGAGAGCATACAAATAAATTTCTAGTGGAAAACCACCTGTGACCCTCCAACAGAGTGATGCTGTGGTGGAGAGAGGGGTGGCTGGATGCTATGTCTTGGTCAGGCTAAGTCAGAATACATTCAAGGATGCAACACATCTTGTAGAACGAATGTATCCCAAACAGTGGCTGTCTGTAGTCCCCATCCAAAAAGTAACGGTGCTCAGACTATGGGGCCATTTAGGTTCAGGTGAGTTTGTCTTTGAGATGCTTAATGAAATCAGAGGTACTATTTCAAATGATCCCATAAGCTGAACTACTATTTAGATTTTTTCCTTTCAGCATTCCAACCATCATCACTTCTTTTTTCCTTGGGTCTCTTGTGATAACTTTACTAGATCTGCTTTTCTTGGGCAGAGGCCTACAATTGCCAGATTTTCCCCAAACTCTCCTTTTCCATAAAGCCTAACTCTTCTATGACCCATCACATTGCCCTGCTAGCACTAATCTCATTAAGTAATTCAGACTCATGTGCCAATGGAAGACAATGTTTTAAAGCTGGGTCTTTTTCCAGATAATTACGTTGTAACACGTTCCTGGCGCTTTATCCATAACGAGGCTGTAAAGGTGCAGGGCAAAGAATGTGAAAGTTTGTAGAATTTAGGAATGTAAGGGAGTTTACTTAAAATGTGGCTGCCAAGATCTGTCCTATTGGCAGTAAAGGCATAACTTCAGAGAGTCCCATTTTGAGTCCAAATATCAGATCCAGTTCTAATTAGTTATCACTAACTAGCTGAATGAATCATATCATGTCTCTGAGTCTCAGTTCCCCCATTTATAAAATAGGGATGATAACAGCACCTACCTTCACAGGTTGTTGTGAGGATCAAACAAGATAAGACATATAATGTGCTTAGTAGAGTACCCACTACACATTCATGCTCAATAATACTGTTCTTGCTATACTACTACTAGCTACAAATGACAGGATTCCTGGAATGCAGAAGGCAGGCTGTTAAGGGAAGAGATGTGGAGCTGCATGGTCCTTGCAGTGACCAGCCTCTTCCTACAGCATCTCTATAAGGCTCGTGCTGAATTGCAACGAAGCGTTACTATTTTTCAGTCAGTATTATGTACTGTGACTGCTGGAAATTCTCAACACGTGCAACACAGTGACAAGCTCTGCTTCTCTCCCATGCTGTACAGCATTGTCTGTCATTGTCCTGTAGAACTTCTCAAAACTTGCCAGATCTTGAGTGGTGACTGGAGAGTCATTTCCAAGCCATCACATTCACTGTGAATCTTTTAATTCTCAGTTCTCAGATGACACCATCCGCTCTATCCCACATCTCAGTGCAGAGTCCATAAAGTGTGACTTCTCTAGCCAAGCAGTTCTGTTCTGGCTAGAGCCACTTTCAAAACTCACAGACCCTGCTTTAGATTTCCTGAGGGCCCCAGATAGGTGGGTTTATGGGTCAGATTATATGTTTGTGATTATGAAGGATCCTAAGGGTCAAAGAAGAGAGAAAAAGTCTTGAACTCCTTAGCCAAATGCCCCACTGTAGTTGAGCCAACATTTCCAATCTCTTCTCTTGCTGCATGTTTTCCAGAATTGTTAAACCAGAGTGACTGTTGGTTGGACTTGGTTGCATCTTTGTTTTAAGTCAGTATCTAAGGTACTAAATTTCATAATTTTCAGCTTAGGGTGATTCTCCATCCCTTCCCCACCCCACCCCTCGGCCTCCCTCCCTTCATAGCCCTGCTCTAGTCTCACCTCTTCAAGGAAGCCTTACCTAACTATTACTGAACCTGACTGATGGTCTCTGCAGGGCAAAATAAAGTGTTCAGGAGAACAGACTGCTCCTGCTATGGTAGAGCTTCAGAAAAGTGCAAGTTCATCACAGCCCTAAATTCTTTTCCTCTCTTTTCTAGAACAGAATGACTGGCATGTTCCCAGATTCAAGCATTCGTTAGAGAAGAGCTCTATCTTTCTCAGAGTTTTAATAAGCTCACAGTGGTGAATACAGAAGACAGAACTAATACCCCAATAAAGAGCAAGGCTCTGGGGGAAGAGGGGGCAAAAAATACACAATGAGATACTGCTTTGCATCCGTTAGGATGCTTACCATAAAAACGACAATACCAACAAGTGTTGGCAAGGATGTGGAGAAATTGAAACCCTGTTACAGCCCTGATGAGAAAGCAAAAGTGTAAAACAACAGTTACTTTAAAAATTAGTATGGCGTTGGCCAATGCCGCGGCTCACTAGGCTAATCCTCTGCCTGCGGCGCCAGCACCCCGGGTTCTAGTCCCGGTCGGGGTGCCAGATTCTGTCCCGGTTGCCCCTCTTCCAGGCCAGCTCTCTGCTGTGGCCCGGGAGTGCAGTGGAGGATGGCCCAAGTGCTTGGGCCCTGCACCCCATGGGAGACCGGGAGAAGCACCTGGGTCCTGCCATCGAATCAGTGCGGTGCGCCAGCCGCAGCGCGCCGGCCGCGGCGGCCATTGGATGGTGAACCAACGGCAAAAGGAAGACCTTTCTCTCTGTCTCTCTCTCTCTCTCTCTCTCTCTCACTGTCCACTCTGCCTGTCAAAAAAAAAAAAAACTATATATGAAATACATGAAATTTGTTCCCTTTATATAAATTTTAAAAAGTAAAACAAAAATAAAGGCAGGGATTCAAAGAATGACTTGTATATGAATGTTTACATCAGCATTATTCACAATAATTAAAAGGTAGAAACAGCTCAAATGTCCATCAACAGATGAACAAACAAAAGATGGTATATTCATACAACACAATATTATTCCATTATAATTGATATACCTTGGGAACATTATGTTGTGAAAGAAATCATTCACAAAATATCACATATTGTGATTCCATTTATATGAAATGTCCAGAATAGACAAACCTATATATAGAGACAGAAACCAGATCAGTGGGTGATGCCTGGGGGTGGGTTTCAGAATGAGGTGTGACTGCTAGTAGGTATGAGGCTTCTTTTGGGGATGATGAAACTATTCTGGAACTAGATAGTGGTGTTGGTTGTAATATCTTGTGAATATACTCAAAATAACTAAACTGTATGCTATAAAGGGGTGAACCTTATAGTTTGTGAATTATATCTCAATAAAGCTGTTACAAAAAACTAAACTGCTGAACATCCTATAATGTAAACATAAAGCCTAGGGGATCAGAATAGGGCAGGCCTGGGTAAAATTAATGAGCTTTGTACGCTGGAGACAGGGAGGCAGGTTAAAAAAAAAAAGGAGAACCACAAAGGGGTAGAGTGAGTCAATCCCAAGTGTACGGGGTATCCTTTAGGAGATGGTGAGGGTCTGACAGCTGAGCTAAAGGAGGAGCTGATAGAGGGGACATTTCCTTTTTAGAATTTTCAAAGAGACTTCTTTGTGGGCCCACACCTTCAGCAAGCCGAGTGGATTCCTTATCCCCACTCCCGACCAACCCGCAATGGGGTCCCAGGCCAGGAAATTCTTGTAGCAGATTCAGCAGATCACTCTGCAGCTAAACAGACAGACACAACACTCTGTCCTAACCAAGAAGGTGCCGAGTGAGAGGAAACAGTCATCTGCCTCTCCAGCTGGGGAGAAGAGAGTGGAAGAGGGCGCTGAAAGCTCACACCCTGGTCTAATCCCAGTTCTCCCCTCCTCATCCGGACCCCATCTGTGTGTTCTCATCCCACTTCCGTTAATGTTTCGGCTGCTGTCAGTCAGTAGCTGATGCTCCCTGAAAATGCTGTCTCGTCAGGCAGATGGCTGGGAGGGTTGGCTTGAAGAGAGAGTTTGTGAGAGAAGAGACCACATTTCTGTGAAGCAAGAGGTGCTTGGAGACTGGGCAGAGATTTGGTTGTTGTTGTTGGGGAGTACATGTGTTCTTGGCTAGCTTGAGCTAATGGCTTGCTGTGTGATGGGACTACTGTCAGTTTGCATCTCTGGGCTTCAGTTTCTAAAGAACTTTCTGGTTTGTATGTGTGCATTTGTTGAGGGTGATCATTTCACTTGCTTCTATTTCACGGGTATGTAGTAAAGACACAATTATGTTTTTTGAGAAGTCTCCAAGAATAAAGAAACTATTTGCTACAAAATCATTTATGATTCATTTGTGATTATCTCCAACTTACCAACTACATTGCATCTGAAGACAAAAAAAAAATAGGTTTACAATTGTTTTTGCTCTGGTGGTTGGGTATCCAGAGCTTACTACATCCCATACAGGTCTGTCATCTCACAAAAGGCCCTTCAGCTTGTGATTCACTGCCTCTCCAGTAGCAATTCTAGCCTTGCAGTGTCAGTCACACAACGACTAAAGCTCCATATATGGAACAAGATCACAGCATGGCCCAACCAGGGTTATGAAGTGTGTCTCCAAGATGCATCCCCCGAGGATATGCCACTTGGCTAGAAAATGCTAAACTTCAGACTGGCTAGTCCTTGCCCCCTCAGTGCTCCTTGCTAACTCTACTTGCTACATTCATGTTAGTGACTCATGCTACACCCAACCACCCCCACATACTACCCTTTGCTTACTCATATCCTACCCAGCCTCCAAGGTCTATCCAATACACTTTGATTTCTTGCAGAAACTCTAACAGTCCGTCTGTATGTACTCTACAGCCTAGCACCGGGTAGCAGGTGTACTGCTTTCCAAGTATTCAATAAATACAAAGGAACTAGTTTATACACCTTATACTGCTCTGTGTCCTGGTGGCTCAAGCACTGGAATAGGGCATGGTATGGAGGAATAAACATCCAAAGGTAGATACATGCTTGAATGTTGAGAGTCCATTATTAATTCTGTCAAGATAGAAATGCATATACACCCCTAGGCCAAGTGGGTCTTCATTGAGGCTCAGATAGCTACCGGGAAAAAATATGAGTCTCACAAGTGATTCTGAGGTGACATAATAGAAATTTGAGTGTACGAGGGTTCATGCAGTCTCCTGGGGAAAGGGTCTATGGATTCTAGCAGATTATCAACATGTTCTATGACCCAAAAGAGGTAGCCTCACTATTGCAATACAAAGTTTGGGGCCTGTGGGTTTCCCTGCAGCAGTGCTGGATCTCTGCAACAAACTCTGTCTAGATTCTAGGGTCCTAAGATTATATTCTAGGGTTACTCATTTTCAGCTTTGTGTATGTTGACAGCAGTTCCTGGTAGAAGATTCTCACAACCCAGTCTTCACAGGGCACATCTGAATTCTTTTCTGGCAAAATTTCCTCTACTTTACTGAACAGCTTTATCATCAGCTCCGTTATTCAGCTCATGGACCATTCCAATCTCATTACCTAAGCCTCCTAGGGTTATCCGTGTTTATCTCCAAGAGTAAACTGGAAATGGACTTCCTCTTTTCATAGATGGAAATTAGGTCAAGGAGTGCAAAGGGTTATTTAGTGACAAAGCTAGGATTCAAATTCAGGTGTTTTAATTTTACCTACAGCCATAAAACATGAAGGCTAGAGAAACCCACTAAAATCCAGTTCAATAACTGAAGAAGAGAGAACACAAATCTCTTTATTTTTAGAGACTAATTCTCCAACAGCCAATCTGAACAAAGAACTCCTCGGCAATGGAACTGAAAGGTTTTATTATTCCTTTACTATTGTGCTATGAGTTTAAATTTTTCTCTTCACCAAAAGGTATAAGATTTGTAAGTTGAAAATGTTAGATCAACTATTCAACATGACACCTAAATGCTAATGACAGGTTTTATGGTAACATTTGCCACTCCCTGCCTTTTTCTTTTCCCTAAATAAATTAAGAATGAGTTCTACTATTACTTGGTTAGTTCTAATCCTTTGGGAACCAGGGTTTTTTTTTTTTTTTTTTTTTTTTTGAAGGTCAATGACCCTTTGAAATGGACAAATTAGTCACTACCCTCAAGCAGCATTTACAGAAACAATGTGAGGCATCTGGATGAGACAGTGGGGAGTTTGGTCAAGCATTCCTTTGTATTGCCTACACCAGCATTTCCCAAGTCTGCTCTGCAAGATGCTCTGTGAAAACACAATTCTGTGCTTCAAATAAAGTTGGGAAAAGATCCCTATTCTATGCTCACAATGTCCCTTTTGATGTGTTAAAAGCTCTCAGAAGCCCCACAGTGAGGAAAACTGTTTCATTGCAGCTCAGTATTTTCTTGGGCTATACTGAACCACTGGACTCTTCTTTTCACCTGGGTAATAACTGTGAACTCCCAGGAGTACTGCCTTGTTCCACATCTAGTCTTGAGATATGTTAAGGAGCTGGATATTTGCCATTCCGTGGACTGAATTCATTACTGAATTTAGGGGCCCTGCGCTCACACTCAGTCACTTAACCTTTATCTGAGACCTACCCTATCTCCCCTAGGAGGCTGCATAGCCTTTCCTCTATTTGTTCTTTATTTAATTAGCAAGCCCTATAAATCAAGAGAAACCATTCTCCACCCATTTGAAGGACTGTATAGTGCTAATAACTGGAACCACACAGTTTGGCACTTGTAACAATAGTCCGATGACATCAGGCACCTGGGGATGCAAAGAAGTCAAGCCCAGGAATTTGCATTTTTTTTTCTGTATATGATGAGAAGCCAGTGAAGTGATTTAAGCAGTGGAGTGATTTGATGAGATTTATATTTTCAAAAGACTGTTTGGGGATGACTGGAGGAGAGACAATGAGGTTGGAGGCAGGACCTGTTAGAGGGTGACTGAAAGAGTTGATTACTATCACATTACATATTAAGGGAAGAAAAGAGGCATTCAGTATTTGAGGAGTAATTGTGAAAGCTTATCGCCAAATACAAATTTTGTTGTGTTTGGAAAACTGTTCACAGCCCACTTCACAAAGTAGTCCCTGGAGGTCACCGGCAGAGGCTTCAGGGAAGGTGGGGGCAGAAGAAGGCCCCAGGCTGCTGGAATAGTGGAAATACTATTAGGAAAGTGCAGTCCACTTCTTCCTGGAGACCAACCAAGGCAGTTCATCAGCCATGTCATGGAACTACTAGAGGAAAACACACTGTCATGATCTCCTCCTAGGAAATCTTTTAAGAATCATAGACAAAAGTCCCTGGTGGATGAGAATAACTTTATATGAGAGTGTGCAATATAGAGCAAGGAAAGGAAAGATGTTAGGGAAACTGGATTCAAAAGAACTTCTCCACAGATTGCCATGAGATGGTGACCATTCCTCAGGAAATCAAGTTCTGAAGAGCAAAGAAATGGCAAGGATGAATTAAATTTTCCAGTTGGAAACTGAGACTCTTCTTTTGGCATACAGACGTTAAACAATGTAAGAGCCAATCATGGCCGGCGCCGCGGCTCACTAGGCTAATCCTCCGCCTTGCGGCGCCGGCACACCAGGTTCTAGTCCTGGTTGGGGCGCCGGATTCTGTCCCGGTTGCTCCTCTTCCAGGCCAGCTCTCTGCTGTGGCCAGGAAGTGCAGTGGAGGATGGCCCAAGTGCTTGGGCCCTGCACCCCATGGGAGACCAGGATAAGTACCTGGCTCCTGCCATCAGATCAGTGCGGTGCACCGGCCGCACCGCGCTGGCCGCGGCGGCCATTGGAAGGTGAACCAACAGCAAAGGAAGACCTTTCTCTCTGTCTCTCTCACTGTCCACTCTGCCTGTCAAAAAAAAAAAAAAAAAAAAAAAGAGCCAATCACTGCTTTAGACCAGTAACTCTCAAAAAGTGGAGCAAGCGGATCACTGTTTCTGGTGGGAGTGGTTCTAAACTCCACACACTTTTATCAAAAGTTTGGTCCCTGTCCCCAGTGCCAAATCAAAATAATGAGAAGCTTTGAGGTTAAACAAAGGGCATTAGTTTAATCTGTTGACAGATGAGGGGGTAGCAGATTTCTATCTCGGGAAATATCACCATCCCCAATGAGGGTGTTTTGGGGTTTTTATAGAGGATACACGGAAGTGGGGAATTGGTCTGATGAAATCGCAAAGGAGTTGCAAGTTACTGGTGTCAGGCGCTGAGGCTTGTACATTCTTTCTCTGTTTCATCCTTGAGGTCAATAGGTAGTGAAGTTAGACCTAGCCTGACCATGTTGTGAGATAAGGAAGAAGGCAACTTGTATCTTAGCATATGGGTGAGCAGGAAGCCAGCAATCCGTCCCTAGGCTATCAACAGGATATTTTGCAAGAGCTGCCTGCACAAGGTCACCTGGTTGGTGTGATGGCCAAGTGGACTTCAGTAAGCCTGGGGGCTATATGTAGAGATGGTAGTTACTATCTGCCTTGTACATGGAATTCCCCTGCCCAGACCTGGAATTCCCCTAAATAGAATAATTCAAGACAACACTGGGCATCAAAGTTTTATCTGTTGGAGAAGAAAATGACCTCATACATCCGGTGATTAGAAAATCTTGGATAGACAGCTATATCACTCCCTCAATTCAGTGAGTTAAGCTAAGGGAGACAGGCTAGGAGACTAGGGCCTGATCATATCTAGAATCTGTATTCAAGGCACTGTTTGGGACTTGATATCAACACCACCTCTTCCCTGGCTGAGAATCATCGCACATAAGAAGAGATGGGAGTGCCACACACACAAGGGTCACAATACCAATTGTTAAACTAAACTGCACCAATATTAGCAACTAATGTTAATGACTCAGGTTTCCACTGAATAGGTTCCTTGCTCAGGACTTCAGGTTCATGTTCAATGGCTCTGTTCTCCCTACAAATGCCCTCTAAGGTAGGTATAGCTATTATTTCCTGTTACAGATGAGAAAACTAAAGTTAGAAAGTGGTCAATCATAACTGAAATTCTGATCTCTGGGCCCAGAAGTGGTGCTACAGAGGAAACATCAATGAAATAATCTGGGAACAAAACAATTCCCTCTAAAGCAGCTAAAAATGTTATCTGGATGGTCAGTTTGTCTTCTCAGAGATCACCAACTCTCAAAGCAAGGTACAGGAATCAGCATTATTCATGTCACTTGAAGGCTAGTTAGAAATGAACAATCTTGGCCGGCACCGCGGCTAACTAGGCTAATCCTCCGCTTGCGGCACCGGCACACCGGGTTCTAGTCCTGGTCGGGGCACCAGATTCTGTCCTGGTTGCTCCTCTTCCAGGCCAGCTCTCTGCTGTGGCCCGGGAGTGCAGTGGAGGATGGCCCAAGTGCTTGGGCCCTGCACCCCATGGGAGACCAGGATAAGTATCTGGCTCCTGCCATCAGATCAGCGCGGTGCGCCGGCCGCGGCGGCCATTGGATGGTGAACCAATGGCAAAAGGAAGACCTTTCTCTCTGTCTCTCTCTCTCACTGTCCACTCTGCCTGTCAAAAAAAAAAAAAAAAAAGAAATGAACAATCTCACATTTGTACCCCAGACCTACTGAATCATTGCTTGTACTTCTGGAAGACACTCAGTGACTCACATACATGTCTAAGTTTGAGAAGTGCTACTTTAGGGCTTCCAGTTCTAGCATTTATCTTGTTCAGAATCTTCAATAATGCCCTGAAATGAGTCAGCTTCTCAGAGGTTAATGAGTATTGAGCAGTCTTTTTTCCTTTAAGTATTGTACACAAACATGTGGCATTTGCTCCACACTGTCTCAATCTGTATTCCATTGAAACATAAATGTAGGCAGTCTTAGAACTGGGATCCTTGACACCCATAACTTTATAGGAAATGGAAAAATACATTTAATTATACATTAGAATCCTAAGGAAGTGAAGGTATCTATCCATAATAATAAAAATATTTTAGGCCTAGAGCAGTGGTTCTTGACTTGGGGCAACTGTTTCACAAGGGGACATCTGACAATGTCAGGAACATTTTTGGTTGTCATAAGTGAGGGAAGGTGCAACTACAATCTAGTGAGTAGTGTGGGGAGCAACTCGGACTGGACTGAGTTACTGGAATTAAGACTTATTCTATGCATCTGCTCTCCCACAATATGGCGCTGGGAGAGGAGGAAACAGCTTCTACGCAGCTGCCTCTTGCCAACTTGAGTGATGACCTCCAGGAGCTGATCCTGCTCCTGATTGGAGGAGAGCAGCGTACTCGGCGTGTAGGTAGCAGAGCTGGGATTGGCGGAAGAGGACTATAAAGGAGGAGAGAGACAACATGCACCAGGAACATCTAAGGGGAACATTTATCTGAAGGAACACCTGTGCAGCCCCCGAGAGAGCCGGCCGGCGGTGTGCCACTCCCCCGCGGAAGTGGGGAAAGTGGCTAGGGGGAACCGCCCTTCCACGGAGGTGGAAGAGTTGGTAGCCAACCAGGGAAGAACCAGCAGCAAACCCGGGGAGGACCGAGCAGACAAAAGAACAGCGCAGGGTCCTGTGTCGTTCCTCCACGAAGACGGGGAGCGACATAATGGTGCTGTGACTCGGATATGAAGCCTAGGCAGGGTTTTGTGTCGTTCCTCCACGAAGAGGGGGAGCGACAAGTAGAAGGCAGGGAAACTGCCAAAGATCCTACAATGCACAGGGCAGCCCCCACAACAAAGGCCCCAGGGAAAATAATATACACAAATTATCCAACCCCTAACATGCAAAAACACATCTAGGGAGAAAGGGAACCACAAAACGCTTTCTCCATTCCTATTCTAACAGTTTTAGGTTAGACACCAAAGCTCTAGCTGACCTTGAAGGGGTGATGTACTCCTTAGGCTTGCAACAGAATCTTTGATCTACAGTTTTTCTCCAAAATATACCATGTACTATCAATTGCTCAGGAAGTCATGATATACACAGAAAACTCTTTCACAAATGCCAGTCTTCAAATCTACTCACAAACAGCATATACCATGAAGTAAAAAAGGGTGAAAATAGAGAAAAACTGAATCAAGGAGAGATAGCTACAAAAATATCAATGAATAGGGTTAACATAATTGCTATATGTGAGTATTAAAGGACTCTGAATTCCCTGGTAGTGAAGGTGTGTGGGGGGGGGTTAAGATTAGTTATATAGTTCCCACTTTAACGGCTCCCTTTGACTTCCTAAGAGTGGCTTATGAAGAGTTTGTGATTTAGAATGAATTACCGAGGGTCACTGATCATCATTTCACTGTTACCTGCTCTATAATCTTGCCCTTGGTACACACATCCCAAGTCTCTGTAACAGTGAGAATATAATTGCAAGTAGATCAAGAGGCTATGTGATGTGCAAAGAAAAATATGAGGTTTGGGGGGACTGATTTTATCATAACTCTATAATTTAAGACTTCTGAGGGCAAGAGTAGTCTCTTAGTCCACAAAGGTCTACAATGCTCCATGTTTGGCAAACATTTCAATATTGAGAGTACAATGTTGGTTAAGACTTCAGCCCAAGACTCAGGTTTGAACCCTTCCTACAAAGAGTCAGCCTTGCTTAAGACATGTATAACAGTAGTATACACAATGTTGTGTGCTCATCAAATCTATTTTTGTCCCTATCCCTGGCATTCAGGTACACTGCATTGCTCAGCCTCATGTGCAATAAGGTGGGCCATGTGAATGAGTTCTAGTCAATGAAACATAGCAAAAAATGATGTAGATTTCTTAGAAGCTTGATCTGCAGAGCCTCCTGAACAACTTTCCTCTCTCTCTCTCTTTTATCTAGACTGAGGGTCACATGCAGATGATTCACTGGAATACTCTGAGCCCTAGAGGAAGATCTACCAAAGCTACCAAAGCAAAAGGGGTCTGGATCTCTGAAAAACTGCATGGAGCAGAGCCTTCCCTCCCCACAGTCAGTTGCCCACTGCTCCCCTTATTGTATTTAGCTAATAAGATTTTGGGATTTTAGAGAAATTGGCTGACCCTGATAAGTGAATATATCCCTTCTTCCAAAATCACAGGTCATAAGTTGCACTTTAGCCCATAATATTGCACTAATATTATTTATACTTTTTACCCTGCCCCTCCTCTATCTTGATAACTGCTCTCCACAGCACTAAGGGCAGGAACTTTCCAGAATCAATACACTGAGCTCTCCCTCTCTGATTCAAATTCCCATTAAAAGTAAACCAAAGTGAAATCAAAACCAGAGGTCCAACTGTTCTCAGGCTTTCTGCCCAATGGCAATCAATCCTTGGATCCAATGGCATGAAGGACCTGGCGCAGAGGCCTGACTACATGTTCATGGTTGGTCTACACGGCATTTTATGGAAGGATTACTACCCCAGTGCTTTGTGTTCTAAGCTATTGACCCATATGTCAATGTCAATGACCAGCCTGGCTGATGAAATCCAGGCAGGTTTGGGCAAAAAGACAATTAGGTTAGATAACAAAAAGGCCAGGCAAGGAAGGATATAAAGAAGAAACATGGAAGGGAGTTTCAAGAGTATGTGGTTGTCATTAGGGTTATGTGTCAGTATCGTAGTTGTCCTCCTTCTAGGAACATGGTAGCAGTGCATTTCCTTGTTCCCTAGAAGTCAAATGATGGTCATATGTGACTTGCTCTGGCCAATGAGCAGAAGTAATCTGTATCATTTTTAAGCAGAGCTCTTTAAGAGCCAAGGCACAGTTTGCTTTGTTTCCTTCCCGTATCACTAAAACTAATTCCAGATGGCAAAGCGTTGTCATTCAGAGTCTCTGGGTGAGAAATGTCATGTGCCAACCTGAGAAGGACATATAGTGTAAGAAATAAACCTTTGATGCTATTCTGTTTTTATTTTATTTGAAAGGCAGAGAAACAGAGCAAAAGTGAGAGACGAGAGAGATAAAGAGACAATCAGAGAAAGAGAGAGACAAAGAGAGATGTTAGATCCTCTGATTAACCCCCAAATGCACAGAACAGCCAAGGGTGGGCCAGGCCAAAGCCAGGAACCCAAAACTCCATGCAGGTTTCTCACATGGGTGGCACAGATCTAAGTACTTGAGCCATCATCTGCCTCCTCCCAGGGTGCACATTAACAGGAAGCTGGATGGGAAGAAAAAGAGCTGGGACTCAGGGCCAGCACTGTGGAATAGTAGGTTAAGTCTCCATCTGCAGTGCTGGCATCCCATATGGGCACCTGTTCCTGTCCCAGCTGCTCCTTTCCAATCCAGTTCCCTGCCTGGGAAGGCAGTGAAAGGTCTTGAGCCATAGCACTCACATGGGATCTCGGAAGAAGCACCTGGTTCCGGGCTTTGGATCAGCTCAGCTCTGGCTGTTGCGGCCATCTCAGGAATGAATCATCAGATGAAGACCTTTCTCTCTGTTTCTCCCTCTCTCTGTCTGTAACTCTGCCTCTCAAATAAATATAAATATTTAAAAAAAAAAGAGCTGGGACTCAAACCAGGCACTCCAATATGAGACGCAGATACCCATTGTGGCAACTTTAATCCCACATCCAAGATCTGCTTACTCCTGTTTGATGTTTCAAGCCCTGAGCTTTGTAAGGTGTTACTGCATCATAATTTAGCAAACTCTGATTGTCACAAGATATGTGATATTTGAAGATGAATGGAATTTGATTCTCAAAATGGGAAAGATGAACTAATGAGTGAACATACTCATAGTTTTTATAGCTCTTCTTAAAAAGATTCATGGATAAGAATGATCCCTTTCTCAAACTGGTACTCACAGAAACTCTAGTAGGTTAAATTAGGTTAATTATGTTAATTTACCTTATTAGCCCATTGTGTCTAGAACAGGAGTTATTCACCAAATCTGACCATGACTTGTTTTTGTAAATGAACTTTTATTGGAACACAGCCATGCCAATTCATTTCCATATTATCTATGGTCATGTTCCCAACAACAATGGACAAGTTGTTGCAACAGAGACCATACAGCTTGTACATGCAAAAATCTGGCTCTTCGCAGAAAAAAAAAATGCCAGTTGCGGGTCTAGAAGAAGCCAAATGAAAACAGATCAGTGGAAGCTCTGGAAAAGATATCAAATATGTACTGCTGCTCAGAGTAAAGAGTATATATTCTTGTTACTATGTAGTCAAAAGGACACACAGATCAAGAGTTGGTACTGGCAGCAGTTTGCTTAGTGCTTCAGGCCTTTTCGGAGACAGGGAGGCAAAAGGGGCCCTAACCGAAGGATTCCCAATGAGCACATTGTCCAAGTTCTGTTGTTTATACCCCCACTTCCCCAGTATCAAGATGGGGACAGGATCTGAACAAAGGATATACACAGTATATGTCAGGATTAGTGAACCTGACAGTCTTCAGGATGACTCAGTGGAAAGTTGCTTAAGTGCTTGCTCAAAATGATTCACTGCCTGGAGAGCCCATGGCAAGTGAGATTCTTAGGCTAAACTGGACAGTACAGTTTGTCCACTTCCCTGAACTCAGCACAGGGCAGGCAGGCAGGCTCAACATGAGGAAGCAGGCTCCTGGAGGGTCTAATGAGGGTCTCGGCCTTCTGGATGTGACCTCTGCTGTGGCCACTGGCTGCCCTCTGGGAGTGGGGGTGTATATGGCGTGGCTGGAATGCTAGGAATCCCAGGCTGGCTTAGCAGGCACTCCAATTGGCGTGGTGCTCTACATGCTCCAAAGACTTTCTCCAGTGTCCTTGGCATCCAATGACTATACTTGGGCTTAAGATTTTTAGGGCTGGGCGAGTTCCTGGAAGCCTTCTATCTCAGTGCCAGATCACTCCTTCGTTAGGTGGTACCAGCAAATGAGCTCGCCAGTCCACAGCAGAGGGGACGCAGGCCATTTGCTCCCTAGCCTCAGCCGGGCTCTTGGCAGGGCTGCCTGATGGAGCCAGCTTCCTGGCTAAAACTCAGTCTTTGGTGGCTGTTAACAGGTTTTGCTTCAATTCAACTATTTCTGAGTTAGCGTTGGTTGGCTCTGGGGTTAGGGGCAAAGGCCTGGAGTGGGAAACAGGAGAAGGAAAATGAAATGATACTTTGCTTGAATCTACAGAGTTGAATTGTCTTCCCACTTTTTGTAGATTCTGAGGTTAGATTGGTTTGGTGTTTTCTCTCACTTGCTAAGGTGAATGGTAAGAAATGGCCCCCCAAGTACTATCTGTGGCATGTTTAGTTCTAGGTTATTGTAAAAAAGGTGGAGAAGGGAGGTAGGTAGGCCTGATGTCCCCATACATCAGAGAATATAAAGAGGCCGAGAGCCAAACGTGTTACAGCTTTTTTCTCAATGTGTCAAGCAATTTCCCAAGGTTCTATAGTCTATATCTAGACTATAGTGGTGTCCACAGAGACCCCATCTGCCTGGGCTATAAGAGAAGGAACACTGAATGACTCAAATCATGCTGAAACAGAAAGTTTTTCTTAACAATACAATATAAAAGAGAATAGGCAACATGAAAGCCTTAGAGAATTAATTCACTCCACAAACATCTGTCCACAGCCTACTTTGTGCCTTGGCACATGAAGAGATAAATATAGACTTGGGATCCAAATTAATTTCCAAATATCACGGGGTGAGTCTCAGTTGTAAGCAGTGAAAAGAGCGGGGAAGAGGATATTTACTCTTTTCAAACTTGCCTGCAAGGGAGCTGTGGTGGAAGCATAGTCCAGGAGGCAAGGAGACCTGGGATCCTGGATCACCTCATTTTACTGATGATCACTGTGGCTTCTGGTAAGTTGCAGTGTCTTTCTCAGTCTTCCTGTTTGGTAAATGTGGGGAGAGAGGGCCAGACAAACCCTCTCTTCTAGTTATTATTTTCTGAAGTTGAAGAATTATAATTCCTGGCCTGATGTTTATGATCTATTTGCAAGACACTGAGCAGATGGATAGAAGGTACAGCATTAAATTCAACACAGCACAGAAGTATCCAATGAATTGGATAGAGATATGCTATACACTATAGTGTCCACTAGTCCCATATGTTTATTGAAATTTAAACTGATCAAGATTAAATACAATTTAAAGTACAGTTCTTTAGTTTCATACCAGTAACATTTCAGATGTCCTACAGCCCCATGTGCTGGTGACTGCCATATCGGAGAGTGCAGAGATAGAATGTTTTTACCATTGCAAAAATTTCTATTGGACAGTGCTAATACAGGCACCACATATGAAAGATATCCAGAGAACAGAGCTTTCCTCCATGCCTTCTAGGACTGAGCTCGTGGTAGCTGTTCAGCTGTGACCAATGCTGAACTTCTGAAACAGTGGGGAACTCTGAGTCTGGTGCAGATTATTGCCTTTAGAGGGAGTTGAGCAGCGCCACACTTTCCCCATTGTCTGTGCTCCTTTGATCTTTCCCCAGGGCCTTTGGGAAAGCCATAGTCATCCAGTCTTCTTGTTAAAAATTCCCTTTTAAGCAGACCTATGAATAATCTCTAGATAATCCAGGAATTCATGCACCTTTTAGAGCTCCCTGGGCTATTTGCCCAAGAGGTATTGTATGCAAAACCCAACAAAGACCAGTTTGACTGATCAATGAAAGTCAGCATTATGTATGTATTAGCTGGAAGAAGCAGGCAGGGCCAGGACTGAGGAAAGCGTCCTTACATGATCCCTCCACAGCACTGTTAATAACATGAAAAAAATCACCCAATGTCATCCCAAAGACAGATTTCAAATCAAAACAAAGCAAATGAAGGAAAGCAAAACAAAAGAACAGCAAGACAAGCACAAGGGCTCCCTAGGGTTTCTCTAGCTTGTGAGATGGGTGGGTGTGGGTGTGAACCTGTGAGAGTGTATGTGAGAGTGTACGTGGGAGTCATGTGTGTTGGCGAAGATGGTGGGGGGGTAGGCAGACATAGAGGCCTTCAGGTTAGGACTCAGAGGAGGAGTCTCAGTTTCTTTTGGTGGGGGAAGAAGAATTTAACTTTTGTCAAACAACTCCATGCCCAATTCCTCTAAAGGGGGGCAGGGAGGACAGTGTCATAACATAGGGAGTGTTAATGGCTGCTATTTTAACAATCTAAACTCCCTGCCCCAGGGCGCCAGTAGAAGCTAAACAGTCTTACTGCAAAGGGTGCAATTTCTAAAAAGCAAATAAATAGCTAAAGGCACACACTGAACTTGTGCCCAACTCAGTGTCAATCAACAAGTTTCCATTGAATGCTGGACAAGCCAACCCCTCTTCCAAAGAGAACACAGAAAACATTGTAAGTTCAGTTTGGGGGCAGTTGGATGATCTTATGTATCCTGTCCTTCCCAGTTTTTTTTCTCCTCCCCTTTTGCTCCTTCATCCCTTCTCCAGCTAAGACTTTTGTTCCCTAATCCAACCCCGCCCAAGTTAATTTCTTTCTAATGCATCTCCCTGACTCTGGCCTTAATGCTGTGGTTCTTCTATTCTGTGTTCCCATATGTGAGGACAGACCTGCTGACCCCAACTTCCAGGGTACTTCAAAAAGTTTGTGGCAAATTAAATTAAAAGAGGGGCCGGTGTGGTGTTGTAGCAGGTTAAGCCACTGCCAGGAACACTGTCAATCCTACCATTTCCGATCCAGTTCCCTGCTGGTGTGCCTGTGGTGGTGGGGGAGGGGCAGCAGGGGTTGGCCCAAGTGCTTGGGACCCTGCACCCACAGGAGAAACCAGGAGGAAGCTTCTGGCTCCAGGGTTTGGTCTGGCCCAGCCCTGGCCATTGCAAATGTTTGGGGAGTAGACCAGCAGATGGAAGATCTCTCTCTCTCTCTCTCTCTCTCTCTCTCTCTAGGTCTTTCCCTCTCTCTCTGTAACTCTACCTTTCAAATAAATAAAAATAAATCTTAAAAAAGAAATTAAAATAGAAGTTCATTTTGGTGCAAAATATTTTGGAAAACCATACACAGGAGGGGGATTCACAAAGTTCATGAAAATGTATATTATGAAAAACAACTATACATGGATTTCAAAAATTTTTTGCACCAAAAATAACTTACCTTTTAAAATTCCATGTTTCCACAGATCTTTTGAAACACTCTTGTATAACAACTTTTCTTCTACCTGACAGGTATTCCAAATGGGAACAGAGAAAGTCGCAAAACGTACATAAAATGATGTTATGGCCCCATTAGGGAACATCTAAATTCTGATAAGCCAGTTTTCTGAAAAACTATGTCATCCCAATGGTTAAGATGTGGCCCAGGCACATATTTGAAACTAGCCTGATACAGGTATTAACCTTAGCGTAAAATCTTCATCTCCACTGTGGCCTGCCTGCTCTCACTTTTTCAGACTGAACTCTGTCCTGCATTGCAAAATAAGAGCAATGGCAGCTTGCATTTATTGAGGGCATGCAATGGGTTGGACATTGTGCTAAGTCCCTCTTATAACTTAATTCAGTTAATCCTTACAACAGTTCTTTGTGGTAGGAACTATTATTGCCCCACTTTGCCTCCTTCTCTCTCTCTCTTTCTCTCTCTCTCTCTCTCTCACACACACACACACACACACACAATCTCACCCGCTCCAACACACTCATGCACACATACGCTCATGTTCACACACACTCACACTGAGTGTGTGTCAACTAAACAAAGCTCCTCGTTCCCAACTCTATAGCATTCAATTCCTCAAGCGCCCCTCCCCAAAGCCTCTGTTATGGACATCTGGGATTCTATCCTTAGTGAACTCTTGTAGTTGAGCATTCACCTTTCTGCTGATGAAGAGCAAAATCCCCTGGAAAGAGTAAGCCAGCCTCATTGCCATCAAATATTAGAGACTATATGAGAGAGAGCTCAGTGGCTGGAGAGAGGCGATGATGGGAGAGACTGCAAGAGAGGAAAAGGAGTGCAAGAATAGTGTCAGGGGCCACTACAAACCAACTTCACCTACTCCCTGCTTTTGCAATGGACTAGCTCTGGCTCTGCAAAATACTATCTTACCATAAGATATACAGAGCTTTGGGACTGACTTTCTGTCAACTTAATCTTTCCTTCTCTCTCCAACATAGACCATGCTTAACTCTAATCAAAGGTCCCACACCTACCTTTGCACACGCCCTACTCATGTCACCCCTCCATCTGGCAAAATCCCATTCATCTGTCAAGATCCAGCTTGAATGTGTACTCTTCTCTAAGGCTTCACCTGGCTCTTGGCTCTTAGAAGGCATCTCTCTCCCCTTTCTGCCTACACAACCTTTACTCTCACTTCTACCAGAGTAACCATCACATGCTCTTCTTTTTATTTTTTATTTTATTTTTTTGCCAGGCAGAGTTAGATAGTGAGAGAGAGAGACAGAGAGACTTATAGACAGTGAGAAACAGAGAGAAAGGTCTTCCTTCTGTTGGTTCACTCCCCTAATGGCTGCTACGGCCAGCGCTGCACTGATCCGAAGCCAGGAGCCGGGTGCTTCCTCCCGGTCTCCCATGCGTGTGCAGGGACCCAAGCACTTGGGCCATCCTCCACTGCCCTCCCGGGCCACAGCAGAGAGCTAGACTGGAAGAGGAGCAACCGGGACTAGGACCCGGCGCCCCAACCGAGATGAGAACCCGAGTGCCAGCGCAGCAGGTGGAGGATTAGCCAAGTGAGCCACGGTGCCGGCCACATTCTGTTCTAATATTCTCATTATGCCTTTCTTTCTGCCTAGGCTGTAAACTCCTTGAGGCAGAGACTCTGAAACCTCAGCATCAGACATGGCACAAAGCCTGTACTCTAAACATCTGTGAAAAGAATGAGTGAATGAATGTGTGAACTCATACCATGAACTTCTGGTTATGAGGAGACCCCTTTCCTGGGATTCTCTGGGTAAGGCTGCTGTCCAGTGTTTCTCAATAGGAGCACCACTGGAATTTTGTGTGGGATATTTCTTCATTGCATGGTGTTCCTACTCACTGTGGAACACTTAACATCTCTAGTTCCTGCCCACTAAATGTCAATGACATTCCCTATCATATCACTGTGATGACCAAAACAGTCCCAAAACCCTGGGAAAAGTCAGCAGGCAGTGGGAGGCAGGGTGGGGGAGCTTATCTTCCCTGATTTGATAGTAGCACTACAGCAACAGCTCTTTTTCTTGATCCTGGTGTTCCTGCAAGAGACGCTGCGTGACAGGCTCCATCCAGAAAGAGAATTCATAAGAAATTAGGGGGTGAAGCAGTCCTGGCTGAATACCAGCAATTAGGGAAACCTAATCAGCATAAAATGTACAAAGCAGAGAATCCTGCTCACTGTTGTACTGACTGAGGAGGTGGGGACATTCAGGCCTAGCCGCCCTTCACATGTTCAAGGCAGTCCAGAGATTTCACCTGGTCTCTGGCACGTTTTCAGCATGACCCTTTTGTCTCTGCCTGCTAAGGGCCTGCTTTGAGAATGGCAGTATTGTTGTGGAGGACACTTGCTCAAGGCACCTCTGAAAATCTCATCAGAGGAAATAATAGAAAGGCAAGACGGAGGTGATGCCTTCAATTTTATGCCTTCTGCCTAACAGTCATTAAATCTGTCACCTGTTTGCTTTAGACAACTCACATTGTTTTCCTTAAGTTGAAAACACACAGTCAGTGACTGATTATGTGGCTGCTTTCACTGTGACCAAGGGGAACAAGCCTCAAAACACCAAGGTTTCAGGCTCTGCCCATACTGCAGATAGGTCCACATGCAATCTGGGGCCCCAGAATTTAAACTCTTTCTTTCCACAGCTACACATTGCCTTGTTTATATACCCCCTTATAGTCTCAGAGCAATTTCCCACTTCACCATTTTTCTTTAATGTCTCATGCCTTGCTATACTTCCTTGGGCCCAACTTTGTTTTGCTGAAGCTCATTCTGTCCATTTAGAGATGGAAGGAAAAAGCTCATCCATGTCCTTTAAGACCGTTTATCTCTCTGAGGCTTGTTGAAATCCCCTCAGTCTTTCTTTCACCAGGCTCACTAATTACAGTTTTCCTTCGCCATTGCCTCATAGGTTTGATGCTCTAATCCTTTAATAATCTTTCTAATAAAACCATACTGAATGGCTCCAGATATGATTTCCCATAGAAAGCAATCTCAGCGGAGGCTCTTTTGGAAATGTATTTCTCTAGATAAAGGGAAACAGAGACACAGCCTGACCCCTTTGCATTCTCCAAAAGCAGATGACAAAAGCTGCTGCTAATCAGCACCTAATGGCTGACAAGCTCTGAAGTTCTCTGGGAACCATTAATAAAGAGTGCTTGTCTTTCACAACCCAGCATTTCACACAGTCATTAATGCTACTTACTGCTTGTCCTGCCTGTCATTGTCAATGACAGTGTGGTCTCTCATCCTATGAAAAAATGTGCTCTGAAAACCAACATTTGCTATATTATTCTAAGACCCCTTGGTTGTATCCTGACTTCACTTCCTCATCTTTGACACCAGACTGTTCTCAAATTTCTTCTCATCTCCTGATTTTTTTTTAAAAAAGAGACATACTACATTGTGGGTGAATTGAAGACATGCTAAGTGAAATAAGCCAGTCACAAAAGGACAAATATTGTACAATTTCATTCATATGAGGTGTCTAGAATAGTCACACTGATAGAAGCAGAAAGTAGAACTGCAGCTCCCAGGGGCTGAGGAGGAGGGGGAAATTTGGAGTTGCTTAATGGGTACAAAGTTTGAGTCTGGGAAAATGAAAAAGTTCTGGAGATTGACTGCAGTACTGGTTGTACAATATGAATGTACATAATATACAGTAAAAATAGTGGAAATGGTTAATTTTATGATATGTACATTTGACCATGAGAAAATAATTTAAAAACTAGAAAGAGAGTTAGAATAAAAAAGAAAGAAGGGAAAAAGGAAGGGGAGTGGACAGAAGGAAAGAAGGAAGGGAGGAAAGGGAGGGAGGGAGAAAGGGAAAGAAGGAAGGAAGGAAGGAAGGAAGGCCCATTTTCCTGTCCTTTCCTTCTCAACCTCCATTTTTCTCCTATTAAAATAATAAATGGTTACATCATATAAGAGGTATGATGGTGAATATGGACTTATTTGGCTTTAGATCTCTGAAGAGCTGGTGAATGTGCAGAAATCAAAGCCATATAAATTGGGTAAAGGAAAGAAAATGGAACTTGCAGGGACACTTACCTTGTCTTCATGTTTAAAGGCAAAGAAACAAACAAAAAACCTCCATTCCCAAGTTTGATGTCTTTACCTTCCTTTTCAGTTGAAATAAAATTCACCCCAGTGTCTTCTTCCGCCTACCATAGACAATGTTGATTTAGCCCTTTATAGACCACAGTATATACATGAAAGGTCTTCAGAAAGTTCATGGAAAGTGCATATTATGGAGAGACTATGCACGAATCTCAATTTTGTTGCCACCAAATAAACTTCTGTTAGTTTCATTTTCCTTGAGCTTTTTGAAGTATGCTCATACTTCATAGCCTTTCTTCAATTCTGGGAGAGTAACCCTAGAAAGCACTTTTGAAATAGCTGCACATACACTGCTGAGCCACTTCTCACTCTGGGTCTTAGCATATATGTGGCAAAGACAACAAACAATACATCAGGACATTTCTAAAACAGACTACTTTGATAGCCAAAAATGGAGTCCTGTGAGGAGGCAGGTTTTGGAACAGATTTCAATAACTGACACCCTAAGTCTGCCAGTTTCTAAAATCACTTTCAGGGAATAGCTGACGGTGTAAAAAGCTAAATACAAAAATCATTCTAATAAAGACTGCTATTTATCTTAGTGGCTGCAAATAATCTGGTAAATCTTTTTGGTTATAGTTATTTGTGCATCCAAAACCCTAAAGTGAAACCCTTTGGCTCTAGGCAACAGATAGCAAAGATATTTGGTTACTTCAAGAACATATTGGTTTTAAATTAACAACCTCAAAGTAAAAAACTTGAGAGCTGGCAGCTCATCCTAGAAACCACTTTGTGCTTTGCCACAAATAAAGAACTCGACATTATGGAGAGGCTTGGTGCTCTCAGACATGTGGAGGAGATAAAGCCTGAGTCCATGGGTTCCTCTCTCTCTATGCCCACCCCTTTCAGGTGTCCAGTCAAATGAGGGGCCTCAGGATCTCCTCCGGCCCCAATTCTAACACTTGCCCTCTTTCTCGAGAAGTGGATCCTATTTTGTAGATCCTGTGTTCAGACTAAATTAGAAATGATAATAGGAGTGAAGTTGACACTTTAAAGATGGACGAAAGTCGTCAGGAATCAAAGCCTTAAGTGAAAAAGATGAAACTGTAATAATGACAATTTCAAGTTAAAGCACCACCAAGTAAGTCCTTTGAGTTTTAACATAACTTGGCAGGAAGCAAGAGCAAAGGTGTGCAAAACTGATCTGATGACTGAACGAGTCTTGGAATCCCAGGTCACAGGAAATCAAGGCAATAATCACCTCTTCTACTTACTCAAGTAGAAAGCAGGCCCTGGTTAAGGATTGGCCGTGTAACTAGGATGAAAGCCTGCTAAAGGACATTTTACTAATCCTTTCCTTAAAATACCCTAGATATTTCAAACTAACTTGAAAACAGACTAAGCTGAAAACACTGATTTTATTTCAAACTATGTTGATTGCTTTTCCCTTTGAGAGTTTCATTTGTTTATCAGCAGAAATTCCTGGGCTAATTCCGAGAAATGCCATTCATTTCTCGCCAACAACAAGTCATGAACAATGGGCGGGGTAGAGGAGGAAGCTCCCCACGGAGGGTCCTGCTTTCTGGACATGGGCTCTGAACGGGGAAGATGGCAGATGAGAAAGGCTTGGGGTGAGAGCTTTGGGAAAATAGGAGAGGAGGCCAGATGGCACACTAAGTCCATGTTACTGCTGGGTTGGTCCTGGAAAAATGTCAAACAGGCAAAATGACTTTAGAGGATGCCGATGCTCCCCATTATCAGAAAAACAAAGTTGTCATGCTACCCACAGCCCTGTGCAGATACACAGGGCCCTCTACTCCAAGATCTTACTCAGGACTGCTCTCTATGGGTATAGTTCTTTTGACTTCCTTTCTCAAAATTTCCCCTGAGCCCTATTGCAGTAGTGTAATCCTCAATTCAACTGCATATGAATTCACTGGGATGCTGTTTAAAATGCACAATATCCACTTCGGGGCCCAACTAAATCAGCATTTTTAGAGGAAGGCCTGGGAATCTGCATTTTATCAAATCCCCCAAGGTGATTCTTAAGCACATTAAAGTCTGAGTAGCACTAGTTTGGGGTTTTGTGCTAAAATGGCTCATTGCCCTAATGAATTTATCCAAAGCTTTTGGATACTTCTGGACCCATAGGTCTTTTTTTAAAAAAAGTCAGTGTTTTACATTTGCATATCATCTTGCACAATATAGCTATGGTACTCATTTTACGATAGAGAAAGAATATGCTAATTGTTACTATTTAAAAGAAATTTACCTTTTTCAATAAAATCCAAGAGGCAAGTGAATACATAATTGAGAAAATAATGAAACTCGAGCGGAGAGGTCAATGGAGATCAGATATAGATGGTGGCGACAGCAGCAATCAAGACAGCCACAAGGATGGCAGCAGCAGACGTTCAAAGAGATGAAACAAAAACATGGGGTGGCATTAAAATTGGGAGAAGATTCCTCAATAAGTTCAACATAGAATTACCATGTGACACAGAAATACCACACTTAGGTAAATAAAAAACCTACCCCAAATCATAAACACATGCCACACAAAAGTGTGTACAAAAATGTTCATAGCAGCATGATTTATGAGATTCAAAAGATAGAAAAATCCTAAGCAGTCATCAAATGATAAATGGATAAACAAAATCTGGCACATGCATACAAAGGAATATTAGTTGGTCATAAGAAGGAATGAAGTACTGATACATGGTACAACACAAGAGTGAATGTGGCCACACAAAAAGTCTATGTATGAGTACTGTACAAAATATCCAGATGAGGCTAATCTACAGACAGAAAGTAGATTAGTGATTTCCAGGAGGTGGGAGGAGAGGGTAATGGGGTACAACTGTGTAACAGGTACAGATTTTCTTTTTGAGATGGTGAAAAAAATTCAGGGATTAGATTAGTTAGAATAATTGCACAACACTGTGAATGGTCTTAATGCCACTGAACTGTCTACTTTAAAAATGTAAATTTTATGCTATTGTGTACTTTTACCACAGTAGAGAGTAAGTAAATCCCTCTCTTGAACTTTTGCCATAAAATGAGCAAAAATATGCTTGTCTGTTTGATTACTGTCACACTGGAAGTCACAGGCATATCCAGGGATGTAGCACCCCTTTTTATATAAATGTATGAGATAGGAGAAAAGGGGAACACAACGTGCAGATAGGTCAGTGTTCAAAGACCGAAAATCAGACTCAGAGTGTTTGAGTGACTTTTAATTCTCACTCCAAAGTGTCAAATGTCAAATGTTATTATCTATCTAATCTGATACATTGAGATTCTGCTGTAATATGGATTTATGTAGTGCAAAGTTGTTCATATGGGAATTCTAAATAAGGGAATGAGGTTAGTATAAAATAGAAATTACATTAGTTCAGACATGATTTTTCTAGCAAATTAATATTTCATGCTACCGAGTGACAGAAGCTGAATGCTGAGTACTTGAACTCAACTGAAATCAACAAGCCATGAAGGGATCCAGTACTCCAATCTATTTCTTTTTTTCTTTTTTTAAAAGATACATTTATTTTATTTGAAAGGCAGAGCCACGGAGAGGCAGAGAGAGAAACAGAGAACTCTTCCATCCACTGGTTCACTCCCCAGATGGTGCAATGGCTGGAGCTGTGCTGATCCTAAGCCAGGAGCCAGGAGCTTCTTCCGGGTCTCCTACGTGGGTGCAGGGGCCCAAGGGCTGGACCATCTTATACTGCTTTCCCAGGCCATAGCAGAGAGCTGGATCGAAAGAGGAACAGCCGGGACTCGAACCAGTGCCCATATGCAGGCAGCAGTTTTATCCACTATGCCACAGAGGCGGCCCCCTCCATCCTATTTCCATTCATACAATATTCTTCCTTGTAGCTCAATTTAACCAATACATGTTCTGTATTGTCAGTGCTTAATACATAATTTTCTTTGATCTACCAGCATGTTTATCTTGTATCTGTAATTTAATAGCCTCAATCCTTCCTTAAGCTACTTCCTTCAAGCAAATATCACCATTTTAAAAGGTGAAGTCTCTACTTACTGTAATATTCTTTATTTGCAATGTATGATGTATTTTCAAATTCTGCTAGCATTTAATTAGTGCAGTTGTTTTGTTAGTATTATGATTCCCAAGTTGCCTGATTTTTGAGTGGTTTACACCAATTTTGTTTTTTCCATAAACCCTGATGTTTTCCAGTGTGTAATTTTGCAGAATGTGAGGATTTTCAAAAATGCATATATAGCATTACAGCAGAAATGCCCACATGTGCTAGCTTACTCACAACCCAACTAATGTTGAGAAAGAAATGGCATCGGGTTTTCAGCGTTTTGTGTACAGGAGGACAGATTATAAATGCACCACTGGAAAGGTCATTTCCTTAACCTTCCTTGAATTTTAAAGACTAGGATGAGGGGTGTCTCTATTGGCAAAACCACACTGTCACTATCCCTGTTAAAACCATATTGTGGAGCCAAACTTTTTCACACCTAGCTGAAAGGAAACACTGTGGATTAAGTCTCTGGTAACCAGATCAAATCAGTTATTTTGGCAATTTTATAACAGCTCTTTAATAACACAGGAATGCTGAAATATCTCCAAGGGAACCCAAATATATTAATTCTGAATAGCGAATTCTCTGTGGAATGACCATAAAAAATCTCTTAGATAATATCATGACTTAGGCTTCTGATCACTCTAACAGTCTTTTTGGGGGGATAAAATTATATGCAAAGAACAAAAGGAGGGGCTGGTGCTGTGGCGTAGTGGGTAATAGCCCCAGCCTACAGCACTGGCATCCCATATGGGCACTGATTCCCATCCTGGCTGCTCCACTTCCAATCCAGCTCCCTGCTAATACACCTGAGAAAGCAACAGAGGATAGCCCAAGTACTTCGGCCCCTGCACCCACGGGGGACACCTGGAAGAAGCTCCTAGCTCCTGGCTTCAGATCTGCTCAGCTCTGGCCATTGCAGCCATTTGGGAATGAACTAGCGGATGGAAGACCTCTCTCTCTCTCTCTCTCTCTCTCTCTCTCTCTCTCTCCCTCTCTCTGAAACTTTCTTCCAAATAAATAAAATAAATATTTTTTAAAAAGAAGAAAAGGAACGAAGTTGTTGTTTATCTCTCCCTCCTCCCTTTGCCACTTTCATTCTCCCAAAAGAGAAAGTAGAGAATTTCATTCCCACAAATCTCTAATTCTCAGGGACTACATAGAGTGTTATTGAGAGATTAGGATGAACCTAATGACCTTCACAACTCTCATGAAGTCTTGACTATTCCATTAAGAAAGGTCCAGCCTCCATGTACCACCAGCTTCTTTGAACCCAGTAAAGCCTGTGGTATGTGATCAAGATTTAACCTCTGCCATGGAGTTTTGGGCAAATGTTGATGAAAAAAATTTATTTTGCTATTCATGGGTATCAGTGTTGATTTGTTTCTCATAACTCTGAAAAGGGAGTCTGCATGCCCTGATATCCATGGGAAAGAAGTTTAGAAAGCAAGAGCCATGGAAAATACAGATGCAAATGGGAAGGTGTGGCTCCCTTGTCCCTTTTAACGGAAGTTGAGCTTCAAGCATTCAGGTAAGACACTCTCACTATGTTTGTCTCTGCTCAGGTGAACACTTCCCTAAGTCAATACTACTGTAGGATAGTACATAAAACCAATCCCTTGGGTATGAGGGTTGCTTGGTTGTTTGATCTTTTTGATATAGAACTTGTTCTTCATATTGGTTTTATATATTGTATTTTTAAGTTAGGAAATTTTCATCACAATGCCTTCCTCTGGGTTAAGACAGAAAACCAGAGTCCCTTCCTTTGGCCAAACATTTCTGTGGCCCTGAAGGCATGAGTTTCCTCATGCCTAATAACTAGTGGGGTGGAAAGAATACAGAGGAGTCATCACATCCATTGCCCTGTCTCAAAGCTAGACAGTGCCAACTATATCTCAGATGGATAGATACCTTTATATTTCTAGAAATATTCTACAAAATGACAAAAAGTCTCCATAGTCATTTATTCTAGGATTTAATAATCACTCTGTCCCAAAGTTCTTATTTTTATCAAACTCTATTCTTCTCTGTTATGGCATAAATCTGTTTACTCTTGTTTTATCTTAAATATGAAAAATAATGATTAATTACATTCTGGTTCAGTATGGCAAAGATAACACTTGATAAATTTCCTTGTTCTTTTCCAAAAAAAATAAGAGAGATGAAATATGAAACTAGAAAAAAGAAATAAATGAAACTTTGAAACTCCAAAACCATAGTCAGAAACAAAAGGAAATATGTTATTCAATAAAACATAGGAGGCAAGTACAGTAATACTCAGGGGGGCCAAAGACATATGGTCCGTTGTCAGCTGGGACTGGATATGGATAGCTGGTCCACACAGCTGAGGAAGAGCTACAACCTGAAAATGGCTTCCTGTGTGAAGCTGAGGCCTAGAATCACACTCCTCACATGAAGAGATGCTGATACAGCTGTGCCTATCCAAGGTTGTTGACTAAGATGCACTGATGGCCCAAGGTAGGCAGTTGTAACTGAGATCCCAAAGATCATTACCAGAGACCAGCACTGCATAAGAAAACAGAGGTAGAAATAGATGTTCCAAGCCTGAGGAGCACAAGCTGAGATACTAATATACGACTGTCCTAAGTTTGAGCTAAGTGAATCACAACCATCTACAAAATAACCATCTGAAACAACCATCTACAAAGAAGAAGGGCTCCTGCCAGATAAAACACTCATGGGAGATTTAGAACTAAACAAACCGTGAAGATTTAGAACTAAGAAAATCTCAAGAAACACAACAAAACAGGCAGAAATTTGACATTGTGGGTAAGATGCTACTTGGGACGCATGTATCCCACATCCATGTGCCTGGGTTTGAGTCCTGGCTCTGCTCTTGTCTCCAGCTTCCTGCTAATGCACACACCTTTGCAGGCAGCAGGTGACAGCTCAAGTGGTTGGGTCCCTGCCACTTATGTAGGAGACCTATATGTAGTTCTCAGCTCCTGGTTTTGGCGTGGCCCATTTCTGGCTGTTGTGGGCATTTGGAAGTGAACCAGCAGATGGAAGCTCTCTCTGATTTCCCGTCTCTCTCTGCCTTTCAAGTAAATAAAATAAACAGATAAAAATTTTTAAAAGAAACTCAACAAAGATGGTAATAAACACTTGAAAAATAAGTATATTTAAGCAACCCAAAACAGAACTTAAGTAAATTTTTAATGCTTTAAAGAAATAAAAAGATAATAATATCCCAAGAAATAACAGATTATAAAATATTTTTAAAATAACAAGAAACTTGAAAGAAAATACACTTATTGAAAATAAAACAAAACTCAATAGATGACCTAAATGATATGTATGAAAAGTATTAATGGTGGCATACCAAGTTAAATTGCCACCTGTGACGCTGGCATCCCATATGGGTGCTGCAGCCCCAGCTGTTCCACTTTCAATCCAGCTCCCAGCTAACATGCCTGAGAAAGCAGCAGAAGATGGCCCAAGTGCTTGGGTCCCTTCCAACCATGTGGGAGACCAGGATGCAGCTCCTGGCTCCTGGTTTCAGCCTGGCCCTGCCTCAGTTTCTGCAGCCATTGGGGAGTGAACCAGCAGATGGAAGATCTCTCTCTCTCTCTGCGTGTGTGTGTGTGTGTGTGTGTCTGGCTCTCTGGTTCTCCTTACCTCTCTTTAACTCTGCCTTTCAAATAAAATAAATAAATCCTTTAAAAGAATTAATGAATTGGAGATTAGAGCTGAAGTAATATATATCATTATGGATAGCATATCAATATGAAAAAAATAAAAGACATAGATGATGAATCAAATGGGAGACAAATTGGCAAATGAGGGAAAAAAAGGGGAAGAGATAATTTTCACAAAATATTTGAGTACTTTATTTGAAAAATCATGTGCTGAGTTGACTCAAGAAAAATAAATCACAAATCTACATGTCTCATTGAATGCATCAAAGAAAAGATAAAATTAAAAAGCTAGAAGAAAGAGGGAAGAAAAGAACTACAATGAAACAGCAGATTTGGGCTCCTACCACCCATGTAAGAGACCCGGATGAAGCTTCTGGCTCCTGGCTTCAGCCTGACCCAGTCCTGGCTATTGTAGTCATCTGGGGAGTAAACCAGCAAATGGAAGATATTTTCTCTTCCTCTCTCTCTCTCTCTCTCTCTCTCTCTGTCTCTTTGTCTCTGTTTCACCCACTCTGTCTAACTCTTATTTTCAAATAAATCTTTAAAAAGGAATGACAAAATAAAGACATTTTTGTATATAAGAATTAGGGAACTTTAGTACTATTCCCTACACAAAGAACTGTTGAAGGTTACAGTTAATAAGAAAAATGAACTCACAGTGAGCTGGAAGAGCAGGAGGAAGGAAAAAAGAATACCTTGTTTCTATGCTTCATAAAATGAACATTTTTAAGTCTTAAAGACAATGGTGTTTATTCCTTTCCATTGTTTCTCCTCTGGGATTTATGACCTCATTTCTTTCAACATGTTCTTTCTCTCAAACTGTGAGCTTATACTTTCCCTTTTTCTCATGCTTCCTGTTACACAGCTGGGGAAGTGGACAGCCATATTCCACTGTGTTCTTTAGTCCCAGATTCTGAGTGGGAGTCACACTCCAACCTTCTTCCCAGGGATAAACAATCTGCATGTAGTACTTTAGATAAGTTCTTATCCCATCAGATCACTTTTGGAGGCTTTTGGGAAAGAAAGCCTTCATGAGACTATTTGACAGGTTACCTAACAGTTTTTAAAGAGCTCTTCAGTTTATCAGAAACATTTCTCCTACTTATCAGAGCTCCTCCTATACTATGCCATTATAAATTCCAGTTTATATCGAAGAATCTAATAACTACACACAAAACCAATGAGTCTTACTTAAGGATTTATTTCCAAAATCAATTTTCGAGTTGGTCAAATGTCCAGTCAGTCTCTCAACTCTTGAAGCACATGCTACCAACATGCAGAATGATACATCTGTGACATAGCATAAACTTTGTCATCTGAAAAGGAATTCCCTGTGTTCATTCGGGAATGTTTAGGATACAAACATAGGTGAATAAAAGCTTTGGAAATTTATTCTCCATTAAACAAAAACGTACACTCTTGTAACATTTTGGTGTACTGAGTTTTTATTGATCCTCATTCCCAGCCCCATTCCTTCCATTTTTTCCCCAGATGCTTTTGGCTTGTCTCTTATAAGTTCTGGAGATTCTCCAGTACTTCAAACAGCACCCTCTATGCCCTAGTGTAGTGGTTCCTTACGTTTGGGGAATCATCCCGTTGGTAGTAACAATAAAGCTATGGATCCTCTCTACAGGCATTTACTTATAAGAGAGCACTTTACAAAGATTTTGGAAAATGGAATTAAAAGATAAGTTTATTTTGGTGCAGAGTTTTTGAAATACATACACACTTTTTCATAGTATGCATTTTCTATGAACTTTCTGAAGACCCTTCATATATACAATTATACCAAAAACTGTAAGCGAAGTTAAAGGATTCTCTGATCACCTAAAATCCACCCAGGAACCCCAGCTTAAAAATCTCTGTCTTAGAGAAAACAGAATCAACTTACAGGGTGACAAGACTTCTAATCCACAGATTCCAAGACCATAATGTCGCTTTTCCATGTCTACTGCTGGACCCACAGGCAGTCTCTGAATCATTCTGCACTTACATGCCTTCAGGCCCCAGTCAGATGCGAACTAAGTATTACTGGGGGAGTCCTTGCCTAGACAAACACCTTAGCTGCAAATTATGAATGTAGAAGTCCTAACAGCTTTATGAAAAAGTCTCTGACTGGCTTCCCCTAGGAGTTTGTCTTAACCATGTGCATGTAGTCACTGTGCATTCTGGGGAAGTTGGCTATTCAGTATGCACACAGCTTTGTACTGTCATAAACCTCACTGGTTCAGCTCCTTATATTCATGAACAGCCCCCCATCATTTAGAAGCCATGCTTGGATGGAATTCCTGCCCTAGTTGTATAGGACACGTGCTGCTATGTGCAACTCCCTCAGTGCCCTCTGCCTATGGCAGAAAAACTTTTGGGCCACAATTCCCTTCCCCCAATTGACATCAACCTTTAAATGATTAAAAGCCCACCGAAGATCTGTTGCTGGGGAACTAGTACTTTACTAGAGCCTAGAATATGGCTTGTTTGGGCTATGAACAGCATTTAGGGGCCAGTTTGGGCTGCCTAAAAGTGTCCTATTGTTATTTCTTTCAAGTTTTCCAGCTTTCCTTCTGGGGAATTAAGGAGATGGACTGGAATGGGTTAGGCGAAAGAAGAACCTAAAAGAAGCTGTAGAAAAAGAGACAAATTGGTTTACCTGGGCAGCGAGGACAGCACAGATGAGGAATATGCACAGGAGAGAGGCAATGGAGGTTTGGACATCTAACTCGGCTGCAAAGCACATTCCCATTCTGAAAGAGAAAAGACAGCAAGATAAAATAAATGTCTTTCAAAGGTCTCTGGGATCATGCCAGTTTGGGAAAGAGTCATGCAGGGACTCACCCAGTGAATAACGCATTCCCAAGAAGCTGAACACAATCAGCATTTTTCTTTCCTTTTCTCATCGCTAGCACCTCTGCTGGGCTGGATGATAGCTTACTGGCCCATTTTTCGAAGACTGGGATCACTGCTGCTCCAGGTTTCAAAGCCTCCCACTTGTGGGAAGCTTCCTCTGGCCTGGCTCTGTGGCATTTCTCCCCTTCCCCAGCTCTAGCTATGTGTCTTCCAAGAGCCTACTCTGATTTCATAATCACCTGCCTAATGCCATGGAAGGGAAAGGATAATGAGCAATGGGCCCCCCTGAGCTGCTATCCAATCCTGTGCAAAAGGCATCCTAGCACATGTATGCTGGATTTATATAACTCTATCTTGGTCCCGTAGGCTAAGTGACTCCTCTCCTTATTTCCCTTTTTAGCCAAAATTTTTTCTGAGAAATAGTTAGACTTTGGAATTGAGCTGATTAGCTCGTATGCCTGGGTGGGGCAACTGGGTCCCTGCCTGATTTACAATTACAAGATTCCTAGCTCTGACAGCTCTGAACCATTACTAGAACAAAGGAAGACTTTGGGAATCAATTTTACATTTACATTTTCCATCCATAATTCATTTGAAGCAAGGATTCCTTATATGTGTCAGGCTGTTGTGGGAGAAGAGAGTGGTGAAAAGGATGGAGAAAGATGGCCAGTGCTTGAGCTATTGGCACTGGGATCATATTAACATTTTCAATGCCCTGCAGACATCAAAGCCTCGGCCCCCAAGGGTTAGTTGTCCATCCCCAATGTGTTGGGCCAAGAATCCGACAAAATCATGCCATACCAGGCAGTTAATCAGTCCCCAGATGCTCTATTTAATACATGCCCTAGCCATTTAAAGGGACAGGCTTCTTTTTTCCAAATCAGAATCACTATACAAAAACCCCTTTTTTTCTTTTCTCTGTGTTTTAGAGAATATATTTTTGGAGTGTTGCATTTGGGAAAACCACAGAGGCTCCTCATAGATTACACTCTTCACACCAGGTAGTATCATCCTGAAGTGCGATCACTGGAGCATATCAGAGCCTACGCTTCCTGGTTGAAGTATAAACTGAAACCATATTGCTGAATAAGGCTGTTGGCCCTCCATGTTGCAGGTTATACCTGTGCAAATTCAACAAGCCATAGACTAAAATTATATTTTTAAAAAAATTCTCTGTACTGAACATGTAAAAATAATTTTTGCTTGCCATTATCCCCTAAACAACACTGTATAACAACAGTTTACATAGTATTTACATTGCATTAGGCACTGTAAGTCATCAAGAGATGATTTAAAGTACTTAGAAGGGCGTACACAGGCTATTTGCAAATACCATGGTGGTTGATGTAAAGGACTTAGCATATGCAGATTTTGGTATCCAATTGGGGTCTTGGAAACAGTCCCCCATGGATATCAGGGGTCACTCTACTGAATTCTATTGAAGATAAAATAATTTAATAATAATAATGGTGATGATGATGATGACAATGACAATAATAGTAGCTCATATTTCCTGAATATTTAGCAACAACAATCACTGTTTTAAGTGATTTAAATGGATAAGTGAATTTAATCCTTACCACAATATTATGAACTATGAAATAATGATCCCATTTTTAAAGAAGAGGAAACTGAAAGAACCTTGGAGAGGTGAGGTAACTTGTCCAATGTAATATGGCTCACAGGTGGCTGAGCCAGGGCTGAAATCTTGGTCTATGTTAATTCCAGACCCTCATGACCTCTCCACATGATCTCTAATATTACCTGAAGCTTATATTTCCACATGTTCAACATTCTGAAAACCCCAAATTCTCTTCAAACTGCTAAAGGATCTGGCACGTAAGTAATTGTTCCTGCTCTAGCTGGGCATGAGGGAAGTTACAGTTCTTACACAAGATCTCAAGTAACAGACTGATATTGAACATTTCATATGTTCAGAATTCTAAATCCTCAAGGCCAAGGAGAAGGTCCCCCTTCCCAATTGACCTACTGCAGTGGTTCTCCACCGTGGATGATTTTGCTCCTTAGGCAACTTGGCCATCTCTGGAGATATGTTTTGGTTACCACTGCGGGTGGTACTACTGCCGTACAGTGGGAGGAGGTCAGGGATGCTGCTAAACATCCTACAATGTACATGACAGCCTTCCTCCACAAGGAATTATACATCCCCAAGTTTCAATAGTGCTGAAGTTGAGAACCCTGCCCATCAAAAACATGAATTATTGCTGTGCTCCTTGGTCGGGTCACAGAAAGAAGATGGAATTACCTGCTTTATCTATTGCAAAGATAGGATATATGTTGTCCAAAAGCCTCTTTGCATGACTGGATGGGAGCCAAAACCCAATCAAGAGAACTAATCCTCACCAGGTACAGGTCAAAGTTTCACAACCTCAGTCTTAATTACAGCTGTTGATTGAGACATCATAAAATGCACTCTCCCAACAAACCAATTTATAATCTTCCCTAATACGCTCTCTGAAGGACAGCCTAGAAAAATAGTTTGCAGAAACAGTTTGTCTTACATTCCAGACACTACACTGAGCTTTCTCCCTATTCCTACTATCAAGCTCTTCTGCCTCTCCAACCTTGTCCTATATCACTGGGCAAAGAGAACATGGGTATATGTTCATAAAAAATTTTCAGATATCCCGTAAAGATCAAGTCAAAAAGCAATAGAGGCAAATAAATTTAAAAAAAAAAAAAGAAAAGCAATAGGAGAAAAAGGACAGGAGATGTTTATTTTTCTTTGCAATTTGCATCTTAATTTCTTTTAGGTTTTTGATCACCCACATTTCCTCATCATTTGGGCACTGAAAGCCTCTCTTCTCGCTGAGGAGCAAATTGGAAAAACACATGCCACGAGAGATTGTACCTCTGAGCAGATGCAATTGACGCAGTAAACCAACCCATAAGGTTCCAGGTAAGGATGCCATCTCTCACCCACTCTGTACTTTTTGTCTTGAAACACACAATATGTCTCTGAATCTGTGGGATAGAGGTAGATATGCCTGTTAGAAACATAGACAACACTGCAAAATCCAAAGGCCATCACAGGTTCTATTCATTCTCGCATACAACAAAATCAAAGGCTTGGCAGATTCCCTACTATGGGTACTGCGTTTTACATTCTTTGCTCACTGGACCCTCGCAATGACACATAAGATGGTTACTTTTAGTCTTATTTTATAGATGAGGAAGATCAAGGCTCATTTAACTAGTAAGTAGCTGAGGTAGGACTCAATCTAGGTTTGTCTGACAGTGCAGACCAGAATTCATATTGCTACTCTGTTGTAATAGCAAGATAAAGGAGCATACTCTGTGCTCTTCATTTTGGAAAAAGCTATGCTCACTTTCTTTGGAAATGCAAACTAATGTCTTTAGTGTGGCTGTGTCAAAACATTTTCAGAGCTGCTTGGTGTTAGTGTAGGAGCAACAGACTACATGGCATTATGTTAGGTCTCTAATCATGGCATTGCCTACACATACTAATTTCAATTATTACATATGTATTTAAGCACTTACCACTGGTCAGGCACTATGCTAAGTTCTGAGGATAAAATTTGGAGTAAAGAATTTTAAACACAATCCCTGCACCTATTCAACTTACAGATTTCCTCTTGCAAGGACAACACCAAATTAACTCAAACTTATCACTCGCTTTTGCTGGAATAGAAATTTCATTAGTGACAACTTATTTTGTACTGGTGTACAAATCACATTAATTGTCTTATTGTATATATCTTATTTCTCCTCAAAAGTAGATAACATTTACTCTTTACTGTCTCATCACATGACCTAGCACAGTGTGAACAATAAAGGTACGCAATTGACAAACAATTGGTAAATTGAGTTGCTAAATAAAATGCTTCATCTTCTAATCTCATTCTCCAATTTTTATCATACAATGTAAAAATGAACCAATATTCCTCTCATAGCAAACATATTAATTTTCCTCACTCCAGTACATGTTTCCTCAATGGTACAATCAATATCAAAAGAATAGAGAAAAGAAATAAATAGGAAACTATGAGAAACTAACAAAAAAAGTATTAGTATTAGTACTAGGACATTTTTATTCATTCAAATTAGTAAGTAAAGGACCAACCAATTCAATAGAAAAAGGAACTAAGGACATGAAGAGATCATTCAAAGAAGAAATGGCAATAGGGAATAAATGGGAAAAGATGTTCAACTTCATTAGTAGTCAGAGATTCCAATTAAAATTACACTGAGGTAAATGCCTGTTGTCACATTGCTTCAAAGATTCTCTATGAATCTTTCCAACTACTCACAAAATGAAGTGCAACTTACATTTCAAATCATTATTTCCAACTTCTTCAGAACAATGAATTTGGAGACAGAAAATCTGGGTTTGAGTCCTAACTAGCTCTAGCTGTGTAACATTGAGCAAGTCTTTTAAATTCTGTCAACCTTGCCTTTCAACATCTGTGAAATATGGATTATGTTTCTCAAGCAGATGGTGGAGGATTAAATGAAGCTCTTTGTAAATTTTAAAAGGCTATAAAATGTAGGGTGTTTATTAGTTCACTTTTTGTATTCAAGAAGGTAATGCATGCTTAATGCAGAAAATTTGAAAATGTACACAAAAAGAACAATAAAAATATAAGCAAAAAACATTACAGATAACCCAAGCATAAGAATTCCACTTTTAACATGCTGATCTCATATATATAGACCATGGGTTAAAGTGAAAATAAAAAAACGATATTAGGTGTGGGTGTTTGGCTCAGACATTAAGACAGTACTTGGAATGCCTGCATCCCATATCAAAGTGCTTGAGTTTGAGTCCTGAAACACTTCTAATTCCTGATTCCTGCAAAGTCACACCCTGGGAGGCAAGAGGTGATGTGATGGCTCAAGTACTTGAATCACCATCCCTCACTTGAGAGATCCAGACTGAATTCCAGGGTCCTGGACCTGACCCAGCCCGAGATATTCTGGGCAATTGAGAAGTGTTTTGACAAATGTATAATGACATATATCCACTATTATAGTATCATACAAAATAAACTCACAACCTTAAATATATTCTGTGTTCTGCCCCTCAAATAAAATGTAAAAAATAAAATTTTAAAAAGAGAAGTTAGAAATATTTTTTACTGAACAAAAATGAAAACATCAAATTGGTGAGATTTTACTTAAGAAATAGAGATAAATATACATTACTAAATATCTAGATTAAAAAGGACACAAGTCTCTAATCAACACTTTAGGAAATCAGGCCAAGTAAAGTACAATAAAAGAAAAAAGAAGTGAAGAATAAGGAAGAGCAGAACTTGATGGAATTGAAGATAGAAATCAATAGAAAAAAATCAATGAAATAAAAACTTGGTTCTTCAGGAAGGTCAATAATATTAATAACTCCCCAGCAAGACTAACAAAGATAAATAGAGAAAAGATGCAAGTTGCCAATATTTGGGACTAAAGAGGGGACTTCATACATGGTCTACTGACATTAAAAGAATAAAAAGGGAATATTATAAATAACTTGATACCAGTTTAACAAACTAGATGAAATGGATTAAGTCTTTGAAAGTCACAAATCACCAAAGGTCACTCAAGAAGAGATGGATAACCTGAATAATTTTATATCTTTAAAGAATTTGAATTTTCATTGAAAACTTCCTCATACAGAAAATTCCAGTGCTACATGGCTTCACTAGTGAATTCTATCAAACATTCTATTATACCCTTCCAAAATACTAAACAGGGTGGAATGCTTCTCAATCTTTGTATCTTTTTTTTTAATTTTTTTTAACTTTTATTTAATGAATATAAATTTCCAAAGTACGATTTATGGATTACAATGGCTTCCCCCCCCATACCGTCCTTCCCACCCACAACCCTCCCCTTTCCCACTCCCTCTCCCCTTCCATTCACATCAAGATTCATTTTCGATTATCTTAATATACAGAAGATCAGCTTAGTATACATTAAGTATGGATTTCAACAGTTTGCTCCCACACAGAAACATAAAGTGAAAAATAATAGATGATTTTTTAAATGATGATGAAATCAGAGCAGACCTATTGTCATGTTTAATCCCAGTGAGAGTCAAGTTGGGAATTGATAATTCCTTTTTTTTTTTTTTTTACAGAGGATCAGTTTAGTATGCATTAAGTAAGGATTTCAACAGTTTGCACCCCCATAGAAACACAAAGTGAAATATATTGTTTGAGTACTTGTTATAGCATTAAATCTCAATGTACAGCACATTAAGGATAGAGATCCTACATGAGGAGTAAGTGCACAGTGACTCCTGTTGTTGACTTTACCAATTGACACTCCTGTCTATGGCATCAGTAATCTCCCTATGCTCCAGTCATGAGTTTCCAAGGCTATGGAAGCCCTCTGAGTTCTCCGACTCTTGTTTAGACAAGGTCATAGTCAAAGTGGAGGTTCTCTCCTCCCTTCAGAGAAAGGTACCTCCTTCTTTGATGACCTGTTCTTTCCACTGGGATCTCACTCACAGAGATCTTTTGCCAGAGTGTCTTGGCTTTCCATGCCTGAAATACTCTCATGGGCTTTTCAGCCAGATCCAAATGCCTCTAGGGCTGATTCTGAGGCCAGAGTGCTATTTAGGACATCTGCCATTCTATGAGTCTGCTGAGTATCTCACTTCCCATGTTGGATCACTCTCCCCTTTATTTACTCCATCGGTTAGCGTTAGCAGGTACTAGACTTGTCTATGTGCTCCCTTTGACTCCCAGTCCCTCCACCATGACCAACTGTGAACTGAGATTGATCACCTGGAACAGGTATCTTTGATACAAGCATTACACTGAAACCAAAACCACAAGAAAATAAGCTACAGATCAATATCCCTGATGAAAAATAGATGCAAAAATTCAATAGAATTTCAGCAAAATTAAGTCCAATAAGGTATAAAAAGGATAACAACTCTATGAACAAGTGAGGATTATCCTAAAAATTCAATGTTATTTCAATATTTACAATTTAGTTAATGTACTTCACCATATCAACAAACTGGACAATAAAAACTCTGTACTTATTATAATAGATGTAGAAAAGCATGTGGCAGGATTCTATACCTATTCATGACAGAAATTATCGGCCAGAGGGAAAGAGGGGGAGAGGACTTCCTCAACCTGATAACAGTCAGTTACCAAAAAAAAAAAAAAAAAAAAAGACAAAAAAATCCTATATATAACATCACACTTAATGGATGAAATCTAAATGCTTTCCCCAAAAGTCTTCTCCATCACTCCTGGAAATCTTAGCCAGGGAAATCACGTAAGAAAAGAAATAAAAGGCTTACATATTAAAAGTAAAAAATAAAACTTTCTGTTTACATGTGGCCTGGTTTTCTATACAGAATATCTCAAACCATCTACTAAAAATTACTAACAGAATTTAGCAAGATCACAGATTACCAGTCTGGTATTTAAAAACTAATCACATTTATACATTCTATAATGAACAATTAGAAATTGTACCATTTGCAATGGTTCCCATAACAATTAAGATAAACTGGACAAAAACATGTCAGAGAGCTAGAAAATTCTGATGCAATAAATCAATAAAAAGGAGAGGGACACTTTATTTAGGATTGAAAGACACAGTATTGTTAAAATGTCAATTTTACTTAAAGTGATTTATAGATTCCATGCAATTCAATTCCAAAAAGCAACAGGATGTTTTGCAAAAACTGGTAATCTAATAGAAATTTATATTAAAAAGCACAGGAAATGGTATAGCCAAAATGGTTGAAGAAATAGTTTGAAACAATATAAAACTACAATAATCAACAAACTGTGGTGCTGGCAAAAGGTTAGACAGATAGATCAATGGAATATAAAAGTGAAAAATTACAGCTGTACATATGTGGTCAATTCATTTTCAAAAAAGGTGAAAGGTAATTCAATAGAGAAAGGAAATATTTTCAACTAATTCTGCTGAAATGCATGTATAGGCACATGCAAAATATATAATAAAATGAATCTTAATCCATACCTCATGTCATCTACAAAAATTAACTCTAGATGTATCATAGACTTTAACAAAAACCTAAACTTTAAAAGTTCTAGAAGAATACCCAGGAGAATATCATTGTCATTTGGAGCTAGGCAAAAAGCTGTCAGATATGACACCAATGGCACAATTCATAAAAAAAGACTTTGTAAAACTGAACTTCATCAAAATTAAGAACTTCCTCTCTTCAAAAGGCATTAAGAGAATACAATAAGAAAAGCCAGAGATTGGGTGAAATGTTTTGTACGACATTTCTGATAAAATACTTTTATCAAAACTCTAGAAAGAAATCAAAACTTGATTAATAACATAACTCAATTTTAAAAACGGAAATATAATTTGAAAAGATTCTTCATCAAAGAAGACAGAGAGGGGATGGTGCTGTTGCATAGTAGGCTAAGCCACCACCTGCGGTGCTGGCATCCCATATGGGCACCAGTTCAAGTCCCGGCTGCTGCACTTCTGATCCCGCTCTCTGCTATGGCCTGGGAAAGCAGCAGAAGATGGCCCAACTCCTTGGACCACTGTACTCGCATGGAAGACCTGGAAGAAGCCCCTGGTTTCATATTGGCCCAGCTCTGACTGCTGCAGCCATTTGCGGAGTGAACCAATGGATAGAAGAACTTTATGTCTCTCCCTATCTTTGTCTGTGGCTCTACCTCTCAAATAAATATTTTTTTTTTAAAAGGAAGACACAGAAATGGTAAGCATATTATTAGTCTCTAGGTAAATACCAATTGAGCCATGAGATACTTGGCCCTGAGCCCGTATGTGGCTACATTTTAAAAAAACTCAGAATACTAAGTGCTAGTAAGGAGGCGAAAAACTGAAATTCTCCTCATACTTTGCTGGTACAAATGCAAAATAGTACAGCTACTCTGTACTATAAATTGTACATTAATAAAACAATAATACAGAAATATAGAGAGAGGGAAGAAAAATTATATATAATCCCACTACCAGAAAATAATAACTTTTTGCATTCTAGCCAAATACCCTCTAGACTTTTTTTTAAAATAGACTTTAATTTTTGGAGCAGTGTTAGGCTTCAAGCAAAACTAAGTAGGAAGTAAGGAAACTTTCCATATAACCCCTTTTTACCCCCACTCTTACTTTTCCCTATTATTAATGTCTTGCATTAGTGTGGTATATTTGCTATGATTCATGAATCAATATTGATAGATTAATATTAATTAATGTACATGGCTTAGTTTACACTGGGGCTTACTATTTGTGTTGTACAGCTCTATGTGTTTTGACAAATGTATAATGACATATATCCACTATTATAGTATCATACAGAATAATTTCACAACCCTAACTCTAAATATCCTCTGTGCTCTGACTATTCATTCCTTCTCTTCTCTTCAACTTCAACCCCTCAAAGGAACAATGATCTTTTTAATGTCCATAGACTTTTGTCTTTTCAGGATGTCACATACTTATGAGGCATGCAGCCTTTTAAACTAACTTCCCTCACTTAGCAATATGCACTGAAAGTTCCTCCAGGGGCCGGCGCTGTGGCACAGTAGGTTAATCCTCCGCCTGCAGCGCTGGCATCCCATGTGGGTGCTGGTTCTAGTCCCGGCTGCTCCTCTTCCAATCCAGCTCTCTGCTGTGGCCTGGGAAGGCAGTAGAAGATGGCCCAAGTGCTTGGGTCCCTGCATCTGCGTGGGAGACTGGGAGGAAGCACCTGGTTCCTGGCTTCGGATTGGCGCAGCTCTGACCATTGTGGCCATTGGGGAGTGAACCAACGGACGGAAGACCTTTCTCTCTGTTTCTCCCTCTCACTGTCTGTAACTCTACCTCTCAAATAAATAAATGCAATCTTTATTTAAAAAAAAGAAAGTTCCTCCAAATCTTTCCACGATTTTACAGTTTGTCTCATCCATTATCTGAATGTGCCAAATCTTGTTTACCCATGTCTCTGTTGAAGGATATCTTGGTTGCTTCTTATTTTGGGAAATTGTGAACAAAGCTGCTACAAACACTTGTGTACAAGTTTTGGTGTAGACATAAGTTTTCAACTCACTTGGATAATGCTTAGGAGTATGGTTCCTGGATTGTATGGTAAAGCCTTGTACAGCTTTTTTAAAAAGAAATTTATTTATTTGAAAAGCAGAGTTTACAGAAAGGGGCAGGGGGAGAGAGAATATCTTCCATCCACTAGTTCACTACTCAAATGGCCACAATGGCCAGAGCTGGGTTGGTTTGAAGCCAGGAGCCAGTTTCTTCCAGGTCTCCCACGCAGGTGCAGGGGCCCAAGTATTTGGGCTATCTTCTGCTGATTTCCCAGGCATATTAGCAGGGAGCTTGAACAGAAGTGGAACAGCCAGGACTTGAACTTGCACCCATATGCGATGCCTTTGTCTCAGGTGGTGGCTTTACCCACTATGTCCAATGCCAGCCCCACCGTGTATGACTTTGTAAGAAACTGCCAAACTGTCTTTCAAAGTGGCTTTGAGATCTTGTGTTCCTTCAACAATGAGAGTTCCAATTGCTCCATATACTCGACAGCATCTGGTGTTATTGTTTTGGATTTTGCCCATTTTAATAGCTATGTAGTAGTATCTCATTTGTTTTAATC
The DNA here is from genome assembly GCF_051225735.1 of Oryctolagus cuniculus. NCBI lineage: Eukaryota > Metazoa > Chordata > Mammalia > Lagomorpha > Leporidae > Oryctolagus > Oryctolagus cuniculus. Next base: position 82,301,689 of record NC_142888.1, on the reverse strand, counting down.
TGTAGTTCCTTAATGACATTCATACATACATATATATTTATATGTGTGTGTGTATGTGTGTGTGTGTGTGTGTTGAGTATCTCTTCATGTTACTTATTTGCCATCTGTATATATTCTTTGGTAAGGTGTCTCTTTAGGTATTTTTCCCCGTTTATTGAGTTGTTCAGTTTGTTACTGTTGACCTTTAAGAGTTCTTTGTATGTTTTGAAACCAAGTCATCCTTTATCAGATATGTGTACTACAAATGCACAGAACTCAACTTGTCTAGTAGACTATTTTACCTTGAATGAATCCAATTCATCAAATTTCTTTCATGCAATATGTTTTTGGTATTGTATCTACAACCTCATTATCAAATATAAGGTCAGCTAGATTTTCTACTACATTATCTTTTAGAAGTTTTATAGTTTTGCCTTTTAAATTTAGGTCTTTGATTCATTTTGAACCGTTTTTTGTTAACAGTTTTAAGCCAGTGTCTAGATTCTTTTTTTTTCCCTTTGACATGTAGACATCCAGTTGTTCTAGCACCATGTTTAAAAAACTATTCTTTTTCCAATGCATTCTCTTTGCTCTATTTGTTAAAGCTCAGTTGTCTACATTTGTATTAGTCTATTTCTGAGCTGTTATGTATTATTGATCTATTTGTCTATTTTGTCACATAACCACACTGTAAGTTTTGAAGTTGAATGTTGTCAGTACTCTGACTTCGTTCTCCATTATTGTATTGATTATTCTGAGCCATTTGTCTTACTATATAAATTTTAGAATCTGCTTGTTGATTTCCACAAAGGAACTTGTTGGAATTTTGCCTGATATTGTATTAAATCTGTAGATCAAGGTGGGAAGAACTAACATCTTGACAATACTGAATCTTCCAAACCCTGAACTTGGGAATAGATTCCTATTCATTTAATTTCCATTATTGGAATTTTTGTAGTTTTCCTCATAAAGATCTTGTACATATTTTGTAGGATTTATGCCTAAGTATTTTTTTGGTGCTAATAAAAATAGCATTATGTTTTTAATTTTAAATTCTATTTGTTCATTGCTAATTGACTTTTGCATATTAACCTTGCATCTTTCAATCTAGTCATAATCCCTTATTAATTTTAGGAGGTATTTATTATGGTTGATTCTTTGTGATTTTCTACATGTCATATGCAAACAAAAGTAGTTTCATTTCATCATTCTCAATCTGTATACTTAGTATTTCCATTTCCCATCTTACTGCATTAGTTAAGGTGTTGATTACAATGTTGAAAAGGGGTGTTGAGAATATAAATCATTGACTTGTTCCAGATCTTAGCAGGAAAGCATCTAGTTTCTCACCACTAAGTATGTTAACAAGTTATTTGCACATCCTTTATCAAACTGGAAGAAGTTCTCCTCTATATCTAGTTTTCTGAATAGTGTTGGCTTTTATCAATTTTTTTCCTGTATCTCTTGATATGATCATGTGGATTTTTTTTCTTCAGCCTGATGTGACTGATTACATTAGTTGATTTTTGAATGCTGAAAGAGTTTTGTATACCTGGAATACATTTAACACAAAGGTGATACTTAATTCTTTTCATATGTTATGTATTCAATTTACTGATATTTTCTTGAGGATTCTTGCATTTACATTCATGAGAAATACTGGTCTGTAGTTTTTTTTCCTATAATATCTGACTGGTTTGGTATCAGGATAACATGGGACTTAGAATGAGATAGGAAGTATTCCTTCTGTTTGTGCTTTCTGGAACAGATTATAGAGATTTGGTATAGTTTCTTCCTCATATGTTTGATACAGTTCGCCAGTAAATTCATCTAGGATTTGTGCTTTGTGTTTTGGAAGACTGTATTTACTGATTCAATCCCTATATATATATATATATATATATATAGGCCTCTTCAGATTATCTATTTCTTCTTGCGTTAGTTTTGTCAGGTTGTGTCTTTTAAGCAATTTACATGTTTTATCTAAATTGTCAAATTTGTGCTCAGAGTTGTTAATAATATTCGTTTACTATCTTTTTAAAGTAAATCAGTAGTAATGGTCTTTCCTTTATGAAATAATTAATTTGTATCTTCTCTCTTTTATTCTTAAACTTGTTAGAGGTTTATTAATTTACTGATCTGTCAAAGAATATGTTTTATCAATTTTTTCCAGCTTCACTTTCACTGATCTTTGATTTCATTTTTTAAAAAGTGTGCTTACTCCAGATTTGATTTGTTCCTCCTTTTCTAGTTTTCTAAGGTGTCTGTCTAGATTACCGACTTTAAATCTTTCTTTTCTAGAATATTAAACCAATATTATAAATTCTCCTCTTAGAAATGTGTAGTTTAATATGTAAATATTTTGGGATTTTGCAGCTCTCTTTCCATTATTGATTTCTGCTTTAATTCCAGTATGCTCTGGAAGCAGACTTTATATAATTTCTATACTTTTAAGATGTGCTTTATGATCCAGAATGTAGTCTCTCTTGGTAGATGTTCCATGTGTGGCAGTCTCCAACTATAATACTATAATAGTTTGCCCATTTCTTCTTGCATTTCTTCCAGCTTTGACTTATAAATACTTTAGTTGGTGCACACAATACTTTAGTTGGTGCAACAATAAAGGATTGTTATGTCTTTATTAATTATATAATGTCCCTCTATGATAATTTTCCTTGACCTGGAGTCTTATTTATTTGAAATTAATATACCAATTCCAGCTTCTTCTGGATTACTGCTAGCATGATACATATTTTTCTATATTGTCACTTTTTATCTATTGGTTTCTTTGATTTAGCATAATGACCTCCAAAGTCCATCCATACTGTGGCAAATAGCAAGATCTCTTCCCTCTTTGTCAGACTGAAAAATATTTTCTTGTGTACATAATACTAAAAGAAATAAGCCAGACACAGAGGAGAAATGATGCTATATAGGTTAAAGTCCACAAAGTACCACATATGTAGGATGAACACACTTAAAGATGTAATGCACAACATGAAAACTATAATTAATAATAAGAATAATGCATTATATCCAGGATTTTTACTAAGTAATTAGATTATAGCTGTTTTTGCCACAGAGGGGAAAATTGGGTAACTAAATGAAAAGACATGAATTTGTTTCACTATAATAAAAATTTAAATATATATGTAAACATGTAACTCATATCATGTTTCAAATCTTGAAGATATACAATAAAATTTATTTTTAATATTTTAATAAAGCAGATTTCTTATAGACAACATATAGTTGAGTTTTGCTTTATTTTACTCCACTCTGGTAGTCTTTATCTTTTAACTGGTGTATAGAGACCATTCACATTTAAAATGGTTATTCATTGGCTGAATTAATATTGACTGCATTTGCAACTGTTTTCTTTTTTTACCTTTTATTTAATAACTATAAATTTCCAAACTATAAATTTCCAAAGTGCAGCTTTTGGATTACAGTGGCTTTCTCTCCCCCCATAACCTCTCTCCCTCCTGCAACCCTCCCATCTCCCACTTCCTCTCCCATCCCATTCACATCAAGATTCATTTTCAATTATTTTTATATACAGAAGATCAATTTAGTATATACTAAGTAAAGATTTCAACAGTTTGCACCCACACAGAAACACAAAATGTAAAGTACTATTTGAGTACTAGTTATACCATTAATTCACATAGTACAACACATTAAGGACAGAGATCCTACATGAAGAGTAAGTGCACAGTGACTCCTTTTGTTGATTTAACAACTGAAACTCTTGTTTATGGCGTCAGTAATCATCCTTGGCTCTTGTCATGTGTTGCCAAGGCTATGGAAGCCTTTTGAGTTCACCAACTCCGATCTTATATAGACAAGGTCATAGTCAAAGTGGAAGTTCTCTCCTCCCTTCAGAGAAAGGTACTTCCTTCTTTGATGGCCCGTTCTTTCTGCTGGGATCTCACTCACAGAGCTCTTTCATTTAGGCTTTTTTTTTTTTTTTTTTTGCCAGAGTGTCTTGGCTTTCCATGCCTGAAATACTCTCATGGGCTTTTAGCCAAATCCAAATGCCTTAAGGACTGATTCTGAGGCCAGAGTGCTATTTGGGACATCTGCCATTTTGAGTCGGCTGTGTATCCCGCTTCCCATGTTGGATCATTTGCTCCTTTTTAATTCTATCAGTTAGTATTAGCAGACACTAGTCTTGTTTATGTGATCCCTTTGGTTCTTAGTCCTATCATTATGGTCAATTGTGAACTGAAATTGATCACTTTGACTAGTGAGATGGCATTGGTACATGCCACCTTGATGGGATTGAATTGGAATCCCCTGGCCCGTTTCTAACTCTACCGTTTGGGGCAAGTCCGTTTGAGCATGTGCTGAACTGTACATCTCCTCCCTCTCTTTTCTATTCATTGCCCTTTTTTGGTACTTTTCTCACACTTGTTTGCTGTCTTTTCTGATTTTATTTATTTTTCTTTCTTTCTTTTTTTTTTTTTTGTCTTTTCTGATTTTAATTGAACAGTTTTTACTATTAATACCTTTCCTGGCTTTAATTTGCTTAATCTAAATCAATTTAATTATTTGGTTTTCATTTCATTTCTGCCTTCTCTGATTTTAATTAGACATTTTATACCATTCCATTTTCTCTCTTCTTAGCATATCAACTTTTAAAATACTTTAATGGCATCCTTAGAGTATGCAATATACAATTCACAACTAATCTTTTAGGTAACATTATACTACTTCATGTGCAGTGAAGGCACTTTTTCTTTTTCTTTTTCTTTTTTTGATTTGAAAAGATTTATTAGAGTCAAAGACCTCCAGCCAGAGTGGCATGGAAGGGGGCTTCCAAGAGAGGAAAGAAGGAAAGAACCCAAAGAACCCCAAGGCACTAGGATTTTTAAGTCCAATTTCAAATAAAAAAAAAAACTTGACAATCAGATTGTCATTCAGTTATCAGGCAGGGACAAAACCCATCAAAAGACCTGCTCTCCAAATTTACCAGGAGAATAGCAAGGGAGTGGTGATTGCATCTGAGCTCACAGTTCATTGTGAAAACAAGTTACCTATCCCTCCCTTCTAGATGGTTTTTTGTTTTATCACCAGCAAGCCAGATAGGATTAAGGATTGTGAAGCAGGCACTTTCTAAGAGAATATTCTGAATTCCTCCTTCCCATCCCTTATTACAATTGCTGTCATTCATTTCACTTTCATAAGCTATAATCATCTAATATAATTATTACCATTATTATTTGGAATAAATAATTGCTTATTATATCAAGTAAGAAAAAGGATTTCATTTTACCTTCATTTATTACTTCTCTAATGCTCTTCCTTTCTTTATACAGATCTAATTTTCTGACATGTCACTGTCCTTCCTTCTGAAGAATTTCTGTTAACATCCGTTGCAAGGCAGGTCTACTGGTAACAAATCATTCCCATTTTTTGTTGTCTGAGAAATTCTTTACATTTCAATTTCTCTTAAAGGATAAATTCTCTGGAGACACAAGAACTTTTTGCCTAGAGGTTAAGATGTTGATTAAGATGCTTGCAACCCATATCAAGTAACTCGGTTTGTTACCCAGCTCTGGATCCTGAATCCCGCTTCCTGCTAATATAGATCTTGGAAGGCAGCAGTGGTGGCTCAAATAATGGGGTCCCTGCCACTCATTCAGGAGATTAAGTTCCTATCTATGGGCTTCCACCAGCCCAGCTCCAGCCCAGCCCTCTCTGTCTCTGTCTCTCTCCATCCTTGCCTTGCCCTCATCCCCCTACCTCTTAAAGAAATATTTAAATTTTTAAAGTCTGTGTATACAGAATTCTAGGTGGGGAGGTTTTGTTTTTCTCTCAACAATTTTAGTGTTTCCATTCTCTCTCTCTGCTTGCAGAAGTTCTGAAAAGAAATCTGATGTAATGGCTATCTTTATTCCTTTACAGCTAATATATTCTTTTTTCTGTTATTTTTTTTCCAAGATATTCTTTTTGTTCTTGAGTTTCTGTAGTCTGAATATGATATGCCTTAATGTAGATTTTTTTTTTTGTACACATCCTGCTTTGTGTTCTCTGAGCTTTCCGGATCTGTGTTGTGGTGTCTGTCACAGATTCTGAAAAATTCCCAACCATCATTACTTCAAATATTTATTTTGTTCCTTCCTTCCTTTTTTTCTCCTTCTGGCATTCTTATGTGATATACATCTTTTATTCTATTACAGTTCCTGGATATGCTTTTCCTTTTTAAAAAAAAAAATGTTTGTTTCAGTTTGGGAAGTTTCTATTGGCATATCTTTAGCTCATTGATCATTTTCTCTTCTCTTCCAATCTATTGATATAGATCTAAGGCAGTCTTCATTTTTGTTACAGTGTCATTAGTTTCTCATATTCTATTTTCATTTTTTCCATATATGTTTCTCCAATTCATATTATTTAATATTGTCCACTTTCTTCATTAGAGTTCTTAACACATTAAACCCAGTTAAATTTCCAGTTTGATAATTCCAAAATATCTACTAATATTTTAATCTGGTTCTGATGCTTGATTTGTCTTTTTAGATTGTGTTTTCTGGCTTTGTTATGTTTTCGAATTTTTGGCTGAAAATCCATAGGCCTTTAGCATGAGTTAGGCTGGAGCTACTGTTTATAGTAGTTATAAAGTAAGAGGTTAAACATGTTATACTGTCCTCTTTATCTTTCTCCCCAATTGTCTTTGAGATTCCTTAGAAACTTCTTAAATATTTTCTGAGTTTTTAGGTCCTTTAAACTAAAATCCCATTATTATACAAGAGCCCTGTTGATGCAGTCATACATTGTGTGGGTGGGGGAAAAACTCTATAATTGTATGATTATCTCTCACACAGTGTTGTTTACCGAATATACTTTAAAAGAAATTTTAGGTTCACAGGGAAATTGAGAATAAGGCACAGAGATTTCCCATATACCCCTACATCTCCACATACATAGAGTCCCTGATTATCAATATCCCCCAACAGAGAGGTACATTTGTTTCCATTGATCAACTTACACTGACACATCCTTAACACCCAAAGCCCACAGTTCACATCAAGGTTTACTCTTACTACTGAACACTTCCAGAGTTTGGACAAACATCCTCCTTTGTAGTATCATACGGAATGATTTCACTACTCTAAAATTCCTTTGTGCTTTGCCTATGCATCCTTCTCTCACCCCAATCTTTGGCAATCACTGATTGTTTCATCTCCATAGGTTTGTCTTTTTCAGTATGTCATATAGTTGCAATCATAGAGCACAGCAGATTGGCTTCTTTTACTTAGTAATATGCATTTTAGTTTCCACCATGTTTTTCATGGCTTGATAGTTCATTTCTTTTTAGTAGTGACAAATATTTTACCGCCTAGATTCACTTAAGTTTATTTATCCATTCACCTACCAAAGGACATCTTGGTTCCTTTTAAGTTGTGGCAATTATGAATAAACCTGTTGCAAATATCTGTGTGCAGATTTTTTGCATGGATGTGAATTTTCAACTCCTTTGGGAAAATATCAAGAAGTGTAAGTGCTGGATCATATGGTGAAAAGTATGTTCGGATTTGTAAGAAACTGCCCAACTATCATCCAAAGTGACCCTATCATTTTGCATTCTCATCAGCAATGAACGTTGTTCCTTTCACTCAACATACTTACCAGCATCTGGCAACATCACTGCTTTGGATTTTGGCAATTCTAATAGGTGAATAGTGGCATTTCACTGTTGTTTTAATTTGCATTTCTCTGATGGTATATTATGTAAAGCCTCTTCCCTCATGCTTATTTCTCATCTGTATTTCTTATTTGATAAGGTTCTTGAGGTCTTTGGCTCATTGTTTAATTAGGTTGCTTGTATTCTTGTTGAACTTAATTGGTTTTTGCATATTTGGAGTAACATGCCTTTATCAGAGAGGTCTTTTGCAATTATGTTTTTCTAGTCTGTGTCTTGTCTTTTCATTCCAACATTCTCTTTTGCAGAGAAGATAGTATGGATTTTAATGGAGTACAGTTTATCAACTCTTTGTTTTATGAATCCCACCCTTGGTGTTACAACAAAAGGTCACTGTCAAACCTAAGGTCACCAAGATTTTCTCTTATATTTTCTTCTAGGTGCTTTACAATTTTACTTCTTCCATTTAGGTCTGTGCTTCATTTTGAGTAAACTTTTGTGAATAATGTAGCAACTACTCTAGATTCATTCAATTATTTTTATATGTGGATATCCAGTTGTTCCAGACAAGTTATTGCAAAGACTGTCTTTTTGCCTTTGTTACAGATATAAGTTTGCAGTGTTTACATGGGTCTACTTCTGGGTTTTCTATCTTGTTCCATTTATCCATTCATCTATTCCTTAGCCAATACCACACAGTCTTGATTACTGTAACGTATGAATGAGTCTTAAACTCAGGTAGGGTTAGTCCTCTGACACTTTGTTCTTCAAAATTGTGTCTACTGCTCTGGGTATTTTGTGCTTTCCATATAAAGTTTCAAGTTCATACCCACAAAATAACTTCTTGGGATTTTGAATGGTATTGTATTGAATCTATAGAATAATTTGGGAAGAAATTATATCTTGACAATATTAGATCTTCCTACACATGAACATGGAATATCCCTCACTTTCTTTAGTTCTTCTTTGATGTCTTCCACAAGAGTTACATAGTATTTATCATATAGATAATGTACATATTCTGTTGGTTTTATACACAAGTATTTCACTTGGGGGGTACTAATGTAAATCATATTTTTTTGTTTCAAACTTCACTCATTCATTGCTGGTTTATAGGAAATCAATTGATTTTATTAATCTTGTATCCTTAAACATTGCTATAATTGCTCATTAATTTTAGGAGGTTCTTTGGTCATTGATTCTTTGGGATTTACTACATTGACAATCACATCATCCACAAACAAAGGAAGTTTTATTTCTTCCTTCCCAATCTGTATACCTTTTATTACCATTTCTCATCATACTGTTTCTAAGAGGTTTAGCTGTTTTCAGGTCATTTGGCTTTTTTCTTGTGACAATGTGAGATACAACTTCCAAACTTTTTATATATCAGATATGAAATATAAACTTTTTCCAGTCTTTTTTCTGTATGTTATGGATACAAAGTTTTATTATAAAGTTAATAGGCTGTAGTATATACATTTTATAACCTACATTAAAAACTTAACATATGAAAGTATTTCTATACTATTAAATACTAATGTTTCGTTGACACTTATATATACCAAAGACAGTTGAAATATGTTTTTAAATTTTTTATTTAAGGGGAAGAGAGGCAGAGAAAAAGCTCCAACACTGGTTCACTCCCCAAATGCTTGCAATGAAAACTCAATCCAAGTCTTCTACATGGGTGGCAGGCACCCAATCATTGAGTCATCATCAATGCCTCCAAGGGCCTGCATTAGCAGGAGGGTAGAGTTAGGCTCCAGAGGTGGGTGTCAATCTCAAGTACTCCAATGATGGAATGTGGGCATCTTACTCTCTTGGTCAAATGCTCATCCCTGAACCATAATTTATCTAATCAATCCCCAATTCTGATATATTAGATTATTTATACTTCTTTTTTTTAAAATAATTTCCATAAGAAACATCCTTGTATATAACCTTCATGGACAACATCCAATATTTTCTTAATATAAATCTTTAGAAGTAAATTTCTAAGGTCAGGGGCTTTCAGTGTTTTTAAATTCTTGATCTATACTGCCGAACTGCCTTCTAGAAAAGCTGTATGAATTTTCCTTCCCACTAGCAATGATGAGAATGCCCAACAATGGATATTTTAATAATTTCATGAATGAAAGTAGAATGGATTTCTTATTTTTGGGTTGGTAAAGTTAAATATATATTCATTTTTTGCAAGCATTTATATTTCCCCTTTTGTAACTTGCCATTATTAACACTGTTATATTGATCTATATGGCCAAGTTAAGTGTAGGTACTTAAAGTCATTTATTAATTGAAAGAACATAGGAAATAAAAATATTTTATAGGCATAACTTGTATATTTTTCAGTCAAGTCCTAGGAATACAATTTTCTTGGTAGAGACACAAATTAGACTTCTGCTCAACATTCAAAGCTAGAGTAAGAAATATTTTAACAATCCTACCATCTTTAACTGATGAGATATAATTATGAATTTCCTCAGACTAACATATAAATGAAGCATATTTTTCTACCTTCCACATTTCAGTGAGAGGAGAGTGACTGTTTCTATACATTAAATTTATATTCTCATTGACAAACACTTAAGTCATCTATATTTCACATATAGAATTTATTTCAACATTTGAGAGAGAATCTGAGTATATACTTGAGAGCAAATCCATGATGGCAGCTCCCTAAAGTGGCATTATTAGGCTAGCATTGTCATTTGAGACTGGGTCACTAGTACTTGAAGGGAAGTAAATTAGAAGCTGCTTTGTAGATTTAGAGCCACATTGGAAAATAGGATACAACCTGTGTATTGTGCATTTGATACTAGATTATTGTTCTTGCTTGGATTAGCTCATTCAGAGGTTGGCATCAGTTCTATCTACTTAAAATATGAAGTCAGATGAGCTTTAGCTATCACGTATGTATTCCGTATGGTTATTTATTATCCTTTCTTACTTGCAGAAGAAATAGGATAATAAACACTGAAGACCTCTGAAAGATTAAGCAAACACTAAAATAAAACAAGATATCAAATGTGGCTTTGAGTGCATTCGTACATTTTTAAACTCCCACCCAAACTGTTAAAGATTCTAACTTGCAGGAAAGTATGTTTCCAAAGGGACAGTAAATACTGATGCCACAAGGAGGGTGTTCCTTATATATTGCTTTAAAACAGCTTGCTATTTCTTCTCTGAAATATCTTTTTTTTTTTTTTTTTGACAGGCAGAGTGGATAGTGAGAAAGAGAGACAGAGAGAAAGGTCTTCCTTTTGCCGTTGGTTCACCCTCCAATGGCCGCCACGGCTGGCGCGCTGCGGCAGGCGCACTGCGCTGATCCGAAGGCAGGAGCCAGGTGCTTCTCCCGGTCTCCCATGGGGTGCAGGGCCCAAGCACTTGGGCCATCCTCCACTGCCTTCCCGGGCCACAGCAGAGAGCTGGCCTGGAAGAGGGGCAACCGGGAAAGAATCCGGCGCCCCGACCGGGACTAGAACCCGGTGTGCCGGCGCCGCTAGGTGGAGGATTAGCCTATTGAGCTGCGGCGCCAGCCTCTTCTCTGAAATATCTTTAAAATAGGTTATTTCAGGGGCTGGCGCTGTGGCGTAGTGGGTTAATTCTCTGCCTGCGGCGCTAGTATCCCATATGGGCGCCAGTTCTGGTCCCGGCTGTTCCTCTTCCCAACCAGCTCTCTGTTATGGCCTGGGAGGGAGTGGAGGATGGTCCAAGTCCTTGGGCCCCTGTACCCACACGGGAGACCTGGAAGAAGCTCCTGGCTCCTAGCTTCGGATTGACACAGCTCTGGCCATTGCAGCCATTTGGGGAGTGAACCAGCGGATGGAAGACCTTTCTCTCTGCTTCTACCTCTCACTGTCTGTGGCTCTACCTCTCAAATAAATAAATAAATAAATCTTTAAAAATATTTTAAAAATAGATTATTTCATTGACACTATTAAATAAATAATTCCTACATATCTGAGCTCATTCATGAAAACAACAAATAAACAAAATAATTGGTTTTGATCAAAAGATTCCATTTCCCCCAAGTTCAGCCTTCAAAATAGTATTGTTGCCACAAATTGTATAAACTGAATGATCTTAATTTTGCTGCTCCAAGTTTGACTCAAAACCCTGGAGGTAAATAATATGTGGGGGAAGGAACACCCAGGATACTTTAAAAACATAAAGCCAGTGACAACAATAACAAAAATAACAACTAATAATTGTTAAGCACTCCCTAAGAGCCAGGCTCTGTCTAAGGGTTTTATGTATACAAATTCACTAAATTCTCACAACAACCCTATTCCTTAGGTCCCACTTAGCCTCCATTTGTAAATGAATAATCTGAATCACAGAGAAATTTGGTATCTTGCCCAAGTTGGCATGACTAGTCAATGTGTGGAACTAGGATTCAAACCTAAGTTGTCTGGCTTGAGAACCAAAGACTGAGACCATTCCATAATTCTGCCTCTCCTGCTATGTAGTTGGTAAGGTACAGGTCACCTACTTTCAGGATTTGGAATGTACAGGATTTCCACATATTGCTGCTTAAACTTTTCTCAAATTGTCCTTGTGCTCTACCTTTGGAACACAGCTTTGATCACCATTTATTTATTTATTTATTTGACAGAGTTAGACAGTGAGAGAGAGAGAGACAGAGAGAAAGGTTGATCACCTTTTAAAGAACCAACATTGTTTATAGTGAAGTTAAGTCAAACTAAAGGTAGACTATATAAAATGGTATAGTTGGCACAGACATTATTTTGCATTATTTGTATCTGTATCAGTGACAAAAAGTATAAAGTATAAAATAGTGCTCATGCTCTCGAACACTCTGACATCTTGTCTGGAAGACAAGAATATTCCAACTAAGTGGTCTTTTTCATTCTCTTTAAAGTTAACAGCACTTTTCTCATATATACTCACATGTCTCTTAAACTATGCTTTTTGAGGATGCAAGTATCTTACTCAAACACTAACTGCTGATATAAATCTGATCCTAAAAGCAATATATAATGCTATTTCATTCAGTATATTGGTCTTACTATCTCAGTGATATGGGATCTGTGCAATTACGCCCAAGACAGATATTCACAACTCCCAGAATGTTCAACTTTAGGAACTGGAGGCAGATAAGGAGGTAAACTGTAATGTCACTGGTGCTCTTAAACAATGCTCCTGAAATTACTGACAATGATACTTTTTTTCAAGCACATTACAAAAGTAGATACATAATCCCTAAGGCATGTTTTAGGATGGTTGCCCAAGGTTGAGTGGTTAGCACAATTATACTACTTTTTTTATGAATATACTGGACAATTATCAATTTTCAAAAACTATGATAAAGTCAGTTGCAGCATATGTGTATAAGCTTGAACTTTTTGAAAGGTGTTGGCATCACACAGAAGAAAATTTAATGTTACGCAGTATAGTCAACCAGACCTAAGTCTCAGGAAATCATCATGGACAAGAACTGGGAGATACTAATTGGCAAATGTGTGACTTATTACTAATGAGGTCTAAGAGTAGAATTTGGTCCCAAAGGAATTTCAACTAGCATGTGAGTTAGATGTTCAACCTGCATCATTATAGCTATTTTTCAAATGGTTCAACTGGCCCTAATTAGAGGCAGAAATTCCTGCTACTTTAAAGGACACTGTTAACAAGAAAAATGATGAGAAAAAAGTAAACAACATCAGAGATGTGCCACTATGCCATCAATGTTTTGCCCTATCATTCCTTCCCAGTTCCCAGGATTAGGCCAATAGGTCAATAGCTTCATCACCAATCCAAAATCAAGGAAACATTCCCATGAACTGTTTTTGATAAGAGTTATTGCTATAGACACATCATCATGTCAGTTTTACAATAATATTTATTCTATTATAACACATACGGTCAGTGGAAAGGGAGAGATGAATCTGTGCTCTTTATGTGAGTAGACACATCAAGTAAACAAATTCCTTTTTAATTCTTTATTTCTTAAAAAGAAAGTCTTCTAGAACAGTAAAAAAAAATTAATGCCTAAGTATTTCTCTCACGTCATTTATCAAACTGAAGCAGAATGTGGGAAGGGCAACATATAGTAGCTATGGTAAAGGGGATTCTCTTGTTTGTCAGGCAATTGGATTTCTAAAGTTGAAGACTGTGTCAGATTTCCCCAGGACTTTAGGACTTCATTTACAGGCTGTGGAAGCCAGGGGAAATGAAATTCTGGAAGAAGCCAAATCCTCACCTTATATATACAGCTTATTCCTTCAACCAGGAGTTAATTATCTTATTCCTTCTTGCTGGATATTTTTGCCCAAAATTAATTCAGCTTCATATATAGTGTCTTATTCACTGCATGGATTTGCCACTACTTGCCTTGTGGCTACTTCACTTCCTACTAGCAGGTGAGAAAGCTCAATGGGAAGCAAAAGGTCCTTAATTCAGAGGTTTGACAGTAAAGCAAGATGACACCATTGGGCTAAGATGAGAACTGGAGATTTTTCCATGAAATTTTAGTTCATTGTGTCCTTCTATCTCCCATCTGCATGGATAACTGGGAGTTCATGGTATTCTCATTAGTCCTTACTATGAGACCATGGGGAGATCCTTTTATAGAAAGGCTGCTTGGCTGGTGAAACCTGACCTGAATATTTTTTTTCTGACTCAAATCATCTCTTCCATGTCACATGGCATAGGACTTTGGGCAAAAATCAAAGTTCTCATTCAATAAAACAAACTGTTCTTCCTATCAGCACTTCAGCTGAACAAGTCTTGTTAAAGGAGACTTTCTGTTTTGTCAGGAACACAAGCGGGGCTCTTGAACTTTTCACAACAAAATCAGATTTGCATTCTCCACTCATTCACTTCACTACAGGTGCATTTCAGGGATTCCAATTGTGAATTGACATAAACCCTAATCCAAATTGGCCACAAATAAGAGCTTCATTTTTTAGGATAATATATTCATATAGTTCCTCTTAGAATTATCTATACCAAATAACTATACATATCTATACATGTTCCGAATACTGCTGATTCTTGTTTTTCTTGGCTTTTATGTACCTTTTGTGTATTTAACAATGAACATCTATTTTTAAATCAGAAAAAAATTAATATAGAGCTTGCTTAAGACATCTGATAGTTGACAATCCAATCTAGTAACCATATTAAACAATCATTTGTTTTACATTTCCATGTTATAGCCTCCAAGTAACTTAGGTCATTCAATGGCAAAGTATCTGAACCACATTCCCTTACTACATACAGAGAAACCTTTATTGAGTTATAATTTAATAGTTGCCGTCTTCCTTTACAGAGGGTCAACAAAGAAATGCAAGCAGACAATCCTTCTTTCTTCTATGAAACCAAGGTCACAGGTGGTCTCCTTGTACCACCCAGATGTGCCTAATTCAAACATCCCATGAGCAATACTACTTGAGTAGTGGTGGGGGGAAGGTGGGAATAATCTCTGTAAATGAAATTGTAAATTTTCTTTTGCCAACAAGCCCAAAGTTTCACTTTTTTATCCTTTCAGGAAGCAGAAGTCAAATTTAGAGTGTGAATGCTGTAATCTACCAAACCAGATGTTAAAAACATCTACTTCACCTACTTTCTTCAGATGACCTCTTTAAAAACATTATCTTGCATGTATTCTTTCATCTTTAACCTGTATCCAATCTTTCTAGAAGCAAGCAGGCTATAAATCTTAAATGAATAAAATACTCTTTGTAATGAATCAGTGATGATATTGGAAATCAAAGCCATCTGCAAATCAGGGTCTTGGTTTCCCTTATCTTACCTCCCTAAACCCTATTCTGTTGTCCTTTAGTTCTCAGTCCATATAGTAAGAATTGTTCTCAGCTCATAGCGATCAATCTGTACTTCAAAGAATATGAATGACTTAACCAATACCACACAACAAGCAACAGAAAACTGACCAGAAGCCAGGTCTCTTGACTTTAAGCATAGCCCTCTTGCCATTAAACAATGAGGACATTCCAATCCTACTGACAAGTCAGGGAAATCCAAGAAGCATGGACATAAAGGCACATATTTTTAACCTTCCTCACAACTTTCCTTTGGCTTAGCTTACTTAGGTTCCTGATTAATTTTAGTCCTAGTCTCAATCTTTTAACTCGCAACTAGTATTCTGCCTCTCTTAGGAATTCTGGTTACAAAGTTCATTATTAATTCACTTGGATCATCTCTTATGTATTAAGTGATGGCAATGCGTAAGGAACTGGGCTTCCATTCTGGGGAATGAACTCAATAGGCTTCCTCAGAAAACTACCAGAGGCTGACTTGTGTAGTAAACAGAACACTGAAGTTAGAGACGTGGGGTTTAGTTCTGGCTCTAGCTCGGACTTGCTCTCTGTCCTTGCACAAAGTCACTGAACTCCATTATGTTTCAAGTTTCACATCTTAAAATGAAGAGGATAATGTCGATTTGGCTTGCAAGAGAGTGGCTCTAATGGCTACAACTCACTAAAAACTATGTGTCAGCCACTGTGCAAAGCACTGAGTGTATTCAATCTCTTTCATTCTTCAGATGACCATATTGACACTCATCACGCTATTATAGTCCCACTGTGCTGATAAGAAAACTAAAGATGGGGAAGCTAAGTAACATTCTCAAGGTATCTAAGTCAGTTCTGGAGCTGAGGAGTGGATCTAGGTTAACCTCGTGGTCTCAAACCCCACTGCCTACCTCCACATTAAAAATTAATTAAGAATATACTTGGAAAACATTAAGCTATCCAATTTTAAGATATTCTTACTTCCTTCTATTTCCACCTACTAAAACCTGAAAGATGTAATTAGATCAGCTCTTTTGCTGGCTGCTTTTTTACGATCCAAAACTCACCTCAAATGTCCAAGCAAGAATTTGGAGGAGGAAAAATCATGACTTTCTAGCTGGCTTTCACAATTGACACAAAGGCTCTGGGTGGGCTCTATAAGGCCGCACTTCATATGTCTCAAACTTTCTTAGTGTCTCTGCCCCTCCCTCCACCCTTTTGGTGGCTTGCCTTTCATGAGATGCCCAGAGGCCCACTTTCAGCCAGGTATGAAGACTAGAAGCTTTTCTCCTGGGGAGAAAAGTGAATGTGAATCTAATCCTTTGAAGATCTAGTTAACTTACCTTATAAATCAGGAATGGATCCCATGAAATACATGAACAATTTCTCTCCCCAGAACCTTTGCCAGACTTGGCATAGGCTGGTCCATTAGAAATAGATAATTGAATATTATTAACAATTCAATTCTTCAACCTCTCTTTGATCAACAGTTCATTACCAAAGTTAAAACTGCCAAAATGGGCAAACTCTTCAGCCTCTTTGACCCATATTTGCATGAATATTATGCTGTGAATGTTACGCTCCTTTGAACTTCAAAAGAGCTTCCTGGCCTCACTGACTACAACTTTAACAACAGAGCATAATGGAGTTACAGAAAGACCCTTTCCAGGCTAAACACCTCAAACCTTGCTGATGCTGGACAGTAACAAACTTTCAAATAAGCAACAAAGGCTCGTTCATTCATTGCAATGCACTATCAGTTTTTCCTGGTCTCCTGAGCCTGTCTTCTCTGTTGTGAGAGCAACTGTTAACTATGGCTAATTAGCTACCAGCAAGTGGCAGCACCCACCTTCACCATTCCTTGTGAAAAGAGCCTTCTGCTAACAAAGCATTTTCTACAGACCTCTTCAGATTTTTACACTAATTGAATGAGCATCTTCGACTCTAATGGCACCCTCCCCCAGCCAGTTCCACTCTGGTGCCCCAAAAAGGAGAGCAAACAGGCTACAGAACACCCTCCTTAACCTGGAGACCAATATTCTGACTAACCCTTGAAAGATCAGAAATTTGCCAACTGTAAAACTTTTGGAATAGATGGAAGAAGCAAAAGGACAAACAAAATAACATTCATAAACCTACCACCCAGAGATTTAAAAAATTCTTCCTAAGTTGTACACTGTACATGAACATAAATTTCAGATGGAATAGAAACTATGGGTAAAACCCTAAATTATGGCAGCAGAAGAAAATATAAGACTATAGGATGGGAAAGACCTTCCTATGAATAAGAAGATGTCCAGAGGCATAAAGAAAATTAATGATGGATCTGACTACATAAACTTTTACAACTTGTGTACAGGAAGATACAACTTAAAATTTAAAACAAATCTTAGACTGGGAAAGTAATATTTGAACTGTGAAAGGTAAATAACAAAATTTGAAGTAACAAAGGCTAATAAATAAGCTTTTAAATTCATAAGTCAAGTAACCCACCTGAAAAGCAGTCAATCCACTGAACAAATACAACTGAACTAAAAAGTAATTGAAAAGCTGTTCCAATAACAGGAAAATATCAAATCAAAGCTGAAATATAATTTCCCCAATTAAAGTGATCTAAACATATAAAAATGAATAATATTCTTGGTAAAGAAATTGGAAATCAGTACTCATATACAGATGGTGAGGGTACAAATTAATACAACTTATTTGAAGGGTAATTCGGCAGTACTTACTAAGATTAAAAACTAAACATATACCTTTACTAACAATTCTTCACAAATACTTGCATAAGTGCCTATGGTGTTTGTTAATGCCTCAAGAACTGGAAGCAACCTAAATATCTACAAATAGAGACTGGTTAAATAAATTGTGGCACACTTTTGCAACTGGAAATTATGCAAGCCTTAGAAAGACCACAGCACTGTTACATTGCAATACTCTGACACAGAATGATGTCTTGGACACAATGTTGAGTAAAAGCAAGTTACTGAAAATATATATGATCTCTCATCTTTGTAAAATAGAAAAGAAAGAACTCTACAGACATATATATATATATATATATATATGATTTTACAGCACAGAGAAGAGTTTGGAATTAATAACAGTTATCCCTGGAGTGTGTAATGGAAGTTAAGGGCTATATGTTCTTTAGATATTTTCTTATCATTTTGTATAGTGAGCATGCATTAACTTTATATAATTTAATAAATTTAAAGATAAGTTAACCCAAGGATTTTCCAGGGCCACTAATTTTTCAATAAACAGTGTTTTACAGTGTTTTAACAGTAACATGATGTTACATTACTTGGATCATTTATGTAATCACTTTTCACTGGAGGGAGTGCAATATAAATCGCTGTGCATACATATTGTGTGTGTCTGTACATGTATGTGTGTGTATCAAACAATATAGATAGGGTGTATGTTTTGAGGTTTTTCCAATTGGAGGAGGTAACTTTGCATGTCTCTGAGGCAGTTAGCTTGGACAAGGCCACACAGAATGATGCTTAGTGGCTCATGACATTAAAACTGAAACACTAGGACAAGAACTGGTGCTCAAGGCCATCTGTTATATAATCACTCTGACACCAACTGAATATCAAAAGGGCTTGGGACAAATTCATAGACACAAGGAAATAGTAAACAGTAGTAGTTTGGGGTCTATACATTTTTCAAGTAGCGTCTTTCTCTGGATTGCCAACCTAGCTCGAACTCTCATGGACCATATTCCTCAATTTTTCATAAATATGGAAGGTCTACACAAGGAGATGGTCTTTTGCAAGCTACAACCCCATTCCCCATGAGGCCATGTGTTAACTGATAATAAAAGAAGTCTCTTTCTGAGGTAGGAATGATTTTTAGACCTAGCTGATTTGTGAGCTGAGTTGAGAATGAATGGACAATGTTTCCATCACATCCACTTAACTCAAGGAGGACTTCTGGAAGAGAAGGGTTCTGAGATGGGCCACGTGAGTACTCACATATAAGTGAAAAGAAAAGGAGGTAGTTTGAGAAACACACAGGGAGAGGCTGATCCAAGCCTCCTTGCTGAGATCATGCCCTGCTAAACTTCCTTTTGTGTCCCAATCATACGAGATATCACCACAGATCACTCATGCTTAAAAGCCTAATCAAAAGCACTGTTTCTCCTAGGAAGAAGAGTAAGTTTGCTATGAAAATTGTAGTGGGACAGAAACTCACTTAACGATGCAATAGCCTTGGCACCATTCTCCTTGTCAGCAAGCCTTCTGCCAGATATATTTAACTTATGCTGATAAAGGAGATAAATGTTTAAGTGATGGGCTTCAGATGCTGCTTCGGCTCCTACCAAGAATATTTTCACAGCTCCTTCTCATGAATAAGTTCAGTGGAGCAGAGAATGCTCCTCTTGGACCCATTCCACTTTGTGCTTCTTTTGATGCAGCCAAAAATGGGAACTAGAGCTACAGCTTTTCCTGCAAATTCAGAGCAAGCGTCTACCTCAGAGGGAGTACAAGTGGCCCAAAGAAGGTAAGGCCCACACTGTGCAAAGGCAGCAGAAAGCTTCTAAGAAGAACAGAGATGGCAATGGTCACTCATAAATCTCCCAAATGTGGTGGCAAGGAGGGTTAATTATCCCCGCACCCCGTACCGCCACCCTCTGCTTTCTCCAAAGTGTTAGCCCATCACACGGATCGCTGACTTTCTAGAAATATTCCCTGGCTTTGCAGGGACGTTCCTTTCAATAAATGGCATCCAATTTGCTAACAGTCCCTGGAATCTCAATTTCCTCAAAGGATTTTTTCATCTGAATCCAGCTCATGTGAAGGTTTCTTCCTTCTTTGTTTTTCAGCATAAGGGAATAGGAGGAGCCTGCTTTCCTTTTCCTTTTTTTTTTTCTTTTCTGTGTTATTCTTTTTCATAAACTGAAAACCTTTGCTGAAGAGTCTGAAATTTGGGAAAAAATCCAGCTCATCTGTCAGATATTTCTAGAGTTACGTAAAATGGAATGAGATTTGTACAGTTTAGAACAGGAAAGGGAAAAGAGGCTAATGTGTCATGTGTTCTATGAGATGAAAACTATATGATAATCAGAAAAACAGTACTAAATTTGGTTGGCCGATTCAAAGCTCTCATTCTTTTATCAACTCATACATAAACCAGTGACATTCACTTTTTTCTCATAGAATAATTGTATGACCACATTTGGGCTAAATCACAGTTCCTACAGATTATAACCACATTTTCAAAGAAATTATAAGCAACTATATTATTTTTAAACTCAAGATACTTACGTTTGACTTGCTCTGTTTTGCTTCCTTCTAGGAATAGAAAGAACAAGAACAAGGAAATCATATATTTCATGCCTCCCATTTTCCACTTTTTTCTTGTTTGGAGCACTGTAAAACTCAGTTCAGAACCTTCCAGGCCCGGTGTACTCAAGCTGTCGGAGGAAAAAAGCAGGAGAAAGACTTAAAACAGATCCCCTGGAACTGATGGAGACCACTGATGCTTAGGCTTCTAACTTGCTAGAAAAAAAAATGCCAAGGAATTTACATAAGTGCAAGCATTGTTTGCCTGCATAAAAAAAGGACTTGCCTCTCCTGACTAGCAAATACTGTGGGAGAAAATTCAAGTGAATGAGCATGCATTCCTATCCAATGCTGAGCTGAGGCAAAAATCCTTACAGGCGTAAGAGGAAAACAAAAATAAATTTTGAAATCCTCCTTTCTAAGGGAATAAAAGTTGATTTCTTAAGAGATATTCTTTTGGAGAAAAGGGAAACAAGAGTTTGCAAAAGGGATATTTTGGCAAACAAGGTAAAAGTAATAGACATGAGATCTAAGCAATTTCTCAAATGAAAATCTGAGCTTCAGAACTACTGCTATCATTAATCCTTCAGGGACGAAATACAAATTGATCAATGTTTCTCTAGTGACATCTGTGAGATCTATCAGGATCTTCAGTTTGACTACTTCTGTTGGAAAAGATATGTGCAATTAGCAAATGGATGCATTTAAACACCTGAAAAGTTTTACTGCTTAGCTAGAAGGGCTCATACTCCTTCCCAATGAAGTCCATTGTGAAATGGAAAAATTCAAATGGGCCATTTACAGGGGAATTAGGCAAATTTAAATAGGCAATTTGTTCACCTTGCACCACCATGGAAAAGACCATTAAAGCAACTGCAATTCTTTAAAATATGAGATTGGCATTTCCAGTTTAAGGGTGGAAATCTTAAACCATTTGAGCCTTAGAACATGGAAAGCTTGCTAAAACTCAAATACAGTCACAAATCATTTCTATAGACTTCAGAGTCTGCAAAGCTCCTCCAATGGGTGATTTGAAAATATTTAAATATTCTAGAAATACAACCTTCAATCTGGGGTTAACCTGCGATAGGAACTGAACTCATTGATCATTTCAGAGTTCAACCTAAATACTGAGCATGAAGAACTCAAAGATATGCAAGATGATCATTTTGGAGAACTGAATATCTCTGAGTTCTGAAGTAGAGGCCACAGCTCCTACTTGAAATGCTATGAAGTTGCCTGGATCATTCAAAAAGCATTGTTTCAAATTATGAACACGTAACCGAGGAACAAACTAAGCATAGAGAATAATTTGTGCTATCAAACAGCATTTGCAGAACACGTTTGCCTTCTTCCTCTAACCCCTCCTTGTTCTTTAAAACAGGATCACATTTTCCTAGGACATGTTTCTAGCCTTCCAAAGGCCTGGATTCTGATATCTTGGTCCCTTCTGTGAGGTTATGGTCCACTTGCAATCACTCAGAACGTCTGTCCGCTGAGAGCTACCAGGGTCCCTTGGAGCAAATCATTTCCAGTGAGAGTTTAACACAGCTAACCACCTCAGTGAGGTTCTTCCTGTGCCTCCTCTAATAAGCTTAGCCCCCACGGCTCCAAAGAGAAGGATTTTTAACTGCTGAAATCCAATTCATCACACTCATATAATGGATCTCAGGGAAGTTTTTGTTTTTGTTTTTTAAACCATGGCTTTTGGGTCTCCCCATGCAAGAAGCAACAGGGCTGTTTTTCTTGTACAATAGCTGGGTGATTTTGGTGAACAGTAGCATTGCTTCATAACTCAAGCTGGCAAGAAAATGGCTCATAGAATATTTTTGCTTTTCTTGGGACCCAACTCATGTTATGCGCAAATAGAAAAGTTGGTGACTAGAGAGCAATTAATCTCTTTTGGCGTTCCTGTCATCTGTGTGGCCTCCCAAGCAGTGATGGAGAAGATCAGAAAATGCATCACTTTGCAAATATTCACTTTTAATGTATAAGATCCTGAAGTCCTGCCTTTGCATTCTGTGCAGAAATATCAACTCAGAAGAATTCCCTCCCCAGGCCCCCCCACCATTCAATTTCTTTTTCTTTTGGGGGAGCGGGGTGGCTCAAGACATTTGTTGGGACTGCGGCAGTAAACACAAGCAAGCATTGCTCAGCAAACATGCCGACTCTTATTCTTGCAAAGAGCCAAACTGTCCTTAATTTTTCAAATTATACTTTGACCCAGTTAACTGGAGTTATTTCTGCATTAACTCTCTGTCTGCTTCACACAGGCTGTTGTGCCATTGAACTTGCACTGGCTCTTCTACAGGTTCCTTAGAAATGCAGTCAATGATATGTTTGGGGGGCATCCAGGACCCAACCAGAAAGTAACAAAGAAAACAAAAACCTGCAACTAACCCTGGGGGTGAGGGAAGGGTGGGATGGGAGGGTAAGTGTGCTTTACAGGAGAACAAGAACTAGGTAAGATACCAGGAGAAGGTATTGATTAAGGTGTCTCTAAGAAACACACATTCACATTGTTTGTCTGTATCAAGCAAAGGGACCAGATGCTCCTTGCCCAGATGTAACCACAAGGTAACCTGGGCCATTAAGTGTCAGGAGCCCACCCTAAGAACAGGTCTCCTGGGTAGAAGAGAACCAGAGGCAACCCCAAAGGAAGGCAACGGGATGACCACAAGTCAGCCAGTTCTTCACGCCCCACAGTGTCTCTTTAATCCTCCGGAGAGGCTTGACTGACCTTGTAATCTCACATTCACTATCATCTGCGGGACAGCCCCTAGGGTAGCAATTTTCTTTCTGACAAACAATAAGAAAGGCACTGGCGTCTCAGGCCCTTGTCCATCAGTTGAAATCCTCTCCCTGCTCTCCCACCCAAAGAGAAAAGCTCAATTAATCCAGTGGCGGGTTGCCACTGAAAAATGGCAGTTTTAGCCCAGCGTAGCCCTTGTCAGAGACAACGTTTTCGTTGCTACTTATGATTGACAATGCCTTGCACTTGGCTTGCAAAAACACCTTCATATCTATCATTTCATTTCATTTCATTCCACCTTCAAAATTGGCCCACCCCCGGCGCACGGGGTGGGGGTGTGTGGAGTGGGGCCAGAGAATTCAAGTGACTTTTGTCGGTGGCATGGCAGGGAGGGAATGGGAGGCCCTGTACTCGGGGCAAGCCCATGTTGCTTCCTGGGCGTAATGCCTCAAACTCTGACCCCAAGTGGTCGGGGCCAGAAAGCGGGACAGATGTCCAGAGGAGAAGAGAACCGCCGCCTGCCCACCCTGTTTCATGTGTTCCTCAGCCACTGGTCCTGGGCACTTCCGTAAATGAGAAAACAGGCTCCAGGACACATGCGATAATTAAGGCAACTGCAGAGTCCCTTAGGTAGCTTGGCTGAGAGCACTCAACGGCCCTTAGAAGCTCCAGAGCATAGCGAAATGCAGGCCTGAGCGGGGAGTGGTGAGTGGTGAGTTCAAATCCAGGGACCCCAAGCTGCTAAGGTCAGGCGCCCTGTGCCCCAACTCCATCCTAGCCGCTAGCAGCTGGACCGTTCACCGGGTTGGGATGGCAGGTAAGGGGGGAACTTCCAGAGACGGCTCCGACCAACAGTAAGGCACCCCACCTGTGCAAAGGCTGGGAAGGGAGGCGGGAGAAGCGGGCTCCGGGCACAGCTCACTGACCTGGGCACTGGCCTCCTCCGTCTGCCACGCGTGCACGCGCTCCGAGCTCCCCGGGGCGCTCCTCCGAGGTCTGGGGCTCGCAGGTTGTGGCGAGAGTTAGAGTGCGCGCGAGGGGGGAGGGGGGACTCAAAAGTGGGTGGGAGGAAAAACATCACCGCCCTCACACCACGAGGGAGCCGCGGCTCGCTCCGCTCCCGGGGGCAGAGCCAAGGCGCGGGCGCGGCGGCCCAGGGCCACCTGCCCGCCCGCCCGCTCCCCACTTGGCCCCCGGGCTGGCCGCTCGGCGCTGGCGGGAAGTCTGTAAGCACGCAGCCGCTGCTAGCACGCCCGGCTTCTCCGTCCCGGCGCCGCGGCTTTATTCCTGCTCCCCGGCTCCGAAAGTTAAAACACCGGGAGAAAGTGTGAGGCTCAGCGGCGACTTTCCCATCACGCAGCGCCCCCACCGCACCCCCCTCCTTTGGTAGGCGAGCGCTGGGGTCTTAAAGGGGCCGCACAACTCCTCCCGCCCCTCCTCCCCTGTCTGCCCTGGAAGCCCCTGCGAGCTCCCCACCCCTCGCACGCGTGCCTAGGACCCTGGCTACCCTCCGACCCCCCTGCCTGGAAGCCCGTGCGCCCTGTCCTCTGGCACAGGGGCCTTTGCCTTGCACCTGGTCTGGTCCTAATCTGGAGCGCAGGACACAGGATGACCTTGTCTTGCAAATTATGCCCTCCAGTGCTACTGCTGATTTTGGGCTGTGCCTCAGATCCACAGTGGGGCAAGTGAAGTGACAATGCTTTGGCGTTAGGGTGCGGTGTGCGGTTGTCAGAGCCATTAAAAATCTGCTTTCTTCCACAAAGAGGGCTCCCACGCCCCAAGGAAAGGACTGCCACCGTTAAGTGCCTTGAAGAAAGCTTACAGGGGCCCACAGTTTCAGCAGTGCCGAAGATTCGGAGTTGGGCCAAGAGCTCAGAAGGCACAGTAGCACTGCTAGTGCCTTGCTGAGCCCGAGACAGACAGACTACTTCACTTTGTGTTTATTCCATGAGCCATAGTTAAGAAAGAAGTCCCAGAATCCTCGAGTGCCCACACAAGCACTACCGACGTACCCATTTGTATTTTAAGCCTCGAAATTTGGAGGCAAGTTGCAGGGCTTTGTAGTACACGAACTGGATCATGTTGATATTCCTAACAGTTGTGCAGTACCTTATGGCTTCCAGAGTACTTTCGTATTCAGTATACCAGTAACATTCTTCAGTCCTCAAAGAAACTAAACTGAGGCCTGAAATGTGAGTTGGTGGGGAACTTGTGAACCGTTCTGCTCAACCTGCTCATTGTGCACAAGAGGAAATTGAGCTGGGCTTCAGTGAATTATCCAAAGTCGCACAGCTAGGAGGTAAATGAAAGATCTGAGATTCCAGTTCAGATTTCCCAACTTTCAACCCACCACTTGCCTCTGGTTATCTCCAGTCTGTAGACGAGGAGATCAATGCTCAGGGAAATTGTGGCTTGACAAAAAAAAAAAAAAAAAAAAATCACATATCAGGAACAGAGAACAAAGGAAAAACTAAATCAGTAATAATTTTCCTTGGAAGTTATCGCCTTTTTCTTTCTTTAGAAGTCTTAATATCATTCAAGTAGCCCTGGCATTGCCTGAGATGTTTATTTCACTGTTAACAAAGAAAAGGGGACCCTTTCTGAAATGTTGCCTTCAGGGCCCAAAATGTCTAGCTCAGTCCTGCTACTTGAGTATCCATACATTGCCACATGCATTCAATTTGTGCTGGAGTATATTAGTTGGAACTGACTGATTTGTTCCCTTATAACTGTTCTCATGCCATTTAATGCGCTGATGTTTTGTCTCACTAGACTGTAAGGTCTTCAAGGGCAACGACTGGTTGTTCAATTTCCTCTGTGTGTGCATTCCACAATTGACATAATCACTTCCAACATGCTTACAGGGTATTCATGAAAATGGGTTTCAAAAAAGAGTCTGGGGGTGGTGGTGTTTGGCGCAGTATTTAAGATGCCACTTGGGATGCCTGCATCCCATATTGGAGTGCTTGGATTCGTGTCCTGGCTACACTTCCAATTCCAGCTTCTTGGTAATGTGCTCCCTGGGAAGCAGCAGGTAATGGCTCAAGGACTTGGGTCCCTGCCACCCACATGGAGATCTGAATTGAACTCCTACCTCCCAGCTTCGGCCTGGCCCAGCCCTGGTTGTTGTGGACATTTGAAAAGTGAATCAGTGAATGGAAATTCTCTCAATCTCTCTCTCTCTTTCTCCCTCTCTCTCTCTCTTCCTTTCAATTAAAATTTTTAAAGAAGTAGTCTGTGAAAAATATGAATCCCAGTATTTAAAATGTGTAGACTTGGGGCCAGCACTGTGATACAGCGGGTTAACGCCCTGGCCTGAAGCGCCGGCATCCCATATGGGTGCCGGTTCTAGTCCCGGCTGCTCCTCTTCCAACCCAGCTCTCTGCTATGGCCTGGGAAAGCAGTAGAAGATGGCCCAAGACCTTGGGCCCCTGCACCTGTGTGGGAGACCCGGAAGAAGTTCCTGGCTTCAGATCGGCGCAGTCCAACCATTGCGGCCATCTGGGGAGTGAACCATCTGACGGAAGACCTTTCTTTCTCTCTGCCTCTCCTCTCTCTGTGTAACTGTGACTTTCAAATAAATAAATAAATCTTTAAAAAAAAGTATAGACTCACTGAGATTTAAAAGAGTCAATTGGCTACAACAACTTGCGCCTGCAAGTTACTGCATAACAAACTATCCCCAAATCTAATGGTTCTAAACAAATTGTTACTGTCAGTTGTTTCTATTGAATTTGTTTTACTGAAATTGCTTGGGGTATTTTATACAATCACAGGCAACCATGTATGGGGCTGCTGGGATTTTTGGAAAGGGTCTTCATTAGTTTAAATGTTAGTGGTCCTTGCATTACTTTGATTCTTGCTTACTGAATTGGGAACTCCAATTTGGGTGAGTCATAACCTAGACTTCCTACCAGGTCTTATAGAAACTGAACTGGGCCGGCACTGTGGCGCAGTGGGTTAACACCTTGGCCTGAAGTGCCTGCATCCCATATGGGCGCCAGTTCGAGAACCAGTTGCTCCACTTCCAATCCAGCTCTCTGCTGTGGCCTGGGAAAGCAGTAGAAGATGGCCCAAGTCCTTGGGTCCCTGCACCTGCGTAGGAGACCTGGAAGAAGCTCCTGGCTCCGGATCGGCGCAGCTCTGGCCGTTGCGGCCAATTGGGGAGTGAACCATCAGATGGAAGACCTTTCTCTCTCTCTCTCTCTCTCTCTCTCCCTCTCTTTCTCTCTGCCTCTCCTCTGTCTGTGTAACTCTGACTTGCAAATAAATAAATCTTTAAAAAAAAGAAACTGAACTGATGATTATCCTCATGCCTCATTTTCTCTATTTATTAAATGGGAATGAGAACATAAATCATTCATACATCATTTTAAAAAGTATTTATTGGCCGGCGCCGTGGCTCACTAGGCTAATCCTCCGCCTTGCGGCGCCGGTACACTGGGTTCTAGTCCCGGTCGGGGCGCCGGATTCCGTCCCAGTTGCCCCTCTTCCAGGCCAGCTCTCTGCTATGGCCAGGGAGTGCAGTAGAGGATGGCCCAAGTACTTGGGCCCTGCACCCATGGGAGACCAGGATAAGTACCTGGCTCCTGCCATCGGATCAGCACGGTGCACCGGCCGCAGCGCGCCAGCCGCGGCGGCCATTGGAAGGTGAACCAACAGCAAAGGAAGACCTTTCTCTCTGTCTCTCTCTCTCTCTCACTGTCCACTCTGCCTGTCAAAAAAAAAAGTATTTATTTATTTGAAAGGCAGAGCTCTGGGGAGGGAAAGAGAGAGAGAGAGAGAGAGAGAGAGAGAGAGAACTCTTCCATCTAATGGTTCATTTCCCAAATGGCTGCAATGGCCAGACTGAAGTCAGAATCCGGGAGCTTCATCCAGGTCTCCCAGGTGAGGGCAAGGGCCTAAGTACTTGGGCCATCTTCTACTGCTTTCCCAAGCACATTAGCAGGGATCTGGATCAGAAGTGGAACAGCGTGGACTCAAACTGGCACTCATATAGGATGCTGGCATTGCAGGTGGTGCCTTCACCCACTGTGCCACAACACCAGCCCCCTTTTTGAGATAATTGTAAATTTGCATGCAGATTTAATTCATAAGGATAATTCATAATAATTCATGTAATTAATAATCATATTACATTATAATTAATTAATAATTTAATAATTTAATTCATAAAAATGCTGAATACTCTTCACCTAGTTTCCCTCCATAGTAATTTCACAGTCAGGAAATTGACATTTTGCATTCCACTCACTTTAGTCTGATTTCATCAGTTTTTCATGTACTTATTTCCTCCTGTGTATAGTTTTACATAATTTTTTCACAAGTTTAGGTTCATGTGAACACCACCATAGATATAGAACAGTGCCAATACAACAATTATCTCCTGTGTGACTCTTTTGTAGTCACACTCAACTGCTTGCTTAATGATCCACCTATTGAAGGATTAATTCCAGCTTTCGGCTACTACAAATAAAGCTGCTATGAATACTTGTCTATAGATTTTTGCATAAACAAAACATTTTATTTCTCTGGGATAACTGCCCAACAATGCAATTCCTGGGTTGTATGGCAAGTACATGTTAGTTTTGTAAGGACTGCCACACTTTTTAGAGAGCAACTATCCTACTTTTTATATTCCCACCAACAATGGAAGAGAGATCTAGTTTCTCTGCATCCTTTCCTGTATATGTTGTTGTCATTGTTTTTTATTTTAGCCATTGTAATAGGTGTATATTGATGCATCATTGTGGTTTTAATTTGCATTCCCCAAATATCTAATGCCATTGTTTCATGTACTTATTCGACAAATATTTATATTCTCAAATGTTCTCTCAGTCTGCAGCTTGTTTGTTCATCCTTTTCCCAAGTACTTTTACAGAATAAAAGTTTTTAATTTCGATGAAGTTCAATGTATCAAATTTTCCTTTTATGGATCTAGTTTTGGTGTTAAGTCTGTGAACTCTTTGCCTTGCTGTAGATCATGAGCATTTTCTCCTATCATTTTTTGCAGTTTTACATTTAAATCTATGATCTGTTTTGAACTAATTTTTATATAAGGCATGAGGTTGAAGTTGAAGTTCACTTTTTTGCCTATAGATGTCCAATTGCTCTAGTGCCATTTGTTGTAGAAGCTATCTTTCTTCCATTGATTTGCTTTTATATCTTGATGAAACATTGGCTGGACATCTTTGTGTGGTCTACTCTGGTTTCTCTATCCTAGCCTACTGATCTACATGTTCATACTTCCACCAATACCACACAGTCTTGATTACTGCATCCAAATAGTGGGCCTTAATATGAAGTAGTGTGGTTTCTTCCACTTCATTCTTCTTTTCCAGACAGATTTAGCTGGCTGAGGTTCCATGAATTTCTATATAAACTTTAGAATAAACTTTTCTATGTCTACCAAAACCTTTATGAGATTTGGATAAGAATTGCTTGAAGCCTATGGATCAATTAGGGAACGATCAAAACTTCAGTGGGCCGGCACCGCGGCTTAATAGGTTAATCCTCTGCCTGCAGCAGCCATTGGAGGGTGAACCAACAGTAAAAGGAAGACCTTTCTCCCTGTCTCTCTCTCTCTCACTGTCCACTCTGCCTGTCAAAAAAACAAAAAAACAAAAAAACAAAAAAAAAACCAAATAAAAACAACCAACCAAACAAAAAAAAAAAAAAAAAACACTTCAATGTGCTGAGTCTTCCAATCCATGAAGACAGTATTTCTATTCACTTATTTAGCTGTCTTCTTATTTCATTCATCAGTGTTCCATGTATGTTTTCAGCATACAAGTCCTTAACATATTTTGTAAAATCCTGCTTCCATATTTCATTGCAGCAATTGCGAATGTTAATGTGTTTTTAACTTCAGCTTCTGCATGTTTATTACTAGTATATATGAATGCAAGTGCTTGTTGCCTACTTTACTCCTAAACTGTATATTGCAGACATCATACGCAATTAAAAAAAAAAATAGGGGTAGCGTTGTGGCCCAGTGGGTTAAGCCATTGCCTGTGATGCCATCATCCCATATGGGCGCTGATTTGAGTTCTGGCTGCTCCACTTCAGATACAGCTCCCTGCTAATACCACCTGGGAAAGTAGTGGGAGATGACCCAAGTCCTTGGGTCACATGGGAGACTCATAAAAAGTTCCAGGCTCTTGGCTTCCTACTGGCCTAGCCCTGGCTGCTGCAGCCATTTTGGGAGGGAACCAGTGGATGGAAGATCTCTCCCTCTCTCTCTCTCTTTCTCTCTCTGTCTCTGTAACTCTGCCTTTCAAATAAAAAAATGTCTTTTAAAAAAATAAATAAATGTTTTTGTCCCACCAGAACATGAAAATCTATAAAATTATCTCTTTACACACAAAAATAAGACTAACCTGGAATTTGTCTTAATCACCCTCCAATGGCCGCCGTGGCCGGTGCGCTGCAGCCGGCGCACCGCGCTGATCCGGTGGCAGGAGCCAGGTGCTTTTCCTGGTCTCCCATGGGGTGCAGGGCCCAAGCACCTGGGCCATCCTCCACTGCACTCCCTGGCCACAGCAGAGAGCTGGCCTGGAAGAGGGGCAACCGGGACAGAATCCGGCGCCCTGACTGGGACTAGAACCCAGTGTGCCGGCGCCGCTAGGCGGAGGATTAGCCTAGTGAGCCGCGGCGCCAGCCAGAATTTGTCTTAATCAAATACTTAATTCAATATGTAGGAGTTGACAATTCATTCTACTCACTTTTTAGGACCGTTAAAGCAATATTTTAATGATTCTCTTTGCAACTTGTATGCATTCCTGTTTAGCACTGAATTTTGTCTCTTTGTTGTACGAAATTTCTTCTTACTAGCCATTTCTAAAAAGAACTAGATAACAAATTGGTTGTCATTAGTGTGGTTCGTGTAATACCTCCAGCTTTCTTCTTTTCAGGCTCCTGGTAGGATTGTACTATTTTCCCCTCTTTGGGGTGGAGTGTGGCCATCTAAATTGCTTTGGCCAGTGAAATCTTAACAATACTTATGTAACACTTGTGGGTGGCAATTTTTTCAAAAAATTATTTATTTGAAAGCCAGAGTTGCAGAGAGGCAGAGGCAGAGGCAGATGGAGAGAGAGAAAGAGAGAGAGAGAGAGAGAGGTTTTCCATCTGCTGGTACACTCCCCAATTGGCCACAATGACCTGAGCTACGCCGATCCAAAGCCAGTAGCCAGGAGCTTCTTCCAGGTCTCTTACATGGGTGCATGGGCCAAGGACTTGGGCCATCTTCTACTGCTTTCCCAGGCCATAGCAGAGAGCTGGATCAGAAATGGAGCAGCCAGGACTCAAACCGGTGTCCATATGGGATGCCAGCACTGCAAGTGGTGGCTTTACCTGCTATGCCACAGCGCCGGCCCCTGGGTGGCAGTTTTAGGAGTGCATGCTGTTTCCCATCCCCTTCTCCCTAACGCAGGAATGGTGGATGCATGTATTGAAAGGAAGCTTGGGTTTCTGAGTGGGTAAGATAAGCAAAGCCCCAGCAGGCTCATTTTGGATATCTGCAGTTAGTGATAAATGAAGCTTTGTGTGTTAAGCTTCTGAGATTTGGAGGCTGCTTATTTTTTCAGCATAACTAACCAATCCTGACTGATACCACTAGTGAAACCAATTCTGTTTCCGAGAACTTAATGAAAACCACAAAACTAAATAGAGAGACTAGCTTATAGAACCGTGAATACTGAATTAATGGAAACAGGTACTTTTTGGCTCAATATATATTTTCAGTTAAGCTGTCATTTTCCATTTAGCAAAGAAAAATAGCTGAAGGTGTTTTTTATTTGTGTTTTCATTATATATGAAATGTTTTCATAGAAATAATTTTTCTTTTAATTTAATTGATTTTAAGATATTTGTGGAAGCACTTTAAGTGATTTTTTCCCAAAGGAGTTCATTTCCAGTTTTATAGTACAGGGCATTGAAAAAGCAAGATTTTGTTTATAGAAAATTTGGGGGAACATGTTTATTTTTATTTCTTTGAATTTATTTATTTGAGAGCTAGAGTTACAGACAGTGAGAGGGAGAGACAGAGAGAGAGGTCTTCCATCTGCTGGTTCACTCCCCAGGTGTCCACAACAGCCAGAGCTGAACCAATCTGAAGCTAGGATCCAGGAGCTTCTTTGCAGGGGCCCAAGAACTTGGGTCATCTTCCACTGGTTTCCCAGGCTACACCAGAGAGCTGGATGGGAAGAGAAGCAGGCAGGACTAAAACCAGCGCCCATATGGATGCTGACACTGCAGACGGCAGCTTTACCCACTATGCCACAGTGCTGTCTCTATGCACATATTTATTTTTAAAATCATGGTAAACTCATCATAGTGTACAAGAGTGTAATGAATATCTAAAAGATGTCAGGAGGTAACTTCCTTGATCCAAAATTATAATGTGATGCACAAGTGCCATGAATGGGGTACATGGGCAGAGCATAAAATACATCACTTCTGATTGAGGGTTTCTTTCACAGACTTTAACTGCATTTGTGAGTAGCTTTTCAAAGGTGTACAAAAACCTGTTAAGCAAGGATGTCATAAAAACAAACCAGAGAATAATAGGTCCAAGTGTCATGCCATGCGTAAAAAAATATACAAAATGGTGGAATACAAGCGTTCTCCCCAGAGGCTCTGTTGTTATAGAACATTTAATCACTTGACAAAAATGCATTATCGTAGGGAGCTTACTACAGGACCTGAAGGAACTCACCATTCACTTGAACCACCATGAACATCCAAGGGTACTCATCTTTAGTCCCAGAGCTATGTGGCAGATAAATCCACTACTGTTTTTCAGCAGAACCCGCAAAAGTTACTGTCTCATGGACTTCACCGCAGCATCCAGCTTTCCTCAGGGAAGAAAGATGGTGCACAGAAAAATCAAGACCTTAGAATCGAGCATACTTGAATTGGAATCCCAAAATGTGGTAGAGCTTTCTGAGGCCATTTCCTTACATGCAAAACGGAGATGATAATAATGCTGCTGTGGAGAGTCAATGGCCTAATGTATGTGGAGTTCCTGGCATATAGTAGGTGCACAATTGTTTCCATCCTCATTCTTGCCTCCCTGCCTTCATCCACTTAGCCTAAATGTGAGAGCTATGCCACATTCAACAAAATCCTTTATTAGCTACTCAAGCCTCAGTCTGCCTGTCTTTAGAAGAGAGCGGGGATAAAAGCAGGAAGAGAAAACCAATAATTAGCCCAGTTTCCCACCCTATTCTTTGAGGCAAGGAGTGAGTTGAAGAGTAGAGTGCCAACATGCCTTCAAGTGGAACAGCAAGGAGACTGATGCCAAGATGCAAATCACTCTCTCCTTGCACACAGGTGCACAAACCCCAGATACTGTCCTGATGCCTGGAGGATGGCATAACATGTTAACTGCAGATCTGGGGCCAGGACCCGCTTCTCTAGCTTTGTGGTGCATGAACTAGAAAACAAGACTCAGGACAGATATTCCAATCTGGGATTCCACTAAAATATTCTCAGCCTCAAACTGTCTTCTTAGTTGTCAAGGAAGGTGAACTTGTTTGTGATTAAGAAAGATGCCAGTAACTCAGCATTGGAGCTATCACCTAGGAAATAAGAGAAGAAACCACAGATCCCAGAAAACAAAGATGGCAAACTGCTGACCCAAGGGCTGAGGAGTGTCTGCCTGTATATTTTGCTGGACTGAAGAGGAATTCTTTCTAGAAAATACAAATTGGTTCTATATGATCTTCAATTTTTATCATTTGGAGATTTCAAAAAAAAAACACCTTGACCAATTTCTCTTGAAAATTAGAATTGTTGACACCATTAGGCTGACATCCCTGCCTAGTAACATAAGCTGCAACAAAATACTGGCTGTTGCTTTTAGACAGCCACATACTCAGCAACTGCCACGATCCCCACCAGTCCCTATTAATCCCTTTTGTTACCCTCAGGCCTGTTTTATTCTTTCACATTACCCTAGAGGCATTTGAGTTTGAACCATAGTTTACAGAAATAATTGTTTAAGAACTGGCTCTCTTGGAAGGGAAACAAAGTCCTGATTTATAGCAATTTCCAATTTCTCTTGTGCAAATATTCCCATCTCAGCCAATTTCAAACTAACTATGTATTGTTATTTTATGTGGAGTTGGTAAAAGCTGTGTACAATCACCCCTCACAAGTTGGGGAAAGCCAGTTCCAGAAAACCACTGACTTGAATACACTCAAAAGGTTTCAGCAAGTTAGTGGAATGATCAGCAGCATGAGCCAGGAGATCTTATTCATAGACCAGGAGTCAGAACTCAACCAGAAAGAGTCCAATTCAACACCTGACCTGGAATCCATCATTAGATCCACACTACTTCCTTGTTTTCTGGGCCTTTTAAAAAATCCCACAGGCCACTTATCCGGTCACTGGGCATTGGTACTCTGGAAGTGAGGTGTGGGTTGATGAAGAGTTGGCACTAACTTGATGAGGTCAGAAGACAAAGTACAGGACCCCCTGACTACTTGCTGAACTCTTCCTGTCAGATGAATACTGGACTCCTTTCTCCTTATGAGAAGGAGACTAAGGGAGGGACTGGGGAGATCAGGGAGCAGCCTATTTAGAAGCCAAGTTCAGAGTGAAATGGAAATGGGCTGTGAATCACATCCAGAAATCTCTTCTCACAGAACTGCGGGGCTGCTGACCTCAAAGGCAGATGGCAAAGACCACAAGTATAGACATCATACTCTCCCATCCCATACTGGAAAATGACTGAGTGTGTATAGAATAGTACCCCAGATGGTGAAAACTCTAAAGGACATTCGAGATAACTTAGTTCAAATCTAATTAATTTACAGAGAGAGAAACCGAGGCTCAGAGAGGGGGGATAAATGACACAACTATGTAGAAGCCACGTTTTGTAACAGTCGACGTAGGGCTATTTTATTCTGCCTCTCAAGGAGTTAAAAAATGAAATATTTAGTCCACCAACTGGTTGTGTTGCCAAACCAGCAACATGAATAATATTTTTTGACTGAATCAACTGTCTGTTTAGGCATCATGTAGACACAGTCAAACACTCATCTCCAGTTTTCTCTGTGTTTGGATGATTTAAAAACTTAGCAGAGAATCTGCATGTCCAGGGAGTTTTGCCAAGAAAATCTGAAAATCTAAACAGTCACTCTCACATTGGCCTTATAATCAAGTGTCTAAGTCTTCCTCCTTCCCCCTCCTCTTTCATATTAGAGAAAATATAATGTTCTTGCCACAGGAGAAGCAGCATCAGAACTGAGGAAGATTCTTGAACTGTGAGTTAGGACCCTTGGCTCTAGTCTTGTCTCTGTCTTGGACAGGTTACACTCCAACATCCTGCTCCCTGTGGGCCTCAGTTTCCCCATCTGTAGAAATGCAAAAATTGAGCTCAGATTCTTTCTAATTCTAGCAGTCTTTGATTGCAAAATCATATTCCAGGTGTCCAGTCATTCGGGCTATCAGCCCCTTCCAATCTGTGTCTCTCTGGCCACAGGGCCTTCTGGAACCCCAACTACCAGAAACAGTTGTGGCTTTGAAAGCCTGCAAGACTTTGTAGTTGGGGTTATTCTCCATAGCAGCTATTTTAAAAAGGCATCCCTAAATTTCTGTTCTCATTAGAGACCCCTCTTCTTTCTGTCTTTGAGTTTCCTGGTAACCTCTCAAGTCATAAAAGCTGCCCGAAATTGAAAAATGACAACAGCAACAACAGAACTCAAAGAATCGTATCTTTAAAAATAAAAAGCCTAAACCCAAATGAACCTTTTACTAGATTATGGGCTCCAGTGCTTATTCCTCAAGGGACTCTTGTGAAATCAGAGACAAAAACTTGAGAACAATCAGACAAAGAGAAATGTCAAGCTAAAGGTTTGGGTTTATTTAATTTTATTGTTTTCAAATCCACTATGAGTTGAACTGGGGGGAGAGTTAAAAAGAATGCAGAGAAACCCACTCCCAGCTACAAAGTCCATGTGCTAAACCATGTTTTTCTGTCACTTAGAGTTCAGCTTTCTCCAATATTAATGGAACTTAAGCCAAACAAGAGTTTCTTTTATGCTTTCTCCCCCAGCTCCCTGCTTGCTAAGTCCTGTGCAAACTTGCAGCAGTTTCCAAGCACACGGCTGTGAAATTATCAGGGCTGGACCAATGCCAGTACAAACCAATTTATTGGGGTCCCAAAATTAACTAAAACCTAGAAAGCTTGATTAATTGTGGCACAGCACAGCAGGGAGCATTCAGGAGGGAGGCCATCAGGCCAGAGTGCATGCCCTTGGAGACTTTATCCTGCCTCCCGATTTTCAGTACATGCAAAGAAGAGTTCCTTCTGTGGACAGGGCTGTGTTGATCTTCCTTATTCATATATCACAAAAATGGCGTTTTTTAGGCCAGCCGGGAAAATGGTAGTTAGTGGGTCTTAGCTACCTATGTAATCAGCCAATCCCATAATAGCAGTTCTTGGGATTAATTTCATTTAATTTAATTATCATCTTTATGCAGCCATTTGATGAGCTCTACTTTTTTCAAAACAACATTGGCTAAATATGCCTTTTGAGAGTCATTGTTGAGATCCAGTACTTTTGCGGTTTCTTGGAATACCTTATCACATGAGACAAGGAGAAGGGGAGTGACTACATGGGAAATTGTCGGGGTTGAAAAAAGATGGTATGTGTGCTTAAAAAGATGGTGTGATCAGATCAGATCCTTTTCCTTCAGTTTCTATTCAGAACAATATCAGATCTACACACTGAAAAAAAAACACCTAATCTTAAAGTACAATATGTCAAGGCTTAAACGTTCTTTGCCAGCAGCCGTTGAATGTGTAGGCAGTGGCAGCAAGGAGACTTCCCAACCCAGGGAGCAATGCATTGTTCACTTGTCAACAGATAGAGGCTTTATGCTTCTGCTCAGCTGTCTTAGAACATTGGCATGGACGTACTTTGTACCACATGAGTTTCTAGAGTGCTAGGCCCAGCTCTGGCTAGTTCCCTTGATCAATCACAGGCCTGAAGTTCCACCTGAGTACCTTCACTGTGTGCTTGAGTGTACTTGCACATTGGTTAAAGTGTTGAAATGCTTCCTCAAACTGCTGATGCTCCAAGCTTCCCCAAGGGCTCTCGCTCCTTTTTTGGGATTCTTGGGTTCTCCCTATGACTGACAACTCAAAGGCTACTGGTTGGGAAGACAGAAGGCCTTCAGTTGGATGTTCCAGTGAACCTCTGGCCCTAGTTGGTCAATGCCCATGCTAGATTAGAAGTTAGCTATTTTGGATAGCACCTTAAGTACATTACAAATAATATGTAGATATTTTGAAGATACTTCAAAAGTTTGTGGAAAAATGGAATGAAAATGTTTATTTTGATGCAAAATAATTTTGAAATCCATGCATAGTTTTCTTCATAATATACATTTCCCGTGAATTTTTTTGAAGACCCTCATATGCATGGCTCTAAATAATTTTTTCACCAAAAGAAATGTATATTTTAAACCTTTTGCCATGAACTTTTTAAAGACCCTTGTATTTTTGTTGCATGTGATAATGAGGAGATGACACATTGAAGAAAGGGGTCATGTGATCTTCATGAGAGAAGCAACAACTACCATCTTCTTTATCCCTTGGAGTAGCACTGAAGCCATGAGTCCTGATACTTGCTGCAGGGTCCCTAGGTGGAGAGCAAGGCACTTAGAAGACCTGGCACAAAGTGGGTATGCACCAAAGACAATGGCCCAGGCTGTTGAGGAAGTTACACCTGTCACTCTTCCCTGCTGATATTTCCTAAGGGTCAGCTGGCTCCTAGGGATGGAAATTTACTCCAGATAAGCATCCCCTGTGGCTTTGTAGTAGCCACTAGAATGGGGAAGAGAGATGTAGAGGACACAAAGGATCAAAGTAACTCTCATCACAATTCTGCCAGCGTATACAAGTATGGGACATGCGGTGGAAAAATCCTGCAAAACAGACTTTGGGAAACCCAAATACTACGAGAGTGCTGTCATAAGCTAGCTGTGTGACCTCAGATTAGTCCCTTCACCTCTCTGACTCCTGGCTTCTTCATCCATACAGTCATAGAAGTTAGGGATTCCTTCTAGCTTTGAGATTCTGTGGAACTGGGATTATTATTAACTATAATAACATTAACTCATGTGGTAGAGCTAAGATCAAGCCCATGTCTGCCTCAATCTATGACCTATGCTCTTTTTAAAAAAGATCAATGTATTTATTTGAAAGGCAGAGTTACAGAGAGGCAGAGGCAGAGAGAGAGAGAAAGGTCTTCCATCCGCTGGTTCACTCCCCAGATGACTGCAATGGCCAGAGTGGTGCCGATCCAAAGCCTGCAGATCCAGGCTTTAACTCACTGCACCACAACACCAGCCCCTGACGTATGTTCTTAACCTCTTTTTATTCCACCCTTTCCGGGTCTCCATGTGTTCAAGACCCAATCCATGTGTCTGCATGCGTCATGGTATGCACTGCTACCTCTGTTCTCATCGTCTCTACACTACCCTGATAGTGAGTCCCCTGGCTCACCTATCTGCAGCTTCCTAGCTCACCAGACCTGTGCCTACCATGTTTCATTTTCTCCACTTCTCCTTCTCCATGGTGTTTCACAGGCAAATAAATAGAATAGGCAGGGGGCCAAAAATTATATACAGATTCCTAAAAAATAAATATACCCACTTTCTCTCTTTGAGGTTGGATTAGAAGAAGAGAGCTGTCTGATTATATTCATGACCCTAGAAACTGTTCTCAAGCAGAGACAGCCAAGCCAATAATATTTAGAAAAATAACAAAAATTGACTGTATTTAGCTCTGTAGAGGAATCCTGCTGGTTATTCATGGTTAAATATTAACGTCTCAGCTGTTTCTGGCTATCTGAATGACAGGCTGTAGATCTGATTAAATACCCTCCACAAACTCAGTTTGGCTCCAAACTTTTTAGAAGAAAATGAGTGTTACTTTTATATTAGTAGTTAGTGATCCAAAGAATATTAGCTGCATCTAGTGCATTTGGAGTCTGAAGAAGCCCATATGAACATTAGAGTTATAGGGTTTTAGAACTAAAATGAATGTGTATTCTATTTATTGCCCTTGTTATCACAGATGAAGAAATGGAGACACAGAGAAGGAAAGAGATGTATCCAAGGCCACACAGCATGTCATTGGTAGGGTCAGATCTTGATGTGGGTTCAAGCCATCACCCTTACTTTCTATAAATAAGACTTAGAATCAGAGAATTGCTGAAGGTCACACAGTCAGTTATGGGGCAAAGACAAGGCTAATTCATCTATCTGCTTCCATATCTTATATACTATGATATTCATAGAGCTTGATTGGACATCTTATTCATTCAAGCATTTCCTATTTCACACCACAACCTCAGTTGTGTAAGAAATGCAACTTCCTTAAGTCTTCCATAACTAACCCCAGTTTTTGAATAACGTTTTCCTTCAGGCCAGTAGTAGACTTTATTAACCACTTCTGGTCATTCCAGGCCCCTCACCTCTCTCTGGAGTTTTATCCAAGTCTGAGAAATGTCCATAGTTTCCCTAGAATGGGATTGTGGTGATGTGGGGAAATTCTGACATCTGTTAGATGAACCCCATGTCATCTGGTCCTTGGCTATGGATTCAATATCTCATTGTCCTTTGTTCTCCACCACATGGCTTCTCCGTGTCCAGCTCTCAACCACTTTCCTGTCCATCAAGCACAAAGGACACAGTTTCTCTCTTGTTTCTCAGGAGATTCAGGAACTTAAACAGCATTGAATCAGACCCATCTATCTCAACCCCATGTGTACACATTTCTTCTAATCTAACTTGCATAACTCTGGGCTATGGATAACTACTCCTGTGCCCTTCTAAGCCCACAGGGTCGGTCTCCTCTCCCATGCCCTAAACTACTTGGAAAATACAGTGCTGCCAGCACTCCTCTCAGTGAAGTGTCAGACACAGGACCTCGGCTCACAACTTACTATGTATGCTCACTACCAGCTTCCCTGCTGGCTCTCCAACTCCCCTATTTGGAAGAATTTTCCCCGCACATCTACTGTGTACAGTAAGAGTATCAGGATGAGGGATGATGGAACTCAAAATCTGTTGTTCTCAAATAGTTATTTCTGCTGTGAGTTTGTTTGTTGTTACTCAATATCTTTAAATTGGTCCTTGGGTGCACAGAAATGAATTAATCATAATCCTTGTTTCAAGATTAACCCTCATCATTGTTCCATACATGATTCTCTTTTATTCAATTGGTGCTTTCTTTTTAATTATTTGTAATAGATGTGTAAACAACCCCATTAAAAGCAAAGCTAGGAAGTTAGACCATTAACAGTAGCCTGCTCCTAACTGTGTTAAACCCTCCATCCTATCCATGCATTCCTGACCACCCACCCACTACCTGATGTAACTATTATCCTGAACAAAATGCTCATCATTCTCTTGCTTTCTTTTCTATGCTATTTTATTGCATCTATATGTGTTTCAGTTTCAGTTTCAATTTTTAAAATCACAGTTGTTTTTAATTCTGCTAAGGGGGTATCATATCTTACTTTTTGGTATTTCATTTTTTCCACCTCATATCATTAACTCCATCAACATTGTTGTGCATAACTCTAGATCTTTCATTTCACAGTTGTATGATACTTCATCATGTGAAGATTTCACAGGTTTCTTATCCAGGCTCAGATTGATGGGCATTTGGTTTATTTCTTTGTGAACTTCAAAAGCCAACAATTAACTTTTCCTTTCTCCATCATTTATGCTGTGATGGCCCCATTCTGAGGCAATGGATATTTTACAGTAAATCTGGCTGAAGGGGAGAGGGTAATGGAGTAACAGGAAACACCTGGAGTGAAAGCATGCATTGATTAATATATCAAACATTATCAGAGTGGGCATTTAGCTGAATAGTAAGGACAACTGTGTTTTACTTTTCAGTTCTTAAATTCAATTCCCAGCTCTGACTCCTGATGCCAGCTTCCTGCCAATGCAGACCAGGGGAAGCAGCAGTGAAGGCTCAAGTAATTGGATTGTTGCCACTCACATGGGAGACCCAGATTGGGTTCCCAGCTTCTGGTCCAGTTTTGGGAGTTGTGGGCATTTGGGGAGTGAGCCAGTGAATTGCATTCCTCTCTCTCTCTCTCTCTCTCTCTCTCTCTCTCATAAAAGAAAAAAAAATATCCAGATGCAAACACAACTTTAACCTCATCAAACCCTAATCATATTAGCTGGTTAAAAGCAGTGGTCTCCCAGATGAAAGAAGTGGCCATCAAAGAAGGAGGTACCTTTCTCTGAAGAGAGGAGAGAACTTCCACTTTGCTTATGGCCCTTTCTAAATACTGACAGAGTATGTGGACTCAAAAGGCTTCCATAGCCTAGGCAGCTCCTGTCAAGAGCCTCGGGTGGTCACTGACGTCATACATAAGAGTGTTAATTGTTAAATTAACAACAGGAGGCTGGTGCTGCAGCTCACTAGGCTAATCCTCCACCTGCAGCACCGGTACTCTGGGTTCTAGTCCCGGTTGGGGCGCCGGATTCTGTCCTGGTTGCTCCTCTTCCAGTCCAGCTCTCTGCTGTGGCCTGGGAAGGCAGTGGAGGATGGCCCAAGTGCTTGGGCCCTGCACCCGCATGTAAGACCAGGAAGAAGCACCTGGCTCCTGGCTTAGGATTGGTGCAGCGCGCCTGCTGTGGCGGCCATTTGGGGGTGAACCAACAGAAGGAAGACCTTTCTCTCTGTCTCTCTCTCACTGTCCAACTCTGCCTGTCAAAAAAAAAATTAACAACAGGAGTCACTGTGCACTTTCTCCCCATGTGGAACCTCTGTCCTCAATGAGTTGTATTATGAGAGTTAACTGTAAAACCTGTTCTCAAACAGTTTTGTGTGTGTGTGCAAATTGTTGCAATCTTAGTATGGAGTTGGTCTTCTGTATACAAAGTTAATTGAAAATGAATCTTAATGGAGAATGGGATGGGAGAGGGAGGAGGAGGAGGGGTGGGAGTGTGGGTGGGAGGGCGAGTATGGTAAGAAGAATCACTATATTCCTAAAGTTGTACTTTTGAAATTTGTGTCCCTTAAATAAAAAGTTTCTTTGTGAAAAAAAGCAGTGGTCTCAGTGGGAAAGAGAATAGAGATGGCAATGACACTCTGCTGTGGAGGCCACGTACTGAAAACCATATCAAAGGACTTATTTTGAAGAAGCATCATCTTTGTAGTAAAAATACAGTACAGCAATTAGTTTATTTTCTCTTCCCCTGTCTCCTGATAGTTTTGTTCAGTAAACAGGATAGGTGGGGTAGAGAAAGTTTATGAAAGAATGTGGTTCCTGGCTCAATATTGCCATTAGCATCCTTTAGTCATGTTTTAGATTATCTTCTCATTTACTAAAGAACATCGACTCTGCTAAAGTTACACTAGTATTAGTGCCAACACAATTTGAATCTAGATTTCTTAACATATTTCCTTTTCTCTGTCACTATGAAGTATCTTACAATACTGACAAGTGCCACTTAGAGGCAAAATGCTGGATACAAATAATCTTACTGGGAATTCTGGGTGTGAAATATATTTATAAGAAGAAGGGAGGTGGTTTATATGGTTTACAAAATAAAGATAGAGTTTGCCTTGAAAGTTTTCTTTCCTTTCAATTCCCAAGTCTATGGCTTATGAACCATAATTTAGAGAAAAGATCAAGCAGCTTGTTGGGGGTGGAGTGGTACCTAATACTCACTGTATTTAACTTCTTCAGTCAGTGGGCAGCCTTCCTGCTTTCTACTCCTTTAATTTAACTCTTGAGCTTCTGAGATCAATAGAAACTTTATTTTTCAGATCAATGCTATGTGCTTATAGCTCTGAGTACTGTTTGCTGGTGACTCTGATAAATGTCTCAAAGGAGAAAAAGCTGATAATTATTTTGGGAAATATTTTTTCCTTGATTCATCTACCTCCCACCACCAAGATAGGAGTTACCCAGAAGTAGAATGGAAACATAGAGGTGAAAGTAAAATATGGTACTGATAATGATGAAAATAAAAATGTTTCAGGTGAAGTATACCACAGATTAATCTCAAAGTTGGTGTACTTTGCAATTACATATTGTATTTATTTGATCATGTGTTCAATTTTGAAAGGCAGAGAGAGAGAGAGAGAGAGAATGAGAGAGAGAGAATCTTCTACCTACTAGTTGATTCCCCAAGTGCCCACAACAGCTGGTGTGGACCCTGAGAAGCCAGGACCTGGGAACTTAATCTGGGTCTCCCATTTGAGTGACAAGGATCCAACGACTTGGGCTATCATTTGCTGCTTCCCAGGTGCATTAGCAGGAAACTGGAATCAGGAGCAGAGCTGGGAATCTGATATAGGATGCAAGTGTTCCATGAGGCATCTTAACTACTGTGCTAAATGTGCACCCCTACGTTTTAATAAGCTTTTATTTTGAAATAATTTTAATTTACAGAATAATTTCAGACACAATTTTATATTTGCAGAAAACCTGCAAAGAACAGAGTTCCCCCCCCCCCATGTTAACCCCTTAAATGACTATAGTACATTTGTCAAAGTTAGTAGGTTAGCATTGGTACATTGCTAAGAACTAAACGCCAGCCTTTATTGAGGCTTTACCAGTATTTCTACTAATATCTTTTTTTTAATTCCAGGATTCCATTCAGAATACGGCATTACATTTAGCTAACTATATTTCAAGTGGAGACAAGCAACAAATTAGAGAGCCATTTGAGAGAAAGTTCTTTTTGTTAAAGGTGATTTAAACTTTTGGCATTTATTTGAAAGAGAGAAAAAAAGATCTTCCCTCCACTGTTTCACTCCCCAAATTCCCTCAACAGTCAGGTCAAAACCATCTGGGTTTTCCATGTGAGTGGTAGGGATGCAAGTTGAGCCAGTTGAGCCATCAGCTGCTGCCACACAGTATTAGCAGGAAGCTAGATGGGAAGTGGAGGCAGAACTTGAATCCTGGCACACTGGTGTGGGATAAGGTCATCGTATATGGTAGTTTAACTGTTGTGCCACAGTGCCCATCCTGGAAAGAAGGCTCTTAAGGCCTAAAGCACATTACTCATCAGATTTTGCAATTTCTCTGTGAGTGTCTAAGGGAACGACAGCACAGAAGGGCAGGTGGTGGGAGGCTGGGGAGAAGAGCATGTTTTAATTTAAGGAGACTTTTAAAGGAGTGAAATAAATTTAGATAGTTTCATTGGAAGATAACTACGATGTGCAGGTTCAGGAAAATGTGTAAAGCAAGAGAAGGAGGTAACATGGTTTAGTGGAAGAAGTAATGGGTCAGCAGCTAGGAAGCCTGGGTTCTAGTCTAAACTCCATCACTAGTCATCTACAAGAACTTCTAGAGTTCAACAATCAGTTCTATGCCGCATTTTCCTATTCTATAAAACATCATTCATCTCTCCTGCGGGGGAAGCAGGACACA
Organism: Oryctolagus cuniculus; assembly: GCF_051225735.1. Lineage (NCBI taxonomy): Eukaryota > Metazoa > Chordata > Mammalia > Lagomorpha > Leporidae > Oryctolagus > Oryctolagus cuniculus. The sequence goes on along the minus strand of NC_142888.1, from coordinate 82,256,818 downwards.
CAGCAGGCTCATAGAATGGCAAACACCCAAAACAGCACTCCTTCCTCAGAATCAACCCTTGGGACATTCGGACCTGACTAAAAGGTCCATGAGAGTCTCACAGGCATGGAAAGCCATGACACGGTGGCAAAAAACAATCTAAATGAAAGATCCTGGTGAACAAGACCCCAGCAGAAGGAACAGGCCATCAAGGAGAGAGGCGCCTTTCTCTGAAGGGAGGAAGGAACCTCCACTGTGATACGGCCTTGACTAAACAAGTTCAGAGTTGGTGAACTCAAGGCGCTTCCATAGCCTAGACAGCTCATAGCAAGAGTCTCGGGTGATTGCTGACATCATAAATAAGAGTGCCAATTGTTAAATCAACAACGGGAGTCACTGGGTACATGCTCCCCATGTAGGATCTCTGTCCTTAATGTGTTTAACTATGAAACTTAAAAACAACACTACTAGTCGAAAAATACCCTATACCTGGTTAGGTTGTGTGAGTGCAGCCTGTTGAAATCCTTGCTTAGTATATACTAAGTTGATCTTCAGTATATGAAGGTAATTGAAAATGAAACGTGATGAAGGGCAGGATGGGAGAGGGAGTGGGAGAGGGGAGGGCCACGGGAGAGAGGGAGGTTGGGGGGGAAGCCACAACAATACAAAAGTTGCACTTTGTAAATTCACATTTATTAAATAAAAAAAATAACTATATAACAAACAAAAAAAAAGAAAAAAAGAACTTAATACTTCACCCTTTTAGTATTTTTTATGTTCTACTTAAAACTATTGGTTGAACTCTGTAATTAATACACAATTACTCTTAGGTGTTTAATTAATGCTAACTAGTACTCAAATAGTATTTTACACTCTGTGTTTCTGTGTGGGTGCAAACTGTTGAAATCTTTACTTAATATGTGCTAAATTGACCTTCTGTATATAAAGATAATTGAAAATTAAAAAAACCATCATTCATCTCAAGGAAATGTTTCAAGGGCCGATGACATAGTGTACATGAAGTTTCCTTTGGGAAAAGAAGACAGAGCATTATTCATGTGCAAGGTACACTTATTAATAGAAATAGGAATGTGCTTACAGTAGTTCCCCTTTACCCATGGCTTTGCTTTCTGTGAAACAGCCAACCATGGCCCAAAAACATGAAGTGGGAATTCCCAGAAGTAAACAATTCAAAAATGTTAAATTTCATGTTATTCAATGTAGTGTGATGAGATCTCACACAGTCCCACCTTATTCTTCTTTGGACATGAATCATCCCTCCATTCAGCATATCCAGATTGCATAAGCTACCCACCCATTAATGACTTAGTAACCATCGTGGTTATTATATTGACCATTGTAGTATCACAGTGTTTGTGTTCAACTAAGCTTTATTTTACTAAATAATGGCCCCAAAATACAAGAGTAATTATTCCTGCAATGTTATTCTAGGGCATTTTTCTAATTGTTTAATGATTCATTATTGATGTTAATCTCTTACTGAATCTAATTTATAAAATAAACTTTAGTATAGATATATATACATGCATGGGAAAAATATATATAGTATCTACAGTGTTTGATACTATACACAGTTTTAGGCATCCACTGGGGGTCTTGGAACATATCTCCTATAAGGGAGACTATGTGTGCAAAACAAAGTTGATTTTCCATCATGAACTATTCTTTTTTTTTTTTTTTTTTTTTTGACAGGCTGAGTGGACAGTGAGAGAGAGAGACAGAGAGAAAGGTCTTCCTTTGCCGTTGGTTCACCCTCCAATGGCCGCCGCGGCCGGCGTGCTGCAGCCAGCGCACCGCGCTGATCCGATGGCAGGAGCCAGGAGCCAGGTGCTTTTCCTGGTCTCCCATGGGGTGCAGGGCCCAAGCACCTGGGCCATCCTCCACTGCACTCCCTGGCCACAGCAGAGGGCTGGCCTGGAAGAGGGGCAACCGGGACAGAATCCGGCGCCCTGACTGGGACTAGAACCCAGTGTGCCGGCGCCGCTAGGCAGAGGATTAGCCTAGTGAGCCGCGGCGCCGGCGAACTATTCTCTTTTTAAAGACTTATTTATTTATTTGAAAGGCAGAGTTATAGAGAGAGAAAGAAGGAGAGACAGACTGAGATCTTCCATCCATTGGTTCACTCCCCAGATGGCCACAACAGTCAGAGCTAGGCCCATCAGGAGCCAGGAGTTTTTTCTGGGTCTCCCAAGTGGGTAAAGAGGCCAAATTGGGCCATCTTCCTCTGATTTCCCAGGTGAATCACAGGGATCTGGGTAGGAAGTAAAGCAGCCAGGATTCGAACCAGCATCCATATGGGATGCCTGGGCCGCAGGTAGAGGCTTTCCCCACTATACCACAGCACAGGCCCTTATTCTCTTGTTTTGTCCATATTGCTGCAAATAATGGGTGAGAGGATTTTGATCAAGGGATATAAACTTTTAGTTACAAGTTCTGGAGATCTAAAATATACCCTGGTAGCACAATTAATAGTAATATATTCTATTCTTGAAATTTGTGAGACAGTAGATTTTAAGTGTTCTTGCCACCGAGAAAAGTGTTAATAGGTCTATGAGGTGATGGATGTTAGTTGGTTTCACTGTAGTAATCATTTCACAATGTATACATATATTAAAATGTTACATTGTACACCTTTATTTAAACAATGTTTATTTGTCAATTAGACCTCAATAAAGCAAAGACAGGGAGAGTATTTTCAAAAGCCTAAGTTGACAATCTTGGTTTCACCCAGAATGTCTCTACATATTCTGTGTTCTTAGCACTTCCATGACAAATTGATTGTGATCTATTGAGGTTCAGATGTTTCCATTTCTGAAAGCAAAGCATCTGATTAAAAAAGAAATAGAAAATTTGGGCTATATCTGCTTGTCACCCAAGAAACTGGCTGAGAAGTGAAAAATCAAATCAACTAGATGTTTTGTCTATGTGTTACCAACCCGAGTTCTGAGTGATTTTTTTTTCATTGTATTGACTAGATTCAGTTGTTCAGGTGTCATAGGTGAAGTATCCAAAGCATTTTAATATCAATGTTCATTTTTGTGTACCAGTTGGGCATTAACACATCAAGGAGCCTGGGCCACTAGGAATTCCCACTGAAAATATACTCTGCTCCCCCTTGCTTTCCCAACATATGTTTGATGTCAGATAAACTTCAGTTTAAATGAAAGTATTCTAATTATAGAAAAACATTTGATCCTTCTGCTGTGCTTTCTTGGTCTTCTTATCTCTTTTCCTGAAATGTAAAAAACTGAATCACTTTTCAGCTGTTTCAGAAGAATAAATGAAAATGCCGACTGTACCATTCTTACCAACTGCCTGCCCCTTGATGTGTTAAATGTCTATGTTAGGTGTGTTAGGTGTCTATGTTACCATTTACAAGTGCAAAAGAAAATAAATTCTGCTGACGGGCCCTAGGTATGTGCTAATGAACAGATAAATCTATCTCAAATTTTAAGTCTTTCATATTTTAAATAAGTATTCATACAGTATCTAATATTTATTAGTCATTAGATTTCCTCAATCCTAAAATAAATGCTGATATGCTTGAATGAGTGTTACTGAAATAGCAATAATTGTAAATAGAATATATGCCAAGTACTGAGCTAATATATTTTTAGCTCATTTACTTCTCACAACAATGCTGTAAAGTAGGATTCTATTTTTATTCACATTTTACAGAGGACGAAATTAATTTTCAAGGACATTAAGCAATATCTCACTCAAGGTCATATAATGATGACAGGAAGATTTGAATGCAGGTCACATCTAAAGTTCTTGCATTGTTAACCATTTCATGTATGAATTCAAAGATCTGGCTTTTAATGTATCGTGGTCAAACCTAGTTCCACAAAGAATAGAAATTTATTCAATTTAGAGTTAGCATCCACAGTCCTAATGGCTTTGAACCACCTTTACTCTTTTGTTTCTTCATGCTTGCAATACCTGCTTTTGACTCTTTTTGCAGATAAGCTGCCCACTTCACTGGACTGTCTCACTTAAGGCTCACATGTCCCTTTGGGAAGCCAAGGCTTGAAAAAGTTAAGTAGCTTGTCCAAAGTCACACAGCTTGCAAATAGAGATGGTCACACTTGAGCATCCATGCTTTGAACCACTATTGTAACTGCCTTTATTAAAATAGAGAATGAGATCTCAGGTTTGAGCTACTTCATTAGTAAAGAATTATATAAAGAATGACACAAATAGTTTATGTCAATAAATAATGCATTTTCCGTTTTCAATCATTCATTCTTTCTGCAGATACTTATAAGGCACCAGCTATGTACGAGGCATAGCTGTACTATGTACTATGTACAGGGGAATATTAGTTAACAAGATGGAGAAGAGTAGACAAAGATTTCTTTCAGGGAACATACATCTTGGTGGAGGTGGAAGAGACAGACAACAAACAAGATAAATAACAAGATAATATTCATTGTTAGATTTTAATGCATACTATTATATTAGGTCAAGCAGAGAGAAACAGAGTATATATGAAGAGAGTGAGGGCAGGGTTTATAATTCTCAATGAGCATGACATTTGAAGAGTCCAAGGATGTGAGCTACATAGGTATCTAGGAGAAAAGTGTTCCAAATAGAAGGAACAGAAGTACAAAGTTTTTAAAATGGGACCGTGTCTGGTGTGATCAAGGAATAGAAAGAAGATTAGATTGTCTGGAAAAGACAGAGTGATGATGAGAGCAAACGGAGCTGTATAATGCAGGGCTTTGAAGGTCATGGTCAAGATGTTTGTTTTTCATTATGAGGGACCTGGTGAACTACTGGGAGATTTTTGAGCAAGAGGCTGTTATCCAATAGATTCACTCTGATTTGTATGTTAAGAACAGTGTTGGGGTGGGCCAGACAGAAAGAAGAATGTCATTGAGAAGGGCATTGTAAGAACTCAAGTAGAATAAGATGATGACTTGGGCCGGGGTGGCAGAGTGGACACAGTGAAAAGTAGTCAGATTCTCAATAAATTTTGAAGGTAGAGTTGACACAATTTTCCAATACAGTAGATGTAAAGTAACTCCAAAGGGTTGGATATTATCAAAGGAATGAAGAGTTGCCAATAATAAGATGGGAAAGAATATAGTAGAGATAGGTATGGGGGAGGAAGTTCAGGAACTGAGTTTTGGATATCTGAAACTTTAAAAATTTGACATCCCCAATCAAAATACTAGTGACATTTTCCATTTTCCATGGAAATAGAAAAAATACTACTAAAATATGTATGGAAACACAAAAGACACCAAATAATCAGAGAAATCTTGAGCAAAAAGAACAAAGCACGAAACGTTACACTACTTGACTTAAAATATATTTAAAAGCTGCAGTAATTAGAATAGCACAGTATTGGCAGAAAAATAGACAAATAGACCAACAGAACAGAACAGACCTTAGAAGTAAACTCACACATCTACAGCCAGCAGATCTTTGACAAGGGTGCTAAGAACACAATTTAGAGAAAGGACTGTGTTTTCAATGTATATATATGGTTTTAGGAAAATTGGATAGTCATAGGCAGAAGAATGAAACTAAATCCCTATCTATCACCATGTATAAAAGCAATTCAAAATGGATTAAAGGCCTAAATAATTCAAGACCTGAAACTTTGAAACTACTAGAAGAAAACATGGGGGAAATTCTTCAGGACATCGGAACAGGAAGGATTTTTTGGATCAGACTCCAAATCACAGGAAATGAAAGTGAAATCAGACAAATGGGATTTCATCAAACTAAAGAGTTTCTGCTCAGGAAAGGAAACAATCAATACAGTGAAGAGACAACCTACAAAATGGGAGAAAAGATTTACACGTTATACATCTGACAAGGGGTTAATGACCAGAATATATAAGGAACTCAAACAATGCAGTAGCAAAAAAATCAAAAGTACAATTTAAAAATGGGCATTAGATATAAACAGACGGTTTTTGAAGGAAGACATACAGAGAGGCCCACAGGTACGTGAAAAAAAATGTTCACCCCACTAATCATTAGGAAATGAAAATCAAAACCACATTGAGATATTGCTTCACTTAGTTTGGTTAACATAAAAATGATAAAAAAATAACAAAAGCTGGTGTCAATGTGGAGAAAAGTGGATGCTTGCACGCTGTTGGTAGAAATGTAAATTAATACAGCCATTGTGGAAAACAGTATAGAAATTCCTTTTTTAAATTTTTTTTTAATTTTGACAGGCAGAGTGGACAGTGAGAGAGAGAGACAGAGAGAAAGGTCTTCCTTTGCGGTTGGTTCACCCTCCAATGGCCGCCGCGGCCGGCGCACCACGCTGATCTGAAGGCAGGAGCCAGGTGCTTTTCCTGGTCTCCCATGGGGTGCAGGGCCCAAGGACTTGGGCCATCCTCCACTGCACTCCAGGGCCACAGCAGAGAGCTGGCCTGGAAGAGGGGCAACAGGGACAGAATCCAGCGCCTCAACCAGGACTAGAACCTGGTATGCCGGCGCCACAGGCAGAGGATTAACCTATTGAGCCGGGGTGCCGGCCAGAAATTCCTTTTTAAAAAGACCTGCAAATACATCTACCATGTGATCCAGTAGTCCCACCTTTGAATATCAGTCCAAGGGAAATGAGATCATTATATGAAAAAGATGCCTGCACCCCCAAGTTTATTGCAAAACTAATCACATAGTTTATATACAAATCCACCTAAGTGCTCATCAAGAGATGCATGGATAAAGAAAATGTGGTATATATATATATATATATATATATATATATATACACATATATACATACATACAATAGAATTATTATTCAGCTATAAAAAATGAAATCCTGTCATCTGCAATAAAAATGAATGGAACGGGAAGACGTGAAATATGCCAGACACCAAAAGACAAATACCACACCTTCTCCCTTATAGGTAGAAGCTAAAGCAACTCAATTTTGAACGTAGAATGGGAGTGGTTTGGGGGATAGAGGGAGATTTGACAACAGGTACCTAATCAGAGTTAGAATGAATTCATTCCTATTGTTCCACAGCATAGAGGGATGACTATAGTTCATGATAATCTATAGTGTATTTTATGAGCAAGCAGAAGAAGAGGAGCTCCAATGCTCCAATCATAAAACAATGACAAAGAGGGAGGTTAACTATCCTGATTTGATCATCAGATATTAGATACATGTATTGAATTATCACACCATGTTTTGATGTTTTAAAGACTAATAAAATTTATTTTTTTAAAAAAGCCAACAAAGTATGGTGCATATACACTGTGGAATAAGAATGAAATAAGATGAAATCTTGTTCTTTGCAACAGTGCAGATGGACGAGGTGATTATTATGTTAAATAAGCCTAGCAGAGAAAGACAAGTACTTGGGGCCAGCACTGTGGCATAGCAGGTGAGGCTGCTGCCCGAAGTGCCAGCATCCCATGTGGGCACCAGTTCCAGTCCTGGATGCTCCACTTCCAATCCAGCTCTCTGTTATGGCCTGGGAAAGCAGTGGAAGATGGCCCAAGTCCTTGGGCTCCTGCACCCACGTAGGAGACCCAGAAGAAGCTCCTGGCTCCTGACTTCGGATCGGCGCAGCTCCGGCCGTTGAGCCAATTGGGCAGTGAACCAGCGGATGGAAGACCTCTCTCTCTCTGTGCCTCTCTCTCTGTGTAACTCTGACTTTCAAATAAATAAATAAATTGTTTTAAAAAAAGAAAGACAAGTACTGCAAAGTATCACATGTGTAATCTAAAACAAAGTAGATCTCATAGATGTGAAAGGTATCCTTGTGGGTACCACAGGCTGGTGAACATAGGAAAGAGAGAGAAATGCAGAAATGTTATTAATAGGAACTAAGTTCTAGTAAGATAAGTGAAAGAAGTTCTGGGGTTCTATTGCACAACAGGGTGCCTATAGATAATGAAAACATTTTGTATATTTCCCTTAAACAAAACAACCTACAAAATAGACTTTTGAATGTTTATTATCAAAAAGAAACATTAAAATGTTTGGGGAGATAGATTATGTTTCCATTGTCTGGACGTTATGCAGGGCAAACATGTATCAAAACATCACATGGTTTTTTCTGTTTCTTTTTCTCTCTCTCCTCCCTCAATCTCAACAAAAGACCCAGAATAAAATCCTCTCAAGAACAAGTGTGGACAGAGAAGAGAAGTACTAGGACTGAGTTTTGGGTACTCCAATATTTAGAGGTCAAGAAGGTGAGGAGAAAGCAACAAAGGAGAGTGAGAAGAAATGACCATAGAAGGAAGAGGACGAAGAAGTGAATGTACCACCCTAGAAGTTAAGTGGAGAAATTATTTCAAGGAAGGGAGAATGATCAGCTTCATGCAGTGTACTGCTGGGTTAATTCCAATAAAACTGAGAAGTAATCCTCAGATTTTACAATGTGGATTGCTGGTGACCTTTATAAGGTCAGTTTTGGAAAAGTGGTGGACAGCAAACCCTTATTAATGCAGGTTGGAAAGAGAATAAAGGGATTAGGGGCTGATAGTATGTATAGACAATCTTCTCCAGGAGTTTTTCTATATAGGGAAAAAAATAAAACCATAGTTGGAGGGGCCAGTAGATTCAAGAAGAAGTTTTTGGTTTAAAGATTTGAGAGAGAGATAATATACTTCTTCTTCTTTTTTTTTTTTTTTTTTTTTTTGGACAGGCAGAGTTAGACAGTGAGAGAGAGAGAAACAGAGAGAAAGGTCTCCCTTTTTCCGTTGGTTCAGCCCCCAAGTGGCCGCTATGGCCTGCACGTTGCACCAGTGCGCTGCACTGATCCAAAGCCAGGAGCCATGCTTCCTCCTGGTCTCCCATGCAGGGGCAGGGCCCAAGGATCTGGGCCATCCTCCACTGCACTCCCAGGCTACAGCAGAGAGCTGGACTGGAAGAGGAGCAACCAGGACAGAATCAGGCGCCCCAACCGGGACTAGAACCCCAGGGTGCCGGCGCCACAGGCAGAGGATTAGCCAAGTGAGTCCCAGCACCGGCAGAGAGATAATATATTTCTATGCTAATAGGGAAGACCCAGTAGAGAGAAATTCCTCAGTGCTCCTGTCGCGTCCCTCGACCAGCAAGGAAGACACAACCCGAACTCTTCTTCAAGCAGTTTATTCAGGAACCTTTGACAAGCTTCTTCTTCCGCCTCCTTCCCTCTCCCATCCCTCTTATAGCCATCAGCACACCAATCAAAAGCAGCCAAGTGGCAAGGATTGATAGGTACAGCAATGCGGAAGCCGGAAGGGAGCTCAGCCATCTCCTTATTAGGAGTTGTTTGTTTCTCGCCAGTCCTTCCGGGAGAAAGGAGCCGGCGCCATCTTTAGGGCGCGGTGCAATGGCTCCCCACATGCTCCAGCCATTAGATGTTTACTAGCTTGTGGCTATCATATGGAACCGTGAGCCTTAGTTCTCCAGCTTTGATGAATGGTAAGAATTACTTGGGGAGTTTTTCTTTTTAAAATCCCAGTGTCTAGAACAATTAAGTCAGAATCTCTGTGGTTGGAGCCTAGGCATCAGTGTGTGTGTGTGTGTGTGTGTGTGTGTGTGTGTAAAATTCTTTTTATTGGCCGGGCCCTGCGATAAATCATTCAGGGAGTAATAGAAAAGCCATTTGTCCCTTCTAGCTTCTCTCTCTCCTACTGGATCTTAAGGGTCAGGCATGGTCCTGTTCAATTGCAAAGAAGGTAAAACAATATGCCATTATTGATCACTAACATATTAGAGGAAATTGTCCCAGACTCTTGTCAGTGAGACAGCTAGCTTAATACAGGATTTGGCAGGGATGAGACATGGCACAGATAATTTTTGCTTGGGGGTAGAAAGAACAATTCTGCATTTCTTGTTCCGTTGATTTCACATCATGATGGCAGTTGCTCTTTTTGAGTCAGAAGTGCCCAGCAGGCTGCCTTTCACTTGTCATGGCAAGCAGAATGTTGCATACAGGGTGAAGCAGTTGCCCATGTGCATGCAAACTACAGTGTCTTCTCACGGCTTAGAATAGGAGGCTGAGCTTGTGGACTCTGGCCTTTCTCCCTTGCTGCTGAGAATGTGGGAGCACTAGTAACTACACCATCCAATAATGAAGAAGCCACATCCAAAGCCCAGTGCCACATGAGAGGTACAAGCCAGGTGCCATGGAGGCAAGGAGGAGGGAGCAACTGATTCTGAAGGAATACTCATTTCACATACTAGTTAAAGAAGTATGTCAGGCATTGTTTTAAGAACATGGATTACAAAATGTGCCTTTGTAAAATTAATTTTATCACTGAGAAAACAAATAATATTAAGCATGGTAGATTCAATTTTTGTCTCTCATTTTCCACCTTCCATCTGTATTCCTTTCTATGTGCCTCTTTAGTTCTTCCTTCTAGAGACAGAGCATACTATTGTTGTATAGTTCTCAACTGCTGTTGGTAAAGATGATGTGAACAAAACTTAAAAATTTGGGGTTTTTTGTGTGTGTGCTTGTGCAACTGGATTTGCTTTCTTGTACTTCTGACATGAGCTGGAGAGCAACATGTCCCTGGTAGCTGGCTGATTCAAGGAATATGGGAAACAGGACCCATGTTGCAGGTTGAAGTCAAACCTCAGTCAGCCTTAATCACAAATATGTGATTGAGAATGATTATTGTTCTGACCACTGAGTATATTAGGATATTATGTTAACAAAGATCTATTTTGACAACATTTGACTGATACAGATAGACAGTAGATTATGGATAGGTAGATAGATAATAGATACATAGATAGGGATACATACACACACAAACACATACATATATATACATTTACATGTATAGATATATTAGAAGATGTGAAGTGCTATGGAAAAAATAAAAATAGAAATGTAAGGGAGATCATAAGTGCTTATGATTTGTAATATTATGTAGGGTATTCAGTGTGACAATAGTGGAATGGGGTATGGGGAAACTAATTCAGGATAGGGACAAGGATGGGACCAGATCACACTAGGCCTCAAAGGCCATTGAAAGAACTTCAATCAGCTGTTTCTCCAAGAAATCCCATTTTCCACATCAAATGTTATTTTAAGACCACTTTAAGAGCTATAAAAATGTTTATCACTAACCAACCGTTTATTGTATCTTTTGTTTAACTACAGTACCCTATGAATATAGCTCATTTGAATTCATACTCAGGATGACACAGGGATCTTTTAACTTCTTGTACCTCTATATCTCCCTGGGAATCTATCTTTGTTCTTAAGGCATCAGTACTGATAGAATCAGGATATTACTCAATTATTCATTTACCTTATTCCCCATTACATACAAAACTGAAATGTGCATGTATTTTGGTCTAGAAATTCTACTTCTAGGTATATATTCCTAGGAGTTCTCCTCTACGCACAGATAGAGGCCTGTACTAGGATGTTCACTGTGATCTTTTTTATAAAAGAGAGGAAAAGTGAAAACAATCTAGATGTCAATTAATAGAGTAATGGCTAGACAAACCTGGTGCATCCATATTATGAAACACTATGCAGTAGAGTGAAAATGAAATATATATATATATACACAATATTCAGGACATTATAAAGGAGGCAAAATGAGTTGAGGAATAACTAAGTTTTAGCATTCATTGAGGCCTTAGTATGTACCAGACATTATTACACATCCTTTATATGTTAATTGATGTTTTACCATCATTATAACCTCATCTGTATGATTAACAACTTCATTGCTTCCATTTAACAGATGAGAAAATGAAGGCACTAAAAGTTTGAGGACATTCTCTAATTGTACACAGACGGTAAGTGCTAAAATCAGGACTCAAAGTTAGGTTGTTTAACACTACAATCTACACTTTTAGCCTTCATATAATATCACCTACCTCATTTACATAAGTAAAACACCCAAATTTTATTAGTGTGCATATATATGTATTTCATTTTGGAGACAGAGATCTGGAGGGTATTACCACACTAATGATGGTTACTATAGGGTAAGGAAAGGACCAAGAGAGATTCATCCTCTAACTACATATATGATTTGACGTTTTAACAAAGTGATGAGGTAAGCATTTTGTGCAGCAATTGTCACTTGGGATGCTTGTATACCATATTGACAGAGTACCTGGTTCAAGTCTGGGCTCCTCTGTTTCTGATCTAGCTTCCTGCTATTGTATATACTAAGAGGCAGGAGGTGATGGTTCATTCAAATACTTGGGTCCCTAACACCCATGTAGGAGACCAGGATTGAGTTCTAGGCTCCTGGATTCAGCCTGACCCAGCCCCAGATGTGGATATTTGGGACGTGAACCAATATAGAGAAGATCTCTCTCTCTCTCTCTCTCTCTCTCTCTTTCTCTCTCTCTCAAGATATATTTGTTTATTTGAAAGTCAGCGTTACACAGAGAGAGGAGAGGCAGAGAGAGAGAGAGAGAGAGAGAGAGAGAGAGGTCTTCCATCTGATGGTTCACTCCTCAATTGGCCACAATGGCTGGAGCTGCGCCAATCCAAAGACAGGAGCCAGGAGCTTCTTCTAGGTCTCCCATACGGGTGCAGGGGCCCAAGGACTTGGGCCATCTTCTACTGCTTTCCCAGGCCATAGCAGAGAGCTGGATCAGAAGTGGATCGGCCAGGTCTCCAACCAGCAGCCATATGGGATGCTGGAGCTTCAGGCCAGGGCGTTAACCTGCTATGCCACAGTGCTGGCCTCTCTCTCTCTATTTCTCTCTCTCTCCCCCACCCTCCCTTTCTCAAATAAATAAATAAATAAATAAGTTAAAAAGAAAACATAACAAGGAGAATAAAGATATATTTTTGTGTTTTTTTCTGTAATTAAAAATATTTTAGAAGAAGCTAATGGGTTCTACTTCAGGTATTGGCAAACTAAGCTCCTACGGGATCAATGATCCTGAAGATAACAATCTATGAAAGCTGGACAAAATTTGAAAAACTACCTTCTCAAGGGCACAGAAAACAACAGAAAAGAAGCGGATTCGGGAGGGAAGTTAACAGCATGCTAAGAGAATAGCCAAAAGTAAGTTTCCTTTGTTTAACAGCTTCTTGCCTGAGGGCAGTCCCTAGTCTGTGCCATGGAGTTGGTTAATGCCCTGGGAGAAAACAGGCAGTTTTTCTGGATTAAGTCACCAGAGCTCACAGTGTGGGCCATCCACAGATACTGGAAAGGTAGGGAGCAGTCTGGGGACCCCCCAGAAAGGAAAACAGCCAAGAAGGGAGCACATAGATTCTATGTATAAGTTCTTCCCAAGCTTCTTGTTGACCTCGGAACTTTAGAGGTGCAGAGAAGACTGAGAAGTTCAGCTCAGAGTGAAAAAAATGATCTGCTGTCAGATTACAGTGTACTGTTTGAGCCCACCCAAGTGAGTTGCTTGATAAGACAAGAAACACTGATACTCTTCACAGAAATATAACATTGTCCAGAATTTCCACAGCATAATATTCAACAAAGTACAGGATACAATCCAAAAACCTGTGATACATCAGGAAAAACAATGTGAAGGGGCAGGAAACAATGATACATTCTAAGGAAAAAAGTCAACAAAGATCATCTCTGAAATAACTTATGTTGGAATTAGCAGGCAAGGTCTTTTTAAAGGCATTATTATCACTATGATCTGGGAGGGAAATATTCTAAAATGAATGTAAAGATTGGAAATTTCAGGGGCTGGCATGGTGGCATAGCACATTAAGCCACTGCCTGAGATGCCAGCATCCCATATAGGTGCCAGTTTGTGTTCCAGCTGCTCCACTTCTGATCCAGCTCCCTGCTAATGGCCTGGGAGAATCAGCGGAAGATGGACCAAGTGCTTGGGCCCCTACACGCATGTGGGAGACCTGGAAGAAACTCCTTGCTCCTGGCTTTGGCCTGGTCTAGCACTGGTCATTGCAGCCACTTAGGGAGTGAACCAGTGGATGATTCACTCTCTCTCTACCCCCCTCTCTCTGTAACTTTGATATTCAAAATAAATAATATTTTTTTAAAAAAAGATTGGGAATTTCAGCAGAGAAAATAGTAATTATAAAAAAGAAACAGATAAAAATTCCAAAACTGAGAAATACAATAGCTGAAATTTACAAAAATTCTAAATGGACTTAACAGATGAATGTAGATGACAAAAGAAGCAGTCTGAACTTGAAGATAGAGTCAACGAAATGATCCAATCTGACAGAAAGAGGGGAAAGCTCAAATACCAGTGGGATAATATCAAAGGTCTAATTTATGTGCTATTATTGTTTCAGAAAGAAAGGAGAAAGAAACTGATGTGATTAAAACTTTTGAGGAAATAATGGCTGAAAATATCTGAATTTAGTGAAAGATGTATATTTACAGCTTCAGGAATCTCAGTGAAACCCAAGCAAACAGAACAATGTCTGAGCAAGCAAACAGAACAATGTCTGAGCAAGCCATAATCAAACTGATGAAACCCAAAGTTAGAAAATCTTGAAAACAGCCAGAATTTCATTCTTTATATTAGCCAACAATTGGGAAATTATCTTAAAAATCAATTTCATTTGCAGTAGCATAAAAATATAAACTACTGTACTAGCGCTATGGTGTGGTAGGCTAAGCCTCTGCCTGTGGTGCCAGCATCTCATATGGGCATTGGTTCATGTCCCAACTGCTCCTCTTCCAATCCAGCTCTCTGTGTATGGCCTGGGAAAGCAGTGGAAGATGGCCCAAGTGCTTGGGCTCCTGCACCCGTGTGGGAGACCCAGAAGAATCTCCTGGCTCCCAGCTTTGGATTGGCTTAGCTTCAGCTGTTGCAGCCATTTGGGAAGTGAACCAGCAGATAGAAGACCTCTCTCTCTCTCTCTCTCTGTCTCTCCCACTCTCTATCTATAACTCTATCTCTCAAATAAATTTTTAAAAAATCTTAAACAATAAAAAATATAAACTACTTAGGAATAAATTATCAAAAGATATGCCAAAATTTCTAAACTGAAAAGCATAAGGTCTTTTTATGAAACATTAAAGAAAATTTAAATAAATGGAAAAAGATAAGATATTTGTGTATTGGAAGTCTCACCTTTTAAAGATGTCAGTTTCCCCAAGTAGGTTTCAGAATTTAACCACATGTCAAACACAATCCTAGAGGGCTCTTTTGTAGAAATATACAAACTAAATCTAAAATTTATTTGGAAATACAAAAGACCTTTTTTTAAAAGATTTTTACTTACTTATTTGAAGGGCAGTGTTACAGAGAGAGGTGGGTAGAGACAGATTCCATTCTTTGAGTCACTCCCCAAATGACTACAACAGCCAGAGCTGGGCTGATCTGAAGCCAGGCGTCAAGAGCTTCTTCCGGGCCTCCCATGTGGGTGCAGGAGCTCAAGCACTTGGGCCATCTTCTACTGCTTTTCCCAGGCACATCAGCAGGGAACTGGATAGGAAGTGGAGCAGCCAGGACTCGAAACACACTCCCTATGGGATGCCAGTGCCAAGGTAGTGCTTTACCTGTTATGCCACAGTGCCAGCCCCATATCCAAAACAATTTTAAGAACAAAGTCAGATTCTATGTTGGAGAGAGAATATTGTCTTCCTGTGTCTGACCTACTTCACCAGGGACTAGAGTTCACAATAATCTAATACATATCTCATGAATAACTAGAAGAGAGGAGCTCAAAGTCTCCAAACATAAAGTAATGATAAGGAAGCAGAAATGCTAATTACTGTGATTTGATCAGTACAAATTGCACACTCACACATATATTGAATTATCACATTACATGCCAGAAAGATTTAGCATTTTTATTCCATGTTAATCAATTTTTTAAAATATTCAAGAAAATGGAAATGTTAACTATCCTGTTTGATCATTACACATTGTATACATGGAGTGAAATATCATGCTGTGCCCCACAAAGATGTGTAATAAAAAAGAACAAGATAGAAAACTAAATCTACTTGACTTCAATGTTTACAGTAAAACTACTGTAATCAAGACTGTATTCATTAATGTAAGGATCAACAAAGCAATGGAACAGCTATAGAGTATAGAAATAGACACACACTTATACACTTGTATGGTTATTTGATTTTTCACAATGATGTCAGAGCAATTGAAAGGGGAAAGTAAGGTCTCTTCAACAAATGGTGCTGGAAAACTGGATATGCATACCAAAAAAAAAAAAAAAGAACTTCAGGGGATGGGCTTTGGAACAGCAGTTAGTACATCACTTTGCATGCCCAGATCCAATATTGGAGTATCTGGTTCAAGTCCTAGCTCCTCTGCTTCCCGTCTAGTTTCCTGTTAATGCACACTCTGGGAGGCAGCAGGTGATGGATCAAGTACGTAGGTCCCTGCCACTCAAGTGGGAGACCCAGACTGAGTTCCAGGATCCTGGCTTTGGCCTGGCTCAGCTCTGGCTGTTGCAGTCATTTAAGTCTCAGTCTCTCTTTCTCCCTCTCCCTTTCAAATAAAATGAATATAAATTATAAAAATTTTAAAACAACGAACTTCAGTACCTATCTAGAACTACTTTTCTTACTCTGGGCTGCTATAACAATAGGCTGGGGTGACTTGTACACAACAGAAATTTATTTCTTGGAGTTCTGGAGGCTGGAAGTCCAAGATCAAAATACTGCAAGAGTTGGTGTCTGGTGAAGGCCTGCCCTCTGGTTCACAGATGGAGTTTTTTGTTGTGTTTTCACATGGGAGAAGGAGTGAGAGAGTTCTCCGGGATCTTTAAGTGCACTAATACCATGCATGAGACTTCCGCCTTCCAGAACTGATCTTTTCTTGAAGGCCCTTGAGAAATAAACCCAAATAAATCCATCACATAGGGGTTTAGGATTTCAATATTTGAATTTTGAGAGAACACAAATATTCAGATCATAACATGATAAAAATTAATTTGTATGAGATCACATATCTCCTGGTACACATTAAGCCATAAAATGTTTAGGACAAGAAAAAAGTATATCTTTATTACCTGAGGGCAGATAAAAGTTTTTGTTAGGACAAAAAGAGCAATAACCATCAAAACGATTCATTAAGTATCATCAAAATTAAAAATCTTTTCCAAAAAGCACCATTAAAAAGGAACAGAAAAGTCAAACATTGGATGAAGGTATTCATATAAAGTAAAGTATTCAGATAAAGAACTGATATTCAGGCCATGTGAAGACAAAAAAAACCCTAATAAAAATGGGAAAACTATTTGAACAGGATCTTCACAAAAGATATGTGAATGACCAATAGACACATAGACATCATTAGACATCAGAGAACTGAAAATTAAAATCACAATGGATATCATTAGATACCCACAGGAAAGTCTAAAAATTAAACAATTAAACAAGATGAAATGTTGACAAGGATGTGGAACAACTAGAATTTGCATATATTCTTGCTGGCAATGTAAAATGATATAACTCATTTGAAAGTGACTGGCAATTAATTATGAAAGTAAATACACAGCTACCCCAATATATAAAAATTGTAATCCTAGGTATTTTCCCAAAAGAAACAAAATCATTTGTCCATGAAAAAAATATCTGAATGCTCATAGTAGATTTGTTCATAATGCCTACAAATGTGAAAGAGTTCATGTATACAGTAGAAGGTGAATGAATAAAACCTGTGTATGGGCAAACAATGGAATGCTACTTAGCAATAAAAGTGAATGAATTACTGTTTTGCACGATGGATTAATCTTAAAAAATATTCTGAATTAAAGAATTCTTAGACAAAACAGAATGAGTTATGATTCTAATTATATATTTATATAAAGTATTAGAATAAGCAAAATTATCTATTTTCCTAGAATAAGCAAATAAGTGGTTGCTTGAAGCAGAGATAAGGATGAGGATTGGCTAGAAAAGTACGTGAGGAACTTTCTGAAGTGATGGTAAAGTTCCATACCTGAAGTGATGGTAAAATTCCATATCATGAAGGTGGTTTCAGTCACCCACAGGCATTTATTATTAAACTCATTGGTGATTCAATTAAGATTTATGTCAATTTAATTTCAAAAGACAAATCTAACATAAAAATTCTGGACTCTACTTAATTATGGGCATGTTGAAATATTTAGGGATAAGCATTTTGTCTGTAATTTACTTTTATATCCATCAAAATAATAAAATAAATTGTGAATAGTAGAGAGCTAGAGACATAAAGCATGTGATAATGCAAACTACAATAAAATGTAAATAGTAGAATCTAGGTGTTAAGTAAATGGTTGTTCATGGGGGAATTCTTTCAATTTTTCTGTATGTTTTAAAATATTGTTTTAAAATGTTCAAGTAAAAGCCAATGATTTCTGTGATTCAACCATAAGGGCCCCCTTTCTCTCCACATTTCTTGCTATATCTGATTTCTCCACACTCACTCATATACAGGATCTGAATTAACCCCTCCTATTTTGTTCCTCAGGTTATATAGCTTGTCTCTTCTTCTTACACCCTAGATAGCCCAGTAACTCCCAACCCCATCACTAAATCCATTTCAGACTCTTGTGATAAAGGGTGTATTCAGCTTGTCTGATGGATCTCTTCACGGAGCCTGCCCCATCTAATGGAATCTTCCATCCTAGGCTCCAAAACCTTTCCTTGGATCTCACTGAAAAGTATTAGTATTCATATCCAATACTTAACAAAGATACAATCTTACAGCACACAGAAAATTGCACTGATCACAAAAGGTACCCACAGATATCTTGAAGATGTCCTTGTGTGGGGCATGTGTTTTACCATATGTCCAGACCAAATATGATGATGTTCTATTATTACAGAAATAACTCACACAAGAAAGTGGAGCCCCAGCAGTGTCATCAAGGCCTTCCCAGACAAGACATGATAGGCTTGTATAGGAACCAAAATTAAGTTCAGAGGTTTTAGAGGAAGACCAACAGTCTTAATCACTGGTTCTCATCCCAGTTAAGTTTCTGAGTGATGTTTGTAAGCTGGGCTTCAAAGGAAGTAAGTCTCCACAGTTCCAGAACATCTAGTACAATGGTTTCCATTCTTGGCTTGCACAGTAAAATTACCGAGGTACTGGGTTTTTTAGAAGCTCCCCAAATAATCCCAGTGTGCAGGCCAAGCAAGACAAATAATTTGGTACAGTTGCACTGGTAAAGCCATACCAGCTGTGAAAACATTGACAGATACTTTCATTGAAGTTGGTAAATGTCCCAAGACCCAAGTACCATGGACACCTTGTCTTCTCCAACCTGAAACTTTTGTCTTCCCCACAAACAGTAACCAAAAGGTTAATGCCTGGCCCAGCAGTAGTCCTCCAGGGCACTGCTTCAGCGTTTAGCCAGATTCCATTCTAATTAATCAGTGCCCAGTACCGTACCCGTTATTAAATATTTTGAATACCACTCCTGCAGCCAGTGTTGAGAACCACTGATCTAGTCAATTCAGATGAGCATATGAGCATTTAATCTGTACCACGCCAAATGACTAATTTGCCTGGTTCCTGATTTACAATGGTTCAACGTACTATTTTTCAACTTTATGATGGTACAAAAGTGATGCATGTTCAGTAAAAACTGTACTTCTAGTTTTAAATTTAGAACTTTTTTCTGGATTAGAGATATGCTGTGCCATCCACTGTCATGATGCTGGGCAGCTGCAGCTCCCACTCAACCACATGATCAAGAGGGGAAACAACCCACACTCTACAGTGTACCATAACGTTAAGCTAGGTTAGTTGGTAGGTTAGGTGTATTAATGCATGTTCAACTCATAATATTTTCAATTTATGATGGATTTATCAGAATGCAACTCCATCATATGTTGAGTAGCATCTACATTTTCACCTTCAGTCATGCACACAACTACGTTTGTGACCTTAACCAAGTCATTTCCTGACTCTGGATCCCATGTGAAATATAACAGGGTTGAACTAGGTCCTCTTTATGGATACTTTCAACTCTGAATTGTATGGTACTATGATTCTATGAATCATGAACCAGCATAGCTAAACAAGGTTCCAAGAGAAGTGAGAGCCAAATGATCCAGACTTCTATATGTTGACCCAAACTAGCTAAAGAAAGCTCACAATGCATGTTAATTGTATATTGTGCTTCTTAGGAGCCAAGATTCTTTCTCGAAGCTCCCCGCATCTCTACCCCACCAAGTTATAGACTTGGAACTTGAAACATGAAGATGAATTCTTCTTTACTTGGGCCAAAGATGCAAATGCTGTTAGAGTTGGATTTAGCTCATCCACTTTTAAAGTATGGTCCATATAATTCCACGTACAGCTTCCTCCAGTAGTGACTTCCACAGAGGGGTGACATACAGGAAAACATAATCCATTTTGCTTGTTTCATGTTTATTTGCCATTGGTTTCATTGAGTAACCCCTTGTTTGTAGATTATAGGACAGAGGAGGAATAAGCTGGGTTTTATTAGTCCCTCCAGAAATTTAAACAGCTCCAAGCTGTCCTCTCTCACTCCTTGCCTGTCTCGGCCAAGTGTTTCTTTGATTTTACGATCTCACCGCAATCCTCACTTCTACGGCTTTTCAAGCACAGCTTGCTGTATCTGGATCTCTTCACTTTTCACTTGATCTTTCCCAAGGCAAGGTTCTCAAGTGGTAACTGGAGCCCTGTTTACAATAGCCAGAAGTGATATGGTGAGTAGGCAATTTTGTAGTTCATGCAATCATTAATGGACAGCATGAATTATCCAGGTCACTCATCTATACCGATAAACATACATCGTGTCCAGATCATTTCATTTGGCGTGGTTGAGGTATAACTTAACTTATCATCTTATGCTAACAACCCTGAAATGTCCATCTACTGCACTGGTCGCTCTTGTCTCACGTCCTGTATTGTTGTCTCTCAAAGTAGCAAGCTTAACTCAAGTTAATTTATGAAACGTCCACACAAAACTCAGGGCCCCCAATTCCATCTCAGTCCCAATTGTCTTCTCCCCATACACTGAACTCTTTTGTGCCCCAGTACTGACTCCATCTCATTTCCCCCAAGCCAAATGCCAAAAACCCAATGTGAGATAACAATATGAAAGTGCAAGAAAACCCATAATTTATTATCCAGTCAGGGCAGAGAGGACAGAGTTGGAATGCAAGGAAGGAATCAGGCCCACTTATCAACCAAAAGTCTTTCCAAGCAGTCATGGGTAAGGAGCAAGCCAGATTGTTCTGACTCTTCTTCCCTTTGCATCATCCTGAGTCTCTGCCATCTTTGCCACTTAAGATTTGCCAAGCGTGCTCTGTGCAGACACCTGTAGCAGAGTCATTTGAAATATTATTAAAATGCAGATTTCTGATCTCTATCAAGACCATCTGATACAACATAAAACTGAAGAACTAATGCCCTTTTCTTGCTTTATTTGCTCAATTAGCAAAGGAGGCTATTTGCTTCCTCCTCTATAAGGCTGCTTACAGAGCAGTCCCATTTATATAGTTCACCATAATTTTCAGCTCAATGTATCTAAACTTAGAGTCTTCTTTCACTCTAAATTGCTTCTTCCTGCATCAAACATCCCATGTACATCAGGGCCACCTCTATACTCTAGGGTCCTAGAATCAAATCTCAGAGGTTACAGTAGCAATGGATGAATCCATTCTTTGTTTCTATTTGTGTTGTTCTTTGTGGCTAGCTTCCCCCTACCTGGTGGATTAAAGCTTGTTATCATTGCACAGAGACACTATCATAGCATCTTTTTTTAAAAAAATTTATTTATTTGAAAGTCGGAGTTAGAGAGAGAGAGAGAGAGAGAGAGAGAAGCAGACAGAAATCTTCTATCTGCTGGTTCATTCCCCAAGTGGCTGCAATGGCCAGGGCTGAGGCAGGCTGAGGCCAAGAACCAGGAGCTTCTTCTGGGTCTCTTATGTGGATTCAGAGGCCCAAGCACTTGACCATCTTCTGCTGCTTTTCTCAGACACATTAGCGGGGAGCTAGATCAGAAGTGGAGCAGCCGGGACTGGAATTGGTGACAATATGGGATGCTGGCACCACGGGCAGAGGCTTAACCCACTACACTACAGTGCTGACCACAAGTATCTTTTTTTTTTTTTTTTTTTAATATACAACACATTCTGCAAGCCCATATCAGGAATGAGCTCTTGGAAAGAAACCTGAAGGCATCTGTGGAATTTATGTTACAAGATCCAAACACCTTGTAAGGCACTAATTAGAGTAGGGCAGGCCCTCAGCCACTCTTACTCTGGAGAAGAGTCACTCAGATCCATGAAATTTCTCTTCCCACCTGGAGTCTCACAGGCCACTCCCTGCCTTGTTGAAGCCTCTTTTTGCTGATGTCAAAGAAAGAAAGCGCCCACCTTCACTGTCTAGCAAGTACCCTTCACTCCTACGAATCAAAATCTTCTATTTATGGAGCACTTACCATGTACCAGGCATCATTCTAAAGACTTCACAGGGTACACGGGCAGGTAGCACAGCACTAGGAGGCACATCCAGTCACGTGGTTACAGAGTACGTATTCTTAACCAGACGCTCTGCTAACTGTTGGCAGCCTGCAGAATCTAGGCTGTGCATGAAGCTGAAAGCTGTCTGTCTCAAAGAACCATCAAAACCTCCTCTTTCTGTCGCCTCTGCCAAAACGGTGTGAGTCTGCTACTAGGGAGCTGGCAAAGCCCTTAAAAAGCACTCCTGCTGCTACGTACATATGGAGTAAAAGAATAAAGAAACTCAGGGAATGATAAGCGCCTGATCTGAGATGGAAGCAACCTCTGGAGGAAACGCAGGGGCTGTGATCAGAGAGAGGCACACAGGGTGCCACAACTGCCTCAATAATACTTGATTTTCTTAGGCTGAGTAGTAGTTAAACAAGAAAGCATGCATTCCTTTGTGTGTTTTCAATCTTTTATACTAAGTACTTTCAAAGGGCTCCTAGGGACCTCACTGTCTTAGGCAGAGGGGAGAGCTCAGCCTACAGTATTAAGTTTCCTGTACTAGAGTCTGAAGAACTGAGAAGTGGAGATACCACTTTCTTACTCTTCTCTTGCTACACAAGGGACAAGCTTTCCTTTTACAGCTTTCACTTCCTCTTATCCATTCTCAATCTCTTTCAAGTTCTAGCAATGAGAAGTAGCTTAATACTATATCTGCTCTTATTGCACAATCCAAGAACTCCAGATTTCTAAGTTGGTGAGGAATTGGGGCATGTGTATGTGGAGAGGAGGGAGCAAGGCATAGGACCAGGGAGAAAGTAGGGAAGGGGGAACTACTGTAGGAAGAGTAAAATATTTAAATTAGCTCTCAAAAGAGGAAACAAGAGCAGAAAACAAAGAGATTAATAAGGCCTAGAAATACACATACATGTACACACACACATTTATGCACAGAAAAAAAATAAGATGGGAGATGGGAAAGAAAGAAGTTAAAAAGCAGTGGAGAAGATGTGAGTAAAAGCAAAAAATTGTAAGTATCATCACTGATTGAGGGCCTACTATGTGCCAGACACTGTGCGAAGCGTTTTCATTTCACTTGATTCCCCACTCATAACCCTGTAAGATAGGTATGGAGAGACTCCTATTTTATAGAAGTGCAAAGTGAGTTTGGCTGAATTGGAGAGGTTTGCCTGAATCTCAATGATTTCATTGACAAAATGAAATTTGATACCGGTTCTGCATGACATCAGAGACTGGGGACTTAACCAGTAGGTTCATTGCCACTAGCAGAAGCTGAGAAGAAAAAGATGAGATTGAAGAAAGGATCTGAAACCTACAGAAGGCCAAGGAAGTATCATACATGCTGGGGAAGGAGGCTTTGGGGCCTATGGCTCACTGAGGAAGGCTGCCTTGTCAGAGGGGCAGCCTGGCTCAGCTGTAGCTGATATCTATGGCCCAGGGATACTAGATACTGTGCTTTTCAAGTAAAGTCTGCAATTCTGATACTTTTTTAAAGCAAAATTTCTGCTTTTTAATGTTATTGAAGACATTTCTGAGGATTAGAAACACCCATGGGCCTAACAAAGCCCAACTTGGCTCACAAGTCACCACCATTGTGCAATCTGTAAAGAACAACGTAGGGAAGAGAAAAGATCAGAAGAAAGGGGAGAGGAGGGAAAAGAGATAGAGGCAAGAGAAATGAGAGAAAGAAGACAACGCAGAGGGAAAGGAGGACACATCAAAGATGTCAGCTCCTACCTAACAATCCTGGAGGGTGGCTGGGCCAGATCACCAAGCCACCTTAGTTCTTTTTTGTTTTAAAGAATTGTTTTATTTATTTGAAAGACATAGTTACAGAAAGAGGTAGAGAGAGGTAGAGAGAGAGAGAGAGAGAGAGAGAGATCTATTTTGCTGGTTCACTCCCAAAATGACCACAATGGCTAAAGTTGAGCTGATTCGAAGCCAGGAGCCAGAAGCTTCTTCTAGATTTCCCACGCGGGTGCAGGGGCCATCTTCCATTGCTTTCTCAGGCCATAACAGAGAGCTGGATTGGAAGCAGAGCAGCTGGGACTTGAACGGGTGCCCATATGGGATGCCAGCACTGCAGGCAGCGGCTTTACCTGCTGCGCCACAGCACTGGCCCCTCCACCTTAGTTCTTGAGAGCATTCTCTCCTGTTGAAAGTTTGGCTGTTTTCTCAGGAATCAGCTGCTCCTTCCCTTCAAAGGATGCAAGGTGGTGACAGCAGCAGTAGCAATAGCAGCCGCAGCCTGGTGAAGTCCATCAGGACAGTGTCTGGGACCCTGACAGTAGAACATGTGGAGCCCCCTGTTGTCCAGCACAGTCTAGCAGATTAGGGAGGCAGACTGGTGTTTCAGGGAATGGGCCGGCCAAAGTCTGGCATGCCTGCTTTCCTGACATCAGAGGGGAGCTGGTGCAACAGAGCAGTAGCCATGGTAACCATGTGTGCGGCTACCCTGTTTGGATTCACACAAAGCAGGTGAGTCTTACATCAGGACACCTGCGTGTGCCAGGCTGATCCAGTCTGCCCCAGCCTCCGTGTCTCCTTTGTCTGGGAGCCCCAGGCAAAACTTAAACACAGGAATATTTGATCTAAAAGATTTCCCCCACCTCTAGTCTATGTTTATGTGCCTGGGCCACATCCCGCCCCCCGTCCAGGGGCATTTTGCTGGTCATACACTCACTGGACCTCAACACTAGAGTATTTCAAAGATAATTCCTGTAAAGTGAGATACTCAGCAGACTCATAGAATGGCGGATGTCCTAAATAGCACTCTGGCCTCAGAATCAGCCCTAAAGGCACTCGGATCTGGCTGAAAAGCCCATGAGAGTATTTCAGGCATGGAAAGCCAAGACACTCTGGCAAAAAGATCTCTGTGAGTGAGATCCCAGTGGAAAGAACAGGTCTTCAAAGAGGGAGGTGCCTTTCTCTGAAGGGAGGAGAGAACCTCCACTTTGACTATGACCTTGTCTAAACAAGATAAGAGTCGGAGAACTCAAGGGGCTTCCATAGCCTTGGAAACTCATGACTGGTGCATAGGGAGATTACTGATGCCATAAACAGGAGTGTCAATTTGTAAAGTCAACAACAGGAGTCACTGTGCACTTACTCCTCATGTAGGATCTCTGTCCTTAATGTGCTGTACACTGAGGCTTAATGCTATAACGAGTACTCAAACAGTATATTTCACTTTGTGTTTCTATGGGGGTGCAAACTGTTGAAATCTTTACTTAATGTACACTAAACTGATCTTCTGTTAAAAAAAAAAAAAAAAAAGAAACTATCAATTCCCAACTTGACTCTCACTGGGATTAAACATGACAATAGGTCTGATCTGATTTCATCATCATTTTAAAAAAATCATCTATTATTTTTCACTTTATGTTTCTGTGTGGGAACAAACTGTTGAAATCCTTACTTAAGGTATAATAAGCTGATCTTCTGTATACTAAGATAATCGAAAATGAATCTTGATGTGAATGGAAGGGGAGAGGGAGTGGGAAAGGGGAGGGTGGTGGGTGGGAGGGACGGTATGGGGGGGAAAGCCATTGTAACCCATGAGACGTACTTTGGAAATTTATATTCATTAAATAAAAGATAAAAAAAAAAAGATAATTCCTGTATAAAACTGTCATTAGACGCCATCCCCCATATCCCTCAAAATGATAGCTGCTATCTTCACCTGGGGTTTCCCAGGCACTGAGACACATAAGGTCATTTCCAGGTATTTAGAACCTCTGCACACATACATTTTGACTACCAAATGAGTTTCTCAACTGGTGCTGTATTTTCCATACACATAGAACAAAAGTAGACCTTTTAAAAAAGATTTATTTATTTATTTTGAAAGTCAGAGTTATATAGAGAGAGGCAGGGATAGAAGGACAGAGAGATCTTCTATCTGCTGGTTCATTCCCCAGATGGCCTCAATGGCCAGCACTGGGCTAGGTGGAAGCCAGGAATCAGGAGCCAGGAGCTTCTTCCAGGTCTCCCACATGGGTGGCAGGAGCCCAAACACTTGGGCCATCTTCCACTGCTTTTCCCAGCTCATTAGCAGGGAGCTGGATCAGAAGTGGAGCAGCCGGGACACGAACCAGTACCTGGGGGGAAACCAGCATCACAGAGAGCGGCCTTACCCACTATGTCACAACACTGGCCCCAGGTTTAGCATCTTTCAAAAGAAATAATGACATAGCTACTTACTCTTGAGGTGCATCCTAGTTCTTGTCCAAATGACCCAAACCTGGTCATTTCAACATCTCATGGTGTCACCATGAGAAGAGGCGTGGCTCTCTGAATGGTCTTGCAAAGTGTAAAATTTTTCAGGCCTAAAACAATCACGATTTCATTATGCTCATGGCTTCTTCAGGTCAATAATTTAGAATGGGCATAATGGAGGGGGGGGGGAAGCTATCCTTGCTGCACGGAAAACTCGAAGGTTGGCAGTGACTGCCTGACCAGGAGCTAGAATCCTCTGAAGTCTTGCTCATTTCCACTTCTGTTACAGTCTGGGCAGGGAAGATTCAAAGACTAGAAGTGCCAAGATATGGTCTCTTCACGTGGCTGGCCTCTTCACCATCCAGTGGCTTCTGGGTGGTCAGATGTCTCACATGATGACTCAAGGCCTCAAGCATCAGTGTTCCAGCAAGCAAAAAGGAAACAGGAATCATCTTTTCTGGTCTGGCCTCAGAACTCACAGTGTCACTCCCACAACATCCTGTGGGTTCTAAGCAAGCCTTCCTAGAGTCAACAGGAAGGGACAAAGACCTCATTGATCT
Organism: Oryctolagus cuniculus; assembly: GCF_051225735.1. Taxonomy (NCBI): domain Eukaryota; kingdom Metazoa; phylum Chordata; class Mammalia; order Lagomorpha; family Leporidae; genus Oryctolagus; species Oryctolagus cuniculus. The sequence continues at coordinate 82,229,729 of NC_142888.1, read as the reverse complement.
ATTCTATAGGAAAATCTATCAAAGACTTTGGGCCATATTTTAAGAGATAAAATATAGAATAATATAAAAATCACCACAGTATCCATGAGCCAGAATTTATGCATAATTATCTTGCTAGGTTTGCTTCAGATCATGTTTTTAAGCAAATAAAATGCCACTTTTTAAAAAAACATTATTTGAAAGGCAGAGCTACAGAGAGGCAGAGGCAGAGGCAGAGAAAGAGAGAGAGATTGTCCATTCGCTGGTTCACTTCCCAAATGCCTGTAACGGTTGGAGCTGGGAGCTGCGCTGATCCGAAGCCAGGAGTGTCTTCTGGGTCTCCCACATGTGTGCAGGGGCCCATGGACTTGGGCCATCTTCTGCTGCTTTTCCAGGCGCATCAGCAGGGAGCTGAATCATAAGTGGAGCATCCATGACTCAAAATCAGTGCTCATATGGGTTGCCAGCACTGCAGGCAGAGGCTTTACCCACTAGACCATAGTGCTGGCCCCAAAAATGTCACTTTTAAAGAAAGGACTCCAGCCTACTGAGCTACATGTTTCTACATATTGATTACCTGTACAGTCTCCTTTGTAATAATAGGTAGCATCTTTTCTGAGTGCTTACCAGCTACCAGGCAGCATACTTTTATGTAGATTTTTCTCAGTAATCTTATTAGGTGGGTATTATAACCATTCCTGTTAACAGATGGAAAAAAAGTTGAGACATAGCGAGGCAAGTTGCACAGCAACAGAAAGCTAGGGCTTCTATCCAACTCTGTAAATGTTTATTGAGCACCTACAATATGGCCCTTGCCTTATTCATAGAATTTGTAATCTTGTATGTGTCACCTCATAACAACAAAGATTGTGAAAAGTGCTACGAAGGGAAGGGACTAATGTCCTAGGGATGTCAGGGGTCGACAGAGTCAACATTTGAACTTGCTCTAATTTTAGAAGCTACATGCTCAACTCCTGCACTATAAAGACTCATATCTTTCATTTGGTTTGGGATTGGAGACCTAGCAAAGCTAGACCCAAGGCATGTGGCATCCCTCACTCTAACTACCAGACTGTACATCCTCCCTTTAACTTTCATTTGAGTTGCTTTGGCCAGCAATTCATTGCTTCGTGCTCATTTATTTTGCTTGTCTCAGATTTTTCCTGGTAGAGCTCTCTTGGCAGTAAGCAATCTTGTCACACAGAGGTTCTATAAAGCAGACATGTTTAGACTATCTTTAATAAAATAAGGCGGCCTCCCCCCATAATTAACACTGTTGAGCATATATTTAAACCTCAAAAGTCCCCACGTCCTGATTCACCCACCCTGTATTATAAAGGCATAAGTCAGCTTTTATCACTCAGCAAAATAATCGTTGAATGATTTTCTTGGAAACTCTAAAAGCTTGGAGAGAAAATTAAGTGGTTTGGTCCCACAGGGAATATAACTGGATCTTCCAGGCCTATTTGGCTAGGTTATATTGCCCAAAGATTTAGTAAAAAAAAAAAGGGGGGGTTGATTTTTTCACCCATGTTGACCTCAAGCATGCGACACATACGTTTGTGAGATTTCCCATTATGTGCCAGACTTGGGTTGCACTTTTATGACAATCAGGTTGTATCTCTCTTGCAATTTAGTTTTATGCCACTGATATGGTGGGTCTTTAATGAAAATGTCAGACTTTATTTCTTTGGAAATAACGACACAGGAAATGATTTGAGTGCCCCTAAGCAGCAAGCAAAATATAAACAAACAAACAAACAAACAAAACAGAAATCCAGCCAGAAGACTGTCTTTTCTGGTCTCAGTGCTGCACCTGCTCTGTGCCTAGTTTTTTGGGGCTTAGCAGGAGAAAAAGGCAAAGTCTGCACTTCTCTTACCAGAGGAAGCAGGCTTATTTGAGTTCTCCAGACAACCTTTTTTTTTTTTTTGAGATGTAAATTCGTATATCATACAATGTACCATTTAAAAGTATACAGCTCATGGTTTTTAGTATTTTCATTCAATGTCATGCAACCTTCACTGCTGTTTAATTCAAGACCATTTTCATCACCCCTAAAAGAAATCTCCAAGCCCATTAGCAGTCACACTGCATTCCCACCTGCCACCCACCCCCTGGCAACCACTCATTTAGTTTCTGTTTCTATGGATCTGCCTATTAAGGACATTTCATATAAATGGGACGAACCCTACTTCTGCCTCTGTCCCAGTTTCCCTTCTGCCATACTAAGCTGGGCTCCTGGATTGCTCAAACAGGCCTGTTGAGCTAGCTGAATCTACACAAAGCAGGTTTCCTTTTCTCTGACCCATCTCATCCTGCCTTTTCTGATTCTCTCCAGTCTTCATCTAAATCTACTCATAGTTATCAATCAATTCACAAGTATTTACTGAACCATAGGGACTCACAACTAATAACATAAAATTGAGTACTTGTTAAGAGGGATATTGCAAGAGTTCATGAAAATGCATATTATGAGAAGCCTATGCACAGAGTTCAAAAATCTTTGTACCAATAAAACTTATCTTTTAATCCCATGTCCACAAACTTTTTGAAGCTCCCATATGTGAGTCAAGAGGAATGACTGGGGCCAGCATTGTGGCACAGCAGGCTAAACTGCAGTCTAAGATGCTGTCATTCGATATCAGAAGATATCAGAATGCCAATTCCAGTCATGGCTGCTGCACTTCCGATTCGGTTTCAAGCTACTGTGTACCCTGGGAAGCAGCAGGTGATGGTTCAAGTACTTGGGTCCCTGCCACCCATCTAGGAGACCCAGTTGGAGTTTCTGGCTTCTGGATTAGGCCTGGGGCTTGGTGCAGGCATTTGGGGAGTGAACCAGCAGATAAAAGATCTCTTTCTATCATTCTGCCTTTCTAATAAGTAAATAAGTAAATCTTTAAAAATGATCAGAAGAGCTGTCTGCAAGCTTTACTTGCTTTAACTCTTGATGCAACAACTGAATGATGGAGGTATTATTATTATTCTGACAGATGATTAAACTGAGGCATAGGAAAAATAAGGGACTTAAACACAGTTAAGGTAGTGGTAGAGCTTGCTGGAAATATATGTGTATATATTTATATATATGTTTATATATATAAATAAAATGTTCTTTACCAGAGGGCAGGTGATGGGTGTGACAGACAGGCGTGGTGATAAAAGAGAAGATATGGGACCAGCACCATGGAGCAGTGGGTAAAGCTTGCACTGGCATCCCTTATGGGCACCGGTTCGAGTCCCGGCTGCTCCACTTCCTATCCAGCTCTCTGCTATGGCCTGGGAAAGCAGCAGAAGATGGCCCAAATACTTGGGCCCCTGCACCCAGGTAGGAGACCAGGAAGAAGTTCCATTGTCCTGGCTCTGGCTGTTGCAGCCATTTGGAGAGTGAACCAGCAGATGGAAGACCTCTTTCTCTCTCTCTAACTCTGCCCTTCAAGTAGATAAATAAGCCTTTTTAAAAAAAGAGAGAGAAGACTTGGTTCCTTAGCTCAAGGAGGTGAAAGAAGAAACAGATCACATACACAGGTGCTATTGAAGCATCCTTGGTGAGCAGAGGTCAGCAGCCTCCAAATCATCAGGGGGCTTTGTTCAAATGCAAATTGCTGGGCCCTACCCTTAACCATTTCTGGTTCGGTGGGTCCTGGGTAGGACTGCAGGAACTGCGCTCTCTCGTGGCCCTGCTGCCATGAGAAAGAACCACTGTCTCAGCGCACCTGGCAATGTAGCCCCAAGCAGGGCAGTTATGCACGTTCAGCTAAAGCAGGACCTTTGGCGTGATGTCTGTGCTGCACTCTGAGTCCATAACCTGAGCGAGCTGGCGAAGGGAAGATGACCACTGAGTGAAGATTAGGTCTGGTCCTGCTTAAAAGTGCCCTCTGCTTCACTGCCTCCTGCTGCCCACACATCCAGCCCAAACTGACAACCCCGCTCCTGGGTGCTTCTCCAGCCTCAGTCCCAACCTCTGAGCTGCGCCCACCTGACGGTCCAGCAATTGCAAATTGCTCTCTGAGTTCCCAACCTTTCCTACCAATCTATGTCCCAACACCGTTCCCTCTTCCTGAAGTGCTCCCACGCATGTCCCCCACCACGATTCCAGACCCAGACTACCAGCATTCAAATGCAGGCTCTGCCACTTACTAGCCATGTGACCTTAGGCAAATTGGTTAACTTCTCTGTACCTCAGTGTCCTCATCTGTAAAATGGGGGTAACAACAAGCCTGTTGTAAGGATTAAACGAGCTAAGCAGTTTCACTATCATTATTATTCCTTTTCTGAAATCCAGCTTAGGCATCACCTTTGTCTTCCTTGTCATTCTCAGCCCCATGCCCACTAGTGCTATCACCTGTTCCCTCTGCCCACTGTAGTCACTCTGTACCTCTAACACACTTCTATCCTGATCCCCACTCTGTTCTTTGGTAGCTGTGTGATTGTGAGCAAGTGAGCACTGACATCTCTGGACCTAGGTTTCCTCATCTGTACAAGGAAGATGAAAATAGCATCTCCTAAAGTCTATCTCTTAAAGTCATTGCTGATGTCAAAGAAGGCAATGAATGAAGGAGCTCTTGGTGCACTACTCAGTACTTAGTAGAGGCTCAATAAACCATAGCCATGATTACTTTGAATTGCACCCTATGGTTCTGAGAGATGAAAGGATTGATCCTTCTCTGGGTAAGGTGGTGATGCTCTTATCACAGAAGTAGTTGGGAGGGAAAAGTGGTTTCAGAAGAGGGTGCTTGAAAAAGATGATGGAAAATGGAAGTCAAAGCTAAGTGCATTTTGAACTACCAAGGAACACCTGGTTCCTGGTTCTAACATTAGTGTATTCTTTTTTTTTCTTTTTTTGACAGGCAGAGTGGACAGTGATAGAGAGAGACAGAGGGAAAGGTCTTCCTTTTCCGTTGGTTCACCCCTCAATGGCCGCTGTGGCCAGCGCGGCCGGCGCACTGCGCTGATCCGAAGCCCAGAGCCAGGTGCTTCTCCTGGTCTCCCATGGGGTGCAGGGCCCAAGCACTTGGGCCATCCTCTACTGCACTCCCGGGCCACAGCAGAGAGCTGGCCTGGAAGAGGGGCAACCGGGACAGAATCCAGCGCCCCGATCGGGACTAGAACCTGGTGTGCCGGCGCCGCAAGGCGGAGGATTAGGCTAGTGAGCTGCAGCGCTGGCCATTAGTGTATTCTTTGCTTTGGCCTCTACCTACCCCCAGACCTCCTACCTTGTTTTCTTTGAGGGCCAACACCTCCCGCCTGGTTCCTGAGGACACTGTTGCAAGCCCTTTGGCTCAGTCTGCTTCCTCTGCCTGAGATACACTTTCTCGCCTTCTTCCTCGGAGGGGTTGCCATTCTTGAAGGTTCAACTTTTGGTGTCACCGGATCCACAGGCTACCCTTTAGCCTGTGGATTCCCTGCTGCCCGCCCTGTGCTTACTTCCATCCAGTGCCCATGATCGTTTCATGTACCTTTTTTGTTTATGCAGCCATCTCCCCAACCAGACTGTGCCTTTATTAAGAGTCATCTCTGTATCTCCAGCACTTAGCCCAGCACTTGCTCAGTATGGGCTGTACGGAGCATTTGAACGGGCCAGTACGGGCTGATGGAGCATTTGAACTTTACTGAGCACACTGAGCTGTACTGGAAACAGATTGAAGATTATTGTTAAAATGTCAACAGGTTGACAAAGACAAGTCACATTTCCTAAAAACACTATATAAAAAATACCTGCGCATTCTTCTGGTAGTAGGAAAAACAGATTATCTGCTCTATGATTTGGGGGGGAAAAGGGCTTTAAACAAGTTTTGCCATTAAAAATCTTGGTGAACACTGCCATCTAGTGATAGCATTAAGAAATGCTTGCAAATAAGACCTGCAGTTCCCCACGCAGGCATGAAGAAAACCCTTGAGGCTGCATTTACACAGAGAAAAATGAATGACCAATTTATTGTGATGTGCTTTTTCACCTGATTGTTCTTATTAATTGAGGCAATAAAGGTTTGGATATCTCATTCGTTACTCACCATGTCCTATTAATGTGGCTTGCCGATGGGGCAGGGATTTTCCAGGAGAGACTAGATGGAAGCTATTTAGTCCCCACAATCACTTTGAGTGTCAGACAATGTACCTTATTTTTTTCAAATGGAAAGTTTGATTGGCACAGATTTGCTTCCGGGTACTATATAATCTAATTTTACACAAGAAGCAATTAAGGAATAAGACACAATTACATTTGACTCAAGCCATTGGCTGGCTGTGTGTGTGCAAAATAAGCATACTCAAATGTATCTATATGTGTTTTAGACATCTTGGCAGCTATTTGTACTTTTCTTAGGCATCCTCAAAGAATTTGAGGATGTCCTGCCCTTGGAATCACTCTGAGCCTCTTCCACCACCATGGGAGACGTTACAGATAACAATTTCGGTTCAGATGGCTGCTCTATCACCAGCTGTATTGCCTTGGGCAAGTTACTTAGCCTCTCCATGCCTCTTCAATTGCAAAATCAGAGGGAAAGTACTACCCATCTCATTCAGCTTTTGTGAAGATTCAGTGAGATACATGCAGAGAGCTGATGGAAGGGTGTAGGGCACTTTAGTTAAGTGCCAACATTTGTAGCAAATATTTTTCTAACAACCACTTTTCTCTCCTGAAATGAAATAATGTAACTATTACACACATAACATTATGTATTTGTATGTATACACACACACACACACACACCCCACAGACACACATGGGAGAGGGAGGGAGGGCAGAGAGAGAGAGAGAGAGAACCAATCGCAGTGTAAAGGAGAAATCAGAGGAAATTATTAGTAATAGACCATCTGTAAAGAATCAGGCCACACCTTACCAGCAGACTTTGAGAAATGAGCAGCAACTAGTCCCTGTGTATAGAAACACCCTGAATACAGACAGTACAAGTACAGATGCATACAGGGGCTTTACATTATGAACCCAATTGCTATAAGCAGCTTTGCTGTCAGCAATGTGAACTTTAAACATAGTAAACAAATCTAGAGAGATTTCTGAATAAAATAAAACACACTACTCCCTCAAGTTACATTGCAGTTGCATTCCGGGAAATTTCAGCATATACTAAAACAATTCAAAAAATCCTTCGTGTTTCTGTATAAAGCAGAGTTATGTTGTTCTGGGCACACGTAATTATTAACAGATTTTTTGGGAAAATATTTTACTTATTTATTTTAAAGCCAGAGTGACAGAGAGGGAGAGAAGAGAGGTCTTCCATCTGCTTGTTCACCCCCCAGATGGCTGCAACAACCAGGGCTGGGCCATGTCAAAGCCAGGAGCCAAGAACTCCATTCAGGTCTCCCACGTGGGTGCAGGGGCCCAAGCACTTGGGCCATCTTTTCCTGCTTTCCTAGGCACAACAGCAGGGAGCTGGATAGGAAGTGGAGCAGCAGGGGCTTGAACCGTCACTCCAATATGGGATGCCTGAAGTGCAAGCAGTGGCTTAATCTACAACACCAGCCCCATTAACAGCTTTTTTTAACCTCCACCAATAAACATGAGTGGTGGTAGGGGATGTCATTCAAACATTGGGTAGAATCTAGAGCATTCTTTATCGTGTGGGACTGTCAAGCTCACAGGGATGTTATCTAGCAACCAGGCTTCTTGTACACTGCTTTCCCCGCCCTTGTGAAACCAATCCCTGCCTGATGCACACTCATCTTCACACTGAACCACTGAATGACACGGCTGTAACACACACATCTTAAGGGGAAATTGAACCAGGGCCCTGATATTCATTATTGGATTCACCTTGAAGAGAAGACGCTAAGGAGACTTGGCTGGAGACTTACTGGGTGGGATATGGGAGAAGGGTCTTAACCTCTGTAGATTCTGTTATGTTTTGAGTCTGATGAAGCTCAGAGGGAAAGGAGTAGAATGGGGGATTGAGAGTGATGGAGAGAGTGATGAAGAGGGCAGGATTCAGATACTAAATTTGACTAGAGAATGGCTAGGAGTGATTGCCAAGGGAGTAGGCAGCCCACGTTGGGACCCAAGCCAAAAAAATTACAGCTCTGGAAAGGCAGCAGATTGGGGACCATGAAGACAGACAAGACAACAACCAGGATTGAAATAGCAGGCAGAGCAAGGAAAGGGGGTCTGAATACAGACAGTCTTCCATCCAGCCTGGAGTCTGGCCGAATCTCCATTCAAAGCCCAGTTCCGATCTTACTGTGTGAACTTGCAGGTGTGAATGCAAATCGCAGAGCCTCACCTTCCTCTCACCTGTACGCTGGGAAGGCTGTCCGTGCCTGCCTCCCCTCTCCAGTGGTGGTTGTGAGAATGCTGGAGGCCTATCTGTAAAGCGCTGGGCACATCCCACACAGGTAGGCTGACTGCGATTATTACCACCTTCCCTGCCAAAGCACTCTTCCTTCTGTGCCTACACGTGCTCAGTGACCCCAGCCTGACACCTGGAGATGACCACTGACTTCTTCCTCAGCCTCATGATCCTGCCAAAGCATCCTCCGATGGTTCACTCCCCAGTTGGCCACAATGACCGGAGCTGTGCCTATCCGAAGCCAGGAGCCAGGAGCTTCTTCGGGGTCTCCCACGCAGGTACAGGGGCCCAAGGACTTGGGCCATCTTCTACTGCTTTTCCAGGCCATAGCAGAGAGCTGGATCGGAAGAGGAGCAGCCGGGACTAGAACCGGTGCCCATATGGGATGCTGGCGCTTCAGGCCGGGGTGTTAACCTGCTGTACCACAGCGCCGGCCCCTCAGTTTTGCTTTTTTGAACTACACATGTCAGCAGCGGAGCACTGTGGTTTCCTTCAGTGCTTCCAGGCCTCCGAAGTTCTTAAAGGGGCCTTGACTACAAGTGCTGCAAATTTTGAATTGTGACTATGACAGTTCCGGGATACTTTGGCAGGGAGCCCCCTCCTGGCCACCAGCTCATACTATTGCACTAGCTGGTGGTCTGCACTATGCTGTGGGGAATGAGTTCCTAACTGCTGCAGAGGTGTTCCAACCTCCTATTTAGGAGGAGAAGTAGGAGGGTGGGCTCCTCTGGTAATGGTGAGGATATGAAGGGTGCCTTGGGGTGTGATAGCTTCACACCCAAGTGTCTGCTCTGTTCTACCTGAGGCCTTGGTAAACAGGGCTTGCTCCTCCTCCTCTCCCCCTCCCCCTTCCTCACTGAGGCCCTGTCCCCATCAAGCCTTCCTAACATGCACCTTCAGAACACAGGCTCAGACACATCCATCCCAACTCCTAGGACAGAGGTAGGTAGATAGAACTCCTAAGAGTCAGGGTTCTTAAAGCTTAAGTGCAGTGGAGCCCTGTGGCCCATGAAATCATCAGAACGCCTCCTTAGACACATGTTCTTAAATGCCTAAAACAAAATACACAGGAATAAAAAGGAAGCCTAATTATACTGAAATAACAGTAATCAAAATATTAAAGTGCTATATTTGCTTCTTTATCACACATTAAATAACACAATCTAGTGGTAGGTCTTTAGTGCTATAATTTCCAAGTAATTTTGAAGTAGTGATGAGCATAAATGGTATTTGAAGACATTGTAATGCAGTTATTGTAATGCAGTGTGCAACCATCTGTGACTTCCATTGATGACAAAGTAGCAGGTACAGCTAATACAACCTTGGGTGGCAGTTTATGTTCATAACCACAGGAAATGCTACATTGAATGGAAGACAACTGAAGTTAGAAGGAGGTAAAAAGACAGATGTGTTTTCTGCGTGTGAGTTCTTCCATTAGTTGGCTAGACCTCAACTGGGAAGGTCAGGTATGATGTCCCTGCCTTATAGCATGGCTGAGGGAAGGAGCTACAGGCTGTAGCCTTGGCTACCCCCTTGGCAGGTTCTTAAAGAGGGTGGTCAGGAAGTTCACAGAACACCCTCAAAGGGAGGAGATCAGCTGCTAGAGCAGCCGCCTTCCCAGCTTCTCACTCCCCTGAGATCAGGTTCCTACACAAAGCAGGAGCTGAGGCAGGGCACCAAAGACTGCTGCTGCTTTAGATCTCATTGTTCTGGGATCACTTCCTCTTTTCTCCAGAGGGTGGCATAGAGGCAGAGCTGGAGATCCCTTGGCAGCTGCACTGTGAGACATGCCTGCCCACAGAGGAGCAGCTCTGGCCTCTCCCTGGCGAATGTACTTGCCAGAATGAGTAGCTGGCAAGAGAAATCTGCCTTTTCCTTCCCTCAAAGAGCAGGTGATGACCCTGAGAAGCATGAGTGGAAGCACCTTGCTTGACTCCCAACTGCCTTAGCTTTGGAGGCAGAGAATGGCCCACCTAAGAAGATGGAAAGCAGCTGGGGTTGAGGTTTGGTCCTGCAAGGCAAGAGGGAGAGTAGGCATTCCCACTGAGAGACACAATGAGAGGGCCAGTCAAGTCAGCTGCATTAGGAAAAAATTATGGTGGATTAATACACTCAGTGTCAGACTCAAGTTTAAGGTCCAGAGTTTACATAAGAAGTCAATCAAAGGATGGAAAAGCCAAAAGGCCAGAGTCTGGCAGGGATTGGAGCAGAGATAGCTGCAGGGTAAGTACCAAAGGGAGAAATGGGCATCACAGCTTGCCACTAAGGATCAGCAGGTGTGTCCAATAAGGACAGGGAAAGCTGGCCTCAAAGATGCAGTGTGAAGGAGTCTGGGGGTGCAGGAAAGCACACAGTGGATGTCAGTGGTGCTGGGACATAGCACGTTCTGGACAGAGGACACCAAGAGCAGTTGTGTGCAAATTCAGCAATTGAGCTCTGAGGCCCTTAGACTCTTATTTAGGTGCTCCTTCTGCCAAAAGAGGCTGCACGGTATTTTAAGTGTTTGGGCACTGAAGCCGCACTGCCAAGCTTTGTATACCGCTTTGCTTGTTACCAGCTGTGTGGTCTTAGGTAAGTTACTAAACCTCTCTCTTCCTCTGCCTTCGCAGCTGTAAAATCAGCATAAAATTACTCAACTCAATGGGTTATTGTAAGAGTTAAAAGTAGACAATAGAGATGAAGTGGTTCAACCAGTGGGTGGCACAGAGTCCAGAGTCATTTCTGTGTGGATTAGCTCTCCGAAGCTCAATCTCCTTATCTAGAAGATGAGGGTAGTACAACCTTGCTTCACCAGGTTGTTGTGAGGACTAAATGAGATAATATATGTAAAGTGACTAGTGCAAATGTAGGATGTACTCAGTGTTAACTCCATTTATTGACCAGTGGGTGGCAAAAGATTCAAAGTGCATCTTCCAAATAAGTAGTTGGTAAAGATAAAGAAATGGGCAGGACCTGCAAGATATTATCAGTAATGGAGGGAGTGACTATGATGTCTTCATAATTAATGTTGTGCTTTTTTTTTAAACTTCTTGAGTTTGTTTTTTCTTTACCATGAATGAATTACAAAATTCAGGAAATACTAATGGGTTATCAGTAGAAATTATGGACCATCCGTGATCACTTTATACCTTTTTATATTAAAAAGCAAAAGGCTGTGAACTGGGGCCTTTGCTCAGAGCATGTGGTTCTGAAGACTCTGAGGCACACAGGAAGATGCAGGTCATCTTTTTAAGGCTATTGACAATGACCACTATTTTGTGGCATGGGAAGGAAGTGGTCTGTTTGAATGCCCAAAATAGTGTATCTTGCATCACAGGCAGTGGACCAGCAGCCTCTAAATCTCCTAAGAGTGTTGTCTGAAAAGCCAGATTCTGGGCCAATGTTGTGGTGCAGCAGGTTAAGCCACTGCTTGTGCCGTCATCCCATATGGGCACTGGTTCTTGTCCTGGCTGCCCACGTCCAGTGCAGCTCCCTGGTAGTGTGCCTGGGAGGGTGGTGGAGGACAGCCCAAGTCCCTGGTCCCCTGACACCTACTTGGGAGACCCAGAGGAGGACCCTGGCTCCTGGCTTTGGCCTGGCCCAGTCCTGGTCCATTTGGGGAGTGAACCAAGTTTCTCTTTCCTTCTCCTTCTGTAACTCTGCCTTTCGAATAAATAAGTTATCTTAAAAAAAAAAAAAAAAAAAAAAGAAAGAAAAGGCAGATTCTTGGGGCCCAGCCAAGAGTCTCTGGATTCAAATTTTTATGAGTTGGGCCCAAGGACCTGTACTTGTAACTAGTTCCCCAGGTCATCCTGAGACACCCTAAATTGTAAGGCCCGCTGATGGCTCTTGCTTCAGACAGATCTGAACTCAAACTCTCATCTAGCTACTCCTCGGCTATGCTGAAGTGCACACATATGCTAAAGTAGAAAAGGTTGTCTAGGTCTCAGGATGCAAAGAAAGGTATAAAGGAGGATAGTTTCAGTGCCCAGCTAATGAGTGTGGTAATGATCACCCAAGATAATAATGTATGTGAAATGTCTAGTACAGTGCCTAGCTGCCATTATTAAATAATGTGGAAGAGCCCTTCTCTGTCACAGGTGTGGGTTCTGAGTATCTCCCAAGTCCATTTGTATGGCTGGGACTCGACGTCCACATCCACAATGCCACAGGGGAAGGTCATGTACATGAGCTCTGAGGTTCCTCCCAAACCTGCCAGCTTAGCATTCTCTATGAGGAGGAAGCGAAAGGAGCACTTTGAGTTGGCTCTCTGGAAGCCACCTAGGTCACTGTCAAGCAACACATGCTTCTGAGTAGGGTCTTGAAGAGTGAGTAGACATTTGCCCGCATGTACAAGGGATCTTCAAAATGTTTCTGCAAAATGGATATTTTGAAAAACACTTCACATATTCCTAATTTTTGTGTAAAAATTAACTTATCTTTTCTATTTTTTGTAAATAAAAAATTTAATTTCTTTAAACAGACACAAGAACCGATTGTAGCAAGTTTTTTGAAGTAGCCTGTTAGAGTACTGCTGTCAGGGAAGTTCTTGCCCAAGCAACTTCAATTTGCCCCGCCTTGCAATCCTTGCTTGGGCCTTGCAGCTACTTAACTGCCTTCTCCACCACTTCTCCACTGCCCTCGTCTGCACTCTGCTCTTTATTCGCAAAAGTGTTTCTCTCAAAGGCCTTTTCCCTGTGACCTCTCACTAGCTGGTATAGATATCCTTTCTCCTCTTTGCATTTCCCAGGTATGCCTGACAAAGGGCAGGTGGGAGCAGCCTAGCTAACTGGTGACTGGCTTTCAAACTGTAACGTGTATTAAAATTACTTAGGGGCTTGTGAAGCATACAGATTCTCAGGCACCATCCCAGAATGGACCCAACTGGAATATTCAGGGATGGGGCCTGGGCATCTACACCAGGTATCACAAAGTGTGGCCAGTCTACAGATCACCTGCGTCAGAGTGAACTGAAGTGCTTGCTCTAAAAGGAAGTTCCTGGGCTAGGCTCCAGACATATTGAATCATTTCCCCAGGCTTAGGGGTGATTGTGTGATTGTAGTAGAGTGGTGGTTCTCAAGGTACTCCCTTCCCAACCCCTCAACAGCATCAGCATCAGCATCAACTGGAAACTTGTTAGAAATGCAAACCTGGAGGCCCCAGATCAGACCCACTGAATCAGAAACGCTGCGGGTTAGGTCAGAAGGCGTGTGTTTTCACAAGACCTCTGATTGGCATAGAGGCTCCAATTTGCAGGCACTGTGCTAGGGGCTCAGCACCCCACATCCCATCTCTTGGATGCCACATCACAGTGGTCCTGAGGCCCCACCAGTTGCTGCTAAGTATGGAAGTCATTTACTGCTTGCCTTCTGTGGCAGTTCCAGCAAGTGGAGGCTCACAATATTTTCTCAGCAGATCTGTTTCAGAGATCTTCTTGTGGCAGGTTGGTCACTGGTGCAGTGGTGGAGGGTGCTGTCTCCCTAAAGCATGGGGGAACCATACCAAGTTGTACAAGGGCTGGGTGGAAGTGAATAGGCCTCAAACATAGTTGGAGTCAGAGGAAGTCTCATGTCTTCTTAAACAGGTCCTTCACAGGGGTGGTTAAGCTGGGTAAATGGACAAAATCCTCAGGTGGTACCCTAGAGTTACTCAAGAATCTGTTACCCCTTTGCTGACTCAGCAGTTTTGCCAACTGACATTCGTAGATATCAGGTCCAGCCTCTGCCTGGTATGGCTTAAGGATTCGTTCTCTGGATTTTCAAATAAGCATTTTAGAAAATATTTTTTAAAATATTATTTGTATGTATCACTTATGCTTTCCATACAGAAAGAACTATACGGAGGGCTTTACATAGATGATTATCCCATTAAAATTCTTACATCAGCCCTGTGAGTCATGCAAGAAATTGAGGCTCAAGAAAGCTTGCTGAAGGTTGCACTGTTAGTAAGTGGCAGAGCTGAGAGTTGAAACAGCTTGTCTGACTCAAAAGCTTGTGCTGCTAACTGTTCATTCATTTTCTTTGTCATTTATTTATTCATTCAATTATTTGTAGACACAATACTATGGGACAGATCTGGTCTAGGTTTGGTCATGCAGTGTAGAACATGAGCAAAACAGATAAAATTCTCCTCAGGGGGCCGGCGCTGTGGCACAGCAGGTTAACACCCCGGCCTGAAGCGCCAGCATCCCATATGGGCACCGGTTCTAGTCCCGGCTGCTCCTCTTCTGATCCAGCTCTCTGCTATGGCCTGGAAAAGCAGTAGAAGATGGCCCAAGTTCTTGGGCCCCTGCACCTGCGTGGGAGACCTGGAAGAAGCTCTTGGCTCCTGGCTTCGGATCGGCACAGCTCCAGTCGTTGTGGCCATCTGGGGAGTGAACCAGCAGACGGAATACCTCTCTCTCTGTCTCTACCTCTCTCTGTAGCTCAGTCTTTCAAATAAATAAAATAAATCTTTAAAAAAGAGAGCTGTGCCTCTAATGCATAAGGTAGACAATAAACTAGGTTAATAAGCATACATATAATGTATATGATCATTTTAAGTGCCAACGAAAAAATAAATAATAAAGCAAAATGGGTGATACAACATGTTTTGAGGGAAGGAGCTAAAAATATGGTGGCCAAGAAAGATCTCATTGAAAAGATGGCATTTAATCAGCAGGCAGAAGCAAGTGATGGGGCAGCCATGCAGATGAAAAGTACTTGAGACAAGGGAAGCAGCAAGTGTACAAACTGAGGTGGCAGAGTCTCTGCTGCACTAGGGAAATAAGGAAGTAGCCTTTGTGAGTGCAACAGAACAAATGCAAGGGAAAGGAATAAGAGATGAAGTCAAAGAGGTCATTGAGGGATCCGATCATATACAACCTCTAGAACTTTGTCTCTTACTCTGAGACTGAAGGGTGAAGTGTGACTTATTTCAGATTGTGGCAGTTTCACCTCTGCTGCTGTGTAAGAATGAACTGAAGGCGGCATAGGCAAGATTGGAAGACTGGCTAGAAAGCTATTGAAATAATTCAGGAAAAAGATGATGGAGTTAGAAAACAGTCTGACAGTTCCACAAAGCTTAAATTTATCATTCCCATATGAGCTGACACTTCCTATCTTAGGCTTTTACTCATAAGACATTTTAAAATTACGTATACTCAAAAAACTGCATATGAATGTTTATAGCAACATTATTCATAATAGCTCCAAGGTGGAAACAACCCCAATGTTCATCACCTGATGAATGGATAGACAAAATATGATGTATGCACACAATGGAATACTATTCAGCCATAAAAATCATTTACTGACTCATGCTGTAACATAGATGAGTTGGTTTTAAAATATTTGTTTATTTATTTGAAAGTCAGAGTTAGAGAGGGAGATACAGGGAGAGACAGAGAGAGATCTTCCATCTATTGGTTCATTTCCCAGATGGCAGCAATGGTCAGGGCTGAGCCAATCCAAAGCCAGGAGCCAGAAGCTTCATCTGGGTCTCCCATGAAGGTAGCAGAGGCCCAAGCACCTGGGCCATCCTTTTCTGCTTTTCCCAAGCCATTAGCACAGAGCTGGATTGGAAATGGAGCAGCCAGGACTTGAACCAGCACCCATTGCAGGTGGCAGCTTTACCCATTATGCCACCATCATGGATGAATCTTGAAAACATTTTGCTAAATACAAGAAGTAGGTAACAAAAGGCCACAAAATCACTTTATATGTACTGTTCAGAACAGGCAAATCTACAGAGACAAAAAGTAGAATACTGGTAGGTAAAGGCTGTGTATGTGTGTGTGTGTGTGTTTAGGTGTATAAGGAAATACATGGGTGACAGCTAAAGGGTACAGAGTTTCTTTGGAGGGGTGATGAAATGCTCAAGATTTGATATTGGCTATAGTTTCCAAACTCTATAAATAAACTAAAGGGCTCAATGTACATTTTAATTTAGTGAAGTGTATGGTGTGTGGATTTTATCTCAATAAAACAGTTTTTAGAAAGGGTTAATGGAGACCTGAGCCATAGAGGACACAGTAGAGGTGGGAAAAGTACATGGGTTCTGGATGTATTTTGAAGACAAAGTGGACAGGGTTTTCTGATGTGGGGTAAATAAGAGAGAGAGTAAGGATGGGTCCAAGTTTTTTTAGTTGGAATGGAAAGGTGGAGTTGCCATTAACTGATATTGGAAAGCCTATGGGAGGGCCAGGTTTGTAGGGGTAGTGATGGTGTTTATTTTTAGACACATTAAATTTGAGATGCTAATTAGACATACAATAAAGAGCCAAGTATCAAAAATCAACAGCCTTTGTATACACAGGCAATGCCATGGCTGAGAAAGAACTGCTAAGATCAATCCCATTCACAATTGCCACAAAAACAATCAAATACCTTGGAATAAACTTAACCAAGGATGTTAAAGATCTCTACGATGAGAATTACAAAATCTTAAAGAAAGAAATAGAAGAGGATACCAAAAAAATGGAAAAATCTTCCATGCTCATGGATTGGAAGAATCAATATCATCAAAATGTCCATTCTCCCAAAAGCAATTTATAGATTCAATGTGATACCAATCAAAATACCAAAGACCTTCTTCTCAGATCTGGAAAAAATGATGCTGAAATTCATATGGAGGCACAGGAAACCTCAAATAGCTAAAGCAATCTTATACAACAAAAACAAAGCCGGAGGCATCACAATACCAGATTTCAGGACATACTACAGGGCAGTTGTAATCAAAACAGCATGGTACTGGTACAGAAACAGATGGATAGACCAATGGAACAGAATAGAAACACCAGAAATCAACCCAAACATCTACAGTCAACTTATATTTGATCAAGGATCTACAACCAATTCCTGGAGCAAGGACAGTCTATTCAATAAATGGTGCTGGGAAAACTGGATTTCCACGTGCGGAAACATGAAGCAAGACCCCTACGTTACACCTTACACAAAAATCCACTCAACATGGATTAAAGACTTAAATCTACGACCCGACACCATCAAATTATTAGAGAACAATGGAGAAACCCTGCAAGATATAGGCACAGGCAAAGACTTCTTGGAAAAGACCCCGGAGGCACAGGCACTCAAAGCCAAAATTAACATTTGGGATTGCATCAAATTGAGAAGTTTCTGTACTGCAAAACAAACAGTCAGGAAAGTGAAGAGGTAACCAACAGAATGGGAAAAATATTTGCAAACTATGCAACAGATAAAGGATTAATAACCAGAATCTACAAAGAGATCAAGAAATTCCACAACAACAAAACCAACAACCCACTTAAGAGATGGGCCAAGGACCTCAATAGACATTTTTCAAAAGAGGAAATCCAAATGGCCAACAGACACATGAAAAAATGTTCAGGATCACTAGCAATCAGGGAAATGCAGATCAAAACCACAATGAGGTTTCACCTCACCCCAGTTAGAATGGCTCACATTCAGAAATCTACCAACAACAGATAATGGCGAGGATGTGGGGGAAAAGGGACATTAACCCACTGTTGGTGGGAATGCAAACTGGTAAAGCCACTATGAAAGTCAGTCTGGAGAGTCCTCAGAAACCTGAATATAACCCTACCATACACCCAGCCATCCCACTCCTTGGAATTTACCCAAAGGAAATTAAATTGGCAAACAAACAAGCTGTCTGCACCTTAATGTTTATTGCAGCTCAATTCACAATAGCTAAAACCTGGAATCAACCTAAATGCCCATCAATAGTAGACCTGATAAAGAAATTATGGGATATGTACTCTACAGAATACTATACAGCAGTAAAAAAATGAAATCTGGTCATTTGCAAGAAAATGGAGGAATCTGGAAAACATCATGCTGAGTGAAATGAGCCAATCCCAAAGGGACAAATATCATATTTTCTCACTGATTGGTGACAACTAACCGAGCACCAAAAAGGAAACCTGTTGAAGTGAAATGGACACTATGTGAAACGGTGACTTGATCAGCCCTCACCCTGACTGTTGATGAGCAACTTGATATGTTATCCCTCTTAGTATCTTTTTTGTTTGTTCTACTTAATACTTTTGGTTGAATATTGTAATAAATACACAATTCTTCTTAAGTGCTGAAACTTAACTGAAAAGTGATCCCTGTTAAATGTAAGAGTGGGAATAAGAGAGGGAAGAGATGTGCAATTCGGGACATGCTCAAGCTGACTTATCTCAAACAGCAGAGTTAGATACGTGCCTGGGGGTTTCCAATTCAATCCCATCAAGGTACCAATGCCATCTCACTAGTCAAAGTGATCAATTTCATTTCACAATTGATCATACTTGATAGGTCTAAGAGTCAAAAGGATCACATAAATGAGACCAGTGTCTGCAAATACTAACTGATAGAATAAAGAGGGAGAGAACAATCCGACATGGGAAGTGGGATACACAGCAGACTCATAGAATGGCAGATGTCCTAAACAGCACTCTGGCCTCAGAATCCGCCCTTAAGGCATGCGGATCTGGCTGAAAAGCCCATGAGAGTATTTCAGGCATGGAAAGCCAAGACACTCTGGCAAAAAAAAAATTACCTAAATAAAAGATCTCCACGAGTGAGATCCCAGTGTAAAGAACAGATCATCAAAGAAGGAGGTACCTTTCTCTGAAGGGAGGAGAGAACTTCCACTTTGACTATGACCTTGTCTAAAGATGATCAGAGTCAGTGAGCTCAAAAGGCCTCCATAGTCTTGGCAACTCATGACAAAAGCCTAGGGTGATTACTGACGCCATAAACAAGAGTGTCAATTTGTTAATTCAACAACAGGAGTCACTGTGCACTTTCTTGTCATGTAGCATCTCTGTCCTTAATGTGCTGTACATTGTGATTTAATGCTATAACTAGTACTCAAACAGTGCTTTACACTTTGTATTTCTGTGTGGGTGTAAACTGTTGAAAGCTTTACTTAATATATGCTAAATTGATCTTCTGTATATAAAGATAATTGAAAATGATAGGAACACACACTTCATTGCAGAAGTGTATTCAAATTCATTAAGGATTTCCACTGGAACCCAAACCAAGTCTGTCCCTTTCAGGAGTGGTTGAATAACAATGTAGTAAGTATTGAAAAATGAGACTCAAAATGAGGGTGCATAATGATCTCCAAGAGCCACAGAATATTTTTGTTAGATGGAAGGAACCAAGACTCTCCCAGGGTTTGATGCACTTATATCTCTACCTGATGATGAAGAGAACTAGATAGATAACCACAGATAGAACACTATGTTATGGGCTCTCATAAACGATGCTGTTTTTGGGTACTGACAAGTAGAATGGGACAGACAGAAGGAGAGAGTGATCACTTCTCCCTGGGGATCCCAGACACTTTTATTGGATGTTGAACTGAGTTATAATGTAAAATGTACATCATACTGTGGGCCACAGTCCAAAGGAGTTTGAAACACACTGTCACAGAGGATCCTGTCATCCCTGCCATCAATTTTTGACATTTTCCTGTAGGCTATGGCAATCTACTGAAGGATTTTAACTAAGGTAATGGCATGATCCAATTTGTGTTCCATCAAAACGTTTAACCGTCTTAGATCAAATTAGCTATGGAAAAGGTGTTAGAATCAAATTAAGTACAGATTGACAGCTGATCTTTTCAAAATTAAATGTTCAAGCTAATTTAATCTGTGTCTCTCAAGGAAGACACTTCAACTTGTCCACATTCATTTAGCTGACAAATATTTTTGGACTGCATATCATGTGTCAGGCACTATGCTAGGCACTGAGAATATAATACAATGGTAGAAAAAATTAACACTGTATCTACCCTCATGGAGATCAGTCTACTGAAGAGTCTACAGAACAAGTGTTATAAGTGGTACAGAGAAAAGTACAGGGTGCTATGGGGTAGAATAGTAGAGCAGGGGTATACAGGGAACAGAGATTTAAATGGGGGGGGGGGAGTTTCAGCATTAGGCCCTCTGGGGAAGTGATCTGTAAGTGGAGAGCTTAAGAATAAATAGGAGTCATAAATGAAGTATGTGGGGAAAGAGCATCTCTGGTCAGGAATAGTCAGTCCAAAGGCTGAGAGGGAAGCAAAGAGCTTGGCATGTTTAAGAACAGAAGGGAGGCTACTGTGGTTGAAGTATGATGAGCAAAGGGAAAGAGGTGCACTAAATGAGACAGGAGATGTAAGTGGGACCAGCAGAGACCACTGTGTGAGATCTAAAGTGGGTGAAATGCTGTGTAAAGCCTGGAGGAATTGGTTTACATTCAGGTACTCACCAGGGTTTCTGGCACATGCATGCTGGGAGCAGGTAAAAGAAGTGATATTTAAAGAACACCACTCGTTCTTTAGAGGCTTCTATTCCAAGTGGAATGTCCCATAATTCCCTGGTCATTTGCCTAGTAGAATGTTCTAAAGTGTCTAGGATAATTCCAGAGATCAGATTGTACCTCTGCAACCATAAAGGCACTCTGTGCACTACACAGCTCCAGAGGTACCATTCAGCCTCTTTGATTGTTTCTGAGGCCTTTATACTTTTCTGACTGCCAATTTCTAGACCTTTCATTGAACCTAGTACCAGTTGCATAATAAATTTACATCTCAGCTAAGGTTGTTGATCCCTTGTTGTGATGCTTGACAGTAAAGCAAGACAGGTCAGGTATACATAGAGGAGGTCTACTTGAACTGAAAGACTTTGGAATTGACAATGTCTGTCACCTCAAAGTCCCAGATAGTAACCCTACAGATTCTAGGATAAACAGGTGGAGTGCAGTGATTGGAAGAGGTCCATAGGTTATGGTCCATTTGGATAGACTTCCTTGTGATTTAGTACTGGTTGATGTTCTTCTACCAGTGTTTTATAAGGCAGAGTACTTTTTGAGAAACCCCTAGTTCCTACAAAGATCATAGATATAAAAACTGACTGCAATTTCTATAAAAATTCCAATCATTGTCTTCATGGCAGAAATATAACGTGTAATTCTCAAATTCATATGGAAGCAGGTGTCAAGTAGCCAAAATTTCTTAAAAAAAATAAGTAGAGAATGCACACATTCCAATTTCAAAATATCACAATGCTCCAGTAATCAAAACATTGTTGTACTGGCACAAGGATAGGCACCTAGACCAATGGAAAAGAATTGAGAGCCCAGAAGTAAATCCACACATCTATGGTAGCTTTATTTTTTTAAATAAAAGTATCAAGATCATTCGATGGAGGAAAAGAATAGTATCCCAACAAATGGTTCTGGGACAACTGGATATTCACATGTGAAATAATGAAATGGATCCTTATACCATATAAAACATTAACTCAAAAAGACCAAAGAACTAAATATAAGAGCAAAATCTATGAAACTCTCAGAAGAAAACAGAGGTAAATATTCTTGCCCTTAAATTTGACAACAGTTGTTCATATATAATACCAAAAGCATAAACAATGAAAGAAAAAAAACTGATAAACTGGACTTTATCAAAATGAAAAACTTTTGTTCATGAAAGGACACTATCAAAAAAGTGAAAGGATGCAACACAGAGTTGAGAGTAAGTATTTGAAATGCATGTATCTCACCAGGGCCTTGTTTGCAGGATATATAATAAAATTCTTACAACTCCAAAACAAAAAGAAAAATGAGACAAGACAATTAAATAAAAGATTCAAAGGATATTGAGAAATAGAGATTTCTCCAAAGAAGACATACAAATGGACAATAGGCACATGAAAAGATATTCAATGCTATTAGTCATTGGAGAGATGCAAATCAAAAGTATAATAAGATCTCATTTCACACTCATTAGATGTGTATAACAACAACAAAAACAAAAAACAGGAGCTGATGTTGTGGCACAACCAATTAAGCTGCCATTTCCAATGCTGGCATCCTATATGGGAACATCGGTTCAAGTTCTGGCTATTCCACTTCCTGTCTAGCTCATCTGGTAAATGTGCCTAGGAAGAGAGAGGAAGATGGGTCTGGTACTTGGGCCCCTGCAACCCATGTAGGAGATTCAACTGGAGTTCCAGGTTCCTGGCTTCAGCCTGGCCCAGACTGGGCTTTTGTAGCCATTTGGGGAGTAAGCCTGCAGATGTAAGATCTCCTTCTCATCCTCTGTCTGTGCTGTCTGTGTTTCCTTCACTCTCCATCACTCTGCCTTTTAAACAAACAAACAAATAAATACTTTAAAAACCAGAAAATAGGAAGTTCTGGCGAGGATGTGGAAAATTTGGAAACTTCACTCATTGATTTTGGCAATATAAAATTGTGCATCTACTGTAGACAAAGGTTTGACAATTCCTCAATAATTTAAACATGGAATTACAATATGACCCAGCTATTCCATTGCCAGGTATATACCCCAAGGAAATGAAGATAGGTACCCTAACAAATACTTGTACATAGACTACTACAGCACTATTCACAATAATCAAATGGTAGAAACAATTCAAGTGTCCATCCATGGATGAATGGATAAAAAATTGTGATACATACATACAACAGAATATTATTCAGCCAGGAAAACAAATGAAATGCTGATCTGTGCTGCAACCTGGATGAACCTTGAAAAAATTATTCTAAGTTAAATACACTAGTCACAAAAGACTACATACTATATGGTTCTATTTGTATGAAATATGCAGACTAGGCGAATTCATAAAGACAGAAAACATGTTAATGTTAACTGGAGCTGGGGGGAGAGTGGTATAGGAAATAATTGTTAAATGGACATGGAGTTTCAATTTTGGATTATGGTTGCACAACTTTGTAAGTGTACTTAATGCCAATGAGTTCTACACTTTTAAATCACTTAAAACACTATATTTTGTTATGTATTTTTGCCACAATAAAAATAAGAGAGCTTTGAGTCTTCCTTTGCAGGAGTTGGAGGGTCTGATGGCTCCCTCAGCACGTCATCATCATCATTATCACAATAAAAAGAATGATTACTGTAATTATATTAGTAGCTGGCATTCTGTGTTGCAGAAATACTAAGCCCTTCTCTAGCTATGATTTACTCTCCTCAACAATTATAATATTACCTAGAGTTCACAGGTAGAGAAAAGGGCTCAGTGTTTAAATACTTTGCCAAAACTAACACAGTTAACAAGCGGAAGACCTGGAATCTTAAGCTAGGCCCGTGATTGCAGAGCCTGCACTCTCACTCAGAAATGTTAGGCAGTCAGGCTAGATAACTAGTGAGACCCCAAGCACTTTACATGATTCAGTTCATGTAATTCTCATATCAACATGATGAGACAGACACTATGATTATCATCATCCTTGTTTTACAGAAGCAAATTGAGGGATTGAGTGTTACATAGCTGCTGAGAGGTAGAGCCCAGATTCAAACTCTGGCCTAACTGACCTCAAGGTTACTCTGCTTAACCATCAAGCTATAGAGTACCCATTGCCCACATACTGACGGAAGTCCTAAGTCTTTGGCTTAGCAGAGAAATGTGGAAACTAGATAGGAGCCTGGGCTTCTGAGGAGGGTCTGGTTTTGTGAGTCGAATTACTTACTTGGATCTGGGTCCAGCATTGGCAGATGGGATAGGGCCCAGAAAGACAATATAAAAACAAACAAACAAACATGTTTTGCCCCCAGAAAGTAGCTAAAGTTTTGAGCCTGTAGCACCAAAAGCCTAGATAACCAAAGATAAAAGTGTTCAGTGGGTAAAATGTAGGTTTTACTGTTGGTCTGATGAGAAACATTTAAATTCACTGTGTGGAGCACCTAGGCTAACACGTTTGGACATTTCCTCATAAGCAACTGGGAGCTATTGAAAGACTTCAACAGAGAAATGTCCTAATTTAGTTTGTATTTCATCAAAATTTTAACCATACTTAGTAAAAATTGGCCCTGGAAAAAGTCTTCTGGTGTGCTTCTCACATATTCAACTTTATATGAGCTTGCCCATCAGGGTGTATCTGTCATTTTTATGATGGCTGGAAACTCATTAATTTATAGATGGTATAGATGGCAGCCATGCTATAGGTACATATGGAAGACTTAAGCACATAGACAGCACTGTAAGCACAGCTCCCAGCCTCAATGGAAGCCACCAGGAAGGCACACAAGGTCCCTGTTTCTAATGACTTCTTCAGGACAGATTATGGTACCCTTGAGCATGTGTGTGAGAATTACATTTTATTGAGTAGCCCAAATGTTGGGGAGTAATGCTTCTCACTTATATTTTTTAGGAGGTTTCACCTCCAGCTCTTAACTAAAACTGATCTTTACTGCCTCCAGGTCACTAAACACAAATATGTCTATAGGGAAGCTAGAACCCAAAATACCAAGCTATTCAGGAAAGGCGTCAAGATAGAAGGTTTTAGAAGTTGGAGGAAAGTAAACCTGGATGAATTTTCCTTTATTAAAGGACTCAGTAGCAGCTTTGTATACAGTGTCCCTGACCTAGGATTATGTTCAAGCTGGCCACAATTAGAGAGGGTACATTAACATTGGCCATGGTGTATCTGATTCTCTTCCTCGGCTTAGGGATGTAGCAGGGACAGTGATTAAGAGCAGGAGTCCTACAATCAAATGAATCTAGGCTGGAATCCTAGCTGTGTGTCTGTCTATGAGTGTGATCTTGGTAAGTCCTTTAATTTCGGTGAGTTTCACATTTCTCAGCTGTAAAATGAGGAGAGTGATAGCATTCCATAGAGATTTTCAAGAAGTATATAATAACAAGCATAAAATGCTTATCACAATACTTGCTACTCAGTAATAGCTCAATAAATATTAACTCAGCCTCTCCTTCAGCTTCTTTTCTTCTTCTGCATTGTTATTATTATCGCCTTGAACAAATTTCCAAGGACCTTACTTGAAGTATTATCCTAAGGGAATCACAAGTGAGAGCCACAAAGACAGTCCACATTCTTTTTTTTTTTTTTTTTTTTGGACAGGCAGAGTTAAAGAGAGAGAGAGAGAGAGGGAAAGGTCTTCCTTTTCCGTTGGTTCACCCCCCAAATGGCCGCTACGGCCGGCACACCGCGCTGATTCGAAGCCAGGAGCCAGGTGCTTCATCCTGGTCTCCCATGTGGGTGCAGGGCCCAAGCACTTGGGCCATCCTCCACTGCACTCCCGGGCCACAGCAGAGAGCTGGCCTGGAAGAGGGGCAACTGGGACAGAATCCGGCGCCCTGACCGGGACTAGAACCCGGGGTGCCGGCGCGGCAGGTGGAGGATTAGCCAAGTGAGCCGCAGCGCCAGCGACAGTCCACATTCAATTTGCCAATCTGTGTGTGTCTAAATTAAGATTGTGTGTGTGGCGGGGTGTGCATGTATGAATTTGAGAGGGTTGGAAAAAGAATGATATCATCAACAGAGATTGTATACCTCAAGGTGCAGATGTGAGGTACGGGAATGAGATCTGGTGTAACAACTGTGCCAGAATGTAAGTGACTTCAGTCACTTTTCATTTTATTCACATGCATACTGTCATGGTTCTTTTGCAAACATTAAAATAAACAACATAGTAGATACTATTCCGTTCCAGACTTCTTCTTACAGGTGTTGGATGCCAGGATTTTCCTCTCTTGGACTTTATGAGCCCTGGGTCACTGCTGTTTAGAAGTGATATGCAGATTCTCAAGACCAGCCCTTTGGTTTTTATAATCCCATTGTGTAAGTTATAGATTTTGCTATATCATCAATGGTAGCCTCAAATCTTCTTTCTCTATGAAATATTAGTGTTTTCTATCCTATGTGACCTGGGAGGGCCATCTAAATGCATAATGGAAGACAAGATCCTAGTGCACCAGGTACAATAAGGAATCTGTCTAGAACAGGGTGAATACTCACCAAAGGGCAGGGTGTAGGAAGAGAGCTAAAGAGGTAGTGACAGATATCTTGAAAGTTCCCAAGCAGTCATCCTTGAGCTTCCATGGTGCATATATGCCCAGAGACAACCTAAGCATTGTCTTTCATTTCACGTTTCCATCATATCTTCCCCAATCACATGTCCAGTGTCCTTTGTACTAGTCTTTAACTCACCAGAGAGTGCCCTGGGGAACTTTCTCAACATCCTGCAGGGCACAAACTGGCAACAAAGATGTCCTCCATAATGCCAGAAGTGAAAAAAGAGGAGTGAAAGGATAAGACAATACTTGTCATGAAAGGAGGTGTTTCTGAATCAGGAATACAGTGAGATGTCATAGTCAGCTTCTGTTGTGGTGAGGTAGGTGGATCAGTCATGTGGCTGGTAGGCGGTATAGCATCAGAAAAATTCTCCTAGCATTGGACTGATTAAACTGCCTCAGTCTGTAGGTGGATGGTACACAGATGGATGAAACTGGGCCAGATGGCTAGGAAGACCATGAAGGCAAAGGATCCTGTAAGATAAATAAGGTGATCCTGGCCTCTGCCTACCTTTGCTTTTTCATTTCATGTGATTCTCCCACTCACTCACTCCACTTGGTCTCTTCTTTCTGTTCCTAAAACCTAGGCCCTTTCCTGTCATTGGGCTTTTGCACTTACTCTTCCCTCTGCCCGGACTATTCTTTGTGTGGCTTGTGATTTTCACCCTTTAGGTCTTATCTCAAAGAAATCTTGATCACTTTGTCTAGAGCTGACTCTTAGTAATTACTATCTTAAAAGTTACACTAATTTATGTGCTGGAATTTATCAAGATTTGAAACATTATTCATCTGTTTATTTTATATCTATTTGTTTACTTATTTATTGTTTTTTTTCTCCTCCTAGCTTGTTTTTCCTCTCCAACAGTGTTGGTTGCACAGCACCAGAGTGCTAGGTACTTGATTCATGCTCATATATATTGAGAAAATGAATGAACGGATGGGAATCCAAGTCAGGATATAATCTGAAACTTTTATATTAGGATGTCCACCACCACCACAAAGGTGATTTTGTAATTATGGAAAAGGTCAGGTTGGAAATAAATTTGGGCTTGATGGTATCTTGGAAACATTTTGGTGTCAGCAGTAAGAGAAACTGATCTTGGGTTGCCCAGACCTATCTTTGGCCTGCATACAATTGTCAGAGTTTGCAGTGTATTGGAGAGTATCTCACAGATGCAGGATTATTTGCATACCTTGCATTTTCTTAATGGTAAGATTCAAAATTTGTTTATTTTTATTTGAAAGGCAGTGAGGCATAGAGTTAGACAAAAAGAAGAGAGATCTTCTATCTGTTGATTTACTCTCCAAATGCCCACAATAGCCTGGGCTGGGCCAGGCTGAAGCCAGGATCCCAGAACTCAGTCCAGATCTCCTAAGTGGGTGGGAGGGACCCAAGTACTTGAGCCATCAAATGTTGCCTCCAAAAGTGTACATTGGCAGGAAACTGGATAGGAAGCAGAGTAGTCAAGACTTGAACCAGGCGCTCCAATGTGGGATATAGACATCCCCAGCAGTGTCCTAACTGCAGAGCCCAACACAAACACCTACCTTAAATACCCATAATTGAAGGTTCGGGATAAACTTGAGTAGATAGGTGGAGTAATTTCAGGGAGGATATTACCACCCAAGATCAACTGTGAGTTTGAAATTCAGTGAGTGCCATTCTACTTAGTCAACGCATTGTGAGCTGTACCAAGCCACTCTGGCAGATATGGCTGGGTCGTGATAACCACAGAATTTCATGTTACCTAAATTTCCTTGGGTAAAGCTGCTTTCCCATCTCATGTCACTTGGTTTTTAGGATATTCTTGGAAGTTCTGACTGCTTAGGATAAAACGGGACAAAACGTAACCAAGAGAAGTAAGTAGCCCAGAAGGGCTAGATAGAAACTTCAGCAATTCCTAAGCTCAGAGAAGTATTTGGCCCCATTTGCAATTAAAATACAAATAATACTAAACTGTATATAGATGTTAAAAATTTCAATGCAGTGCAAAGTTATTTTTCTTGAGATGCTATTTTGGTGTTTCTCTTTTAAATGTCAAATTCTTTGCAAACACATTTCTTAGTTTATTGGTACCCCTTTTTGCCAGTACCCTATATATATGCCTAGTGTGCCTAGAAGGTAAATCAATATTAAGTAGCCACTGCAACTCAGTTGGTCCAGATTTCAGTGGTAGGAGTATTCTTTCACCATGTATTTGGACCCTTGTATGACAACATACATCTAAGGCAGCTTCAATGATTGGTAGGTTTTTCTTGTAAACAATGACATTGATGATATCTGTAGCAAGATTCTTGGAGAATCAGGCAGAAGGGAAGTGAAAATTGGTACCGAGAGTCTCTTCTGATAGAAAGTCCCCACACAATGGTGTTGGCCTAAGTAGCTTTGCTAGCGTATGGCCTGTTGAATTGAAAAGAATCTGAGCAGAAGTGAACAGTCTCTATGGCCATGGCTATGGTTGGAGATTAGAGGAACCCAATCCCCTGTGGTGAAGATCTACCTTTAACAATGTCAGAGCAGAGAAAGAGCGGATGAATGTTCAGCCAGTCTTGGTGAAATTCAGGCATTTTTTGAACATCTTTTGACCCAAGGGTGAATTACTCCTGGATGGTTGGCATGTTGGTCAGACATGAATTGCTTCAAGAATTCAACCTCTTAACTTTTGAATCTACTCTTTACAGTGTGAGCTTAAGGGTTATGCCATTAAAGGCAGTGCTGTCTATGCCAGACCATGTCTTTGCCCTTTTGTTTTGCTTTGTTTTTGAAAGAAGTTTAGGAAACAAAATAGGATGTCATCCAGATACAGGATAGATTGTTCAGGAGGTAACATAAGATGCTGATCGTTGAAATAATATTGGACATTTATTGGGTGCTTCTTATGTCCATGATTCTATTTAAAAAAAATTTGACAGAAACATAAAAACTGAATATATATTTATATAGATTGATAGATAAAGATATATATGGGGCATACCATATAATGTTTGACACATGTAAACACTGTAATATTGAATTGGAAAACAAGCCTATCTCTTTAAAAATTTAACATTTCTTGATGGGGAAAAGATTCAAGATATTGTGATAGGGTTTTTTTTGTAAACTTTCAATTTCTAGATAATTGGTTTCTGTCACTTTATTTTGGTTGTTAGGTGATTTCATAGTTCCATGGAAGTTCTTGGTGCTTGGTGTATGGCAGTGTGCATTGAATAATTAGGTATAGTAATCTGGCTTTGTTTCTGGCGGTCCTTCTAGAAATTCTAAAATATATGGTTACTTTCTCTGAACCTGTTTGACATCTCTGCTACTTCAGCACTAGACAGTGCCATAAGTTGAGGTTTGTCCCAGGTTCACTTTTGGTGTATTTTCAGTTTCACTCCTACAACACTTGCAAGCTCATGTTTGTCTCAAATCTGAAGCTAGTGAGTTTCTCAGAATGAAGTGAGGGGAGTACCTAAAAAGGGAAAGTTCATCCTTATAAGCGTCTTTCTGGGGCTGGCAAAGACCCAGATGCCTATTCTATGGTTGTCAGTGCCATGATGCTAGATTGCACTCTGAGCTTGCAGCCCAGGGGTAGGACCAAAGCTCACCCTGCTACACTCTGTCTACTGCCTAGGTGAACTCACTGACTAATGTAGCTCCTACCAGCCACTGGTGATGATGGCTGGAGTATAAGAGTGGTCAGCTGGAGTCACAGAGCTCCATTTGGCACTGAAGCAGGCCCAGAGGTTCCATCTACAGATACTGCTCTGGGATAGGGGTTATTAGGAACTGCTCAGTGTTGAATTTTATCAGGCTAGTACTGGGTACTAAAATAGTCCTGTGGTTTCCCATTGTCTGTTCAAGGTTACTAAAGGAATGACAGAAGCACCCGCTCAACTACTCAGGCAGACATTAATGGGTCAAACCAGATCTCATAGTCATTAGGACTTGTTTAATCCTGGGTATGAACACCAGGCCTGCATAGTATGTGGTGACATATGCTGAAACAAGTCCATCCAAGCATGGTATAGGTCTCCACCTCATATCAGGTCAAGTCTAGACACTTCATCATCAGGCACTGACCTAGAGATGGTGACCACTATGATCTGCAGTGTTGGACTTCTCCAGCTTGTCCCTGAGACCCAAGATAGAGTTCTGAAGTTCTTTTCTGCCTACCCAAGGTTGGAGGAATATGATATAAGCAGTCCCTTAGCTGCTCAGACTGGCACTAGGCTGGGTCACATCTGGGTTTCACAGTCATTGGGTCCTACACAGTATTGAGGGTACACACCAGGCCCACATGAGGCTGGCAGTGATACAAACAAAAATGAGTCTGTCCCACCAGAGCTCATGTCTCTGTGTGATGCTGGACATGACTAGAGACTACCTGTGAGCACTGGCCTGGAGGGAGAGGCCTTTGGGCTTTGTCAGGTGCTGGATCTTGGGGTAGCAGCCCAGCTCTGAGCTCCAAGGTAAGATCTGGAGCCCCTTTTCCTGTTCTACTCTATAGTAGCTGGAGTCTGACTCTGCTTCCTGGTGGCAGTTGGAGGGAGGGATACAACTGATGGCTTGGTAAAGAAAATGAAAGAAAATTTTCCACACACACACACACATACACACACACACACTATATATATATATATATATAAAAATACATATATATATATATATATATACAAATAATGAAATCCTGTCTTTTGCAGCAAAGCGGATGCCACTGGAGACCATCATGCTTAGTGCAATAATCCAGTCCCAAAAAGGCAAATATCATATATTTTCTCTGATATGTGGTAGTTAATACAGAATACAAAAAAATATAAGAATGAAACTGACATCTTAAGATTTGATTATTGTTTCTAGCCCTTGTCTATGTTCCTGTGGAACAGTGGTCTTTCTACTTTTTACCTGTTGCACATTATGTTTAGTGGTACACTAAGTCTGTGATTATAAAGTAAATTGAAAGTATGTGGGGCTAGTGCTGTGGCATAGCAAGTAAAGCTTCCACCTGCAGTGCTGGCATCCCATACGGGCACCGGTTCAAGTCCCAGGTGCTACACTTCTGATCCAGCTCTCTGCTATGGTCTGGAAAAGTAGTAGAAGATGGCCCAAGCCTTGGGCCCCTGCACCCACGTGGGAGACCCAGAAGAAGTTCCTGGCTCCTGGCTTTGGATTGGCTCAGCTCTGGCCATTGTAGACAATTGGGGAGTGAACCAGCAGATGGAAGACCTCTCTCTCTCTCTCTCTCTCTCTCTCTCTGCCTTTCAAATAAATAAATCTTTTTTTTAAAAAAAAGAATGTTAATGCAAAAATTAAATAGAAAAAAGTGGAAGGAAAGGGGGGGATTGAGGGAGGGAGAGGAGTATAGTTATCTTCTTAGAACTGTATCTATGAAATACATAAAATCTGCTCTTTTTATATTACTAAAAATAAATTTAAAAAGAAAGGCTGCCTGGCTATGGAGAATCCAAATGCTCAGTCTGTGGATATGAGCCTAGGGCAGTGATCAAGGGACCCTGGGCAACTCTGAATTTTATGATGATGGTCATAGCATTGGGATTCAATTCCCTCTCCCTCTTTCAAGCAGATGTCTCTCTCCACATTGTGCTCCTTGGAGCTAGGATATGGGGCAAGCAACTCCTTCCTTCTTTCTTCAGTTCATCTTTTCTTATTATTATAATAAAGCCAGGCACTGCAGTCTCTCACTTTATTTCTGCAGCTCTTGTGAAGGTGACTTGTTACATGGATAGCTGTTCAAATTAATGTCTCTGTAGGGACTTGTTCACTGGAATATCTTAGCTACAATATTGCTCCACCGCTTCTTGTCCAAACCAGATCCTATCCCTATTCTATTGATTAGAAAACTAAGGTCCCAGCACTGTGGCACTGTGGGTCAAACCACCATTTGCAACACCAGCATCCCATATTGAAGTGCCAGTTGATGTCCCAGCTGCTCTGCTTCTGATCCCGCACCCTGCTGATGTACCTGGGAAAGCAGTGAAGGATGGCGCAAGTATTTGGGCCCTTGCCACCCATGTGGGAGACTTGGATGGAGTTCTGAACTCCTGGTTTCAGCCTGAACTAGCCCAGATCACTGTAGCCATTTGTGCAGTGAACCAGCAGATGGAAGATCTCTCTTTTGGTCTCTCCGCCCCACCCCCCCCCCCCCCCACGCACACAAACCCCTTCTCTCCCTCTCTGTTGCTCTGCCTTTCAAAAATTGAATAAATCCTTTAAAAAATAAAACTAAGAGACAAGATAAATAACTATATCAAGATTATACAGATAGTAACTGGAAGAGCTAGGATTCAAACCAAAATAGTCTGACTATAGAACTCATGCTCTGGAAACCTGTGCTACATGACTATTGTTAAATGTTAAGCTCTCTTCCATTTTAGTAGATACTGAAAGATATTCAGGTCAATACTCAGGCCAAATAAGATCTCTATTACTGTAAATTTCCTTTGAATGAGGTGCAACTTCCACTTGTCACTTTCTAGGAAATGAACATGTAGGCCTCCAGAAGTCCAATTTCATAGTGATACTTCACAGATCACATCCTAGAGCTAGGAAATCAGTGTGAGCAAGTAGCAATGATGCCGTTAAGATCATTGTTATCCAAGTAAAGGCAGAACTTTCCGTTTTTCCAAGTTAGAAACATTCCTGGGGTCTCATCAAGAGACAAAAATAAATTGCTGTAGAAAATTGGTGTCTTAGTCTTGGATTCTAAAATAGAAAAAAATGAACTGAGAAGTAGCCTATGTCTTGGAGTCCAGAGTGAATGGCACAGCTTGACTTGAGTTCACTGTGAGGGCAATTTTCCTACTCACTGCCAGGAAACTCCTCACAAAGGGTGTTGTTTTGTGTAATCCACAATGGAGGGGGCACATGAGGTGCTGGGTAACTGTATCATTTAGTTATCAAGCAGAAAGCCTGAATTTTACAGGAGACAGCCCCTTTGAGGACTTCAAGGCAAGAAAGGCTGAGGGCCCAGGGGAAGGGTGTATATATGTAGAGGACTGCACCAGCCTCTCTACATTTTCTCCCACTTGCAGCTTAATGGCATATCTCCTTGATTACTGATCTCCTTCACAGGTGGTGTCTGTCAGTCATGTCAACAATAATAATAACAGGTGGCATTTGGGATTACTATATATCAGGCATTGTGCGTAGCACTTCATACGCATCATTTCAATGAACCTTCATGATTCCTATTCTATTAGCATCTGTTTTTTTTTAAAGATAACAAAACTTGAGCATGGAGAAGTTGAATGATTTTCCCATGGTGCCAGAGCACAGTGCAGAGCCAGTAAGAATCCCTGATAACCTGAGTCCAGGTCCTGCCCACTTTACTTGGGTGGCAACAAGCATTGCTGAATCCTGCCTTAAGTCCCTTGCAATCACTGTTCCTTCTGCATGAAACAACTTCTCTCTGATTGTCACATGGTTGCCTCTTTCTCATCATTTAGATCTCAACTGAAATATCCAGAGAGGCCTTTCCTGATCACCCAGTCAAAAGTACCTGCTGCTTTATGTCTGTCACATTACTGCATACAAATCATGTTATCTTTGTTGTCTTACTTGCTTTTTTATGTCCTCAACCAGAATGAAAACCTCATTAAGGTGGATATTTTATTTTGTTTTAGATGTACTTATATCACTAATACCTAAAATAGTGAGTGATACATGATAGGAAGATGATAGAGATTTGTGGACTGACTGATTTTGCCATGTAATCCCTGACTAGCAATAGTTTGTGTTTGGCAAGGTGGGGGATTCAAAATCATAAAGGGATTCCAGAAATTTCCTTAAAACCCTGAGAAAAGCATGAACATTTCTCTTTTTTAGAGATTTATTTATTTGTTTGAAAGGCAGAGTTACAGAAAGGCAGAGCAGAAAGAGAGAAGTCTTCCATCCGCTGGTTTACTCCCCAAATGGCCACAAAGGCTGGAGCTGGGCCTATCCATAGCAAGGAGCCAGGAACTTCTTCTGGGTCTCCCATGTAGGTGCAGGAGCCCAGACACTTGGGCTATCTTCCACTGCTTTCCCAGGCCATATCAAAGAGCTTGATTGGAAGTGGAGCATCTGGGACTCGAACTGGTGCCCATATGGGATGCCAGCACTGCAGGTGGTGGCTTTACCACTATGCCACAGCACCAGCCCTGAATATTTCTTATTTATTAAGAATTTCAACAGCCTAATATGCCATTTCCTTCTGTGCCTCTCTAAATGTGCCATTCATAAACATATATTTCTTGAGGATACTCATTCTTTGATATCTGAAGGCAATTGTTCCAGGACATCCCATCGATGACAAAATTTATGGATACTAAATATCTTGTATAAAATGGAACAGCATTTGTATATGACAACCTAAACATATCTTCCCATATATTTTAAACCAGTTCTAGATTATTATATTACTTAATAGAATGGAAACACTTTGTAAGTAGTCATTATACTATATTATTTATGGATTATTGACAAGAAAAGAGTCTGTACATCTTCAGTACACATATAATATTTTTTCAAGAATTTTCTGTCTGTGTTTGATCGAATCTGTAGATTTGGAACTGTGGACATGGAGGACCAGTGGCTCTTGCTACAAATAGTAACTGCAGCTGGATACAACATCCTTGGGATTCTGTCTATTCAGAGCAGCAGCTTAGATGTGAGAGCAGAGAAGGATTTTGATGTTTCAGAGAGAAGGGAAGCAATGGTGCCTGAGATGGATGCAGGGTAGAGGGGCCTTGATGGGGAAGGTCATGGAGTTAATCTCAGTTACCTTAATGATTCTCAAATAATGGCCCTGAAGGCCCTGCAATGACAGATATGCTTAACAGAGATCAAGCAGCAACTCCTACTTGGATATCTGCCCTTAAAACCCAGTACCCTTAGAATTACTGTTTGAATCATCACCTTTTGTATAGGAGGATATCCTGCAGGTTCTTCCAAGGGTCTCGTCATTCTCCTAGGTAGTGCCTAAGTGACACAGTGTCCATGATCCTGGGAGTAGAAGTGTGCTGATTGTATTATCAGTAAATTGAAGAATGCTTGTTAGCAGTTGTATTGAAATATCTGGTTGCTGCTCTTGGACCTATATTACCTTCCAATTTATTCCTCATCCTCACTCTTTTCCTGATCTGCTCTGTATCACAGAAAAACTCACATCTGCAGACCACCTCCCAGACCCTTATATTGCTGGGCTTCCACCTAAGTTCAGCTTAATGGGAAGCACTAATGCAAGATCAGAGAATGGGAGACTGGGCCTGTGAGTGGGGACTGAGAAGACAGGATATTTTTTCTTGTTTTATCTGCCTCTACTGACATTTTTGGCAGCAGCAGTGTCTTTTTGATGGTCCCAGCTTCTACCAGACAGTAAAACCTTGGGGTCAGCTTCCATTTCATGATCTTAGTCCTTGGATTCTAGTAAGCCTGTCTCCTTCCTTAGTTCCTTCAGCTATGGTGGTAGAAGTTTCTTGACTGGCAATCTTTTTTTGTTAAATTTATTTGGCAGGTAGAGTTATAGACAGTGAGAGAGAGAGAGAGAGAGAAAGGTCTTCTTTCCGTTGGTTCACCCTCCAAATGACTGCTACGGCCGACACTGCGCAGATCCAAAGCCAGGAGCCAGGTGCTTCTTCCCGGTCTCCCATCAGGGTGCAGGGACCCAAGCACCTGGGCCATCCTCCACTACCCTCCAGGGCCACAGCAGAGAGCTGGACTGGAAGAGGAGCAGCAGGAACTAGAACTGGTGCCCATATGGGATGCTGGCGCCGCAGGCAGAGGGTTAACCAAGTGAACCAGGGTGCCAGCCCCTTGACTGGCAATCTTAAGTGTACCTCACTATCTGTTGCTGGCTTTTCAGTACTTTCATCACCTGTGTAGGCAGTTTCCTATTTTAAAACCTTGCATTCTAAATACATGAGTATTTTTCCTCTTCCTGATTAAACTCTGACTAAAATACTTGATTCTGATTTGTTTGGAAGTAAATACAGATGATCTAGATAGTAAAATGACCTAGTGAACCTGGACTTGCAAGAGTAGGAACTGTGTCCTCAAAATCAGAATAGGGTTAAAGACAAATATTTAAGCCATGGTAAAAGAAGAGACATTTTTTTGAAGCATTCTCCACTGCCAGTAGATTGTGGCACCCATATAAAGGGATAAAATTGGAAATGAAATATTGGGTGATGGCAACAAAGGTTTACTTATATATCAGAAAGAGACTGCAGCAGATATAAAGATTAGACCATGGCTAATCTAGGTGGTATCATGGCATAGAAGAAGATCTTGGCTTCCAGTTTCTCTGGCTAACATGGAGAATAGGGCAGATAGCCTCAGCATTCTGTCTCTTGTCCGGGGATAATAGTCACCAGCTCTAAATCTCAGGCACATTTTATTGAGATCATCTCTTCCCAATGTGCATGTGAAGCCACATTGGTCAATGGTTGCTGAGATGGGATAACTGCAAAGTTCTCAGCACAAAGAATTTCTCAGCGTGGAGTTGCCTCCTGTGTCTTTTGACACTCTGGAATTGTGGAAGAGGAATCTAGTAGACAGTTTTTGTATGAGCTAAGCTTCTGACATGAAATAACCCACATCCTTAATGAAGAACTTCCAAGCCAAATTTTACCAGTTTATATAATCTGGGCCTGTCTTTCTGGAAGAGCAGTATTTGGAAAGCCAGCAATTACATATGAGTAGTATTTGGAGAAAACCTGGAATCTCTAGGTATTTTGGTTGGCCCAAGAAAGGGACCTTGCTCTCATTGGCCATTGCAGATTTGACTAGCATTACATGAATGGACAAAAGATGGCATCCAGAGGTTGACCATGGAGTCTGACAATCTTTATTTCTCAAGATTGGGCCGCAGTTAGTGTTGTTAAAGATTGTCTGGGGCTAGTTAATCTAGGGGATATAAACCAGGTCAGTTTAAGAGAGCTCACAGAATGTTTTCTAGGTTTTTTTTTTTCTTTCTAAAAAGTCAAAGAGGATGTAATTCTTAAGGGTTAGAAAATGGATGAGGAACTTCAAAGATGAAAAGACACTCTCTATTCTTAAGTTGACATAGGCATACTTGGAAAGCCATACAAGTCTTCATCCCAGTTATTTATTGGGCACCTAACATGAAGTTGGTTCAAGAGATGGAAAATTGGCAGGTGTGGATGACAACATGAAGACTGTAGTCGTGCTGATGTTAGCGTAGCTCCCATGGAGTGGCAAGTTAGGAATCCCTGTTTTGTTATTTAGAGAAAGATCTTTAGGGTTCCTTCCTATAAGAATAGCGAAGTTCCTTAAGAGCCTTATTTCAGAAAATGTTATTGTGATATTGGCAAGAATCCTCAGCTTCAGAGTCCAGAGGCATTGCATATTAAACTCATAGCTTCATATCTGGCTATTCATGGGTCTTCACCTATCTGATCCATGAGCATAGAATATACATCAAGTGGATCCTGATAAATATTATGATGGTCAATTACAACTGGCCTCTGCAATGTGTGTTTCCTTTCCTAATGATGCCCAAGTTTTGTCTGAGGAGTCACCCCTACTTCACATCCCATCCATATGAATTAGATAATTCCCATATCAGGGCCCCAGGTATTGCCGTAGAACCTGAACCTAAGTTAATATATTTCATTTCCTCAAGATTAAATACTGGTTCAAGAACTGGTATAGGATCATGTCACAACCACTGGGTCTGAAATTTGCTGGAAATACTGGGAGAGAGACACATTTCTCTACTTCTCAGTCCTTGGTTTGAGTCTGAAATATGGAGGGTGAGTAGTTTTGCATCTACTTTGTTACCATGAGAGAAAACCTGGAGCTAACAGGGGCACCATCTTGAACTGACTATCCAATGGATAGCCATTAACCATATGTGGCTATTTAAATTTAAATTTATTTTTTCTAAAAAAAATATTTTTTGAGAGGTAGAGTTACAGACAGAGAGAGGGAGAGACAGAGAGAGAGAGAGAGAGGTCTTCCATCTGCTGGTTCACTTCCCAAATGGCCTCAATGGCCAGAGCTGGACCAATCCGAAGCCAGGAGCCAGGAGCTTCTAATACATCTCTCATGTGGGTGTAGGGACTCAAAGACTTGGGCCATCTTCTCTTGCTTTCCCAGGCCACAGCAGAGAGCTGGATCAGAAGTGGAGAAGCCAGGACTCAAACCCACATCCCTGTGGGATGCTGGCACCATGGGCAGAGGTTTAACCTACTACGCCACAGCGCCAGCCCCCAAATTTAATTTTTTTAAATATTTGTTTTTATTTATTTGAAAGGCACAGTTACAGAGTGGGTGGGGTGGGGAGGCAGAGACAGAGAATCTTCCATCCATTGGTTCACTTCCCAAATGGCTGCAATGGTCGGTGCTAGGTCAGACCTAATCCAGGAGCCAGGAGCTTCTTCCAGTTCTGCCACGTGGCTGCAGGGGTCCAGGCACTTGGGCCATTGTGGGGAGCAATCCGGACTAGACTGAGTTACTGGAATTAAGACTTATTCTATGCATCTGCTCTCCCACAATATGGCGCTGGGAGAGAAGTAAACAGCTTCCGCACAGCTGCCTCCAGTTCAACCAATTAACTGTAGGACTTGCTCCTGATTGGAGAGCAGCGTACTCGGCGTGTGGGCAGCCGAGTTGGGATTGGCGGAGGAGGACTATAAAGGAGGAGAGAGACGGCATGCACCGGGAACATCTATGGGGAACATCTAAGGGGAACACCTGTGCAGCCCCCGAGAAGAGCCGGCCGGCGGTGTGCCGCTCCCCTGCAGAAGTGGGGAATGTGGCCAGGGGGAACCGCCCTTCCACGGAGGTGGAAGGGATAGTAGCCAACCCGGGAAGAACCAGCAGCAAACCCGGGGAGGGCCGAGCAGACGAAAGAACAGCGCAGGGTCCTGTGTCGTTCCTCCACGAAGAGGGGGAGCGACAGGCCATCTTCTGCTGCTTTCCCAGGTGCATTGGCAATGAGCTGAATCAAAAGTGGAGCAGGGGCCGGCACTGTCGTGTAGCAGGTAAAGCCGCTGCCTACAGTGCGGCATTCCATATGTGCACTGGTTCGAGTCCTGACCTACCTTAATGCCTTGAGAGAGTTTCCGGTATACCCTATGGAAAATGAGAACCAGGAAGAGCCTGGAGGAATCCCTGAGTTGAAGAGAAGTATATGAGAGTCCAGATGACCAAGATGGAGAGAGTACTCAGGAAACAGTGCTTAAGAGGAGAGAGCTGGCCGACGCCGCAGCTCAATAGGCTAATCCTCCACCTGCGGCGCCGGCACACTGGGTTCTAGTCCCAGTCGGGACACCTGATTCTGTCCCGGTTGCCCCTCTTCCAGGCCAGCTCTCTGCTGTGGCCCAGGAGGGCAGTGGAGGATGGCCCAGGTCCTTAGGCCCTGCACCCGCATGGGAGACCAGGAGAAGTACCTGGCTCCTGCCTTCAGATCAGCGTGGTGTGCTGGCCACAGTGCGCCGGCCGCAGTAGTCATTGGGGGGGGGGGGTGAACCACCGGAAGGAAGACCTTTCTCTCTGTCTCTCTCTCTCTCACTGTCCACTCCACCTGTAAAAAAAAAGAGGAGAGAGCTGCACTGAATGAGAATCCCAGGCATCTGCAGAGAGTCCTTATTGAGAATGAGCATGATGCTTAACAGCACATGCCTGGGAGAAAACTATGCATGATCTGAGGTGGAATCATCCAACTAACTTGGAGGAAAGAGTACTCAAAAAGAGTAGAAGGCACAGGTTCAGAAACCATGCTTTTTCCTATCAGCCACAGTGAGAAAATTCATAATTCATGTAGAATTAGGTAGAATGCTCATAAAGTTATTATCTCAGTAGTGGAGAATAATTATCCCTGTTTGGGCGCTTCTACAGGCCCACTTGACAAATCATAAAGAGGACATGAGGATGCTGAAGGATCAAACTGTTTCCAAGTAACAACTACATCTCAGATGAAAACTCAAAAATAGTTTTAGGAATATAAAAATATCCTGCACTCAACTTGCAATGTTTGACAGCCAGTTAAAACATTATAAGACATAAAAAGAGGTATGAAAATATGACCCATTAATAAGAGTAACCAGTTAGTGAAAACCAACCCAGAACTGACACAGATCTAAGAATTAACAGAGTGGTCTATACATAAAAGCTGTATTTCATATGTTAAAAAACTTAAGCAGAGACTTAAAAGAGATTTAAAAGACCCAAAGCTGACTTCCAGGGAAGACAGCTACAATGTGCAAGATGAAAAATACATTGGATGGTATAAATGGTAGATTAGACATTGCAAAAGAAGCTATCAGTGAACTTCAAGATGAAGATGTAGCAATGAAAACTATCCAAAGTAAAACACACAGAGAAAAAAAAAAATTTGAAATTGGAAAGAGCATCATTGAGTGATCAGAAAACTTTATGCATTCTAATTTGTAAGTTATTGGAATCTTTGAAGAAGAGGAAAGAAAGTGAGTGGGCAGGAAAAATATTTGAAGAAATGCTGGCAAAAATATTTCTAAATTTGATTAAATTATGAACCTAAAATACGGTGCAGCTAAATATTCCACATGCACAAGTAATAGGAGAAAAACTACCAGTTTAATACCAGTGCTAAATAGAAAATCTTAAAAACAGATGGAAATAAAGATACATAATGCTTTGAAGAACAAGGCTAAGGATCATGGTAGATTTCTCATTAGAAACAAGGCAAGTTAGAATAGTGGGCTTATATCTTTAAAATACTAAGAGGAAAAAAAATCTGCCAATCAAAAATTCTATAGCCAGCCAACGTATCTTTCAAAATGGATGAAACCTGATGGTGACACACAAAGGAATGAAGAGCACAGATTGATAAATATATGAATATTTTATGAATTCTTAAATTGTTTTAAAACTTAATTGTTTACACAATAATAATAATACATTACAAAACAACACAGTGTGGGTTTTCATAATGTATGTAGAAGTATAATAGTGACATAAAGTGATACATAGTGACATAAAGGAAGAAAGGGGGAAACGGTAGTATATACCACTTTAAGGTTGTATTTGAAGTGGTGTAATATCACTTGACAGTTGACTATGATGAGCTATAACAATCTATGTTAAAAGCCCTTAACAAACACTAAATTCACAAACCAAAGATTTATAGCTAATGAGCCAACAAAGTAGACTCCTAGAATACAAAGTAAGAAAGAAAAAAGAAGCACAAAGACCAGACAAGAAAAATACCAAATAGCAAGATTAGAGATCAAATCAATCATATCATTAATCACATTAGCTGAAACTGGTCTAAGCACTCTAATAAAAAGGCAAAATTGCATAAAAAAACAAGGCAGTTATATGGTGCCTACAGGAAACACACTTGACATATAAAAGTACAAATAAATTAAAAGAATGGATAGATATGATGCTAACACATGTCAAAAGAATCCCATCCTATGCCAAAAACAAATCCCAATAATAAATTTGAAAGGATTTGAGTTCATACAAGTTATCTTTTATTTTTTAAATTTTTATTTAATAAATATGAATTTCCAAAGTACAACTTTTGGATTATAGTGGCTTTTCCCCCCCATAACCACCCTCCCACCTGCAACCATCCCATCTCCCACTCCCTCTCCTGTCCCATTCTTCATCAAGATTCATTTTCAATTATCTTTATCTTTTAATGATCACAATTAAATTTAATCAGAAATCAACAACAGAAGTACCTCTGAAAAATCTCCACGAATATTTGGAAAATAAATAACATTTCTTAATAACCCGTGAGTAAAAGAAAATCAAAATGGAAATTAGAAACTATTTTTACCGAGTGAAAATGAAAACATAAAGGCAAACACCATATGATCCTGCTTATATGTGTAGTATAAAACAGTCAAGCTCAGAAATGTAGTAAAATGGTGGTTACCAAGGGCTGGGAGGTAGGCAAATTGAGGAGATGTTTGTCAAAAGAAACAAAATTTCTTGGGGCTGGCACTGTGGTGTAGCGGGTGAGGCTGCTGGCGGGTGGAGTCCCGGCTGCTCCACTTCCAATCTAGCTCTCTGCTATGCCCTGGGAAAGCAGTAGAAGATGGCCCAAGTCCTTGGGCCCTTGCACCCCTGTAGGAGACCTGGAAGAAGCTCCTGGCTCCTGGCTCCTGGCTTTGCATCAGCACAGCTCTAGCCATTGCAGCCATCTAGGGAGTGAACCAGTGGATGGAAGACTTCTCCCTCTCTCTCTGCCTCTCCTTCTCTCTCTGTGTAACTCTGACTTTCAAACAAAACAAGTAATTCTTAAAAAAAAATCAAAATTTCTCTTAGATAGGAAGAAGTGCAACAGACCTATTGTACATCATTGTTACTACATTGATTAACGATTTGTTAATTTGAAACGATTTGTTAATTTGAAAATTGCTGGGGTTGGTGCTGTGGCGTATTGGGTAAAGCTGCTGCCTGCAGTGCCGGCATCCCATATGGGCACTGGTTCGAGACACAGAGACACAGCTGCTCCACTTTCAACCCAGCTCTCTGCTGTGGCCTGGGAAAGCAGTAGAAGATGGCCCAAGTCCTTGGGCCCCTGCCCCTACGTGAGAGACCTGGAAGAAGCTCCTGGCTCCTGGCTTTGGATTGGCACAGCTCCAAATTGTGGCCAATTAGGGAGTGAACCAACAAATGGAAGACCTCTCTCTGCCTCTGCTTCTCTCTTAGTGTGACTCTGACTTTCAAATAAATAAATAAATCTTTTAAAAAAAGAAAATTGCTAAAAGAATAGATTTTAAGTATTCTCCATAAGATGGTAAGTATGTGAAATAATGCATATGTTAAAAAGCTTGATTTAGCCATTCTACAATGTGTACGTATATCAAAACATCATGTTATATGCCAAATATACAATTTTTACTTTAATTAAAACAAAGAAAAGCAAAAATGAAAACACAACATAATAGAGTGTGTGAGGTGCTATTAAAGCAGTACTTAAGGGAAAATTTGGAGTCCTAATGCTTAGTGTGAAAAAAAATTCAAATCAATGAACCATGTATCTACCTTAGGAAGCTAGAAAACACGAGCAAATTAAACAAAAAGTAGCCAAAAAAAGAAAATAATAAACAGAGAGTGAAAAAAATCATTGTAATCAGAAGAAAATCACAATAAAGAAAATAAATGAAATAAAAATATAATCCATGGAAGAGAACACTGATAAATTAGGCAGCAAAATTTGAAACTTTTCATCTTCAAAAAGTACTATTTAAGAAATGAAAAGCCAAACCACATTCTGGAGGAAATATTTGTAATATGCTACTCTCTGGACTGTACTCAAGAGTATAAAAGGGTATTTTAAGAAGTTCATGGAAAGTTTGAACTAAAACATAACATTTTCTATGAACCTTTGAAGACGTCATATATAAAGAATGTCTACAGCTCAAATAATAAGAAAAACTACAAGTTAGAAAAAGAGTTTAACAGATACTACACCAAAGAAAATATGAGGGGGTCTTAAAAAAGTTTGTGGGAAATGGATTAAAAATTTTGTGTGAAAATAAGCTTCTTTCAATTCAATTTCACATGAATTTTTTGAAGTAATATCATATACAATTGGACATTAAGCATACAAAAGGATGCTCAGGGGTGGGCATTGGGCACAATGTTCTAAGCCACCATTTGGGATCCATACCTTCTGCATCAAAGTACCTGGGATCAAATTCTGCCTCTGCCTCTGCTATTTTTTTTTAAGATTTATTTATTTATTTGAAAGTCACGTTACAGAGAGAGAGAGAGAGAGAGAGACAGAGAGAGAGAGAAAGGTCTTTCATCCACTGGTTTACTCCCCAAATGGCTGCAATGGCTGGAGCTGCATTGATCCAAAGCCGGGAGCGAGGAGCCTCTTCCAGGTCTCCCACACAGGTGCAGGGGACCAGGGACTTGGGCCATCTTCCACTGCTTTCCCAGGACATAGCAGAGAGCTGGATTGGAAGTGGAGCAGCCGTGTCTCAAATCGGCACTCATATGGGATGCCGGCACTGCACTACACCACAGCACTGGCCCCCTGCCTCTGCTTCTAACCGGGCTTCCAACTACAGTGCCTGGGAGGCAGCAAATGATAGCTTAAGTCCTGAGTCCCTGTCACCCACATGGGTGATCTGGATAGAATTCCTGGTTCTTAGCTTAACCCTGGCCTAGCCCTAGCAAGCATTTGAGGAATGAATCAGCAGATGGGAACTCTGTGTCTTTCTGTCTCTTTCTCTGTCTCTATCACTCTTCTTTTTAAATGAATTAAAATGAATAAATAAACATTTTAAAAATAAAATACACTCAAATTGTTAAATGTTATCTAAAAATTGATCCCACATTGATGTGTCACTTCATAGCCATAAGAATGGCTAAATTTGAAATGACTAGTAAGACCAAGTGTTGGTGAATATGTGGAACTAGAACTCTCATACATAGCTGGTAGGGGTGTAAATGGTACAGCCATTTCATGAATCTGTTTGACAGACTTTTTTTAAAAAAATATATTTATTTTATTTTATTTGAAAGTCAGAGTTACACAGAGGGAGGAGAGGCAGAGAGAGAGAGAGAGAGAGAGAGAGAGAGAGAGGATGCATATTGTATCTTCCATCCACTGGTTCACTCCCCAAATGGTTGCCAACAGCCAAGTCTGGGCCAGGTTGAAGCCAGGATCCTGGAACTCCATACAGGTCTCTC
This sequence comes from Oryctolagus cuniculus, assembly GCF_051225735.1. Taxonomy (NCBI): domain Eukaryota; kingdom Metazoa; phylum Chordata; class Mammalia; order Lagomorpha; family Leporidae; genus Oryctolagus; species Oryctolagus cuniculus. The sequence continues at coordinate 82,185,012 of NC_142888.1, read as the reverse complement.
ATGTGGATGGCAAGGGCCCAAGGACTTGGGCAATCTTGCACTGCTTTCACAAATACATTAGCAGGAAGCTGGATTGGAAAGGGACCAGCCAGGACTCCAATCGGCATTCCAGTATGGGATGCTGTCATTGCACCACAATGTGGGCCCCTTGATACAGTTTGCTATAAAGTTAAACAAACACTTATCAATTGACCTAGTAATTTCGATCCTGAGTATTTAGCCAAGAAGGGCAAAAAGAAATCTCCATAGGAAGACTTCTACATGAACATTCATAGCAACTTTATTTATAATAGTCAAAAACTGAAAATAAGTCTAGTATCCATCAACAAGTAAATGAAAAACAAACTGTGGTATACCTGTACAATAGAATACTATACAGAAATTAGAAGGAATGAAATGTTGCCACAAGGATGAAAGTCAAATGTGTTGTGCTTAACAACAACAAAAACCTAGGCAAAAAAGCACATGTATGTAATACACCATTTATATGAAACTCTAAAAAAGACAAATCTGATCTACAGCGATATAAAGTAATTATTGGTTGCATGGGACTAAGCCTAGTGTTGGGAACTGACCAGAACTGACCAGAAAGTGGTACAAGAGAAACTTTTGGGGTTACTGAAAGATTCAATATTTTTATTGTCAAAACACCAAAATACACACTTAAAAACAGGTACGTTTGGAATAAGCATTGTGGCACAGTGGATTAAACCACCACTTGGAATGTCAACATTCCATATTGGAGTGCCAATTCAAGTCTTTGCTGTCGCTCCCCCTCTTCGTGGAGGAACGACACAGGACCCTGCGCTGTTCTTTCATCTGCTCGGCCCTCCCCGGGTTTGCTGCTGGTTCTTCCCGGGTTGGCTACTGTCCCTTCCACCTCCGTGGAAGGGCAGTTCCCCTGCCACATTCCCCACTTCCGCGGGGGAGCGGCACACCACCGGCCGGCTCTCTCGGGGGCTGCACAGGTGTTCCCCTTAGATGTTCCCCTTAGATGTTTTTCTTAGATGTTCCTGGTGCATGCTGTCTCTCTCCTCCTTTATAGTCCTCCTCCGCCAATCCTAACTCGGCTGCCCACACGCCGAGCACGCTGCTCTCCTCCAATCAGGAGCAGGTCCTGCAGCTTGTCAAGTTGGTGAGAGGCAGCTGTGTAGAAGCTGTTGCCTCCTCTCCCAGCGCCATATTGTGGGAGAGCAGATGCATAGAATAAGTCTTAATTCCAGTAACTCAGTCCAGTCCAGGTTGCTCCCCACATTTGCTACACTGCTTATGATCCATCTTCCAGCTAATGTGCCAGTGAGGCAGCAGATTATGGCTCAGGTATTTGAACCCCTGACACCCACGTAGGAGACCCTGATAGAATTCTTGGCTCCAAGCTCCTGGCTTTGGCCTGATCTAACCCTGGCTGTGGTTAAATATTTCAGGAGTGAACCAGGAGATGGAAGAAGATCTCTCTCTCTCTCTCTCTCTCTCTCTCTAATACTCTGCCTTCGAAATAAAAAACCTTTAAAAAGGTGCATTTATATATATATATTATATATAATATTTATAAATATATATTGTATAAATATATATATAATACCTCAAATAATCTTTTAAGAAATAATCTGCTGTACCACACTAATCATGGTTACTACTTCTGCTACCTTGAATAATCCCTGAATTCCTGGTCAGAATCATAGGATAACTTCTCTTTTTCTTTTTCTTTTTATTTTTTGAAAGATTTATTTGTTTATTTGAAAGGCAGAGTTACAGAGAGGCAGAGGCAGAGAGAGAGAGGGGTCTTCCTTCCGCTGGTACATTCCCCAAACAACTGCAATGGCAGGAGGTGCACCGATCCGAAGCCAGGATCCAGGAGCTTCTCCCAGGTCTCCCACATGAGTGCAGGGGCCCAAGGACTTGGACCATCTTCTATTGCTTTCCTAGGCCATAGCAGAGAGTTGGATGGCAAATGGAGCAGCCGGGACTCAAACTAGCGCCCATATGGGATGCTGGCACTGCAGGCACTGGCTTTCTACACTATGCCACAGCACCGGCCCCCTAGGATAACTTCTAACATTTCAAAGAGAAGTTAAACAACAGAAGCTATCTTGGGCATCTGAAGGATAACTAGAGACTGAAACCTTTTTTATCTTCCTACTACGGTTGTACAACCAATCAAAACATTAACTTTTTTTCTAGTGCCTTTCAATCTTATTAAGTTATTCAACAATGTGGCATTTAGTTTCTATCAAAGTTTGTGTACATCCAGGCTGTCTTACACACACACACAGCTGATCCTGACATCCCCAAATTAAAAACTTTTAATGATCTCACAATCTCTAAAACTGAATCCACAAAGAAGGGTTTTTATTCAAATTCTTGTATGTTTAGAGGTGGAATGGAGGGATAATATATGCCTAGTCTAGCTAATAAATTAGTCATTCATATGGTTAGGATTGGGTTGAGTTTTACAGCACCAAAGTTACAGTAGAATATCATTAGCTAACCTAAGGTCTCATGAGCTGGAGCAAACATCCACCAGAAAAAGTTGAAAGTTTAATGCCAGAGAGACCAAGTCCAATGCTTAGATGTCAAAACAAATTCCAGCTGTTCAAAAGTTCATTACTGGGTAATGGTGGAATTGGATTAAGAACAGAGTTTAAGATGAGTAAGCAAGATCAAAGAATAATTTCTATTTACAGTAATGGAGGTTTGTATCTTTCCCTCATAAGGAAGTAGGGAGACAGTGTATAGATGGGTAGGTTGGCATAAAGGGCTAGGCAGAAGGATGTCAAGGAGACAAGTATGATACAGGAGAGTTAGCTATGGTTGGTACCCACCTTCAGTCAGGTATACCCAAAGAAAAGCACACCCTTATTGGCAAGAGAGTTTCAATGTGATGGAGAGAAAGAAGAGTTTGACTACCTTGCTTTCTGCCTTTTGTAATTAATCCAACCCACTCACATTCCAATTCACATCCAGACTATAATATCAAGGCCCAAGTACCAAAAACTGTTTGCAGTAATCACTCATCATTACCCCACTCCCTTTCCTCAACGTGTTTCAACCAACACTTGCTTTGATCTCTTTCAAAAACTTTTTTTCTTGCAGGTCTCCCTTTCATCTAAGCCTGATTTTGAAAGCCTTGCCCTGTGTACACCCTTCAGTCCCAACTCTGACCCTTTGAATTTGTTTGCAGGTGTTAACAACTTGGTAGATACCCTAGTCAGGCTAGCCTCAGACTTCTATTTGGTTGAATGTATTTGGGGAGGTTGTTTCCACAAGTGAGAATTCTAATACTACAGGGGAAATCAAGTTCAGCACTAAGAAACAGTACCAAGTACAACATTTAAGAACATATTGGGGCCGGTGCCGCGGCTCAATAGGCTAATCCTCCGCCTAGTGGCACAGGCACACCGGGTTCTAGTACCGGTCGGGGTGCCGGATTCTGTCCCAGTTGCCCCTCTTCCAGGCCAGCTCTCTGCTGTGGCCCGGGAGTGCAGTGGAGGATGGCCCAGGTGCTTGGGCCCTGCACCCCATGGGAGACCAGGAGAAGTACCTGGCTCCTGCCTTCGGATCGTGCGCCGGCCGCGGCGTCCATTGGAGGGTGAACCAACGGCAAAGGAAGACCTTTCTCTCTGTCTATCTCTCTCACTGTCCACTCTGCCTGTCAAAAAAATAAAAATAAAAAAAAGAATATATTGGAATGTTCTAAATTAAGATATAAGACAAGGCATTAGGAGCCAAGGAAATGAGAAACAGTTCAGGAATGAAGCCCAAGACAGATCACAGAAAGGTCCTTCACAATGTAGATAGTGAAAAATACAGAGATCTAAGATAGCTTTATTTAGTGAGGGTTAGCATCATAGTACACTCCTCCTACTCACACTACAACTGCTTTCAGAAATCTGGGGTTACAGTTCTATGGCTTTATAAAACTTCTACTGTGATTCCTTTGCAAAATATGACTCCAGCTCACAGTGTACAAAATCCTCCACACTATCCATTCTCACCATTGCCTTCATATTCCAGTTTATGTACCAATAACACTGAACTTTTTAATGACCTCCCAATGCTGTTTCTTCTCTATGTACCTTTATAAGGCTACTTTGTTTGCCTGGAATGACCCATCAACCTGTTTGCCAGGCACATTCCTACTCATTGTTCAATACTTGGCTGAGACCTCTTCTCTATGAGACTTTTTCCTCCTACATCATATGCAGAATGGATTGTGTTTTCCTTTGTGTCATTATTCTTCAATACTGAAGATAAGTATGATAATTTAGATGATAGAATATATGGGCTTGGATGATTTAGTGCATGCTAGGGCTGGTGGAGAGGTAGGAGGACTCAAAGATGGTTCTATTTCTAGTTTGAGTATTTAAGTGGATGGCGGTGACAATGACTAACCTACGGAACACTGAAGCAGAAGCAAATTATGAGGGTGCATTCTGTTTTGTGTATGTTGAGTGTGAGGTTCTTGGGAAAATGGCAAGTGTAGAAGTGACGCACAGAGCTGACTACACTAATGTGAAGCATAAGAAAGGGACCTAGAATAGAGAGTATGAATTTGGGAGTCTTCAGCCTGTAGATACTTTGGAAGCAGTTGAAAGTCTGTGTTGAGCCGGCGCCGGGGCTCACTAGGCTAATCCTCCGCCTAGCGGCGCCGGCACACCAGGTTCTAGTCCCGGTCGGGGCGCCGGATTCTGTCCCGGTTGCCCCTCTTCCAGGCCAGCTCTCTGCTGTGGCCAGGGAGTGCAGTGGAGGATGGCCCAGGTGCTTGGGCCCTGCACCCCATGGGAGACCAGGAGAAGTACCTGGCTCCTGGCTCCTGCCATCGGATCAGCACGGTGCGCCGGCTGCAGCGTGCCGGCCGTGGAGGCCATTGGAGGGTGAACCAACGGCAAAGGAAGACCTTTCTCTCTGACTCTCTCTCTCACTGTCCACTCTGCCTGTCAGGAAAAAAAAAAGTCTGTGTTGAGTAAAACAAAAGAAAACCAGAGGACCCAATATATAATCTCAAGAATCACTAACACTTACAGGGTAGAGGAGAAAGTCTTACAAGCAGAATCTGTTGGGTAATGGTAAATCAAAGAGAGAATTTTATGTTTCAAATATGGTCATTATAACCAAAAAGATATAGTCTCTGTTATATATATTAAAAAAAATCCCCAAAGTATATGATTCCTTTTATATGAGGTCTCCAGGATGTCAAATTCTTAAAGATGAATGTAGAATGGTGTCTCCAGTGGCTAAGGGGAGGGGAGAATGGGGAGTTGTTTGATGGTTACAGAATTTGATTTGTAAGATGAAAAGAGTTCTAGAGATTGTCTGCACAAAATGTGAAAGTTCTCAGCACTATTGAATGATATTAAAAATGGTAAAGATGGTATTATTTTATGTGTATTTTACCACAATTTTTTAAAAGTCCCAAGGAAGGAAGAATCTCAACCTAGATTATAGATGTAGAACTTTAGGGCTGTCTTCTCCTTTCCACAGTCATTCGTTAAACACTCAAGAACACTATGTGATCCTTTCTCAGCCCCATGGGACTACATACCCCATCATCCTCTAGAACTTAGATACCTAATTCACTCTTTATCAGGATTCATTGCTTGAAAGTCCTTCCAACTATTGACTACAGTCTAAATCTAAAATAAAATGTCCTTCCATTTCAACTGATTAATATAGATTTCCTAAGTGCACTAGAATGTTGTTTCAAGATATAAACCTTGCCATTCTCAGGAGTATTAATTTCCCAGTGGTATTCTCTTGTTTTATAGACAGAAGCCCATGTTTCCTGCTACAATGAGCATACACAGAAGTGGTTGAATTACATGGGCCCTGGCAGGCTGAGGTGCCTTTCTTTGGATATTAGCAAAATGCCAGTCACTCATCCCTAGGCTCCAAAGAGAACAACAAAAGATAGTAAAATCCATTTGATAAGAGTTGGGCCAAATTGCAGCTTCTGTTGTTTGCAGAGAGAATTTGTTTTTAAATGAGGATTGTTTCATTCCTTGTGAAGTGGAGAGGCTTGGGCTCTGTAAGAAGGCTGAGCAGCTGAGTGTTACCTAGTAGGTATGATGTGGTGGGAGTGGAGGGATACATTATGACCCGAATGCCTCTGAAAGGAAATACAACACATCATTTCTGGACAAAAGCAGTTCTTGTTTTTGCTCTTCCCACTACCACCACAACCCACTTTATCTCAGTAACTATTGATTGGCTCTTACACACTCAGATCAGTGCAAGGTTCTGTGAGAAGTATAGAAACAGATACTTGATCAGTCTTGGTCTCAGTAGCCTTATTGTCTAGTTGGGAAGTGAACCAGGGTAGGTTTAAAATAATCAATTTTCTTCTAAAAGGTTTATTTATTTATTTATTAGGGAGAGAAGGAGAGAGAGAGAGAGAAGAGAAGAGAAGAGAAGAGAAGAGAAGAGAAGAGAAGAGAAGAGAAAAGAGAAGAGAAGAGAAATCATTCACTGGTCGAGCAGCCAGTGCTTGTGCCAGGACCAAAGTTGGCAGCTGGGAACTCAATCCAGGTCTCCCATATGGGTGGCATGAACTCAATTTATTTGATTTATTTGAGCTAACACTACTGCCTCCCAGGGTCTACATTAGCAGGAAGCTGGAGTCACGTGTTCATAGGCAGGTATTGAACTGCTCCAATATAGGGCACAGGCATCTTAACCATGAGGTTAAATGCTCATCCCTCAGAACCAATTTTCTTAGATATATTAGGTACTGCTGGTTATCAAAGAGATCAGTGTGGGTTGGGAAAGATAGACCTGAAGCAATGCCTCATGGAAGATTAAATCAATTGCCTCTTTTTTTTTTTTGACAGGCAGAGTGGACAGTGAGAGAGAGAGAGACAGAGAGAAAGGTCTTTCTTTGCCATTGATTCACCCTCCAATGGCCGCCGCGGCCGGCGTGCTGCGGCCAGTGCACCGCGCTGATCCGAAGGCAGGAGCCAGGTACTTCTCCTGGTCTCCCATGGGGTGCAGGGCCCAAGTACTTGGGCCATCCTCCACTGCACTCCCTGGCCACAGCAGAGAGCTGGCCTGGAAGAGGGGCAACCGGGACAGAATCCGGCGCCCCAACCGGGACTAGAACCTGGTGTGCCTGTGCTGCAAGGCAGAGGATTAGCCTAGGGAGCCGCAGCGCCGGCCAAATCAATTGCCTGTTATACAAAGGCACCTGATGGGTGAGAGGGAGCAAGTGGGAGCCAATATCTAGTCTGCATCTTCATTTCCCAAGCTGTGTGTTTCAGCTCAGGTGTGCAACAGTCCTGAGGAAGGGGCATCATTCCTCTAGTTTGCTTTGCCACAGGATTTCTGTGGGGAGCAACTGGGAGCAACTCGGACTAGACTAAGTTACTGGAATTAAGACTTATTCTATGCATCTGCTCTCCCACAATATGGCGCTGAGAAGGGAGTAACAGCTTCTACACAGCTGCCTCCAGTTCAACCAATAAGCAGCAGGACCTGCTCCTGATTGGAGGAGAGCAGCGTACTCGGCGTGTGGGTAGCAGAGTTGAGATTGGTGGAAGAGGACTATAAAGGAGGAGAGAGACAACATGCACCAGGAACATCTATCTGAAGGAACACCTGTGCAGCCCCCGAGAGAGCCGGCCGGCGGTGTGCCGCTCCCCTGCGGAAGTGGGGAAAGTGGCTAGGGGGAACCGCCCTTCCACGGAGGTGGAAGGGTCGGTAGCCAACCCGGGAAGAACCAGCAGCAAACCCGGGGAGGGCCGAGCAGATGAAAGAACAGCGCAGGGTCCTGTGTCGTTCCTCTGCGAAGAGGGGGAGCGACAGCCACAGGATTTCCTCTTTCCATTTTTAAAATTAAGATTACTATCCCATACCCCACAGAATAGCTTTTCAATAAATGGTTGACTACATATATGGTGGTGAGCCCACAAGACTGTGATCCTATAGCACTGCATCTGCTAGTGATGCCGTAGCCATCTAGTTTGTGTATGTACCCTCTAGGATGTTCACACAATGACAAAAATCACCTAACAACACATTTCTTAAAATGTACCCTAGTCACAAAGTGACTCATGACTGTACTTCAATTCAAAAATCATAGTTGCATATATTATGAGGTGCAAAGTGATGCTTTGATAAATCTGTGCAATGTATCATGCTTAATAAAGCTTATTAGCATAAACATCACCTTGATTACTTACCATTTTTGTGGTGAGACATTTAAAATATACTCTCAATTATTTTGAAGTATACATTAATTATTGACTATAGTCACCCTGCTTTGTAATAGATTTCAAAACTTATTCCTTTTGTCTATCTGAAACTTTGTGTCCTTTAATCAATAATTCCATATTCCCTCTCTTTTCCCACTTGAAGTCTCTGGTAACCATCATTCCACACTCAATTTCTTTTTTTTTTTTTTTTGATAGGCAGAATGGACAGTGAGAGAGAGAGAGAGAGACAGAGAGAAAGGTCTTCCTTTGCTGTTGGTTCACCCTCCAATGGCCGCCGCGGCCAGCGCGCTGCAGCCAGCGCACCGCGCTGATCCAAAGCCAGGAGCCAGGTGCTTCTCCTGGTCTCCCATGGGGTGCAGGGCCCAAGCACTTGGGCCATCCTCCACTGCACTCTCTGGCCACAGCAGAGAGCTGGCCTGGAAGAGGGGCAACCGGGACAGAATCCGGTGCCCCGACCGGGACTAGAACCTGGTGTGCCGGTGCCGCTAGGTGGAGGATTAGCCTGTTGAGCCACGGCGCCGGCCTCCACTCTCAATTTCTATGAGATCAACCTTTTAGATTCCACATGTAAGTGAGATCATGCAGTATTTGTCTTTCTGTACCTGGCTTATTTCACTTATTAGAATATCTTCTAGATTCATCCATGTTGTTGTTGCAAATGACAGGATTTCTTTATTTTTTAAGGTTGGATAGTGTTCCACTGTGTATGTATACTGCTTTTTTCAAATCCAATCATCAGTTGATAGATACTTAGGAAGATTCCATATCTTGGCTATTGTAAAAAAAGCTGCAACAAACATGGGAGTGCACATAACACATCACCACACTGATTTCAATTCCTTTGGCATATATGCAGAAGTGGGATTGCTGGATCAGAGCCATCTTTCTATACTCACGCAATGATGCCATATGTGCTGGTGGAGACTCAGACCTGGAGATGCAGTATCAGGTCAGGGCAAAGGAATAGGACAGAGGTGAGAAGATCATTATGCTGCCACCTGGGGGAGAGTTGAGGTGCAGACTTCTTCTTCCCAAAGGCAGCCTTTCCACCACTAGGAATTTACTTTTACATAGTGAAAATCACCATGTGGATAGTTTGGGTTTGTTTTCTAGCTAGCCCCTAACACAGCTTTGTGCAAATGGAGAAAGACTCCCTCCCAGGTGAGTGGATTACAAAAGGGCCTCCTTCCACTAGCCTGGCAAGTGTAACGAGGGTTTTATTTTTATTTTCATTTTTATTCCAGTTCACCCTCTGCTCCAACTTGGCTGGATGTATTTGTGGAATGCAAAAAATGCACATCTATCTGTGGTGTCCCTGGCTAGCCCAAAGCCAAAAGTGTGAAGGCTGGGACTTTTCCAGCCTTAGTTTTAGCCTTTTATGATAATCTGAAAAGAAGCTGAAGAATGCTACATTTCTTTTGTGTCCTCAGGAAAGTATGTTGTTGACTGCACAGTCCAACCAGGGTCCTGGAAAGCACATAGAAAAGCACTCGCTGTGTTTACATGATGGGGAAGGACAGCCTATTAGTGATGTGGCTGGATTCTAGGAAGTGATTGTCCAGTATTTGAATGCTACCACCACTGCTTGCTAGCTGTGTGACTTTACACTCCACGGAACCTCGTTTTCCTCCTCTGTAAAATGGAGATAATACCTCCCAGAGTTCTTGTGGGAGTGAAATAAGGTAATAGAGAAAAGTGCCTGGCATGCATTAAGCACTTGATCAATGTTAGCTGTTGTTATTTCCCAGCAATTTCTTTGAACATTACACAAGAAGGCACAGCCATGTTTACAATGAATTTTCCTCCCACGGGAACCCAGAAACTGACAGGAAGAGGCTAGACAGAACTCTGTGTCACATCCTCAAACAGGACTTTCTCTCACTCCAGTTATCACATGCCATATGGCAGGTGGTGGGGTTGGCGGGAGAGGGAGGATGAGAGATTCGATTGCAGCCTCCCTGCAGCACTATGAGAGCTGTGGTTGTCACTGAGGTTGGTAGAAACAGCACTCTTTCCAGGCTGGAGTCTCCTTTCTTGGTAGGCATTTACCCTGCAAAGGAAGAGTGGCAAGCTGATTTCCAGATGTTCTCCTAGGTTGGGTATGAGTCACACGTCGGATCCTATTTCAGCAGCACAGTCTGCTAACTCTGGAGAATTAAGGACTTTTCTTCTTTTGCTCCTTAGAAAAAAATCTTGCTACAAAATTAAGGCTCTATATTTGTGTCAACAGGCTCAGCTTTCAGCAAAACTGAGAGTTAGGTGAGAAGTGTGTCTTTGGCTGCTTTTCATTTTCCGTTTTCCATTTCTCTCTTTTCTTCCACATTCCTGGATCTCAGGGTGTATTGCCACAACCCTTTAATATATGTTTCCTTTTTAATTTTTTAACCATAACATGCAGACATAAATTTTAAGCTGTGGCTCCTTTAAGACCTATTTTCTCAAAGAACTCGACAGCTGGACAGGAGAAATCAGCGATAGGAGTTATGTGTGCTCACGGGTGCCCCTTGGTCTAAGAGGCCCCTCAGATGACCCCAGGTGTTGGCCACTGTACCAAGCCCACTTGAGGTTTAGGCTCCCAGAGCAAATACCAAGGAGGGCCTTCTAGCTTGCTGTCCCTCTCCAATCCCTAACCTGTCCTTAAGTCCAAGTGCAGTGGGTCAAAAGCAGAAAGAAAAGTGAAATAAATCCCCAACTGTAAAGCCCTAGTTGAAGCTGTTTGTTAGTATTTCCTGAGCAATGGTTAGGAAACCATACATGTTCTTGACATGTCCCCACTCCTCACCCCATTTAACCCTTCTAGTACCTGTAGGATGAAAGGACTTTCATCCTGATTTTACAGAAGGAGAACCTAAGGCTCAGAGCAGTTCAGTCATTCACACAGCTATTAAATATCAGAATTGGAGCCGGCGCTGTGGCTCACTAGGCTAATCTTCCGCCTTGCGGCGCCGGCACACCGGGTTCTAGTCCCGGTCGGGGCGCCGGATTCTGTCCCGGTTGCCCCTCTTCCAGGCCAGCTCTCTGCTGTGGCCTGGGGGTGCAGTGGAGGATGGCCCAAGTACTTGGGCCCTGCACCCCATGGGAGATCAGGATAAGTACCTGGCTCCTGCCTTGGATCAGCGCGGTGCGCCAGCTGCAGCGGCCATTGGAGGGTAAACCAACGGCAAAAGGAAGACCTTTCTCTCTGTCTCTCCCTCTCTCACTGTCCACCTGTCAAAAAAAATATATCAGAATTGGTATCTGAAGCCCCAGTCTACACTATGGGCCACTAGACATGGTACAGATCAGAGAATAACTGCTTCCCTGTATCTTACAAAATGCCTAGTATTCACTCAATCCATCGATATTTCTCGAACAGCAACTTTACACTAGGCTATGATAGTGGTTAGGTCTACTATTTGAATAGCTAGAGTTGATGTACAGTGACTGGTCATCCTGTTTTGCGTTAAGTGCTGAAACTTTCAGGGGTAAAAACAGAGCCCTGCTTTGGGTTACCATAACATTTCTTCATAACTTCTTCAGTGATGTCATATCAATACACTAAAGTTGGCTGCAGTTGGAGTATGTATTCCACACAAATCACTAAACATGGCAAATCAAGCCTCCTCCTTTATCAGAAAAGCCAATTATTAGGCATTTAACAGTACACCACTTCTTACAGTCTAGTAAGAAACACACCCAAGTACATAAGCAGTATCTGTATTTAACACAATATCTTAAGCACAATCAGGAGAGAGCTAACATATTGCCAGCTTACTGTTTAGCATGGACTTTTCAGAGTGTTTTAAATATATTAACTTATTTAATCTTTAAAACAACCCTATGAAGTAAAAATTACTATTATACCCATTATTTTATTTTTATTTTAAAAAATTTTTTAAAAGATTTATTTATTTATTTTAAAGTCAGAGTTACACACAGAAGGAGAGGCAGAGAGAGAGTCTTCCATCCGCTGGCACACTCCCCAATTAGTCACAACTGCCAGAGCTGCGCCACTCTGAAACCAGGAGCCAGGAGCCTCCTCCCGGCCTCCCACATAGATGCAAGGGCCTAAGGACCTATGCCACCCTTCACTGCCTTCCCAGGTCATAGCAGAGAGTTGGAAAAGAAGTGGAGCAGCCAGGATTCGAACTAGCACCCATATGGGATGCCGGCATTGTAGGCTGTGGCTCCACCCAATATGCCACATCGCCGTCCCATATTATCCCCATTTTATGTATGTATGTATTTTTAAAGATTTATTTATTTACTTGAAAGTCAGAGTTACACAGAGATAGTAGGAGAGGCAGAGAGAGAGAGAGAGAGAGAGAGAGAGAGAGGTCTTCCATCTGCTGGTTCACTCCCCAGGTAGCCACAACGACTGGAGCTGTGCCGATCCGAAGCCAGGAGCCAGGAGCCTCTTTCAGGTCTCTCATGTGGGTGCAGGGTCCCAAGGACTTGGGCCATCTTCTACTGCTTTCCCAGGCCATAGAAGAGAGCTGGGTCAGAAGTGGAGCAGCCGGGACTCGAACCATCACCCATAAGGGATGCCAGCACTGGAGGCGGTGGTTTTACTTGCTACGCCGCTGTGCTGGCCCCGTATTATCCCCATTTTAAAGATGAGGACTCTATGGCTCAGAGAGCTTAAGTATGCTGCCCAAAGTCACACAGCTAATAAAGTAGCACAGCCAGGACACAAACACAAGTGTGTCTCATTCTAAATCTATACTCACAGTAGCTTGTGAAGACTCCAAGATGAATAGCAGTGGTAGTTTTATTTGGGCCCTGGAGAGAGAGAAGCAATGAGCCAGTATTGTGAGATGGTATTGGAACACACACACACACACACACACACACTCACACACACACAATCCAAGTGCTACATGAAGTGTCTGCTGTAATTACTGCTGTTATTGTGTTGGGACAATTAGAGCAATGTAGGTCAGTGTTGAAGTCCATGGTAACAGTGACACAGGGCATGTGGGTCTCCCCCTACTGGCATATAAGTATTGCTGTAGGAGCATGCTGAAGATTCCATAGTGGTTCAGAGGTGAGGTCAGAAAAAGGCCATGTTAGTTATGTTTTAGGCTTTGATGCGCTACTGAAATGTGCTATATAGCAGCCTTTGAAGCCTGAACTTGGATCTTTTTGCCTCATTAATATTAAAATCTGTTATTAGGGCCAGCATTGTGGCCCAGATATGATGCCAGCATCCCACATCAGAGTATCACTTTTGAGTTCTGGATGCTCTGCTTTCAATCCAGCTCCCTGGTAATGTGCCTGAGAAGGCAGCAAAAAGATGGCCCACATGTGAAACCAGGGTGGAATTCCTGGCTCCTGGGTTCGGTCTGGCCCAGTCTCAGCCATTGTGGCCATTTCAGGAGTGAACCAGAGGATGGATGATCTCTTTTTCTCTCTGCATCTGTCTGTCTGTTTCTCTTTTTCTCTGTCACTCTGCTTTTCAAATAAATAAATCTGTAAAATCTGTCATAGAAAAGACCTACAGAGAAGTCCTCTTTTTTAAAAAAGATTTATTTTATTTATTTGAAAGACAGAGTTACAGAGAGAGATTGACAGAGAGAGAGAGGTCTTTCATCCACTGGTTCACTCCCCAGTTGGCTGCAATGGCCGGAGCTGCACCGATCTGAAGTCAGGAGCTTCTTCCGGGTCTCCCATGTGGGTGCAGGGGCCCAAGGACTTGGGCCATCTTTTACTGCTTTCTCAGGCCATAGTAGAGACCTGGATCAGAGGAGGAGCAGCCAGGACCAGAACTGGCACCCAAATGGGATGCTGGCACTTCAGGCCAGGGCTTTAACCCGCTGCACCACAGCGCTGGCCCCAAGAGAAGTCTTCTTTCAATCTAAGAGCTCCAGAGCCATTCTCCCAAAGTTCTGGACCTGCTGTCTACACCAGCTTATCTCCAATAACTATACTGGGCAAGACAATTTCAAATTTCTTAGGCCAGAACTTTTTTAAAAAATATTTTACTTATTTATTTGAGAGGTAAAGTTACAGACAGAGAGAGGGAGAGACAGAGAGAAAGGTCTTTCATCTGCTGTTTAACTCCCCAAATGGCCATAATGGTTGAAGCTGGGCCGAACCAAAACCAGGAGCCAGGAGCTTCTTCCGGGTCTCCCACATGGGATGGGTACAGGGGCCCAAGGACCTGGGCCATCTTGCACTGCTTTCCCAGGCCATAGCAGAGAGCTGGATCAGAAGTGGAGCAGCTGGGACTAGAACCGGCACCCATATGGGATGCCTGCACCTCAGGATACTTAGCCCAGCATGCCACAGTGCTGCCCCATGGCCAGAGCTTTTGACTTCCTGTTAATTCCACTCCTCAGAGAGAATTCCTCATGGTCCTTGCCCTTTTATTTTTTTAAAAGATTTATTTTTATTTATTTGAAAGAGTTACAGAGACAGGCAGAAACAGAGAGAGAGAGTCTTCATCCGCTGGTTCACTCTCCAAATGGCTGAAACGCCTGGAGCTGAGTGGATCCGAAGTCAGGAGCCAGGATCTTCTTCCGGATCTCCCATGTGGGTGCATGGACCTAAAGACTTGGGTAACCTTCTACTGCTTTCACAGGCCATAGCAGAGAACTGGATCAGAAGCGGAGAGCTGAGACTAGAACCGGTGCCCATATTGGATGCTGGCGCTTCAGGCAGGGGTTTTAACCTGCTGTGCCACAGCCCCAGCCCTGGTCCTTGCCCTTTCTGGCAGTAAAGCCACAACCCACACATGGGTTTTGGACTGTAATCAGTACCTGACCAGGAGAGAAATAAGCCACCCCAGCTTTTGCAGGCATTCAGGAAATGAACCGGCAGATGTGAGATCTTTGTCCCCGGCTCACTTGTATTTGCTTGCTCTCTGTATCTACCTTTCAAATAAATTTTAAAAATTAAAAACATTTAAAAAGCATAATCCGGGGCCAGCGCCGTGGCTCACTTGGTTAATCCTCCGCCTGCGGTGCTGGCATCCCATGAGGGCGCCGGTTCTAGTCCCAGCTGCTCCTCTTCTATTCCAGCTCTCTGCTCTGGCCCAGGAGGGCAGTGGAGGATGGCCCAGGTGCTTGGGCCCCTGCACCCACATGGGAGACTTGGAGGAAGCACCTGGCTCCTGTCTTCGGATTGGCGCAGTTCCGGCCGTAGTGGCCATTTGGAGGGTAAACCAATGGAAGGAAGACCTTTCTCTCTGTCTCTCTCTCACTGCCTATAACTCTACCTGTCAAATAAATAAATTATAAAAAAGCATAATCCATAATAGAATGTATTGATAAGTTAATCATCATCAAAATTTAACATATTCTTCTCTTCAGAAAGCATTCCTAAGAGAATCACTGGAGCAAAAATCTTTGCAACTCATGTATCTTAGAAATGACTTAAGTCCCAAATATATCAAGAACACTAAAACCCCAACAATAAGAAAACAAACAATTCAATTAAAAGATAGGCAATGGGTGAGGAAAAATTTGCGCCTGTGCAAGCCATTTGTTGCTATGTAATCTGAGAGCCTCTTTGGAGGGCATTTTGGCAGAATTGAAATAGTGAATTTTCAAAAACTGAATGTACTTTACTCTTAAATGTAGCAAGTCTTTTGTAAAGTTTGTGTTTTTCCTAGAAAAATATCTTCCCATGTGTGATAATGGGAATGGACACAAATGTTTACTGAAATATTGTTTATGGTAGTGAAAATTAACACAAAGTGTCCAGCAATAGAAGAATGATGAATACACTGATTCATCCGTCATCATCCATACCACTGTATTATATTACAGCAGTTAAAATAAATGAGGCAGAGCCATGAGTGCTGACAGGAATTCTGTGTTCTATTGGTGGATGAAGAAAGCAAGTTGTGGAACAAATGCGCAATGCAATCCTGAAAGAATGAGAAATTGTACATTTGTATATGTACACATATGTTTGACACTTAAATGATCTAGAATGATATTTATCAGGCCTCCTACAAATAGAACAGGAAGGTGGACATAGGTGATTGTTAAGGGGACATTTATTTACTTTACATGCTGTGTATTTTTATATAACAGCTTTATTGAGATGTAATTCATGTAACATATAATCCGTAATTTGACTTGTATAATTCATGGTTTAGTCACAGGAAAGTAGGCTTGAGAAGGTTAAGTGGTTCATCTCACATCACAGCTAATAAAGGGGAGAACTGAGATCCAAACAACTGCTATCTGGCTCTAAAACCCGTCCCCTAAATCATTATGCTACACTGCCAATTGTAATTGTTTTCTGACAAGAGTATCTTCTACAAGCAAGATCGTATTATGATCATGAAACAGGGTCTAGGTTTGTGGTCAATCCCTTAGCACTTGTGTCAAGGGTGTGTTTGAGAGTTCATAATAGGTGTACTTGTCTGTTGGGATTTCCATATTTATCTTTGATTAGACTCCAAGTGTTCCAAGTGCTGATGTACTAGCTACCACTGTGATAAATATGGGACCTCCATAAATCCCTGCATTCTCTATTCAAGACTTTGAATAGGTCACTGTGGCAGAGTCAGTTCTCCTACCAGGATATATTGGCAGCATATAGTCAGCATTGACCTTTGCATCCCTCTTGCATTAGAATATTCTGCCCCCTTAGTCAGTGGTCCTGCATATGGGCATCCACCTGTTGTCTATCACTATTAGTCTGGTACACTAGACTATCATGGCAGTAAAGTTCCCAGGCTAGAAAACCTCTCAGAGTGTGGGTTCGGCTATACCCAAACTTACATGATTGGATGGCTACTCAAAGGAACATAGTAGATGTGATTTTTTTTCTAGAACAGTGCCTTTTAATCAGCCTTAAACAGCATCATGATGCACATGTTATGCTACATCATTAGAGGTGCAAAGACCCTCAGGCCTCAAAGGTAGCCTTGACTACCAGCAGTTCCTTTTCCATACTGAATTATTAACCTTATGCAGGACAATTCTCCCAGAAAGAAACATGGATGGAAGTACCTGGGCTCTGGTCTTCCTGTAATAGGATAATTTTTACCTCAATGTTTTTAAAAAAGATTTTTATATATTTATTTGAGAGGTAGAGTTACGGAGAGAGACACACACAAAGAGAAAGGTCTTCCATCCACTGTTCACTCCCCAAATGGCCACAACTGCTGGAGCTAGGGGTATCCATTTTTAAATCCAAGTTTTCAAATATATTTTCAAATATATTATTTTCAAAAATAAATTCTTCATATTGTCTTTTAAAATCTCAGCAATATCTCTGATTATACCCCACTTTTTATTCCACAAAATATATTTGTGCTGTTTTTTTGCCCCTTGATTAAACTTGCTAGAAGTTGACCTATTTTATTAGTCATTTCAAAGAAACAACCCTTGCCTTAATTGTTATATTTGTTTAATATTTCATTCACTCATTCACATTTTTATTATTTCCTTCCTTCTAGTTTCTTGAGGATTATTCTGATATTCATTCTTTAATCTCTTAATTAAATGTTTAGCTGATGAATTCTGACCCTTCCTTCCAGTGTGAAAGTTTTAAATCTATTGATTTCCCGCTAAATATCACATTATCTCATCCCTTAAGTGTTTGTGTATAGTATTTTCACTATCTTTCAGTTTGAAATGTTAACTTCCAAATATAAATCCTATCACATTGATATTTTTCTAATTATTTTTAGGTCATGTATAATGTAATTGTGTTGTAGCTAAAGAAAGTAGAGTGATAGAATGTTTCAAAAAGTTTTGAAACGAGCATTATCTTTTAGTTCCAGTTTTCCACGCAGCTTTTGAAGTACTCTCACATGATACTAAATATTGGCTGAAGCTATCTTGTGGCAATTTTTGTATATATCCTGTATGTGCTTGAAAAGAATGTATAGTCTCTAATTGTTTCCAGGAATTGCCTGTATAGTTGTATTATATCCAACTTGTTAGTTATTCTGTTCATGTCTTCTATATCCTTATTGATTTTTTTCTTGATCTGTCAGTGACCGAAAAAGATGTATTACAATCTTTCATTGTGATTGATTTTTATTAATTTCTCCTTGCAGATCTGCCAATTTTTGTTTAAAAAACATTGACCATATTAATAGATGATTACACATTTAGAATTGTTGTCTTTCTTTTTTTAGTTTTATTTAGTAAATATAAATTTCCAAAGTACAGTTTATGGATTACAATGGCTTTTTCCCCCCATAACTTCCCTCCCACCCGCAACCCTCCCATCTCACGCTCCCTCTCCCATTCCATTCACATCAAGATTCATTTTCAATTATCTTTATATACGGAAGATCAATTTAGTATATATTAAGTAAAGATTTCATCAGTTTGCACCCACACAAACATAAAGTGTAAAATACTGTTTCAGTACTAATTATAGAATTAATTCACATTGAACAACACATTAAGGACAGAGATCCTACATGACAAGAAAGTGCACAGTGACTCCTGTTGTTGAATTAACAAATTGACACTCTTGTTTATGGCGTCAGTAATCACCCGAGGCTCTTGTCATGAGTTGCCAAGACTATGGAGGCCTTTTGAGCTCACCGACTTCAATCTCATTTAGACAAGGTCATAGTTAAAGTGGAAGTTCTCTCCTCCCTTCAGAGAAAGGTACCTCCTTCTTTGATGGCCCGTTCTTTCCACTGGGATCTCACCCGTGGAGATCTTTCATTTAGGGTTTTTTTTTTTTTTTTTTTTTTTTTTTTTGCCAGAGTGTCTTGGGTTTCCATGCCTAAAATACTCTCATGGGCTCTTCAGCCAGATTCGAATGCCTTAAGTCTGATTCTGAGGCCAGAGTGCTGTTTAGGATATCTGCCAATCTATGAGTCTGCTGTGTATCCCGCTTCCATGTTGGATCATTCTCTCCCTCTTTTATTCTAATAGTTAGTATTAGCAGACACTAGTCTTGTTTATGTGATCCCTTTGACTCTTAATCTTTTCGTTATGATCAATTGTGAACTGAAATTGATCACTGGGACTAGTGAGATGGCATTGGTACATGCCACCTTGATGGGATTGTATTGGAATCCCCAGGCACATTTCTAACTCTACCATTTGGGGCAAGTCAGCTTCAGTATGTACCAAATTGTATATCTCCTCCCTCTTTTATTCCCACTCTTATATTTAACAGGGACCACTTTTCAGTTAAATTTAAACGCCTAAGAATAATTGTGTGTTAATTACAGAGTTCAATAGTATTAAGTAGAACAAAAAATACTAAAAGGGATAAAGTATTAAATTGTACATCAACAGTTGGGACAAGGGCTGATCAAGTCATTGTTTCTCATAGTGTCCATTTCACTTCAACAGATTCCCTTTTTGGTGCTCGGTTAGTTGTCACCGATCAGCGAGAAAATATGATATTTGTCCCTTTGGAACTGGCTCATTTCACTCAGCATGATGTTTTCCAGATTCCTCCATTTTGTTGCAAATGACCGGATTTCATTGTTTTTTACTGCTGTATAGTATTCTATAGAGTACATGTCCCATAATTTCTTTATCCAGTCTACTGTTGATGGGCATTTGGGTTGATTCCAGGTCTTAACTATTGTGAATTGAGCTGCAATAAACATTAAGGTGCAGACAGCTTTTTTGTTTGCCAATTTAATTTCCTTTGGGTAAATTCCAAGGAGTGGGATGGCTGGGTTGTATGGTGGGTTATATTCAGGTTTCTGAGGAATCTCCAGTGTGACTTCCATATTGGCTTTACCAGTTTGTATTCCCATCAACAGTGGGTTAGTGTCCCTTTTCCCCCACATCCTCGCCAGCATCTGTCGTTGGTAGATTTCTGAATGTGAGCCATTCTAACCGGGGTGAGGTGAAACCTCATTGTGGTTTTGATCTGCATTTCCCTGATTGCTAGTGATCCTGAACATTTTTTCATGTGTCTGTTGGCCATTTGGATTTCCTCTTTTGAATAACATCTATTGAAGTCCTTAGCCAATCTCTTAAGTTGGTTGTTTGTTTTGTTGTTGTGGAGTTTCTTGATCTCTTTGTAGATTCTGGTTATTATTCTTTATCTGTAGCATAGTTTGCAAATATTTTTCCCATTCTGTTGGTTACCTCTTCACTTTCCTGACTGTATCTTTTGAAGTACAGAAACTTCTCAATTTGATGCAATCCCAATAGCTAATTTTGGCTTTGACTGCCTGTGCTTCCAGGGTCTTTTCCAAGAAGTCTTTGCCGGTACCTATATCTCGCAGGGTTTCTCCATTGTTCTCTAATAATTTGATGGTGTCGGGTCATAGATTTAGGTCTTTAATCCACGTTGAGTGGATTTTTGTGTAAGGTGTAACGTAGGGGTCTTGCTTCATGTTTGCGCATGTGGAAATCCAATTTTCCCAGCACCATTTATTCAATAGACTGTCCTTACTCCACGGATTGGCTTTGGATCCTTGATCAAATATAAGCTGGCTGTAGATGTTTGGGTTGATTTCTGGTGTTTCAATTCTGTTCCATTGGTCTATCCATCTGTTTCTGTACCAGTACCATGCTGTTTTGATTACAACTGCCCTGTAGTATGTCCTGAAATCTGGTATTGTGATGCCTCCGGCTTTGTTTTTGTTGTATAAGATTGTTTTAGCTATTGGAGGTCTCCTGTGTCTCCATATGAATTTCAGCATCATTTTTTCCAGATCTGAGAAGAAGGTCTTTGGTATTTTGATTGGTATCACATTGAATCTATAAATTGCTTTTGGGAGAATGGACATTTTGATGATATTGATTCTTCCAATCCATGAGCATGGAAGATTTTTCCATTTTTTTGGTATCCTCTTCTATTTCTTTCTTTAAGATTTTGTAATTCTCATCTTAGAGATCTTTAACATCCTTGGTTAAGTTTATTCCAAGGTATTTGATTGTTTTTGTGGCAATTGTGAATGGAATTGATCTTAGCAGTTCTTTCTCAGCCATGGCATTGCCTGTGTATACAAAGGCTGTTGATTTTTGTGCATTGATTTTATATCCTGCTACTTTGCCAAACGCTTCTATGAATTCCAATAGTCTCTTAGTAGAGTTCTTTGGATCCCCTAAATAAAGAATCATATTGTCTGCAAAGAGGGATAGTTTGAGTTCTTTCTTCCCAATTTGTATCCTTTTAATTTCTTTTCCTTGCCTAATAGCTCTGGCTAAAACTTCCAGAACAATATTGAATAGCAGTGGTGAGAGTGGGCATCCCTGTCTGGTACCAGATCTCAGTGGAAATGCTTACAGCTTTTTCCCATTCAATAGGATGCTGGCCATGGGTTTTTCATAAATTGCTTTGATTGTATTGAGGAATGTTCCGTCTATACACAGTTTGCTTAGAATTTTCATCATGAAAGGGTGTCGTATCTTTTTGGTGAATTTAATTTTTTCTGCTATGAAGTTTCTTTTTACCTCCCTTAATGCTTATTTGTCTTCCGTGATATTTAAATAGTTACTTCTATAGTCTTTAGGTTAGTTTTTGCTCAATAATGTCTCTTCTTCATCCCATGAAATTGCGGCTTTCTGTTTCTTTGCATCGAAATATAAGTGAAGGTATTCCTCTTATAAACACTATATAACTGGATTCTTTTAAAATTCATTCTAACAATCCTTGACAATTGAAGACTTTAATGATTTTATGATTATAAATTTCTATGATTATAGCAATAACTATATTGAATTTTATTCCTACATTCTCCTATATTGTGTGTGTGTGTCTTTTTCTGTTTCATTTGCCACTTATTTTCTGGAGTTTTTTGAATTAAGTCTTCTTTTTATTTTTTCATTCTATTTTTATCTTCTTTTTTTGGTAAAGATTTGTTTATTTATTTGAAAGAGTTACACAGAGAGGGAAGGAGAGGCAGAGAGAGAGAGAGAGAGAGAGAGAGAGAGAGAGGACTTCCATCCACTGGTTCAATCCCCAATTGGCCACAGTGGCCGGAGCTGTGCCAATCTGAAGCCAGGAGCCAGGAGCTTCTTCTGGGTCTCCTATGCTGATGCAGGGCCCAAGGACTTGGTCCATCTTCCACTGCTTTCCCAAGCCACAGCAGAGCGCTGGATCAGAAGTGGAGCAGCCAGGACTTGAACTGGTGCCCATATGGGATGCTGGCAGTGCAGGCGATGGCTTTACCCGCTAAGCCACAGCGCCGGCCCCTGCTGTTTTTGAGGTTATATGAGAAAACTTTAAAAAGTTGTGGAGAAACAGAATGAAAATATAAATTTATTTGAGTGCAAAAATTTTGGAATTCATGTGTAGGCTTTTACAATAAACATTTTCGATGAACTTTTGGAAAACCCTCATGCATTTATGTCTTTGTTGATAATTCTTGCTGTTTTAACATGCATACTTTAAGAATTTTAAAATTAAGTGTTTTGCATAATTTAACTTTCACACCACCCATATTCACTATATATCAAGCATTTTATAGAAATGTAAAAACCAAGACCAGTGCTGTGGAACAGTGGGTTAAGCCACTACCTGCAGCGCCAGCATCCCATATGGGCACTGGTTTCAGTCCTGGCTGCTCCAATTCCCATCAAGCTCCCTGCTAATATGCCTGGGAAATCAGCAGATGATAGCCCAAGTACTTGGGCCCCTGCATCCATATGGGAGACCTGGAAGAAGCTCCTGGATCCTGGCTTTAGAATGGCTGAGCACTGGCCTTTGCAGCCATTTGGGGAGTCAACCAGTGGATGGAAGACTTCTCTCTCTGTGAATCTGCCTTTCAGATAAATAAATAAATATTTTTTAAAAAATAAAAACATAAAATATTCTCAGGGAGAAAAAAATCTACTTTTTTAAAAAACATAAAATCCATTGGTTATACAGCATTCTACCCTGCCAATTTTACAGGTCCACTCAGAGATATGTGTGTAAGAATTATTATCCTATTTTATAGATTAATTAATTGAGTCTTTTTTTTGATAGGCAGAGTGGACAGTGAGAGAGAGAGACAGAGAGAAAGGTCTTCCTTTTGCCGTTGGTTTACCCTCCAATGGCTGCTGCGGCAGGTGTGCTGCAGCCGGCGCACCACGCTGATCTGATCCGTTGGCAGGAGCCAGGTACTTATCCTGGTCTCCCATGGGGTGCAGGGCCCAAGCACTTGGGCCATCCTACACTGCACTCCCTGGCCATAGCAGAGAGCTGGCCTGGAAGAGGGGCAACCGGGACAGAATCCGGCACCCCGACCGGGACTAGAACCCGGTGTGCCGGCGCCGCAAGGCGGAGGATTAGCCTAGTGAGCCGCAGCGCCGGCCGATTAATTGAGTCTTGAAGTAATCAAAGGACTTATCCATAAAAATAAATCATCCAAGAATGCAGCAGTTAAGATGCCGCTTGGGATGCCCACATCTTATATTGGAGTGCCTGGGTTTGAGTCCTGGCTCCACTCCCAGTCTCAGCTTCTTGCTATTGTACGTCCTGAGAGGCAGCAGGTATGGCTCTCCCACCTATGTGGGAGATCTGGATTGAGTTTCCAGATCTTGGCTTTGGCCTGGTCCAGCTATGGCTATTGTGTGTATTTGGAGAGTGAACTAGCACATGGGATTTCTCTCTCTCTTTCTCTCTCTCTCTTAATGTGTGTGTGTGTCTGTCTGTCTGTCTCTTCCTCTGTGTATGTATATGTTTGAGGGAGAGAGAGAGTATTTTTCAAATAAATGAGTATTTTTAAAATAACTAATTTAATAAAGAAATAAAGCAGGCCTCCTATTTTACCAATTATGAAATCAGGAGAATACTTGGGGAAACTTACTTTTTCATACCTAATATTTTTTTAGAAAGAAGATATTTTTCTTGACATATTATAATTGCCTATATTTATGAGGTACAGTGTAGTTTTAAAAAAATTATTTGAAAGAGTGGAGAGAGAGAGAGAGAGAGAGAGAGAAGAATCTTTCATCTTCTAGTTCATTCCCCAAATGGCCTCGACAACTAGGTTTGGGCCAGGCTGAAGCCAGGAGCCAGAAACTCTTTGCTGGTCGCCTACATGGATGACATGGGCCCAAGTACCTGGGCCATCTTATTCTAGTTTCCTAGGTGCATCATCTTGGAGCTGGATCAGCAGCAGAGCATCTGGGACTTGAACTGTCACTCTGATGTGGGATGCATTGTTTCAAGGCAAGGCTTAACCTGCTGTGTACCACAACACTGGCCCTGGAATATATTATTTTGATAGATGTATACAATGTGTAATGATCAAAGCAGGGTAAATGGCATATCCATCATCTTAAATATTTATCATTTCTTTAAGTTGGGAATATTTGAAAATCCTGTCTTCTATCTATTTTGAAATCTACAATAAATTACTGTTAACTTCAGCTAATTTACTATGCTATAAACCACAAACTTTTTCCTCTTGCCTGACTATATATATATTTTTTTACAGGCAGAGTGGACAGTGAGAGAGAGAGAGAGAGAGAGAGAGAGAGAGAAAGGTCTTCCTTTGCCGTTGGTTCACCCTCCAATGGCCGCCGCGGCCGGCGCGCTGCGGCCGGTGCACCGCACTGATCCGATGGCAGGAGCCAGGAGCCAGGTGCTTTTCCTGGTCTCCCATGGGGTGCAGGGCCCAAGCACCTGGGCCATCCTCCACTGCACTCCCTGGCCACAGCAGAGAGCTGGCCTGGAAGAGGGGCAACCGGGACAGAATCCAGCGCCCTGACCGGGACTAGAACCCGGTGTGCCGGCGCCGCTAGGTGGAGGATTAGCCTAGTGAGCCGCGGCGCCAGCCACCTGACTATATTTTTGTTCTCAGTCACCAAGCTCTCTCTGTTCCCCTTTCTTTTTTTTAAAGATTTATTTATTTATTTGAAAGTCAGAGTCACACACATACACACATACACACACACGGAGAGAGAGAGAGGGGGGGGCAGAGAGAGAAGAGAGGTCTTCCATCCGCTGGTTCACTCCCCAGATAACTACAACAGCTGGAGCTGCGCCGATCCGAAGCCAGAAGCCAGGAGCTTCTTCCAGGTCTCCCACATGGGTGCAAGGACCCAAGGTCTTGGGCCATCCTCTACTGCTTTCCCAGGCCACGGCAGAGAGCTGGATGGGAAGTAGAGCAGCCGGGTCTCGAACCGGAGGCCATATGAGATGTCAACACTGCAGGTGGCAGCTTTACCCACTACATCACAGCACCAACCTCTCTCTGTTCCCCTTTCTCCACCATTCCCAGTCTCTAATAACTACTATTATACTCTCCGCTTATATGAGATCAACTTATTTAGCTTCCACATATGAGTGAGATCATGTGATAGTTATCTTCCTGTGTCTGGTTCATTTCACTTAACATAATGTCCTTCAGTTCCATCCACCTTGCTACAGATGACAGGATTTAATTCTTTTCATAGCTGAATAATATTCTATTTTGCACACTGATTTTCTTTCCTTTGGGTTTATATGCAATAGTGCAATGGCTGGATCATATTGTTGTTCTATCTTTAGTTTTCTGAGGAACTTCCATACTGTTTTCCATACTGGTTTGCTAATTTACATACCCACCAACAGTATATAAAAGTTCCCTTTTCTCTGCATCCTTGGCATCATTTGTTATACTTTGTATTTTGTTAATAGTAATTTTAACTAGAATCTACACCTTATTTTTAAAATGTTATACTTTGGCATCTAGCCTTCCAGAAAAGTTGTAGTAATTTACATAGAGCAGTACTTAAAATCCAGGATCAATCTAATGTTGAGTTCCTTCCAGTTCTTGGTGCATAGAGAATGTGCTTTTTTTCCACATTTGTGTTATGGAGGAATTTCAAGCATATAAAGAAGTAGAGAGATTTGTTAATAAATCTTACATAAATGTTTTAATCCCAAATAACAGTTAATAGGTTAGATGGAAAATATGGTGATAAAACAAAGAAAGCAAATTTAAATTTGTTTGGATTTTATGTTCTGTATTTTGAAGATTAGGTTATTTAAAATCCTTTCTGTGTCTTGAGATTACAATAAAGCTGTAATTAACAGAACCCTAAAAACTAGAAACTTTCACTAGTTAGATTCTTTTCTGATACTCTATTTTGAGTAGAAGCTTCATATAATATACTCGTACTTATTTAAAAAATGGAGATTTATTTAAAAAATGCAAGATTCAAAGACTGAACTGGACTCTGTCCACAATCTAATGTCATACCTATAACATAATTTCCGGTTTTAGGTGCCTGGTACCACATAGATCATTCTATATGTTGATCTTGTTTCAAATGGAATCTGGATGAAGCTAGTAAGAAACAAATGAGGAGAAAGTGAAAGGAAGCCAAAAAGAGGACCAAACATTTTTTTCTTGTCTCTGTTTGTAAGTTCTTGCCATCTCTGTGGCCCTGGGGAAAAAAAGTTTAAAGTATCAGCTTCTACGCAATTGTTCCTGGTATTCTTGACTGATGGAGTACCAGAGTGTAGTGGAAACAACTCTGTGCTTGCAATTCAAGTCATGGCTTTTTGTCTTGGGAGCTGTGCGCTCTAGGGAAAGTCACCTAAACTTTCTGAGCCTTAGTTTAATCACCTCTAAAATAAATGAGTTTGATTGGAGATAATAAGTCACATTTTTATTGTTCTGGGTTTCTGTTATGTCATGAAGTAGAATTTCCAAAGTCTGGATATTCATGGAGAGTCTTGTGTCAAGTGTGGTTTGAGGGCACTTAAAGTATTTCTAGCACCTACAGTGCCTGAACTACTGCCATGAGTGATCCATTTTGCTGGTTTTAGCATTTTCTCCTCCAACTGCTCTTCCTTTTGAGAAGAGAAGAATCTAAAATGCTTCCATTGTGCACAAATTACTCAGGTCACTTTTTTCTTGGTTTAGAAAGGCAGGAGTTTTGACAACCAGTGGTTGGGAGTGGGAAGGAAAGGGTGCAGTAACAGAGAGATTGGAAGGGTATCAGAGACAGATTTCACCTCCTTCACAATTTTTCTGCAGCTTGGCACTGAGAATTGTTATGACTCAACCTCTCTGTGCTTGGCAAGACTCAAACAAGAATAGTTTCTATTTGGTACCAGATTGGAACAGGGAGTCCCTGGCTGAGTATCAGATTCAGGTACTTTTGATATATTCTGAATGGAGTTCTTTATTAGGTCTTTTTGATAAACAGGATTTTTTTTTTTAGAAGAGTCAAACACTCCTTTGAGTAAACGATGTACAATGCTACAAAGCTATTAACAGGCATATCTTCCCAATCAATCACAGTAACCATGAGTTGCAAGAAAGAATCTGTATCATAGTCCACTCCTCACCCCTAAGGATTCTCTTCTCATCATCCTCTTCTGGCCCTGTTGTCTTCTAACTTTGGTGTTTGTCCTCAGAGAGTCCCTTGTCTCCATTTGTTTATTCATGCCTATTTCTTATTTCTAGCACTTGAACTCACCTATCCTGGTGTAAAGCACTCTCTCTTCATTCCCTCTAAGTTGAGGCACTACTATTTATAAAAGGATACCTGCATTTAATGAAGAAATATATAAATAAAGTTGTTGCTTTTCTCTAATTATAACAGGCATCATTTATTGAGCCTTGCTATGTCTCAAGCACTCATATCACTCCTTTTGATTCTCACCCCTCTACACTCATTTTACAGGGGGATCATTGATACTGGGTTATTTGCCAAGGGCTTTTGCTTGGACTGTAGTGGATACGGAACTGAGCTTTTGCCCACTGCACTATCCTGCCTCTTTTACTTGATAGCCACACTTGCAGGATTGACCTGGCTGGTAAGATACAGATTTCCTTGCTTAGTAGCAAACAATGATTCATTCTCATGACTTGCAGGAGGCAGATCTTGCTCATGGGAGAATCATTTATAAGCTTATCGCCCCAGGAAAATCAAATAGATCCTCTTTCTATCATCCTTTCTGCACCTTCATTTCAAATTATTCTTAGAGTAGCTGGTAACAGAATCAAAGGAATAATTACATCTGCTGATTAGGGACTGAGGCCTAAAAGTCTTTAACTATTTGTTCTCCACTAACTTGTGGTCTGCATCTAAATGTATTAATAAACTGCAAATATTTTTTTCAAAAATCTTATTTTACTTAACAACTTCTTCACTAAACCTTTTATTGCCAATATGGAGATGAATAGATGAATTTGATCAAAAGAAACTTTGGAAATGCAAAGACCTGGGTCCCAGTTCTGGGCCTGCCACTTATTAACATGTAATATTAGGCAAATTAATTTAGCTATGCTAAACCTTATTTGTTAATCTGCAGATTGGGAATAATAAATCTTTCCTTTCTAATTCACAGAGATGCTATAGTTGAGAACTTATTTTTAGGAAGTGCTTTGTGAATCTCAAGTGCTGTATGAGCATAAGCCATTAAGCTTGTAGCAAAAATGCTCCTAAGTTAAACAGTAATAGAGACTTTTGGGGCCAGTGTTGTGGCACAGTTGGTAAAGCTGCCATCTGCCATGCTGGCATCCCATATGGGCCCTGGTTCAAGCCCTGGCTGCTCTATTTCCAATCCAGCTCCCTGCCAATTGCCTGGGAAAAGCAGCAGAAGATAGCCCAAAGTGTTTGGGTTCCCTGCCAACCACCTGGATGATGCTCCTGGCTCCTGGCTTCAACCTGGCCTAGCACTGGCAGTTATGGCCATCTGGGGAGTAAACCAGTGGATGGAAGATCTGTGTGTGTGTGTGTGTGTGTGTGTGTGTGTGTCTGTCCCACTCTCTCTCTGTAACTCTTTCAAAATAAAATAACTGTTAAAAAAGACTTTCTTCATGTCTCCAAACCAGATGTTCACCAAGGATCCCATCATTGGAGAAAGGTGTGCATCTCACAATAGGTTTCTTATCTTAGCTCTAGGATACAGGTCCAAACTGGGTTTCAGCTGGATCCATGACGGTCTTCAACCCTCTGATCTCCAAGAAATCAGTCTTGGTTCACATGTAAACTGAGTACCACTTGTGGGGATTAAAGTGACCATGAGGATTAGGTGATCCCTTAACATTTGGGGACTTGGATGATGTTGACTAAGTAAGCAGACTAAAAATTAAAGAATTATTACTATGCCACCTTGGTTGCAAACATAGAAACGTTATAATAGAATGAGAGGAGAGAAAGGGTAGAATGCAGATCCTGTGTGAAGTAGGAGGCCCTAACTAATGAAAAGTCAACCTCAGAACAGAAATGATTTTCTGAGCCCTCCAGTGTCCAGCACAGTGTGAACACTCAATACAATGTGATGGGCATGGTGGTGACTGTCCTTGGTCTCTTTCTTTTCTCCTTGGCTATGGGGTTTCTAGAAATATGTGCGGATATATGCTACCAGTGCCCAGAAAGAATACTGAAGGAAGAATTGCGGGCATCTTCTCCCCGCCCTCGCTCCCCCACCCCCAACCCCGCCAGCCCCCTGCCCGCACCATCAGGCTTGAGAGACTGGAAGGTTTCACTTCCGCCTGGCTGCAGGAACCACAAGTTCCAGACTAGGTCGGAATTGAAATAATCACAGTCAAAATACACCCAGATGCTCTCACACACCCAGACGCGCGCGCATCCCTGGGCTATGGGGCGCACGTGAGCCCACACCCCGCACACTCAGCCCTGCCTCTCGCCGGAGCATCCTCAGCAGCTGCCACAGAAGCAGCCCCCTCCTTCTCCCCTTCCTCCTCCTCCTCCTAGCACCGCCGCCGCCGCCGCCGCCGCTGTGATCTCCTATCCCCTCTCGTCCTCCTTCCTCCCCCAGTTCCTGCTCCTCCTCCTATCCTCAGCTCCTCCTGCCCAGCAGCGAAGGGCAGAACCCTCAGCAGAGGCTCCCCTTCGCTCGGCCACGAAGAGGCTGGAACAGGTCTGTGGCGGGGGGCGCTTTGTTGCCTGCTGCTGGAGCACCCGGGATTTCTAGAGACGCCGGGAGGGCACAGGGCGGCCGGGAGGGTAGATTATTTCTGTTTTCAGTCTGGCTCTATGAATAGATGAGGGGCGAAAGGTGGGAAGGCAGCTCAGTCTCTGCCAGTCCGCGGTCCTTCTTGGTTCATGGCGAGAGAGCCATGAAGCTGCCTGGACTTCTACCCCCGCCCACCTCTAAAGCTCTTTTTCTTTGCGCCCCCATTCTCCGCATTC
Source organism: Oryctolagus cuniculus (assembly GCF_051225735.1). Classification (NCBI taxonomy): domain Eukaryota; kingdom Metazoa; phylum Chordata; class Mammalia; order Lagomorpha; family Leporidae; genus Oryctolagus; species Oryctolagus cuniculus. The sequence continues at coordinate 82,154,837 of NC_142888.1, read as the reverse complement.
ACTTCCCAGGGCTGAGCTTTCTCTTGTTCTGGAAGCTCAGGGATGGGGGTGGGGAGAGAAGGATGGAGTCGATCCTGCGGGGCACCTGGATGCCTGGGGCTTTGTTACATACAACAAAAACCCGTCCGCCCCAGCTTCCAGCTCCAGGCTAGGCTGCAGTCTGCCGGCGGGGTGGGGTGTGGGCCAGGCAGACTGGGGAAGTGACAGAATGTGAGGGGGCACTCCCTGTGTGTGTGACTGGGCACACAGGAATTCAATGGTGTGTGCTGAGGAGATGGTGCGGGTTTGTGTGGGATCCAGTGAGTGTGAGTTGGAATGGGGTGTGTGTGTGTGTGTGTGTGTGTGTTTGTGTGCGCGCGTGCGTGTGTGTCTTGCCGTGGGGCTGGGCTACTCTTGGCATTAGATGTCCTTGGGTCTCATCCCATGCCAAGCCAGACTGTAGCAACATGCAGGCGGATCAGGTCCAACCTGTTCTGCCCATTTTGGAAGGATAATGATGGTTTCAAAGTGGTAGAAATACCCTCAACTGCAGCAGTTGCTTAAGACTTTGTGGATGTGGAATTTTCAGCCAGATTGACCAAGCCCTGCTGGACATCTTTATTGTTCCCCCAAAGATGCCCAACTTTCTTACCAGGCTTCCCTCTCTCAGCCAATGAGGATCTAAAGCTCTTACCGTGACCCCTGCAGTGCCTTCCCCACCTCCCTTTAATTAGTGAATCCTTATGTCTGCCTTACTGCGGTGAAGTTAGTGGTGTGCTGGGATGTCGCTGTATGTTTGGAGAAAAAGGAACAGATGGAATGAATCTATGTATTAGTTGAGAATTTGGTTTGGAGGTTAGTTTTTTTTTTTTTCCTCTTGAACCCTAAGGTGTGAACTGATATGGTCATTTTGTTTGTGATCAAAGATAAAAGAGGTCAATAAAAATGAACAAAATCTCTAAACTTTCTCTTTGACATTTTTATTTGTGATTTTAGTAAAGCATTGTCTTTCGGGACCCAGAAATGTACAGTTAGGGGAGTGAGCAGTGAAACCACCAGTATTCATTGCACACCTGCTATGTGTCAGTGGTAATGTTAGGTATTGGAACTCAAGAAATGAATAAAACATCATCTCAGCTCTCAGGGAGTGCACAGTCTGGTAGGCAAAATAGAGCATGTAAACAGACAATTAGAGTAGAGTATGACAAGGGATGGGCAGGATACTGTGACAGCATGGAGGATGGGTGCCTGGTAGGGGATGGGGGTTACTATCCAGGAAGGCTTCACAGGGAAGGTGACATTTGAATAGTCTGGAAGAATTAATCCACCAGGTGGCTAAGTGGAGAATAGTATCCTAAGTTGAACCAAAAGCATTATGCAGGCAGAGAGGTCATAGTTAAGTAAGACTGCAGGGAGTCTGAAGTATTACTGTCAAATTCTCACAAACTCACAATGAGTCTCTCTGGACTAAGATGATGATTAAGGGCGAACCCCAAAGCAACCAGTATTGCAGATTGATATGGATCACAAAACATCCATATCTTAAGAAACGTCTAGGTCATTTATTAATATTAGTGCTTTTTGCTTTAAGCAAATCTGATTTATGTAAATATGGATTTACAAGGCAAATGAACTAAATGGATAGTATTCATATTGCAGAATTCGTTTTTTTACAAAAGGATTCCTAATCAGATAATGTTGAATAACAGTGTCTCTCTGAGCTTTATGGTGATTTTTTAACCAAAAATCCATTTACAAAGAAATTTTCACATAGTCAGTGGTATAACTGCATTACATTTACTTTTTGTACAACTTGCCAATTCCAATGCAAGCATTTTCCCTTATGATACTGGTTTATTAAATACTAAAGACATATAAAAATGGTAGTAATACATATTAAATCCATTGACAATAATCTTTTATCATTTGCATTGTGTATAAAATACAAACTAGGACAGAATCTTCAGGGACTATTAAATTTTAGATACTTTTCATGGTGTCACTGGTAATTACCAATAGCACAAGATTTTGGTGCTATACGTTAGTTTGGGAATGGATATATAATGACTACTTTAACATTCATGCAATTAAGCTGCAGAAGGGGCACATTCTGAATCTCCTGTTGGTGCTGATTGATTGGCTGATGAATTGCACCAGGAGTGAGACCAAGACACTGACGTTTTCAACCAGAAGTGCCTGGTCACAAAATTATGCTAGTGAAGAGTGTTGGCTGTGAGGATTTGGATCAGCATTCTGAGCACCTCCCTTCCTAAATGAAGACCAAAAATAGCCCTGGGTTCTATTTGAAAGGAATGCCAGCAGAAGTAGGTGAGCTGGAATCGACTTTCTTCCTAGTCTGGTCAATTCTGTGCTGCAGAGGAGATGATGAACTAGGGTCTTTTGGGTGCATTCAAAGTACTGTGCCCTCTGGCTGATGAGACCAGAAGGTGTCAGGCAATATCTCTAGGAAACATCCCATGCAACTTGGGCAGGAATGGAATTGAGCTGTCTGCTGTGCTGATACTCTGATAATTTTAGTGGCTAGATCAAGTGCTTCCTAGTGTGGCTTCCAAAGAAGACTAGTTTCATAGAATGTTGGGAGCTCAGAGAGATAGGTGGGGTGAGGAAGGGAGGAGAGAAAGGGAGTTTTTTTTAAAGGTTTATTTATTTGAAAGAGATAGAGAGGGAGAGAAAAGGGAGAAAAGATGGAGAGGGAGGGAGGGAGGGAGAGAGACAGAGAGAGAGAGAGAGGGATCTTCCATCTGCTGGTTCATTCCCCAAATGGCTGCAACGCTCAGGGCTGAGCCAAGCCAAAGCCAGGAGCTAGGAGCTTCCTCCAGGTCTCCCATGTAGGTATCAGGGAGCTGGAACAGAAGCAGAGCACCCAGGACTCGAACTGGTGTTCATATGGGGTGCTGACATTGCAGGCAATGGCTTTACCTGCTACACCACAACACTGGCCCAGAGAAAGGGAGTTTTGTGATCAACTTAAGTATGGGAAATTCTTGGTTAAACAGAAAACAGGTTTGTTTACTGCAGGGTTTCTAAAAGCCTTTACTAGGCTAGCATATACCGTGACTCTCCAGGAGAATAAAATATGCAGTATTTCTCAGATGTGCTTGCTCACAGAACCTAGTGTTCCAACAAGCACTTGGCTGGACTGGTGTGGAGAGGCACATTCTTAGGGCATCACTGGGCAAGAGCATTCTCCACTGAGTTTGGAGGCCGTTGGTATCTTTCTGGGTAAACATGGATGAAAGATGAACTTGGATGACTTGCTCTATCCCTCTAGGCTTTTCTTCCCTCCACCACCTAAAGTGAGGCTGATAATCATCACTGCTCTCACTGACTGTGATGGTGTGATGACAACTAAGATAATATCTCTGCAAGTATTTTGAGTTCCTTAGAAGAAAGGCTCTATATAAACCGAAGGTTATTATGGAAGGGAAGTGGAGAATTAAAGCAATTATCTTGATAATTCAGGCCCAAATCCTGTTTTTTTTTTTTTTTTTTTTTTTTTTTTTTTTTTTTTTTTTTTTTTTTCTGCTGAGTTATTGGGCAGACTGCCTCAGTTCTCTGCTCTGCTTTGACTGCAAAGACCTATCCTCATTCAACCTTGGGTGACTCAGTTCTCTGGGCTTATTTCCTTTCACTTCCTGAAAATTTCAATGTGGCCTTTAATTTCCTGGTCCAGAGGTATCATCAGCATAGCCTTCAGAGAAAGCCCATCAATCTGAACACACCCTGCTGACCAGAAAACCCTGGGGGTGGGAATTAAGTTGAGTAGGAAAGTTGCTTTTATTATCTTTTGAGGCGGTCCTAAAGGGCCATCTTGGAAGCTATCTTCCAGTGGTCCTAACACCCAATCTGGGCTGGAATCCTTTTCACAGGAAAGCTTTCTTGAACGCTAGTTGCAGGGGTCCATTTTGTCAATGGGAAGCTGAGCCTTAAAGGCAAAGGAAATAGCACACATGTGACTATTGACCCTTCCTGATTCCCCTGATGCCTATTAATCCCCCTGAACTCCTTTCTTTACAAGCAGCCTTGAATATAGAGCTCTTGATAATTAATGGCTAATACTTGTTACAAACTGGTTTGGGATGTTGACTGATGTGGAGGCATTTGAGTTACTGGTTCTGTAGTGTTCTGTCTATGGATTGGCTCTTCTCAGCATCAAAGGAGCCAGCTTCAGTTGCAGAAAGATTTCTTTTAGCCACAAGAAGAACGATGTGACTTTAAGACTGTGTGATGCTGGCAGGTGGGAAGTTATTATCTGTCTGAAAAGCCTGCTGTAGAGGAGATTCATAGAATGGTAGTTACAAATGTCTTTTCAACTTTGTGTGGTGCAACCCTTCTGTTTGGATGAGGAATTGGGGACCAGAGAGTGGAGTGAGTAGTCCAAGGTCACACAGCTACCACATGACAGAAATCATCCTAATGGCTAAAATGGCTACATTTTGGATCTGCTACCTCCTCCCAATGATCTCCTAGACCTTAGCCACCTTCTTGTGTTGTTCAGGAAAGTGTGGGTTGGAGGTCTAGGCCCAAGCAGTGTGGAGCCCTAAATAGCCATGCTTCTTTCTCCATCTCCAGTCCTCTAAGAGTGTAGCTGTCTGACTCAGGTAGTGAGTTGTAAATCTGAGAACTGAGCATTTCAACTTAGAATCTCACTGAGTGATCCAGTCATCCCAAGTCCCCTATCTTGTTGGTTTTTAACCTTCTTGTGGGTCAAGGACCCCCTTGAAAGAATAGTGAAAGCTACTGATGCACTCTGCAGAGAAGATCCTACACCCACTAACATGTGCATATAATTTCAAGGCTATCTAGATCCAGACCTCCTGTTGTATTTGCTGTTGGTTATGGTACACAGCTTAGAGTAGGTGCACTTATATATGCTCCCTACATACTAAAGATTCCCAGAAATGGAATTGTCTACCTTAGCTTGGGAGTAATAAGAATACCCTGATGAATGTGTGTTAAATAGACTAGGGGAGGGAGAGTTAGGGTGAAAAAAATGGTATTGAATCTGAACTTGAGGCAAAAACAGAAAAGGAATTGAAATGAGTTAATCATATCCCCTCCCCCTAACCTTATGAAAGAGAGTGATGGGGGGAGGGGACCGGTGCTGTGGCATAGTAGGTTGAACTTCTGCCTGCAGCGCTGGCATACAATATGGGCACTGGTTTGAGTCCCGGCTGCTTCACTTCCGGTTCAGCTTTCTGCTATGGCCTGGGAAAGCAGGAAGATGGCCCAAGTCCTTGGGTCCCTGCACCCATGTCGGAGAGAGGAAGAAGCTCCTGGGTTCGGATCAGTCCAGTTCTGGCCACTGGGGCCATTTGGGGAGTGAACCAGTGGATGGAAGACCTCTCTCTCTCTGCCTCTCCTTCTCTCTGTAACTCCACCTCTCAAATCAGTCAATCATTCAATCGATCTTTAAAAAAAAAAAAAAGGAGAGTGATGGAGAGAAGAGGAGAGGCATGGTAGCGGATTTGGGAGGATGGGAGAGGAGGCAGGTCCAGAAAAGAGTTTCAATCATGTCATATTTGAATGAAATGAAAACTCTTTCAGAAGAATGGGACAGTCCCCTGCTTCTCTCCAGAGTTTCTTTTTTTTTTTTTTTTTTTTAATTCAGTGTGTTCACCACTTCTTCCACAACAGGTAACACACTACAACTATCACTTTTCTTTTCATTTTTTAAAAGATTTTATTTTATTTATTTGAAAGACAGAGTTACAGAGAGAGGTAGAGACAGAGAGAGGTCTTCCATCTGCTGGTTCACTCCCCAAATGACCAACACTGCCAGAGCTGTGCCTATCTGAAGCCAGGAGCCAGGAGCCTCCTCTGGGTCTCCCACGCAGGTGCAGGGGCCCAAAGACTTGGGATATCTTTACTGCTTTCCCAGGCCATAGCAGAGAACTGGATTGGAAGTGGAGCAGCTGGGACTAGAACTGGCACCTATATGGGATGCCAGCACTTCAGACCAGGGCTTTAACCCACTGCGCCACAGGGCCGGCCCCATCTCCAGAGTTTCTTACCCTAGTTAAACCTCTAAATAGCAAAAGCTCATGCCTTTGGTTATTAGAAGTTGTTTTAGATGCCAGGGCACTTTATCCTTGGAAAGGACATCTTTAGAGGCTGGAAGTTGGAGCTGGACATTGTGGAGGAGTGGCACAGCATGCCTTACTTTTGTTTTACAAAAGCATTTTTATTATCGAAAGAGTACATGCTCATTTGTGCTTATAAAAATAGAAATAAGTAGAATGTTCATGGCCCCTCCAACACAGATACCCTACCATGTTCACAGTTTGGTGGGTATCACTTTGAGCATTTTTTGTTTATCAATATTCATATATGTACTAATTGCATTAGTTAGCAAAGATGTGACCAAGCTCCACATACAACATGCTTTGTATTGAACTATGTGTCTGGAGGCTTTTGCCTGACAGTGTACATCAAGCTATTTCATTCTTTTTAATAATTGAGTAGTATTTCCTTCTATGATTGTGCCTTACATTTTAAACCAAATTTTATTGATGAATTTTCACATTATTTCTATCTTTTTTATATTATCAATAGTGCACACCTCCATGTACATGCTTCTCTGCACACAATTGCAGTCAGTTCTGTTGTATTCACAGTAGAACAATTGTCAGTTCACACAGTTTGGTTTGCACATGTCTGATTTTAATAGAGCCTGCCAAATTGCCCTTCAGGAAGGCTACAGAGATTTACATTTCCACCAACAATGGCTGTTTCTCCACGCCCTTCCTTGCCAATTTCAGATATTATTGATCTTTTTAATCTTTGACAATGTGAAATGTGAAAAAAATCTCCTCTCACTTTGCATTTTTTTCAGTACTAGTGAGGTTGAACGTCTTTTCATATGTTTATTGGCCATCTGTATTTCTTCTTCTGTGTTGCTGTTTTGTATCCTAGCCTATTTTTTATCAAGTTGTTCTTTACCGTTTTGATAAATTGAATCTTTTTATATACTTTGGATAATAATTAATTGTTATCTACTTTGCAAATATATTAAGCAGTTTATTGTTTGTTTTTTTAACTTTGATTTGGGTGTCTTTAGTCATACAGAAATGCTTATGATATTTAAAAAATCATAATTGTCCATCAATTCCTTCATGAGCTCACAAATAATGCTACAATTCAACATACTTGTACTATATTGTATGCATTTAGCTCTTTATTTCCTTAAGATAAATTCCTAGGATTTGATTTGTTTTGTTAATCTGTTTCTAGATACTGCCAAATTGCTTTATAAAAGGTTTCTACTAATTTACACCCTAACCACAGCATAGAAAATAATATTTTGGCCCTCATCTTGATGTCTTCTGATAATTCAATTTGGGGATCCTAAGTCAAGTGCTAGGAAGAAATGCACATTTGACACCACGAAAGGCTGGGAGCAGAAATCCCTAACTGTACATGGAACACATGTAATACATGTTTCACCTTCAATTATTTAAGCAAACATGCTTTTAAATTCATTTCAAACTAGAACTGTGTCGAAAGCATTTTCCAACATCAAATCCCCCTAAATTCACTGTGAAATGAATAGCCATTTAGGGTCATCTCTGCTGGCAGTAGCCATAGCAGCAGGCAGTGATGAACTAACTTTGGAGCTTGTCTGAAGATACTTGGAAAAATGCTACCGCTGCATCTTCACAGACCTCTAATGTCATGTAGATTGGTTCCAGAATTTTCCAGAGGCTGAATGTTGTGTTGAGTAAGGAGGAGCTTCTATCTAATTTGGCTTTCTGTAAAGAAGAAAAGTTTGAGGCTCTCCCATGAGGAGTTATTCTAACAGAAATAAACAGTGATGTCACTCTCTGCATAGGGAATACTGGCAAACAAGTATAGGTGTAGCTCTTCCCCTCTCTGCCTAGGTTTGCTTCATCTTCTGTCTCTTTTCTGCCAACATCCAAATCCAGTCAAGAGGATTTGGTGTTTTCTTTAGACCAATGATAGGGTCTGTGAATTAGGAGAGGAGAGAAAACAGAATGGTCCTTTGTGTGGCTTAAGAGTATCTGTTGTCTGTTGTCTGAAGAGCACCGTAGTAACCTTAAAATCCTTTAGGGGTGGTAGAGCAATGGGGGAAGAAGAAAGAGTGGTGACAGTTGTTACTTACCATTTGAGAGATGGCAAACACATCTGGAAAAGAAAAATGCTCTGAGAGCTGGAAATTATTGCCAAGGTCCCTGATGTACCCCTTTACACTCGTGGGCTAAAAATGGGGCAATTTATCTCCTCTGAGCAAGGGTTTGTATGCCTTTAAAATGAAATGTCCTAATTCAATAGATTTCAGCATGTCCTTTGTGTTTACCAATTGTTCACTTCACCTGGTATGGTACTGGAATAGCCCAACCCTTGGATGCCTCTGAGCTGTCAGAAGATGGGTGGGTTATTGTCCCCAAAGGAATAATTAGGATTACTTGAACTATTGCCATTTATGAGTTGTGGTTTCCCGCTTACCTCAAAATCTTGGTATTTGGCAAATGGCTCTAGATCCTATCTAATATTTGGGGTTTTGTTTTTCCTCTTAAGGGTTTATACTAGAGTAAGAGTAGTTCAGAGGAGAACTGATGGCCAGATAATAAAATTATTAATCTTTACTGCCTTGAGAAAATGGTTTTAGTTGTTAAGCTAATGATTGTCCTCTTTTAAAGTAGGGTGCCTCTTCCTCAATGCTGAATAATTTAAAACTGAAACACTACAGCCACAAATATGGTTTCTACACATAAATCATATGCTTCATTTCTCCTCTCAGATGATCATAAGAGTAAAGATGAGCCTTTCTTTTGAAAACTATGGTGCTTTCAGTAGAACTGAGAGCTGTCATAGTTACTTTTTCCTGATGAATGATTGCATATAGGTATCATTGCTTTTTAACTCTGATGAAAATCAGGAGGGGACATTTGTCTGTATACCAAATCCAAAAAGGAGAACCTCATTAACAAAGGGGCAAAGGGAGTCTTTAAACGGAGCTTCCAGTGATCTGGGAGGCAGAAGACCTGTATTCTGGCTCTGGTTTTGTCACTCATTAGGAGTGCTTAAATGTCTGTGAGCATGATTCCTCATATAAAAAAATGAGAGTATAGGTAGGAATAGATGATAGATATTGCAGTTCCCGCCATTTAAACAGAGCACTTTCATCTCCAGAGTCAAAGTGTGCTTTGTGACAGAATCATCTGAGACATTTTTTAAAAATATATTGGAGGCCCCACCTCAACCAATGGAATCTGAATCTCCAAGGGTGGACCTGGGAAATCTGTTTGTTCACTAGCTTCTTAGATGATTCCAGAGACTGTAACCCCTGCCTAAGGTAACATTCTAGAGACAAGATCTCCTGGGCTTTCTGGTTGGAGGGAATGAACGTATTTTCTAAAGTGGGGAAGTCCAGGTCTCCCAGTAGCTCTGGCTTAGAAACCTAGGATATGAGACAGCAGTTAGGGAGACCAGTTTTTGACCTAGTTCCCTGGGGCTGGTTTCTGAAGAGGTGAACAGGGAGCAGAGTGTTCTTTTTAATAAGAGCAGGTTTGGATGGAAAAACCGGCCAGTTATTCCATAATGAGAATATTTCAAGAGGTTTTTCTCCCCTTTGGCACAAACCTTTAGTAAAAGCATTACTGACTGAGAAAGGACAGGGTGGTTTCCAGAACTCTTAGACCATTTCCACCCAACCTCTCCTTTGACTCCTGCTTCAAATTTCCATTCCTTGTTTGACTTGTTTAATTTTTGTCTTTCTCCTTCATTAAACTCACTATATTACAATGGGTTTCTCCTGCTGCATGGGCTCTCCACACTCTAGTTTTAGCACCTTAACTTTCTCTATCTCCCCTACATTTCAAATACCTTCTCCCTTGATGACAACACTGATTTTATTGCCTTCAGCCATAAGAACTTTCTCAATGCCACCTTTCCCTCTAAATGCCAAAAGGAAAGGACTCCGCATCCATTTGCCTCCCCCCATACTTCTTTGTGTCTTAATCTTTAACCCTTCATTTCACTACAGGGGAAGTTGGAGGTAGGGGAATGCTTCTCCAGTGCAAATTTCCAGAGACAGCCAGTCTTCCTTTTTACGTATATAACTAACATTTCCTGAGCATTTGCTTTGTGTCAGGTACTATGCTACTTTCTGCATCTGTTATCTTATTTAACCCCCTCCATAACTCTTGTCAGGTAGATCCTATTAGCATTTCTGTTTTATGGAAGAGGAAACAGAAGCTCAGAGAAGCTAAGTGACTAGCACAAGTTCTCGCAGATGGAGAGTCTATCTGGTTCTGGGACCTCAATGGTTAAACAGAGTATTCTGCTATTGAGGGCTCCCATGGTAATTAGACTCAGTTATATCAAGCAGGAATGTATAAAGGAACAGATTTTCTTGGGTGTGATGAGTCTGAACCCTGAAGTCACTTTAAGCACCAACCAAGAAAAGGGGATTCATTTTAATGGCAGCCTTAAGATTGCCAGAAATATTGTGTATTATTGTGTGCATGGGGCTAGGAAACTGTGTTTGATTCTTAAGGATTGATAACTGAGGACATCTGTAAATGTTGGCAATGAGAAGTAAGTTCTGGACACGCCTGTGATTATTGTTAGTTTCACGATTCATGAGAATGTGAAACATATTTTTTTTGTTTTCCTCCTACTACTCCCATCAGAAAGACAAACTCTGGGTGGTAGGGAGTGGCTTCATAGATGTTCTCAGCTGATGGAGGACTGGGTCAGGGGAGAAAGCCAGGGAAGAGCCCAAAAGAGGATGAACAACAGTCCTGTTGGCTTGAATTTTGTGTTTCCAGCTCACCCAAGTCTTTCCTACCTGATTTGCATTATCAGACTTGCAACATGCAGCAAGGGGTATTTGACATTGACTAATACATACTCGTTGAACTAGGATTGATATGACTCAAACTCATGAGCACAACAAATCATGCACTTCAATTTCAAGAATATACTCACATGACCAGGTCTCTCCTTAAACTCTAAACAAATGCCTCATTTGAAGGAACCCAGCTTTTTACTTTGACTGTAGTGCAGGGTATGGAGAGATTGAACATTATGGCACAAAAATGGACCATTTGTTTTATTTTTCTTGGCACTTCCCTGGAAATCACTTGTATTGGCTATAATTTCTCTGGAAGTACCCTTTGAGTTGGAACCCTCAGAGGAGGGCTTGCACCCATTTTCTGCAGTGCCTGTCTCTGTATTCTTCTTCTTCTTCTTCTTTTTTTTTTTTTTTGACAAGCAGAGTATACAGCGAGAGAGAGAGAGAGAGAGGTCTTCCTTTTTCCGTTGGTTCAACCCCCAATGGCCGCTGCGGCCGGTGCACCGCGCTGATCCGAAGCCAAGAGCCAGGTGCTTCCTCCTGGTCTCCCATGCAGGTGCAGGGCCCAAGCACTTGGGCCATCCTCCACTGCACTCCTGGGCCACAGCAGAGAGCTGGACTGGAAGAGGAGCAACCAGGACAGAACTGGCGCCGCCACTGGGACCAGAACCTGGGGTGCTGGCGCCGCAGGCGCTATTCTTTTCAGTTATGAGAATCAACAGACATCATCAAGGCTTCAGTCATTTGTTCCATGTCAGATGACCAAAAGTCATTGCCTCTTTGGGCCTCCGTTCTTCCATCTGTAATGATCTTCATTTTCCCTTCCCTATGGAGGTGGTATTGAAAACAGACAACAGATGCTGCTTGCCTTTTATGTCCATGTAAATCCATCATAAATCGAAAATATCATCAAGTGGAGAATTCAATTAATATACCTAACCTACCCCAACATCCTAGCTTAGCAACACAGCACACTGTAGAGTATTGGCTGTTTCTTCTTGTGCTGGTGGGGCTGACTGGGAGCTGCGCTTGATGCTGCTGCCCAGCATCTTGAGAGTCTTACTGCAAAGCCTGGGAATAGATCCAATTTCCAAACCCAAAGTACTGTTTCTACTGAATGCATATGGCTTTTACACCATCGTAAAGTTGGAAAACCATAAGTTTGTACCATCATAAGTCAGGGACCATCTGTACTTTGAAAGGAAAGGGTCTAAGATATATGAATGTGGGTACCTTCTGGATTTTCTTAGCAATAGAGCTGTTCTGGAGGAAAGGAAAAGGTGACACAAAGATTGAAGAGATCATTTCGTTAGGTTTAAAGTCCCACTCTATCACCTACTAGCTACATGGTTTTGGACAGTTTCTTAACCACCTTGTGGCCTCAACTCTAAAAACTGTAAGGCATAATATCAGTATCTACCTCACAGAATTGTGATACGGTATCAAAGGGATCATATATGTCTGTTCCATAGATAGTACCCATTTATGCACTGCCACTTATGGCAACTGCTTTTTTTTAAAGATGCAATGTTTGCTGATTTTTTTCTTATTAGCTTTAAAAAATTTTTTATGTTTTATTTATTTATTTGAGAGGTAGAGTTACAGACAGAGAGAGGGAGAGACAGAGAGAAGTCTTCCATCCACTGGTTCACTCCTCAAATGGCTGCAACAGCTGGTGCTAGGCTGATCCAAAGTCAGGAGCCAGGAACTTCTGGGTCGCCCACATAGGTGCAAGGGCCCAAGGAATTGGGACATCTTCCACAGACTTCCCAGGCCATAGCAGAGAGCTTGATGAGAAGAGGAGCAGCTGGGACATGAAGCAGCACCCACACGGGGTGCCAGCACCACAGGCAGAGGCTTAGCCTACCATGCTACAGCACCAGCCCTGGCAGCGGCTTTTTTTTCATAATTTATATGATGAGCCAGTGAAGCTCCATGGAGAGAGTTGAACCCTGGCTCAGGCAATTTGGACAGTCATGTAGCCTCACTACACTTCAGTTTCTTCACCTGTGTCATGGGAATAATAATAGTAACTACCTCTTAAGGCTTTCAGAGGAATAACCCAGATAATTCCTACAAAGTTCTCAGGATACTGTCTGTTACCTCGAAGTGTTTAATAAGGTGTTACTACTATCAGTGAGTTGCTGCTGTCCCCATTGGCCCTGTAAGTCCTTTTGCCACAGGCCTCTCCATGACTTTGCCATTTTGGGGCCTAGCTCCCACCCCAGCAGGAGTTTCTGATGCCCATGAGATGTACATTGTTTGGGCTGCCCTGTTCACACAGGATGCTCCTGGTCCTGAGAAGATTCCTGGGAAAGCACTACACAGTGTCATGTGGGATGATCTTGGAGAACATCTGGGTCCCTGTGCATCAGAATGGTTCATAAAGTAACAAAAATGAGGACAAAGCATATCCTGATTAGCAACTCTCACAGGTAGCTGGCTGGTGCAGTTCGAAGTTCTGTTGGTCCTCTACTCCCATGCCTCTCCTGTCAGCCCTGCCAACCATGTATTCCCTTCTGGATTCCTCCAAGACAACCGGCCAGAGAGCCCTTCGCCTCCTCCCCAAGTAATACTTCAAGTGAGGCAACTACATGCTGCCATAGTGACAATTCCTACCTGATCAATGGAGCTGGGGATTAAGCCCTGGTGACAGGACCTACCTTGAGAAGGGTCATGTCCAGGACATCAGCTGCCTCAACCTGCTGAGCAGGCAACTTGCCCTGGGTTCCAGTCTCGGGGCATTTCTCTGTAGCTAGTTCCCATCTCTGTGACTTCACAGTGACCTCTCCAGGCAAATTGTACCTTCAGTGGGTCCCTCAATGACTCTGCCTTATTTCAGGTCCCCATTCTTTCTCTCTCTTTTTTTAAGATGTATTTATTTGTTTGAAAGTTAGGTGAGAGAGAGAGAGAAAGAGAGAGAGAGAGAGAATATCTGCCACCCACTGGTTCATTCCCCAAATGGCTGCAATGGCCAGAGTTGGGCCAGGCCAAAGCCAGGAGCAAGGAGCTTCATCCGTGCCTTCCACATGGGTGCAGGGGTCCAAGGACTTAAATCATCTTCCACTGCTTTGCCAGGCACATTAGCAGGGAGCTGGACTGAAAATGGAGCAACTGGGACTTGAACCTGTGCTGATAAGGGATGCTGACATTGTAGGCAGCCACTTAACCCATTGCACCACAACATCAGTCCCCTCTCCACCCAGGGCATCATTATTTCTTGCTTGAACTATCTAATATCATTATTGCTGCTTTGAATGCTATGAATGACAGTAACAATAGTTAACATTTATTAAGTACTTTTTATGTGTTAGGCCCTGTGCTAAGCATTTATAAGTATTATTTCATTTAATTGTCAAAACATCCCTGTGAAGCAGGCACTACTATTTTCCCCATTTTACAGAGGAGGAATGATGATAGCAGTTAATATTTATTGTTTACCATGTACTAGGCCCTATGCTAGATGTCATATATTTTCTCTCATTTAATTTTCATAATAACTGTATAAAAGTGCTGTTATTAGTACTAGACTAGCTGCATATTAAGGTGCCAGGTAGAAAGCCAGACACTTAGTGAATATACAGAAGGCATTGCATGACCTGGTACACTTTGGATGTACATTGACACAAGTCTTTCCTCATCACTCCCACTTTCCTCCCAGGTTCTTGGGTACAGGAGACATTGCTCATTCTGAACCCTGCTGAGACCCTGGATATGGCTGCAGACAGGAGGGTCATGCTATACCTAAGTACTTGCAACTGAGGAGGAGTGGTATATCCTGTCCACCTTGGATGCTTGGGGGAGTCGCTGGGATCAAGGCAGCATAGAGGCATGGGAGGAAGTTACTATGAAGTTCATACTTCTTAGCCTCGGGTTTTAACTTTCCAACCTATCATTCCAACCTATCACTCTTATAAATGGCTCTAATGTATATTCCCAATAGTATCTACTTAACACATACCTCATATTCTAGCCACATTGGGATACTCCTGTCCCCAGAACACATATATTACACACATATTTTTATATCTTTGTTCATGGTGTTTTCCTACTCCATCTCCAAAAATCCTTCTTAGACCATTTTCACTTCTTTATCCCATTCCTTTATTCTTTCATACGTGCATTGCCAGGATGCAAGTTGATCATCTATTTTCCACTAGGTACTGTGCTAGACACTTAAATGAAACAGACACAGCCCTTGTTCTCATGAAGCTCACAGTCTAGTGAAGAAGATACACATTAAACAAATTAACTCAGACATATGTAATTATAAATTGTAATAAATGTTGGGAAAGAAAAGAACAAGGTGGTATGAGAGACAATAAAAAGGGAGACTTAATTGAGATTGGGGCATAGCATGATGAAAGGCCTTTCTGGTAGAAAGGACATCTAATCTGAGGCCTAAAAGATGAATACATATTAACAAAGAGTATTCTGTGCGGAGGGAACAACTTGTGCAGAGACCTTGAGGCAGATGCTTGCCATATTCAAGCAACTAAAGGACACAGTCAACCATGGAGAACATGGTGCTCAATCAGATTGGAGACCAAGCAGGACCTTGTAAGCCACTGTAATGGGTTCTCCCCTTATGCAGAGTGCATTGGGAAACTGCTAAAATGTTTAAGTGTGGAATTGAAAGAATGTAATTTGTATTTTTAAAAATACCATTCTGGATACTATATAAGATTGAACTGGGGAGGAGATGGAGACAAAGAAGAGTAAGTTAGGCTGCCATAACCATATGGGAATAAAGTCTGGTCTAGGAAGAAAGATGCTAATGTCTTAAACTAGAGATGGCAGTGGCCATGAAAAGGAGTTAGCCGATTTAGGATACATTTTCTAGCTAGAACCTAAAAGACTTGGTAATGGATTGGATATGGGGGCTGAGAGGAGGGAGGAATCAAAGAAGACTCCCATGTTTCTGGCCTGAGCCACTTGATGGACAGTGGTACCTTTTATAGACGCTAGGATGTCCTGAAGCAGATTCAGGGTTTGTCCAGCTTCCTGTACCACATTGATCTGTAATGCTTGTTTAGTGTATATCCTACAGTACCTGGTTTTGATGATAATTAATGTGAGTATTTGTTGTCTCCCTGAGAAGATTTTAAACACTTAGAGAACACCGACTATATCTTACTCATCTCTGTATCCCCCAAAGAATCCAAGACATGGTGTATTGAATGCTGATTAATTAATTAAAGGAAGGAATTCCTTTCTCTTTCAACTCTACTCTTCTCACTCAGGCATGGGACCTTACTCGGGATTATGCTTTTATAAGAACAAATATGACACACTTGAAGGGATATGGGGTTTGATATAGACTTTGGACTTCATTCAATCACTAATCACTTTTTGAACAATTGTTGTGTCTGCTTGGTGCACAGCATAAACCTAACCTTTGCTTGCACAACATCGTTCAGTAGTGCAGTAAAGGCTGCATGGCCACAGAAAAAATGGCCTACTAGGAGTGTGTAGGCTGGTTCAGTATGGGCAGAGCAGAGGACTGTAAGTGGTCTAAGGGCCTGAGTTGTTCACAGAAGTGTGGAGCCTCTCTACCATGAGTTTCAACATGTGGCATCTGGAACACAAACTGCGTATAGCTTACTATGGAGTCTTATTTCTGTCACAAATAGAATATGAGGGGCCTTCCAAAAGTTCATGGGAATGTGTATTATGGGAAAAACACATGTGAATTTCACAGTTTTTGCACCAAATAAGCTTTTATTTTAATTCCACTTTCCATAAACTTTTTGGAGTACCCTTGCATAGCTGGGTTACCATGCCCAAACAAGACCAAACAAAAGGAGTGCCCTGTTACAGCTTTTGTGCAATTCCTGCAGATGTTCTTTCTTTTTAAGATTCATGATTTGAAAGGCAGAGCTACAGAGAAGCAGAGGAAGAGAAAAACAGAGAGAGAAAGAGAGAGAGCTCTTCCATCCACTTGTTCACTCTCCAAATGGCCATAATGGCCAGGGCTGAGCCAGGCTGAAGCCAGGAGCTTCATCCAGGTCCCCCACGAGGGTGTCAGGGGTCCAAGCGCTTGGGCCATCTTCCACTGCTTTCTTAGTCGAATCAACAGGGATGTAGATCAGAGGTAGAGCAGCCTGGACACAAACCAGTGAATACTGTCCCCCGCCTCCGCCCCGAAGACATTCAGCAGAGAGTTCTTTGATCTTGCAATTCTGAAGTGAGATCCCAGGAATCTGTATTTTTATTAGCATCCTGGGTAATTCTGTTGCAGATGATCCATGGAACATTTCTTTTTTTCCCAAGCAGTAAGCATGCTAGCTAAATTTAATGAAGAGAGCACAAGATTTTTCTGGATATGGGTATGGGTCCCCTGCCTCCCTTCCCTCCTCCCTGTCTTGGATATCTTGCTGGGCAGAGGACTTCCTGGGCATGGCCATGGATCATATTTTGAGATATAATGACTTTAGAGCTCAGCCCTAGAAATGAAAGTAAATATAGCCACCTCCTTAGATACAATCCAGCTCATCCCTGCTCTCTCCTTTGGGGAAAATCCAGGGATAGGTCAATGAAGAGGAAGCTTAACAGTCCTTCAAACCAGTGGACGTGGGGAAGCATGGGCCCCTGCACCTGTGTGGGAGACCTGGAAAAGTCTCCTGGCTTCGGCCCCATTGTGGCCACCTAGGGAGTGAACCAGCGAATAAAAGACCTCTCTCTCTCTCTCTCTCTCTCTCTCTCTCTCTCTCTCTACCTCCTTGTAACTCTGCTTTTCAAATAAATAAATAAATCTTAAAAAAGAAGTGGGAAGAGTCAGGAGGCTAGATTTTATGACATTTGAGCAGTGAATTTTAACTGATCTGACAGTGCAAGCCGTTTTAAGGAAGACCTCAAGGGGGCGTGTATGATGAGTTAATCTGAAGAGGCAACAATGCTGTATGCTAGCAGGCTTCTGAGGTTACTTCTCAGATGAACTGAATTGGACCTTGACCTCTACTCTAAGCGCCAACCAGAGGTGTTGCTGGTGGATGAGTGTGGATTTAGCATCTCAGTGGGATTAAGGGCAGTCAGCAGTTCCCTGCCCCCAGACACTGGATCCTGGCCTAGCTAGTTTAGCTCCCTACATAACAGAATTTGCTCTGCATCTATCCCTGGTAACCTGGGGAGCATGGACACCACCTTCCTGTAGGTATCTAGGGGTGTAAATCTAAGCAGCTCCACCATTATGGCGCTCCACTTCCCCATTTTTCACCTCTACTGGTGGAGACCCAAGACTAACCTGGTTATCAATTATAGAACACACAGCTGCCAGCAATGGACATCAAAACATCAAGGGGTTTGCTTCTCTTCTGGTTTTTCCAAGGCCTCCAAGCAATAAAACACATTCCCACCCACATCACCCTTGGTCCTGGCCATACCTTCTTCCTTCCCCAAATCTGGAACTGGCTGGCCCTTGGTAGGAATTAGCACTTTCCAAATGGCTCAACTCAGAATTTGAAGTCCTCTCAATTCCTCCTAGTGCCTCTCCCCAAAATGTAAGTCCCTTTCCTCTCCTGGGAAGTCTCATCCCCATACACATCTACACTTTCTCTTCACACTCCATTCTCTCTCCCAGGCTTTTTGTTTGAGTCCTTTGAGACCTATGTTGCACATCAACAAACTCCTCTGGCTATTCACCTTCTTGCACTGTAGTCTACACCAGCACACCTCAGTGCTGGCTACATGCTAGTGTCACCTGGGGAGCTTTTATAACAAGGACTGAAGCCCAAACCCCGTCTTCAGAGATTCTGATTCAGTTGACCCAAGGAGAGCCTGAGTTTCTGTGCTTTTATAAGAGTGAGTCCAGATAATGGTAATGTGCAGTCAGCTGTTCCAACTGCTGAGATGTGCTTGCCTTAATGGGCATGTCAGTTCTCTTGCAGCTTTATCAAGCGTAGCCTGCTCACTTTCCTGGCTCGCATGTTCCACAGAGCTGAAGGGTGATGTCCACGCTTTCCTGTTTCACCAAAACTATTTTCAGGCCTTTTGGGTCCATCCTAAAAATATAAATAAATAAAACCTGGCAGATTCCAAGATTAAATACAAAGAAAATGTATTGTTTTAAAAATAGTTTTTTAAAAGATTTTATTTATTTTATTTGAGAGTTAGAGTTACAGACAGTGAGAGGAAGAGACAGAGAGAAAGGTCTTCCTTCCGTTGGTTCACTCCCCAAATGGCCACAACGGCCAGAGCTGTGCTGATCCGAAACCAGGAGCCAGGAGCCTCCTCCTGGTCTTCCATGTGGGTGCAGGGGCCCAAGGACTTGGGTCATCTTCTTCTGCCTTCCCAGGCCATAGCAGAGAGCTGGGTCAGAAGTGGAGCAGCCGGGACTCGAATCGGCGCCCATAAGGGATGTGGGCACTGTAGGCAGAGGATTAACCTAGTGAGCCCCAGTGCCGGCCCCTAAAAATAGTTTTAAAACAGAAATAAATAAATACTCCTTTGAGGCACGTGTTATCTGTACAGACTTCTGCCAACTTTATCTTTCTCATTCACTCACACTTTTCCTGGTTTAGTAGTCTCCTCTTCAACCTAAGCCATGCTTTGATCCTGGATGACTTTAGTGCTCTGTGGATAATCCATCCAACATCCTAGACTCATGATTCCTACTTTCCTTGGACAAATATTTTTGGAGTTTCAATGTACCTGGCACTGGGGTTTTTGTACTAGGCATCCGAGTACAGCAGGACACAAGTACACAAAATTTCCTGCCCTCAAGAAGCTTTTGATCAGGAGGGTGGTAACTGGGGAGGTATTCCACCAGTCAATAAATAAACAAATAAGGGTGATACATAAAATGTCCACTAGTAATGAACAATGTGGAGAAAAAATTAAGTTGAGAGTGAAGTATGGACTGTTGAGAAAGAGGGATAGGTTTTATTTTTTTTTAAACTTTTATTTAATGAATATAAATTTCCAAAGTACAGCTTATGGATTACAATGGCTCCCCCCCCCCATAACGTCCCTCCCACCTGCAACCCTCCCCTTTCCCACTCCCTCTCTCCTTCCATTCACATCAAGATTCATTTTCAATTCTCTTTATATACAGAAGATCAGTTTAGCATACATTAAGTAAAGATTTCAACAGTTTGCTCCCACATAGAAACATAAAGTGAAAAATACTGATTGAGTACTAGTTATAGCATTAAATCTCAATGTACAGCACACTAAGGACAAAGATCCTACATGAGGAGTAAGTGCACAGTGACTCCTGTTGTTGACTTAACAAATTGACACTCTTGTTTATGGCATCAGTAATCACCCTAGGCTCTTGTCATGAGCTGCCAAGGCTATGGAAGCCCCCTGAGTTCACTGACTCTGATACTATTTAGACAAGGCCATGATCAAAGTGGAAGTTCTCTCCTCCCTTCAGAGAAAGGTACCTCCTTCTTTGATGACCCGTTCTTTCCCCTGGGATCTCACTCGCGGAGATCTTTCATTTAGGTTTTTTTTTTTTCCCCCAGAGTGTCTTGGCTTTCCATGCCTGAAATACTCTCATGGGCTTTTCAGCCGGATCCGCATGCCTTAAGGGCTGATTCTGAGGCCAGAGTGCTGTTTAGGACATCTGCCATTCTATGGGTCTGCTGTGTATCTCACTTCCCATGTTGGATCATTCTCTCCCTTTTTTATTCTATCAGCTAGTATTTGCAGACACTATTCTTGTTTATGTGATCCCTTTGGCTCTTAGTCCTATCAGTATGATCAATTGTGAACAGAAATTGATCACTTGGACTGGTGAGATGGCATTGGTTCATGCCACCTTGATGGGCTTGAATTGTAATCCCCTGGTATGTTTCTAACTCTACCGTTTGAGGTAAGTCAACTTGAGCATGAGGGATAGGTTTTAAATCTGAGGGAAGCAGGCAAACATTTGGCACAGTGGTTAAGATGCCTCTTGGGATGCTAGCAACCCATAGTGGAGTGCCTGAGTTCAAGTTCTGCCTCACTTTCCAGCTTCCTGATAATATGCCTCTCTGGGAGGCAGTAGGAGTTGGCTCAAGTACTTGGGTCCCTGCCCTCTGTGTGGGAGACTCAGATTGAGTTCCAGGCTCCTGGCTTCTGCCTGACCCAGCTCTGGTTGTTGTAGACATTTGGGGAGTGAGACCGCGGGTGGAAGCCTCTCTCCTTTCCATTCACGGTGTGTGTTTATGCCTTTAAAATAAAAATAAACATTTTTAAAAAAATTAAATAAAAATAAACAAATATGAGGGAAGAAATTTTGACCAGAGTAGCTTTCACTAGCTACCACCCATTTAAATGTCTTGTGTGGGAATGTGACAGAGAAAACAGCAAGTGCAAATGTCCTAAGACAGAAGTGTTGAAGCTGAGTTATAAGGTGAGGTTAGGGAGGGAACATGGGGACAGGTCTCACTGTGCCTCAAAGGAAATTGCAAGGACTCTGGCCCTTATACTGAATGAGATGGTGAGTCCTTGAAGGGAGGGTTCTGGATACAGAATGGGGATAAGGTGTGACTCACAGTTGGAATTTCCTTGACATTACTTATGTCTATTCACCCCCATCTGTCCTTCCTTTTCATCTTCTGTCCCCATTACTTGCTCTTGAATTTTGTCACTGATACAGACTTCCCCACCTCTGAAATATTAAACTCAAGTATTGTCATGGCAACAGCTTATACATAGTTTCTTCATTCTAATTATGCTTTCCTTCCCACCTCATTTAATCTCTCATCTCTTGACCGAACTAAGGTCTTCCTGAATATCAGTTCCTCCTGGCTTCCCTTAATTTCTTCTTCTTCTTAAATCACATAATGCATCTTTTCCAGCCATTCTAATGTGTCACTGTTCTTGTTTGGTTATCCTTATACTATACTTCCTCAGTCTATTTGAATCTGGTTCCTGTTATCTTGAAACATGTTTTGCCATGGACACCCAGGATTTTGTAACTGACAAAATCTCAGTCTTATGTTACTTGGTGTTTCTGAGTCATTCATTTATATTGCCTGTCTTCCCAAAACTTCATTAGCACTTGGGTTCCATGACACTATTCTTTCTTGATTCACCTTGTAGTTCTTTGGCAGCTCCTTATTCTTTTTTTTAAAGATTTTATTTATTTATTTGAAAGGCAGAGTTACAGAGAGAGAGAGAGAGAGAGAGAGAGAGAGATCTTCTATCCTCTGGTTCATTCCCCAAATGGCCACAACGGCTGGAGCTTGGCCTATCCAAAGCCAGTATCCAGGAGCTTCTTCCAGGTCTCCCACGTGGGTGCATGGGCCCCAGGACTTGCATCATCTACTGCTTTCCCAGGCCACAGCAGAAAACTGGATCAGAAGAGGAGCAGCTGGGACTCGAACCGGTGCCCAGATGGGATGCCAGTGCCACATGTGGTGGCTTAACCTACTGAGGCTTAACTTAACCATTTTGGCTACTTCTTGAGCAAGCTCCTTCGCACACACCTGCAATGAGTGCTCCCAGGAATCAATCAATCAATCTCTCTCTCTCTCTCTCTCTCTCTCTCTCTCATTCTTACTACTTCACATTTTTCTTGTCAATTTTATCCTTGCCTGTGGCTTCATCTATTACCTATGTGTTTATGACTCCCAGATTTATACTCCAACAGAGATCTCTCTTTAAAGCCCTAGGTTTGTTTATCAAATGTCCAGGCTGTCTGTGCCTAGAAATTCCATAGGCACCTCCAAGTCAACATGTCCAAAACTCAATGTGACTTTTTATATAATTTGACTTCACTAAAGCAGAAACCTTAGTCATCCAAGATCCCTCCATTATCCCCTTCACCTTCCACAGTTATTAATCGTTCTATGTCCACACTCTCTGTCATCTATTAACTCCTTTGCATCTTGACTGTTGCTTTTCTAAATTCTCATGATCTCTCAGCTGGATCACTATAAGTTTTTCCTAACTGGAATGTCTGACTTTATAGTAGTCTTCTTCAAGATATCTTCCCAACCCAAATAATCTTTCTACCACGCAAAACTGACCAGCTCATATGATATTAATGACCTCCAGAGACTTAACAGCAATGGTTCTCAAGTTACACTTTTTGGATCCCTATGTATGATCTGGAGTGAAATTGAGGGACAACAGGCTGATTGGACCACATTATAGAGCCAAACCCTATTTATCTGGGACATCCGTACTTTGCATGTGTTTATCAACCTGAGACTCAGAACATTTTCTCTTAGAGTGAAAATTCTACAGTTAGAAGAAAACTTTGAATGCCATGGACTTACCTTCACAACAACTCCCCACAGTTCACTGTTTATCAGGAATAGAAGAGTACCTCTTACATTAAGGATGTCAAAATATAATAGATCCGGCGTCCAGGAACTATGTCTCCTCCAAATGTGTAAATGTTGTTGTAAGGCTCAGACCAAGGCCCATGACAGCTTGATGTGACTTTCTGTGAGTGTTCTAAAGCCCTTCCTGTGTACTTCAGGGCTGATAGTGCCTGTCATGGAATGGAGTGAGCTACTCTGCCAGAGGAACAACCATGGCCTTGATGCAGGTACTGTCCCTGGTCAGCCTCAGGTATCAACTGTGGATCCTGCATTGTGGCATAGCGGGTAAAGCAGTTTTTGGCAATGCCAACATCCCATATTACTGCCAGTTCCAATCCTGGCTGTTCCACTTCTGATCCAGCTCCCTGCTAATGCACCTGGAAAACAGTGGAAGATGGCCCAAGTAGTTTGGCCACTACACCCACCTGGGAGACCTGAATGGAGTTAAAGGCATCTGGCTTTTGCCTAGCTGATCTCCTGCTGTTGTGGCCATTTGGGAAATGAACGAACAGATGGAAGATTCTCTCTCTCTCTCTCTCTCTCTCTCTCTCTCTCTCTCTCTCTCCCTCCCCCTCCCCTTCTATCCCTCTCTGTGTGTCTTTTTTCTTAAAGGATTTATTTATTTATTTGAAAGGCAGAGTTACACGAGAGACACACACACAAAGAGGTCTTCTGTTCACTAATTCACTCCCCAAATGGCCACAACAGCCAGGTCTGGGTCAGTCCAAAGCCAGGAGCCAGGAGCTTCTACTGGGTCTCCCACGTGAGTACAGGAACCCAAGCACTTGGGCCATCTTCTGCTGCTTTCTTAGGCGCACTGGCGGGGAGCTGGATCAGAAGTGAAGCAGCCAGAACCCTCAGGCACCCATAAGGGATGCCAGTGCTGCAGGCAGCAACTTAATCCACAGTGCCACAGTGCCAGCCCAACTCCCTCTCTTTATGGGACTCTGCCTTTCAAATAAATATTTTTTTAAAAAGATAGCAACTATATACAATTTTACAACTTAGTATTTAACATATCTCTAATATCCTCCCACGTGATTAAATAGTGTTGTTAAAATGCAGAAAATATTGCATTGAATCAAATATTGCTAACATGTTTCCTCCATACACCAAAATTCTGTTCCCTCTATCAGAATTGGGAGGATCTTAGAATATTCTGTCCAACTCCCACACTTTGATGCCACGGGAACCAATTCCCAGTGAACTCTTAGTTCTCAGATCAGCTCAGTGGCCCTTATTTAGTTTTTCAATCTGTTAACTGAGCTTGTGCTGTAGGCTTTTTCTCTGCATTCCAGTAAGGGGCAAGCACAGACTCCCATCTAGGAAAAGGGAAATTTGGCCTCTGCAAATCTGGTGGCTCACGGTCCTATGTTATAAAACTGTTGTAGTTTGTACAGTTTGGAGAACATTCAGGGGAGAGTCAGGTCTGTGACCATGTCCTGGCTTGACATGAGCCTCTTCTGTCTTCTCTCCCTAAGCAAATATTCTTATCAAAGCTTTTATGAAGTGAAAGCACAGAGCTGGGAATTGGGTTTTCATCAGGTTCTAATGCCAGTTGTGCTGTCCAATTTACTATATGACCTTGGACAAGTCACTGAACAATTCTTGTCTGGGCAGGGAAAGGATTAGGTTGAGACAGATGATTGCTATGATTCCTTTCAGCTCTAAATGCTTGATCTTCAATGCTAGGAGATAATCGGCTTGAAAATTCCTTGAGAAGTTCAAAGTATTACCCAAATGTGAAGTGTTATAAATGAAACCTATTGTTTTAAGTTCCCATAGCAGCAGAAGGAGAAGTAAAAGGGCTTTCATGATTAATAGACAACTGAGCAAGTCAACATCTGAATCACCTGAAGTTGGCAGGGTAGCATTGTTTACCAGGGAGAAAAATAATAATAAGAGCTATTATTTTTTGAGACATGATCATATGCCAGACAGGATGCTAGTCACTTTCATATTTTTGTTCTGCTATTCATAATCACAGTGAAATTGTCATTATTATTTTCTTTGTCCTTGTACAAATGGGGAAACTGGTTCAGAGAGGTTAAGTAACTTGGTTAAGGTGACATCTCTAGTACTTGATGGTTGTAAGATTTGTACCATGATTTTCCTGATGCAAAAGATCAAGCATTTTGAAATAGGAGACAAAGTGAAGTGCTACACCCTGTTTTCCAGCATGGTACTCCTCAAACTCCTGTGCACACGAAGCACCAGGAGATCTTTCTTAGTTCAGATTGTCAATCTGTAGGTTTGTGGTGGAGCCCGAACTTCTGCATTTCTGAGAAGCTACCGGATACTGCAGATGTAGCAGCTTCATGTACCACACTTTGGTGACCAGAGACTAGAGGCACTTATAAAAGCAATCTCTTGGCTTACATGAGCCCCAAGAGCGGAGCTCCATAGATCACACACTGCACAACCCTAGGGGCCATGATTTGCATTACAGTCTCTGTACAGTGTACTATGGTGTCCCTGCTGTGGTAAGAAAACGGTGAACAGCGAGCAGATGTGTGGAGTCTTCCTCCACCTAGGCCACGTCTCAAGCAAGGAAGTGTCCTGTGCCCAGGCTAATGAAAATTTGGTCAGTGCAGTTGGGAAAAGAAATGCAAAGCCAGCCTGCCCACAATGAGGGTGGCCCATTTGGTGTTCCCAGGCAAGATGGGGAGAAGGGGGAGTAGCAAGCTAGCTGGCGGGCTGGCTGGCGGGCTGGCAGCCTGGCAGCCTGGCTGGCCGGCCCCATTCTTATGCTAACAAAGCCCTGATTCCAGGCTGCAGCTGCTGCTTGTGTGGGGGCTTAGGCCATTCATAGCAGCTTGCTTTACGAGTGCCAGACCCCCGGAACAGGTGCAGCTCTATCTACTTGTTATTTTGTGCAGCCCTGACTGTCCAGACAGGGAGCTGATTATCACTGCGAATCAGGGATTACTGCTGATTTACCAGCTTCTGCCAAACAAAGGGGCCAGCCTCGAGACAGCTGTCTCTTCTGGCCACTGTAAGGCTCACTGCCCTGCAGGCCATGTGGGCCTCTGGGAGGTGGGTTTGCATTGGAAATGGGACAGAGGAAAATCAGACCCAGGGAAGACATTTTCTAGGACAGGTCAAAGTGTCTGAAAGTCAGGAAGTTGAGAAACTTAATCTCACAGTCCCCAAGTGGAAATACAAAACCTAGAGAGATAGCCACAAGCCTGCCTTCTCTGGTCAGGGGCTGCTCCCCTAAGCTCTCTTCAGTCTGGGATCTGCTGCCATGGCCAATGGTGAAGGAAATCCAGCTGGCTCTCACTGTCCCCTTCCTCCTCCACTCAGCCTCAACACCAGGTTTTGGGAATCAGAGAATGAGCTTGTTTACAGAAAGGCATAGGACCTATAACACTGTGCTCAGGGAGAACAAACCCAAGGTGAAGCAGCCTGAATCCAGATCTGAGCTTACAAGTTGCACCACCCTAGGTAATTAATTGATTGCTTTAAGCCTCAGTTCCAGCACATATCATAATAATGATAGTACTTCTCATGGGATTATTGTGAGGATTGAGGATTAATAACAATGAAACTAACAGGGAGAAGGTATGTACTGTGAACTAGACACTCTTGTAAGCACTTTATATATGCAAATTCACCAAAATGGTCCTATGACCAAGGGATTTTTCTTACCCCCATTTCCCAGATGGAGGAACTGAGGCTCCAAGGACTTAAGTAACATGCCCAAGGACCTACAGAGAGTAAGTAGTGGATCTGGGAATTGAACTCAGGCAATTGACTCCAGAGGCCACCTTTTATGCACTATGCCATACTGCACAAACTCAAAATAAGGTGATGAACACAGTGCTCAGAACATGTTAAAGCCTAGGTGAATGAAGGGTATCACGATTCACTTATTTAGTCTCACTCTTTCAGTGAATGGGAATATATACTTTTAAAATACGAAATGTGGGTTTTCACAGCTGGAGTCTCCATAATGGAAAGAATGATGGTTTTTGTTGGCCCCAGGGCTCCAGTTCCATTCACTGTCACACAAAGGAGGGTAGCACAACTCATTTTGCCACTTGGCTTAGCACACCATTTTTGATGCCCAGAGCAGCTTTTCATCTCTACCCACCCAACTTCCTCATCATCATTGTGTAGCCTCTCCAGGCCCCCGGCTTCCCCTCAGGCCCCCCAAAACCTTCATCCCTGTGAATTTGATTCACTTAATATTCAAATCAAGGGAGGTAGAGAACAACGAAGGGTGAGAAGGAGAGAAAGAAAATTGAGAGGGGGGAGAGAGAGAGAGAGAGTGAGAAAGAAAAGGAGGAGGAGAAAGAGAAGGAGAAAAGAAGGAGGAGGGGGGAGGAGGAGGAGAAGGAGAAGGAGTAGTGGGGAGAGGAAGAAGAAGAAAGAAGAGATTCTGGCTGGCGCTGTGGCTCACTAGGCTAATCCTCCGCCTTGCGGCGCCGGCATACCGGGTTCTAGTCCCGGTTGGGGCGCCAGATTCTGTCCCAGTTGCCCTCTTCCAGTCCAGCTCTCTGCTGTGGCCTGGGAGTGCAGTGGAGGATGGCCCAAGTGCTTGGGCCCTGTACCCCATGGGAGACCAGGAGAAGCACCTGGCTCCTGGCTTCCGAGCAGCGCGGTGCGCCGGCCACAGCACGCTGGCCGCGGCGGCTATTGGAGGGTGAACCAACAGCAAAGGAAGACCTTTCTCTCTCTCTCTCTCTCACTGTCCACTCTGCCTGTCAAAAAAATAAATAAATAAAATAAAAAATAAATAATAAGAAGAGATTCTTCTTGAAAGAAAATGAGAAGGAAGGGGCAGGCGCCATGGCTCACTTGCTTAATCCTCAGCCTTGAGGTGCCAGGATCCCATATGGTTGCCGGGTTCTAGTCCCGGTTCCTCCTCTTCCAGTCCAGTTCTCTGCTGTGGCCCGGGACAGCAGTGGAGGATGGCCCAAGTGCTTGGGCTTCTGCATCGCATGGGAGACCAAGAAGTACCTGGCTCCTGGCTTCAGATCAGCACAGCACCGGCTGTAGCGGCCATTTGGGGCGTGAACCAATGGAAGGAAGAACTTTCTATCTGTCTGTCTCTCTCTCTCTCTCTCTCTCACTGTCCATATCTCTACCTGTCAAATAAAAAAAAAAGAAAATTATAAGGAAATGTTAGCAAGATGATCCCATTCATATCTAATCCTAAATAGCTTGTGACAGCTGTTTCAGAAGAACATTTATGGGCAAGGAGTCATATCCATAATATACAATTCAGTGAGGAAGACACCTATAAAAATATAGAGTGTGACACCATTTTTGGGTATGTGTATGTGTACAAATGTAGAAAAAAGACTGGAAGGAAATATTGCAAAATCTTAACAGTAATCATCTATGGTTAATAAAGTTGCAAATTATTTTTCTCCTTTTTTATAATTTTCCCAGAGTTCTAAATGAATATGAATGACTTTTGTCATTAAAACAACTTCTGAAGGAAAGCAAAAAAGTAGGGACAGGATGTGTCTATACTATTGGTTAAGGGGTATATACTCTCTCCAAGAATTCCCTGTACTACAGATCAAAGATTGTGGCCCGTATGGACTGCCAAACAGCATTGTCTGTGTGCAGAGGACTGGTAGATTACTCAACAAGACCTCAGAGAGCTTTGAGGCCCACGCTCATCTCTCAGACTGCTCAGAGTGTCTGCTTTTCCTGCCCGTGTAGATATATAGGACTGGATATCCCTGAACCAGAGTGTGCCCACTTAGGGCACCCTGTCTTCCTGACTGTGGTTCAGGGACCCAATGGTGCAGTTAACATCCTAAAGGCTTACCATGTGGGGAAAAGCTCAGAACCAGGCTAAGGGGGCAAAAGCAAATAGGTCAGGGCCCAAAGAATGAGGTGTGTCAGAGCTGGGAACAGAAAGTGCAGGCCCAGAAATGTCTTCCTTGAGCTGGAGGTGAGGCACTGTGGCTTCTTATTCAGGGCTCCCATTTAGGGTATGGCTATACTGGAAGTGGGTGAAAGAGTTCAGGCAGCCATAGATTGGGGACAAGGGCATAGCTAGGGGCCACAAAGTCAAATACTTTTGGAGGCCAGGCTGGTAGCATAAATTAGTTTTTGTGGGCACTGATCCAGGGCTGAAGCTTGGAACTGGGAACTTAATCCAGGCCTCTCACATGCATGGAAGGAACCAATCACTTGAGCCACCATGCTGCCTCCTAGGGTCTACATTAGCAGGAAGTTGGATTCAGGAGGCTGAGGCAGGCATAGAATCCAAACACCTAAATACAGGACATGGGCCGGCGCTGCGGCTCAATAGGCTAATCCTCCGCCTTGCGGCACCGGCACACCAGGTTCTAGTCCCGGTCGGGGCGCCGGATTCTGTCCCGGTTGCCCCTCTTCCAGGCCAGCTCTCTGCTATGGCCCGGGAGTGCAGTGGAGGATGGCCCAAGTCCTTGGGCCCTGCACCCCATGGGAGACCAGGATAAGTACCTGGCTCCTGGCTTCGGATCAGTGCGGTGCGCCGGCCGTGGCGGCCATTGGAGGGTGAACCAACAGCAAAGGAAGACCTTTCTCTCTGTCTCTGTCTCTCACTGTCCACTCTGCCTGTCAAAAAAAAAAAAAAAAAATACAGGACATGAATGTCTTAAAGGGTATCTTAAATGCTAGGCCAAATGCCTGCCTGTTGTTTGTGGAAGGTTGATTTTAAATTTATACTGGCTTTTTTTAAAAAAAAAAGATTTATTTATTTATTTATTTGGAAGGGGGAGAGAGAGGGAGAGAGGGAGGGGAGAGAGAGAGAGAGAGAGAGAGAGAGATCTTCCATCCACTGGTTTCACTCCCTAATAGCCACAACATCTAGATGTGAGCTGATCGGAAGCCAGGAGCCAGGAGCTTTTTCCGGGTCTCCCACGTGGGTGGAGGGGCCCAAGGTCTTGGGCCATCTTCTACTGCTTTCCCAGGCCATAGCAGACAACTGGATCAGAAGTGGAGCAGTCGGGACTTGAACTGGCACCAATATGGGATGCCGGCACTGCAGGTGGTGGCTTTTACCACTATGCCACAGCACTGGCCCCACTGTATATTATTTCATAGTACAACTATACCAACATTTGTTTAACCGTTCACTTTTTGTAAGACGTTGTCATTTCCAGCTTTTGGCTGATACAATAGAGCTGCTCTGAACAATCATGTACAGGTTTTTGTATGAGCAGACATTTTTATTTCTAGAATAAACGTCCAGGAGCGTGATTGATGGGTCAGATGGTAAGTGCATGCTGAGTTTTATAAGGAATTACCAAACTGTTTTCCAGAGTGACTGTACCATTACATTCTCATGAGCAATGTATGAATGATTCAGTTTCTCTGCATCTTTGCCAACATCTAGTGGTGTCATGAATTTCTTACTTTAGCCAATCTGACATATGTGCAGTGAGGTGTCTTTTTTTTTTTTTTTTTTTTTCATTTTCTTAATGGCTAATGTTGCTGGACTTCTTTTTTTTTATTGCTATCTTTAGATTATCTTCAATAAGATATATGTTTATTCATGTCTTTTGCCTATTTTCTCATTGAATTGTGTGTTTCTTTCAGCCGAGTTTTGAGAATTCTTTATATATTCTATATAATTGTCCTTTATCAGATGTGTGGTTTGCAAGAATGGGCATTTGGCATAGCGTTAAGATACCACTTGAGATGCACACATTCCATATTATAGGGTCTGAGTGTGAGTCCTAGCTCTACCACTAACTCTAGCTTTCTGATAGTGTGAACCCAGGGAAACAGCAAGTGATGACTCAAGTGGTTTGGTTCCTGCCACTCATATGAGAGGCCCACATTGTGCTCCTGGCTCCTACCTTTGGCTTTGGCTTTGTCTTGGTCCAGCTCCAGCTGTTGGGGGTGTTTGGGATGTGGACCAGTAGACAGGAAATCTCTCTCTCTCTCTCTCTCTCTATATATATATATATATATATATCTGCCTTTCAAATAAATGAAATAAATTTTTTAAAAAGATACATGATTTGCATGTTTCTCTCAGTCTTTAGTTTGTCTTTTCTTTCTGTTAACAGGGTTTTACATGGGGTAATTGTTTTTTTTTAAATTTTATGAGGTCTAATTTGTTGAATTTTTATGGATATGTCTTGGGTGTCATGGCTAAGAACTCTTTATCAAGTCTTGAGTCACTAAGAATTTTATCTTTTTTAAGGGTTATTCTTTTAAAAAATCTAAATTTATGTAAAAGGAACACATTTTATATATACAGTTTTAAGAACATAATGATGCTTCTCACCCTCTGAAAGTATATAGTTGGGGCAGGCATGTGGCACAGCCATGAAGACACTGCTTGGGATGCCCACATCCCATATTGGAGTACCTAGGTTTCAATCTTGGCTCTACTTCCAATTCCAGCTTCTTGCTAACGTGCACACTGGGAGGCAGCAGATGATGGCTCAAGTATTTGGATCTCTGTCATCCATGTGGAGACTCATAGTTAATTGCTGGTCCCTGGCATTGGCCTGGCCAAATCTGAGCTATTGTAGTCATTTTAGAACTGAACTGTACATTGGAAGGTCTCTCTCTCTCTCCCTCTCTTTCTCTCTCTCAAGTAAAATGAAAATAAATTAAATAAATTAAAAATTGTTTTGTTTGTAGTTTTATGTTTACATTTAAAATCTATTATCTATTTTTAGTTCATTTTTGTGTAAGGTATGAGGTTTAGGTCAAAATTCATTATTTTTCTATAGACTTCCAATTTCTCCAGGCTCATTTCTCCAAAAGGCTTCTTTTCCATTGAATTATTTTTGTGCCTTTACTAAAATCAGTTGGGTATACTTACATGAGTCTGTTTCTGAGATATATTCTGTTCCACTGATCTATGTGCCTGTCACTTCACCACTATCATGCTTTCTTGATTACTGTAGTTTTGTAGAAAGCGTTAATATTTTATAAAGCAATTATCCTCAGTTTATTCTTCTTTTTCACAATTGCTTTAGTTATGCTAGGTAATTTGTTTCTCTGAATATATTGTACAATAGTAATGCATATATCCCCAAACTCCTGCTAGGATTTTGATAGGAATTATGTTAAATGTATATATCAATTTGGGAGCATTCACATTTGTACTATATTGAGTTTTCCAATCCATGAGCACAGTATGACCATACATTTATTAGACCTTTGATTTATTTCATCATTGTTTCTTAATTTTCAGCCCCTCCAGTCCTATACAGGTTCTGTTGGATACGTACTTCATTTTTTGAGTTAGTATAAATGCTATCATATTTTTAATTTTGCTTATTAGTATATAGAAATTCAGTTGGTGTGTTATGATGTTATTGCATCTTGCAAAATTGCTAAACTCCATTGTTAGATCAAGGAGCATTTTTGTATATATTCCTTGATATTTCCTATGTATTATATCATGCCATCTGCAAATAGAGACAATTTTATTTCTTCCTTTATGATCTGTAGGCCTGTTGTTTCCTTCCTTGTCTTATTGCACCAGGTAGTACTATATTGAATAGCAGTAATTAGAGTAGAAATACTTGCCTCATTCCCAATCTTAAGCATTTTTATTAAATTTTTTACCATTATGATGTTAGCTGTAACTTTACTTTTTATATCAGCTTTATAGAGATATAATCCATATGCCATACAATTCGCCCATTTAAAGCACAAAATTCAATGGCCTTTAGTTTATTCACAGAATTTTACATCATAATCAATTTTATAGAATTTTCATTATCCCCCAAAGGAATCACACAGTCTTTAGCTGTCAATCCAATCCCCTTCTCCCCCAGACCTAGACAATCACTAGACTCCCTTCTGTCCCTATTGATTTGCTTATTTTGGACATTGCATATAAAGAGAATCATACAATATGTTGTATTAGGTGACTAGCTTCTTTAACTTAGTGTAATGTTTTCAAAGTTCATCCATGTTGTAGCTCGTATCAGTACTTCATGCTTTTTTATTGCCAAATAATATGTCATTGTTTGCACAAACCATATTTTATCTATTTATTCATCATCAAGCTTTCTAAAAGTACTTAATAGAATTCTCCAGTAAAAACTTCTAGTGTTAGAGATACTTTTATGGGCTTTTGAATTACAAATTCTGTTTCCTTAAAAGTTGTAAGTCTATTCCTTAAAAGTTGTAATTACCTATCTCATATTTGGGTGATTCATGGTAGTTTGTACATTTCAAGGAATGATTCATTTCACCTACATTGTCAAATTAATGTGTGTAGAATTTTTGTACTACTCTCTTATTATCTTTATGATGTCCATAGGACCTGTGGTGATATTTTCATTCAGATATTGGTAATTAATGTATTCTCTCTTTTTCTTTGTCAGTCTTGCTAGGTAAATTTGACCAATTTTCTTGATCCTTTCATTAAATTTTTTATGTTTCTTTTCTGTTCTCTTTGTTTTTAAGGTTTATTTATTCATTTGAAAGTCAGAGTTACACAGAGAGAGAAAGAGAGGCAGAGAGAGAAGTCTTCCATCCGTTGGTTCATTCCCCAGTTGGCCACAATGGCTGGAGCTGTGCCGATCTGAAGCCAGGAGCCAGGGGCTTCTTCCAGGTCTCCCATGCAGGTGAAGGGCCATCTTCTACTGCTTTCTCAGGCTGCAGCAGAGAGCTGGACTGGAAGAGGAGCAACCAGGACTAGAACCCGGCGCCCATATGGGATGCCGGTGCCACAGGTGGAGGATTAACCTAGTGCGCTACAGTACCAGCCCCTTCAAAATTCTTTATAAAATTTAAACTGACACCTCAATACAGAAGTCAAGGCTGGAGCCAGATGTTTGAGAGGCACTGTGATAGACTGGAAATCCTTGGGGCACCTGTTGTAAAGTGAAGAATGAGGCTGAAAACACAAGGATATTTCTGTGTCCACCACTGCACACCCAGTCGGTCACGAGCACTTTCACTGAAGTCAGGTTAATCTTGGCTGGCTTCCTAGCTTTGCTCATTTCTAACTCGGTGAACCTCCAGTGAAGGACTAAACCTCTCTAAGCCTCAGTTTTTTTTCAGCTGTGAAAGCATGACACTAGTCATACCTGCCTTGTGTGATCAGATGCGGTAATGTATATAAAGCACACAAGGCATTACCTGACATGTAAGTGGAACTGAAGAAATTGGAGCTTGGATTGTTACTGAGATTTCCTTCCATGGTCTTGTTCCACATTGGGTAGTCTTCTCCAAAAAGGCCCCTCTCAGTTCAAGTCACTTTGTTTTGTTGCTTACAAGGAGGCAATGCTGCCATGCATGGCATCTCTTGCTTGTGAAGGGCAGGTCCAAGACCTGACACTGAAAGGGATGAAGACCTTTCTTCTTCTGGCAATATGGGCAGAGTAAGAGGAAGGCACAAGGAGCTGTAGGAAGCGAGAGTCAGAGATGGGACTAAGACTCACCTAGGTCACCAGCAGTGAGCCATTCCTTTGAGGGGAAATGGATATTAGATGGAGTTGTGTGGTATGATCCAGTGCAAGTCATGGACACTGTGCACAAGGTATGATGACTGCTGGTGAAAGGGGCTTTGTGTCTCAGTCACCTGATGCATGTCTGGGGTGGAAGTGGGTTCTAAGGGTGTGTGCCTGGCCCAGGGGTGAAGAGATCTGGCTCACCTACTAGCACTGACTCCCCTACAGAAGTTGCAGCTGTGGGCACCACACTTTTAGCTTCCATTTTTTCCCTCTTGCTGAAGCACACTAATCAATCTTCAGTCTTGTGCCACTAGATGTTAATGCAATCAAAGAGATCACAATGACCTTAAGATTTCCTGATGAATTCTTTTTTCCCCCTTGTCAGCAATACTTTCTTTAATTTCTCAGCACTTGGCTCATTTTCTGAGCTCCTTTGGCTCTGCTCCATGCTCCAAGTACTTTTTTCCTCTACTGAGGGCAGAGGCTTTGGGTGAGTTCTGGGCTGCCTAGCAGTGGCAGGTGCAGAATCCCTGTCCTTGAATGAAGATGCACTCCCTAAAGAGGAAGGTTTTGGGATCTGACAAACAGCAGTCTCGGAAAGGGGCATTTGGAAATGAGTGTGTGTGTGTGTGTGTGTGTGTGAGAGAGAGAGAGAGAGAGAGAGAGAGATGGAGTTGTCTGTATCCTGTAAATAAATGAGAAGTTTTGAGAAACTGGCAGGGGCTAACTGAAATAATCATTTCATGTAAAGTCAAAGGAGTTTTAGAAGGAAACCTGTTGAGGTGAAGATAGGTATCAGGGATTATGATTAAAACCCCCAAGGCCCCTTGAGTAAAGTGCTTTGAGATCCTCAGTGGGAGGAGCTTAAGATAGAGAGACTGATAGATCTGCCACTTAGGTGGGCAGCTTGAGTTGATGCAAATGGCCCAAAGTGGGACTTTTGGTGTTTTCCTACAAATATGTTCTTCCCCCAGTCAATCCCACTCACTAAATAGCACTACCATTCACCTGGCTGCTGAATTCCAACTCTTAGTCATTCTTCTGAGTTTGTCCTGTTCCCCTACACATCATATCTTAGCCATCAGGAAATCCTATGGACTTATGTTCAAAACACAGCCCGAAATTGAGCACTTCTCAATGCCTCCTCAGCTATTCCCTGGTGTGAGCCACTGTCCTCTGTCTCCCAGACCACCACTATAGTCTCCTAAGTGGTCTCCTTGCTGTGACTCTTGCCAAGGCTGCCATGTATAGTTGTTCAGGTTGTATACTATACGAGGGCATCATAGCTATGGGTGTGCCATTTATATCACAGACACATACCAACTTACATAAGATTATGCAGATGGATGCAGGCATTCTGAGCTTCTTGGCTCCAAGTCTGAGAGCAGCAGAAGAGAGTCTGCTCCTACATAAAGCTGCACTAGTGCACATGGTCCTTGCATAGACATAGGAAAGCACATGCATACACACAAGCACACACACACACACACACAGTAGCACCCACAAGTAGACTTTGTATTGCACAAGCTCTGGGTGGTCCCTGAGTTCACATTGCTCTCCCACTACCTATTACTCTTACCAGCTGAATTCCCATCCCTCCCACCACAATAGCCTCATCTGGGGAGGGAGTGGAACACTGGGATGCAAGTACTATTGATGGTACATGTATAGCCATGTTGAGAAATACAGAAGGGAGAACAACGTGGGTGCACACAGCCCAGGCTGCTGCCTGCCATGTCTCTGGCAAACTCCCTCAGGCACATTTCAGATGTGTTTATATTGTACAATAAAAGACTAATTTAATATTTTCGTTGTTTTTAGCTTGAGGAAGGGGTGTCTTTTTGGTAAGTCAAACAAAGACACTGTATCAAATTATAGCCTTATCCCAACAATCTCAACTCTATTCAGCTGTCAGCAAGAACTTTAGTAAACATTTGAGAATATTGATTCTTTGCTTCAAACCTTCCATTTATATCACAATGTTCTTAGGATAAAGACAAAACTCCTTACCCAACCTCTAAGGCTTGAATGATTTGGTCCCTGCTGTCCTCTGCAGACACATCTCCTATCACCCTCCCACTTACACCCCACCCCTAACACTAGCCACACTGACTTATGTCCCTTCAGCTCACCAAGTTCATTCCCATCTTGTACATTGTATTTCTCATCTGCCGGTCTGCCTCCCTCACCTCCTCTTCACCATTATGTCTTTATCAGCTAGCACAGTGCCTGGGAGGTAATAAGTGGTCAATGAATATTTGCTGAGTGAATAAACAAATGAACAGGAAAATGGGCCATTTGGACCCCCTCATCCTGCAGTGGCTCTGAGACGAACTTCAACTCAGCTCCATCTCTAGTGTGCTTTCAGATACTCTGGTAAAATGAGCTGGCCAGCAAATGCAGACTGGGAAATATCATAGAGTTGAAAAACCAGTTTGGCCAGAAGGAGTAAGAATCAGCATCACCTGCAGTTGTGGAGATATTAGCATGTACTGCCCATTGCTCTGGGTTCTTAACTCATTCATGGTTGGCAGTGACCTGATGTCATGACCACTTGATCATAAGCAAACTGAGCCCCAGGAGACTTGGTGCCTTGGATTCAGATGCAAGCACTTTGCTGTGGATCTCTCTGCTGTACTGCGGAAGGGTGAGAACAAATATTCTCATCTCCTCTGGTTTCTTTCTTGAAATGCCTGAGAGTTGTCCCACACCCTCTAATCCTCCTTCAATCTCCTTTTCTTGAACCCAGCCCTGGGAAGCAGATAGGAGAGGGTCAAGTGCTAGGTTGCAAGCAGCAGCCGATGCAGCTCTAGTTAGCATCCCCACAGGGAAGGAGCCACTTCAGTGATTGACAGTATAAATTAAAAAGCTGAGATATTTTGTACTTTCTTGATATTGAAATCCATCAAAGCATCAAATCCAAAGTCAGCCTCACCAAACTAAAAGGAAGTTACAGCCACAAAACAAATGTAACACCTCTTCAATTTTTTTCTGACTTCAAATAGAGCACTTCCACCGAAGTGAGAATGGCATTGGCTTGAAGCTCCATGGGGCTGAAACCTCAGCTGTTGCAGGGCTGAATTGCATGCCCCACCTTCCTGTGGAAAGCGAAATTGACGCATGGGGAGGAGGCGACTATCTAGGCAACCTTAGCAGCACTGGCCTAGTATAAAGAGAGGGGAAAAAATAAACCAACGGAGGGAAAAGGCAATACAATCCTTATCATTAAGATCTTAACATGCTAACAGGCATAATTGAAATATCTTTCTTTGCTCCACCTTTTGATCCCCTTCAACAAGAGATGACGGTTTAAAACACAATTTGAAGTCATTTTATCCATCCATGCTCAGGGTCTGAATCACAAATTCCTGGGCTGCATCTGGAGCTTTCCCTGCGTATTTCCCCTCATCCTAGAACCAGATAAGGCGCTTAACAGATCATATTAATCCACTCACTTTGTAGATAAGGAGACTGAGGTCAAGAAAAAGGAGTCTTCCTTTTATTTTCACAATGTTCATGAATGTGTGTGTGTGTGTGTGTGTGTGTGTGTATGTGTGTCTTGGGCAAATGGGAGTTTGCCTCAGGAGCTGTTAAGGGGAGAGACAGAAAGATCTGCACTCTGAAGGGGAAGGGGTGAAGAAGCATGTTAGAATTGATACAGTTTTTGACACGTAACTAGTCATTTGTTACATAATCATATATAAACTGTACACAACAGCCCCTCTCTGTGGCAGAAACAGAGGGGATGTTCTCCTGGGAGGGAGGACCTCAGTGGAGGAGGCTAAATGGAGACCATTCATTTCTCCAGCCCACTTTATGCTACTGCAAGGATTGGTCCAATCCACCACTTTGGTTTTCTAGCAGGCAGTGTTTTGCTGGGTAGGGACATCCAAGGGCTGCTCTGATTAGCAGCTAGTGGCATTTCACCTCAGTGTGGGGCAGTGCGGGGGGAGGGGAATGCAGCTTTTACCTTTCATCAGGAAATCCATTATTTTCTTTGAAGCATAGCGCAAAGCTTCTTACAAATTGCACGGCAAAAATAGAAATGCCAGTCCTCAGCACAGCACTGTGGAGGTTGGGGCAACCTGCCCCTCAGGCAGTGCGTACAGAGAGCATTTTCATTTGTGAACTTGATGGTGAATTCTATTGGAGAGGGGGTGGGGTGTGGGCAGAAAGCAAGTCATCTCTCTCTGTGCTGCCTTCCAGGAAGCTAGACTTGAAAATGGGATGGCATGGGGAGCTCTGGAGAAAGTCCCAGGGCAGCGTTAACCTTGCCATAGGGAGTCAGAGTGTTCTGGCTTGACTGCGAACTTGCTGTGAAACTGTGTAAGTTGCTTCTCTTTGGGTTCTTGGCTTTCCATCGGCCCCTCCTGCTTCAAGGAATAACTGAAAGGTAGAAATGTGGAGCAAACACACTGTATGCTTTGGAAACAGTGAAACTCGCTTGCTTTAAGTGCGAAATGGTGTTTTTGTATTGTCTGCTCCTTACCTCTGGTGGTTGGGCCATTTTGGTGCATGCCCCAGAATGTGGGTTGATGTGTGTAGAACAGATCAGGACAGGCCAAGGCATCTGGAGCTGCAGTGTGCAACACTGGGGGTAAACAGATCTCTTAGTAATGGTATCTCTAGTCCCGGTCAGGGTGCCGAATTCTGTCCCGGTTGCCCCTCTTCCAGGCCAGCTCTCTGCTGTGGCCAGGGAGTGCAGTGGAGGATGGCCCAAGTGCTTGGGCCCTGCACCCCATGGGAGACCAGGATAAGTACCTGGCTCCTGCCATCGGATCAGCGCGGTGCGCTGGCCGCAGCGCGCTGGCCGCAGCGGCCATTGGAGGGTGAACCAACGGCAAAAGGAAGACCTTTCTCTCTGTCTCTCTCACTGTCCACTCGTGCCTGTCAAAAAAATAAAAATAAAAATAAATAGTAATGGTATCTCTGCCGCTTCCTTAACCTCCGGCAACTTATCTAACCTCTTGGAACCCCAATTTCCCCATCTCTCAGTGGGGCTGTTGTGAGGATTTTAGTGAGATAAACCTCTTATGCTGACAGAATGAATTAGAAATAATGATTATTATTGATGTTAGTTGCTTCTGTGTGCTGAGGACAGCTGTGATTCCTTAATGGCAGTGCATGACTGGTCCCTGGTTAAAAAAAAATACAGATTCCTGAGCCTTACCCTGAAGAAGTTCTGTTAATAAAACACAAGAGTATGTGTTTAACAAGGACTCCAAGGGATTCTGATGTGGGGCCAGATTTGGAAACCACTGGTCTAGAACAGGTTTTTTTTTTGTCAAGTTGCCAATTATTATGCACCTCTCAGAAAATCAATTTAGTGAGTAGTGATCAGCATTTTTAAAAAAAAGAATGGAATAAGAACAGTGTGCACTGCATACAGTAAATGAAAGTATTACTCACATGTTTGCTTCTGCATACATATGTACATACAAATCTATATAGTTTTATATAGGGAAAGTTATATATACATAAGGTCTTATATAATGGGTTTTAAAAGATTTATTTGTTTATTTGAGAGGTAGAATTATAGACAGACAGAGGGAGAGACAGAGAAAGGTCTTCCATCCACTGGTTCACTCCCCAAATGGCTGCGATGGCCAGAGCTGGGCCCATCTGAAGCCAGGAGCCAGGAGTTTCTTCTAGGTCTCCCATGCAGGTACAGGGGCCCGAGCACTTGGGCCACCTTCTAGTGCTTTCCCAGGCCATTAGCAGGGAGCTGGATAAGAAGAGGAGCAGCAGGGACTTGAACCGGCACCCATATGGGATGCTGGCACCACAGTGCTGAGCCCAGTGTATAGTTTTATATATAGTTTGTATATGTATATATGAACATTTTATAAAGCAATATTTAACCTTACTATATGTCATGGTAAAACTATTTGAAATACTCATTTCTCATCTGGAGAAACTGACATCCAGAGAAATAATCTGTCAAGTTCAAGACCTGACAAGGTACGATGAGTTAGAGAATGGAGTAGGATCCTTTTCTCCTCTCTCTCCATCTCTCTGTGCTGTACATGGGTCAATGAATTTGGTTGTTCTCTAATTAGAATGAGTTCAAATACCGTATAACATCTGTGCCCTGAGACATAAGGGCAAGTCAGGGCTGTGGCTACAGGCATCAGGCTAATTGTGTTGCCTCCATTAGACAGAAAATGCATCTGAGTTTATTGGGGTGTTTATTGTTCTTGGTTAATGAGAACTTTGTACAAGCATGGCAGGCCCCTGCCCAACTGTTATTCCCACTGGCATTCTTCTCCTCCCAAATGTTGAAATTTATTTTACCACCTGAAACTCTTTAATACGTTTGTAAATCAAGTAATGAGCTTAAAGCTATTTTGGTTTACATCAAGCTGTATCAGTGTAGTTTACTTCCCACCTGGTAATGGCAATAGTAGCACACTTAACCTTTCATCCACATGCTCTATCTAAAGCCAGCAGCCACTACTGGGTTCTCGTCCATTGTGGTCCTATGGGAATGCTGTCACCTTGTTAGTGAGGCCTTCTCTGTCCACCCTCTGTAAAACTGTGGGCCTTGCAGGATCCCCCCCCTCCTTCCCTGCCCACTTCAGAGCTGCTGATCGCACACCTGGCTTTATTTTTCTGCCACGGTACCTATCACACAGCCTAATAGCCTACATTGTAAATAATAAACAGATGAAGATGAATAACCTTATGTTTTCAGACTTTCCTTCTAGAAAGACTGGAAACTGAGCTTTATGTGAACTCTTCCGATTTGTAAATGCTGCCACACCAGTTGATGTTTTTAAAGAACATGAACACCTGAATATTTATGTAAAATCTTCTTATCTTTCAATGTTGGTTAAGAGTTCTAAATTTTTTGAACACTCTTTGCACTAAAGAAAATACATCTGTGATCCAGATAAGGCCCCTGGATCATCAATTCGTGACCTGTGTCATAGATTTATGGAACACTAGAGCTGTGGACAGGCCTGGTAAAATGGCAGCCTTCAATGAAGAAGTACAGGCTCCAAGAGGTTAGCCACATTCCTCAAGGTCAAGATCTTGAAGCCAAGTTTCTTGCAGCACCCCCAGTATTCCTTTATATTCACCATATTGATTCTGAGGCTGCTTCCCTTTTGATGAAGGTTGAGGTAATCTGCCCTGTGTAGAGGACAGCATTCAGTCCCCAAGTCCCCTCCTCACAGAGAATATAACAGAGTTATCACCAACAATCTGATAAGCCCCAGGCACTTCTCACCGATTGTATATGAATTTACCTGCCTTTCCTATCTCAACTGAGGATATTGCCTTTTGGCGCTCTTTATTGCTTTTGCTCCAGTGATATAATCACAACAAGGTCTTTATAGGGAAATTATTTAGCATTGCTCCTGCCAGCAGAGTCTTCTAGTAGAACTGGTATGGTCTAGTGCAAAGAATCTGTGTCTCAAAGCCCAGAGTTCTGGGCTCAGCTCTCAGATAAGTGATTGATACAACTTATTTAACCTCCTTGGTACTCAATTTCCTTAACTGTACAAGTGAGAAGAATAACATCTGCCTCTCTTATCTCCCAGGGCTGTTGTGGCTAAAGTGAGATAATATGTATGAGAATGCTTTTAAAAGAGAACATTTTACAACTGTGAGGGTGTATTATTATTAAATCAGCAAAATAATTATAAAGCACCTACTGTGTACAAGCAAATATACCATTTATCCAGGACATACTGAAGGAACACAAGGCCCAGCTGTTTGTATATAGTCTGAGAAAAAGGATGCTTCTCAGTGGGAAGAGAGCCAGTGCTACAAAGCTGGAGGTGGCCAGGGCTGAATGAGATGTGTAGACTGCATGATTAGAGAGATTGTGCTGGAAGCAGGTGACTATGGAAGGATTCTTGGAAGAAGTCACATTTAAACTGTGCTTTAAGGGAA
The DNA here is from genome assembly GCF_051225735.1 of Oryctolagus cuniculus. NCBI lineage: Eukaryota > Metazoa > Chordata > Mammalia > Lagomorpha > Leporidae > Oryctolagus > Oryctolagus cuniculus. The sequence continues at coordinate 82,112,475 of NC_142888.1, read as the reverse complement.
AAAAAATTGGCAGGTTAGGACTGGCATGGGGAAGAGGAACAACATCCTAGACAACCCAACAGCTAAAAAGTAAGGGCTGCAATTGTATGTACTGGTTTAAATAGTGGCTGGCAAATTATTGCTTCTTCAGGATCTCCAATGGGCTGGAAGACAGAAAAAAGAATCTAAGCACATTTCTCATGAAATCAAGGCAGAAGCCAAGTGGGACTGAGGGTGTAGTTGATTCTATCGCAGGACAGTCTGGTAGAGTGGAATGGTCATATAAGTAGTTTCTACCACATAGGGCTACTCTGAGTTTTAAACAGTATGATGAATGTTAAACATTTAGCAGAGTATCTGATCCATGATTAGTACTCATGTTAGCTGTCATCCTCATCACCATTACCAATTTTCATCTTACATTAAAGTCAGAGAGTAATAACATGGGCTTCAGAATCTGCGTAATTTTAGTTTTGTGACCTTGAGCTGGTCATATAACCTTCCTGTTTCTCAGTGCTCTGGTCTTTAACATGGGAATGAGAGTGGTGTCAACTGCAAAGGGCTATTGTGAGGATTAAATGAGTTAATTCATGTTATACGCATATCACTATGCCTGACACACGGTAAGCACTCATAGCCACTACAATTATGGCTAGTTGGGGATTAATATAATATGATAGCATACCAAAAAACTGGGGAAATTGAGTAAAATAGACAAAAATTATACCAAATCTTACTGATATAACTCCGAGTTATCATTATGAGATCCAGTTTTTAAACCAAAAAATTCTTTGAGATTAAATTGTAGAAAATGGCATGGATTTGAAATATGGGGACCTTTTATTAAACATTTGCTGAGCACTTACTCTGTGCTAGCCAATGGTCCAGAGACCAAGGTACAGTAGAAACAGGACAGGCATGATCCCTGCATGTAAGAATTTATAGCCCAGTAGAGAAATGAAATATAATAAAATAAAATGTAAAATATTGTTATATTAAATAAATGAGAAGACTATTCAGATGGAATAATAATAAGTTCTGAAATGGTCAGGGGTATGGGGAGAAGCCTGCATGACTTCTAATTTAAAAGAAGGTGGTCACATGAGACCTTACAGGGAAGGCCATCTTTGAGTCCAGGCCTGAATGAAGTGAGTAAGTGATCCATGTAGTTATCTCAGACAAGAGCAGTGCAGGCACAAAGAATAGCAAAAGCAAAGTACCCAAGTCAGGAGCATACCTGGCATTTAAGAAACCAACAAGAGGGACTGGCTTTGTGGTGCCATCCATAAAGCCCCCTTCTGGAGCCCTGGCATCCCTTATGGGCGCTGGTTTGTGTCCTGGCTCTTCTACTTCTGATCCAGCTCCCTGCCAATGGCTTGAGAAAAACAGGGGAAGATGGCCCAAGTACTTGGACTCCTGCCACCCAAGTAGGAGACCTGGATGAAGCTCCTGGCTTTGGCCTGGCCCAGCCCTGGCCATTGCGGCCATGTGGAGAGTGAACCAGTGGATGGAGGATCTCTTTGTCTCTTCCTCTTCCTCTCCCTCTTTAATGCTGACTTTCAAATAAATAAATACATATTTTTTAAAATAAACCATCAAAACAGCCCATGTCATGGGAATGTAGTAAACAAGTGGAAGAGAAATAGAATAGGAGAAACAGGATAGGAGAATACAGAGGTTACACGGGGCCAGCTTGTTTAGGGCTTTATAGGTCATTGTGATGACTGTCATTTACGGAGAGTGAGATGGAAAGCCAAAGAAGAGCTTGTCCAGGGATGGAAATGATCTGACTTACATCAACAATTTGTCCCTCCTTTAAGCAGTGAGTTCTACCCCATAGCTCCTTGATGATAATTAACAAGAGGCAGGAGCCCCAGCAGTTCCTGCAGAGTTGTCTCTACTGGGCTGTTGCCTGCAGGGTGATACAGAAAGGAAATGATAACAAGGACAATAGGGGGGAAGAGATGTAATCTCAGAGAGCTGGAAGGACTTCTGTTACTGTAACTCTGCCACTGGGCGTCTGTTCATCTAGCTTTGGCTCAACCTTCACTACCTTACCAGCTTGCTCAGTATCTTGCAGGACCTTTTCAAGGTCAGAAAGCCTTTTGAGAGGTTTACTGAAAATCTGCTTTCTTGCTACCACTGGGTGGCAGTAGTCCTAGTCCTGTTATCTGAGCAACCCAGAATAAGTGCCTGCTTTTGGTAGGCAAACACTTGAGATATTTTTTAAAAAAATTTTTATTAATATAAATAGAACAAATTTCATGTATTTAAAAGATACAATTCGAAGAATATAAGCATACTTCCATCCCTCCTCTTTCTTTTTTTTTTCCTTTTAATTTTTGCAATAACATACTTTCAATTTACTTTATAATCATGGGCTTAATGTTCCACTAAATATTGTGTTCAACAAGTGAAAAGTAGAAAGATCACTGTTCCACAGAAATATAGCCAAGGGATATAAATGATAATTTTTATAAAAGAATTTATTTATTTGAAAGTCAGAGTTATGGTGAGAGGGAGACAGAAAGAGGGAGAGAGCTTCATCTGCTGATTCACTCCCCAAATGGCCATCATGGCTGGGGCTGGGCCAGGCCAAATCCAGGAGCCAGGAGCTTCATGTAGATCTCCCACAGGGTAGCAGGGGCTCAAATACTTGGGTCATCTTCTGCTTTTCCCAGGCCATTAGCAAGAAGCTGGATTGGAAGTGGAACAGCCGGGACACAAACCAGCGCCCATATAGGATGCTGGCATTGTAAATGGCCCCTTTACCTGCTGGGCCACAATGGGGACCCATAAATGATAATCTTTTGAAGGCAGGTGAATACCCTACATATCCCCACAACATTTCTCCTTGTCAGGGCCCATGTCTCTGGCCCCTTCAAAAGCCACTGCTTTGTCAATCCCATGTTGTTCATGTGGAAGTGTTCCACTTCCTCAGTGATTCTTTTAAAGTGTGGTCTTTGGAATTGAACAGGAGCTTCCAGCAGGGAACAGTGGAGGAGGATCTAGAAATTGTACTTTGATTAATTCAACCTAAAATTGTGCTTTATTTTTAGGTGCTAAATAATTCAGCTAGATTAAACTGTCAGCTCAAATTACTTGTGTGGGTCAACTCAAACCCCCAGATATTTTTGGTTGGTTGGTTGGTTGACTGGTTAGTTAGTTTTATTGTGAGCTGCTGCTGAGCAATGCTTCCCCTATGATGGCCTCACAGAATATGTTTCAAAAATTTTAATTGAGAATTTTTTTACCTTATTTAAATTTTATCTTTTCATTTTAGCCCAGTATTCCAGTCCATCTGAGCTCATTTTGAATCTCCATTTTGTTGTTCAAAGTACTTCATATCACTGCCAGTTTTGGGTTATCATCAGACGTGGTAAGTACATTTTCTTGATCATCTAAATTATTAATAAAAATGATAACGCCTTATGTTCCTTCTCTGGAGACCTTTCTACTGGTTGCCACCTATGCTTTGAGTAAGATTCTATAATCAATTGCTAATCCATTTGACCATATTATAAATTATAAATGGTAATGTGTTATCTTCATTCATGAGAAAGTTATATTTGACAATTTCAAATACACTTCTGAATTCAAAATGTGTTGTTTTTACAAGAGAGAGAATGAATGAAAATGATACAAGATTGGAATTTTTTACTTTTGCAAAATGATAATTGTAGTATAGTTTTTTTTCAATTATAAAAGCTATATGGACTTGTTGCAAAGGTCAACAGCATATACAAGTATACAAATTAGGTATCAAAAGTCTCTTTGTAATTCTTTGTGTTGAATTCTGTGTACTAAGTGAATGCAATTAATGGCTTTGTGCGTATGTGGACACATATCTAGGAATTTGGTGTGATCATATTATAGAGACTGTTGTGTGACCTGATTTTTTAACCTACAATTTTTTGGAAACATTTTTTCCTTGTATAAACATGTAGTTCTACCTTATTCTTTGCAATAGCAATATAGTGTTCTTTTGTGTATATGTTCACAATTTCTGTCATCAATCCATACTGACAGACATAGGCAATTTTCTTGCTGTTATAAGCAATGTTACACACTGAACTTCCTTTGCTGGTCTGATGAGGGATGCTGGATGCCAGTTGTTGCCTTCTCTGAATTCTCTGTCCTTTTGTCCTTTGTGTATCTTGTTGTCAACACCCTAAATGTCTAAGGGCTGCTTCCATGGAAGAATGAAGAACTATTGAGAGAGCTGGCAACTTACTACTCATCAGTCTTTGAATTTGAAAATCTCTACTTTGTCCTGCCTTGGAGTGGAACTAAATAGTTGAGCTCCCATGGGCCTACATAGGACCTAAGTATCCCCAGATGAAGCTGTGTGAGACAGACAGTCATGATGGGAGACTGCAGCCCATGGCTGGCATAGGCAAGGTGATTAGAAATGAGAGGGAGAACTGCTTCGTCTCTGAGCCACTCTTCCCTGTTATAGACTTTCCACTATGACCAAGCAAGGCCACTTGCAAGGCCCTGTATAGGTTCCTCCTTTTTCACCTTCACATCATGACTCCTCCATAGGTTTTCTTCTGTGCACACATGCACATCTAAGAACAAGGTAAGGGCCATTTGCTCTGAATATCCAGAACACTTTAAGAGCAGAAACTTGGGAGTCAAATTTGAATATTACAGGCACACCTGCCTAGCTCTATGATCTTGGATAAGTCATTTATTTCTTTCTGGACCTGTTTATCCTTATCTATAGAATGAAGATATACCTATCTGAGTTATTTCAAAACAACTGTTTTGAATCCCTTGCTGATATTCAGAACTTGGTAAGTGTAAGCTGCTATTATTGTTATCATCATCATGGTTGATCATATTACCTACTGCATAGAAGATGAAATAAGAACTTAACGTAAAGCAAACAACACAGTGGTTGACATAAGCTGAGTGCCAAATAAATGATTGCAATTATTGATTGTATTTATATTTCTATTTGGATACTTACCTCATTTTCTCTGTGTTACTCTCTTTTTGTGTTCATCTCTTGATCCCCTCATCTAATTTATAACTCGCTCAACAGTATTCTCTGGCTCCCTACCCCTAGAAAGCACAGAAGAACTAGTGATAAGTAGTAGTGGAGCTGTTTAAAATTTAAGTGAGTGAATGCTGCCATCATTTTCTCTAAGCCCCTTTCTAATTGGATTGTTTACTAGTTAGTAAACAAGTTAGAAGGTACCTCTCCATTAACTGATCAACTGAACCTCATTCCTAGGGCAAATCATTGAAAGACATAGTCTAACACCTGAGCTACTGATCACAGAATTAACAATCTGTAGAGTCTTAGCATTGGAAAGGGGCTTTGCGTGTAAGTTTATGTGAGCAGAATGGATTTGCATACCACTCTTGGGCCTCTACTCTCTATACAGGAAAAGACAACATTAGGTTATCAAGCTCAATGCAGGCCACCATGAAGTCCAGCTTTTTTTTTTTTAATTTATTTTACAGGTAGAGTTACAGACAGTGAGAAAGAGAGACAGAGAGAAAGGTCTTCCTTCCGTTGGTTCACTCCCCAAATGGCTGCTGCAGGCGGTGCTGCGCCGATCTGAAGCCAGGAGCCAGGTGCTCCTTCCTGGTCTCCCATGCGGGTGCAGAGGCCCAAGCACTCGGGCCATCCTCCACTGCCTTCCCAGGCCACAGCGGAGAGCTAGACTGGAAGAGGAGCAACCGGGACTAGAACCCGGTGCCCCAGGTGGAGGATTAACCAAGTGAGCCACAGCACCGGCCCTGAAGTCCAGCTTTATGTCTTCACAGAGCAGTGAAAGCAATCTTAAGCAAACTGTTAATCATATCACACCATTGCCCTCCTCAAAACCCTCTACTGTCTGTTTTTCCCCATGTGGTATGGCTTTCAATTTATTTCCCATGGTCTAAAAGGCCATGCATAATCTGGCCTCCATGCATCACTGCAAATTCTTGTTTCAGTCTTCCCCTTGCATTCTCTGTACTACCTGTGTTGGTCTTCTGTGCTGAGGACAGGCCAAGCTTATTACTTCAGTGCTTTCACTCTTGTTCTGACCCTCTGCCAGGATTGGATCCCATCCTTATCCCAACTTTCTCACGCTCCTCTTTGTCTCTTGGATTTCCACTTAAATGATACCATCTCAGAAAATGATAGCAGGCCTTCCCTGTACACCCCATCTCAAGTAGGTTCCCATTCCCTCACCCAGACCCTTAGTCTCAAACTCATTAGTTTTCAGCCTCACTTCACACTGAGAATCACCAGATCACCTAGGGAACAATAAAAAGTAAAACAATGGCCAATCTCTTTCTAGACCAAGTAAATCAGAACTCCTGGCGGGGAAGCCCAGGCATCTGATGCTCCCTCAGATGATTTAATATGTATCCAAGGTTGGCAGCCTCAGTTCCACCTATAATGCTTCTTTATGTCCTTCTTGGCATGTATCACAAGCTGCAATTTTTCATCTATTTATTCTGTAAATTTTTATTGAGCCCCTACCATGTGCCAGACACCACTCAAAACATAGGGATTAAAATAGTGAACACAAGCAACACAAATCCTATTCTTTATGAAACTTCCATGCTAGTGGGGAAAGCAGACCATAAACAAGGTCAATAAAATACATAGAAATACATATGTAGTAGTACAGATTGAATGTTTGTCTCCCACCCAGCTTCTTATGTTGAAGCCCCAGTCCACGATATGATCATATTTGGAGGTGGTCTTTGAGAGATAATTGGGGTTACATGATGTCATGAGTGTGGGGCCTTAGTCAGAGGGGATTAGTCCTTTTATAAAAAGAGATACTGGAGAGCCTGCTTTCCCCACCTCTTTACTTGGAAAAGATGAGGTTAATGTGAGAATATATGGAACCCACCTATAAGGCAAGATAAGAGGCCTCAGAATGAAGCTTACTTTGCTGGCACCTTGATCTTGAACTTCTCAGCTCTCATAATTGTGAGAAATAAGTTTCTGTTGTTTAAACCACCAAGTCTGTGATAATTTGTTATGGCAGCCTCAGCTGACCAAGATATGTAGTGTGTTAGATCATAAACACTAAGAATAAAAAGAATGCTGAAAATGGAGATGTTTTATTGGGGGGGAGGGTAAGTTTTAGATATAGTGCTTTAGAAAGGTGAATCTTGGGTAAAACTGAAGGAAATGAGAGCACCAGCTCTGTAGCTATCTGGATATAGGGCAGAGATGTCCTGATCATACCTGGTATGTTTAAGGACCAGTAAGGGAAACATTGTGGCTAGATACTTGTACAACAAGGAGAAGAGTTGTGAGAGATAAATTCAGATACTAATGAAGGGCCAGGTAATTGGAGCTTTGAAGGTTACTGTTAGGGCTTTGGCTTTAACTGAGTATAACAAGGTATCATCATGCAGAGAGTAACATAATCTGTCTCAGATTTTAATAGGCTCACTGTATCTGCCATGTTGAGAGTATACTAAAAGGGGGAAAGGGTGCAAGCAGTAGAACTGGTTAGGAGGCTACTACAATAGCCTAGGTGGGAGACTATGGTGGTTTGGATAAGGGTGGTAGAAATGGCAGTGATATGAGAACCAGTGGTCAAAGTCTCTATTTTGGGAGCTGTTAAAAGTTCACAAAAATGGAATTAAAAGATGCATTTATTTCCATGTAAAAAAAAATGAAATCCATGCATATGTAGAAATTTCAGAAAGTGAATGAAAGTATGTATTATAAAAACCTAAGCATGGATTTCAAAAAAAATTTGTACCAAAATAAAAGTCTCTTTTAATTCCATTTTTCATGGGTTTTTGAAGTTCCCTCATAAGTGTGTGCAAGATTTTCTGAACAGACTATATGAAAGGACTATGGTAGGAGTAAGTTTTAAGATGAAATATCAACTTAGTTTTGACCTTGATAAATTTGAGGTACTGCTATAGTCTGTTTGTGCCCTCTGAAATTTTTTTTATACATTTTATTTATTTGAAAAGCAGAGCAACAGAGAAGGAGGAATGGATAAAGAGAGACAGAACTCATATTCGCTGGTTCACTTCCAAAATGCCTGAGAGTGAACTCCATCTGGGTCTCCCATGTGTGTGGCAGAGACACAAGCACTTGGACAAACTTCTATTGTCTTTCAGGCTTTACATTAGCAGGGAGCTGGATCATAAGTGGAGGTGGGACTTGATCCCAGGCACTCCAATATGGGATGCTGGCATTCCAAGTAGCAAATTAATCCACTGCATCACAATGTCCACTCCCACCCTCCTCTAAAAATTCTTATGTTGAAGTCCTAACAGCCAAGGTGATGGTTTAAGGGAGTAAGCTCCTTGGGAGGGGATTATGTCACAAGAATGGAATCCTAATCAATGATATTGTAGTCCTTATAAAAGAGTCTTGAGTGAGAGAGATCTTTATCTTTTCCACCACATGAGGACACAATAAGAAGGTGCCACCTATGAGAAAATGCGTTCTTACTAGATACCACCAGCACTTTGATCTTGGACTTCTCCAGAAATGTGAGAAAAATCCACAAATTTATGTTTCCTATAAGTGACCCAGTTTATGGTATATTTTTTATAGCAGGCCAAACAGACTATGTCAAGTGCCCATTAGACATCCAGCTGGAGAGATCAAGTTCAGAGCTGCATATACAAACTTGGAATTCATAGAAGTCTGGTCTGGTTATAGAACTTTAAGACCCATGAGACTACATGATAGCCTAGAGAGAAAGTTAAGGTAGGAAAGAGATGAGATCCAAGAACTGAGCTCTAAAGCACTCCAAAATCTAAAGGTTAGGCTGAAGATCAACAAAGGAGACTGGGAAGAAGCATCCAGAGAAGAAAGAAAGTCAATAGAATGTAGTTTCTGGAAGCCAAGAGTACCTTTCATGGCACCTAGAAAATAGTAGGAACTCAGTACGTGTTGTTGAATTGGGAATAATGGAAGGAAAATAGGAAAGAGGAAGGAAGGAAGGAAGGAAGGAAGGAAGGAAGGAAGGAAGGAGTGAGTCAGAGTTGAGCAAGAAATAATGTGAAGTAACAGGTGAATTAAGGGATGAGTGTTGTGACGCAGAAGTTTAGGTCACCTCTTGCAATGCTGGCATCCCATATCAGAGTGCTGATTCAAGCCCTAGCTATCCTGCTTCCAATCCAAGACCCTACTAATGCACCTGGGAAGGCAGCAGAAAATGCCCAAGTACTTGGGCTCCTGCCACCCATGTGGAAGTCCCAGATGGAGTCCTTGGCTCATGGCTTCAGCATGGTCCAGAACTGGCTGTTTCAGTCATTTTTGGAGTGAACCCAAGGATGGACAATATCTCTCTGTGTATCTCTCTCACCTCTCTATCACTCTGCCTGTCAAATAGATAGATAAACAAATCTTTAAAAAATTGAACAGGTTGGCCGGCGCCGCGACTCACTAGGCTAATCCTCCGCCTAGCGGCGCCGGCACACCGGGTTCTAGTCCCGGTCGGGGCGCCGGATTCTGTCCTGGTTGCCCCTCTTCCAGGCCAGCTCTCTGCTGTGGCCAGGGAGTGCAGTGGAGGATGGCCCAGGTGCTTGGGCCCTGCACCCCATGGGAGACCAGGAAAAGCACCTGGCTCCTGCCATCGGATCAGCGCGGTGCGCTGGCCGCAGCGCGCCGGCCGCGGCGGCCATTGGAGGGTGAACCAACGGCAAAAGGAAGACCTTTCTCTCTGTCTCTCTCTCTCACTGTCCACTCTGCCTTTCAAAAAAAAAAAATTGAACAGGTGAATTAAATAGCACCTTCCCTTTAATTCCAGTAATTTCTGTCACATGCTTAGCACACCAGACTTGCCCAGGCGGTCTGAGAATAGGTTGGCAGGGAACAACCCCCTTGGCCAAGAGGGCATGCTATGGCTCTGCAGTCAACTGTTCCAGGGAGCAGACAGGTTGCCGGACTGCAAATATCAGGTGTGGCCAGACAAAACAGTAGGACTCGTTAGTGCACCAAAAGAGAAAGCTCTTTGCATCATTACTCTTCTCTGAACATGTTGTCTGTGGTGCAGGGTGTGTGTGAGACACGTGCCACACTGGCATCCTAGCCAGCCCCTGCTTGCTGGAGGGTAGCTAAAACCTCATGTAACTCAGGCCAAGCAGCAGCTCAACCAAAGTTCAAGAAGAAGCAGCCCTGACCCATGCAGTTGACCAAAAGCCTTGGCACCTATCGCATCTCAGTTGCTGCATTGCACAATCCTCACACTGTGAGATGATGCCTTGGCTCAGTGAGGCTCCCCCACAGAGCCTATGACTCAGCTGTTGTTGGAAAGATGGCATGGCCCAGTGCCAGGCTGGCACATAGAAGGCACTCAGCAACTTTTGAATGAATGAACCCTTTGGGACTCAGGGAAGTGATGCAAGGTTAAGGAAATAGTGCTTCTTTTTCTGTGCCTTCCCTGTCATTTCACTGTATGCCCAGACATAGCTCTAAGCAAAGACACAGCCAGCAACAAGAGCACATCCTGGTTTGGAAGAAGAGACAGGGAAACACCCATAGTTTAGATGGCAGCAACCCCTGACCTACTTTTCCCATTACCTTCTCTTGTGCCCAGAGACTCTATCATTGTATCAGATCTTAGGAATTCAAAAGATTCACTTCAACCAGTATTGATCTAATACCTGATCTGGAACACATCCTGCGTATTTTCTCAATGTTACAATTATGGCATTGAAATACTACTACAAATTCTAGTAATTGCAGCTAACACATACTGAGTATCTACTGTGGGCTAAGCACTGGGCTAAGACTTTACATACATTGTCTGTTGTACTTCTCACCATAATGACCCATACAACCCATCTATGTGGCACGACTGTTACTGTCTCTGTTGAACAGAAGAGATTTGAATTAGAATGGGGAAGAATTGAGATTAAAGCTCAGTTCTGTCTCACAATAGAGTCACATTCTATATGGTTCCTATTTTAGTATCATGGTTCAAAGATGTAAATAAGACCATGACATTCCTCTGCTTAACAGCCTCCTGTGGCGTAGTAGGTAAAGTCACTGATTGTGATGGTGGTATCCCATATGGGTACCAGTGAGTCCTGACTGCTCCACTTTTTTATTTATTTATTTGAAAGTCAGAGTTACACAGAGAGAGAAGGAGAGAAAGAGAGAGAGAAGTCTTCCATCCGCTGGTTCACTCCCCAATTGGCCACAACAGCTGGGGCTGCGCTGATCCGATGGCAGGATCTTCCAGGTCTCCCACGCGCATGCAGGGGCCTAAAGATTTGAGCCATCTTCTACTGCTTTCTCAGGCCATAGAAAAGAGATGGATAGGAAGTGGAGCAGCCGGGACTCAAACCGGCACCCATATGGGATGCTGGCACTGCAGGCCCGGCTTTACCCACTATGTCACACCACCAGCCCCAACTGCTCCACTTCTGATACAGCTCCCTGCTAATGCACCTGAGAAAGCAGTGGAAGAAGGCCCAAGTCCTTGGGCCCCTGCATCCACATGGAGACCTGGAAGAAGCTCCTGACTCTTGGCTCTGGATCAGACCAGCTCCAGTTGTTGCAGCTAAGAGGGGAGTGAACCAGCAGATGGAAGATCTCTCTCTGTGTCTCTGCCTCTCTCCCTCTCTCTATGTAACTCTACCTTTTAAAGGAAAAGAAATAAATATTTAAAAAATAATAAAATCCAACTTTCTTTTTGGGCCATGAAGACTTGACCAAATCTGATTTGTGCTTACCTCTGTCTGTGTCACAAGCAGTGGCTTAATCTGCTGTGCCACAAGGCCAGCCCCAACAGCCATGTTTATATAAAATGGACGCTGCCCATGTTGTCAGTATACTCATTTCATGGAGACTTGTTAAGCTGTGAGGGTACTTCAAAAAGTTTGTGGAAAATGGTATTAAAAGCCAAGTTTATTTTGGTGTAAAGAATTTTCAAATCTATAGATAATTTTTTATGATATGCATTGCTATGAATTTTTGATGACCCCTTTTATGCATGGATTTCAAGATTTCTTGCAGCAAAATAAACTTATCTTGTGGTCTCATTTTGCATGAAGTTTTGGAAGTACTGTCATATCTTAGTGTTCTCTCCTTATTACTTGTAAGATCCTAGAAAGCTTACACCGTCCTTGGTCTTGTCCAGCACCAGCAACAATGTGATGTTCAGAAGCCAATCTAAGCGCAAATTCTCATTCTGCAACTGTTTGCATTGGAGAAAATGTACTATATGTCAAGGGCGATACAGAAACAGAGCACTGGACTAGAAAACCAATTATTTATATTGCACTCCAGTCCTTTCACTCATTAGCTAGGAGACCTTAGACACATACTTTCACTTTTCCAATCCTCTATTTCCTTATCAGTCACTGAAAATAGTTATTTCCCCCCAAGGCCTTGCTTTGAATATAGAATGAGATGATCTATTGGATAGAGTTCTGTGAAGTACATAAATTTGCATAACAGTAATGCTTATTGAGTGATTACTTTATTTCTGATACTGCTCTAAGCTCTTCATATGTATTGCTTCCATCTCTCTTCAGAAAAACCCTGTGGGATTGATATTAATAATATTTCCAATTTGCAAATGACAAAATTGAGACAAAGAGCAATTAAATGATTTATTCACCATTATCCAGCTGGTTCGTTGCAGAGCCAGGTTGTGAATCTAGGCAGTCTGATTTCAGAGCTATAGACTGAGTCACTTACTTCTATATGTAGGGTGCTGGGTTTTAGTGATGGTAGTGGTATTATTATTTTCAGAAGTTAAACAATTGTGCTGTCACATTGTCCAAATGTTATAATCCTTTCCCTTGTCACTGAGGCTCATGCTAATTAGGTTCCTTCACCAGCTACTGCTTTGCTTTTTGGTACAGAACCCTTCAACCTTACCTCAAAACCAAGATGTCCCCAATAAACTTGATATCCCATAAAGCACAACCTTTCCATTTCCAGAAAAGAGGATGGATTCCCAGTGGTCTGATTTCTTTGTGCCTTCACAAGTACGGAGCAGCTACTATGTGTCAGCTTTTGTTCTAGTCAACTGGGGATACAGAGGCGATCAAAACAAACACAAAAATAAACAAACCCTGCCCTCCATGGCGCTTCTGCAGGATTCTTACCCAAATGTACAACCTTACCTCACCCTGAGAAAGCATTAGCTCAACTCCAATTGAGGGAAATTCTACAAAATAATTGGCTTAGATGAGTCAAATTGTTAAGTCATGAAAGACAAACATTGAGGAACTGTCACAGATTAGAGAAAGGCAGAGACATGGCAACTAAATATCATATAAGAGCTGGAATTGGAACCTGAAACAGGAAAAATATATTAGTGGGAAAACTGGGGGAAAATTTGATTAAGATCTGTAAATTAGTTGATAGTATTATATCAATGTTAATGATCTGTTTTCAATAATCTTACTATTATTATATAAGGTGCTAACATTAGAGGAAGATGGGTGAAGGGTGCATGACAATTCTTTGTGCTGTGTTTATAATTTTCCTGTAATGTCTAGAATTATTTCAAACTAAAAAGTTACAAATATCCCCACCCTCTGGGGCTTATCTGCTGGGGAGAGGGCATGGGGAATAAGGGAGAGAGAGAGAATAAATAAAATGATCAGCAAATTATATAGTATACTAGAAAGCAAGCATACTATGGAGAAAAATAAAGTGGGAAAGGAAGATAAGGATGAGAAGAAAGGCAATTTTAAAATATAATATCGCAAAATGATCTTGGAGTTACTTATTTTCATTATGTCATCTAAGTATCTTTGTATTCACTCGTACAGTACAGGTTATTGCAATACTTCAGTTTCATCCAATTTTTATCTTCAACATTTGTTCTCCCTTGTAAATATATAAACATTAAATAAAAGTAAACATTCATTGAAAAAATAGGATGGTGATAGAAGGTCTTACTACGACAGCACTTGAACCAAGACTAAAGAATAGAGGGAGCAAGAGCCAGGGGGAGGAGTGCACCTATGGGAGGCAAATGCCAAGATCCTGGTCAGTTTCAGAAGAGCAGGAAGCCTGGAGTGGCTAGAGCAGAGTAAGCAAGGTCAGTTTGCCTCAGCCTGAGGCCATTAAGGTAATGGACAGACCCTGGCCAGCAGATGACAGATGCAGGAAGAAAAGGAAAGAGCAGGGAAGTGAAACGGCTGAAGTTCTCTATAATCCCTGTCCAATTTCTGGCCTATGGTAAATAGATCATTATTAAGCAACATAGCAAAATTCTGAATCTCCTGTGCTATATTCCTCTGCAAATACTGAATTATAATTAATGCTGAGTGGGGCACTGATACCACAGCCTGTGGCAGCGTCCTGATTTTGTGAAGTGTAAACCCAAGATAAATGTAATTGATGACATGAAGGAGTGTGCTGATTTTCTTTGGATTAATAAGTGGAGGTAATGAAAAATCTAAAACATCTTTCTGCTGGTTTGGCTTCTGTTTATTATCAGGAGTCCTCAAGTTATTCAAGGAGCCTCCTTGGGCCATTTGGTTCCTTACTTGTTTCATGTTATGGAGGATGCAATCTCCCCTGTTTTTTATTAATTTATTTATATGAAAGGCAGAGGTACAGAGAGAGAGAGAGAGAGAGAGAGAGAGAGCACAGCCAGAGAGAGATAGAGAGACTCTTCCATCCATCGGTTCACTCCCCAGATAGCCTCAATGGCTAGGGCTGGGCCAGGTTACCAAGAGCCAGGAGCTTCATCTGGGTCACCCCGACAGGTAGCAGGAGCCCAAGGACTTTCCCAGACCATTAGCAGGGGGCTGAATTAGAAGTGGAGCAGTTGGAACTCAAACTGGTGCCCATATGGCATGCTGGCATCGAAGGCAGCTGCCTTACCAGCTATGCCACGGTGATGGCCCTCCCCCAGTTTTGAAACGACAGTAACCATTTTGCTTCAGGCTCTCTGGTAGATGCCTTGCATGCATTATTTCATTTGCTCCTCACAAACAACTCCATCAAATAAGTACTGTTACTCTTCCCATTGTAAAGTTGAGACAAGTGAGGCTCAGGTACCTCTAAGAACATACACATGGTTACTCAGTAATAGATGAGAACCAGGATCATATGCAAGAGATTGGTTCTAGGATTCTGTATCTTTACTTCTATGCTAAAGTGTCTTTGAAATGGGGCACACTAGACCCACACGCCAGAAAATGCAGATTTGGGTTTCCAAAAAGGAAAGTATCAATTTGCTTTTTGGGCTTCACATACTAGGATGGCTGCAGAGAGAAACACCCAGGCAAATAAGGTATCTCCAACTTGGAGACGTGGTGGGCAGAAGTGGGCACTTGGATGCTTGAGGAGGTGTCGAGGGGACACCTGGCATCCCAACTTCAAAAACTAGGCTAGGGACAAGAACAATAGCCCAGCTTTGATTTCTAGAAATTCCCAGAGTAGCAATCACCAACTCCACCTCTCCTTGTGCCTGTGAGAAGACTAGAGGCCCAGAGCAGTCCTGAGACTGGCTCAGAGTTGCACCGCTCTCTAGAGGCTGCAGCTACATAGAACCCTGGTCTTCAGGTTGCCAGGTTAGCATTCATCCTCCTGTCCCCCCATCACTGGCCCCTGAGATCCAGCAGGCTGGCAATCAGAGAGAAGGCATATACTTTTGAGTTAAGCCGTTGTCTGGAACAGCAGTACTCAATGTGTCCCAGGGGCATGTCACATCAACATCATCTGGGAACCTGCTAAAAGTGCTCTTGTCCTGAGCTTACGGAGGCTACAACCCAGTGATGTGTGCTTAACCAAGCACTCCAAAGTGATTCTCATGCATGCTCCTGTTTGAAAACCACTAATCTAGACTGACAAGCAAGGGGCTCGGTGCTGCAGACATCAGTATGCATGTAGATCATGCAAAAAGGATGGTCTTCCTAGGGAAGGAATGGGGAAAGGACTGCAGCTCTTTAGCCACACCTGCGGAGCAGTGTCACCATCAAACACAGCGACAGTGATAGATAGACGTGCAGAGATGTGAGGGAGGTGTAGCCAGGTCTTGTTAATGTGCACCTGCATCAGAGATAATGTAGTTTGGCCGGCGCAGCAGTTCCCGCAGAGATGTGTCATCAAGAAAATTGTCACTCAGGATCATAGCACCTCCAAGTTGGAAGGGAGCTTTGATATTATCTACCCCAGGGCCCACTCTCTGATAATGCATCCCTACCTGGCAGTCTTGGCATGAGCATTACAGGGCCAAAGTGCTAATGAGCTGGGTTTTCTGTAAGATGGGGTAGAGGTGGGTAGGAAGAGGAAATATATGGACAGGTAACTACAACAATAAAAAATGTATAAGTAGTATAAATGCTGGAACCAATGCTGTGAGAATGGGGAGATGAAAGGAAAGAATTTTAGCTGTAGGAGGTCAGGGGAGGCTTCGTGGAGCAGGTGTCATTTGAGCTGGGCAAAATTTTAGTAAGCAGAGATGGTGAAGTAGGAAGGAGAGTTGTTGTCAAAGAAGAAAATATGAACACAAATTTGGAGAAGTGAAAACGCAAAACAAATTGCACAGAACTATTTGTTGGGATTTTGGTACCCGTTATCCAATAGTCCCCTCCCGTTTTAGTCTCTAGTAAGTACTAGTGTATGTTCAGATCAACTTTTCTTTGCTTTTCACACCTGAGAGGGAACCCTACAATGCTGTGCAATGACTGTAGTTCAAAATAGCCTATTATATGTTTTATGAAGAACTAGAAGAGGGGGGAATCAAAGGCTCCTAACAACATGTACCCTATAGAATACTATACAGCATTAAAAAACAATGAAATACGGTCATTTGCAACAAATTGGAGGAATCTGGAAAACATCATGCTGAGTGAAATAAGCCAGTCCCAAAGGGACAAATACCACATGTTTTCCCTGATTGGTGACAACTAACCGAGCACCAAAAAGGAAACCTGTTGAAGTGAAATGGAAACTATGAGAAACAGTGACTTGATCAACCCTTGTCCTGACTGTTGATGTACAACTTAATACTTTATCCCTTTTAGTATTTTTTTGTTCTACTTAATACTATTGGTTGAACTCTGTAATTAACACACAATTATTCTTAGGTGTTTAAATTTAACTGAAATGTGATCTCTGTTAAATATAAGAGTGGGAATAAGAGAGGGAGAAGATGTACAATTTGGGACAAGCTCAAGCTGACTTGTCCCAAATGATTCTCATGCATTGGAATCCAGGGGATTCCAATTCAATCCCATCAAGGTGGCATGTACCAATGCCATCTCACCAGTCCAAGTGATCAATTTCTGTTCACAATTGATCATACTGATAGGACTAAGAGTCAAAGGGATCACATAAACAAGACTAGTGTCTGCTAATACTAACTGATAGAATAAAAAAGGGAGAGAACAATCCAACATGGGAAGGGGGATACACAGCAGACTCATAGAATGCAGATGCCCTAAACAGCACTCTGGCCTCAGAATCAGCCCTTAAAGCATTCAGAACTGGCTGAAGAGTCCATGAGAGTATTATAGGCATGGAAAGCCAAGACACTCTGGCAAAAACAAACAAAAAAACAAACAAAACAAAACAAAACAAAACACCTAAATGAAAGATATCTGCGAGTGAGATCCCAGTAGAAAGAACAGGCCATCAAAGACGGAGGTACCTTTCTCTGAAGGGAGGAGAGAACTTCCACTTTGACTATGACCTTGTCAAAATAAGATCAGAGTCGGCGAGCTCAGAAGGCTTCCATAGCCTTAGCAACTCATGACAAGAGCCTAGGGTATACAAAGTGACTGGGAAATCCAGAATCTTTTGCACACTATATTGGATCCTGAACTATTACTGAACTATTCAGTAAGATTTTAATGTATTTATTTTCTGTGTGTGTGTTTGTATTTCTAAATAAACTCTGCTGGGCTACTTAACATTAAAAAAAAAAGAGAGAGCCTAGGGAGATTACTGACGCCATAAACAAGAGTGTCAATTTGTTAAGTCAACAACAGGAGTCACTGTGCACTTACTCCTCATGTAGGAGCTCTGTCCTTAATGTGTTGTTCAATGTGATTTAATGCTATAACTAGTACTCAAAGAGTATTTTACACTTTATGTTCTGTGTGGGTGCAAACTGTTGAGATCTTTACTTACTATATAATAAATTGATCTTCTGTATATAAAGATAATTGAAAATGAATCTTGGCCGGCGCCACGGCTCACTAGGCTAATCCTCTGCCTGGCGGCGCTGGCACACCGGGTTCTAGTCCCGGTCGGGGTGCCGGATTCTGTCCCAGTTGCCCCTCTTCCAGGCCAGCTCTCTGCTGTGGCCAGGGAGTGCAGTGGAGGATGGCCCAAGTCCTTGGGCCCTGCACCCCATGGGAGACCAGGATAAGTGCCTGGCTCCTGCCATCGGATTGGCGCGGTGCGCCGGCTGCAGCGCGCTGGCCGTGGCGGCCATTGGAGGGTGAACCAACGGCAAAGGAAGACCTTTCTCTCTGTCTCTCTCTCTCACTGTCCACTCTGCCTGTAAAAAAATTAAAAAAAAAGAAAGAAAATGAATCTTGATGTGAATGGAATGGGAGAGGGAGCAGGAGATGGGAGGGTTGCGGGTGGGAGGGAAGTTATGGGGGGGAAGCCATTGTAATCCATAAGATGTACTTTGTAAGTTTATATTTATTAAATAAAAGTTAAAAAAAAAAAACAAAAAAAGGTTCCCAACATAAAGAAATGATAAGGAGATGAAATGCTAATGACTCTGGTCTGATAAGCCCACATTGTATAACTGGAATGAAATATCACTTGGTACCCCAGAAATATGTCCAATTATTATATGTGAGGAAAAAGGTTTCATTAGTGCTTAAGGAAATGGTAATACTAACTACTCTGATTTGATCATTGCACATTTTATACATGTGTTGAAGTGTCATACTGTACCCCATAAAAATGTACAGTAAAAATTTTTTAAAGAATTCTAAGCCCGACTCAAGTAACTGTGAAATTAGATTAATTGCATTTGAAGGAAGTCTCTTTAATGGAAGGTGTTTTATGAATAATTCTATATTAAAATTACTCAAAAGGAAAAAAAAGTACAAGCAGGTGAGGTTACAAGAAGAGACTATGAATTGAGACTGCTCAGCTTTCAGTGCTGATTCTACAACTTACTGGCTGCCTGAGTTTGAGCAAGTCTTGGCCTCTGCTTTCCTATCTTTGAAATGAGAATAACCTACCATGCCAGGTTGTGGGAAAGATTAAGTGGGATAATGATAGGAGCTAGCCAAGCCAGTGTTTGGCACATTACAAGCACTATAGAACATTTTGACTACTTTCATATATAACAGCAAATAAGATGGTTTGCCTAGAGCCCTGGGAGTTGGACTGGGAGTAGTGGAAGTAATCTTTGATACTGGGTTATGGACTAGGGGCTGAATGCCAAACTAAACATGTGTAGCTCTTATTCTGAAGGCAGGGGATACATGTGTTTGGAGGATGGATAGGAGCTGAGTGATGGGAGGAGAGTGGGAGAATTGAGAAGCCACTGGATCTTACCTTTGGCAGTGGCAAAAGAACTGAAAAGGAGGGGACAGGTTAACAAGGAGAATAATTGGTTATGTGTATGTGTGAACTCCACCACCACATATAAGCCTTGAGTTCAGAGCCTGAAATGTATGCACATGTGGCTATCAAATAACTGGAGGATGGAAATTAACATTTTGAAAGAAGAGTAGTTAATTTATTATGGTTCTAATGTGAAATACAATCCTTTGTTAGGTTGAGCTAAGTTGTGTGAAATATCATAGTCTATGAAAACATTTCTCAGTGCTGGCCTTTTTGTTGCAAAAAATGGGGATATGTACAATTCATATACACTTGATAAATTTAAACACATACTGTCTTACTGGCATGGACCAAAATCTGCAATAACACAGGGAGTCTTCCAATGAAAGAGATGATTAGGGATGGTATTAGCAGTACACACTGGGTCCTAATTAAGGTGTTTTTTTATGTTGTATAGGAAAACAAGTGCCCTCCATTTGAAGTTTGGGGATAACTAGAATATTCTTTAGTTGCTAATCAGGACAAATACAATTCAAAATGTTCCCAAGTCCTGGGCCAGAGGGAATGATCTCATTTGGCACATTATTGAATTTCTGTGAAGAGCAAAGACACTAACCACTCACAAAGATTTTGTCATTGACTAACTGCAAAGATGCATCTGTTAAAGCCAGCCATCTGAGTAGGCTCGTTCTCTTGAATATTAAAGAATATCAATATATACTAAAAGCAAGTGGATTTGTCAGGCATTTTCAAAACAACTTTGAAGCCAAATAATCCCTCCTCTGTTTTACCTTTCTTCCATAAGATAGTCACAAGCATACAAACCTGGACTCAAACTCGTCTACCAGACAATTTTCAAAGAAAGCTGACATTCTTTGGTGGCAGTGAAACAGGTGTTTGGGCAGGAGGGGGTGCAGAGGGTGATGGCAGCAATGTTGGTTCAATGCTGGGGAAATAGTTCTGCACCCAACAGGCTGAATATTGTGGATTTTTCATCAGCTCCCTCTCATACATGCCAGGTTTCCCCTTCATCTGCCAGTGGATGGAAACAACACAGATACCTTGAAGCAGTTAGACTGATCGGGTAGACTGACCCGGATTCTTTCAGGAAATGCAAAAGCTTGCTGGCTCATGGGATTAGCCGGATGGTGTTTCAGTCGCTTCCCATCTGTACATTTACCTTCGTGTCAAGTGCAGCCCCTGCTTGCTGCACCTGCTCACCTCAGCAGCTTGCTTTCCAAGCCAAGATCATTTGAGATGTTATGAGAAAGCAATTGTTCAACGCTAGAGAAACTTTGTGGAAAAGCCCATAGAAAAACTTGGCCCTTACCGTAATTGATTTGCTGGTATTCTTTCCCCACCATCTGGCCTTGATCTGCAATTCTAGGTGATGCAGCCAACTTGTTAGGCTTAGCTTTGTGGAGAACACAACATAGAGCATATCCCATTTTCAAGGCTGCACTTTTAAAAAGAAGAGAGTCTGTGCTGAGCTGCTGCAGGGTACATAGCAGGAGGAAGAAATGAATACTTTGAGTTTCCATTAGAGAGGTGGCATCAGAAGACAGTGAACAGAGGCCCAGGAAACCTCAGAGGGAGTTTGTGATGTCAGAACTCACACCCAAGGAGACATGGGATCAAGACAAAGTACATTTGGGACTTACCCCACCTAGAAGACTTCCTACCCCTGTGATCCACAGGGTTCATAGCATGGCACTTCTCAGTCCTGGCCGCTCTCTCTTGGAGAGCTTTAGAAAGATGCATGCACAGTCGTTTCCCTCAGAGAGTCTGTCTCAGTTGGTATGGGGTGAGGGCCACAGCATTGCTGCCCTTAATTATTTTTTATTTTTTATTTTGTGAAAGGCACACACACACATACACAGAGAGAGAGAGAGAGAGAGAGAGAGAGGATCTTCTATCTGGATTCACTCCCCAAATGGTTACAACAGCTAGAGCTGGACAAGGGCAAAGCCAGGAGCCAGGGAATCCATCCAGGCCTTTTACAAGGACTGCAGGGACTCACATACTTGAGCCGTTACCTGCTGCCTTGCAGGGTAT
Organism: Oryctolagus cuniculus; assembly: GCF_051225735.1. Taxonomy (NCBI): domain Eukaryota; kingdom Metazoa; phylum Chordata; class Mammalia; order Lagomorpha; family Leporidae; genus Oryctolagus; species Oryctolagus cuniculus. The sequence continues at coordinate 82,090,988 of NC_142888.1, read as the reverse complement.
GTATTGGCAGGAAACTGGAATCATAAGTGGAGCTGGGGGGGCCGACACTGTGGCACAGCCCATAAAGCTGCTACCTGCAATGCTGCCATTCAGATGGGTGCCGGTTCATATCCTGGCTGTTCCACTTCCAATCCAGCTCCCTGCTCATGGCCTGGGAAAAACAATGGAAGTTGGCCCAAGTACTTGGGCCTCTGCCACCTGCAAGGGAGACCTGAATGAAGCCCCTGGCTCCTGGCTTTGGGCTGGCCCAACCCTGGCCTTTGCTGCCATCTGAAGAATAAGCTAGCTGATGGAAGATCTTTCACTCTGTATTTGTCTCTCCCTCTTTCTCTGTAACTCTGACTTTCAAATAAATAAATAAATTAAAAAAAATAAAAAAGAAGTGGAGCTGGGACTTGACACTACTCTGACACCACACTTGATACTCTGATATGGGATATGGGCCTCCCAAGTGGAGTCCATGCTTACCCTAGCACCTTTTAAAAAAATTATTTATTTATTTATTTGAGAGGTAGAGTTATAGAAAGAGAGAGCGAGAGACAGAGAGAAAGGTCTTCCATCTGCTGGTTCACTCTCCAAGTGGCCCCAATGTCCGGAGCTGTGCCAATGCAAAGCCAGGAGCCAGAAGCTTCTTCCAGGTCTCCCACACAGGCGCAGGGGTCCAAGCTTAGCCCACTATGCCACAGTGTCAGCCTCACCCCAGTACCTTTTAAAGAGCCCCGAATAGAAAACAACATTGCCATAAAGGATATCATTAAGACAGTTAGCCATATTTGAATATGAAATCTCTATTAGACAATTTTCTTGTACAAGTGTTAAAATTTCTGAACTTGGTAACTAGACTGTGATTACATATAAGGATATTTTCCTTCTTAGGAAAACACATGATAAAGTATTTAGGGATGAAGTACACATAATGAACCCAAAGGACTTATGGGGAAAAACAGAAATGTAGAAAGCATGGAATAAAGTTGATGTGGTAAAAAGCTAACCTTTGATGAGTCTGGGTGAAAGGTATGCAGGAGTTCTTTGTACTATTCTTAGAATTATCTATTGGTTGAAAATTATTTCCAAATATGAATTATTTTTTATAAAGCAGTTTCCTAAATTAAATGATGCACAAGGAAACCAGAGAATCAGTAAAACAAGGGAATGGGACCTGCTATTGATAGGTGAGAGTGAAAAGGCTCCCAAGCCACTGTCCTCTACCAGTGCTTCTTCCTCTCTAAGGTTCATGCAGAACTCCTGGAGATCTGGTTAAAACTCAGTTTCTCATCAGAAAGCAAAGGGGGGCTTCAGCTTATGCATTTCTTATGGATACCCTAGGGATGCCTGTGGCACTAATCCATGGACCACCCTTGGAGTAGCAAAGTTCTTGGACTGGATTACGCTATCATAAATCTGTCAGGAAACAAGGGTTTGGGAACTGCCTACTCAGGGTTCAGCATTGTAAAAGAAATTCTCTAAGGGAAGAAGGGTGGGTATCCAGAGCTCCCTGGTTGGCAGCCCATCATCTGGACCTCTTAACTACAGAAACTTCCTGGGAGCCATGTGATCTGGCCCTCTGAGAGTATAAACCAAGGCTTGCAGCAACAGGAAGAGGGTATAAAGTGGTCTCTCAAAACCAAGTCCATGCTACAAGTCACAGGGAAGGTTCAGCCCTTCCCAGTGGGTGGTGGTTGGAGCCCAGCTGAGGCTATTACAGAGAGCAACTTAATCTTAATGAAGTTTCAGAGTTCAGGATGCCTGGGCTCAGCTGCCTTCTTTAGGTGAGGACACATTTATTAAAAATAGAATGTCAACGATTCCCATTTTTGCTGGCTGTAGCGTTCTTCAAATTGGTTGCATCTGCTGTAAGTGGAGTCAAGCTATCTCTCCCCTGGTGGAAACATGTGGGGAACAGCCTCTGCCTCCATCAGAATTTTTCAGGCCATGCTCTCCCCTTTTCCCCCTTTCCCTTCTGCATGCAGGCTGTGGTTGTGTTTTCTATACACAGAACTAGAGGCTAGCTTGTTATTTATATCTTCCTTGTTTACATTCAAATCAGGCCAAGTAACATGGATGCACAGGCACCAGAGGTGGCTGGGTTTTACTGAGCATGCAGCCTCAGGGAAAGGTTCCAGAAGCCAAATGAGAAAGAGTCCTGGAGTGGGTCAACCGTGAGTTTTCATCTTAGCTTTGCCGCTTAATGGATGTGTGAATTTGGGCAAGTGATTTAATATCTCTGAGCTGTAGGTTCCTTGTGTATAGAAATGATGTCAGTGATAGTACTAAATCCATAAAGTTGTATTAGGTGAGATAAGGTGCACAGCAAGTGCTCAGTAAATGTAAGTAAATGTAATTATTGAGTTTCTTCTGTGGATAAACAAAGAATAGTTGGAATCTGGTCTACCCATACTTGCTACTCATGTAACTTTGGATGAATTATGTTGCTTGAGCTTTCTGAGCCTCAATTCCCTTGCTCTATTTTTTTAAAAGACATTTATTTTTATTTGAAATGTAGAGTTATAGAGAGAGGGAGTGGAGAGAGAGAGAGAGACAGAGAGAGAGAGAGATCTTATATCCACTGGTTCACTCCCCAAAGGGTCCTGTTGTGGTCAGGCAGTAGTGGGCCAGGCTGAAGCCAGGAACCAGGAACTTCTTCTAGGTTTCCCCATATAGGTAGCAGAGGCCCGAGGACTTGGGCTATCTTCTGCTGCTTTCCCAGGCGCATTAGCAGGGTGCTGGATCAGAAATGGAACAGCAGGTGCCCATATGGATGCCAACTGCAGGTAGTGACTTAACCTGCTGTGTCACAGCACTAGCCCCTCCATTCCCTTACTCTTAAAGTAGGCTGGTACTAGTATGTATGCCGCAGGATTGTGTGTTTTGGGCACATACAACAAGCAGGCTGATTCAACTTGAATTGTCATAATTGTTGCATTTGTTATTATTATCAGTTCTCTGACCTCCTTCTGTATGAGATTTATTACTAACATAATCATTTACAGGGTCTTCCAGCAGACCCTCCCCAATCTGCACTGTCATTGCCTTAAGGGGAGAAACCAAATTCTTTGTTTGCTTCTGACATCTCCGTGGCTCCTGGCAGAGAGTGGGTGTTCAGTACAGCACAGTGCTACAATCAGAGCCATCCGTGTCTTCACTCCCTGGGTTCTTGACTCGCCTGGTGACTTTACAGCAACTCTTGGCACTTTTCTCACTCACTGTTCCCTCATATGGGTGTGATCAAAGCTCCTGCTTCTGGGATCTGCTGTGAGGATGCAAGTTGGACACATAGTGGGGTCTTCCAAAGGACTGTTATTATCAGTGTTAGTATTTGAGAAAGGTCCTGTAGTCAAGGATCACAGGAGCTGCTCTGAGAAATCACACACACAAACATACACACACACGGACACACACATGCACACATACACACATGTGAGTGGGCAGGTTATAGGAGGGATATAAACAGGTATTCATTGCCTATGAGGGGCTTGTAGGAACCCAGGCCAGGGCCAGAGTCTAGATAAAATTCTCTTTGGAACCATGGTACTCTGAGCCCCAGGGATTTTTTTCATATTGAAGAAAAATTTATGTAACAGAAAATTGACCATAGCAAAATATGTAATTCGGAGGCATTTATTGAATTCATAATATTGTGGAACCAGGGCCCCTGTTGTGAACCACGGTTCAAACTGATTACTCCTTTATGCTGGCTGTATCCAGGAGGAGGTAGGACTCATTCACTTCTGACACCCCCTCCCGCCACTGTTCCCTACCTCTCTCTAGCCCTACCTTGTTCTTCTCTCCCTGTTTTTCTAGTTGAGATCTCTCTCTCCCTCTCCCACCCATCTCCCTGCTCTTTGGGGGCAAAGACATACTGTCTCTGATTGGCAAAAATGTTTTGTGAGAATAAGGATATTGACCCACTGGAAAGATGCCAGCCCCACAGGATGGCACTAGCAGAGTGCAGGTCAACACTGACCAAACCACTTCTTGCCACAATGGGGTCGGCTTGGAACACCTGAAAGCAGGCACAGCACAGTGTCAAATGGCCATTATTGCTTAGTCTTCTGGTGCTCCCAGGGCCAGCAGAAAATCTGAAAGTGTCACAGCCCCATTAAGGCCTCACAGTGTCACAATCCTATTTGTTATCACATCTTCCATCTCTGGCCAGCTTCTTTTTATGAGTAATTTTGCTCTATGTTAAGGATCTATTGCAAAATGAACTTGGCAAGCTCCATGGCCTCACAGAGATCTTATTTTATAGTTCTACCTGTGGTGAGAGCCACATTCTAACTATTTTAAAATATTAATAGTTTACATGTGCTGAATTCTTCCTGTGTGCTAAATGCATTATATAAGTTATCTCATTTCAGAAATGGTTACAGGCAAATGTTTGATGCGGCAGTTAAGATGTAGTTTGGGATGCTGTGTTCCATATAAGAGTGTCTGGGTTTGAGTCTAAGCATCACTCCCAATTACAACTTCCTGCTGTTGCACACTGTGGGAGGTAGCAGGTGGTGGCACAAGTACTTTTGTACCTCCTATCCACTTGAATTGAGTTCCTAGCTCCTGGCTTTAGCCTGGCCCAACCCTGGCCACTTCAGCCATTTGGGAAGTGAGCCAGCAGATAGGAGATACCTCTCTCTCACACAAAGTAAATTATTTAATAATTAAAGAGAATCCTTTTAATGCTCTAGGAGTCAGGCATTGTTAATATCTAGTTTTTTAGATGAGGAAACCGGGACACAGAGCTGACGACTGACTTGTCATCTCTTGTCCAGGGCCACATAATAAGCAAGTGATAAAAACTATGTTTTATGTAACCGAGCAATACTGTGTTCTCATAATCTCATTATGGATAATTAACAGTACAGAAAAAAATGTGCAGCAAGCACAGACAGTAGCTTCCTTCACTCGCTATCTGTACTTCAGTCCTGGCTCAAGAACTTCTTAGCTTTGTGACCTTGAACAAGTCATCCAGCACCTCTGAAATTGTCTTTTAATCTCTACCAGAGTACTTCAAAAAGTTCACAAATAAGTGCAATTAAAAGATTGGCCGGCGCTGCAGCTCACTAAGCTAATCCTCTGCCTGCGGCGCCTGCACACCGGGTTCTAGTCCCGGTTGGGGTGCCGGTTCTGTCCCAGCTGCCCCTCTTCCAGTCCAGCTCTCTGCTGTGGCCCGGGAAGGCGGTGGAGGATGGCCCAAGTGCTTGGGCCCTGCACCCCATGGGAGACCAGGAGAAGCACCTGGCTCCTGGCTTTGGATCAGCACAGCGCGCCAGCCGTAGCGGCCATTTTGGGGGGGTGAACCAATGGGAGGAAGACCTTTTAAAATTTTTTAAAAAAAGATAAATTTATTTGGGTGCCAAAATTTTGAAATCTGTGAGTATTTTTCTTTCATAGTACATATTTTTCATGAACTTTTGGAAGATTCTCCTCATAATTGGGGCCATTCTCTTGTCTGCTTATCTCTGAGATTTATGAATATAGTATATAAATACATGGGTGTGGGGAGCAACTGGGAGCAACTCGGACTAGACTAAGTTACTGGAATTAAGACTTATTCTATGCATCTGCTCTCCCACAATATGGCGCTGGGAGAAGAGGAAACAGCTTCTACACAGCTGCCTCCAGTTCAACCAATAAACAGCAGGACCTGCTCCTGATTGGAGGAGAGCAGCGTACTCGGCGTGTGGGTAGCAGAGTTGGAATTGGTGGAAGAGGACTATAAAGGAGGAGAGAGACAACATGCACCAGGAACATCTATCTGAAGGAACACCTGAGCAGCCCCCGAGAGAGCCGGCCGGTGGTGTGCCGCTCCCCTGCGGAAGTGGGGAAAGTGGCAGGGGGCCCGCCCCTCCACGGAGGTGGAGGGACGGTAGCCAACCCGGGAAGAACCAGCAGCAAACCCAGGGAGGGCCGAGTAGACAAAAGAACAGCGCAGGGTCCTGTGTCGTTCCTCCACGAAGACGGGGAGCGACACATGGGAAGCTTTTGTACAATGGAAAGTGTTATGCCAATGTCAGGAACTCTTATCACAAACAATGACTTCCTGGGGTTTTGTGAGAGCCACCCAGCCACACTGTGGGGAACTAGAGCTCCTTAAGTGGTCTTTCATAACCCCGGGAAACTGCCAACTGTCCTGACTACAGCAAACCCTGTATAAGCCATTCCCATTTAAATTTTTCATGGCTGTGACTCGGCACCTGGAAAATCCTCGGTCTTTGGTATATCAGGGGGCTGAATAAATCCAGTTCAAGCCTTATAAGAATGTCTCCACGGCAAGCAGAAAGCAGGGAGGGAATGAGGTGCAGATCAACTTGAGATGATACATATGAAAGAGTGCTGTACCATGTCTGCTTCCTAGTGGGTGTGGGGACTGTGGTAGCTCTTTGTGTTTCATGGTTGTTATTCTTGTGGGTAGGAAGGACGCAAGAGGAGAGGAACGCAGTAGCAAGGAGTAGGCAGGTTGGGTGGCTGAGACTCTTTGACCACAGAGCTTGCCAGTCTTCTGATGCCTCAGATGAAGGCATGATTTTGAAGCACAGTTGCCTTTTATTCACACAGGAGCTGTTTATGCACAAGGCAGCATCTGACTTCCCATGTAGGTTCTTTCTGTTTCCCAGAAATGTCAGGAAGGGGCAAGGGGATGAAGCCCAATGAAAGGCCTCCCTGTTCCACTGCCCTTCACCTTCCCGGCAGGCAAACAGTTTAGCAGTCAAGCGGCCAGGAGTCTCTGAGCAAGAAATAACTTTTATTATCCATCAACATAGACATACAGGACAGGGCAGAAGAAAGACCAGGGAAACAGTGGAGAGGAACAGTTCTCTCAATCCCATGTAAGGTTCTTTGAAAGAATTATTTAATGTTTTCAGTTTGTTAATGTTCCATGTTTTCACTGCCATCAGTGAACTAATCCTCAGACATGACATGGAAAGAGAAGCAAGCAAGCCTTGCTCTCCTCCATTCTTCCACATCTGCAGGGTAAACAAAATTAACAGCCCAGGGTGGAATGCTTCCACAGTCCTCTCCATACACATGCAAGTAAGTATGATAGCTCTTCAGAAAGCTCGTGCAAAATGAGTGCTATGAGAAAACCCTCGGCCGGTGCCGCGGCTCACTAGGCTAATCCTAGTGAATCCTTGTGGCACAGGCACACCGGGTTCTAGTACCGGTTGGGGTGCTGGATTCTGTCCCGGTTGCCCCTCTTCCAGGCCAGCTCTCTGCTGTGGCCAGGGAGTGCAGTGGAGGATGGCCCAAGTGCTTGGGCCCTGCACCCCATGGGAGACCAGGATAAGTACCTGGCTCCTGCCTTCGGATCAGCGCAGTGCGCCGGCCGTGGCGGCCATTGGAGGGTGAACCAACAGCAAAGGAAGACCTTTCTCTCTGTCTCTCTCTCTCACTGTCCACTCTGCCTGTCAAAAAAAAAAAAAAAGAAAGAAAGAAAGAAAGAAAGAAAGAAAGAAAGAAAGAAAGAAAGAAAGAAAATCCTGCAGGGAGTTTCCAAATTTTTGTACCAAAATTTTGAATTCCATTTTCCATTAGCTTTCTGAAGGCTTCTCGTGTATGCAGGCATGTAGCATGTCTGTAAGGGATGTCGCTGCTTATTCTAGAATGGAATTGTGTGATATGTGTTTCTCTGCAATTTAGCTTAGCTTTTATGCTTAGTGCATCACAGACCTCCCAGCACATCCATTGTTATAGAACTGGTTCATTCTTCCAAATGTCCATAGTGTGAATACAGCATGATCTATCAACCATTCAGCAACTGATGAACATTCAGGCTGTTTACAATTTTGTAGCCATTACTATAAAAATGGTAGCATCCTCATTCATCCGGATATATTTACTGGTGTTGGCAGAAAAGATTACAGGGTCAAAGGGTTTTGATTTACCTGTGGCAGGATTGCTTGACAGGTATTCATAAATAGATTCCTTTCTTTTGCTATCAAAAAGTTTATTTTTACATCAGCTAAGTAAGTGCCATTTGCATTCCCAATGATCAATGGACAGCCCCATATTAAAGGACATTTGAAAACAGTGGACATCCAAGGATATGATCATCTGTTTGGTGGGATCCCTTAAAGAAATGGATTGTAATTTATCCAACTGGACCGAATTTTCTGCACACATCCCTTGTCACCTAAGCAGATGCAACAAGATCTCTGCAGATCTCCCTACTTACTGTCTTCTGCTCTGGTCCACCCTACGTTCTATTGGCAAAATTCTATTTCTAAAACAGAGCTCTAGTCATGTCACACCCCTGGTCAAAAATCATAGCCAGCTCTCCATTTCCTGATACGGTGGGTCTAAGAGTCCATTAGCTCATTTGTTAGTTTATTCCTTTGTTTCCAGTCATCAGGAGAACCCCCTTTTCAAGCAAAATATTAGGTAGTTAGAATCTCCAAATACAAAGTAGATAAGAGTAGATATTCTATAAAGAATGTAGACATACTGTAATTGAAATGAGCTGTTAGTGCCCAGAGACTCCCTACTTTGTCACCACCTTGCTCCTAACAGAACTGATGGGCTCAAGGAATATAAGTATAAAGCCCACCAATCTACTCATAGGTACAAATAGTTTAGCTTGCCATTCAAGACTGCACTAGCCTGGCCATAATCTGCTTTTCCTGTTCAAATTTGAATACTCCCTCAAAGGAACCCTTTGCTCCCAGGTCTCTATGGGATTGCTGGATCACATCATAGTTCTGTGGTTTTTTTTTTTTTTTTTTTTTTTTACACACTTTAAGGAACTGTCATACTGTTTTCCATAGCAGTCACATCATTGTACATCTCCACCAGCAAGGTGCAGTATTTCCACAGCCACATCAACACTTCATTTTTTTTTCTGTTCTCTTTTGCATAATGGTCATCCTAATTGCTTTGAAATGGTAATCCATTGTGGTTTTACTTTGCCTTTCTCTCATTCTTCACTCTCTACCTTTGCATATGCTGTGTTTCCAAGCCTGACGTGCCCACTGCTGTTCTCTCTTCTTGTCTTAATTAACTTCATCCTTCAAGGAGCAGCTCTGATCCTATTGACTTCAAGAACCTTCCCTTGTTTCACAGGAACTTACTTCCTAAAGTCGTGATGTCTTTATTTTCCAAACAAACAAACAAACAAAAAGTGACAGAAATAGTTCAGCAAAGAAATTCCTGTAGATTCTATTTTTATTTTCTTTCTGACTCAAGAAACCTTATGGTATGATCATTAAATGTGGGACCAGATTTCCAGGATTTGTAATTTGGCTCTGCTACTTGTTAGCTTTGTAATGCTGAGGAAGTTACCATGCCTCAAAGATAGTCTCACCTGTTAAAAGGGAACAATAATAGTCATCTTGAACGGTTATACAAGGATTGAGTTATGTCAAAATCACCTAGCCCAATGTTTGTTTTAGTCATTTATTGATAAATATTAGCTGTTACTGGTATAACCCAGATATGGGATGATATGAAGGTCTGAACTAAGACCAAAGCAGTGGGTTGTCCACTTCAGGAAGAATTGTTGGAGGTTTCAAAATGAAGGAATTGTGTTCAGAGTAACATAAAGAGACTGGTATAGAAACAGTGGGGTTGGGGGAGCGAAGCAGGTTGTGCCCTCACCAGGTGGGAAACAGGTTCCCTGAGAGATGGTTGCCTTCTCAGTTCCTCCCAGCGGGGATCAATTCCCACAGAGCCTATGCTCAATGATCTTAAGCCATAAATTTGAAATCAAGACTGTCCTAAGAGAGGTGGTCTCTATTCATATATATGCTCATTTAATACCCTTAGTTATTTGTGCACTGTGGGAAAATCACATGTCATGAAATTTACCACCTTAAATGTACAATACCATTGTATTAACTTTATACACACTGTTGTGGAACAGATCTCCAGAACTTTTTCATTTTGCAAAATCGAAATTCTATACCTGTTGAACTACAACTACCCTTTTCCCCTCCCCTGAACCCCTGGTAACCATCATTCTATATTCTGTTTCTAAGACGTTGACTACTTAAGATACCTCATATAAATGGAGTCATGAAGTGTTTGTCTTTTTGTGATTTATTTATTTCATTGAGCATAATGTCCTCCAGGTTCATCCATACTATAGCATGTGACATGATTTCGTCCCTTTTGATGGCTGAATAATATCTCCAATTTTATGTATATATTATGTTTTGTTTATTCATCTGTTGATGGATACTCAGGTTAGCTCCACCTTTTGGCTTTTGTTAATATGCTTCTATGAACATGTGTGTACAAATATCTCTTCAAGATTCTGTTTCAATTCATCAGATATATATCCAGATGTGGGATTCCTGGATCACTTGGTAGTTGTATATTTTATTTACTTTTTTATGGAAGCGCCATACAACTTCCCATAGTGATCATAACATTTTACATAAACTTCAGCAATGCACAAATCGATTTTTCAATTTCTCCCCTCCTCATTAACACTTGATATTTTTTGTTATCTTTTTGATAATGGCCATCTGAATCCATTGAGGTGATGTCTCATTGTGGTTTTAATTTGAATTTCCCTAATGATTAGTGATGTAAAACACCTTTTTATGTGCTTATTGGCCATTGAAATAGCATTTTTGGAGAAATGCCTTTTCAAATTCTTAGCCCATTTTAATATCATGTTTTTGGTTTTGGTTAAGTTGGCGAGGTTCTTTACATATTCTGGGTATTAACACCTTATTATATATACAGTTTAAAAATATTTTCTCTCATTCCATTGGTTGCCTTTTCAATCTTTTTTATTTTTTTAACTTTTATTTAATAAATATAAATTTCCAAAGCACAGCTTTTGGATTACAGTGGCTTTTTCACCCCCATAACTTCCCTCCCACCTGCAACCCTCCCATCTCCCTCTCCCTCTGCCATTCCATTCACATCAAGATTCATTTTCAATTCTCTTTATATACAGAAGATCAATTTAGTTTATATTAAGTAAAGATTTCAACAGTTTGCACCCACACAGAAACACAAAGTGTTAAGTACTGTTTGAGTACTAGTTATAGCATTAATTCACATTGAACAACACATTAAGGACAGAGATCCTACATGAGGAGTAAGTGCACAGTGACTCCTGTTGTTGACTTAACAAATTGACACTCTTGTTTATGGTGTCAGTAATCACCCTAGGCTCTTGTCATGAGCTGCCAAGGCTATGGAAGCCCCCTGAGTTCACTGACTCTGATCATATTTAGACAAGGCCATGGTCAAAGTGGAAGTTCTCTCCTCCCTTCAGAGAAAGGTACCTCCTTCTTTGATGGCCTGTTCTTTCTACTGGGATCTCACTCGCAATGATCTTTCATTCAGGTGTTTTTTTTTGTTTGTTTTTGTTTTTGTTTTTGTTTTTGCCAGAGTGTCTTGGCTTTCCATACCTAAAATACTCTCATGGCTCTTCACCCAGATCCGAATGCCTAAAGGGCTGATTCTGAGGCCAGAGTGCTGTTTAGGACACCTGCCATTCTATGAGTCTGCTGTGTATCCCGCTTCCCATGTTGGATCATTCTCTCCTTTTTTAATTCTATCAGTTAGTTTAGCAGACACTAGCCTTGTTTATGCGATCCCTTTGACTCTTAATCCTATTATTATGATCAATTGTGAACTGAAACTGATCACTTGGACTAGTGAGATGGCATTGGTACATGCCACCTTGATGGGATCGAATTGGAGTCCCCAGGCATGTTTCTAACTCTACTGTTTGGGGCAAGTCCGATTGAGCATGTGCCAAACTGTACATCTCTTCCCTCTCTTATTCCCACTCTTATGTTTAACAGGGATCACTTTTCAGTTTAAATTTAGCCTTTTCAATCTTGATTAGTTTTCTTTGCTGCACAAAAGTGTTTAAATTGGATATAGTCCCATTTTTTCTGCTTTTTTACTTAGCATTATTATTACAGCTCTGGCCATTGCAGCCAGTTCTCTCTCTGTGTAACTCTGACTTTCAAATAAATAAACAAATCTTTAAAATCTTTAAATAAATAAATAAATCTTTAAAATATTATAAATAATATAAATATATAAAATATTATAAATAATATAAAATATTATAATATTTTAAAGATTTATTTATTTATTTATTTGAAAGTCAGAGTTACACAGAGAGAGAACTGGCCGCAATGGCCGGAGCTGCACTGTTCCAAAGCCAGAAGCCAGGAGCCTCCTCTGGGTTTCCCACATGGGTGCAGGGGCTCAAGGACTTGGGCCATCTTTCACTGCTTTCCCAGGCCCTAGCAGAGAGCTGGATTGGAAGTAGAGCAGCTGGGACTTGAACTGGTGCCTACATGGGATTCTGGAACTGCAGGCGGCAGCTTTACCTGCTACGCTACAGTGCCAGCTCCCTTCTAGTTTCCTGCTAGTACATTCTGGAAGGCAACAAATGACAGCTAAATTGCTTGGGCCCTTCCCACCCGGGAACCTGAATGGAGTTCTTGACTCTTTGAACTGGCCCAGCCCTGGCTGTTGCAGGCATTTGGGGATGTGAAGCAGTGAATAAAGGATTCTCTCTCTCTCTCTCTCTCTCTCTCTCTCTCTCTCTCTCCCCCCCTCTTGCTCTCACACTTGCTCTGTGTGTATGTGTGTGTGTGTGTTGTTTGACTCCCCTCTGTCACTCTGCCACCCAAGTACATAAAATTAAATAAACATTAAAGTCTTTGCTAAACAAAATTAAAGACACAAATAAATGGAAAAACAGCTCATCTTGGATAGGAAGACTTAATATATTTAAGATGTGGATACTACTCAAAATGGTGTACAGATTCAGTGTAATCCTTATAAAATCCCAATGACTTTTTTTGCATGAACAGAAAATTTCATGCTAAAATTTGTGTGGAATCTCAAGGGAACCTGAATGGAAGAAACAATCTTAAGAAAGAATAAAGCTGGAAGAATCACACTTCCTGATCATCTGCAATAATCAAAGCATCGTGGCCATAGCATAAAGACAGACACATAGATCAATAGAATAGAAGAGAGATCCCAGAAATAAACCCCAGACTAAATGGTCAAATGATTTTTCACAAAGTTGCCAAAATCATTCAAAAGATAAAGAACAATCTTTTCAACAGATGGTAGTGGAAAAACTGGATATTCTGGATATTCACATACAAAAGAAGTAAGTTGAACCCTTACTTTATACAATATAAAAAAATAGCTCAAATACCTAAACATCATATCTAACACTATGAAACTCTTAGAAGAAAACATAGAGAAAAATCTTCATGACATTAGATTGGTCAATGATTTTTTGGACATAATACCAAAAGCAAGGCAATAAAAGAAAAAATAGATAAGTTTGATTTTATTAAAATTAAAAATCTTATGTCTAAAGTTACTATCAGAATCAAAATGCTGGGGCTGACGCTGTGGCCTAGTAGGTAAAGCCACTGCCTGAGGTGCCAGCATCCATATGGGTGCTCGTTCCAGTTCCCATTGTTCCACTTCCAATCCAGCTCTCTGCTGTCACCTGGCAAAGTAGTGGAAGATGGCCCAAGCCCTTGGGCCCCTGCACCTATGTGGGAGACCTGGAAGAAGCTCCTGGCTCTTGGCTTTGGCCTGATCCACTGCTGGCCATTGCAGCTATCTGGAGAGTGAACCAGTGGATGAAAGATTTCACACTCTGTCTCTCCCTCTCTCTCCCTGTAACTCTGGCTGTCAAATAAATAAATACATCTTTAAAAATAAATAAAGAAAGAAATTTTAAAAAAGGAATCAAAAAGCAACCTACAAAATAGGAGAAAAAAATTTGCAAATCATATGAGGCACTTTCAAAAAGTTTGTGAAAAAAGAAAATTAAAAGATAATGCAATTTTCCATGAACTTATTGAATTCTCCTTGATTTGTCTGGTAAAGAATCGATATCCAGAAAATATAAAGAACTCTTACCACTCAAAAGCAGCAGTGACAAAAATCTCAAACAATCTAATATTTAATACGAGCAAAGAATTGAAATAGGCATTTCTCCAATGAAGATAAGCAAATGACCAACAATCACATGAAAAGATGCTCTACATTACTAATTATTAGGGAAATGAATAGCCAAAACAGCAGATGAGATAGCACCTCACATCCATTTGGATGGCCTTTATATAAAGAAAAAACACAACAGAAAATACTAAGTGTCAGCAAGGATGTAAAGAAATTTGAACTGTCATTGACATATAAAATGGCGCAGTTGCTACAGAAAATGGCGTGGTGAGTTCTTTGAAAAATTAAAAATAAAATTGCTTTATGATGTAGTAACTCCACTCCTGGGTAGATAGCTAGAAAATTTAATGCAGGGACAAAGATATTTATACACCCATGTACATTGCAGTGTTTTTCATGAAAGGTAGAAGCTAGTCAAATGTCCACCAACAGATAAATGGATAAAGATGTAGTACATAAGCATATACAATGGAATATTAGTATTCTTAAATGAGAAGGAAGTTCAGACATACAACAATGCATGAACCTTGACAATATTATGCTAAGTGAAATAAGCCAGACAGAAAAGAAAATTGTGGCCGGCGCCGCAGCTCACTTGGCTAATCCTCCGCCTGTGACGCTGGCACCCAGGGTTCTAGTCCTGGTTAGGGTGCCGGATTCTGTCCCGGTTTCTCCTCTTCCAGTCCAGCTCTCTGCTGTGGCCCGGGAAGGCGGTGGAGGATGGCCCAAGTCCTTGGGTCCTGCACCCGCATGGGAGACCAGGAGGAAGCACCTGGCTCCTGGCTTCAAATCAGTGAGCGCGGCTGGCCGTAGTGGCCATTTCGGGGGGTGAACCAATGGAAGGACGACCTTTCTCTCTCACTGTCTAACTCTGCCTGTCAAAAAAAAAAAAAGTATATTGTATAATTGCACTTACGCAAGGTACTTAAAGGCATCAAATGCATGGATACCAAAATTAAAATGGTGGCTTCCAGGAACAGTGGAAAGGGAGAATGGACAGTTGATGTTTAACTGATACAGAATTTCAGTTGGAGAAGAAGGAAAATTTCTGGAGATAGATGATGATAATGATTGCATAGTGCTATAAATGTGTTTACTGCCAAAGAACTGTACACTTAGAAATTGTGAGGATGGGGGCTGGCACTATGGTGCAGTGGGTTAAAGCCCCAGATTGCAGCGCCTGCATCCCATATGGGCACTGGTTCGAGTCCTGCCTGTTCTACTTCCAATCCAGCTCCCTGCTAATGTACCTGGGAAAGCAGCAGAGTACGGCCCAAGTCCTTGGGCCCCTACACCCACGTAGGAGACCCAGAAGAAGTTCCTGGCTCCTGGCTCCTGGCTTCAGACTAGCTTAGCAATGGCCATTGTGGCCATTTGGGGAGTGAACCAGCAAATGCAAGACCTCTCTCTCTGTCTCTACCTCTCTCTGTAACTCTGTCTTTCAAATAAATAAAATAAATCTTAAAAAAGAGAAATAGTATGTAAAATTTATTTGATCACAATAAAAATAATTTGTTAAAGATCCACGCTGTGATTTGAATATAAGAGAAAATTAATGATAATTCAACAAAAAACATGAAAATTGAAAGCCCGTTTTGTCAAAAAACTAAAGCAGCCTGAAAATCAGATAGATCTGCAAATGAAAGTTGGGTTTATAAAGTAAATAAAAATAATAGTAAGATCAGTTAGTAAGTACTTGTCATGTTCCAAGTACAAATAACAAATATTATCTCATTTAATCCTCACAGTGACCAGTGAGAAAGCTACTATCATTGTTCCCAACCTACAGATGAGAAAAATGAATTTCTCTGTTGGATGAGAAAAGTGAGGTTCTCTGTTGGAACTAGTAAGTCCACTCTGTTGCCTCTAAATTACTGCCTCTTTTAGATATATTACAGTTAATCAGAGGAAGAGAAATATACAGGCAATGCTAAAGATACAACAATGTGTGTGTTGTAAGAAAAGTATGTTATGACGTGCTATGATAGAACGGATGGAGATAAAATTATTTCTTCTTGCCAAGGCATCAGAGAGAATGGGGTATTTGAGCTTGAAAACTGAGTGGCAGAGACTCTTAGTGTCATAGGGTTTCAGAATAGAATGGATCAATGACAGCTTACAGTAGGTAATGAAACTTCACAGATATGGGACTTCAACTGGACTGTAAAAGGTGGTCAGGATTTGGATAGATAAAAAGGAAAGGCACTCTGAGCAAGTATAACCATATGGATATAGGTGTGGAGGCTGCTTCTGAGAATTGTCAAGAGCTGGCATGAACACTGAGAGTCCCAGAACAATGCTACCACATGGGCAGTGAGGGAGGGACTCATTCAGGTAGGTAGGATTAAGAAGAAAGCTATAAGATTACAGAGATTACAGCTACAGGATAATAGAGGTTAGCTGTGAGGTAGCATACCAGGGCTCTGAGAAAAGTGAGAAGGCTACTTTTAATTTGTAGTTTTGGCTTCCCTGTAGCTTCAAGAGCGCAAGGGTAGAAATATCCCAGGGAACAGACAGTGAAAGCCCTTCCCTAGGGTTGGGAGAAAAGCTGCTCATCCTCTATTGGCAATGTATTTCACTTGGCTACACTCAATTGAATTAACTCAGTTCTACCAGGAGCAGCAGACTGATGCCAAGAAAGGACTGAGTCACAGTGCCATTTCAAGCTGCCCTGTTCTCCTGCCTGGAATCTCAGCAAATCTGCATAGATGGCTTGATTGAGTAGGCCAATAGCCTCCCTGAGGGATCCCAGTTATTTCAGCTGCCCTTGATCTATTGATTGGCCTCTGATACCCTCCCTAAGGAAGTGAACAGCAATGAAGCCTTAAGAAGTTGCAGAGGAGGTAAGGTCCTCTTTGTCACATCCTCCTACTATGTTCTAGTCATTTTTCCACATCCATCAAGTGGATGGATGATATTGAGAAGGAAGCCTCCTTCCTCAAATCTTTACTAGTGTTTACTGAGGAGAAATTTTGTGTTGAAGTGAGGTAGGATTTATACGTGAGAATTATTGGGAATCTGTAGCAAGAAGGAAAGGTAAGACTGAAAAGACCTGGGAAGCTTAACTGAAAGTCTGCTTAGTTCAGCTCAACAATTGCCAAAGATCAGATTCCCATACTCCCCACCAAAATTTTCCTATGACACACAGTCGCTGTGGTTAGCTTAATCATGGAGTTCATTTGCCTTTAAGATTCCAAGAGGATTACATTTCCCTAGTTAAGTAGATGGATGAGTGGATGGATCAAGGGATTGGGATATGTGGATCATGGATGAATTGATGGAGAGATGCTGGTTATTTAGTTGAAGTGATGTTGGATGGATGGACAGATGGATTTATGGAAGGGTGGAGAGGAGAACACATGGATAGCAGAACTGCAAAAAGGGGAGAAATCTCAAACTGGTCTGCTAGTTTCTTAGGTAGACCTACCTTAAGACATCAGGAATATGACATCATGAAATAGTGCCATCAAATACTTCCTAGTCATTTCCCACTCCTTTTTAAAAAGTTTTAAATGTACCCAACAGTGGTATAAATGCTACATCTCAGTTTAATTTCAGTAAATTCAAATGACATTAATTCTCAATGTAAACATGATAGCAACATTACAAGTCAGTTTGCTGTCAGCTCTACTCTGCACTGTCATAGAATTTTGCAACTGGTGAACAATTAACTCCATAGAACCCAACCTCACCATTGACCCAACCAAACTGCAGAGTGCACTAGTTATGTGGCCAAAGCCGGTTGTTTGGAAGGACTTACCCATTGGAAACAAGTCATTTCCCTCATTATCATAAACACACCATGCATATGAACTCACTCCTGTCCTTGGGGATCTCACATTCTAATGTGAACAAAATAAGATATGTGCAACAGGGAACAAGAATACAGTAAGTGAGAGGACTAGATTGGAAGGAGGTAGAGAGGGCTAGGGGAGTCTAGAACAAGGAATGCTAAACTAGAGGAGGCTCAGAGAAGGCTTCTTATGGGAAGAAGTTACTGGAAATGCCCAGAGCTGACACAGCAAGATTAGTCTTCCTCCTTCGGAGAGAGGGAAGCAAATAAAGGACGTATTTGAGCAGAAAACAGAGCAGCAAAATACATTTTAACCTTTTCTGGTTGGAACTGGCTCGTTTATGTCATGCTTAATTACTGTAATGACTAATATCTGTGGCTGAATCTGTTCTGATTTCCAAACCAGATCAGAGGTGGCAGCAGCCTCTCCAATGTGGCAGATATTTGTTTGATTGTGTACTTGTCATTGTTTCTTTTCGCCTCCATTGCAATTGATGTCTTCATTTTCCCCAGTCTATTTTGATTTAGACTTTTCATAAGTGGTCAGAATATTCTCGTATTGCAACCTTATTTTCAGCTTTAGTTCTCTCTCTTCCTCTCAAAAGCAACAGTATTTACTAATCTTTAACTGAAATCTAGCTTTTTTTTCTTCAATTATGTATGTAGGCAGCAAATGATGGCAGTCTTAGTGGTGGTGGTGACTTTATCTCCAGTAGCAATCAGATATTTTTTTTTTTACCATTAGAGCTGCTTCCATTGTCTTGAAATATCATTTGTGGGTTTAGTGTTATGACACAGTGGGTAAGGGCACTGCTTGTAACATTGGCATCCCATTTAGGGTGCTAATTCAAGTCTCGACTGCTCTGCTTCTAATCTAGCTCCCTGCTACTGTGCCTGAGAGGGCTGTGGATGATGGGCCAAGTGCTTGACACAATGGAAGACCAGAATGGAGTTCCAATTTCCTGGCTTCAGCCTGGACAAGCCCCAGTCATTGCGGCCATTTGGGGAGTATACTAGCAGATGGGAGATATTCTCTCTCTCTCTCTCTCTCTCTCTGTCTGTCACTCTGTCTTTCAAATAAGTAAATAAATCTTTTAAAAAGAAATATAATTTGTGTGCATTAGTACTTCAAAATTATGGCAATTATGAGTCACACAACTTGTTTTACCCATTATGTCCCATTGGCCTAAATATAGGACACCTATAAAGACTTAAATTAAGCAATAAATATACCATTTATAGCAATTTTGAAATAAATATTATGTTGTTGAAAAATTACAGAATTAAAAACTTTGGATTTAATGGATTTTATGTTGAGGAAAGAACCATGTACCTGCATATGACTATATCGTAGTAATACAATCATTTAGTATTGTTGGTTTCCTTAGTAATCCTACATGTTTAATTTTGTATCATTAAAACCATTGTTCTGTAAGGAATCCAGAGGCTTCACAAAACATCATTAGGATCCACAGCACAAAAATTGTTATGAGGCCTTACTCTGCATATTTTCTGACTGCTTATTCTAGAAAGTGAAGAGTAACATGTTTCTGTTTGACCACCATGTTGACAGCGTTCATTCAGTAACTTTCTTAAGCTTGTAAACATTTCAATAAATACTCTCGAAGACCATTAAATCTGGGTTGCATTTGTGAAGCTACAGGAAAAAAGGACCATTTTGTGAACAATCCTGGTTTTCAGCCAGTCCTGATTCTTTAGATCACTAGATCTTTGGCTGCAAGATTATCCATACTATACTTATTGCTGCTGCTCCTGTTATTGTGTGGGTGCAGATAGAAATCGTTTGGGTAGCTCATAGTATTACCTTAACCATTCTCTGGTATATATATATATATATATATATATATCCACAATATAGTTGTGCATATCAAATGAAGATAATGAAAAACAAAGGGAAGACTGCCCAGTGCTGAGCACAGACTAGGCAGGCACTCACAGACATTTGTTAGAAAAGAAAGTCGTGGAGGACATGTAAATTTCATCTGAGGGGCAATTTCCCTCCATTTCCCTTTCTCCTGATTGCTGAAGGGAAAGAAGGGGAGGGTGCAATTGGCTCAATTGTCAAGGAAATGAAGTAGTGTGGTTCAGCTCCCTGGTAACTCAGGCCCTAATGAGGTAGATTCTTAATGAGCCAGATCTTCCTCCTTGTCCTCTTCTTAAAGGGCTCTTCATGAGCTCATTGTCAGTTTCTGTCTCTCATGCTCACACACTTGTCTTCTTTCCCCTCATTACCAACCCACAGGAAGGTACACTTGCACGCACACACCCATCATTGTATGACTCACGCTGTGAATTTGAGACGTGCTATACATACATACAAAGTCCCATTGAGACTTGATTTATTATCACCAGATTTAGATATACTGGCCGTGAAACATCCAAACTATATAGTGAGAGCTCAATAGAGCTCACACATCTGTGCCTTCCCGCTGCACACACAGAGGCAACACACACACATTCTTCATGACCACAGTCCCCTACACATCAATGCCACACATTGCTGTGATGAGCCAAAACTTTACACCTATTGCCTACTTCTGTGAGAAGTGATATTTGTGAAACTACACATCTCTGGGGGACACACAATCCTAAAAGTGTTGTGCCTTCCTCTTGCCCTACCCCAGCCTTATCCCTACAAATCCAAACACACCGGCATTCACAGCACACAGGGTTGGGGTCCAGGACCTTGACCTCACTGGAACTGCAGGGATCTGCAAGGTCCCTCACTGATTGCACTCACCTTGCCATTACTGCTTCTGCCACAGTGAAAACTAACTTGCCCTGGCTTGTTTCTTGTTTGTATAGACACCCAAGCTGGTAAAGAAAGAATTTAGGTTAACACCCTTGATTAGCGTTCTCTCAGCATGTGGGAATTGAACTCCCTTGGAAATAGTTACAGGAGACACTGAGGTGTCTGCCACCCACGCTTTTTAAAGAAGATTCCCCGACACGAAATTAGCCATTTGAAAATTGAGCATAAGTGATTTCCATTTGGCTAATTGCTTTTAAGGAGTCTGTCAAAACCCCTCACTTACTCCAGCCCACACTCAGTTAGAAATTCCAAAATAGCACTGCTGTAGGGGCAGTGGCTAGGGAGCAGCTACTCTTGCTTGAGGCAGGCAGCCTGGTATGCTGGCTGGAGCCCTGTGGGAACTTTTTTAAAAAGATGTATTTATTTATTTGAAAGGCAGAGTTACAGATAGGCAGAGTTACAGACAGGCAGAGTTACAGAGAGACAGAGGCAGAGAGAGAGGTCTTCCATCTGTTGGTACACTTTCCAAATGGCTGCAATAGCTGGAACTGGGCTGATCCGAAGCCAGGAGCCAGGAGCTTCTTCTGGGTCTCCCACGTGGGTGCAGGGACCCAAGGACTTGGGCCATCTTCTACTGCCTTCCCAAGCCATAGTAGAGAGCTGGATCAGAAGTAGAGCAGCCGGGACTTGAACCAGTGCTCATATGGGATGCTGGCACTGCAGGCAGTGGCTTTACCTGCTACACCACAGGGCCAGCCTGGGAAATTTTTAGTGGCACCAAGCTTGAGCACTGGGCAATGCTGAATGACCAATGAAGGGAAATGGTCCTAGGACTACCTGTGTCACCACAGACCATGGCTGTCAGAGCTGCAGTGTAGGGGAAAGGTGAAACCAGAGTAAAAGGTGATCCATGGATTCACAGTCTCCTGGAGCTACAAAGCTCACCTAGATCTTTTCTTTCTAGTTCCTCAAGGGCTGTGCCATGGATTTTCTTTTCTTTTGTTTTTTAAGATTTTATTTATTTGAGAGAGAGAGTTACAGACAGTGAGAGGGAGAGACAGAGAGAAAGATCTTCCTTCCGTTGGTTCACTCCCCAGGTGGCTACAATGGATGGAGCTACACTAATCTGAAGCCAGGAGCCAGGTGCTTCCTCCTGGTCTCCCATGTGGGTGCAGGGGCCCAAGCACTTGGGCCATCCTCCACTGCCTTCCCGGGCCACAGCAGAGAGCTGGACTGGAAGAGGAGCAACCAGGACTAGAACCAGTGCCCCTATGGGATGCCGGCACTGCAGGCAGAGGATTAACCTACTGTGCCATGGTGCCGGCCCCATGGGTTTTTTTTTCTATGAATGAGCAGATCAGAAAGGCTGTGTTCATTTTCAATCACTATGTAACAAATCACTCCCAAACGTCTTGGCTTCAAACAGCACACATTTATTATTTCATGGTTTCTGTTTGTCAGGTAGGGTCTCCCTTGATCTTAGCCAAAAGGCAAAAAAGCTATGAATCAGGCAGGGTCTCATACAAGGCTGCATTCAGGGTATTGTTCAGGGCTGTAGTCCCCTCAGTGCTTAATTGAGAAAGGTTCTGCTTTTAAGCCCACTCATTTGGTTGCTGGGAGGATTCAGCTCCTTGTGGGTCTTGGACTGAGGGCTTCAATTCTTTGCTGGCTATTGGCCAGAGGCTCTCTTCAGTCCCTTGCCACATGGCCTCTCTAGTGTGGCAGCTTACTCCATCATGTTCAAGCCAAAAAGGCAATGGAGAAACAGTGCCAGCAAGATGAGTGTACCAGTCTTTGTAACCTAATCTCTGAAGTGGCATCCTATTACTTTGGCCATAATCTATTTCCTAGAAGCCTGTCACTAGGTCCAGCCCACATTTTATGGCTATGAATGGCAGAGGAGGGATCGCTGGGAACCATGTCAGATGCTGGAAAGCATTGGACTGGGAATCAGCAATCTTATTTTTGAAATTTAGCTCTGTTATTAGCTAGCTGTGAGAATTTGATCAATTTTTTAAGCTTTCTCTTTTTTAACTTTTCCTTATTATAGGATAGGGACTAATACTACTTATTATAAGGATGAAATAAAGTAAAAAGTATAAATGTACTCTGAAAAACTTTTAGTAATTATTATGTCTTTAGAGGGTGGAGGGTCCATCTTCCTATGTCCACTCAAGAGAATAGAGTATAATGTTTTAAACATAGGCTCTGGAGTTGAACGCATGGGTTCATTCTGAGCTTGGATATTAACTGTGTGGCCTTGGTCTTGTTACTTGATCACTCTAAGCATCCATTTGCCCATCTGTAAAATGGGAGTGATGACCGTATAAACCTTGCAGAGTCATAAAGAATCAGTGTTTCCAAAAACATTTAGCAGGGTAACTGAAACGCAATAAGAGTTCAATGAATTTCAGTTGTCAATTTTGTGATTTTGCAATTACATAGGGGTATTATCTCATGTACTTTTTAAAAAAATGATTTATTTGGGGGGACGCCATTGTAGTGTAGCAGGACAAGCCTATGCCTGCAGTGCCAGCATCCCATATGGGCGCCAGTTTGAGTCCCGGCTGTTCCACTTCCAATCCAGCTCTCTGCTATGACCTTGGGAAAAAGCAGAAGATGGCCCAAGTCCTTGGGCCCCTGCACCCATTTGGGAGAACCTGAAAGAAGTTTCTGGTTTCGGATTGGTTCAGCTCCGGCCATTGCAGCCATTTGGGGAGTCAAAGCAGCAGATGAAAGACTCTCTCTCTCTCTCTCTCTCTCTCTCTCTCTCCCTCCCTCCCTCCCTCCCTCCATCCCTCTGTAACTCTGCCTATCAAAGGAATAATCTTTAAAATTGATTTATTTTTAAATTTATTTATTTATTTATTTATTTATACATGTGTTTTTGGAAGGCAGAAGGAAGATACAGGGATAAATCTTTTATCCCTTGATTCTCTCTCCAAATGCCTACAAATGCTAGGGCTTGATCAGTCTAAAGCCAGAAACTGAAACTCAATTCAGGTCTCCTATGTGAGTGTAAGGGATCCAACCACTCCAGCCATCATCTATGGCCTCCCAGCATGTGCATCAGCAAGGAAGTTGGAACTGAGACGGGGTCAGGACTGGAACTGAGGCACTATGATATAGGATGTGGATGCCCAAGCAGTGTCTTAACTGCTAGGCCAAATGTCCACCCCCTTAATTTATTTTTTTAAATTTTGGATTGTCATGGAATACTTGTTCATTTTACAGGGTATAGTGTATTGTTTCAACAGATATACAACACAAACCAATTAGTCCTTTCATTTCCTTTTTTGCAGATTGTAGTTACCCTGTTGTTCTGTGGAATATCAGAACGCATCACCTCCACAGATAACCCCCACCCCCATGCCCCCATCCTTCCCAGTCCCTAGTAATCACTATTTTATATTCATATAAACTTATATGCATATATTTTACCTTCCACATGTGAGAGAACATGTGGTGTTTGCCTTTCTGTGTCTGTGGGGAGCAACTCAGACTAGACTGTTACTGAAATTAAGACTTATTCTATGCATCTGCTCTCCCACAATATGGCGCTGGGAGAGGAGGAAACAGCTTCTACACAGCTGCCTCCAGTTCAACCAATAAACAGCAGGACCTGCTCCTGATTGGAGGAGAGCAGCGTACTCGGCGTGTGGGTAGCAGAGTTGGGATTGGTGGAAGAGAACTATAAAGGAGGAGAGAGACAACATGCACCAGGAACACCTGAGGAACATCTGAGCAGCCCCCGAGAGAGCCGGCCGGCGGTGTGCCGCTGCCCCGCAGAAGTGGGGAAAGTGGTAGGGCGAACCGCCCTTCCACGGAGGTGGAAGGGTCGGTAGCCAACCCGGGAAGAACCAGCAGCAAACCCGGGGAGGGCCGAGCAGACAAAAGAACAGCGCAGGGTCCTGTGTCGTTCCTCCACGAAGACGGGGAGCGACATAATGGTGCCGTGACTCGGATAGGGAACCTAGGAGGGAAGAAGTGGGAAAATACTGGAGAGAGAGACTAGCAAAGAGCCTAGGGGAAAGCCGGACGGAAAAGGTGCCAGAAGAAGCTATTGAAAGCCTAGGCATAGACTCGGATATGGACTATGGCGGGGAAGCTGGGAGAAATCTCTAAGGTTGAAAGCAAAAGTGAAACCTAGAAGAAACTTAGACTTGGATACGGACTGTGGGGAGAAGCCAGGAGAAATGAGAGGGGTATATTGTTGGAAGAAAAGTTAGGAAACATACCGGGTAGAGAAAAATGTTAGGGAGGATGAAGCCGCGGGGGCAGGCTGAGGTGGAGACGTAAGCCAGGTTGGAATCCTTCAGATTAGCCCGGGGAGAAAAAGACTGGAAGCCAAACCGAAAGGTGCAGACGTGAGCTAGGTTGAATTCGCCAGGTTAGCCCGGGGAACTTAGACTGAATACTGGTGGCGGAAACGTGAGCTAGGCTGTGTGACTTGCGGAAGCCGCCGCGTGCAGAGAGAGCGTGCGGGGCACGAACGGGGAGGGCGCACGAGGCGCAAGTAGAAAACGCGGGGCTAGCGTGAAGGCCGTGGTGCGGGCGCAAAGGGTGCGGAGACCGCGGAGCGCGCGAAGCCGGGAAGCCGCGCAGAGCCGGGAAGCTGCCGCTGGGCGAGGCGCCGAGAAGCAGCCTCGGGGCGGGTGCCGGGAAGCCGCGGGGATAAGAGAAATAGAAGTTTAGAAGTAAAATGAGAGAAATAGGAATGCTGGCAGATAGAAGTAAAATAAGAGAAATAGGAATGCCCGGAGATAGAGAAATAGAGAAAAATAAGGCCTCCCCACAACATGGCAATGAGAGAGCTTGGATTCGGTCTGCCTGATTAGTAAGACGATAAGCACCTGTAGGTGGCTGCAGGTCACCGAAGACAGGCACGTTATCAACACCAATAAGTCTCCCCACAAGACAGCAATGAGAGGGCTTGGATTCGGTTTGCCTGATTGATAGGGCTTGTAAGCACCTGCAGGCAGTTCTAGCAGAGCAGAGCATGCGCTGCAGGGCACCGAACACAGGCACGCATCA
Source organism: Oryctolagus cuniculus (assembly GCF_051225735.1). Classification (NCBI taxonomy): domain Eukaryota; kingdom Metazoa; phylum Chordata; class Mammalia; order Lagomorpha; family Leporidae; genus Oryctolagus; species Oryctolagus cuniculus. The sequence continues at coordinate 82,065,480 of NC_142888.1, read as the reverse complement.
GCGCCTAAAAACCTCCTCACAACATGGCGAAGAGAGGACCCGGATTCGGTTTGCCTGATTGGTAGGGCTTGTAAGCACCTGTGGGCAACTCTAGCAAGCAGAGCAGAGTGTGTGCTGCAGGGCACCGAAGACAGGCACGTATCAAGGCCAAAAATAAAAAGAAAGGGGGAATTGTGGGGAGCAACTCGGACTAGACTGTTACTGAAATTAAGACTTATTCTATGCATCTGCTCTCCCACAATATGGCGCTGGGAGAGGAGGAAACAGCTTCTACACAGCTGCCTCCAGTTCAACCAATAAACAGCAGGACCTGCTCCTGATTGGAGGAGAGCAGCGTACTCGGCGTGTGGGTAGCAGAGTTGGGATTGGTGGAAGAGGACTATAAAGGAGGAGAGAGACAACATGCACCAGGAACACCTGAGGAACATCTGAGCAGCCCCCGAGAGAGCCGGCCGGTGGTTTGCCGCTCCCCCGCGGAAGTGGGGAAAGTGGTAGGGCGAACCGCCCTTCCACGGAGGTGGAAGGGTCGGTAGCCAACCCGGGAAGAACCAGCAGCAAACCCGGGGAGGGCCGAGCAGACGAAAGAACAATGCAGGGTCCTGTGTCATTCCTCCACGAAGACGGGGAGCGACATGTGCCTACCTCATTTCACTTAATATAATGACCTCCAGTTCCATTCATTTTGTTGCACATGTCAGGATTTTTTTTTATAGCTGAGTAGTATTCCAGTGTGTGTATATACCACATTCTCTTTATGCATTCATCCATTGAGGCATGTTCACCTATAAATTCAGTCGTGATTTGAATTTGCAAGTAGAATGATCATTGATGATGTTACTTAGATGGGTTCCCTATCTTGGCTATTGTGAATAAGTCTGACAGTGAACATGGGAGTGTTTATGTGTTTTTAAAAAATAATCCCACAGTTTCATTCCTTGAAGTACTCCAGTGTCATCACCCCAGCAGAGCTGAGCTTTCTCTCTCTCTCTCTCTCTCTCTCTCTCAATTTCAAGCTCTCATCTCCTCTCCCCCTTCCATACACACAAACACACAAGTTCATGCATACAATTCTACTCCAAATTCCCACTTCTGTATTTTGTTTATTTCTCTATTTTCCTTTCCATGAAGATAACAGGTAGACAGTGAAATTGAAGGATAGCTTATTTTCTGGAAAATAGTGATAGTAACCTACTTGATGGGCTAAACTATGTCCAAAGGGAGAGCACAGCAGGGAGAAAGAGGGAGAGAGAGAGACAGAGATGAGAGAGAGAGAGAGAGAGTGAAAGAGAGAGCGCGCACACGTGAGCGAGTCCACAGGAGATTTTTTTTTAAAAATGACCCTGAGAGAGTACTCAAACAGTATATTTCACTTTGTGTTTCTATGGGGGTACAAACTGTTGAAATCTTTACTTAATGTATACTAAACTGATCTTATGTAAAAAAAAAAGAAGAAGAAGAAGAAATTATCAATTCCCAACTTGACTCTCACTGGGATTAAACATGACAATAGGTCTGATCTGATTTCATCATCATTTAAAAAATCATCTATTATTTTTCACTTTATGTTTCTGTGTGGGAGCAAACTGTTGAAATCTTTACTTAATGTATGCTAAACTGATCTTCTGTATATAAAGAGAATCGAAAATGAATCCTCATGTGAATGGAAGGGGAGAGGGAGTGGGAAAGGGGAGGGTTGCGGGTGGGAGGGACGTTATGGGGGGTAGCCATTGTAATCCATAAGCCGTACTTTGGAAATTTATATTCATTAAATAAAAGTTAAAAAAAATGACCCTGAGAGCCAACAGAAATCACCTTGGGTTTTTTGTTTTGTTTTGTTTTGCTTTAAAGATTTATTTATTTATTTGAAAGTCAGAGTTGCACAGAGAGGGAAGGAGAGGAAGAGAGAAAGAGGTCTTCCATTCGCTGGTTCACTCTCCAATTGGCTGCAATGGCCAGAGCTGCACCAATCCGAAGCCAGGATCCAGGAGCCTCCTCTGGGTCTCCCACATGGGTGCAGGGGCCCAAGGACTTGGGCCATCTTCTACTGGTATCCCAGGCCATGGCAGAGAGCTGGATCGAAAGTGGAGCAGCCAGGTCTCGAACCAGTGCCCACATGGGATGCTGGCACTGGAGGCAGCAGCTTTACCTGCTAAGCCATAGCGCTGGCCCAGAAATCACCTTGCACAAGCAAATGATCACTGCTAAATGCTTTGATGACCATATTGTCATCACTATACTTCTCCACTTCTTCTTCTTCTTCTTTTTTTTTTTTTTTGACAGGCAGAGTGGACAGTGAGAGAGAGAGAGAGACAGAGAGAAAGGTCTTCCTTTTCCATTGGTTCACCCCCCAATGGCTGCTGCGGCCGGCGCACAGCACTGATCCAAAGCCGGGAGCCAGGGGCTTCTCCTGGTCTCCCATGTGGGTGCAGGGCCCAAGGACCTGGGCCATCCTCCACTGCACTCCCGGGCCACAGCAGAGAGCTGGACAGGAAGAGGAGCAACCGGGACAGAATCTGGTGCCCCGACTGGGACTAGAACCCGGTGTGCCGGTGCCACAGGCGGAGGATTAGCCTAGTGAGCCGCGGCACCGGGCTCTCCACTTCTTTTTTATTTTCGTTTTTCATAATATATATTTTCTTTTTTTCCCAAAGAAACTTTTTATTTAAGGGATATAAAATTTGTAAGTAGAACTTTAGGAATATAGTGATTATTCCCACCCACACTCCCACCCTCCACCTCCTCCCTCTCCCATTCCCAGTCTCATTCTGCATTAATGTTCATTTTCAATTAACTTTGTACACAGAAGACCGACTCTATACTAAGTAAAGATTTCAACAATTTGTACACATACACACACACACACACAACTGAGAACAAGTTTTAGAGTTAACTTTCATAATACAACCCTTTGAGGACAGGGTTCCTGCATGGGAAGTTAGTGCACAGTGACTCCTGTTGTTAATTTAACAATTAACTCTCTTATGTATGACGTCAGTGATCACCCGAGGCTCTTGATATGAGCTGCCTAGGCTATGGAAGCCTTTTGAATCCACACACTCTGTCAATATTTAGACAGGGCCATAAGCAAAGTGGAAGTTCTCTCCCTTCAGAGAAAAGCACATCCTTCTTTGATGGCCACTTCTTTCTGACAATGTGTAAAATCCAGCTTTTACAAAACTTCGTTGGCTTATTTTTTAGACAATCTCTTTATTACTCCATAAATGCTTCTGTTTCAATCCCTTAGTAATTTCTCAGGTGTGGGCAAGTAGATTACAAGGGGGCAACAGGTGAGCTTGCTGTCACCAGTCACCAATTATGTACAGGATGACAATTTGTACATCTTATCTGAGGTGCTGCACACCCTAAATTGACCTTGACAGCTGTGCCAGCACTGGCAGTGTAATGGACAAAAACTCTTTACTGATGGGAAAGAGACTTAGGTTCTAATTTCACCTTTACTGCTAACAAACCAAAAAACTTTAGGCAAAATTGCCCTTCTTTGAGCCCACTTCCACATCTTTTCAATAGAAATGATATTATCTGCTCTGTTATCCTTATAGCCTTCTTGAGAGGCTCAAATAAGATGTCAAGAAAGCGTCCCCAAACACACACAGTGCTGTGCTGATGTAGGTAGTTGTGGTCAACAAGGGCCAAGGATTATGCCTCTTGTTTCAACTGTTGCACTCTGCAGGGACTCTCCCAAATCTCTAAGCTTCAGTTTATTCACTATTAAGTAGCCACCGCGATGCCCAGAGGGAGTTGTAGCCAGTTGGCTGGATTTTTCCAAACCACCTGTTATCCTTTACTGTGGGTAGCTGACCCCATGCTGGGGTGCTTGGCGTGAGAACATGATGAAAGTGGTATAGTGTGCCAGCAGGCAGAGGCTGTGGTCACGACTGTGAGACACTATCAGCTGGATATTTTCAGGATTTCCTAGAGAGAGAAAGAAATATTTTAAAAATAGAATTTTAAGTGCTGTGCAACTACAAGGTATTACATTTTAGCCCCTTCCATTTATTATTGTCACTCTATATAGGACATCATGTTACATTCTTTACATGTTGCATAACATTGTATAAAATTCTATCTTCTCTTCAGCCATTAAGAGAAGTATTAAATAGGTGAGACAATTGATGTGCAGAGAGAAAGTTTGGGTAGGTTTGTCAATATTAGACAGCTTTTACTTGGCGACACCTCACTTCAAATTTAAGATCATTTTGAGAGGTAGATACTATTAGGTCTAGTTTACAAGTCAGGAGACTGAAACAGAGATATAAACAACTTCCACAAAACCAAAGGACCAGTCACTGGAAGAGCCTTCCACAAAAGCTTATTATCTGTAAAATATAAAATACAGAGCTCAGTCTCCCAGGGTATTGCAAGATCCATCAGTTAATCAATGTCCAGACAGCCATTTCTTAAATACCTACTCAGTACAGGGAGCTTTCTGAAGGTGGTGGCCCTGGACATAGACCATACTTCAGTCAAGACATGGTTAAGCTTGATTGTCCACGGATGTGTGCTGAGTACCTATTAAGGAGGTAGTTTAAGGCCTGTGGCACAGACCATACATATCTGCTTTCTCAAACAGACCCAACGCAAGCCATTATATATCATAGGGCCTAAAAACTCTTCTTTTTCAGTATTAAAAATTCTGATTACATCCATAACAGGGTATCTATAGGTATTCATAAGTCTTTTCTCTTTCAACAAGGGCTCACAAGTTACCTTACTTTCCTGTGAATATTAGCAAAGCCTGAAATATACTAATTATAAGGCTAGGCTTTTTTTTTGTTGTTTTTTGAAGTATCTGCATTCAAATTCAAGCTCTGAAACTTCTAGATGTTTCACTGTTGACAATTATTTGACCTTGACTCCCATTTCTGTGAAATGAAGATTATAGAAGTGTGTACTTCACAGGGTAGAGGTGGTTCTGAAAGGTACATGAGATAATATATGCGAAGTATCAGGCACAGAATAGATAATCATGCATCAAACAGTAGCTACAATTATTATCAATAATAATTTCTTGTGCATTGGGAGTAGAGAAACAAGGATCAGAGTTCTGCAGCATGAGGGCTGTAGCATGAAAGGCATTGATTGTGAAGCCCTAACACATAGATTCAAATTCAAATTTGATTATCAATTCCTACTGTCTTTGGAAGCATTCCTTTCTTTTTGTGGGCCTGATATTTTGACATTAAGTGCCCTGGCATCCTCTGCTCACTTGGACTGCAGTACTAGTCCCAGCATTGTTGCAGTAGCAATAGCTCCCACATCCTGATCTCCCTTGCAGTCAAGCATGGAAAAGACCTTCCTGAAGTCAAGTATAATGTTACCCTTGAGACTTCAAGTGGAGTAGGTACTAGGATCGAAGAAGTCCAAGTTACAAGAAGGTAGAAAGTGCTTTTCATAGTGCAGTGATTAAAGTGCATAGAGACAGAAGCCCCATTTCCTGAGTCAGGCTATGACACATACTAGCTGAGTGACCATGGGCAAGTATTTTAGTTTCTCTGACACACAGCTTCCTCACTTGTAACACAGCATTAATTACAGGGCTACCATAAAGGTTAAGTCATTCAGTATTTGTAATTTGCTCAGACAATATTTGACATATATGAAGCACAACATAAGAAGTTTTAAGAGCCAGTGTTGTGGCTCAGTGGGTTAAACCGCTACTTGAGATGCCTCTATCCAATATTGGTTCAAGTGTTGGCTCATCTGCTTGTGATTCAGCTTCCTGGTAATGTGCCTGGCACCCATGTGTTGTGGAGACTGGGGAGTGGGAGATTTTCTCTCTCTCTCTCTCTCTCTCTCTCTCTCTCTCTCTCTCTCTCTCCAGATCTGCCTTTCAAATAAATAAATAAATAAATAGATCTTTTTAACAATTAGTTTTTGAGTTACAAAATGCATACAATGGAGAGCTCACTAACTACTGGAGGATATTCTTTGATGAATAGTGAGTTCCTTTTTGCTCTCAGGACACAAGTACAAGATGGTGGTGTTAAATATATTCAAGCAACAAGAGAAGATTTGACAAGTTGGATTTTTCCATCACTGCTGTGACTTGCCTTCCAAAGTTATCCAGCCAGTCAGTAGCAAGACAGACTTAGGATAAATCCCAGGTTAAGCCAGAACTTTATACATTAGAGTTTGTTTTTTCCTATGCCACTCTCCGTCTGATTTAAGCTTGTGTTTCCTTGGATGACATTTTAAAATTGATCCATGAAATTCAGAGGTGTAAAGGGCAGGCTCCACCAGCCCCCCTTCCCTTGCTCACAAAGCAGCTATTACTTTGAAAGCCAGTTTACCTTCTGCCTCCTTGTCAGATCCTGGACAAATGTGATTGACAAGAGGCTTTTGGTGAAATTGTTTCATTAATGTGCTGGATGTCACTTAGTGATTTGTAGTCTCCCTATTTGTGATGTCCCTATTTCTGTTAAATGAGAGGAATTATCATGTCATAAAATTGATGCCATCAGCTTGTCAGTTTTATATCTGACCTAGCTGTACCTACATCTGCCACTTGACTTTAGCCTCTTACTTGGGCAGAGAATAGCATCCATTCATCCACTCTCCACCACCTGTCACTCTCACTAAAGACCAGAAGAAGTTGGCCTCCAGGTGAGGTTGCTCAGTGATAGGCTGGGAGAGAAAGTGCTGGAGTTACTCCAAGCTCAGCAGACTGGCTGATGCTTTAATAGACCATGCAGACAAAGGGCAGTGAGAGAACTAGGGCAGAAATAATTTCTTACTTGGAGAACCACACTAGACTGCAGCCCACACAGAGGCGGCTTCCTGAATGATTAGATGTAGTGTCAATGTATCCAGCCCTTACCTAGCTACAATCCAAGGCAGGAACACAAAGCAAGGTATAAGCGGGTAGGGGAATGAATCTCCCTAAAGTAGTTACACCCATGGGGAGCCCTGTGGCTCAGGAGGGGTCCTGTGAAGTACATAATACCTAGGGTCTTGACTGAGGCAAGCCGGCCAACCCTGAAAATCCAGGTGAAATTCTGCATGTTAGATAAGAGATGGGATCTCCTAGGGCAGGGTTGGAGAAAGTGCAGCCTGAAGGCCATAACAATTTGGTGTGGCCCTATCCAGGCAACTTCAGGTGGGACATGAAATTCAATACATCTATATAGCAGGCTAATTTTTAATTTGGTGATTTTGTATGGCCCTTGGCAGTAAAAGAGTCCTCTACCCCTGTCCCTAGGGGAGCAAACTCTAGGGGTTTTTAACGACCCTAGGAAAAGTAGGTGCAGTAAAACATGTGTCTCCAAGACACCAGCAGAGTAATGGAAGGTGAGACTTTGCCTGTGCTAGAAGACTCAACTTAATTCCAGAGAGAATGCCACTCAGCAAATGCAAATATGGCCTTGGAATCAGAGAGACCTGGATTCATGTCCATACTTAGCTCACTTCTGTTCAACGAGTTACTTAACCTCTCCAAGCCTCAATTTCCTCTGCCCTAAAATAAAGAAGGTAATAAAAGTCCTTGATTCATTGGATGCTTGTGAGAATTGCATAATATAAAACATAGCTAAAGTAGTTAGCACATTTAGGCAAAAATTAAGTACCCACTACATATTAATTATAAACATCATCATCATTATAGATCAATTATAAGAACAATATAACTATGAAAGAAAATATATATGCATTTCATATGCTATTGAATGTGAGCTGTGTTTCACAATCCAACCATGTTAAAAAGAGAAGAAATAAAAGTGATGTGACACAGTGGTAAAGAATTTCATCAAATTGTGGTTCATTCACCTAGCTCTGCCACCTGTTATTCCCTGTGTCTGGGTAAATCACTTAGTCTCTTAAGGTTCATAGGACCAACCATGCTGGATTTTGTGAGAAGTGAGGAAACTCCCATGAAGTGCTTAGTGTTGTTCCCTGCATAATATGAACTAAGATTTCTTTCTGGTTATTTTCTTTTTTAAAGATTTATTTATTTATTTGAAAGTCAGAGTTACACAGAGAGAGGAGAGGTAGAGAGAGAGAGGTCTTCCATCTGCTGGTTCTCTCCCTAGATGGCTGCAACAGTTGGAGCTGAGCCTATCCAAAGCTAGGAGCTAGGAACTTTTTCTGGGTCTCCCACACAGCTGCAGGGGCCCAAGGCCTTGGGCCATCTACCACTACTTTCCCAGGCCACAGCAGAGAGCAGAGAATTCTGAGGAAGGATTCTGAGGAAGGAACCCTGAACTACTGCATGCCATTAGCCTTGCCTGTGTCCAAGATCTCAGCTTCTCACTGCCAGGTGTTAGCAAGGACTATAAAGGAAAGGTTGCATTTATTTTATATCCCAAGGCTACAAAGGGAAGGTTGCATTTATTTTATATCCCAAGACTACAAAGGAAAGGTTGCATTTATTTTATATCCCAGGACTATAAAGGAAAGGTTGCATCTATTTTATATCCTTTCAGTTCCATGTTCTGATTTGTTTTGAATCAGTTATAGTTTAGTTGAATAACTACTCAACCAACCTGCAATCCACTTGCAGGTAGATATATATTATCATATATATCAAAATAAATAGAAGAAAGGACATTGAAGGTTCTCAACACACAAAAGAAAATCCTAATTAGCATATTTTGATCATTACATATCATATATAGTATCAATTTATCATGTTTTATCCCATAAATGTTTATAATTATTATGTGCCCATTACAAATAAAAACATTTAAAGGCTGAAAATAGAGGATGTAATAGTTTTTAAACCATACTTTTACTCTGCTCATGAATAATATCATATCTTAGAATAGTTTGATTCCATTTTTTAAAGCATAGTAAGCTTCGTTTTATAGCCCTTCTCTGATATGTCTAATATCTAAAGACTTTTCAAGGTCTGTTTCTATTGTTTGCTTTTTCTGCAAGTTCCTGGACTTGGTGTCTTATTTCTTTGTGTTATCTTCATATGCTCGTCATTGTATCTGAAAAACTGTTTGTAGGAGTAATTTGAAGCCCAAGATAAAGTAATATTTCTTCAGTGAGAAAGAATGTGTATTTGCCTTGGCTGGGATCCTGGAGCACTGCTAGTCTAGGGCCATCTTAAGTTTAAAACTTGAGTTTTGATGGACAGTATAAACTCAGGTTGTAAGTCCACTGATTAATGTGTGGCTCATCCTTATCCTGAAGGTATTATCATCTGGAGTCCTATCATTCTGTAGAGAGCGCTTCCTACCAGACTTCTTCCTATTGTCTCTGACGTTTGATTTCTGTTCCCTTTGACTCACAAGGCTTTCAGCAAAAAAAGTTCAAATTTGTTGGCATTGAAAAATGCCCTTAGGGCAAAAGCAACTCGCTCCATGGTTATTAGACTCTCTAGGTTCCTGTTATCATTTTGTTTTTGTCCCACATTTACTACTTAGTTCTTTATTGTTTTAGGAATATATATATATATACACATTATATTTTGTAGATGAGAAAAGTTCTTTAAATCCCTTGCCCAGAGCCACGTACTGAGTTGGTGATGGAGCTAGAAGGGGGACCCAGGTTTCCACAGTGTGTCAGTATCACATTATCTAACAATATAGAAGTGTATTTCCCACTGTGCTAATTCCTACTTTTGCCACATACTGGGAGGGCTGTCATTGGTCTCCCACTATTCCTTATACCTTCTCATCATTTTATTGTCTTCTCCAAATGAAAATGCTTTATTCGTTTCATCTTTAATTATCTTGCTTTGTGTAGGGAAACCCTAGAAAAAGATTTGCCAACTTATCTAGAGCAGTATTGCAGTATTGTCAAGATATCTATAGCCTATTTTAAAAATACTTTTATTTGAGGGAGGGAGGGAGAGAAAGGGGGTGGCAGTGCTGTGGAATAGTAGATTAAGCCTCCTTCTGCAGTGCCAGAATCCCATATAGGTGCCAGTTCATGTCCCAGCTGCTCCACTTTGGATCCAGCTCCCTGCTGATGGCTGAGAAAGCAGTGGAAGATAGCCTAACTGCTTGGGTCCCCCCACCCACATGGGAAACCCAGAAGAAGTTCCTGGCTCCTGGCTTCAGATCGGCTCAGTTGCAGTCATTGTGGCCATTTGGGGAGTGGATATGACTCTCCTTTTTAAATAAATAAATAAACTGAGAGAGAGAGAGAGAGAGCGAGAGAGAGCGAGAGCCCTCCCATCCACTGATTCATTCTCCAAATGCCTGGAATTGCTGGGACTGGACCAAGGTGGAATCTGGAAACTGGGAACTCAATTCAGGTCTCCCATGTGGGTGGCAGGAACCCAATTACTTGAGCCATCACTGCTGCCTTCCAAGGTGCACATTAGCAGGAAGCTGGAGTCAGAAGCAGAGCTGGGACCCAAACCCAAGGGCTCCATTATGGGACACAGGTGTTTTAACTAGCATATTTTTTGTATTTTTAAATGATTTATTTATTTGAAAAGCAGAATTAACAGAGAGAGGCAGAGACAGAAATATCTTCCATTTTCTGATCTACCTCTTCTGGCTGGGGCTAAGCCAGGCCAAAATCATGAGCCTGGAAATCCATAGATCTCCCATGTCAGAGGCAGGATTCCAAGGGCCTGGGCCATCTTCTGTTGCTTTCCCAGGTCATTAGCAGGGTGCTGGATTGGAAACAGAGCAGCCTGGACTTCAACCAGCACTCATATGGGATGCTGGCATCCCAGATGGCAGCTTAACCTATTGCACCACAAGGCTGGCCCCTTAACCAATATCTTAACTGCTGGGCCAAATGCCCATCCCAGTTCCTAGCCTTTTCCCTTCCTTGTGCCCAAGTACCCTGGCCATTTCCTGGATGTTGCCTTTAAAACATGGCAATGGGGCCTCAAAGAAAATACACAGGTGCCTTTTTGACTACTTTGGTGGCCTGATTACCATTACTGGTGAACAAAGTTTCCTCTGTTATCTTCCATTGCCCCCTACAATATAGTAGCAGTTCTTCAGGTGCAAGTTTGGAGAACCAATGTACCAAAGTTCCAGAGTGCTTTTACACATGAGTGTTAATTTTACCATCTGTGTCATCATCTGCGACTACTAGAAGTTGATCTTGGAATGTGTTCAAGAAGTTTAGGAGAACAGAAACTACAAGAAAACCTGCAATTTTGAAGTTGCCTACCCAAGCCAGATCATTGAGCTTGTGAACCTGAAGTTTTAGGCTAGTGGGGGAAAGATAGCATAGAAGACTTGGAAACGCCGGGGAGATGGAAATTTCAGGCTGTACCATGCAACCTGAAAGCTTACAGTGGCTCACACAGATTTTGCAAGGGAAATCTAGTAGCCAGATACCCCAACAGGCCTTCACAGACCTTTCTGCCTTTCCCACCCTCTCTAATGAAATAGATTCCCATCCTCGAATTTAGACACTGTTAGCTATTCTTCCCAAGGATCCTTGACAGATGCTACAGGTATAATCAAGCACAGGTGTCTGGAAAGAGGCCAACAAGGGCAAGCAATGGGAAAATGCCCAAAATGTATAGGAAATTATTGTGGATATCAGTTTGAAATCACTAAGGTGGTTTAACACTAGTGAAAGGAAGAACCACACTGCTAACACTTTCCACTCTGTTATGGGCATATACTTCCAGGTGGCCAGAGTTATTTTAGATTTTATTTTCAACAGCTATATTTTCTGGCATTTTGAGCACAGTATTTCTATTGATATTGGAAAATAATGATGGATAATTTAACATACAGTTAGGGATTTCTTTTTTTTTAATTTTTATTTAATGAATATAAATTTCCAAAGTACAGCTTATGGATTACAATGGCTTCCCCCCCATAACGTCCCTCCCACCCGCAACCCTCCCCTTTCCCACTCCCTCTCCCCTTCCATTCACATCAAGATTCATTTTCGATTCTCTTTATATACAGAAGATCAGTTTAGCATACATTAAGTAAAGATTTCAACAGTTTGCTCCCACACAGAAACATAAAGTAAAAAATACTGATTGAGTACTAGTTATAGCATTCAATCTCAATGTACAGCACACTAAGGACAAAGATCCTACATGAGGAGTAAGTGCGCAGTGACTCCTGTTGTTGACTTAACAAATTGACACTCTTGTTTATGGCATCAGTAATCAACCTAGGCTCTTGTCATGAGCTGCCAAGGCTATGGAAGCCCCCTGGGTTCACTGACTCTGAGAATTTTTAGACAAGGCCATGGTCAAAGTGGAAGTTCTCTCCTCCCTTCAGAGAAAGGTACCTCCGTCTTTGATGGCCCGTTCTTTCTACTGGGATCTCACTTGCAGAGATCTTTCATTTAGTTTTTTTTTTTTTCCCCAGAGTGTCTTGGCTTTCCATGCCTGAAATACTCTCATGGGCTTTTCAGCCAGATCCGCATGCCTTAAGGGCTGATTCTGAGGCCAGAGTGCCGTTTAGGACATCTGCCATTCTATGGGTCTGCTGTGTATCTCATTTCCCATGTTGGATCATTCTCTCCATTTTTTATTCAATCAGCTAGTATTTGCAGATACTATTCTTATTTATGTGATCCCTTTGGTTCTTAGTCCTATCCTTATGATCAGTTGTGAATAGAAATTGATCACTGGGACTAGTGAGATGGCATTGGTACATGCCACCTTGATGGGATTGAATTGGAATCCCCTGGTATGTTTCTAACTCTACCGTTTGAGGTAAGTCAGCTTGAGCATGTCCCGAATTGCACATCTCTTCCCTCTCTTATTCCCACTCTTATATTTAACAGTGATCACTTTTCAGTTAAGTTTCAGCACTTAAGAAGAATTGTGTATTGATTACAGTATTCAACCAAAAGTATTAAGTAGAACAAACAAAAAAAATACTAAGAGGGATAACATATCAATTTTCTCATCAACAGTCTGGGTGATTTCTTTATCATTTAAATAAGAGATTTTGCTATTTCTTCACATACAATGTGATAGCACTTAATGTCTGATGTTTGTTTTCCCAAGATAACGAGAAGAAAGCTAATAGGAAAGTTGAGAAAGGAAATTAATTGGAAAGTTGGATTCATGAAACAGAAGTTGAATACATCCCGTTAATCAAGGGTAACTTTTCTTACCAGCAGTCACGCCTGGTCACACACCTCTAGCTATAGATGCTCTATTGTAATGAGCCACACTTAGCTTCCTCTAGGAAGTCAGGGTATGAGGAGTCAAGACAACTCTGTCTATGGCTGGTTTTGCTCCATCTAACCTGCTGTTTCCATGGGCTAGGGCTGAGTAGGCAACTCTCAGTTTCCTTGGTGATGCTCATCTGGAGTTCTAGTGGGCAGAACTTTTCAACACTAATCACCTTTCTTTGACCCTGCTTCTGGGCTTTTGTTTCTGCCGTTGCTATGCCACCAAGTACAGATAACCTAGCCATCTCATTTACTGATCTAAGTTTCACTCTGTAACCTCATCCCTTATTGTTAACAAGGGCCAACCCTGGCTGACATGCTCAATGACAGCCTTTTCTGATGGTTACAGAGAAAGCTGTATGAGAACTGAGCCTTGGCAAGGCAAAAGGATCAGATGCATACTACTTTCTGGGCACTGTTCTGGGTGCTATACATGCATTAACTATATTCATTTACTGTCAGCAAAAGGAAGAGTAGAAGTGGTCCAGCCCTAAACAGTGGGAGGCTGGCTTGTCTGCCCTGCAACAGATAGCAATACAGTGAAGGGGAGGGATTACTCCATGTGTGGTAAGTCTGTGGTCAAACAAATGTATGACTGTAAATAAGTCCCTTTCCTTTCCTGAACTTTGGATTATTATTCAGTAAAATGGCCACAAAGTCTTTGTTCATCTTACTGCATACACTTGTGAGGATACAAGTGATATAGATTATAATGCTTAGAAAAGTATAAAACATCATATAATATTGTATGGGACAATGTAGAGTAGTGGGTAAGAACCAGAGTACAGATGAAGTGTAGGGTTCCAAATCTCAGGCCTATAACTTGCTACCTATGTGACCTCTGGTGGGCTACTTAGCCTCTATCAGCCTTAGTTTCCACATCTGTGAAATGAGACTATGGATAATACCTCTTTGTAGGGTTTTTGTAAGCAAAAATGAGATAATATAAACAAAACATTCAGAGTGAAGTTGGTATATAGCAGGTGTCTTGTAAGATTTATTTATTATTATAAATATTAGATACTATGAAAATTTTATTTGCCTGCCTTTTCCATATGCTCTCCCTCAATGTTTATAACCCTTAATGTGGCAGAACTTGTGTGTATATATATATATATATATATATATATATACACACACACACACATATATATAAACTTTCACTGTGTATATATATATATAATATACATTTCTGTTCATGCAAAGGCACAATATAATCCTTCCCTAGAACACACATATACTATAGCATCTAGCTATTTAAGGGGGGTAGAAGCCCTGGAATTCCCAGTGGATGGAAACTGTCCTCTTTAAAACTGACAGCCTCAGAGATCAATGCTATAGGAGATTTATTTACATAAATTCAGATGCCTTTTAGCTTTCCAGAAACATGTTGCTTGCATTAGGTAAGATACAACTGTATATAGAGGAAGATGTAGTTGTTCCATCATTCTACAACATTTCTTGAATGTCTACTTTATATCATGGATACAAAGAAGACTAAAGCTTAGTCACCAATCTTAGAGAACTGAACAACTTGGGGAGGGATAAGACACATACTGAAAATCAACATGCTGTAAGACATGCCAGTGTTAATTGTGAGGCTAAATAAGAACATACATGCAGGGGCTGGCACTGTGGTGCAGCGGGTTAATGCCCCAGCCTGAAGTGCCAGCATCCCATATGGGTGCCGGTTCTAGTCCCGGGTGCTCCTCTTCTGATCCAGCTCTCTATTATGGCCTGGGATAGCAGTAGAAGATGTCCCAAGTCCTTGGGCCCCTGCATCCCTGTGGGATACCCGGAAGAAGCTACTGGCTCCTGGCTTTGGATCGGCACAGCTCTGGCCATTGCGGCCAATTGGGGAGTGAACCATCCGATGGAAAACCTCTCTCTCTCTCTCTCTCTCTCTCTCTGCCTCTTCTCTCTGTGTGTAACTGATTTTCAAATAAATAAATAAATAAATCTTTTTTAAAAAGGAACATGCATGCATCATCTATAACATGAGAAAACTTCATAAATACTGCTATAGTTTGAACATGAATTTGGCTCTCCAACTTATACAGAAGTCCAAAATCCCAAAGTCATTAAGCTGATTGGTTAAGGGTGGAGGCCTTATCTACTTATTATGTCTGGAGATGGAACCTCTGGAAAGTGATTGGATTGGAATAGGCAGTTAGGGTGGGGCATCCATGATTGAATTGTGGTGTTTTTTTTTTTTTATATAAAAAGACCATGTAGACATAGACAGATGTAGGTGCTCCCTGTCTCTCTACATCCTGGCTTTTGCTTAATCCTTTCTCTACACATGCTCTGCCATCCACCATGCTCTTCAAATGACATACAAATGGGGCTGCCTGATCTTGGACTGTTAACTTCCAAAACCATGAGTCACAATAAACTTCTCTAGAGATATGGAGTGGTTGACTGCTGCTTTCAACAAACAAATAAATGAAAACATTCTTAATTCCACACTGTCTTCAAGCTTCCTTTCTGTTTCTTTACTGCTCTATAGCCTACCTCCTTGAAAAAAAATTGTCTTTACTCATTGTTTCCACTTCTTTGTCTACTCTCTTCTAAACTTGCTGTAGACAAGCTTCTACTTCCAAATATAAACATTGTCAAAATTCTTGTCAAGGTCACCAATGACCTCCATGAATTCACTTCAAATAGTCATTTCACTATCCTTTTCTTTTAAATTTTTATTTATTTGAGAGGCAGAAAGATAGAGAGTTCCCATTTGCTAGTTCATTCCCTAAATGCCCATAATGACTAGGACTGGGCCAGGCTGAAGCTAGAAGCTAGAAACTCAATCCAGGTCTCCCACATGGGTGGCAAGGGCCCAGCTGCTTGAGCCATCACTTGCCGCCTCCCAGGGTATGCATGAGCAGGAAGGTGGAATTGGGAATGGAACTGGAACTCACACCCAGGCACTCTTACATGGGAGCAGGCATTACTATTGGTTGGCACTTTAACCACTAGGCCCAATGTCTGCCCCTTCTCATCTTTATTTTGCAGCACTCTCTTCTCTATTTTCATATTCCAGTACTCTCCTAGTTTTCCTCATATCTCTGTAGCCATTTCATCTCAGTCTCCTTTGTTGAGTATTTCATCTCTATCTAATCTCTAAATGTTATCAGATGCCATGGCTCAGTCCCCGATCCTCTATTCCTCTTTTCTTGTATTCTCTCTTAAAGTGATTTTCTAGTTCCACAGTTTTAAAACTTGCTAATGATTTTTATGTTTATATCCCCAGCTCTTACCTCTCCCCTGAACTTCGTACTCATATACCCTGCTGTCTGCATGCCATCTTCATTTAGGGCTCTATTAGCAGTTCAGACTCTCACAAAGGCCACGATCATCCTCTTGATCTGTTAACTCCCCAGCCCTGCACCAAATTGTTCCCACCTCAGGCTAACTCTTGTAAGTTAATGGTTCCATTAGTCTAAGAGAAAAACCTGGGTTTCACTCTTGATCCAACTTTTTCTCACCCAACACATCATCTCCATCTATTTATTAACAACTCCTATTTATTCCCCCCTCCCAAATATACAAAAGATCCATCCCTGCTCTCTAGCTCCATGGCTCTCACCCTTGTTCAAGACACCACCATCTCTTGCCTAAGCTACTTGTCTCTTTACTGGTCTGCCCACTTCTGCTTTTGCTGTTCTGTGTTATTATTAACTACAGGGGCTACAATGAATTCTCCACAGAGACTCAAAAATGTAAATCATACCCATGTGACCCAACTTCCTGAAATCATCGAAGAGCTTCCTGTTGCACAAACAGTAAAATTCAAACTCCTACTAAAGACATACAAGGACCCCACAGGATCCAGCCCCTGAGTGTCTCCTCAACCTCATCTTATGCCACACTCCCTCTTGGTCAGTATATTTTAGTCTCACTATCCTTTCCATCCTTTAACAAGTCAATTAGGGCCTCTGCAGCAGATCTTCTCTTATCTTGGAATGGTCTTCCACTAGATACTCACATGTGACAAACTTCTTGTCATTGGGGCCTTAGCGTAGATGGTACATCTTCAGAAAGGCTTTTCTTGACAAACTAACGTAGCCTCTTTTCCTTGCCATCATTTTCCAACACATTAGCTTATTTTTTAATTCTTCATAGTGTATACCTAAATCAAATTCTCTTTTTTTTAAGTGTTTGCTTTCTACCCTACTGCCACACATGCACAACTAGAATGCAAGATCCATCAGAGCAGGAACATTTTCTGCTGTATTTGCCATTGTATTTCCCTTGCCTGGAACAGTGCTGGTTATGTAGTAGATACATAAGAAATATGTATAGAATGAATGGTAAATAAATGAGTTGGCAGCAGAAAGATTACTGCAGTAATAGAGACAACAGTCAAGAAAGCCTTTAATTAAACTGCTGACAGAAGCAGGTGGAATGAGGGCAAAATTTTGATATTAGAATAATCCCACCTAGATTTCATCTGAAGGTTTTTAATACTGCAAACAACACAAGACTCTTACTAGGTCACTGTTTCTATTACAGAGTATCAAAACTTAAACAACAAACCAATAGGCAGTAAGTAATCATCCATTCACTAATCAAAAAATAAATGAAGGAATAGATCAATAGAATTTACTGATTGGAAGTTATAGAAGTGAGTAGGTAGATACATGATCTCTTCATTTTATACCATTAAAACAAAGCAGAAAGTTTGGAAGAAGAATTGCTGGAAGATGTGCACAGTAGTAGAGAAGGAAGGTTTAGTTTGGAACATGCTGATTTTTATTCATTCCCTCAAGTGTCTGGAGGCCAGTTTCAATATGGTACTAGAATTCTGCAGGAAGAAATGAACAGGAAATGGATACTGCTGCTATCATTAGCATAGAGATGAGAGTTCAAAGCAATAGGAACAAAATTTCTTAAGGAGTTCAAACCCACTGAAGGGTACAGGGCATCTTTATTTCAAGGGATCTGTTTATCACCTCTGTTAGCTTCTGAGAAATAGAACTAGAAAACAGAGTATAATAGTCTCTAGTTTCTCTCTCTCTCTCTCTCTCTCTCTCACACACACACACACACACACACACACACACACTTCCCTCCCTCTATTAAATAATCCTTTGGATTCCATCCCTTAGCAAAAGGCCCAGAGTGTGGGCTGTGAACAGGCATGGTGATCCTTCCTGACATTAGCCTCCTAGTACATGGCTTGCAATACTCACAAGGACAGATACCAAGATAAACAATGGAGAATGTGTTGCAATGACTTGGCCATCTTTAGGGGAAAAATCCAACTATAAAGTCATCACCACTAGTTTGCTTTCACAATACAAATGCACATACTGATCCCTTAAGCACCAGGAACTATGCAAGCAGAAGGAATTGCATCAATAATTTCACTCAGACATGTAAAGCTCTTTGTAAATTTCACTTGCTCTCTATTGTTGTCAGCTGAAGTACTGCTATCATAATTCGTACTCATTACCAACTCGTAGCTAAGTCAGATGGAGGAGCTGATCTGAGTTAGAAGCAGAACTGAGTTGAGGCCCTCAGACCTCTAAGCCCAGTCTCTTAGCTCAGAAAGAGCTTTTGGCAATAATTGCCAACTGTTATTCTACCATCTCCCTTTGCCAGTAAGCAAGGCCTCATCCTCTGTGCCGGGCTTCATCCTAAACTCCTGGTGGGAGCCAAGAGCCTATCAGAGACTGATTGTTCTGCTTCTGCTGGCAGATTGGCACCAGACAGTGTCGGCACTTGTGCAGAGAGTATATAATTGGGTCCTTAATGAGAATAAGACAATGAGTATTTGGTTTCAATTGAAGAGCTCATTTGTCCTGTCTATGTCTAGACTCCACAAGGCAAACTTGGTGGTGACAGGGAGGGGTGGCTAGAAAATAGAGACTGGGAGGCCAAAATGGCAAGTGGCCCAAGGCTCTCAGCTGCGGAATGAAATGAGACCTAAAATTTAGTCCTGGGTCATGGGCCTTAGACTTGAATGGGAGGTTGGCGGTGTGTGTGTGTGTGTGTGTGTTTGTGTGTGTGTGTGTGTGATTGGGTGGTCAGAGTGAGCTGTCACCTTCTGAACAAGAAGAAGCAGTCTGAATTTGGATTCTGGAAAAGAATTCTTTGCCCATTGTGTGGGGTGAAAGTATGCTTCATTGAAGCACTGACTTTGCTTGGCTTGTTTACTCCCTTCCGTATCCCCCAAGGCCCAGAAGAATGCCTGGCACATAGTACATGCACAATAAATACTTGTTGAATATGGGAATAAATTAAAACTACTTGAATATAAAGCCCATATCTTAGAGATATTATTTATAAACTCATCTTATCTACCAGAAACTTTTCCTGAGCTTTCACTGGGAGAATTTTACCTGAGTAAGAATCCAGGTAATAAACCAAAACCCCACAGAGATATCTTCTTTAAAATGGTCTTCTATCCATTTGATCCCTTTTTTGTTTTCTCTATATCTACACTTCCATATTGAATGTTTTGGGAGATTTTCTCCAAAGCTAAGCTCCCATTCTTCCTCCTCTTGTCACTGAATAACTGCCACAGTCTGAGCCTCTGATGACTTCAACTTCCAATTTCATGCTCATCTCTGCTTAGTGTGACATCAGTTGGCCTGTGGAAAATGCATGTGCTCCTGTGTGTGTGTGTGCATGGGTGTGTAAAAGTTTTATCTGCCAGAAATAGGGAAAAGAACTAAAGAGGGCAATGGAAGGTGATGATTCACATGTAGTTGAAATGTTTAGATACTTCTCAGCCCATAAGCATAGCCACTATAAATACTAGATAGGAGGATATCCTCATTAGGGACTGAATCTCAATCTGGTCCTAAAATGGAGCTCTCCATTTCAACTCAATGGTTAGTTTTCCAAAAATATGCAGATGGTAAATCCACCATCTCTCAGCACCTCCAAGATCACTGTAAATTAAGAAACTGGGAAGCCTGGAAGACAAGGTGGCCCATGGCAATAACAGTGCTTCAACACGCCTGTAAGGAGGACATTACCCTTGGGCCAGCCTGAACCTACTTCCTTATGCTGCCTAATTCAGAAACCAGAATCATGAACATACTCCCAGACCCCATCTCAGCTTTTCAATCTCCAGAAATTCCTATCAGAAGGAAAATTGACATTAAGTTAGAATGGGCAACAATTGAAGTAGCTGGCTTATGTCAGGGGTCATGAACAACCTACAGGTGAGCATCAACAGGAGAATGAGTCATTCAGGATAAACACTGGAGTGTTAACCTGAGAGTCTCCAGGTTTTCTATACTCTGTGGCTGAAAAAGAACTGAATTTTCCATGGATAATTACAGAGTAAGAGTCAGAATTTCTTTTTTTTTTAGTCCCTTTACCTCATGGTGTTAATAATAATGATGACAGCTAACATTTTTATTGAGCACTTACTATGTAACAGACACTGTCTTAAACATCTTGTATATATTATCTCAACTCAATTTAATCCTCACAATGATTCCCATTGGGCAAGTGAAATTACTATTACTACTGGTCTAAAAATGCTGAAACTGTGGCTCAGAGTAGTGAATAAGCTTTTCGGGGTGAATAACAGGGACAGGATTTGAAGCAGGATTCTCCAACCTCAGAACCAAATCTGTTCACCAATACATGATAATCAATGTGGCCATTACTTTTACTTTTTCATCTAAGTCATAGCTTTGTGAAGTCTTAAGCTCATGCAACAGAAGATTCTATAAAAATTTAACATCTGGAGCCGGCACTGTTGGCATAGCGGGTAAAGCCACCACCTGCAGTGCCAGCATCCCATATGGGCGCCAGCTCTAGTCCAGGAAGCTCCTGGCTCCTGGCTTCAGATTGGTGCAGCTCCAACCATTGTATCCATTTGGGGAATGAACCAGCAGATGAAAGACCTCTTTCTCTCTCTCTCTGCCTCTCCTTCTCTCTCTGTGTAACTGACTTCTAAATAAATCTTTTAAAAAATTGACGTCTTTCATGGAAGAAGACACCTCCTTTTTATCCATGTCAGAAAAGCATATTGCCATGCATTTGTTTACTACTGCTATTTTTTAAGAATTACTTTATTTATTTGAAAGACAGAGTTACAGAGAGAGGTAAAGCCAGAGAGAGAGAGAGAGAGAGAAAGAGAGAGAGGTCCTCCATTCCTCTGATTCACTCCCCAAATGACCGCAATGGCCAGAGCTGAGCTGATCCGAAGCCAGAAGCCAGGAACCAGGACTCAGGAGCTTCTTCCAGGTCTTCCATGCAGGGGCAGGGGCCCAAGGAGTTGGGCCATCTTCTACTGCTTTCCCAGGCCATAGCAGAGAGCTGAATTGGAAATGGAGCAGCCGGGACTTGAACTGGCGCCCATATGGGATGCCGGCACTGCAGGCTGAGGCTTTAATCTGCTGCGCCACAGCACCAGTCCCAATACTGCTATTAAATAGTAAGCCATAGTATATCTCTTATTAAGCTATGAACAGACAGTAGTGGCTTTAACTGTGGACACTTTTGATAGATAACGTAGCATGATTCTCTCATATGCACAATTGTATTAGGCTCACACTTTTTTTTTAGATATATGACATAATCAGGGATATATCCCATATGTAACTGAGGCAAAGGGGATATTTGGAAGACATTCTCATCTGTTTTCTTCCAGGAGGGGACTGAGATTAGAAACTAGCAAGTTGTAGCCTCATACTTGATAGAGTGAGCCAAGCCTGGTAGAAGAATGAGTTCCCATCACTTGCTTGGGAATTGGTGAGGGTTGGGACCACAAGTTCAAAAGCCTGAGGTTGCCAATGCACCTTGTCACCTAGATAGCAATGTCAGCCAGTGCGGATAGCGAAATTGAAAATCTCAATACCTTCCAGGATACAGGACTATATAGGTTTATGATTCTAGAAACAGATTCAATACTGCTGTGTTGTGCCTGTTTCCTTGTCTGTACAGACATTGAATGATAGAAAGGTATAGGCTATTGAACAATCAACAGTGGGCAACCCTTATATAGTACTCTTCCCCTCAATAATTTGTTAAAAATATTTATTTTTATTTTTTGAAAGGCAGTGACAGATGAGAGAGAGAGAGAGAGAGAGAGAGAGAGAGAGAGAGATAGGAGAAATCTTCCATTCACTGACTCACCACACAAATGACCCCAACAGCTGGCACTGGCCAAACTGAAGTCATGGTCCTGGAATTCCATCCGGGTCTCCCACGTGGTTGCAGGGGTCCAAGCACTTGAGCCATCTTCTGTTGCTTTCCCAGAAATATCAGCAGAGGGCTAGATCAGTAATGGAGCAGATGGGGCTCAAACTGGAAGTCTGATATGAGATGCCTGTGATTCAGGCAGCAGCTCAACAAGTTGTGCCACCATACCAACCCCCTTTGATACTTTAATTGTCTGCCTTAAACTCCACTAAGCTCAGGTACTTTCAACACATAACCTTAGGTAGGATCTTGCTAAGACTGAGATTCTTAGACAAGGCTACCTCTAGTGCGGTAGCTCATACCCTAC
Organism: Oryctolagus cuniculus; assembly: GCF_051225735.1. Taxonomy (NCBI): domain Eukaryota; kingdom Metazoa; phylum Chordata; class Mammalia; order Lagomorpha; family Leporidae; genus Oryctolagus; species Oryctolagus cuniculus. The sequence goes on along the minus strand of NC_142888.1, from coordinate 82,042,919 downwards.
ATAGGACCTTTCTGACTGCCATACCGCATTGGAAAGCCCCTATCCAGCTCAGGGCTCTTTCTGTTTTTCTTCACATAGCCTTTCAAGACCTTTGTCCTCTTAACAAGATAAGCTCAAGTAGCACCTTTTCGAACCAAGGAGAAATCAGCTCTCCCCTGCACTAGGGCTTATGCAACTACTTTGCTTGCAGAAAGGCAACCCTCTCCCAGACTAGGGTCTACATCTCACCATCTGCCCACTGAAGCTTGGTTTCTTTTTTTTTTTTAACTTTTATTTAATGAATATAAATTTCCAAAGTACGGCTTATGGATTACAATGGCTTCCCCCCCATACCGTCCCTCCCACCCGCAACCCTCCCCTCTCCCACTCCCTCTCCCCTTCCATTCACATGAGGATTCATTTTCGATTCTCTTTATATACAGAAGATCAGTTTAGCATACATTAAGTAAAGATTTCAACAGTTTGCTCCCACACAGAAACATAAAGTGAAAAATAATAGATGATTTTTTTAAATGATGATGAAATCAGATCAGACCTATTGTCATGTTTAATCCCAGTGAGAGTCAAGTTGGGAATTGCTAATTTCTTCTTTTTTTTTTTTAACAGAAGGTCAGTTTAGTATACATTAAGTAAAGATTTCAACAGTTTGCACCCCATAGAAACATAAAGTGAAATATACTGTTTGAGTACTCATTATAGCATTAAGTCTCAATGTACAGCACATTAAGGACAGAGATCCTACATGAGGAGTAAGTGCACAGTGACTCCTGTTGTTGACTTTACAAATTGACACTCCTGTTTATGGCATCAGTAATCTCCCTATGCACCAGTCATGAGTTTCCAAGGCTATGGAAGGCCCTTGAGTTCTCCAACTCTTATCTTGTTTAGACAAGGTCATAGTCAAAGTGGAGGTTCTCTCCTCCCTTCAGAGAAAGGTACCTCCTTCTTTGAAGACCTGTTCTTTCCACTGGGATCTCACTCACAGAGATCTTTCATTTAGGGTTTGTTTTGTGTGTGTGTCTGTGTGTGTTTTTTTTTTTTTTTTTTTTTTTTTGCCAGAGTGTCTTGGCTTTCCATGCCTGAAATACTCTCATGGGCTTTTCAGCCAGATCGGAATGCCTTTAGGGCTGATTCTGAGGCCAGAGTGCTGTTTAGGACATCCGCCATTCTATGAGTCTGCTGAGTATCTCGCTTCCCATGTTGGATCACTCTCCCCTTTATTTATTCTATCGGTTAGTATTTGCAGATACTATTCTTGTTTATGTGCTCCCTTTGACTCTTAGTCCTTTCATTATGATCAATTGTGAACTGAAATTGATCACTTGGACTAGTGAGATGGCATTGGTACATGCCACCTTGATGGGATTAAATTGGAGTCCCCTGGTATGTTTCTAACTCTACCATTTGGGACAAGTCAGCTTGAGCATGTCCCAAATTGTACATCTCTTCCCTCTCTTATCCCCACTCTTATGTTTAACAGGGATCACATTTCAGTTAAATTTCAACACTTAAGAATAACTGTGTATTAATTACAGAATTAAACCAGTCATATTAAGTAGAACAGACAAAAAAAAACTAAGAGGGATAATGTATTAAGTTGTTCATTAACAGTCAGGGCTATGCTGATCAAGTCACCATTTCTCATAGTGTCCATTTCACTTCAACAGGTTTCCTTTTTGGTGTTCAGTCAGTTGTCACCGATCAGGGAGAACATATGGTATTTGTCCCTTTGGGACTGGCTTATTTCTTGGTTTCTAGTGCCCAAATCCAAACTACATTATCCAGAAGGCCACTTGAGCGTGGGCTTCTGGAAATGTGCCACCTGATTACGTTTTAAAAGAGTTTAAAATTTGATATTTATAAGGCTGAAGTTGTCATGATAAGAAAAATTGGAACTTTGTTTTATGTGTATATATATAATTATATATATATACACAACAGATGTGTGTGTGTGTGTGTGTGTGTGCATGCGCATCTGCTCTAAGGTTTAAATTGTTTTCATTTGAATTACAGAGAGCGGAGTGGACATCAAAATCTTTGCAGCAATTAGGGCTTCCAAAGTCTATGTTTTCACCCTGCCCTCTGTGTTTCTCCACATGCTGCGGACCAGCCATCTGCTACTATCCAAATTCCTCGTACCATTAGCCAATTCTTGCTTAGAATAGTAATCCTACAGCCAGGAACGATACTCATCCAGAACATATTGATATGGTTATATCAGGAGTTCAAATACTGAAAGGTTTCTGTGCCTGTTCCTAAAGAGCCATTTCCGTGAACCCTCCCTCGATTGCCGCCTCCCACCCCTCTATCATCACTCCGGCTTCCCTAAGGACCCTTATATTTCTTGAGAATAATAACTGAAGCCCTAATGCCTACTCCAGCATCCTGTTCCAACTTTTTTTCTGATTTGTCAGTGCCCATGCAGAATCCATTGTTAAATATTTTAATATCATCCTCTTCTATTACCACGGTGTCCAACATTATATAATACTACAGGGCTGTAACACCTAGAAGCACATACCACCAGGCAAATCTCTTCCAAACCACTGAAGGACTTCAGCACTTGGCAACCATTGTGTATCAATCACTGGCTCGCACCACCTCCCCTATCCCTATACTTATATGTAGAGGAACTTTAAAAACTTCATGGGGAGTAGGCTTTTACCTCAGCAGGTAAGATGCCGGTTAAGATGCCTACATCTCAAATCAGAGTGTCTGGTTTCGATACCCTGCCCTAGCTCCTAACTCCAGCTTCCTGCTAATGCATTCCCTGGGAAGCAGCAAGTGATGACTCAAGTGATTGGGCTCCTGCTACCCATGTGGGAGACCCAGATTGAGTTCTAGATCCATACATCCAATACCAGTCCTTGCAGACTGAGATGATCTACGACCAGATTCAAGTCCATCTGGGACATAGTGTGTCAGTCCCTAATGTGGACCCTACACCAACTGTTCACAGAGCATTGGGCAACTGTTGAAACCAAGATCCATAATACTATTTCCAACAACTCACACAAACTTCTAAACAGAGCCTGGGGCCAGCAATGTGGCATAGCAGGTAAAGCTGCCACCTGCAGTGCCGGCATCCCATATGGGCGCCGGTTTGAGTCCCACCTGCTCCACTTCTGATCCAGCTCTCTGCTATGGCCTGGGAAAGCAGAAGATGGCCCAAGACCTTGGGCCCCTGCACCTTCGTGGGGGAGCCAGAGGAGACTGCTAGCTCCTGGCTTCAGATTGTTGCAGCTCCAGCCACTTTGGCCAATTGGAGAGTGAATCAGTGGATGGAAGACCTCTCTCTCTCTCTCTCTCTCTCTCTCTCTCTCTCACTCTCTCCTTCTCTCTCTGTGTAACTCTGACTTTCAAATAAATAATCTTTTAAAAAAATAAAAATAAAATAGACAGAGTCAGGTCTCAATCTTCTCTTAACCCACAAAATGCCCTAATAGGTCTGTGAAATCACTCAAGACACTGCCTGGAGCAGGACCACACCTGCTCTTCCTGACTAGACAAGGATTCACGCTAACCATCAATGCTGACCAGATAGCCACACACACACACACACACACACACACACAGAGTCACCCTACACAGCCTGAAGGCAACCCTAATCAAGAGGCAAATTCTCAACAGACAAGGAGTGTTGAAGGAGCTGCCAAGATGATGAGAACCCCAGAAGCGTCCACCACATCTTGAGACACCTTGGACCAAATCAGGCATGTGGTCCCATTCCTCATATTCATTTCTTCCCCTCCCATTCCTTCTTCCTACCCTTTCCCTTTCTCCTCCTCACTTTCACTCTTTGATCCCTTTCTCTTTCAGCCAATTTACTGCTATACCATTTAATTATTATAATGATACCTATTTATATTTAGACAAGGAGAAAACTGGGTAACTTCTAAGATAATACAAGCCCCTAAGGCAAGCTGCCATCGTTGGAGCTTGATCTTACTGCATGAGATTCAGTGCATTGAATTTATGCTCCTGGTATGCAAATGATTGTGGGGGTAGGTGCTGTGGTACAGCCAGTTAAGCCATTGCTTGGTCTGCCTGAATTCCATATCAGAGTGCCTCCATTTCCTGCTAATGTGCTGGGAAGTACCAGATGATGGCCCAAGTACCTGGACTCCTGCCACCCATTTAGGAGACCTGAATGGAGTTCCTAACTCCTGGCTTCAGTCTGGCCCTGCCCCAGCCATTGCAGCCACTTGGGGAGTGAACCAATGGATGGAAGATTCTCATCATTCTTTCTCTCTCTCTCATTCTCTCTCTCATAAATAAATAATCTTTTTAAAAAAGAAAATGATTTTGGAGCAAAACCTCTTTTCTCTTGTAAGCAAGCCCTCAAGCCAGCTGCTATGATCTAAGACCAATTCCCTAATGAAGAGTTCAATATCAGCCATATTGCGAGGGACAAGAAGAGACACTGGGCAAAAAGTTGTGTAGATGAAGTCTTCCATGCCTCCTGCTATCTAAACCCCTGCCATATCATATTAAGAAAAATAATATTTTGCAAAATTTTTTTATCAGTAGGTTTTTGTCAAGTTTTCAAATTGGATGTTTAAACCATAATTCATTATCCTTCATGTCTTTTGAACTCCTTTCTGCCCAGGTCTCTATGTTCCATCTATTGTCTTCTGGCTTCATATATGGTGTAATCACTCTCACTCCTCCCCCCACTAAGTTTCCAGTATTATCCGTTTTGCATGTGTATTTTAAGGGTTTTTTAAATCTATTTTTAATATTTTTTATTTATTTAAGACAGAGAGACAGAAAAAGGGAGAGAAGGTGAAAGGGAGAAAGGGGAGAGAGAGAGAGAGAGAGAGAGAGAGAGAGAGCTTCCATCTGCTGATTTAGTCCCCAAATGCCTACAACAGCCAGGACTAGGCCTGGCAGAAGCAAAGAGCTGTTCACTCCATCCGGGTCTCCCATATGAGTGGCAGAGACCCAAGTAGCTGGGCCATTACTTGCTGCCTCCCAGTGTACACATTAGCACCAAGCTGGGATTAGAAGCAAAACTGGGACTTAAACCCAGGTGCTCTGGCATGGGATAGGAGTGTCCCTAACTGCTGTGCAAAATGCCTTTCTCCTATATGTTAACATACATATATAATTATAGGAACCTGTACAGGGTGTGTGGGGCTTTTTATGCATGTGCTATGCAGTACACATTTGCAAATTGCTTCTTCACTAGACATTGTCTTGAAGATCTTGTCATGTGCATACAGTCCTAGTTCATTTACATAAAAAGCTGTATAGTCTGGCATATTATAGGTATATCTCAGTGTATGTAATCATTCTCTTCTTAGACACTTAAGTATTTCTAGTATTTTACTATTGCAAACAGTACTTCATTGCAAGCCTTAGTTTATGCCTCCTCATGTGATTAAGCTGGGGTGTCTCTGGGGTAGAATTTAAGAATAGGAATTAATGGGTCATTATGAAGGACCTCAGTTTTTTTTTTTATTTTAATAAAATGCAAAATTGCACTTGTAAGTGACTTTTCCAAGTTTGAGTTCTTCTACAATATGTGAGCATACGTGTTTTCCTAGTCTTCAGCAGACATTTTGTCAAGCTTTTATTTTGAAAATTTTCAGGGGTCTGGCATTGTGGCATAGCAGGTGAAGCCATTGCTTGTGACACTGACATCCCATATGGGTGCCAGTTTGTGTCCTGGCTGCTCCACTTCTGATCCAGCTCCCTGCTTATGGCCTGGGAAAAGCAGCAGAAGATGGCCCACATGCTTGGGACCCTGCCAACCATGTGGGAGACCTAGAAGAAGCTTCTCTCTTCGGCCTGACTCAGCCCTGGCCCTTGCAGGCATCTGGGGAGTAAACCAGTGGGTAGAAGATCTCTTTCTCTCTCTCTCTCTCCCTGTCTCTATAACTCTGACTTTCAAATAAATAAATAAACCTTTTAAAAAATGAAGAAAATTTTCAAACATAAAAATATGATTTATAATGAATATAGATAATCTCTACCCAGATTTAATAATTGATAACATTTTCTATGTTTCTTCTCTCTGTATCTTTTATTGCTGAATTATTTCAATGTAAGTTATAAATATTATGACCCTTAACCTTTAACTTCTTTGGAAAATATCTTCTTAAAAATAAGGATACTTGGCCGGTGCAGTGGCTCACTAGGCTAATCCTCCGCCTGCGATGTCAGCACCCTGGGTTCTAGTCCTGGTTGGGGCACCGGATTCTGTCCTGGTTGCTCCTCTTCCAGTCCAGCTCTCTGCTGTGGCCTGGGAGTGCAGTGGAGGATGGCCCAGGTCCTTGGGCCCTGCACCTGCATGGGAGACCAGGAGGAGGCACCTGGCTCCTGGCTTTGGATTGGCGCAGCGCACTGGCTGCCACTTGGGGGGTGAACCAATGGAAAAGGAAGACCTTTCTCTCTGTCTCTCTCTCTCACTGTCTAACTCTGCCTCTCAAAAAAAAGGATGCTTTCCTACACTATAGTAATTTATTTTCATCCAATATCTTTTCACATCTACAGAAATTAACAATAATTTCCTAATTTTATATCTAATATCTACTTCATATTCAGATTTCTCCCATGTGTCACAAAATGTCTTTTTTAATGCTTTATTTTGGCAACCAGGAGTTTAACTAATTCATTTTTTATCAAGATATAATTAACATACCAAAAAATTCACCATCTGAAATTGAACGATTCAATGATCATTTATATATTCACTAGAGCGTGTAACCATCACTACTATCTAATTCTGGAATATTTTCATCATACCCAACATAATACTTGTACCTGTTAGCAGTCACTCTCCATTCTCCCCTATCCCAAATCCCTGACAACTGCTAACCAACTTTCTGCCTTTATGGTTTTGCCTATTCTGGACATTAAATATAAACTAAATCATACAATATGGAATCTTTTGTGTCTGACTTCTTTTGCTTAGCCACAATATCCTCAGCATTCATCCTTTCCTTTTTTTATATAGCTAAACAGAATCCCATTGTATGCATATATCACACTTTGGTTATTCATACAGCAGTTGGTGGACATTTGGGTTATTTGCATTTTTTTTGCTCTTATGAGTTATGCTACTATAAACATTCCTGTCCAAGTTTTTGTGTGGATATGTGTTTTCATTTCTCTTGGGCATATCTCTAAGAGTTAAATTGTTGTAACTCTATGTTTAACGTTTTGGGGAACAAAATGTTTTCTGCAGGAGTTGCAGCGTTTACATTACTATTAGCAGTGTATAAAAGTTACAATTTCTTCAAATGATTATAAACATTTGTTATTTTCCATTTCTTTTATTATAGCCATGCTAGTGAACATTAAAGTGTAATTTTATTGAGATTTTCATTTGAATTTCCTAATGACTAATGATGCTTAGCATCTTTGTGTGTTTTGTGGATACTTGTATATCTTCTTTGGAGAAATGTCTATGCAGGTATTTCGTTGTATTTAATTGGATTTTTTATTATGGAGTTGTACAAGTTCCTTATATATTCTAGATACAAGAACCTCATTAGATATATGATTTACAAATGTTTTAGTTCATTCTGTGGGTTGTATTATTTTCTAAATAGTTCCCTTTTGAGATAAAAGATTTTAATTTTTGTGATATCTTATTTATCTTTTTCTTTATTTGGTTGCTTGTACTTTTGTTGTGATATCTAAAATGTTTTGGCCTAGTCCAAACACAAAAATATTGACACTTATACCTCATTCTGAATTTTATAATTTTATTTCTTACATTTATGTCTTTGAACCATTTTGAGCTACATTTTATATGTGATATAAGATTGAAGTCAGAATTCATGTTTTGCATGTGGATATCAAGTTGTCCCAATACTATTTGTTGAAGAGACTGTTCTTTGGCCTTTGAATGGTCTTGGTTTCTCAATTCTATATCATTCATAAACATACATTCTTATCTTTATGCCAATTTCCCATGGTCGTGATTACTGTCACTTTTTAGTAAGTTTGAAATTGGGAAGTGTGAGTCTTCCAGCTTAGTAATTTTTCAAGACTGTTTTGGCTATTCAGTGACTGTTGTATTTCCATATGAATTTAAAAATTGCCTTATCTTTTTCTTCAAAAAAGACAACTGGAGTTTTGAATGGGCTTGTATTGGATCTATAGATCAGTTTGAAGAGTGTTGCCATGATAATGTATTTTTTTTAACTTTTATTTAATGAATATAAATTTCCAAAGTACAACTTATGGATTACAATGGCTTCCCCCCATAACGTCCCTCCCACCCGCAACCCTCCCCTTATCCACTCCCTCTCCCCTTCCATTCACATCAAGATTCATTTTCGATTCTCTTTATATACAGAAGATCAGTTTAGCATACATTAAGTAAAGATTTCAACAGTTTGCTCCCACACAGAAACATAAAGTGAAAAATACTGTTTGAGTACTAGTTATAGCATTCAATCTCAATGTACAGCACACTAAGGACAAAGATCCTACATGAGGAGTAAGTGCACAGTGACTCCTGTTGTTGACTTAACAAATTGACACTCTTGTTTATGGCATCAGTAATCACCCTAGGCTCTTGTTATGAGCTGCCAAGGCTATGGAAGCCCCCTGAGTTCACAGACTTTGATCTTATTTAGACAAGGCCATGGTCAAAGTGGAAGTTCTCTTCTCCCTTCAGAGAAAGGTACCTCCTTCTTTGATGACCCGTTTTTTCCAATGGGATCTCACTCGCGGAGATCTTTCATTTAGGTTTTTTTTTTTTTTCCCCAGAGTGTCTTGGCTTTCCATGCCTGAAATACTCTCATGGGCTTTTCAGCTGGATACGCATGCCTTAAGGGCTGATTCTGAGGCCAGAGTGCTGTTTAGGACATCTGTCATTCTATGGGTCTGCTGTGTATCCCCCTTCCCATGTTGGATCGTTCTCTCTCTTTTTTATTCTATCAGCTAGTATTTGAAGACACTATTCTTATTTATGTGATCCCTTTGGTTCTTAGTCCTATCCTTATGATCAATTGTGAACAGAAATTGATCACTGGGACTAGTGAGATGGCATTGGTACATGCCACCTTGATGGGATTGAATTGGAATCCCCTGGTATCTTTCTAACTCTGCCGTTTGAGGTAAGTCAGCTTGAGCATGTCCCGAATTGCACATCTCTTCCCTCTCTTATTCCCACTCATATTTAACAGCGATCACTTTTCAGTTGTATTTTTTAACATTTTTTATTTTTTTTTTCATTTTCTTTGAAATGAAGAGAGGGAGGGAGGGGGAGAGGCAGACAGACAGACAAATGGAAAAAGACTTTCCTTCTGCTGGTTCACTTCCCAAATGTCCACGTTAATCAGGGTTAGCCCAAAAGCTTGGAATTCCATGTGGGTCTCCCCCTTGGGTGGCAGGAACCCAAATACCTGAGCCATCATCTACTGCCTTCCAGAGTGCACATTAACAGGAATTTGGATAAGGAGCAAAGTAGCTGAGACTCAAACCAGGCAGTCCGATGCTGGATGTGAGTATGCCAAGTTGCATCTTAATTGCTGTACCAAATGCTACTGACTCCTTTATTATAGAAGAATCGTCTTACCTTTCCCACCATGACATTAACTTTTAAAGACACTAGGTTGGTTGTCTTGTAAACTGTCTCATATTCTGGATTTCTCTGATTGTTTCTTCATGATGTTATTTAACAAGTTCTTCCCTTTGTATTTCCCACAACCTAGAAGTTAGATCTAATATGCTGAGTAGTGTCAGATTAAACATTTTCATTGCCAACATTTGATTTTTAAAAAATGTATTTGACAATCTGATGGAAAAAAATGGAATGTCATGATTGAATCCATTTTCATTTTTATTGGCCATTTGTTTTCTGTTCTGTAAGCTGTTGATTTTATTCTTTGGCCAATTTGCTATTGCACTGACCATCAGTGTCATATTGATTTATAGGTGTTTATTGTATATTCTGGATGAAAATCATGCCTATGTTTTTCACATGGGTCCTTAATTAACCTGAATTTATTTTTGCAAATATAATGTCGAGAATAGTCAGGCTTTTCATTGACTTGAGATGCCACTTTTATCATTTACTAAATTCCCATTATGCATGAATCAGTTTCTAGATTTTTCATTATGTTTTATTGATTTATTTTTGTCTAATCCTATGTGAATACATTTTAATTACTTAGATATATAATCTGCTTTGATGTCTAGAAGGGAACATATCTTCTCTACTTTTTAAAATTATCTTAGCTATCTTGCACATTCACCTGTCTTTTGAATTTTAGAATTAATTTATCAGATATTATAAAATATCTTTTCGGTATTTAGATCATTATTGCATTCATCTTGTAAGATTTCTTTCATGAGAATTTGTATTCTCAACATAATTATTTTTCCATCCATAAACAGATCCTATATATTGTTCAGTAAATTTTTATGTTTTTTCAATAAAAATTTTGATAATTTTTAATTGAGCTTATTCCTAAATGTTTCCCAGGCTTTCTACTATTAGAAATTAATTTTTTCATATTACATTTTCCAGTTGGTTCTTCCTGACATATAGAAAATTATTAATTTTGGTATGTTAATTCAAATCTAGTCACTTAACAATCAAAACAGTTTGTTCATTTAAAAAATTATTACTTTTTTATTTATTTGAGAGGCAGAGATAGAAACAGACAGAGACAGGGAGCTCTTATCTGCTGATTTACTCCCCAAATGCCCTCAACTTCCAGAGCTAGGCTGGAGCTGGAAGGGGCTGGATCCAGGAACCAGGAATTTAATCCAGATCTACTAGAGTGGTGGCAGCAGCCCAATTACTTTCCAGGGTCTGCACTAGTGGTTCAGACCCAGAGCTGGGAGTCAGACCAGGCACTCTGACATGGGATGAGGGTGTCTCAACCACTAGGGTAAATGCCTGCTCCCTGTCACTTCATTGTACATCTCAATTTCATTTTCTATCTTATTGCATTATCTAGGAGAGCTAGTGTCTTATGTAAGTATGATGATCACCCCTTTGTTCTATTTCATTTTAATGAAAATACATTAAATTTTTCGTACAGATTTCTGGTAGATGAGTTTATCAAGATAAGACATTCCCAATTTACTGAAAGATATGTTAAGTCATGAATGTATTACATGTTGACTGCAGCTCCAAACTTTAGACTAAGTACATGCATTGGCAGCATGGAACTCTGGGCTGAAGAGCATTTGATTTTAGTTGAATTGAACTCTAGGAAAATGGAACCTGCAAAAAAAAAAAAAAATTGAAAGCCAGACATCCATGGAGTGTCCTAGAAGGAAGATATTTCCCAGAAAGAGGGCTCTGTGCATGCCTTATACACTCACTATTACCAGGAAACATGATATTACTTAGTGGAAGACAGGAAGAAGAGGCTAACCTGGAGGAGTCCAGATTCAGCAGATAACATTCCTACTGAGGCTATGTTGCCTGCTGGCCTTAGATTATCATGCCAGTTGGGAACAGAATAGGATTAAAAACTATGATTTGTTTTACCTGCCAGCTCCACCAAACTGTAGAGCCTATTGTTCAGGAAATTACCTCAATTGTTTTCACTGCCTCAATAAAGAAAGGACAGTCCTTGGAGACTGTCATCATGTCATTGTGGCAGCCACCAGATAGGCCTGACTGGCTTGCCCCTTTCCATGTCATACTGTCTGCGATATGTCAGCTTTAGCTCCTGCTTCTCTAAAATAAATCTTGCTACTCTCCCTTAGAAAAACTGTTGGCTGAAATCAAATGCCTATCAGAAGCCTTCCTCGAAAGAATCTCTGTCCTCCACACTTTTGAGAAATAATTGAAAAGCAGAGTGGAACAAAGTATTCATCAATCCAATTGTAGTCAAGTGGTAGCATAAGGTATCCACAGATCTGGATTCTAGTATCAGTCTTTTCTTTATTTGCTTTTGTGAACTAGGCCAAATTTCATGATCCCCCCATGCCTCAGTTTCCTATCTACCAAATGAGGATAAAACAGTATCTATCTCAGAAGTCGTAATTAAAGGATACATGTATAAAATGCTTAACAAAGGGTCTAGCAATACTAAGGATTCACGAAATATTGTCTGTTAGAATGAAGTACTGAATGGCATGAGGAAAAGCCACAGAGAGTTGACAGGAAAGAGCCACTGTCTTATTCTATATCCATCTTCAGTGACTTGCAAATAGACATTAAATTATTTCTACTTAACTAAAGACAACCAAGATTCCCCCAAGGAGACTCACTAGACCTCTGCTTTTGAATCAACCTTTTTTTTTTTCTAATAGGGAAGGGTAGGCACATGAATCTAGGCATTCATTGCAAAGGAAGTGATGGCTTAAATGTAATGTGAAAAAAAGCTCTAACTTCCAGAACCTGGATAGGCAGGACCTGCACTATGCCCCTCATAAGCAGGAAGCAATTACAGAAGAGATGATTCAACGTCCATCAACTTCCCTTAGGATTAAGGGGATGCAGTTTCTGAGGGGGGAATGAAGTAGGCAGGCATACAGGTTAAAATCGATTAGGTTTGTGAGTTGGAAGACCATGCGTTTGCCACACCCCTGTGTGACCTCATGCCCCTACCTGGGCACACCTGGGTGCCCACCAACCAATCAAGTTAATTAACCCACTCCCCTTTGGAAGTGGGTTAAAAGCCTGGGACATGGTGTGTGGTGTGTCTGCCCCTCTCTTTTGTTTCCTGGCCTCTTGCCAGGAGGGTGCTTGCTGTAGCCCTGTGCCCCCAGGGCACGTGGCCTTTGGGCCACCCACCATAGGCTTCCTGGTCTAGATGCTCCTCCGTGTGGCTGGTTCCTGGTGCTCAGTATGAACCCAGATTTACCTCTCTCTCTCTTAGATAAAGCTCTCACTCTCCTATGCATCTTTCACACTAAATAAAAGCCTAAAATGTAAAAAAAAAAAAAAAAAAAAAAAGAAGAAGAAGAAAAAAAAAGAAAAGAAGCTCTAGAAACCCCAACTCTAGATAACTCCAGGGACTTTGTTTGCAAGGAGAAGAGCACAATTCCAAGGCTTCTCTATACAACAGACCCATTCCAGGGACACTGACCTACACTCTGAAATGCTACAAACATGAAAGTTCGCTACTCTGAATATTAGAGTACTTTGTTTGAAGGGAAAAACCAGGTATTATCTGTAACTTGGGCTCTGACATGCTCCTACTTTGGCCAAATTATTCCCCTGCCCTGTACCAATGATTTAGAATTGGTTGAAAGAAGATGACATCGTGGATCATATCTCTTTTACTAGGATCTTGTGGGAAAGAAAAGGAGACAATTTTAAAGCAACAATAATGACAGTAGTAATGAAACTATTTTTAATTGTGGTTTTTTTGAAATATTCATATGTTTATTTGAATGGCAGAGTTATAGACAGAGAGACAAAGGGATTATTTGAAAGGCAGAGTTACAGACAAAGAGAGAGGGAGAGGGAAGGAGTGAGGGAGGGAGAGGGAAAGAGAGGGTAAGAGAGAGAGTGAGAGACAGAGACAGAGACAGAGACAGAGACCTTCCATCTGCTGGTTCACTCCCCAGATGGCTGCAATGACTGGGTATGGGCCAGGCCAAAGCCAGGAGCCAGGAGCTTCTTGTAGGTCTCACACAAGAGTGGCAGGGACCCAAGCATGTGGGCTGTCTTCTGCTGCCTTTCCTAGGCCATTAGCAGGGAGCTAGATAAGAAAGTGGAGTATCTGGAACTCAAACTGGTGCCCATATGGGATGTAAGTGTCACAGTCAGTGGCTTTACTTGCTATGCTACAACACCAGAATCCAAAACTATTTTTCTGATAAGTATGTATTCTGCCAGAAGAATACTGCTAAATACTCTACATGCTTTGTATCATTCAATTTTCATAACTCTATGAGATAGGTAGCATTAATTTACCTATTCTACATATGAGAAAATCAAGGCTCAGAGAAGTTAAATAACTAGCTTAGAGTCTCACAAATAGTATTTTAAAATTACTGTTCATATTATGATTGAGAGCTATTTTTCCTATCGTGTATGCTAATAAGCTATTGAGGATACATAGGGAAACTACTGATTTTCTTTAGGCTGATATTTTAACCACCCTTCTGGACTTTGATATTGGTTCTAATTTTTTTTAAAGATTTATTTATTTATTTGAAAGTCAGAGTTACACAGAGAGAGGAGAAGCAGAGAGAAAGTCTTCCATCCGATGGTTCATTCCCCAACTGTCCGCAACTGCCAATGCTGCACCGAACAGAAGCCAGGAGTCAGGAGCCTCACTCAAGTCTCCCACATGGGTGCAGGGGCCCAAAAACTTGGGCCATCTTCTTGCTGCTTTCCCAGGCCATAGCAGAGAGTTGGATCGGAAGTGGAGCAGCTGGATCTTGAACCTGAGCCCATATAGGATACTGGCACTTCAGGGTCAGGGTGTTAACCTGCTGGGCCACAGCGCCGGCCCCTGGTTCTAATATTTCATCAATTGACTACCTTGGATTTCTATAAAGCTGTATTATTTGTAAGTAATAGCAATTTTGTCTTTGCTTTATAATATTCTCTTATTTATTTTTCATACCTTATTGTATTGGTTAGAACATCAGTGGCCATCACTATCTTGCTTTTTTCTAATATTTTGTCAACATAAATACTCCTAATAATAAAAATTAATATTTACTGCGTACTTAATATTGCCAGAAATTCTTGTAAGTGCCTTTGTATATTTTATGTCACTTAATCCTAACAATACTCTCTGAGAAAGCACTATTATTTCTCTCATTTTTGTGGATGAAGAAAGTGAAGCTCAGAGTGATTAAATAGTTTCCCCAAGATCATCCAACTTGTACATAATGTAGTAATGATCCAAAGGTAGGCAATTTGATTCCAAAGCTTGTGCTCATAACCAGTTACCTGCTTGCAATTTTCTGAAGGTTTGCTGAGGAAATTCTCTTCTAAATACTCTTGGCTGCTGGCTTTTGACATGAAAGAGTATTAAATTTTGTCAGATTTTTTTCTACATTTGTTGGGATGACTATGTGGTTTGTCACTTTAATCTGTCATTGAAGTAAATTACGTTAATAAATTTGCTAATGTTGAACTATCTTATATTCTTGGTATAAACCCCACTTGGTTATAATCTGTCCCTTTAATAAGCTACTAGATTCTATTTATAATTTTTATATTTACAAGTGAGATTAGTCTATAATTATCTTTTCCTTTCTTGTCCTGTCTTTCTGATTTGGGTGAGCAACCTATCTGTTATGGTGCTCTGAAACCATTTCTATAAAATGGGAATTTCCTATGGTTTGGAAGTTTGGAATTACTCTTAAAATTGTTTAGCCCTTCAACTTGCTCTATTATTTTAATCCATTATTTCTGTACTTCTTGCATAAATTTTAGTACTTATTTTTTTCTAGAAATTTCCCCATTGAAACATGTTAGTTTGCTATTTTATGTAGATTCACTTACTTTTAGTATCACCTTGGTCCTTGTATTTATGATTTTATTTGTCTTCCTGGTGATAACTTATTTTTTACCATTTTTTCTTTTTTCTTATTAGTACAACTGAAGGCTTGATATTTAAAGAACAGTTTTAGTTTCATGGATCAACTCTATTATTTTTCTATTTCATCATTTTTACTTTTACCTTTATCAATCTCTTTCCTCTATCTTCCATGAATGTATCTCACTGTGCTTTTTAAAAATTACTTAGTTTATTTGTCTTTTTGTTTTTATTTTCTAATGAATGAATTTAAGGCCATATACTTTTCTCTGAATATTGCTTTTCCTTCATCCAACAGATTTTGATATGTAAAGCTGTCATCATTCAGTTTTAAATCATTTGCAATATAAGTTTAATTCCTCTTTAATTCAAAAGTTATTTAAGAGTGAGTTTATGTTTTTAATTTATAGATATGTATTGTGTTGGACCCTGTGATGGGAGTGGAAGAGTGGGCTATCTTTTTATTTCTTATTTCTAATTTTATTTGAGTCTTTCATGGCTGATGTCTGAGTCTATATTCTCAATCAATATGAATAATGAAGTAGCACTCTGTCCTGGTGTGTGTCTCTATTTTTTTTCCAATCTGGAGACAATATGATATTGGTCTTTTATGTTCAATACCACCTAAGAGTGACCCTTTGGGGATATAAGAAAAGAGAGTTGATCCACTTAGAGAGAGGCAACCCCTTTCTTACAGTCTCCTCTTGAGGGCTGGGGAGAAGGTATTTTTCTTAGGAGCCATCTTTTCCACTTAGAACATTTAGGACTCGTCTAATCCTAACAGTCTGTAGCTACACTTCAGAGCCCTGTCTAATTTTTATGGCCATATACCATAGGTCATGTGGGATTGATGAGGTGGAACCTTCAAAGTCCTGTCTGGGAGAAAGAAACATCTGACTAGGGAAGTTGTTCTGGGTACGTTTTCTTCTAGTCAATACTACTATTTTCCTTGCTCCTCACAGGATGGCTAGTCTATACCCTTGTATAGTATATTCGGACTTCTTTTTTTGCGAAATAAAGTAAAAACAAAACAAAACACATATTTTCCTGCTTAACAGTTTTCCTTTTTTCCTTATCTGGAAGAACATGGTTTCACTGCTTGATGATACAGGATCCTACATATCTCAGAACAGGGGCCTCCTCCAGACTGCTTTCAGAATCCCTGCATTCTCCCTGTGCTAATTCCTCTGCTGCTGCCCCTCCTCCACACATTCTGATAACAGTGGGTTTTAATTTGTTTTCCAGATGATTAGGGCTGTTTTTCCACCAATTGGATGCCAACACAGTGTTTCATTTTCATGATCACATCTGTTGTTTATAATGTCCTTGCTTCCTTGACATCCCTTGATTGGGCACTTCAAGAATGTTTTGTATTTGTTTTATTTATTTCAAAGGCAGAGAGACAGAGAGGGAAACAAAGGCAGAGAGACAGAGAGGCAAAGAGAGATTTCCCCTCCTCTGGATCATTCCCCAAATGCCTGCCAACCGCCAGACAGGACAAAGCCAGGAGACAGGAATTCCAACCAAGTCTCCCACATGGGTGGCAGGGACCCAACTGAGCCCTGGGAGGCAGCAGGTGATGGAAAGTGGAGTGGAGCAGGCAATCACATTGTGGGTGCGGATTCCCCAAGTGGCATATGAGCTGCTATGGCAAACAACCTTCCTGACTGTTCATTTTTGAAGACTGAATCTTACTACCTTTTTTCTTCTTCTCTTCTGTATCACTAGTAATAGTTAAGGATAAAATGGGACCTAATGTTCTGCTAATATTCCTGCCAGATACCCCCATGGCCTGCATTAGATTATATATTAACAACTTTTTATGGGTGTTTTTCTACTTTTTTATGCCACTACAAAATGATTTTGCAATATTTGTGTACACGGTAACCCTGAGACAAAGGAATAGTCTTCTGCCTGACACTCCAGGGTGTTGTACCAACACAGAGCTCTTGTGAAGCCCCTATTTTTATGCAGCTGAATTTTATCCTCTCTATGAGGGAAACAGGTTAGTCTTGAACTGTGTGTTCTTCCAGTGCAATTAATTACTAGTACTCTTTACTTCAAAAGGTTGTAGTCATGTGTCAAATAGTACCATGTGCCAAAAAGAGACATCCTGCTTTTCAGAGGTTGAGACACATTTGCTACAGAAAACTCTTTGCAATTCCTTCACAGCAGGGATATTTTTATAATTTCAGTTGAATTGGGGCAGGAGTGTTTGAGTGCAAGAATATTTAAATCTATGGGCCAGCATTGGGGCATAGCAGGTAAAGTTGCCACGATGCCAGCATCCTATATAGGCACCCATTCAAGTCCCAGTTGTTCTGCTTCCAAACCAGCTCCCTGACAATGTACCTGGGAAAGCCCAGAAGATGGCCCAAATACTTGGGCCACTGTTCCCACATGAGAGACCTGGATGGAGTTCCAGGCTCTTGGCTTTGGCCTGGTTGTTACGGCTATTTAAGAAGTGAACCAGTGAATGGAAGAGCTCTCCCAATCTCTCCCTCTCATTCTGTTACTCTGCATTTCAAATAAATAAATAAATAAATAAATCTTTTAAAAAGCATATTTGAAGCTAATGTTACGCCTTTGTGCACTTGTAGTTATCACAATACCTCATGAATAGTTCTTTCAAATAAACTATAAGATCTTAGAGCTAGAAAGGCCCTTGATGCTTCCTGATACAGCTCCCTCATATATCCTTTAGGAGAGATGCTATTTTTTATCCCAATTTTCAAGTGAGGCAACTGAGGCCCACAGAAAATCAACACCATTCTCTAGTCCAATGTTCATCAAAAATATCACAACTTATTGCCACTGTTGCTGTTCATACATAGCCCACTTTGTGACACTCCATCTTGGTCTCTGCTTTGATCTGATAATGGTTTCCAAAAAGCACAACCATGTTGTTACTTGCTGTGCCCCTGGTAGGGAGAATTTCCACTCCCAAGCCCCATAATTGAGGGCACATCTGACTCACTGCTGTTTGCCAGTAGAAAATTGTTGTATCCTTTAATGAAGTGATACTTCCCAAGCCTCTGGAGCTACATGTGGTTCTTTCACATGCAACCTGTCATCTGTTCAACTTTTGATGTCCGTATTAAAATATTCTTCCTGATGGTACTTCACAGGGCACATGTAGTCATCAGGCTCTTATAGCTGGTAGTGATTGCATATTGGACTCTACAATCCATGTAAGTGGCCCAGTCTCACAGGAGAGTGTGTTGCATGCTTGTCCCATTTAGATGATTATTAAAAATGGTTTTGGAAATCTCACATATATAATTGACAAGACCAGCTCAGCGAGTCCATATTGTTCTTTGAAACAGAAAGAACTGAACTGTAAGCTTTGCTACACTTCAAAGTAATCAATGACTAACTAGCTATGGGGTTTGGATGTATTTAAGCCTTCTGTGCTCAGTTTCCTTATTTTTAATGTGCTACAAGTTTTCTGTGAAGATTGAGATGACCCAAATAAAGAATTTAGTCTACAAAATGCCTACCAGGTTGTAAGGATTTCATGCATTTTTATTATTGTTTTTTTTTATTATTGTTATCATCATCATAGTCATCATCTTCGTTATCATCTCACTAATTACATTTTAGGGTTTCTATAAGATTATTAAATCAAATGACATAAACTATATGCCTGAGTTCCTCATCACTAGCAGAATCTCAAAATAAAAAGCACAACTCTGATTATTATGGTTGTGAAATTGCTGAGAATATTCCATGAAAATTTCATATTTCTGGAGCATGGCTTATTTGGTCACATAAGTGGTTTATCCTGAGCAGATAGTACTGGTTGAACTTTTTTTTAAAGGTTTGTTTATTTATCTGAAAGAGCCCACAGAGAGAGAAAGAGAAGCAGAGAGAGAGAGAGAGAGAGAGAGAGAGAGAGAGAGAGAGAGAGGAAGAGACAGGTCTTCCATCCGCTGGCCCACTCCTCAACTAGCCGCAACAGCTGGAGCTGTGCTGATCCGAGGCCAGGAGCCAGAAGCCTCCTCCAGTTCCCCCACGCAGGTGCAGGGGCCCAAGGACCTGGTCCATCCTCCACCACCTCCCCAGGCCACAGCAGAGAGCCAGATCAGAAGTGGAGCATCTGGGACCCAAACTAGCACCCACGTGGTTGCAGCCCCACCCATCACACCACAGTGCCTGCCCTATGGTTGAACTTTTAATTCAAGTCCACATATCCCAACAGAGAGTAAAATAATGAACAACATGGGATCTTTTAGAAATTAATCCTATCTGAGTTTTCTAATTAACTATTTGTCCATTGTTAAGCAGTACTAAAACAGATCCCCAGAAAAT
This sequence comes from Oryctolagus cuniculus, assembly GCF_051225735.1. Taxonomy (NCBI): domain Eukaryota; kingdom Metazoa; phylum Chordata; class Mammalia; order Lagomorpha; family Leporidae; genus Oryctolagus; species Oryctolagus cuniculus. Next base: position 82,023,177 of record NC_142888.1, on the reverse strand, counting down.
TTCTTTTGAGGGTACAATTCTGACAGGTAACTAACAGATACACTTTCCAAGGCAGGATTTCAAAATGTGCTGTAATTATTTGGTCTCAGCATTTCTTTGATTTCAGCATGCAACTACACACACTATTCCCCACATCATCACCGAGCCATAATTGTAAACTGGAAATTGCAAAGAGTTGGGAGTCAGAAAGGCTTTGCTTCTACTCCAAGGGCCTCTACCAATTGCCAGTTCTATGACTTTGACCAAGTCTCCAAATGCCTCTAAATGTCAGTTTTCTTTTTCTGTAAAATTGGTATAGAAAGTATTTCCCCTACCCTTATCTAAAAGTCTTAGGGCCAGATAAGTTTTATGATTCGGATTTTTTTCTTTTAAAAATACTGCATGTTGCACAATACTTTCAGTAGGATTTTGTACAAAACCGAGTAATTAGTGGCATCAATATTTCTGCAACAGCATATGATTATTTAAACTTACAGAGCCTTATGTCAATTCATGACTGGTTTTATTACTCTTAAGTTTTGGCAGAAAACCAATTGGTTTTCAGAACTTTCTGGAATTTGAAATGATTGAAAATGGACTGACCACAAGAGACTGTTCTACGGATTGCACGAGTTACATTATGTGCCGCATGCATACTGTTGAACAGAAATTGAGATTTAGACTTATCTGGGTGTCTGAAACCCCCAGGTATTTCTTCTGTCAAAGAAAGGCTCAGAACTTGATGGCTTCACTGCTGAATTCTTCCAGTACTGAAAATAAAAACTAATACCGGTTTTTCTAAAGCTCTCACAAAAAAAAAAAAAAAACACTGAAGAAGACAGAATATTTCCAAATTTACTTTATGAGACCAGCATTATTCTGATACCAAAACCAGACAAGGACATTACAAAAAGAAAATTACAGGCTAATGTCCTTGGAGATGTAAAAAATCCTCAACACAATACTAGCAGACTAACTCCAAAATCACACTGAACAGATTATATATTATGATCAAGTGGAATTCATCCCAGAGATCAGGGATAGTTCAACATAGGTAAATCAATATATATGAAATGCCACATTAACAGAATGAAGGATAGAAATCATATGATATCTCAATACATGCAGGAGGAACATTTGACAAAAATCCATTTATGACTTAAAAACCTCTTAACAAATTAGATACAAAAGGAATGTACCTCAACAAGGCTAAAGAGTTTTATGACAAGTCCTTTTATGACAAGTACATAGTTAACATCATACTCAGCAGTGAAAAGTTGAAAGGCTTTTCTCTAAGATCAGGAATAAGAAAAGGATGCCCAGTCTCACTACTTCTATTCAACATAATTCTGGCAATCCTAGCTAGAACTGTTATTAGGCAATAGAAATGAATAAAAGACATCCAGATTATAAAAGAAGTTTTTCTCTATTTGCGGATGACAAGCTAATAGATAAAAATTTCTCAAAACTCCACCAAAAATCCATTAGATCTGATACATTCATTGAAGTTTCAGGATGGAAGGTCTCTCTCTCTCTCTCTCTCTCTCTCTCTCTCTCTTGCTCTCACTCTCACCCTCTCTCTCATCTCACTCTGGCTTTAAAATAAATAAAAAATAAATCTTAAAAAAAAAGAAATCTGGGGTCTGCATTGTGGCATAGCGGGTAAAACTACCACCTGCAATGCCAGCATCCCACATAGGCACTGGTTCAAGTCCTGACTGCTTCATTTCCAGTGCAGCATTCTGCTAATGAGCTTGAGAAACCAGCAGAAGATGTCTCAAGTCCTTGGGCTGCTGCATCTGTGTGGGAGATCCAGAAAAAGCTCCTGGCTCCTGGTTTCGGAGTGATCATTTGAAGAGTGAACCAGCAAATGGAAGATCTCTCTCTCTCTCTCTCTCTCTCTCTGTATCTCGCCCTTGCTCTCTGAAACTCTGCCTTTCAAATAAATAAATCTTAAAAAAAGAAATAAATCTAAAGAAGGAGATGAAATATCTATACACTGAAAGCTGTAAAACATTAATGAAAGAAATTGAAAAAGATACAAATAAATAAGATTTCTGTGTTTATGTATTAAGACAATTAATATGGTTAAAAATCCATACTACCCAAAGAAATCTACAGATCCAGTGCAATCCCTAATAAAATTCCAATTATTTTTTTACAGAAATAGAAAAAAAAATCCTAAAATTTGTATGGAGCCACAAAAGACCCCAAGTAACTAAAACCATCTTGAGCAAAAAGAAACAAGTTGGTGGCATCAAACTTTCTGACTTCAGAATATTCATATATTACAAATCTGTAGTAAACAAAATGGTGTGGTATTGTCATAGAAACAGACACATAGAACAATGAACAGAATACAGAGTACAGAAATCAGTTGACACATGTAATCTCAATTTTCAACAAAGATGTCAAGGACACCCAATGGGAAATTGATAGTTTTGTCAATAAATGGTGTTGGAAAAACAGGATATCCTCATGCAGAAGAACAAAATTATATGGTTAACTCATGCCATATACAAAAATCATATAACAAGAGGTTAATATCCAAAATGTACTAAAAAACTCAGACAGCTCAATACTAAGAAATGAATAACCCTATTTACCAAATGACTGAAAGATTTGAATTGACATTTCTCAAAGGAAGATATACAAATTAACAACAGATATTTGAAAATATACTCAACACCACTAAACACCAGGAAAATGCAAATTAAAATCACAATGAGATAGCAACTCATATCTGTTAGACTCACTTTTATTAAAAAAGTGAAATGTAACTTTTTGTGAGGATGTGGAGGAAAGAAAACTCATATACACTGTTGGTGGAAATGTAGATTACTACAGCCACTGTGGAAAACAGTATAGAGGCTCCTCAAAAAGTTAAAGCTACAACTACCATATGACCCAACATTCCCAAAACTGGGTAGAAGAATATATCCATAGGAAATTAATTCAGTATGTCGAAGAAATATCTATACTCCTGTTATTTGTAGCATTATTCATAGTAGCCAAGATATGGTACCAACCATCAAATGCCAGTCATCAGATAATTGTGTAAAGAATATGTGGTATATATAAAACAATGGAATGCTATTCAGCCTTGTGAAAAAGAAGGGAAGAATTCATCAGATAATGTAGATGAGCCTGAAGGGCATTGTGTTAAGTGAAGTAAGCCAGGCACCGAAAGATAACTATCATACACTCTCACTTATTTGCAGAATCTAAGAGTTGAACTCATAGAAGTGGAGAGTAGTAGAATGGCCATTACTGTGACAGTGTTAGGAAGATGTTGATCAAAGGGTATGGATTTTCATTTAAATCAAAGAAATCAGTTGAAGAGATCTATTGTACAACATGGTGTATATAAGTTGTATTCTTGAAAATTGCTAGGAGAGCAGATTTTAAATATTCTCACCACAAAAATAAGTCTGTGAAGTAATAGATATGCTAATTAGCTTGATTTATTCATTCCACAATGTATATGTATATAAGAATATCATATTTTACATTATTAATTTATGCAATTTTCAGCAATTAAAATATATTTTTTAATTTGTGAGGCAGAGAAACAGAGACAGAGAACTCTCATTCACTGGTTCACTTCCTACATTCCTGCAATAGCAAGGGCTGGGCTGGACCGAAGCCAGGATCTGGGAACCCAATCCAGGTCTGTCACATGGGTGTCAGGAATCCAACTACTTAAGCTATCACCATTGCTTTCCAGGGTATGCATCATCTGAAAGCTGGAAAAAAGAACTTGTGTTGGGGCTTGAATCCAGGCACTCTGATATGGGATGTGAATATCTTAACTGGCATCTTAACAGCTATGCTAAACTCCAGACCCAATAAATAAATTTTTAAAAGAAAAAAGTGAACAGGCAATCTTGATGAAAAACAAATACAGGGGGTAGTGTTGTGGCACAGACAGGCTAAGCTGCCACCTGTGCAATCAGCATCCCATATCAGTTCACTGGTTCAAGTTCCAGCTGCTCTGCTTCTATTCCAGCTCCCTGCTAAAGTTCATAGCAAGACAACTGAAGATATTCCAAGTACCTGGAGTCCTGCCACCCATGTGGGAGATCCTGTTGGATCCTGGCTTTGGCCTGGCCCAGCCCCAGCTGTTGCAGCCACTTGGGGGGTGAACCAGAAGATGGAAGATTGATCTTTCTCTCTCTGTCTCTCTCACTCTCTCTCTCTCACTATCCTCTCTTTTTGCCTTTCTCTGTCACTCTGCCTTTCAAATAAATAAATATTTAAAAATAAATAAATAATTACAAATGCAAATAAAATATAAGGAAATGTTAGTTCCCTAAGAAAGGGACTCTTGTTTGCCATGGCCCCTGCTGGATCTTCAGCAATAAGCCAAGTGCCTATGACTAAGGAACATTTGTTGAATGAGTTTGTTAGCAGTTGGCATTTATGAGGAGTGGGAGTGGAAGAACAACATGAAAGTACTGTTCTTGAGGACTCTTGAAAATTACCAGGAAAGACTTTCAGGAGGACTGAGGTCCTCTGTTGTGCAGGTGGTGACACAAGACAGTGACATGTGAGTTATTAAAGTGCATGTTATCTCATTTGTAACCAAGGTCAAAGACAGCCTGGGAAAACCTGAAACCTAACATTTTATGAATTTATCAACATTTCTGGAAAGTTCTCGATATTATAGAGCTAAGCTTCATAGATACCTCAAGTGGCTTTTGCAATATTATTTAATGATAAAGGAGATATTTGGGGTGGGATCAGAGTGGAGGAGCAGGGGTTTATTTTGGCGGATTTTTTTTTTGGGCTTTCTACTCCATTTGAACCTCGTGACATTAGTTTAGAAGAAAGAAGAGGGAATAGTAATTGGTTGGTGAAAAAAGAAAACATTTTCTGTTGTTCTCCATTGTGTCAAGAGAAAATCAGTTCTATTTGAGTTATTGAGATTATTTGCACCCATGTGCTTGCTAGGCATGGAGAAATGCAATATATATAATATATTATACATTATATAATATAATATATTATAATATGTTATATTATATTAATATATTATACTATATAGTGTATATTAATTATATATAATGTGTATTATTATAGTGTATATTATATATAATCTCAACTGCATAAAATGTTTCTTGACATATGGTAGACATTCAGTAATATTTTTTAAATTAACATCATTCCCCTTTACATCCCCCTTCTCTACCTCTGATCCCTGACTATAAACTTCTCTTTTAAAAAAGACTTATTTATTTATTTGAGGGGTGGAGTTACAGACAGAGAAAGGCAGAGACAGAGAGAGACAGAGAGAAGTCTTCCATCTGCTGGTTCACTCCCCAAATGGCCGCAACTGCTGGGGTGGACTGATCTGAAACCAGGAGCTTCTTCTGGGTCTCCCACGTGGGTGCAGGGGCCCAAGCACTTGGGCCATCTTCCACTGCTTTCCCCATGTCATTAGCAGACAACTGGATAGGAAGTGGAGCAGCCAGGACTCGAACTGTCTCCTGTATGGGATGCCGGTGCCGCAGGCAGAATATAAGCCTATTATACCACAGCACCGACCCCACTATGAGCGTCTTAAAACCAAAGAATATAATATCTTTGTTTTTTCACTGCCTAGCATGCTTCCTGACACATAATAGATGTTCCAAAAAGGGTTTTTCATTGAATGAGTGAGACATACTGGTGATTAGGAGATTATTTTCTTCCAAACTGGTTAGTTGGTGTCTGCCATGACACTAATAATTTGTGTAGCCACCAATCCTTTGGTAGGAAATTCAAAGGGTAATTTATTCTGGCCTATGTCTGGGAGTGTCACAAAACTGGATTTGAATGAATGAGATTTTCCTATTTGCTTTTCTAATCATGGATTTGATTTGTCTTTCTCTTAAATCAGCATACAGCACAGAAAGTATGACCTCTCCTTTTCTTCATATGATTTAGTCTTTCATTGCTAGCAGCTTCAATTGGCTTGTATTTCCTAAGCAATTCCAAACTTTATGCTGGTTGATGGCTCTTTATATGAATCCCTCATCACAGCCTGCTCACCTAATTAGTAGATTCACTTGCAAGCTAACTTTTATAAAAGGTTCACACTTGTAGGCTTTAATGCTATAACTAGTACTCAAACAGTATTTTTCACTTTGTGTTTCTATGTGGGTGCAAACTGTTGAAATCTTTACTTAATATATACTAAACTGATCTTCTGTATATGAAGAGAATTGAAAATGAATCTTTATATGAATGGAAGGGGAGAGGGAGCGGGAAAGGGGAGGGTTGTGGGTGGGAGGGAAGTTATGGGGGGGAAAGCCATTGTAATCCATAAGGTGTACTTTGGAAATTTATATTCATTAAATAAAAGTTAAAAACAAAAAAAATAATTTCTCATTCCATATCCTTTCTCACTTAATACAAGGCTAGTTTTTGGTCTGTTTCTATATTCTCTGATTTATTTGCATGAGCCTTTTCTGTTTTATAGCTTCTTTAAGTGGCACCTTTCACCCTTTCCTTTGGCACCTGAAGATGCTCTAAACATCTGAACTGGTGATTTCTATTTTTGTTTGTGTCCTTCCTGCTTCCTTTATTTCCATCTCAGCCAATTGTTGGCCTCTTTGATCAACTGCTGCAAGTGAGGTAATGTCTCTGCATTTTTCATTCTGGAAAGTGCAACTGTATGCTCTTGAGAGTAAGCAAGGGAGAGATTCTCCACCTAGGCAGTATCTACAATTTCCTTGTGTTTTCTCTGCTGCACGTTTCAACTATTTTGTTTATATGACTTTCACTTGGTTCATAAATACTGCATACCTGTGGATACCTGAAAACATGCTAGGCACTGGAGCGATAACAATGGCTGTTGCCTTACCATCAAGCACTGATCTTATTTATTTAGGAACAGTCAACTTTTTCAGTCGTGATGTGCATAAAGGCAGCTTCAAAATCATTTTTGTCTTCTTGATTGCAGATATAATCATCCTGAATAGTTCCATGTTTAAAAATTAATGTGTATTACTTGAGATGTAACATTGAACAATCCCATAGGGTGTGAGAGAACTGACTGGATGATCCATTCAAATTTGTCTCTGAAATATCCACAGGTGGCCACATAATGGTACATAAAGTTTGTCCAATATTTCTTACACACATATTTACATTGCTTCTCGGATTTCTCATCTTTGTAAGCATCTGGAGGGCAGAGGCCAATACATCTGTATTGGTTTGTAGGAAGACTAGCTCAGAGCCGCGTCATTACATGAGATGTGAAATAACATGTCCAAGAGGTTGCTTATTCCATGGACTTCATGAATTTTCTTTGTGTATTTTAATCTGTTTTCTTGTAACAACAAAATACCTGAGACTGGGTACTTTATGAGAAAAAAAGGGGTTTCTCTTTGGCTTGTGGTTTTGGAGGCTAAACAGTACGAGTTCTGGCAGCCACATCTGGCCAGAGTCTCACGCTACATCACAACATGGCAGATGGCATTACGTGGCAGGAGCACATGGGAGAGCAAAAAGTGGCTGGTATGGAAGAATACAAACATGTAGGCTGGCCTTGCTTTATAATAACCCACTCTGTAGTAGCTAATCCAAGCTTGAGGACCCAACTCAGTCCCCTGAGTGGGGTACCAATCCCTTTTCACTGTGGTGCCCTATGACCTGATTACCTCCCACTAGGTCCCACCTCTTACAAATCTGACCACCTCTCAACACTATTACATTGGGAACCAAGCTTCTATCACATGAACCCTTGGACATAGCACTGTGCTTTCTAAGGGAAATAGTGACAGTTAAATGAAATAAAATAAAACTAAGCACAGGCTGTAAATGCTTAACCAAATTGTGGGGCAGCTTTAAACTTGGGTTGCTTACCCTCTGGTTGTTCTGTCTTAATGTATTTTCATATTCCACCCTCAACTCAAGCATGCGCTAGATATAGTTGTCTCCTCTAGTTTGCTTCCTTGGGAGCTGCCTCCCTTGCAGTGAGGTAGATGAATGGCATCCAATCATTTTCTAGTTGAGCAGAGTGACAAGCTCTGATGTGGAGCTTGTGGGTGGCTCACATCCAGGGTAGTTTCCAACTACCTTGCTTTGCAGCTGAATCTTCCAGCTCTAAGCCTTTCTGTAATTCATTTGTCTTTTTGGTTCAGAAACCTTAAAACTATCCCTTTGCGAACTCAGGGGAGTATGTGAGGTTTGATGCTTTGTTTTGGTGTTTTCCATTTTAAATGAGTTTTGGCACAGTGAATTATTTAAAAAACTACTACCCCTTTTTGTTAGAAGCTTTGCAAATGATCTCCTGATCAAATGACTTGATCTATTTCTCCAGGCCAATATACAAACAGCACTAGGCTCATCGTTCACCCAAAATGGGCCAGAGAGAGAATCTCCTTAGAGGAAAATGTTATTGATTTTGTTTAGTACAAGTGGATTTTCCAAAAGTTGCAGAAAGCATCCAACTTATCAGCAAGTGCTGAATTGGTTACAGATGTCATTCTAAAAAAAGAGAATTTGATTGCTTATTTAAAAATAAAGCAATACATCATAGCCAATCAAAATCCTCACGCTACAAAACAGTTTTTCAATTTATCCAAATGGTTTTAATCCAGAATATCCCAGGACTTTGATAAGTAACCAAGAGATTGCTCCTCAACCACATTATCACCCTCAGCCTTCTAAATCAGAAAGCATAGAAATGAACAGCAGCAGCTGGGCCAGTACATTGGCATAGCGGGTAAAGCCATTGCCTGCAGTGCCGACATCCCATATGGGTGCTGGTTCGTGTCCTGGCTGCTCCACTTCTGAACCAGCTCTCTGCTGTGGCCTGGAAAAGCAGTAGAAGATGGCTTAAGTCCCTGGGCCCCTGCACCCACTGGGAGACCCGGAATAAGCTCCTTGCTTCAGATTGGCGTAACTCTGACAGTTGCAGGCCATCTGTGGAGTGAACCAGTGGATGGAAGACCCCCACCTCCCTCTTCTCCTCTATAAAAAAAAAAAAAGAAGAAATGAATGAACGGCAGCGAAGAAAGATGCTCTGAGATAGGGACTGCCCTTGACTCCTCACATGGTCAGAATGCTTTGAACCAGAAATGGAGGTCATCAGTATTTTGAAATTCTTTTACATCAAAAGCCCTATTTTTGTTTTAAGCTTCTTAGAGTTGATGGATTCTCCTGCTTGCATGCGTGAATGCAGAAATCTGCTTTGAAAAGTGGTGTGGATTAATGAAAACACAGTATGGATGACTCTGGTGGTGGTGGGCCTTAGAACCAACTTGTGTGGAGGGATGGCTGTTTAGCAGGATGATTCGCAATTTTTCTCCAATGAAATTATCCCCCTTTCATCTCCCTCCCTGAATGCCTGCTGTGACATCTACATTTTTCCCCTCTGTAGCTTATTTCTTTGATTCAAGCATTGTTTCTCACTCCAGAAGGGTCCTTGTAAAACAGGCAGATAACTAACAGAAGCAATAAATGAAATTGTTAAGACTGTACTGCAAAGGAGTCAGTCAGATTCCCAGACCCAGGAGGGAAAGGACAGCAGCTTCAGCTCCTTGGGCCTCTGGGTGGCTGGGAGAAGTCCCTGAAAGGAAGAATGGAACACATGAAGGGAAAGAACATATTAAAATTAGTTTAATGGCTTTTGAAAAATGAGCCTGTCATGTCCACAGTTCATTGTCTTAAACTATAGGGAAGACTCTAGTGTGTGTTTGTGTGTGTGTGTGTGTGTGTTGGGGGGGGGTGCTTTTGGAAAACAGTAAAATCATAAATTTATTCTTTGAGACTGCTATTGGTGGGATTCTAGATTTGATTGTTACCAAAAATCTAAGAGATGTAGAGAATTTGAAGGGAGTGTATGTGGTATGAATAGACCACTGATACTTTCACCATTGCTCCCCTTATCAGGCAAATCCAAACAGAGCCTGAGGCAGGGGGAAGAATGATAAACTTTCAGCCTCCCACCCCCACCCCACCACAGTGTAATCCCAGTGTAATGTCCGATCATTTATTTCAACAGGGTGTAAGGAGAATAGTGTGCTCTCTACCTTTCCCTTTAGATCAAAATTAGCAGGTGTTTGCTTTAAAATGCAAAAAAAAAAAAAAAAAAAAAAAAATCTGTGTTAAGAGTTCTTTCTGGCCTTACAAGGATGGTGAAAATTAAAAAAGGTCAAAGACAATCCAAAGATTAGTGGGAAAGTACACCCCTCCCACCCCCTGCCATCTAGCAATCCCATTTACAAAGACGCCCCATGTCTTTCAAAAGAGACCCGCAAATTACCCTGGAAATCTGCCCCAAAAGGCTGGGCTGTGGATGGAGGCAGAGCCTTTGTTAGCAGGGGTTTTGTGGGGGATGGCACCACAGTGAGCACAGTTAAGCTTCACCAATTCCCTGAATGGGGGCAAGGCCAATCGTGATTTGTAAGAAGCTTGAATTTGAAAATATGTTTAAAGAAATGCCATGTTATTATTTCTAAAAACCTGCAGTCAAACTGCTGGTTGAGGTCTGAGCTCTCAGCTGCCTGGTCTCTTAAGGCCTCGAACAAACAGATAAGGACTGTAATTAGCATATTGGTCATTTGAATGCAAAGTGCACTTAGAGTGGCTCTTAAAAACCATGTGTTAGCATGCTTCCCTAGCAAGCTGTCACTTTTTTGTGTTTATGGTATTAATTTGCCTAGCAACCTGCCCCCTTTCATTTTGGACTGTAAACTTGAGCCTAGCATGCCAGAATTCGTTAAATTTTCCATATTAGCAGCTGGAATGAACAAGGTGTATATGTGTGGAGGGGCAAGGTGGGGGAAGATGGTGGACCACTTTAAAAAAATCATCATGAACCTATTTTAAACTTCTAACTGACCTTTAAAATGCATCCATTAAGTCATGTTTATTATTTACTGAATAGGGAATATTTGCTCTTAGATAATTAGTAAAAGGGGAGGGAGAAATTGTTTCCATTTCCCCTCCCTCACAAGTGACCTTATCTAGTGAATTCCAAACAACGCTGACTGTAAGGAGTTGCTGCATTATAGCAAAATAAGGATTGATTATGAGGTGCAACAGGTGCTTAATTATACGGAACAACAGCACATTAAGATCTGCATCTATTAACCACATGATCAGCCAATCCTGCATGCACACCTTAACTTTGTTTTTAAATTCACACTTGAGATCACTTAATTTGAAGTGTGACTGAGTTATGTTTGGGAGGGAGAAAAAGAGAGAGGGATGAATATAGCCCTGGTTTTACTCAACTCCTCAACATCTTCACCATTTTGCTGTGGGCATGGAAGAAAACAGCAATGTTCATTTCCAGGTTGAAGAAGTCATCTGGTAGATAGCATGGGGACTGCAGGGAAAAGCTGGGTGAAGCCTCACAGTGGACTGAATTTGAACACCTGCACCTTGAGAAAAGTCTGCAAGTCTACTCCTGGCTATGTGAAATTCAGATCCTCTAGGAAAGATGGGGAGAGATTATCCACAAAGCTATTGGAGGAAAGGCAGTCCTTAAGTAATGAAATCCCTTATGCAGTGATTCCCAGACTTTGCACATATTACAATCTGAGGAGAGTAGCACCTGAGATCAGCACCTGTGGAGATATTTGAACATCCTTATGCCTAGTTTCATGCCATTCAATTAAATCAGAATGTCTGGGGAGAGAAGCCAGGCACCATCATTTTATATAGATCACTGGGTGACTGTATGTGCAGCAAAGTTGGGAACCACTACCCTAATATTTTTTTTTTGCTTTATAAGCATTTAATTTATATTTAATCTTCCCAGTTATCCTAGGAAAGAGGTGCTATTAGATCCCCATTTCACAGATGAACAAACTGAGTTTCAGAGGAGCAAAATAAGTTGCCCCAAATCTCAAAACTCTAAAGTAATAAATCTGGGATTTGAATGTCTACAGTTTCTCTACAGAGTCTGTATGCTGAACTTCCATGCAATAAAGGCCCTCTGTGCTTTTATCCCCTTATCCAGTAGTATTCCCATATCAATACAGTGAAAATTTATTAAGAATCTGCTATGCAGATCACACAGTTGTAGTCACACTCTGTGCCTCTACATAGAGTCAAGCAAATATGGCTAACTTCTCATACTTCAGGATACCTTACAAACAACCCTGGCTTGATTATTTCATTGTTTGTTATGCTAAAGCTTAGTTAGCCAAAGATTATCAGAGACAAAACAGTAGTGGTACAAAATCCAATGTATTGGGTGGCTTAGCAATTGGGTATTCCCCAGTATTAAAGTCCATTATCAAAGCAGGTCTGGGCCAATGGAACAGAATTGAAACACCAGAAATCAATCCAAACATCTACAGCCAACTTATATTTGATCAAGGATCTAAAACTAATTCCTGGAGCAAGGACAGTCTATTCAATAAATGGTGCTGGGAAAACTGGATTTCCACGTGCAGAAGCATGAAGCAAGACCCCTACCTTACACCTTACACAAAAATCCACTCAACGTGGATTAAAGACCTAAATCTACGTCCTGACACCATTAAGTTATTAGAGAACATTGGAGAAACCCTTCAAGATATTGGCACAGGCAAAGAATTTCTGGAAAAGACCCGGGAGGCACAGACAGTCAAAGCCAAAATCAACTATTGGGATTGCATCAAATTGAGAAGTTTCTGTACTGCAAAAGAAACAGTCAGGAGAGTGAAGAGACAACCGACAGAATGGGAAAAAATATTTGCAAACTATGCAACAGATAAAGGGTTAATAACCAGAATCTACAAAGAGATCAAGAAACTCCACAAAAACAAAACCAACAACCCACTTAAGAGATGGGCCAAGGACTTCAATAGACATTTTTCAAAAGAGGAAATCCAAATGGCTAACAGGCACATGAAAAAATGTTCAAGGTCACTAGCAATCAGGGAAATGCAAATCAAAAGCACAATGAGGTTTCACCTCACCCCGGTTAGAATGGCTCACATACAGAAATCTACCAACAACAGATGCTGACGAGGATGTGGGAAAAAGGGACACTAACCCACTGTTGGTGGGAATGCAAACTGGTCAAGCCACTATGGAAATCAGTCTGGAGATTCCTCAGAAACCTGAAGATAACCCTACCATTCGACCCAGCCATCCCACTCCTTGGAATTTACCCAAAGGAGTTTAAATTGATAAACAAAAAAGCGGTCTGCACCCTAATGTTTATTGCAGCACAATTCACAATAGCCAAGACCTGGAACCAACCTAAATGCCCATCAATGGTAGACTGGATAAAGAAATTATGGGATATGTATTCTTTAGAATACTATACCGCAGTAAGAAACAACGAAATCCAGTCATTTGCAACAAAATGGAGGAATCTGGAACACATCATGCTGAGTGAAGTAAGCCAGTCCCAAAGGGACAAATACCATATGTTCTCCCTGATCGGTGACAACTGACTGAACACCAAAAAGGAAACCTCCTGAAGTGAAATGGACACTATGAGAAATGGTGACTTGATCAGCATAGCCCTGACTGCTAATGGACAACTTAATACATTATCCCTCATAGTATTTTTTTTTGTCTGTTCTACTTAATATGACTGGTTTAATTCTGTAATTATCACACAGTTATTCTTAAGTGTTGAAAATTAACTGAAATGTGATCCCTGTTAAACATAAGAGTGGGAATAAGAGAGGGAAGAGATGTATAATTTGGGGCATGCTCGGGCTGACTTGCCCCAATTGGTAGAGTTAGAAACATACCAGGGGTTTCCAATTCAATCCCATCAAGGTGGCATGTGCCAATGCCATCTCACTATTCCAAGTGATCAATTTCAGTTCACAATTGATCATAATGAAAGGACTAAGAGTCAAAGGGAGCACATACACAAGTCTAGTATCTGCTAACACTAACCGATAGAATAAATAAAGGGGAGAGTGATCCAACATGGGAAGTGAGATACTCAGCAGACTCATAGAATGGCGGATGTCCTAAATAGCACTCTGGCCTCAGAATCAGCCCTAAAGGCACTCAGATCTGGCTGAAAAGCCCATGAGAGTATTACAGGCATGGAAAGCCAAGACACTCTGGCAAAAAGATCTCTGTGAGTGAGATCCCAGTGGAAAGAACAGGTCTTCAAAGAGGGAGGTGCCTTTCTCTGAAGGGAGGAGAGAACCTCCACTTTGACTATGACCGTGTCTAAACAAGATAAGAGTCGGAGAACTCAAGGGGCTTCCATAGCCTTGGAAACTCATGACTGGTGCATAGGGAGATTACTGATGCCATAAACAGGAGTGTCAATTTGTAAAGTCAACAACAGGAGTCACTGTGCACTTACTCCTCATGTAGGATCTCTGTCCTTAATGTGCTGTACACTGAGGCTTAATGCTATAACGAGTACTCAAACAGTATATTTCACTTTGTGTTTCTATGGGGGTGCAAACGATTGAAATCTTTACTTAATGTACACTAAACTGATCTTCTGTAAAAAAAAAAAAAAGAAATTATCAATTCCCAACTTGACTCTCACTGGGATTAAACATGACAATAGGTCTGATCTGATTTCATCATCATTTAAAAAAAATCATCTATTATTTTTCACTTTATGTTTCTGTGTGGGAGCAAACTGTTGAAATCCTTACTTAAGGTATACTAAGCTGATCTTCTGTATATTAAGATAATGGAAAATGAATCTTGATGTGAATGGAAGGGGAGAGGGAGTGGGAAAGGGGAGGGTTGTGGGTGGGAGGGACGGTATGGGGGGGGAAGCCATTGTAACCCATGAGAGTCGTACTTTGGAAATTTATATTCATTAAATAAAAGATAAAAAAAAAAAAAAAAAAAGATGAACCAGAAGCCGGCGCCACGGCTCACCAGGCTAATAAAAAAAAAAAAAAAAAAAAGCAGGTCTGGGGCATCACTGGTGGGAAAGCTGTAGTTACTCAAAGGAGGTGGGGACATTGTGGCATTTTACAATTGCTGCATGACCTTGGGAGAAACAGTGTTTTCTGTTAACTTTGCAGCTGGTTTTATCTGTCTATCTTCCCAGCCTGATTAATGGCAGGGCTGCATTTTCTTCATGCAAGCTGTTTCACTCTTTCAGTCCCAAGCAAGTTTTGACTCTTTGGTCCTTTTCAGTAGAGGATGGGCCTGAGAAAAACATTTGACATTCAGATAAATTATTGATAGTTTCACTAATTTTCAGCCAAGTTTGTAGAATATTTAATGGATGAGTGCATGTCAAAACCAGAAAAATCTGAATGAGGTCTGTATTTGAATAAGTAGTGTCATACCAATGTCAATTTCCAGGGTTTTGACAAGGCACTGTGACTGTGTAAAATAAAATCAAGACAGTATATCAAGACGTTGGGGAAAAATTGGTGAAAGATACATGGAAACTCTCTGTACTATTTTTTGCAGGTACTTGTGAGCCTTAAAATAACTTCAAATTTTTTTTTAAAGTTATACAAGATGTTTACTGGGGAACAGGTTTGTGTTTATTATCTAAGACATGGTCTTCCACATACTCCAAATTTTTTTTTAAGATTTTATTTATTTATTTGGCAGGTAGAGTTACAGACAGTAAGAGAGAGAGACAGACAGAAAGGTCTTCCTTCTGTTGGTTCACTCCCCAAATGACCGCAACGGCCAGAGCTGCGCCGATCCAAAGCCAGGAGCCAGGTGCTTCCTCCTGGTCTCCCATGCGGGTGCAGGGGCCCAAGCACTTGGGCCATCCTCCACTGCTTTGCCAGGCCACAGCAGAGAGCTGGACTGGAAGAGGAACAACCGGGACTAGAACTGGCGCCAATATGGGATGCCAGCGCCGCAGGTTGAGGATTAACATAGTGTGCCACGGCGCCGGCCCCCTCCAAAATTGTTTTTACCAATGTTCTCTTATATGTCCCTAGATTTGAATCTTGTATATAATAGTGATGTCAGTGGATTACTCAACTTCCAGGTCTACCAGGTCCAGATCCCTGTGGGATTGAAAATATGGGACCAGTTTTTTCATCCACAAGATGCCATTTGAGTAGAGTCTGGAAATATATATTAAATATCACCAGCATGGAAAGGAGGATAAAAGTTGTAAGAAAAAGGGAAGAGCAGGAGGAAAGGCACAGAAGTGTGAAGTTCAAGGCATAACAGGGAAAATAAGAGTTCAGCTGGGCTGAAGCTAGGTGTATAAGGGACAAGTGGTGAGAGAAGAACCTGGAAAGATGAGTTGGAGCTGGGGAGTGACAGACTGGATGCGATTCTCCTCTCTGAAATGTGGGGCTTTGGACTTCCCTTGTAGTACTTACAACATCAGTCCTGTAACACAGTTACCTGAGTGCATAACATCCTTCCCTTTCAATACAGAGAGAGGAGAGCCACATCCAGAATCCAAATTCCTTGAGATGGTTCAAGTTCGGGCTCATCTGTGTAGCCACCTTTGTAGCACCTAGCTGTATGTCTTGCACTTGGTGGGTGATCAACAAATTTGTTCTAACTAACGCATTACAAAGCTGCAGCTAATATTTCCCCCTCAAGAATGCCTGGGGCCCCAAGATAATGTAGGAAAATGAAAGAGGCAGGCAGAAAAGCACACAACCCATGTCCTCAAGCTCTGTTTGTGTTTGGCTTTGGTGACTGTGTGTCACCACACCTTACCATGTTTGACACATGCCTTCCTTGCCCTGAACTGTGCCTGTGATGGCTCTTTCTGGAGAGATATCATGTGCCTTGCCCTAATAAATGCGCCATTCTACTCACACTCCCCTCTTTTTAGATTTACTGGAAGGTTGCAGAGATACCTCACTTCTTCACCACCTGCACCTCAGGTGTCTGAATTTTAGCAAAACCATGGGTTCAGGAACAACCTGGCAGTAGTAGGTAAGGAACTCCTCACGAAGGATGCTGTCTCCAGAATTTGGGTGACATACTCATCTGAGTTGTCTGCAGGGATCTCCACCATTAGCCAGTTGGTGATTTTTCCCCTCTTTTACCTCCTTAGAGGAATGTTCTATTGCTCATCATTTTAGATGGTTGGGTGTGGGGATCAGGGCACTTTTGTTCCTGACAACCTCATTGTGTGGTTAGCAGGAGCAGACACTGCCCAGGTTGTCACGACAACCAGCAATGATTCAAAGCTTCCCTGAAAGGTCTGTATCTCTGGCAAATAATCAGCCTGTAGCGCTCAGCAGATGCTGAACTAAGCAGCCAATCACAGGTGAGCTGGGGAAGCATGACATCATAGTCCAGCCGGTCCAAAATAATAATAATAAGAAGAAGAATACAATTTGTTTTTTTATTTCCCTGGTTGGTTCTTTGTCCCCTGGATTTTGTCCTCCACTTTCTCTTTCTCTTCTTTTTTTCTAGTAAAATGGGGAGAACAATGATGCCAACTTTCCAAATTTAATTCACTCTTCAGTTTGACTTAGGTTCCAGCAGTGCAGTGATTGGGAATATGTGGGGGAAGGAATGTATAATGCGATCCACTTGGGAGAAAATCAAACAGAGCATCAGCTCAATTAAATAATGTGGTTTGATATGTAGGACTGTGGTGAAAGCAGGGCTAATTAAAACCAAGTCAGAGGAGAGGAACTTCCTAATTCTCTTATTAATTCACTCAGAGCCACCTGGATTTAATTGTCTTCTGTTTTCTCTTTTCTAACTCCCTGGTGGAAGGCAAGAGGGCAGAAGCTGTGGGCTTCAGAAAGTTCCTAGATTCTGTAGGGCAAGTCTCTAATGGGGGCTAATTATAGTGAAGGAAGGTTGGGAGAGATGCTCCATTCCCAAGCTCCCACCATTTAGGAAGTGTATGTAAATAGAGACAAATCAAGTCTGTTAAGGAGGTATGCAGCTCTGAAATATGTTAAGTCCACTTTTGTTCCATTTGCCACTTGCATGCATACAGTAGTCTAGTGAGATAGGCAATGCAAGTTTGACAGAGGAGAAAACTAAGGTCCAGGGGAATTCCAGTCTTTCTCTCAAGATTTTTGCTCCAGAGGCTAGACTAAAACTTGACTCTCCTGATTCCCTGGCCAGAACTTTGAGGCCGCAAGAGAATGGTGGTTTCCTAGCCACAGCTCTCTTCTTGCCACAGTCTTTGGTTTCAGGAACCTAGCAGGAGACCTTTTGACATCATTAAGGCTCCTTTTCTGTTAAATGTCTAGCACACAACACACAATGCTGTCTGCCACGAGAAAGCTCCAGCCCCTAATGACGGGAGTGGGAAAGTAGGAGGGAAGGGGCTTACTAGAACCAGACTGTAGTGATGGCAACAGGCCATAAGGAGCAGGCCATAAGTGAAGGAGGAGTGGGAGTGGTGCTTCTAGCCAATGCCCATGCACCAGCAGCCAAGCTATATCTTTCTGTACTCAACAAGGGCGGGATTTTTTTAGGTTTTTTTTTTTTTTTTTTTTTTTTTTTTTTTTTTTTTTTTTTTACAGGCAGAGTTAGACAGTGAGAGAGAGACAGAGAGAAAGTCTTCCTTCCGTTGGTTCACCCCCAAATGGCCACTATGGCCGGCGCACTGTGCCGATTGAAATCCAGGAGCCAGGTGCTTCCTCCTGGTCTCCCATGCAGGTGCAGGGCCCAAACACCTGGGCCATCCTCCACTCTACTCCCGGGCCACAGCAGAGAGCTGGACTGGAAGAAGAGCAACCAGGACAGAACCGGCACCCCAAGCGGGACTAGAACCCGGAGTGCCGGCGCTGCAGGCAGAGGATTAGCCTAGTGAGCCGCGGCGCTGGCTGGGATTTTTTTTTAAGTGCAGCTGCCATTGCAAAAGATGGAAAGAGTGAGAATCACATAGATCTGAAATCTACAACTAGGAGCCATTTCTGGCTATGGGGCTTGAGAGAGAAGGAAAAAGAGAGTCAGCAAACCCGGGATGCTTCTGTCCAATGGCACCTAACTACCCAGCATCCAGCACCTGCATAAGCCTGGCTCAGCTCAGCCTGGCACACCTTAGCCTTGATTGCTATCTTTGAACCACTGAGCTGGCATTCAGACCTCTTTCAGGACAGCAGAGGTGCTCTGTTTGTTTTTGTCTTAACCCAAAGAAGTATCTGCTTTCTTTTTTCAAAAACCACTTTATGTGTTTATTTGAAAGGCAAGTTACACACATAGGCACACACATACACAAACATAGAATGAAAAAAAGAGAGAGGGAGAGAGGGAGAGAGGGAGAGAGAGCAAGAGTGAGAGTGTGAGAGAGAGATATTTTCCATCCACTAGTTCACTCCCCAGATGGTTGCAATGGCCAGGAGTGGGCCAGCCAGAAGCCAGGATCCTGGAACTGCATCTAGGTCTCCCACATGGGTACATGAGCCCAGGCACTTAGTTCATTTCCCACTGGTTTCCCAGGTACATTAACAAGGAGCTGGATTGGAAGTGGAGCAGCCAGGACTCAAATCAGCACCCGTATGGGATGCTGGCATCACAGGCAGTGGGTTTACCTCCTGTGCCACAACACCAGCCCTGTATATTTCTCTTTCTAATAATGTTTCCCATAAGCAGAATATAGTATGTGCTTGTTGTAAAAAAGGAAATAAAGAAGTCTAGATGCTCCTCAACTTATGGTTGGATTACATCTTGATAAGCTCATACTAAATTGAAATATCCTAAGTCAAAAATGTATTTAATTTCCTTAACCTACTGGTCACCCTGACTTCACAACATTGCCAACTGTGGAGCATCAAAGGTTTCCCCTTTAGACCACTGTGTGACTGGGAGCTGCTCTTGCTGCCACTGCCTAGCTTCCCATCACTGGAGAGCATTGTACTGCATAGTGGTTCCCCAAGAAAAGCTCAAAATTCCAAATCTGAAGTACAGCTTCTACAGATTGTGTGTCACTTTCTCGTCAATGAAAATATGACAAATTGTTAAGGTGAATCATTGTGATTGAGGGACCTCTGTATATAAAGAGAACAGTTAATACCTCTCATCCCACACACATATTCATGGGTCTTTTCTCCCTCCATTTATTCCCATAATTACCCTAACAGTTTGATGTGTATAAATTGAAGCTCAAACACATACACACACACAATATTTTTGACAAAAATAGATCATAGTACACATGCTGTTCTGTAAATTTTTTTCACTCAAAAAATGTGTCGATATGTGTTTCTATTCAGAGATATAGTATTTTTAGCTGATATGTAATATTCTGAAGTATATAAATACCATCATTTCTTTAATAATTTGGAATTTGATAGATACGTCTATGATCTTAATGGTGGTGATAGTTTCATGAATGTATACTTATCCCCACACTCATGATGTCATATACATTAAATATATACAACAATGTAGTTTGTAAGAAACAGCAATGCTATTATTGAGGGACATTTAAGCTAGTCTTTATATAAACTATTTCATTCTTATGTGAGATTCACCAATGAACATATTTGAACACATTTTGGCATGTTTTGATGAGTTTATTCATAGGCAAATTCCTTAGTTGGAATTGCTGGGACAAGCCTCCTATGTATTTTAATAGTTAATGAGAATTACCCATCTCTCTTCCCCAGAGTATGCGCCCTTTTAGCACTCCCATCAATGGTAAATCAGTGAGCAATGATTCTTTTATCCAGGATGTGACCAGGACCATTTGAAGATATTCATTTTGGTGTGCTTCTGTTGCCACAAGCCCAATTCCAGAGTCTCTCACTTCTCCTGTGAATCAGGGGCCAGTTGGGTTGGTGGGACTCAAAGGGGAACTATGACTCAAGTTGCCATATAAGTGGTAAAAAGAACACAGAACTGAGAGTGGTAGACCTGGTTTCTAGGATCATCTCTAAGAGGCATGGAGCAGGTAAGTTCAAACCCATGGGCCTCCATTCTCTCATCTATGAAATGCAGATCAGAATAATTCCTACAGTAAACTGTGGTGGTGGTGGCTGTTATGAAGATCAAATGGGGAGATAAAATAGTGATTTGTACTCAGAGAAGTAGGATACACATGCCCAGAGGTTATTATGGTAGTGTTATTATGTCCTTAAGTCGATGAGCTCCCAGAGGAGCATAGGATGGTGGAAGTTGAGTAGAACAAATTACACACATGAAATCTTGAAGCTATTTCTTTTTTATTTTTTTTATAAACTAGAAGTCAGATTGTGACAAATACTCTTTTTTTTTTTTTTGACAGGCAGAGTGGATAGTGAGAGAGAGACAGAGAGAAAGGTCTTCCTTTTGCCGTTGGTTCACCCTCCAATGGCCGCCACGGCTGGCGCGCTGTGGCTGGCACACCGCACTGATCCGAAGGCAGGAGCCAGGTACTTCTCCTGGTCTCCCATGGGGTGCAGGGCCCAAGCACTTGGGCCATCCTCCACTGCCTTCCCTGGCCACAGCAGAGAGCTGGCCTGGAAGAGGGGCAACCGGGAAAGAATCCGGCGCCCCGACCGGGACTAGAACCTGGTGTGCCGGTGCTGCTAGGTGGAGGATTAGCCTATTGAGCAGCGGCGCCGGCCTATTTCAACCTAGAATCTCTTCCATGAAAGTTCCCATGCAGTTGCCCTACATTCTTGGAGAAAAAAAAAACCACGATGATAGTAAAGACTGCTTTTTGGTATCAAGTATAATATAGGTTATCACCCTTTCTCAGGAAGATGCAAGTCTTTTGTGCAAAGCTTCAGCATGCATTCTGTCCTCTTTCTATGATATCACTATGCTTTAATTTGTCAAGCACCTAATAGAATTTTGGCATTATGCTAGTTTCTATAATCATCAGGAGAGAGGAAATACACACACGGAACATTTAAATAACCATATACGCTGACTGCATAAATAGCTCTGAGTTATAGCTGAGATATATAGGAGCTTTAGAGTGAAATCAAATACCTCTTAATTACAATTTAAATCAATAGCCTCGAAGACTCAGGCTAAATTGTTGCCCAGGAAAATCCAGTTATATATTTGTATTACTTTTTTAAAAAACTTTCCTTGTTGGAAATAACCCAAACAACATTTTACAAATCAGAGATGTTAACATTAAGTAATTACATTCATTTAGATCAATGATGTTTTTAGGTTACTTTTACCATGATGTTAAAAAAAATCAATATGATGTGGATTTTTTTTTTACCTCCAAAGTTAATTAAAAAGATATCTGTAAAATCATCAGAAGCAGAACCATACCAATTTCAACCTGTTAATCAAGGATTGGAGAGGGAGGGTGCAAGGCATTTTTGCATTAGAAGACAAACACCATGCCACCCACGTGGGAGACCCAGACTAAGTTCTAGTTTCCTGGCTTCTGCCTGGCCCAGCCCTGGCTGTTGGTGGCATTTGTGGAGTGAACGAACTAGTGGATGAAAGCACACTTGCTCTCTGTCTCCGTCTGTCTCTCTCCCTCTCTTTTATCTCTCCCTCTGTCACTCTGCATTTTAAGTAAATAAATAAATCTTTTTGTTAAACAAAAGGTTTGTGGAAAACTGAATTAAAAGATAATTTTTTAAAAATCAATCTTGTTTAGTAGGCTTTATTAAAGCAAGTATGCGTTTTTATAATTTTACTTTATAATTTCTTATCTCCTACAGAGGTTTCTGCATTTTTGATTAACACGTAATAATTATATATCTATATTTATGGGCATGCAGTGTGATATATAAAGATATTTATATAATGTGTGCTGATGAAATCACAGTAATTAGCATTTCATCTCATCATTTCTTTATGTTTGGAGCTTTCGAGCTTCTCTCTCCTAGTTCTTCATTAATATACAATAGGTTATTGTGAACTACAGTCACCCTACTGTGCTGTGCAACACGTTAACGCATTGCTTCCTCCTGTGTTTAGATACCCATTATCCAACTTCCTTCTATCCACCCCCCCACCCTGCCCTTTTCCCAACTTCTAGTAATCACTGTTCTACATTCAGTTCACTATTTTGGTCTGGCCTTCCCCATATGAAAGACAACATGTGGTATTTGTCTGTGTCTTAGCTAATTTCACTTAACACAGTGTCCTCCAGTTCTATCAATTTTGCTGCAAATAACAAGATCTCATTTCTCTTTCATGGCTGAATAATATTCTGTTGTGTATATATACCACAGTTTATTTATCCATTCATCTGTTAAGAGGTACCTAGGTTGATTCCATATTTTGGCTATTGTGAATAGTCCTGCAGTGAATATGGAAGTGTGGTTACCTCTTTGATATCTGATTTCATTTACTTTAGATATATACCCAGAAGTGCGATGGCTTGATCCTATGTTAGATCTATCTCTAGTTTTTTGAGAGACCTCTATACCTCTCTCCATAATGGTTGTACTGGTTTAGAATCCCACCAAAAATGTATAAAAGTTCCCTTTTCTCCACATCCTCACTGGCATTTGTTGTTTTTGCTCTTTCTTAATAAAAGTCATTCTAGTTGGGGCGAGATTACTTCATTGTGGTTTTGATTTGCATTTCCTGGATGGTTAACGATGCTGAGCATTTTATCATATATTTGTTGTATTTCTTATTTCGAGAAATCTCTAGTCAGATCATTTACTCACTTTTTAATTGGTTTGTTTCATTGTTATTAAGTGTCTTGAATTTCCTATATATACTGGATATCAATTGTTCTTCAAATAAAGTTTACAAATACTTTCCTCAATGTGTAGGCTGTCTCTTGTAAGTGTTTTAACAAAATCAGTAGCGTAGAACCATATTTGATTCTTAGCAGGAATATATGGTGTCATGTTAGAAAAAACATGGGCTTTGGACTTAGGGAGACTTAGATACAAATCCCATCTCTGCCACTTTCTACAATGTTTATGTAATACTTATGTATGCATAAATATATATTTTAATTAAGGAAAATAAAATGTGCTAATTGACCCATTAAAAACAGTCTAGATTATATCAGTTCACTTAGTCTTTGCCTCTCTCTTTCCTGTTTTGTCACAGATCGAGTTGGGTTTCTAAAAAGATTTATTTATTTATTTGAAAGGCAGCATGAGAGAAAGAGAGAGAGAGAAAGAGAGATGTCGCATCTACTGATTCACTCCACAAATGGCCACAAGGAGCCTGGAACTCCATCTGGGTCTCCCATGTGGGTGACAGGGTCCCAAGCACTTGGGCCATCTTCCACTACTTTCCCAGGCACATTAGTAGGGAACTGGACTGGAAGTGGAACAGCTGTGACTCAAGCCGGTGCCCATATGGGATGGCAGTATCACAAGCCATGGCCTAACCCGCTGTGCCATAATGCCAGCCCTGGCCATTGCTCTTTTTTTCAGTTCTCTGTATCATCAGAATTTAAAATGAATTAGTCCAAGGGAAGCATCCCATTCTTCATTTGCCTGGGATGTTCTTTTTTGGTGGATCTGGGGATCTATTATAAGACTTTTCTTAAAGATCTCTGGGCAGATATTTTATTTCACTCTTGGTCTTGGAATTTGTTTTGCTGGCATGACAGAGAAATGATTGCTGGATGCTACGTAGTGTTGAGAAAATTGAATAAAAGTGCATGAGGAAGGGTCATTACCCATTTTGACCATTCAAGTATGTGAGGATATATTTGTCTTTATTAAAGTTTCAAAGTGGAGAGGAAAATCATCCATAGTCTTACTGATTGAAGCAATTTTATGATTATTTTCTGAAGGCATATTTTACACTGTTATAATCTGAATGGCTTACTCTTTGTTTTACTTAACTTTTTTCTTTAATGACAATCTACTCTTTCCTTCCAGGGATTTACCACAATTTACATAATATAGCCAAATCCTGGGGAGTATGGATTTTGAAGTAGCAAAGGATGATTTGATATTTTAGAAGGCTTTTGGGCAATACTATTTTTTTCTAAAAAATTCTAAAATACATTTGAACTGTGCCCTAAAAAGAAGAGAAGCCATTGAAGATTTGGGGGGAAAGGATGGACATGGAGAATCCCGTTTTAGTGAAAAAAAAAAAAAAGCATACATAAGGTGTATACAATCACGTTCATCAAAGTATGCACAGATTAATTCTTTTTTTTTTGGTTTGTTTTTGTGTAATGCTCTGTTTTGAAACGTGCTGCGTTTCCTGTGCAGAATAGCATCTTCCCTATGCAGATTTGCCTTCTCTGAACCCCACTGCTGAGTCTGCTTCTTGGAGTTTTCTGTGCACTCTAGAGACTCCACCAACGTCACCTGCTTGCCTGACAGGTGGTGTCCCAAATCCAAACCATTTCCCCCTTAGCAAGTATGCCCCTGTAGCTGGATAGATTTCCTGCTCTGAAAATTTATCAGAGAGCCCAGTCTTCCTAAGGGGGCAGTTAAGGAAAACACATAAATGCCCCCACCCCTTCTCTAGTCCCGTGCTCCTCATTCTTGACGGCCCCACCTCCGTCTAGACAACCCTGACTGTGTAGAAGTTTCCATCTCCTTTCCCCTTCCCTCTCCTTTCCCCTCCCCTTCAGTTTTCCCCCCTCCCAGGCGCTTCCTGCCTGGAAACAAAAGATTGGTCCCCAGTAGCCCACTCAGGGCGATTTTAGTTTTATGCTCACCATCTGATTGGCCTAGGTACGGTGCAGAGCCCGGGTGACGTCATAGCAGACAAGGGCTAGGGAGCGGTTGCCGAGCAGGAGCCCTACCGCGGGCGGGCAGCTGTGGCCGCGAGCAGCCTGGGATCGCGCACCGCGGGGCCGCAGCTTCTCCCTGCCTGGAGCCAGTGTGCGGGGGTGGGATTAGAGCCGGGCTGAGCGGGCTGGGCCCGGGGCTGCGGCTGCGGCCGCGGGGCTGCGGCTCCCCAGCCCCGGCTGCAGGAGCGCTCGGAGGTAGAGGAAAGGTCTTGACGGGGTGGCTGAACCGTGGCAGGTAAATCCCGCGAGTCCCGGCTCCCGGGCTGGTTCGGGGGAGGGGGGACGGCTGGCGCCTCTGCGAAAATGCTGGGCAGATGTTCTGCCTTGCCAGGCCCCCTCACGCTACCGCGGAGCCCTCGCCTCGAGTCTCCTACATGGCTCCCCGGGAGCCCTGAGACCAAGAGCGCACTTTGCATGATCCTGGTTCGTGAACGCGGACAAGTGGGTGTGTCCGGGCCGTTCCCGGAGGGCCTGGGCTTCTTCGCTTGGGCAAACCCTAGACTCGCTTAATGGGGCCTGGGCCGCTTGAGGCAGAATCAGCTCTGAAAGCTACGTCAGCCTGTAAGTCTTTACCTTCTTCCCGCACCCCCTCCCCAGCCACAGTAGCCGTGACAGCAGCCACCCCCCATCCCCGGGAAGGGGAGGGGGTGTGGCCGCGCTCCAGCCAAGTCCACGGCTGAAGAGCCCTACTGGAGCCAACAGAACAGAAAAAGTGACGATTTTTTGAAACGCGTGCCTTTGCCCCTAGCTTTTATTTTTCTTTATCCCTATCCCCCTTTTTTTTGGTGGGGGGATGGTAATGACATGAGGACTCTTTTTTTTTCTCCTGTGGGAACTGAAGTGATGCAATAAATGGCCCTAGAAACCAAGGGTCCCTCCGTTGGCCTCCTCTGTCTTTGTCTGGGGAGCGAGGTCATTGGGTGCACTATCTCCACCGCCCCCCTCAGTTTCTGAACTGGCTCTGACAAGATTGCTGCCGCACTTCGGGGCCAACTGAACATTTTCGATTCTGACTCTGACAGTTTTCTCTTCCCTCTGTGTTGTTTAAGGGGTGAAGTGGCAGTATCCATGGGGAGGATAGTTTTCCTGAGGAGGGAGCCACAGGGCCCACTTGTCTTTCACTCCCCACCCCCCAAACCCACCTTCCAGAATCCAGTTCCAGATTCTGGACTTGAGGGTTCTGGACTGTGGTCTGTAGAAGAGAAGGAGAGAAGGGTGAGTGGCTTGGCTTTGGGAAGCATGATGGGGGCGGTTGTACTGCAATTTGTTTTTAAATGGCTTTCAGCAGGGAAGACTTTAGCCATGTTAGTCTTGCTCCCCTCATGGTTTTGCAGACTCAAATCCAGGCCAACTGGATGACTGAGGTGTTGGAACAGAAGGAGGCCCATTCCTGTTGGTGAAAACACTGTGGCCCAGTTCTGGGATGAGCATGGTATAAAGGTCAGTGCGGTTTTCACTAGGCTATTTGCAACGTCATAATTGGGCAGGATCCGTGATCTGGTACTTGAATTGCCCAGTCAGGGGCATCTTTGGGCAAAAGGGCTGAATATGGTAATGGGTGGTAAATTGGTTGGGGCTTGGAGACAGCCACATAAACCTCGGTTTCTGGACCCCAAATATCAGACCCCTCCATTTTCATGCAAGAAGCAAGATGCAAAGACACTGGGAGGTATGCTGGGTAAAAGTCGACAGCTGAGAATCCCAAGGCCAGCAAGACCTTGAGGATGTCAAGGAGCATATCCTCCAGGCCTTCGGACAAGCAAGTAGACCTTGGAGGAGAGACCTGAACAGAGACAGGAGACTCCTGTGCAATGGGAATACAGGCAAGGGAGCATAACATCCTAGGAACATAGTCACCAGCTGACCATCCCTGTATGGTACAGAATTTCCTGGTCATAGATCCAAGTAGTTTACAGAGCAAACATGTTTGCTGAGGTCTTGGGGGAAGGTGGGTTGTTGCTGTGACAGGTGAGGGGGATGAGGAATAAATGCAGGGATGGGGAGGCGGTGCCATCAGAGATTGTAATACAAGGTCAGAGGCGAAGTTACTAATGAGGTCAAAGCCCCCCCAAAAAAAATCAAATTTAGAAATCATATGGAGTAAGTGGGATCAGATGGGGTAGGTAGGATAAGTTGCAGTAGGGACAAGAAAAGCCAGAGAGACATGTATGTAAAGCCATCATCTTCCCATAAAGCCCAAAGCCCTGATTTCCCTGATGAGATGAGCACATTTTGATGATTGAGGCAGCTGTGGTTGGGCCAAGAATGAGAACTAGCTGTTGAGGGAATCCATAGCCTTCCCACTGGCCTAAGCAAGGGAAAGAAAAGCAACTTGATGTGCAGCCACTTCCTCCTGGATAAGGAGATGAGCTGGTGGAGGGCAGAGCCCCAAATGGGAGTGGGAGACCCGTGACTCTGGCCTAGGCAGATTGATGGCTTTAATTTTACATGGGTTTGCTAAGGTGAATTGAAATGCCCCTCCTGAAAAAAAAAAAAATCAAAATAGCCGTCCTCGGGGGCCAGCGGGACCCTGTGTACGGGAGGTGGCAGAAAACCCCTACCCTGGAAGGTAAGTGCAGTTCTCTGTCTGGGCATCTAGGGAGCAGTTTAAGTCTCAGCTGTACTGCTGGCTTGCTGACCTCCCACCCCCACCTGCTTGGGACTAGGCGGTTCCCTCTGCAGGACCTAGGTGGACTCTCCTGCCAACTCGGCACTACACAGCTTTTCCAGTAGGGGGCAGGAATGAACTTGACGAGGGACGCGAGTCCTCCATTTCAGGTGTGATGCCCAAGCCTCAGACCAATTAACAGCCATACATTTAAACTCTGATTTCGGGGTACTGGAGAACCAGATGAACCTCCGGGTTTAGCAGTCTGTTCAGTCTGTTTCTTTTCCTCCCAGAAATGCGTCGCTTCCTACCCTACTCTGCAGCTATGGAAGGAATTTGCATTTACATAGGCGATGATTACTTGAGTCACTAATATACACAGCCTAACTGGAGTTTAATTGGAAATGTTAATCAATGCAATAGATCCGTGACTGATTTGCACATTCGGTCAATTATCTGCAAGTTGGGGTAATCCACACTGCACTCAGGGGATGCAATGAGGGGCAAAATGGTGCTCTTGCAGCTGAGTCTAGGGGTTGAGAAGCAAAATGGGGGGGATAGATCATGAAGACTGGAAAAGAAATGAACAATTTAGAGAGAGGAAATCATTACAGAGGTGTAGTTGCAGAGAGGCTTACTTGCTGAGATGGAATGGAACAGTCTTAGAACCCATTCAGTACAGGGGGATGCTGGGGTTTTTCTGTGTAATGGAAAGGGGCTGGATTTGTAGAAACGAATTTTTAGGGGGCTAGAGGACTGGGAACTAGGGTAGAACAATCCCTGAGAAGTCAGAAGTCAGGCATTTTGATTTGCGTGCGTCGGTCCCTCTCTGGCCTTGATTTTCTTGGTTTTCAAAGGATGGACTAGGAACAGATGGCCTCTAAGATGGTAGTGACCTTTTAGGAAGTTGATCCATTTATTCTTGGTAGTGAAAATAGGTCCACCAAAGTACAACCTTCTCCCCTCCAACAAATCTTCCTTTATTTTATATTCCCTTTTGTATGCCCACTAATTTGGAGATGTGGTGGTGGTGGAGGGGGAGAGGAAGGAGAACAATATAAAACTATCTACCCCAGAGCCATTACACACATGTCATCCCTTTCAGCACTGTGGCTTTTATTTCATGTAATGGGAACTGGGGTAAAAAGAGAAGTCCAAGTTGACAGTCTTCTAAGGACCCAAGGGATAACCAAGTCCCTGAAAAGATCTCTCTGTGTGTGTATGTATGTGTGTGCATGCATGCATGCATATCTTGTACATTCCGAGGGAATGAGGTGGTGGTAGATATTCACCAGCAGCCCTTACTCCCTAATTCAGTCTCAAAAGTGGAAGGACATGGGGTGAAGGTGAAGGGAAAGCCTGGCTTTGGATATATTTTCCTTTGAGTCTTTCTACCCCATCTGCCCCTGAGCCCAGTAGACTCTGAAATTCTGCACCCTAAGGAGGCACTAGGCCAAACCGTCATCACAATAGTGCCCTCTAGCGACCACAATAGGGATACCTTTGACAGAGCCATTTGCGTATCCCATGGCCCAGCCTGAGTGCCATGCCCTTGTACAGCTGATTCTCCCTGTGGAGAAGCGCTCCAGTCCTTCCATCCAGATTGAAGGAAAAATTCACACAACTTCTGCTTCCTTCAAGTCCTTATCACATAAGGGCAGGTTCAGAGAGGAAGCCATCCCTTCACCCTAGGATCATTTTCTCCTTTGGATCTGAAAAAGATTCTTCAACTCCTTTTCCAGACATCTTTAGTGCTGGGCAAGGCACTTGCCATGAGAAGGCTCTGTGGTAGGGAGAATAGTTGTCCACAGCTTCCCTATACCTCCACCCCAAGAGGCCAGCCCTAGTCCCCAGACAGTGATTATGAGAGAAAGCTGGGGTGCAAAAAGGTGACAGGTGGCAGGGAGTGGGATTGGGTGTGTACAAGATGTCTACACTGATCGTTGTCCCAATCTGCATTAAGAGGCTGAGGGGCAGGTGCGCAACATGGCAGTATAGACGCACAACGTGATACAGGCACATAATGCAGCATTGTTTCCCACCCTTATGGGTGGATACTGCCTCCCCAGCCAGCCTTCAGCCTCAGGGATAGGCAGGGGACTTCTTGAGCTTATTCTTCTTCTGGTGTCCTCTAAAAGCTCCACCCCTCTCTGGGGCTTTGGCAGCCCTTGCTCCTCTCCTCCCCACCACCCTCTGGAAGGGTGAGCTCATGCAGTGAGGGATGGGGGTGGGTACACCACTCAGTGGCGCAGTGGGTGGGATCTGGAAAGGCTGCTTCAAGTGTGCGTGTGGGAAGCACATAGGGAATGCCAGGGACACTGGGGGACAGACGTGTCTTGGAATCTTGCCCAAGAGCAAGAGGCACACCCAGGGTATGGCTTAGTGTTTTATTCAAGAAGGGGGAATTGGAGACCACACAGCTATTCTTGGCTCCCTAAGGTTTCAATTTTGTTATCTGCACCTTTTTAATATCTATCCATCCCTCTTTTTGGATGAGGACCCTGTGCATTCTGGCATGCATGCGAGCTAGTGAAACAGGTCCACCTGGATACTGCCATATTGGGAATTACTGCTTTTCTTTGAGGATAAACACCATGGAAAGAGGAGGAGGGCAGCCAAGTAGGAAGGATTACAGATTTTGGGGTCCCACAAAGGGAGGCTCAGCCTCCGCCCTTGTGAGCCTCAAGTGATTGTGGGAAAAGGTAGCAAATGGAGGGTTTAAAGAGACTCTGTGTCCTTCCTAGTTAGCCAAGGAAAACTCCATAGGGAGCGTAGGGTTACTAATCACCAAACTACCACCAACAAACTGTATATTCAGCCTAAGAAGTCTGGGGAAGACTGTGGAAGACATCCCTGTGGTAAGGATAGGAGGAAGGTAGAGGTAGAGTCCAATTATGACTAGAGGTGGAAACCCTCAGCAGCTGTGAGACGACAGCAAAATAGGGGACCTCAGGAGTGCTATTGCTTGGGAGGCAGACATGTGTCCCTCCTTCTTGGTGCAAGGGGTTGGTGGGAGGGGGCATGCAAATGGAGGTGGAGACTTCGACTTGAGGGATAAAAGGAACTGAATTGCAGTGCCAGGTCATCAGGAAGCTCCCATAATCTCAGTCCACCTACATTGCCACCCACCGCTGTTTCCTCTTATACTGGACCCTGCTGCCTCCTGTAATTATGTAAAATTCTCCCAGATTAGGTGGGTCCTGCAAATATTTCCCATCTTCTTTGATTTTGTCCTCCCCATACATGTCCAAAACAACTAGGGTAGGTCTTTTTCACCCCACAGCCAGCAGGCTAACAGTGGGAGAAATGGCGAAGAGCAGTTCTCAGCTTGAAATTCCTGTCTCTCAATTCCAACTTTAGTGCCCTTTCTGGAATCCTGCTCATCATTGTTTTTTTTTTTTTTTCTATCCTTCTCTGGCCTCCTTCAGGGGTTTTCTGAAACTCACTATAGTGTGTGTGTGTGTGTGTGTGTGTGTATATGTGTGTATGTGATGTTGGGCAGGGGGTTGGATGAGGGAGTAGTAGCAGGTGAGGAAAGAGGTTTCCTCTCCCCACGATGCTTCTCTTGGCAGGTTTCCCCCAAGAAAGAGCAGCTGAGTCCTTGCATCTTGTGGCAGCTGGTGTGCCCAGCACAGAGTCCATCAGAGCTGAAGCCAGCCCGGCCCTTGCTCATGGCCAACACCCACCTGTGCTGAGGTCCTGCAGCTGTGGCGGTGTGAGGTGAGTAATGAATGCCAGGGCAGGGAGTTAGGAATCGCTAACTTCAGGTAAATGCTGCCTTTCCACCAGAGTTCTTGACATCAAAACTCTGCTTAGGCCTCACCAGCAAGGCCCCAAGGCATAGCCCCTTCATTCTAGTGCATTTTGCTCAGTAAAGATGCCCTTGGTCTCTTGATTCCCCATCTCTAATTATGGGAATAACAGCCTTGACCTACATCTTGGGGTGAGGAGGAAAAACAACGTAACAATCATTGCCAAGTCCTTTGCAAATGTCAAGCACCATCTAAGAGCTTCAGTGTAACACAGACATGCTTCCCATCAAGCTGTCATTTCCTTTTCTCCTCCTTTCCTGATGTCTAAGTGGCATTTCAACCACATGCCACAAATTCACCAATCAGTTCCTGTGATTTCTACTGCCCTATAAAATTTTCCTCCCTATTCAAAGTGTACTCGTACCCCACCCATCTCTGCCTCTGGGCCTAGCAGGCTTAGTTTTAGCCCTCTGGAACCTTCCTTCTACTAGCTTTCCAATAGCGCTTCCTCTACCAGCTCCCTGATAGCACTTGGGTCTTTAGTATGGCAGCACTTGGTTCTCTACTGACTTCAATAAGTCTCACAAAGTTTCTGGATTATTCATCTGGGCAGATAAACTAGACTGTAAGCACTTCATGGGCAAGGACTAGAACTGACAAGTCTCTAGTCTCCAGTCTCCTTTATACATGCCTGACAGTTTACTGGCAGCTTTGCACGTTTGGCCTTTCCCTCTTCCTCTGCACTTCTCTCAGTTTTCTCAAAGTCTGTCTCTCGAATTGTCTACAGGTCTCTTTGTCTGCCTCCAAGGCAGTCATTATAACTTCTTTGGTCGGCTTCTCTTTCTGGCCTTCTGTTGCTATACTCTGTACTTCAGCTACCTGTATGTAGCTTGCTATCTCCCTGTTCCCCTGTCTCTTTGTAAGCTATTTGGACATCTCTCCTGCTGCTCAAGTTAAAAAAAAAAAAAGAACAATCAAAATAAAAAAAAAAACTACCAAGAAAAACCAACTAAACAAAAGCAAACAAGGAATATGCGATGCAGTTCCTTCTCATACTGAGTGGGCATTGGGCCTATAGTACAAGGTAAAACTGCAGCTCAGCAGCAGGTGCTTCTGTTATGCCTTCTCATGAAAGGGAAGCTCCAGAGTTTTGGCCATGGAATTGAAGGTATGAAATTACAACCTTACTGATACTGACGCATCCAACTTTCTAGAGGTGTTCTGGTAGGAGATCTTCTATAGACCTTGACCGACAGAAGGTAACTAGAACTGACTAAAATAAGAAGTGAGCCACTGGCTAGCTCTCGGGTGTTCTGTGACAGCTGTAGTAATAGCTATAATTTGTAGAGTATCTTCTGTTGCCACTCCTATGCTAGGCACTAAACTTGCAGGATACCGTTTGCTACTACAGTAACCTTGCAAGGGAGGTATTTTTTTTTACTAATAGTTATTTTTTTAAAGATTTATTTATTTATTTGAAGCTCAGAGTTACAGAGAGAGAGGGGAAGAGAGACAGAGAGAGGTCTTCATCTACTAATTTACTCAACAACTGGTTACAATGACCAGGGCTGGGCCACCCCAAAGCCCAGAGCCAGGAGCTTCTGTTGGTTCTCCCACATGGGTGGCAGGGGCCCAAGCACTTGGGCCATCTTTTCTGCTTTCCACAGAACATTAGCAGGAAGCTGGATCAGAAGTGGAGCAGCTGGGTCTGGAACTGCGCCCATATGGGATGCTGGCATTGCAAGCAGTAGCTTAATCTACTGCACCACAATGCCAGCCTCTAGTTATTGGTTTTGTTTGTTACTATATGAGTACTACTAACTCAAGTTCAGTATGATTATCACTGTTTTACCAACTGGGAGGTAGCGGTTGAGAGGAGCTAAGCAACTTGCCTGTAACTGGAGACATGTTGCAGCTTTGGGAAGAAAGACATATATTGGAGTTTTTAGGATCTCACCTTATTGTGGTACACTTTTCATGCTGACACACATACACACAGTCTCATAAGCATACTCGTGTACTCTGATACATTCACTCAGTCACATCCATTCTTCCCACCAGATGTTCACATTTACTTTTCACACTGGGCAACTTCATAGTGATGATCACTGTTACCCCCTCACCAGCTCCCACAATCACATTTACAGATGTACTACATATAGGCACTTTCACACTGCCACACAGTACCATTCATATATTTGCCTTTACCAACTGACACACACTCACCCTGCCAAACACCCCTCCCTTTCTCACCCACTCACACCTCATGATACTCTATAATGTTGTTCCACACTGATAGTCCCATGCTTTCACATTCAAATGATATAATTTCCTTTACCCACTAAAATTCTATACAATTACACACACGCACACACACAAAACGCACAGACATGCATTGATTTACCACAATGCCTATACTCAAACTGTTTTTCATGCTCATAGCTATATACACAGTCAATTTGATCTGCTCCAATGTGCTTACACTGATATCATCACTATTTCCTGCCTCACATTCACAGTTCATCACACAGAGACACACATGTACATATATGCTTATATGTTCATGTTTATGTGTGTTTGTGCTATAAATGCCATCTTACCCACTTGCCCTCATATTCTCAATATCATGCTCTTGTACTCATGTGCAGCACTGAATCCATGTCTTGCCCTGTCATATTCACAGATAATCACACTTATACGCATACTTTTTGACACATGTTCACAGTCTTGCACACACCTCCTTTACACTGAAACATCTTGTACTCTACAATAAATTCACAGGCACATACTCCATAATACAATCAGGCACACATGTTTCATAAACTCAGCCATTGCCACTGAAAACTATCACTCTACCCTTTCATAGCCATAGACAATAACTTAAACACAGGTATATTCACATTGATACACACTGATACATACATATGCTCATCACATTCAATGCTCATACAAAATCGCATTAGCACGGAGTCACATTGCACATCCATGCTCACATACTGACACTCTTACATCTTCATATACTCACTCTCATATTCATAACCACACACTCAAAATTGCATACTCCCACTTTTTCCCACAGACACACAATCACACTCCCTCACATTCATGTATATTCAGTGTCTCACACACAGATTCCTACACATGTATCACAGATTTTCACAAGGGCATAATCACATTTAGCATCCACTCATATTTTCATACTCTCCTACTCTCATGCTGACATAATGTCACTCCCACTGCTTCAACCAGTGCACATGTTGTGACCTGCACACTTACCTGTGTTTACTGTAGTACACCACACTGACACACACACTGTTCACATTGCAACAGTCAACTCACATAGATACACACATGTACTTACAGGCTACAGAGACTCACATTTACTTACAGTCATATTCATTCTGCCACATCTTCACTTATGTTGATAAATTTACTCATACTTGACCCATATGCTCATGCAGTCACACACTATTCCATAGAGTACTATGTATACTTTGCTAGACTCTCACATGGACATTCATAGTAACACATGTTCACATTGACACTGGCCTATGCCCCTCACATTGATCCACATTGACTCACATTGATTTACTAGTGTGACCCTCAGTCTCATGCACACACTCGCATCTACATTTCAAAGCTCTTACACGTGCTCCTTATACTCACATTTGCCACATTCATGTTATTTTTCACTGACAACGCACACTGTGGTACACCCAATTGTAGGCAATAGCTCATAATCAAAATTGTAGTCTTTTCTCGCTGTTTGCTACTAGTGCTGTCCTTACCCCTGCCGAAAGGTGTTCTAACATGCAGTGGCTGAAGGAAGAGTATTGGTCTCATCTGGGGTGGCAATGGGAATTAGAGCTGAAGGGAGAATTTATGTGCAGGATTAAAGCAACAGAGCTCAAACCTACAGATCAAGTTTTCTATCCTTTCCACATAGTTTCCTTTCACAGAGATCATCTCTAATAGAGATTTGGCCAATCCTGTCCAACAGAAGTTGAGGTTTAGTTCATGTGTTTATTTTTTGGAATGCTTATGGCTTAACTTATCCCATGTCTTTCCCAAGGGGAAGGAAAGGTGAAGAAAATGTTCTTTTATGCATTCTGAATGATTTCATATGCAAAATTGCTTATCTTTGGTTTTATGCTTATGATATAGAATTTGCTACTGATTACACCCATGAAAAGGGCAAGGCTACTTCCATCAGACACCTCGAAACTAGCCAGATCTTCTTAATACTCCATTGTCCCTGGAACGTGATGTTCAAGAAAAGGTTAATGATCTAGCTGAATGATAAAATAAATTTCTACTGTGAATGTACATGTGCATATGTAGACTTCACTGAAATTTCAGCAGCTGTGACTCACACGTTACTGGAGGAGATTTCTCAGTAGGCGTGGGTAAAGATAAGCTGAAGGAAGTTATTTGCACCCTAGACAGATTGAACATTTCCCTGCAAGAGAATACAATGCACAAACCTGGGAGTGAACCCATAGATGAAGGGCCTGGGGCTACAGGTGTGCACCACCAGAGATTTAGAAGCCTTAGAGCACCTTGCAGGAGCCTGTCTCTAGTTCATGGTTTTTTCTTCTGGAGTCTTCCTAGAGGAAAAATGAGTGCAAAAATGTGTCCAGGCTGCCATTTGGTAAGGGGTCTGGCATGCCATGGCAAGTGCTTGTACTCTGGACCATCACCCAACCTCTGTCTCCACTTCTACCACTCCTCTGCCATTAGATGGAGAACTTCTTTGATAGCAGGACCCACATCATCATACTCAAGTTGAATTCCTGCGTAGCTCAATGCTAGGCTCAAAGCAGCTACTTGTGAAGCACAATTAAGAAATCAAAAAGAAAGTGGGAGGCAATATGTTGTCAGTACAGATCCAGTGTCTCTCCTGCTGTCTTCTTCAATCCCAGAACTCCAGTGGCACCACCAGCTCAGAGTGTGGATCTTGTATGGGACCTGCAGAAGTGCTTAGCCCAGGGGGATATTCAAACTGGTGAAAGACACTTTGCTCCTGAGGTATTTCCTTTGTCTGAGAAAGATACAGTCACCATGGAAGAGTAGCACAAGGAAATAGCCTTGGAGTTGGAATTGGACGGATCTTTTCCAGTGGACTTTAATCAGTGGTCTTCGAACTCCAATGGCTTGAAGACCCTCAGGTGGTTGTGGACAGCACTTAGGGGTTAGTGAAGCCACTTCCCAAAGTAAACTTCCTCATAGGCCTCTTGCTTAGCCACAGTGCTGTGGCATCTTTCCAGAAGATCACAGAGCAGAGCTTTGTTGTCATTGAGTCTGAGGTAGAGGAAGAAAAGTGAGCTACAGGCCCTAGCTTTAGCCACCTCCTCCTCCAGAAGATGGCTTTAGAGAAACCACCAGGCAATTTTGCATTTGATGGTTTCTTGCTAATACCCTAAGACTCTCCAAAGCAGTTTATACAATGTACAAGACTAGCTAAATTTTAGGAAGGGGAATATGCACTTGCCTGAATTCACTTGAATTCAGTAAAAAGCACTAAGTGAGAAGACCCACTGCATTGCATTTATATGATATTTTGTACTTTTCAAACTGCTTAATAACCCCTTCTTCCATGATGATAGAAGTGATGGGAGAACCAGTTCTGGAGTCACGCAGACCAGTATTTGAATCCCACTTTGGCCACTTTCTGGTTGTGTAACCTTGAGGAATTCTTTATCCCCCTTAAG
The DNA here is from genome assembly GCF_051225735.1 of Oryctolagus cuniculus. NCBI lineage: Eukaryota > Metazoa > Chordata > Mammalia > Lagomorpha > Leporidae > Oryctolagus > Oryctolagus cuniculus. Next base: position 81,985,662 of record NC_142888.1, on the reverse strand, counting down.
CCTCAGTGTCCTCATCTGTAAAATGGGAGTGACACTAATGTCACCTTCCTCATGGAATTGTTGAGTATGAAATGAGGTAACATATGAAAGAGTTTAGTACAATATCTGTTCTATAGTAAATGTTTAATAATTGATCTCATTATCATTACCACAACCCTTTGAAATGGGCACCTTCAAAGGGGCAGCACTATGAGATAACAGAGAGACAGTCTGCTTCATAACAGGCAGAAAGGCCTGATTTTTACAGGACTTGGTGCCTGTCTTATTTTAAGTCTTTGTTTCTGCCACAAGCTAGGTATCAGTGCTTGTTTTAATTCATAAAGATTAGTGAAAAATAAGATTAACCCATGGAGAATTTCCAAGTCACATTAGGGCATATCTATCTTCCTATTGCAGTGATGTTTCTTTTTTTAAAAATTTTATTTGTAAGACAGAATTACAGAAAGAGAGAGGAAGGGAGAGAGAGAGAGAGAGAGAGAGAGAAAATGTTCCATCTGCTGGTTCACTCCCCAAATGGATACAATAGCCAGGGCTGGACCAGGCCAAAACCAGGAGCCAGGAACTCTATCTGGGTCTCCCACATGAGTGGCAGGGGCCCAAGCACTTGAGCCATCCTCCGCTGCTTTCCCAGGCACGTTAGCAGAGAGCTGGATCAGAAGTGGAGCACCAGGACTCTAACTGGTGCGCATATGAGATGCCAGTGTTGAAGGTGGCAGGCCCTGTAGTGATATTTCATGATAATTTAGGTGTTACAGACCCTTGAGAGGAGTGGGAGTACAAGAGAATCCTGATGCTGGTAGAACTGGTGGGCCAGCTCTCTAGCCACAGACACTCAGTTGTCCCTGACTCTAATATTGAATACCTGTTTTTAGGGAGAGGGTTGGCTAATTTCTAGGCTTTCATCCCAAACATGACTGTGGATGTGCCATTCACTTGCCCATAGTTTTAGGTACAGTCATGTCCTTGCAAAAGCTGTGAGTAACTGAGAATGTGTCATATCATATGACACATTTTGTGACTGAGGAAGCATAAAGAAGAGCGTGGGCTTTGGAGTCACACAGACATAGGATTGTATAATCACAGTCTTTCACTTACTAGCTCGATGACCTTGGGCAAATGACTGTCTCTGAACAACAGCCCCTTCATCTGTAGAATGGAAGTAGTAATAATACTTCATGTAGTTATGCAGGATATATGAACTTGTATATTAGTAACTTTTAGCAGATGCCTAGAACATGATAAGATCTCAGTGGATGATGGTGATTTTGGTTTTGGCTTGTGAAATCTGTGGGAGTATTCATAAAATGTATTGGTAGAATGTCATAAATTACTTCCACACATTTCACACATGTGGATTGTTTGATCCTTACCACCTTCTTGTCAAGAGGTCACCTTTTCCAAATGAAAAATAGGTTCAGAGAGGCCAAGTAATGTAGCCAGGGTCATGCAGCTTATTAGCTAGGCTAAGGTACTAATCCAGAGTGAATATTTGCATTTTGTTGGCAGAGACTTTTGAGGTTACACTGGGCAAATAAGAACTATTTCAATTAAGCATACTCCTTGTAAAAAATCTAAATGCTTTCTAAAGTTTATCTACTAGTTGAACTGTATTTTCTGTATCATATGCAATGCCTAGTACATCACAAGAATGCAACACATGTGATATCATAAGAGTACCCTTGAGAATAGGTTTGAGTGATATATAGCCACAGTGCTGCCATTCACCACCAAGAGGAAAATCTTTCTTAAGGTATATTGAGGGTACTTCAAAACATTCATCGGGCAATGAAATAAGTTTCTTTTAGTGCAAAAAGTTTTTTGAGATCCAGGCATAATTTTTGCATAATGCACATTTTCCATGAATTTTTTGAACTTTGTGGTTCTCTTCATGCTGCTTCAGTGGCACTAAATGACTAGAATCTGGAAATTCTTAAAACCTGATGAAGCATATCAACAGACTTCTAGTACCACTTGGCCATTTCTCTTCCATTATGAAAATTCCAAGACATCAAGTTTAGTCAACTTTAAGGAAACAATGGGAGGACAAGAAGAGAGGAGCACTTTTGACCTCTGGAACATAAAGCACTCTTCTCTCAGTTTGCATGACATCATAGTCATTTGGTCCACCTCTTCGAACACCTTTCTCAGAAAGCACTGGTTCTTCTTCCTCTTCCAGCCCCTAGATGTTGATGTTTCCTACAGGTTTTTTCTTCTCCCTTATTGTATAGTCTTCCTGGACAATTGCATATCTTCCCATATGGATGGCCTCCAAATTAAAATCTGCAACCCACATGGCCAACTCTCTTCTGAAAAACTTCATAATGCTAAATGAATGTTAGAGTGGCTGCTGCAATTATATTGTCTAATTTTGCCTTATGTATTAAGAGGAATGGATTCAGCTAGAGAGGTTCTTTTCATCACACATGAATTGAAGTTTCCTTCAACTTTTCATTAATTACATGCTGCATGGTTGATACCACTCAAATACAGAATGCTTAGATGTTTATTTGGCTTCCCACTAGACATTACTAATTTAAGTTTTACTGAGATTTCCAATGTGTCATTGTTTCTATCCTCGCGTCTTTGTATATTGATTTATATAAAATAATATATTTGAGCCTCACGTGGTTCAGTGGTTAAGCCACCACTTATGATGCGGGTATTCCATATCAGAGCAATGGTCTAAGTCCCAGCTGCTTTGCTTCCAATCCAGATCCCTGCTAATGTGCTTGGGAAAGCAGTGGAAGATGGCCCAAGTCCTTTGGCACCTTCTACCCATGTGGGAAACCTGGATGGAGTTCCAGGCCCCTATCTTAGGCCTTGCCAATGCCCTGCCATTGCAACCATAGTGAACCAGCAGCTCTCTCTCTGTGTATGTATGTCTGTAACTCTGCCTTTCAAATAAATAAAATAAATCTTAAAGAAAAAGAAATATGAGGGTATCTCAAAAAGTTCATGGAAAGTCAAAGGTCATCAAAAGGCAAGTTTATTATGAAAAGTAGTATATTGGAGGTGAATTTGCAGGTATTTTATTGTATTTGTTGGTATAGTCTGTACAAAAATGTAGATGAATTTGTTATTAAAAAAAGGCCAAAACATTAAAATAAGTTATTCTTACTCTTTTGAGAATATGATTATTATTGATTGTCCAATGATTGCTCATACAAGAAGATGCCAACATACTCATGTTTGTTATCAGCACACCAATTTCATCAGTTTTTTTCGTCACCTTTGTGAGCTAATTGGTTAGTCAAATTTCACAATAATGGAAACTGAGGCATGCCAAATACAAAGGAAAGTGTATACAAACCATTTCTCCTACTACTCCCCTGAACCTCTTGTAATAGAAAGCTATTTTTACCTAGATTCCATTAGGGGTCCTGAGACCAGTTACTCCAATCAAACCTAGCATCCCTGCTATCTTTGGCAAATATTCAAAATAGAGGCCCCTCTTGGATAGTCTTTCTATTCCCATATTTCATGTGCTTTTCCTTCCCTGGCTCATTGTCTTAGTGCTGTCACTTTTCAAAATTATTTTTATGTTGCTACCTGGAACATCTCATTTCATGGGAAAAAGGTTCCCTATCTCAACCTTAGACATCTACTACATTGTTACTCAGATAATAGTTCTTAAATTCACAGCCTTTCTATGCTGTCTCATTCCCTGAAGCCCCTTTACATAGACAGGAGGAAACCCAATACTGTGGAAAGACACAGAAGACTTTTTAAAAAAAAAAAAAAAAGATTTATTTATGTATTTGAAGGGCAGAGTGACAGAGAGGGAGAGACAGAGGAAATAGATCTTCCAAAGGTGATTCACTCCCCAACTAGCTGAAATGGCTGGGGCTGGCCAGGCCGAAGCCAGGAGCCTAGAACTCCATCTGGGTCTCCCACATAAGTGGCAGAGGCCCAAGTACTTTGGGCTGTCATATGCTACCTTCCCGGACACATTAGCAAGAGCAGCTGGGACTAGAACCTGTACTCTGGTGCGGGATACAGGTGTCGCTGTGCCACAATGCCAGTCCCAACCTAGAAGACTTCTTGATTTTTCTCTACTGATCTCATTTTTTCTATCATTCTTCTTTGTCTGGAGCTTAATATACATCATTCCTTGTGCTTGTAACATAGCCTCGCCATGATTTTTTGACTTGTTCTTCCTAATTCAATTCAAATATACTACCCTATGTAGCAGCTTCCTTCAGGCTATTGGGGGTCCCTCTCTCTTGTCTTTGTATGGCAATTTGTTCTTATCTTTGCACATGCTGTCATGCTGACACCTATTATTTTTTGAAGCCTCTTCAAGGGCAGGGACTCTGTTTATCTCTCACCCTAGAATCTGGCATACTCCTATTTATCCTTCAATACCCTGCTCAAGTGCCATATTCTCTGACCCTCCTGAGTAGCATTAGCTTACCCCTTTCCCCCTGTTCTTCCAAAACATCTGCCTGTCTGTCACATAATAGACATGGCATAAATGTTGAGTAAATGAATTTATCAAAGAGTAATGGTTTCCTCAAGATCCCCAAAAATCCAGAAGTGGAGCTGAAATTAGATATTCTTCATTTGTTAGAGGCATTCTTTACTGTTTACAAAAGACTTACTAATGAAAATTCAACCCACGAATTCAAGACCACATAACCAGTCTTAAGAAGAGAATTTCTTTTTCCAAATATTATGTTTCCAATACATTTCCCTCAAAGACATCAGTTATACTCATCTGTGGCTACAGTTTTAGCAAATACTTCGTGTCAGGCCATACAGATCCTTTTTTCTGTAGCTCACCAGGAGCCAGTGTTCTAGCTCTTTCAAGTCTTGCACTGGTGACCTTCATCCAGAAGTTTGAGATACCTTCTCATCTTTATACAGCATCAACTTCACTTGGCACAGTAGAAACAGGGGCCCAAAAGTAATGTAGCATGCCTGGAGTATTCCTGGGTCAGATATACTGTTGAATAGTATCTTACACCAATCTGCTGCATCCTGACTTAAATCCTGGGGAATTCCCACTTATCCTTCATGCCCTGCTCATGTATTATATCCTCAAATTCCTATGGTAACTTCACTTAACCTCTCTGCTCTGACCCTTCAAAGCATTTTATGCTTACCTCTGTTGTATCTTGTTGCCTTTTTATTATACATCTGCATGTCTGCTTTCCTCACTAGACTCTGAGCTCTTTGAAGACAGGGGTCTTCTGGTCTTTATTTGTTGCTCTTTTTATGCACCTGTACTGGATACAATACCTGGTGACTATGAATGTTTTTGAGAATTATTATGAATGAGGGTATGAGGTCAGGTAGTGGTGTTTTCTCAAACACTATCCAGCACATTCTTATGATTATTGGCACCAATTTTTCATATAATAGATAGCAGTCAATCAAAGAGAATCTCACTCTCCTCTGAGGTACTATAATTGCTTTCTTTCTAGTACTCTTCATTTTGCAATTCACATACCTTTACTTGATTGGTAGTTCTATTTTTGTCTATATATGTGATATATATTTTATGTATAATGTTCAGCCAAAGATGAATGCGACTGCTCAAACCTGTTACCTTACTTAGGGCTTGGCACTTATTCATCTCTTTACACCCATCAGCATGGTGGCTGGCACAAAGACACCAGCAAGTATATGTTGTTTGAGTAAATGAAAGCATGCACGTATAGGTTATTTAAGGAGACTTAATAAATAATCGCATTCTTGGAGTTACTATCTTAAACCTCAAAGGGTCACTGTTTTAGTCTTAGGATACTTTGAAATGAAAGTCAACCAGAAATCAACAAGATAAAGGATGAATTGACATTTTGCTGGAGGAACTATGATGGATTGACATAAGATATTTTTCTGTTACCTTCCTGATAACAGTTGTTTAGCCTATAATACGCTCATTATTAAGAGAAGAGGGAATGTCCAGACGATCTGCTAATGTACATAAAAGTAGCTGTTGGTTGCCTGGAATGATTGAGAGTGCTATGACATAAAGAACTTTGGCTCAATCTTAAAGGAGAAATAATTTTCTGCACAAACATTTCTCTCTCTCTCTCTCTCTCTCTATATATATATATATATAATATATATATATTACACACACATATGATGATGATGATGATGGTGATGACAATGATACAGTTTCTCTCCTCTCTATATCCCCAATATTCTAAGTCCAGGCTCCACAGAACTAATTTGGGAAGTACTGTCTGATTCACCCTCAGGCCTGCTGACTCCAGCTTCTTGCTCCAAATATTGCTTCTGCATTTTCTGCAGCTTACCACTCAGAGTGTCATCTCTTCAGAGGTCTGGGATAGGCTCTATTATCTAAGCTTTGGGGCTTCCTATGGCCATGGCAGCATTTAAGCACATAGCAGTCTTCACCTTGTATGTAGAGTGAGCACTGGAGAAGGAATGCTGATCATGAGCTGGTATATGAATCTGTTCTAGCATGAACCAATGAAGAATCATCTCTTCTTCAAGAAGACTGTGGCTGCTGTACCAAGCAAAGTAATAGGCAGCAAGGGGACCAAACTACTTGGTGCATCCATCAGACTGCAAATGAAGAGCTTGTGTAAGCTTGAACCAAGAAAGCCATGGGGGAAGTCAGCATACTCAACTGTGAGGCCATCTTTTGATAAGGCTCTTGGTTTCTAGAGGAATTGCTTTGGGTTTATATGTTTTTCTATCCACAGGAAGTTTTCTTCAAGGCAAAACAGTTGTTTTGGGTGGGGAATCAGAGATGGGGAATTTTTTTTTAACTTTTATTTAATGAATATAAATTTCCAAATTACAGAATATGGATTACAATGGCTTCCCCCCCATAACGTCCCTCCCACCTGCAACCCTCCCCTTATCCACTCCCTCTCCCCTTCCATTCACATCAAGATTCATTTTCAATTCTCTTTATATACAGAAGATCAGTTTAGCATACATTAAGTAAAGATTTCAACAGTTTGCTCCCACACAGAAACATAAAGTGAAAAATACTGTTTGAGTACTAGTTATAGCATTCAATCTCAATGTACAGCACACTAAGGACAAAGATCCTACATGAGGAGTAAGTGCACAGTGACTCCTGTTGTTGACTTAACAAATTGACACTCTTGTTTATGGCATCAGTAATCACCCTAGGCTCTTGTCATGAGCTGCCAAGGCTATGGAAGCCCCCTGAGTTCACTGACTCTGATCATATTTAGACAAGGCCATGGTCAAAGTGGAAGTTCTCTCCTCCCTTCAGAGAAAGGTACCTCCTTCTTTGATGACCCATTCTTTCCACTGGAATCTCACTCGTGGAGATCTTTCATTTAGGTTTTATTTTTTTTTCCCCAGAGTGTCTTGGCTTTCCATGCCTGAAATACTCTCATGGGCCTTTCAGCCGGATCCGCATGCCTTAAGGGCTGATTCTGAGGCCAGAGTGCTGTTTAGGACATTTGCCATTCTATGGGTCTGCTGTGTATCTCACTTCCCATGTTGGATCATTCTCTCCCTTTTTGATTCTATCAGCTAGCATGAGCAGCTTAATATGTTATTCCTCTTAGTATTTTTTTGTTTGTTCTACTTAATACTTTTGGTTGAATACTGTAATCAATACACAATTCTTCTTAAGTGCTGAAACTTAACTGAAAAGTGATCGCTGTTAAATATAAGAGTGGGAATAAGAGAGGGAAGAGATGTGCAATTCGGGACATGCTCAAGCTGACTTACCTCAAACGGTAGAGTTAGAAACATACCAGGGGATTCCAATTCAATCCCATCGAGGTGGCATGTACCAATGCCATCTCACTAGTCCCAGTGATCAATTTCTGTTCACAATTGATCGTAATGATAGAACTAAGAACCAAAGAGATCACACAAACAAGAGCTGGGGAATTTTTACAACTAAGGCTGTAACCAACTGTATTTTTATCTGCAACCATTTGTGAAGTAGACTAGATGAAAAGTGTGTTGTATGACATCTCTATTCTTCCTTCACTACTTGAGGGAAGCCTGCTTTTATAGATATTTCCCTTTCCTTAACCATAGCTCCCAAATAATATTTGTGCATCTTTCACTGAGCTGGATCAGGGAAGTGTATAATTATCATCCATGCGTAGTAAAAGAAACTGGAACTCCAGAGACTAAAGACATTGGTTTACGATATCTTGCTCACTTGGGCAGTTAGTCTACATCAAATTTGTTCAATTTGAATGTTCCCAAGGATGTTGCAGTCAGTGTTTGAGAACTAGGGTATATTTTATTACTAGGTCCTGTTTCTCTTTTCTTTTTCTCACTCATTTCTTTGAGGCATCTTCTTTTAAGGTAATTACTTCTATGTTTTATGCTTAAAATATTTCTACCTTTGTTCTTTATGCATCCTATTTTCTCTTTGTAGAATCATCCATAATGTAAATGGAAAGCTGAAACCTGTAATAGTGCATCAGTCTGTAAATACACATCAAGATAGTGATTAGCATTTTCTTGGCCTTGACTCATGCAACATACACAATGAAGAATGAAGTATGGTACTGCATACATTTAGAAATGTAAGTCATTTGAAAATGGACTATTTGTCCCTTGTAACATATGCAGTATATGAGGTCTGGATGCTGGGATACACCTATCAATTTGCATATTTGCAGCCTGACATTAAAATTTGCAGATATAATATACTGGATTGTTAGACTCAATTAATGTTTAGTTCCTGCTGAAAACAGTAGCAGTTACTCATAAAAATGTTAGCAGAGAACAAGAGTACAGCAGGATCAATTTCATTTTCTTGTATGTATGAGAGAGAACATGAATGTATTCTGTGTATGCGTGCTTGTATATATGTCAGCAGTCAGCTATCTCTTGCATGATCTAAGATTGAAACTGGGTGGCTGTAAAAAGAGCTAGTGCCTCCCTTGCTTGTCCAGCTGCTTTTGCAAATCTGCCTAACAAGTAGCTCAGCTCCTCCTGATCAAATGATCTTAGAAATGGCTTCCCTCCATTACACATTGTAATGGTATCTCCCTGGCAAGGCTCTCTGAAACAGCACACCCCTGTCTCTGATAGCAGAGTTCCCTTGGTGAGTGCCCCAGAAGAGGCAAGCTCCAAAACAAGGCCGTCTAAGAATTGGTACAACAAAACCTGATGGAGTTTTGTCAGTAAATCTCGTAACATTGGGTCTCTGGACTGGAAAAGCAATTGAAATCAGTAAGTCCTGTTATATGAATATTTTGGGAGAATATGAATATATATGAAGAGTGTATGTGAGTTTATAGGTTTACTTGAATACACCTTGTATTGATGTAATGTGTCATGAAAAGGAAATTGTCAAGAGTTTAAGAGGTTCTAGTCCTGGTTATTATACTTGTTCTGTGACCCTGGGCAAGTGACTCAACTTCTATGATCTGTGTATTCCTCATGTGAGAAATGTGGGTGATACTACTTTCTTTGCAATATTTATGTCAGGCTCAAATAGGAGCATAACATGGCAGCTCTTTATATATTTATTACAAAGTTGTGTGTTTAAAAATGAGGTGTTTGTAATCAGTTGTTAGCTGGTTTCTAAACGATGCCCATTTGCTTGGCAGTTAGGCTAGTGCCACTATTTCCAAACATACTTTCTTGACTCAGGTCTGCTACAAATAGACCTATAGGCTTATTCAACATTATGATGAACCTACTTGTAGCTGCAATGAATGTGTAGAATGCCTAGGGTTCCATTTTATTACCTCATAAGTGTTTGTAATGTCCTTTGGGAACAAGACCCTGTTCTAGATAATGTGAAGGAACACAGTTTTAACTAAGGGGAACTCATCCTCAAGAAGTTTGTGATCTGGTGAGAGGAATAGTATGCATAATGACTGTGTATAACTTGAGGCAAGGTGATGAAAATGCCAAGTAGGGCTCATCTAGCTGGATATTGTTGTGGTTAGACTTTCCTGTGTCTACCTAGTCTCGGAATGGCAGTGAAGGATCATAGGTGCAGGGAGACCCAAACTTGTCTCATTCTCCTGCCTCTTTGGCATCTTAGCATATTATGGGAATTAATGTCTGAAAATTAACTAGAAATCTTCAGATGTAAGTTTTGTGAAACAAGTAATTGGTTTAAAATCATAGGACATTGTCCCCTTTATGGAAAGCTAGATGCTCTCTCGCTCTCTCTTGCTCTCTCTCTCTCGGCAATTAAGGAAAAGTCTACTACACATTCTTGCATTTTTGGTTATAAGTGAGCTGTTTTGTTCATTTACTAATAAGTGCATCCAAGATAAAGCTGGTTTAGTGTGAGCATAGGCTAGTCAGCTAGCAATCGTTACAAGGGAGCCTAGGAAAAAGCCAGCAGATGTAACACCAGGATCTTTTTTCTCTGCACTAAAGGATAATTCAGTGTTCATTTCACTCTGATAGTAAAAGGCGCAACTTCATCCTCATAGACAAAGTAAAGTTCTGTTGGACAGCATTTCCAAGGAAACATCCTTTAAGTCTATGTTAATTGAATACTGACTATCATTAAAAGTTCTATTCTTCTTTATCTATAAAGCTAATTGGCATTATAAAGGATTTCTTTATTTTAAAAATTGAAAGTACTGTCATGTTTTAACATAGTGAGAGTTCTTTTACCAGTTTACTATGCTTTTGAGGTCCTAAAGTATGTCTTCTTTCATATGTACTTGGATAAGTTTATTTCTGTGAGGCTGTCATCCCATAAGCTCAAGCTTTCTCCATGTTTGTATATCAGAAACCTTAGGAAGTTCAACCTAGAGGTTTCTCTTAGGGTTGTTCTTAATCCTTTGTTAGATCCTCTAGTTTGATATGAAAAGGATATTAAACAATATTGCCACACTCACTAGTTTCTGTTGATGGCCTTGTATGGCTGGTGATTTCATTGTGTCTCTGGGTTCATTAGATCATGGCTCTGAATCTGCTGGTTTGGGCTTTTGTTTCTGAAATGAGGGCAATATTTGTTTTTCATTGGAAGAAATATGCAAATAAATAGCTATTTAGATTTTGAAGGCAAACAGAATAACACAGACATGGTCATTTCTGTATGTGTCTCTGGTGGTACTGGATCTGATGAAAATGTTTATTTCAATTGCCATGGCTTAATAGATAGCCTTGCAAGTTGTAGGACCAGTATTTCTGGATTGTTGCCCTTCACATACCTGGTTAGAGTGCCCATGGCAAATGGGCACAATTGGCATTTTTTGGTTGCATCCAATTCAATACATATGCCATAGTATGGATTTTGGTCACATTAGCTACAGTATGTTGATTACCCATCTTTCCCCTTCATTCTGGATCCATGCAATTTGGTGGCTTAAAAAAAAAAAAAAAAACCTAGTGAGCATTCCCTGATTTTGACACTGAAATAATTAAAAGAATGTATTTCTAGAGAAATGAGGGAATGGTAATAGTTGTATATAATTCCTAATCATTTAATCTACAATTGCCATGCATCTTTATAATGCTGTTCTTCTAAAACACTTTGCAGTAAAGCGATGAGTCAAAAAGCAAGTGAACAAAGGGCTGTGTGTGTATGTTGTTGTATCCTCCTGTGTGGATGTGCCCTAACTCTTGGCACTGCAAGGGAAGAGGGGGAGAAAAGGAGATAGAAAAAGAGAAAAGAACGAGAAGGTGGATAATACTTGGAGATGTGGGGGAGTGGTTCTGACTCAGTGACCATGAAACAAGGCTCATTTCTCTAATTTCTTTATTTATTTTTAATTTATTTTTAACAGATTCAACATAGTTCATAGACACAACTCTAAGAATATAATGTATTCCATCTTCCGTCCCTTCCTTTCTCTCTCTCTTCTTTTCCCTTCTCTCTTTCTTTCTGTCTCTTTCTTTATTACTGATGAATTTCAACTGTAACTACAGAACATTGGTAAGCCACAGTAAGTCTCAAGAACTTAATCTAAAACATACACCTTCCACAGAAGCCATTTGAATTATCTCTGAAAAAAATAGTAGCTAAGTGTGAAATCAACCTGTGAACAGATATAAACTATTGCTGGATATCCATTATAGTTAACTGTTTCTCTGTGATGCTAAGGCCCAGGTTCACAATGAGAAACAATTGGCCTGTGACTAAATCCAATGTGCAACTCACTTGTAAATTTCCTTTCTGTTGAAAAAGTGAATGACAACAGTTAAACTTTGAAGATAAACAGGGTTTTTGTTGTTGTTGTGTTCCTAGCAAATAATGGTGTTTTTGTACAATTCTTGAAATAGAGCCTACAATCACCCCAAATCTCTGTCAAGATCTTGGAAATAATGACATCATAGGCAGATTGAACCAGCAATCCATTAATAGTATCCTTGGTAGAAAACTCTCAGGGGAGGATCTGGCTTGGTAAATTGGCATTGTTTACAAATATAACATAACAGAATACCATTTTGTTCTACATTTGTGGAATAGTAGGAGATATTGTCTGCTTGGGAAGCAAATATTATCAGCAAGCCTTCCTTGTAGATCACTAACTTTTCTCCACTGATTTAAAAGTGTGCTTTGGAGGTGGGTTAAGATAACAAAAACTCCCTGCAAATTCTTCTTTTGTCACCAAATCGTAATTACAAGATGATTATTGATTAGGCCTTCTAAAGGATAGTGCAAAACTAAAGTAATATCAGGATAATTCAAACAAAACAAAAATTGAAATGTCTAGGTAAAGAGAGAGATTATTTCTCTGTATGGAACTGGAAATAGGTTCTTCTATTTCATTTCTATATTATAAAAGGTTTATTACAACTCTTTTTATGATCAGCTGATGAGTTGAACGGAGTTAAAATAATTCCAGTTTGGGGAGCAGTGGAAAGGTATGCCATATTAACTAGGTCCTTTGCAGAATGCTGTGATGCTGACTGCAGTGAGTATGTGTTGTTGAAACTGTGGTCAGGGATGTCTAGTGCAATATGGAATAGTGTGGAACTTGTACCCTAAGAGGCCCTTTCTTTTCAGTTTAATATATACGTGGTCAAACAGGGTCAGCATGATCAGGCAGCCTGAAAAGAAGCAAGACATTTACTTACTTCCCTGATCAGTGAGAGTAATTAGAAACAAAAAGGCCACTCTGTGTTAGCCACACCTGTTTATCAAGAACAAAGGAGCACAGACTTTTATATTATATAGTTGCACTAGAACCCTGTCTGTCCCAGACTTCTGCCTTATTATTCAAGGTCAGCTTTGATTTAAGGAGGTCATGCATGTTTCTCTGACTTCTGTCATCTCAAGGTAAGTAATATGTCATCATGAAATACATATCATCTAGAAAATGGTGACTCTTTCTCCCTGTGAGACATCCTTAAGAAATTTGTTTTCTAGGTATATCTATTGGAATATTCAGTTCCTTTGCAATAACTTCCAAATTTTATTTTTCCCAAACTAAATTTTGCATATCTGAAATTAATGTAATAATTACCTCATATTGGGGCATTATTTTTGAACCAAGGACAGTCAAATAAACTATTGCCTTATTTTTGGTGGTAAATTATTCTCAGTGACTAAGTTGAAACCATGAACCTGTCCAATGCAGAGTAATACCATTGGTGATGTCAGTTTTATTTTTTATTTTCATCTACTTGAAAGGATTGCAATACATTGTATTGGAAATAGAGGAGCAGGGACTCCAGCTGGCACTCTGATATGGGATGCAGATGTCCCAAATGGCAGGTTAACCCCACTGTGCCTTAATATCCACCTTCTGAAGTCAGTTTTAAACTCACTTTTCTTTTAGAGAACCAATGAATTTAAAAGGACCAAAAATCAAAATGCAAAAAATAATTGATATTCTAGCTAAAATATTTACTGATACAAGTAGTATCCTTGACATTCCAGTTGTTTTTTTCTTTGTATCTCATGCTGTAGTTTCATCTATATAGGGAAATATGAGGCATATCAAATTGTTGGGGGTGGCGACAACAAAACATATATTACTGAGTATTTTCACTATCATAATTACTGAATAAATATAGAATGGGTCCTACCTCATTTAAGATAATGCAAACCATAAGACTTAGGCAAAAAAAAATGGATCTCATGCACAAATCAACATCAAGTGAGTCATTGTTGGTCGACAATCAGCTGTACCTGTGGAGAAGATATTAATACTATCTTATTCTTGAATAATTATAGACTGTATTTGAGAGAATTTAGAACATAGCAATATTTAAAAATTCTCCACATAATATGATGTAACAGCATTTATTACTGAAAATAATAAGTATGTTGTAACTACTAAAGGGACAAATATCAATCTACATGCTTTCTCATTACAAGCATTAATAAGGAGACTCCTGATTTTGTTATTGTTATTGGACTTACCTTTGTTTATACTGAATGTTTTTGGAATAAAACTATATGCTATCATTTTCAGAGAGTTATTATACCCGTAAATTAGTGTCAGGTAATACTTGATAAATTTACAGAGATTTTGTTAAAATGGGTTTGATTTTCCACATATTTAAATTGGAGGTTCACTTGGAAGTGTTCTTAACCCCTGACTTGTGCTGTCAAGTGTCAGGTCCTAATGGAAGGACTTGGAATAGAGTAGGGAAATACCTGGAGACAGATGCATTTCTTTGGGGTGGACATGTTTTCCCAGTTCACTTTATACTCCCAGTGTAATGAGACCTGAATGCATTCAGACCTGGACACAGGAATAATGGAGTTGAGAGCAAGTAAGTTTCTAAAACCCTGACTGAATCTTGCAACCTGGTTGATTACCTTTGTTAACTCCCTTGTTGTTTGCTCTTGCAGGGCATAAAATATGACAGGGAGTAAATTTATGTTATATCTGTTCAGACGCAGGGTTCTCTTCTGAGCTCTCTTTGCTCATGGTAGAATTTGGCCCACATTTGTTGTCTACTTGCTTGGGAGACAGTGAGGAGCATTGTTTGCCCTAACAGTACACTCCAACTCTGCTGAAACTGCCAGAGCTACGGTATGGTTTCTAAGTGTATTCGCATAGAAACCATGGAATGAGTTCATTGTGTGAATCAGGTGCACACACAGAAGAAATAGATGCCAAGGACATCCCGATGTTAAAGTGGCTAAAAAGTCATTGTTGTGGGCCATCAAAAATCTATGGCCATACATATGTCAGTTCCAGACTTTGAGGAGTTTATGCCACCTGAGCATTATGATCAGCAGGATGGAATTTTTTTTTTTGACAGGCAGAGTGGACAGTGAGAGAGAGAGAGAGACAGAGAGAAAGGTCTTCCTTTGCCGTTGGTTCACTCTCCAATGGCCGCCGCGGCCGGCGCGCTGCGGCCGGCGCACCGCGCTGATCCGATGGCAGGAGCCAGGAGCCAGGTGCTTTTCCTGGTCTCCCATGGGGTTCAGGGCCCAAGCACCTGGGCCATCCTCCACTGCACTCCCGGGCCACAGCAGAGAGCTGGCCTGGAAGAGGGGCAACCGGGACAGAATCCAGTCCCCTGACCGGGACTAGAACCCGGTGTGCCGGCGCCGCTAGGCGGAGGATTAGCCTAGTGAGCCGCGGCGCCGGCCAGGATGGAATTTTTAAAGAAGAAAGATTGCAAATAATTTGTTAAAGGCCTGCTGAGCTAAAGGACAGCAAAAAATAGAGTTTCGTTGTGGGAAAACCAAAGGCCTTTGTGAATCTGTGTGTATATATGCAGCAGCCATAAATTATTGCCTTCATTTTCCTCTTTTGGAAATTGCATTGTTGGTCTTTGTGGAAGCCACTTTTTTGGTCTCCAGAAGAGAAAGTCCCAGAATGATCCACACAAAACCTGAGCAATCTTGAGGCCAATGCTTTTGTTATGAATATGTTGAAAGCCTTATATTTACTGGAATGTTTTATGCCTCTCAGTCCTTAACTCTTGTGTTCTCCTCCTCTGCTTTAGGAGCTGTGAAATCGGTTGTAACAGAAAATGTCTGACGGTTTGGATAATGAAGAGAAACCCCCAGCTCCCCCACTGAGGATGAATAGCAACAACCGGGATTCTTCAGCACTCAACCACAGCTCCAAGCCGCTTCCCATGGCCCCTGAAGAGAAGAATAAGAAAGCCAGGCTTCGCTCTATCTTCCCAGGAGGAGGGGATAAAAGTAAAGTATCAGTGGCCGGGCATTGCAAAGGGGCTAATTTATTCTTTCATTGTCACTTTCTTTCTTGAGTAATCATTTCTTGAACATTGGCTGTTTGGGGCCTGCCTGACCTTTACACCTGCATTATCAGAGGTTGCATTTTGTCAGACACTGATGTCTGATTAATACACTTCTGCTGTGTTTGTGTTTCACATAAAATTGAATCCATATTTTTAATCCAAGGGAGGTCATAGCACCAATAATGTCTGGAATATATACACAGTGTCTTTCTTTCTGCTACATTAGGGTAGAGTCTGCAGTAATCCCTTCTTAATTGTAAGTTATTGTTTCTGGAAATTTGAGAATAGGTGGGTTTACTTATGTATACTTTTCGGGTAACTAAAGACTTTGAATTGAGTGTATGGGAGTCAGTCCAAGTTGCCACAATATTGTCTCAAACTATATAACAAAGTGGGATAAAACATCTGAGTCATTTGTTTCCCTCTCTGATTCGTCTATCATTTGTCCCCTATACAATCAGCTCCATGTGCACCGAGTATCACAGCAACATATTATCATTTATCCTTGAATGATCACATTTGTTGCTTAGATATCAATCATACTCACACTCTGATTACTTAGGGATATGAAATTTCTAGTAAGTAATTGTCAAGTTGCATTATTAACATGAAACTAAAAATAATTTCTGTAGTTGTGGCTTTTGAGAGGAAGGAAATAAAAGGACACAGGCATCACAAAAAGTTGCCAAAGGGGAAGAAGTTTGATGTCTCTAGAAGACAAAAAGGACATTGTCCATCAGCTTCTTCAAGGGAAAACCAGTAGGCTTGTAAGTCACTTACATGGTGTTTGTGGACACACAATTTGTACCATAATGAAAGCAGAAACTCTTCTCAGAGCTAGTATTGCCTCTTGTACATTGATGTCACTTAAAATATTCTTTGTCTGTCTTGACACAAGAATAGAAAAGATGGAAATAATGTTAAACCTCTGGATTGAAGACAGAAGAATAGTGAAGCAGCTGTGACTGTGCAAAATGAACTTTAAGACTTGTTGGCAGATATGGAAGGGGATATAGAAAAATAATTGCTGCATATAATGGTGAAGTTGAGAATATGTGGTGTGCCATGACCTGGAGATCAAGTCTTATGTGATAGTGATGCCAAAGAAACGACTACTCCTTCAGCTCCTGTGTTGTATCCATTACAGCTGTAGAAAGGGATTGAAGATGAAGATTATGTTCCTGCATAAATCTTTGTTGCTATTGAGGCCACCATGCTTTGAAAGCCCATAAATAACCCTACTTGTCCTTTTGAATAGCAAGATCTAACTGATGCTGACACAGATCAGCCAGAACAGAGAGGATGACAAGTCTGTTTTGTGCCAATACTTCAGGAGACCATAACTCATCTATAGAAAACTATGCCCAAGTTTTCTTAGGGGAAAAATGAGTGAGGTTTCCACTGTATTGGTATGCAAACAGAAAAGTCTGGATGACTCTTCCTCAGAGAATGATTTGAATGGTACTTTTTGGAAGAAAAACAAGACTGTAAAAAAAAAATCTTGATTTCATATCCTACTGGTTCTTCATAGTCTGTTGCATTTGCCAATGTGCTTCCTAACGTAAAGGTTGTTTATATAACAAGATAACATATCTCAGATCCTTCAAGCCTTAAGATCAATGTTTGATCAGCCATTCAAGAAGATGTATTCTAAACTAAAATGAAACTTTGTTGTTCAAAATCTTGTAAAAGTTTCTTTGTCAGAAGATCCTAGTATGTGAAATTCCTATACCATAATTAATGCTATATATTCTTAATAAAACAGACATTAGATATTTTATGAGTCTATTGTTAATGCAACCTGAGCAAAGATTTGGCTAGAGATGATGTAAATCTTTCAACAATCCCTTCCAAAGTCAAGGAATCCTTGGATTAAGAAGAACTTATGGATGAAGATGAACATTTGTAGCAGGAGCAATCATTGGCCAAAGTTGAATCTAAACCAATAGTCACCAATGCAACTGAAGTGGTATTGCTAGAAGATGATCTTTGGAAAGCTTCCAGTATCTCAAAAGTGATTATCATAAGTGACGATGAAGGCACGTGTTGGCTATGGGACTAGAGGCAAATGCAGCTGTTAGCAACAGAAGTAAATTTTTAGGAGATTAAAATCTCCCAAGAAAGTAGCAAAACTTGGTATGTTTACATATCAAATTTTACCTGTTCAAAGCTTGAGTGATTTAGCAGAATTCTATAGAAAGGTGCTATGGTGGCTTTAAAAACAATCATATTGGATGGAAATGATCTTCAATACAACTTAAATCATCAAATACCATTTAATACCATTGGTGGATGAGTAATGTTACCTTTAGACAAAGCTTCAGTGATTTAATTGAACTCTATGAAAAGGTGCTGAACTTTTTAAAAAGGTCATATTGGGAAAGAGAAATCTCAGAAACGCCACAATTATCAAGTAGTACCATTTAAATACCCTCACTGGACAACTGATAAGCTGCCTTCAGAGAAAGTTTGAATGATTTAATTGAACACTATAGAGAAGAAGTGCCAGGGTGTCTTCAGAAGAGCCAAAGTTGTTAAGTAATGCCAAGTAAATTCATTGCTCAATGTAGTTAAAACCACAAGCAACTTATTAGAATTTCAGATTGGACTTAAATGACTCTGAGAGCATAAGACATCCATGATTTGAATTAACAGTCCACCTCTGTTCATTGCTTCTCTGTCATCCTCATTTTTCCACTATCATAAGGAGTGACAGAAACGTGATCACCACCAGAAATCATCTCCAGATCTAAATGGAAGCTGTGTAGAACCTTTTTTTACTAATTTAAACTATGTTTATGCTTTTCATGTAATATACTATTGTTATTGTTTTATTTTACTGTGCATAAAAATATTTGAGGGCTTTCAAAAGCTCACTTGCAGTCTCATTTCCCCTGCTCACCTTTTTTCCTCTTAAAATCATGGCTTCCTCAGCGGAACTTTCCTACCTTTGAGGTTGTTCAGAAACCTGAGCCTCAAGGATGAGAAGGGGTCATTGCTTCTAGGTAACACCACAGTCAGTTTTGAGTTAATGGAAAGAGCACTGGACATGGGTTTTGGAGACCTTGGGTTCACATGTAGCTCTTCCATTTACTATTGTGTCTTTGGGCCAGCTTCTCTGAGCCCCAGTTTCATCACCTATTAAATGAAGATAGTAACACCAGACCTAACTCACAATATATTCATGGTAATACAATGTAATTCTGAATACGAGCATGCTACTAAAAGTAAGATTTAAAAATGCCAAATAGTTGTGAACTATTGTTACTTTTATAGCAATTTGAACCTTACAAGCAACCAAATAAAAAGCCTAGATTTTCGAACTGTCTTAAACATGTTTATTTGTATTTATTTGAAAAACAGATAGATAGATTGAGGTGGAGTGAGGGAGGGAAGGAGAGAAGGAGAGAGATGTATCTTCCATCTGCTAATTCACTCCTCAATTGCCCACAACAACCAGCCAGGGCTGAGTCCAGCTGAAGGCAGGCTCCAGGAACTCCATCCAGATCTCCCACATGTGTGGCAGGGAACTAAATACTTGAGCCATCATCTGCTGCCTCCAGGGTATGCATTAGCAGGAAACTGGATTGGAATCAAAGACAAGACTCAAATCCAGGCACTCTGATAAGAGATACCAGTGTCCCAAGTGGCTGCTTAGACACCTGTGCCATGATACCTGCCCTCAAATTCTTGTTTTTTAAAGTAACTTTTTACCTAACTTACAGAAAGTGTTTATCAATTTCAAAAACTTGGAAAAGAAATATAAGCATGTAGAAAAAAATGAAAATCACCCATAGTCACAAATTCCAAAATTCTATCAACATTTCTATGGATTTCTTTTCAGACTTTTTCTGTTTCTTCGTATTCACATATGTACTTTTCTACATAGTGAATACAATAATATATGCAGTTTTGCATCCTGCCTTTTAATTTAACATTTTTATCATGAATATATTTTGCTACATTTTTAAAAAAGGCTTTATAGGTATCATTTTTGATGATGTGTATATATAGTGACTGGCACCATGGTTTATTTAACCATTTCCTTTTGTTGGATATTTGAGATCCTTTCCAAATTTTTGTCATGATAAATAATGTCACAATGTCATTAATTAACTGAAATGAAAATATTTGCTTTGGTGACAGCAGAGGGGATTTTTTTGGTTGTTGTTGGTCTTTTAAAAAGTCTTTTTCATGGGTACATGAAATAAATGGAACTTCAAGAGACAAAGGAAAATCAGAAGTAATAGAGGTAATTTGAAGATTGAGAAACTATCTTTGTTGGAGACTGTTACAGGAGCTGAATTTTGGGATTAGTAAGATTTAGGAGGAACAGTTTGTCACCGTTTTATGATGCTTCACTAGAGAAAAGTTTGTAGAGTTCAGACCAGGAAAAGGACATCCTGAATAGGTGGTTTTGTTATACGGATTCTGAGAAGTATGAAGCTGATTAGGGTTCTCTTTTGTTGACTACTGTAAAGCTTGGAGCCAAATTTGTGGTCCATAAATAGCACTTAAAATGGGATTCTATGAATTAGCTTTTTTCCAGGCTCTATTTTATGTCTCTATCTTTGTTGTTTTTGTTGTGTTTGGGATTCTGTTTTTTTCCCCTTTTCCTTTTTTATCTACCTGGGGTTTATACTATTACATTGTATTTTGTGTATTCTTGTAAGCTGCCTGACATTCATTTTGAAACAAGGTGGGGGAATATATATATAAATATATATGAATGAATAAATAAATACATGAATAAATTCATGAATAAATAAACCAATAAGGAGAAGGGAATGAGGCAAATGAATACAGCCAAGATTCTGAAAATGGCATAGTGCCTCCAAAAATAATCAATGTTAAGGACTTGAAGCTTGGAAGAACATATGAGAAAGAAGCAGGTGAGGCCACATTTGGAGATGATAATGTTCTGTGTGATGTCTCTGTCTTCTGAAGTGTGCTTACGTTTCTTGTATCTTGTGTTTTACTTGGCATTAGGTGTGTTTCAGAGGACATGCAATGCTGTGTGAAGATCTGTGTCTTCAGAGAGCAGAGTTTGTGTGCATTCTGTTTGTGGGGAATCCAGAGAGATTTGGGAGCTGATGGGCGTGGCAAAGATGTGATAGTCTCTTTTCTTGGAAGTGTAGGAGTGGATACTTGTATATAAATCAAATCCCAACAAATGGGTAGTTAGCTACCATTTACTGACTGGGTATAAAGCTGTGTGCCAACCACATTGCAAGAATTCAGTCTTAATCTTAACAGCCACTCTATATTATCTTCTTTTCACAGATGAGATAATTTAAGCTCAACGCTATAGACAGTCTAGGGTCACATAGCAAATGACAGAAGCCTGAAATCTTCCAGATCTCTCTGGATCCAATATCTATGCTTATTTTGCCATATAATAATGCCCTGTGACAGGACAAATTATATGCATGGTACACTCTGTGCCTAGCATCCAAAAGCCAACAGTAGCTTTTGTTTTTCCTTAAGAAGATGGCAGTGTGTTTTGAAACATCTAAATTCCAGAAAAGTGAACTTTTATTTTATTGTCCCCTCAGAGAGAAAGAAAACTTTTCATATTTTTTTAGAGAAATGGTGTGAGACAATATTATTGATAATAGAAAAGTGCTAACTTCCAGATGTTTTGTGGGTTATATTATCCTTTGGTGTGACTACTATAAGGCTTATATGTTGCTTGCTTGAGAAAGTTGAGGCTCTAAATGAGTGTGTTCATATGTGTGAAAAGTTTTCAAGATGGTATATAGTTTTGTTGTTTTATATATATTCTGTTTTCTAATTCCTAGAGTATGTCATCTTCTATATACACTACACAGCAGGAAGCTTTGCTGTGCAACAATTAAGGAAAACTCTCAGTTTATCTTTTATGGTCTTGTTAATCAACTGTCTTGGTCAATGCACGTTACTAATTTTCATCCAATTAATGCACAATAAAATATACTTAGTGTCATAACAGTATGCAATATTTCTTTGGTGATGCTGAAGACCCTCTGGATCTTGTAATAGCTCAAGGTTATTATTGTGGCACCAACAGTGTTGGGGGAGTACCAGTTAATTGAGGATTCTATTATCAGAAAGCCAGGAGTCAGAGACTACCACCTCCTGAACGGTGCTTACATTCTGCTTGGCTCTTCAAATTTAGCCCATCCAGCTCAGTAAACAGTGCTATTTAGGGATCACTGCCCTGCCCCTAAGAAAACCCGATGGGCATTTTGCTTGTCCTCCAGGGTCAGTTCTGTGTGCTACGAGAGAGGAGCCTCCTGTACTATTCCTTTCCTTCTAGAAATTCCTTGTTGAGGTGGGAACTAGGGGGCATAAGAATGAATTCTACCTCAATGCTAGGACCTTTGCTTCTACTGCAAGGCCAATGAGCAGGGATACAAATTTGGTAGCCCACTAAAATCACCATACAGTCAAAATCAAGGGTTGTATGCAATATAGGCTTGAGATATGTCTACACTGAAGTAAAGAAGCAACAAGGGGAAATAAATTAATAGAGAAAGTAATGTTTTAAAGGGACATTAGGAGGTGGAGAAGATTCAGGGGAATGAATGGGAAGAAAGAGTAAGACAGAAGAGCTCCATTTCCAACACGACAATGTAGTGTTGCAAGAAGAGGAAAATTGACAGTAGCTAAGGGTTATGAAGTTGTTTTCCTTCTTAAAAGCAACAAATGCCTTGTTTTTCCCTGTCAAACTTGAACCATATAAAATTTTCCATGTGATCGGAAGTGTCTAGTTAGCACATTGCCTCATCTTTTTTTTTTTTTTTTTTTTTTTTTTTTTTTTTTTTTTTGCAAACATTTTCCACTGAATTGTTGTATGTGTGAATTGGGTGTAAATAAACTTGAAACCAGAATGTGTTGCCTGAAAGGAGTTAAGTAAAAGACAACTTTCAGTGATTTCCCAAAATGATCACTGTTGCTGAATGTTTTGAAGATGGTACTACTGAAGATGGTGACTGTGGATGTGATTAGACATGCTCATATAAGACTATCATTTCTTGTCCCCCATCCCATCATCCCCATAGAAAATCCACCCTATAGATTCAGGTTGTAGCTATCTTTTATAATCAGGTACTACTTTGAGTTTTTAATCTGTAATAAAGGACACATACTTTTATCTATAGACCCGGAAGACCTGGCAGGAGGAAACTGTCTCTGTGTACTAGAGGGAATGGAACTAGACATAAAGAAATTCCTGATAGGTTAATTGGATGCTAGAATTACTAAGAATGAAAATTTCTTGGTTCTCCATTGGGTCTCAGGGATTGAAGAAGTTCTTTCTGAAAAGAGGAGAATGGATCTTCCACATTAGGCCTTCCCAGCTGTGTACTTCTGGGATTTGCTAATGTAAGGAAAGATATAATTATATAATATAATCTTCTTATAGATCAGTGAATGTTTGAAATATCCCAGTTAATCCTCTTTCTAGGTGGTTATATTTGCAAGAGCATCACTTATAGGATGGAGTATTGGGTTTAAAAAGCAGCAGATTACTCAATTCTCCAGCAAAAAGTCACCCTGTTAATTCATATATTTTTCAAGACAGTGTACTCTGGAAGACTGTTGCAGAGGTATTACAATGTTCAAAGTACATCCCTCAAACTTCATATGATGGAGATGAGACAGGGATTCTCCCCAATCTATGGGAAGACAAGTTCAGAGAGGTGCAATGACTTCTACAAATTTATTTCATGACTTCATAACAAAGCAAGGCACACTAGAAGTTAGACCTTACAACTCCTAGTCCAGTGGTTCTTAAACACTTTCCTGCTTGGTGTAAAATGAGAGTAACCTAATATGTTTTGAAAATAGATTTTAGTGAATGGAATATGCGAAAATAAAATTGTCCCAGAAGCAAAGGAAGCCTAGATGGATCAGCAATTATGACAGTAATCACAACTTTATCTTCACAAGTTCCTGAGCCTAACTTTCTATCAGCAAGTAACTTGCCTTTGTAAGAGAAAATGAAAACCATTATCACCCCCATTCCTGTGTTATTTTGGGGACTTTCAAGTCATTTTTGTTATTTGTAAAAATAATTATACTTATAAAAATTGAAATATTAAAGAGCTATATTAAAATAGAACATTAGAATCACGTCATTCCTCCCATTAGATTCTTTCATAATCCACCATTTAAAGGAGATTTGGGACCTCTTCCTCATTTGGTAACCACTTTTCTTTGCTGTTTAAAACCACCATGTGTTTTATCTGTGATACTAGATTTAAGTCAGAAATATATCTGTTAATATACAATCTCTTTTTAAATACTTTAGCCACCTTACACTGTCAATTTCCTTAAAAAAATAGAGTAAACAGTAAAATCTATCTTTATGCCTAGTTTTACATTGTAGTTATCTCTTGATGCCTTCACATACTTTCGGTGAGGAAAAATAAACTTGAAGGCCCACATAATGACATTCTACCAAAGAATTAGGTGGAAACTAGAGAATTAATTGCTCCCCTGTGTGAGAGAAAATGTGCATCTTGTAAATCCAAGAGGTAGGAAATACCTGTGGGTCCCCTCTCATAATATGCCTTGAAATGGGATATTTGTTGATAGAGCAGATGTGGCAGAGTTTAGAACCTTTGTACAACAGTCCCTCTGGGACCAGAGCTCTCACAATGAATGTGGCCTTGTTGACACCACCGACAGGGCTACTGGTACCATAAGAATAACTATGCTGGGTTACAGACTTTGCTCAAGTGTAAGGAGGGCTTCAGCAGGCTTCCTTCTGGAGGGTATGACACAGTGTGCTCTGTGATGCACAAATCAGAGAGTGGGGCAGACTGGAATTTTTTTAAATGAAGGTAACAACCTCAGTACCTAGTTCATTTATATTTAAGTAGATACTAAGGCATTTTAATTCTTACAGGTTATAAAGGCAACATATTGTAAATGATCTATGTGGGACACTAACTGACTCTTAGTGACTTAGAAGCAGTGAACCACCAAAAGCTTCTGTCACCCAACTAAGTGACCAAGTCACTAGGGCCACTAGTGACTTCAACTACAACTTCAACACAACAACTTTAACTACAAAAGCAATCTAAAATGTACTCTCCAGCCACACCCCAGACTTCTTGATTGACCTAGATCACTGTCTCCACCTCCATGAATACATAATAGCAAGTAGGCATGGCTTTTCTCCCTATATTTGGTCTCATTTCATAACATGAAGATCACTCATTCATCCTTTCATTTGTTTGTTCATTCACTTGTTAAATATTGATTCAAACACTCTAATAGTAGGTGGATTCTGGGTCACACAGAGGTGAATAAGTCCAAATCCCTGCCTTTAATGAACTGATGACCTAGTAAGGAACACAGACACAAATTAACCAATGATTAGGATTTAACATGGTAAGTACAGTATAGAAGTGAGTACTGAGGAGGGCCATCTATTCAAGACTGAAGGGAGAGAGGTAGTTAGAGAAGGCTTCCTAGAGGAGGTGACCACTGAACTGAGATGAGTCATAAAGGAAGAATAGAGCAAGCCATGTAAAGACTGAATGGTATTCCAGATAGAAAGAGTGGCATTATGAAGGCATTAGGCATGGTACACTACTAGTTGACTTTCTATAACTCCAACAAGAGATTCAGAATAAGTCATGTATAGAGTATGAATGAGAAAGGGGTAGGGTGTGTAGCTATGGATGTAATAGGGGTCCAAATCCTGGAGAAATTATATGAGCAAACTTCAAAAAGCTTGTGGGGAAATGGAATTAAAAGATAAGTTTATTTTGAAATCTATACATTTATTTTCATAGTACATGTTAGATGTCATGCTAAGGACTTTGAATTTGATACTGAAGGTAATCAGGGAACATTGAAGCAAGAGAATAGTATCAGATCTGTATTCTAAAATATCAGTGTAGTTACAGGAGGAAGAATGGATGGGGAGGATGTGTTGGATGGAAAGACTGTTGGTGTCTTGCAGGTGAGAAATGTCAGTAGCCTGGCCTAAGGGCCAATATAATTAGGAATAGGGGAGGACAATACATAAGTAATATTTTGGAGGCAGAATTAATAGAACAAGGCTATTAATCAGATGATGAGAGGAGGAGATAGGAAACAAAGGAGGAGTAGAGGTTTTGTTTTGTTGGGGTAGGTAAAGAGAATGTAGTGTTAATTTAATTTTGTGAGTTGCATGAGGGGCCTATGAGACTACCAATAGCTACCCCATAGCCAGTTAATTACATGGTATTAGAGTACAGCAGAGAGGTCAGGGCTAGAGATACAGATAGGAACTCACTCATGTAGATGGTGACTGCAACTGAGCATATAAATAACATAGCCTAAGAGAGGTGTGAGAAAAGATGAGGACCTAGGACAGCTCCTGGGAGGGGGCTACCATTTAAAGAGCCAACAGAAGGAGACTCTTGCAAATGAAACTGAGAGAGAAAACCCAGAAATGTAGACACAAACTCTGGGAAACACTTGTGTGAAGGAAGATCGGAAGTAGTTAGTTTAAAGAAGTGCATGGTCATGAACACCATTATGGCTGCAAGGTTAATGGTTTTAAGGATTGAAAAGTGGTTCTCCATTAAAGAGGTTAAATATATGTCTTCAGGAAGTCATTGCAGTTGTTTGG
Source organism: Oryctolagus cuniculus (assembly GCF_051225735.1). Classification (NCBI taxonomy): domain Eukaryota; kingdom Metazoa; phylum Chordata; class Mammalia; order Lagomorpha; family Leporidae; genus Oryctolagus; species Oryctolagus cuniculus. The sequence goes on along the minus strand of NC_142888.1, from coordinate 81,958,970 downwards.
GCAGTGAGAGCTAAGGAAATTTAGATTGCCTTTTCAAGAAGTTTAACCTAAAGAAGAAAAGGCTGAGAGAGAATAACAGCTAGAGGAGGATATGAAGAGGCCAAAGAGTTTTAAGGACAAGTGAGATCTCAGCATGCCATGCCTTTTAAACCAAGAGGGTAGTACAAGTAAAGAGGGAAAGATTGAAGATATCAAAAGAAATGGGACAGAATTCTAGGAGGGAAATTCCTGAAGAAGTGAGGGGGCCTGTAATCTGGGGCACCAGTGGAATGGTACACATTAGGCCATCTGCTTCCAAGAAAGATAGGGGAGAGAAGGTGCTACTGATGGAGAGAATGTGTAGTGGTGGGAGAGGAAATGAAGTCAGAGGAGTTTCCAACTGGTCCCTTCCATTTTTCTCAGTGAAGTAGAGTGAAGGTCATAGGCTGAAAGTGAGGAAAGGGGGGTGGGGTGAAGCAGAAGTTTGAACAAAATAGTGAAATTCTGAAATATTTGGTGAGGAGATGGGGAAAAAGAAGTTGGCAAGAGGCAAGGAAAATATTGCCAAGCACCACTAATAACCAAGATAAGTTCTGTGGCCTTTATAAGAAGTACCAAGCTGCATGGCTGTGTGATTTTTTTTCCCATGCAACTCTCAGCAGCCTCCATATAGAAATAGAGAAGCTAAATGGTTGGATTCTGTCCATGCAGCATTTTGTAGCAAAATTGCAAGAGGTAGTCAAAGGGTGAGAGTGTCCACAGCACTGACTTAAGAGCAATTTACATGCTGTACAATAGAGTCTAGGCAAGTAGAGAGCTGAGAAATTGGCTAAAAATAGATGGATCCATAGGATGGGGGTTTTATTGAGATCAAAATACAAATACAATAGGAGCAAGGGTTTGAAAGAGAAGGCTAGTGGAATGAGAGGCTGGACTCAGAATAAGATAGTAGAGTTGAGTATTTTAGAGAAAAGGTGATTTGGGATAAGGAAAATGGGGCAGCCGTGCTTCTCGTTTCTGGCTGCACATCATCTTTGGGTTTTGTTTGTTTGTTTTTTGTTTTTGTTTTTGACAGGCAGAGTTAGACAGTGAGAGTGAGAGACAGAAAGAGAAAGGTCTTCCTTTCAGTTGGTTCACCCCCCAAATGGCCGCTACGGCCTACGCGCTGTGCCGATCCGAAGCCAGGAGCCAGGCGCCTCCTCCTGGTCTCCCATGCGGGTGCAGGGCCCAACCACTTGGGCCATCCTCCACTGCCTTCCCGGGCCACAGCAGAGAGCTGGACTGGAAGAGGAGCAGCCTGGGACAGGGACAGAATCCGGCTCCCCAACCGGAACTAGAACTCGGAGTGCCGGCGCCACAGGCGGAAGATTAGCCAAGTGAGCTGGGGCACCAGCCATCTTTGGGGTTTTAAAAATCACTTGACCAAGTCTCATCCCCTGAAATCCTGATACAATAAGTTTTGGTTGAGCCCCAGGCATTGGTCCTTTATGGAACCGCGTAGATTACTCTGATAGGCAACCCTGGTTGAGAAGACAGGTTTAAAAGGTCAACCATAGAGTAAATTGCACCCCTGGAAGGAAGATAGAGTTGATTAGAGTTGAAGGAGGTCAGGGAGCCCTAAGGAAAGACTGCGAAGGAGGTTTTGTCCATTTGTATCCTATATTTCACAGACTTATGGAAGCACAGAATGTAGGAAGGAAGACTGTGACTCAAAGTCCCCAGTGGATAAGGAGACATAGACAGGACAGTAAAGTGGCAATAACTTCAAAGGAAGTGGTCTTGCAGGAAAGGGCAGAAGTACTCTTCTCTAATAGACAATTGGGAGTAAATTGTGGAAAACTGCCTTCTCCATTCCCCGAGGCCTAAAGATTTGGGATGGGAAATAATGAGCAGCCTCCATCAGGATTATCAGATGATGTGGCACCTTCATTGGATAATATTGTTTAAGATTGTTGTACTTTGCATAACAGAAATATACGAGGAGCTTTAAAAATAAAGATACCTGGGCCTAAATCTCTGGGAGTAGTGTTCTCTTTTACTTGCTCGCTCACTCCCTCCTTCACTCGCTTGTTTACCCCATGAGAATGAGGCAGAGTGAAGTTTAAGAACCTAACGTTGAAAGGATTTAATGAAGAGATTGAAGGTGTAGGGGAAAAACTGTTCATGACAAGATCAGCACTAAACGCTATAGGAAATGCAGAGCACATTGAGGTAAGATGTATAGTAGATGATAAATGACTATAGGGGGCTTTTCTTTCTTTTACATGATAGTAGAATAGAGGAAATGTCAAAATGAGAAACTTGAGAGATTATCTGGCCCCTGGAGGTACAGCCAGAACTCATATATACTTAGAGTCCCAAGGCTAAATGTCATTAAGTATGTGGTCCAGTCAACAATGTGTGGACTTGTTCTGAGTTTCAGTGGAATATATGAGGTAGACTTTAAAAATGATACATGTTTGAGCTTCTGCTATCTGCAAACATCAACCCAGATCTGATCAAGCTGAATTTTGTCTGCCCAATACTCAGTGTTTGCAGAATTTTCTGGGGAGATAGACATTTTTGTGTGCCTAAATATCAAAACAAAACAACATAAAACAAAAATCAGTTCTCATCTAGGCTCCATTAAATCACTAAACATTTACTAAAGGCTGGGAATCATATCTGTTCTTGTTTTAAATGCTATTGAAAAATTAATAGTGTAGCTATTAAGAGCTTAGACTCCAGAGACACGGCATGGTGCTAGGTTCAAATCCTGTCTGTCACTCGCTAGCTGTGTAACTCTAGATATATGCTTAAACCCCACTACGTCTTTTTTCTCATCTATAAAACAACAATAATAAGATAAACCTTATAAGACTGTAGTGGATATTAAATGAGTTAACACTAGAAGTACTTCACCCATGGCAAGTTTCCTAAAAATGATAGTTTTTAAGTGTACAGATCCAAGGCAGGTGCTGAGGAATGTGAGAATGAATAAAACAGTATTTGCTTTGAAGTATCCCAAATGCTAGCTAGAGAGATAGATATGTAAAGAAGAAATAATTCAGTGCTATAAGTGCTTAGCTCAGAACATATACTTTGTAGTTTTATGGGAAAATGAAAGGAGGGACTTTCAACTTTGAAGATAGAATACAGGAAAAAATTTGCCAAAGGGGAGGAATCCCAAGAGAGAGTCTTCAAGAACAAGGACTAGTGGAAGTACTCCACACAAAGTCGGGGGAGAGGGTGAGAAGTAAGTCTTTCCAGGCCTAGGCCTAACATATGTAAAATCTTGGAAGTAAGAGAGATCCAGGTCATTTAAGGAGCATGGCATGAATACTGATAGTCAGGACTATGTCAAGAATATAGGCTGCAGAGAGATGCTAGGAATAGATCATGGAAAACTTTTGGATATCATGTTAAGGAGCATGAGTTTTACAGGTAATTTAAGGATCTTAAAGACAAGAATATGATATGGTCATAGACAGGAGAAATGAATTTGGCAAAATTGGAAGCAGTGAGAACAAGTGAGAAATGCTGATACCTTGGACTAGGAGAGTGGCTCGTGCAGATGAAAGGAAGGAGATGAATTCAAGACAAATTGAAGAGATAGAACAGAGAGAATTTGGTGACCAATTAATATAGAAATAAAGAAGTAAAAAATGACTCTCAAAGTTCTGATTTGGACAGCTGGGCCAATTCCAGATTACTCAAAAGGCAAAGTAAGCATGTGCTTATGACATCTAACCAATTAAGGGTGCCCAAAATATGGAAACATTTTTATTTTGAATATGTAACTTTTAAAATGACCCAAATTAGGCCGGCGCCATGGCTCACTTGGCTAATCCTCCACCTGCAGTGCCGGCACCCCAGGTTCTAGTCCCGGTTGGGGCGCCGGGTACTAGTTCCGGTTGCTCCTCTTCCAGTCCTGCTCTCTGCTGTGGCCCGGGAGGGCAGTGGAGGATGGCCCAAGTGCTTGGGTCCCTGCATCCACATGGGAGGCCAGGAGGAAGCACCCGGCTCCTGGCTTTGGATCGGCACAGCGCTGGCCATAGCGGCCATTGGGGGAGTGAACCAACGGAAGGAAGAGCTTTCTCTCTGTCTCTCTCTCACTGTCTATAACTCTCTCTCTGTCTCTCTCTCTCACTGTATAACTCTGCCTGTCAAAAAAATAAAAAAATAATAAAAAAGACCCAAATTAATTACCGTGGGAACATCAGAGCTTATTTGCATTCCTTACCTTTTTGTGCCTTAGTCTGGATTTGAATTAGATATTGAAGGAGAGGGATCATTATCTTTTCATTGCTTAGAGCCTTTAAAAGGAGAAGTCTAAGACCATATTCCTTCTGTAATCTGGGTGGTAGGTGGTATCATTTCCCTAAAAAAGGAGCACTGAGAAGAGCAATTTTGGGATTCCTTCCTCTGAAAGAAGCCCTGAGTGATGACAATGGCATGATTAGGGCTGTAAGGTACTCAGGTAATCTTGGGAAATACCATTAAGCCAATTCTGTACATAACTCAGCCCAAGTGGAATATTTACATTTAAGTCAATATGCTACAAATGTGAAACCAATACTAAACAGAGAAGTGAGATAATTTCTTTGCTGGCCATGGAAGCCATGAATGGAAACTGATGTAAAGACTGTAGATAGATGTTTAGGTAGGGACTCTTAATGGGGAGTCCAGGACACTTTCAAAGCCCTGGGAGGGGCCTTAGTAATATTTTATTTATGATACTGTATTACTTTAACTTCATGGGAGCCTTCCTCTCAAATTACATAAAGTGTCGATTCCCGCAATATCTTCATCTGCCTCTACCAATCACTAATTAGGGAATTAATTACCTAACATTGGCTAGTATCTGAGGGTGGATGCAATTCAAGAGAAATGAATCAACATTCATTGCAGGCCAAACACTGTATTAAGAAAAGTAGAAGGAAGAGAAACAATGACAATCAAGTAAAGAATGGTCACTGAGGGAGGAGGCAAGTCAGACATATTGTCAAGGAAGTGGAAAGAGAGCTTGTTAACTTTGTCCAGAATGAATGGGAGATCAAGAAAAAAAAATAAAAGAATGCAGGAATAGTTACGACACCTTCAGTGGAATGGCAAGACAGAAGACTGGTCTGTTTACCTTTCTAAACAAATAAGTGGTAGTTGAACAAGTATAAATGGTAGCTACAGTACACAGACATGTGGGGGAAGTAGGAGCACCAACAAATACCTTTAAAACTCCACTGTTTAGTCAGGATAATATTAATAAAATAGTGAAAATGAAATCTGTACTGAAGTTAAGTTAGATGGCATATATGAATATACTTCAAAAATTCATGGAAATTAAAATTAAAAATATGTTTATTTTGGTGCACTTAAAAAACATCCATGCGTAAGGGGCTGGCATTGTGGCACAGCAGGTTAAGCTGCCACCTGCAGCACCAGCATCCTATATGAGTGTGGGTTCAAGTCCTGGCTGCTCCACTCCCAATATATCTCCCTACTAATGTGCCAGGGAAAGCAGTGGAAGATGGCCCAAGTACTTGGGCCCCTGCCACCATCATGGGAGATCTGGATGGAGTTCCTAGTTCCTGGCTTCAGCCTGGCTCAGCTTTGGCTGTTGTGGCCACTTGGGGAGTGAACTAGTAGGTAGAAGATCTCTCTGTCTCTGTAACTCTGGCCTTTCACATAAATAAATAAATCTTTTTAAAAAGTTTTTTCATAATATTAATTTTCCACATATTATGAAAAAATTTTCATACTATGGAAAATGAGTCCTAAATGTGTTCCATGAAAAGGCAAAATCTTTGAATAACTCTTGCGCTCCACCCTAAAAGTTCTTTCCTGATCTTGTATAGTTACCATCATCACTTGAATTTCTATATTTTCACCCCATAAAGGTTGGCAACATGGATTAGTGAGAGAGGATGGAAAAAGAAATAAACCATAAGAATAGCATTTGAACGTGAAAATTTTCAAATTTAAAATTTATCATGGGTAACCCACAAAACCAGTAATCCAAATATGATTGAGTGTTGTCTGTAATTGAGGCTAAGGAAACATCTATTTGAACCAGAATGTTCTAACTTGGCCACGCTGGCAATTCTGAATTTGATTAGTTCCAACTGGGTAAACCCGATTCATGCTGACTTGCCCAGTATTAGAGCATGAGTATTATTTTTCCAGTGTGAAATAGTTTTAGAGGTACATTCTCAAATCTGCTGAAAGTCTCTTATGGAAGATACTATTTTAGAATATTTCCACACTAACTTCCTCCTGAGAACTCTTTCCAGATAAAGCAATTTCATTATAATTCCCAACTTAATTTCTCCAGTGATTATATCTTTAAAGGCTTTTGACTTATTAACTATCAGTACAGTTATTCCTAATTTTGTCACTATGAAAAATGTGCTACTTGGGAAGGACAATGATATTGAATTGCTAATAGACTATAATGGGGACATGGGACAATAGCTACATACTAGAAAGACTAATCCAAAGCACTGGTTTGACATTTCTAAGAACTAAATAAAAAATTAATTCGGTAAAAAAGCACCAAGCCTTAGGGATTTTTCCTAGCTAATTATGGGGTGTAAATTATTTTAAGTATTTTAATTATGAAGAAATATTTTTAACATCAATGATTTGCATTAGTATACTTGTTTAAAGAACACCAAGAGTCTATTTAGAGATGCTTCATAATGTAAATATGTAAATTAAAGAAGTTCTAAGTACTTGATATTTAGCTAAAGTTAACATGGAAACAATTCATGACATTTTCCTTGATAGCTCAAGTGCTTTTCTATCCTTTGTTCCTCAAAGTAAGCCTTAGCTTGACTTGACTGTAAATCCAGCAAATCCAGCTAAACATAATTAGACAACTGGTGGTTACACCTCTATACTGATAAAGGGCGTAAAGCAGTATGAACAGAGGTTTATTTGAAATGTATTTGGGAATTTTTTGGATTCATTGAACTTTTTTTTTTGTCGAACTCTCAGCCATTATTGCAAATAAAATTGGAATTTCTGGAGTTATGTATTGTTAAAATTGTGATGGAATCAAATGTCTTTCAGCTTTGTAATTATTTTGATGAGCTACTTTACAACTTTGAGACGCTAACTATACCCCAAATAAATGCATCTTAACATTTTGCCTTTAGCCAATAAGAAGAAGGAGAAAGAGCGCCCAGAGATCTCTCTTCCTTCAGACTTTGAGCATACGATTCATGTGGGGTTTGATGCAGTCACCGGGGAATTCACTGTAAGTAAGCTCCTTATTTTGTTTTGTAAGCCATGAATAAGTTCCTTTATGAAAACAAATTTCAAACCACAACTGTCATGTCCCAAAATATCAGATTTGAAGTTTTTGATGATTACTAGCAAGGCTGACTTAGCTACACAATCATAGACGGAAATAGAGAGTGGCAACAACATTGGAAAACTTATTTTGTCCATCTTAACACAAATGCCTGATCACTATATTCTTCAAATTCATTGAAAAGATTAATTTGCCATGGCACAGACAATGTAATAATGACATGGAGACCCTGCCTGAGCCTGTTCTTTTTTGTGTAAAGTGAATCAAAGAATCATCTCCTAAACTTTGCTAGGGAAGACAATCTATCTGAATAATTCAGGTTTTTCATGGAAACAGGAATACCCAGATCAGCTAACCACACTAACAAAAACTCTCTGTAAAATTGACCTGTTTTAAACTCTCTGTAAAATTGACCTGTTTTTTTCCATTTAGTTTCAAAAACAGCTTATTTTTAGAATGATTGATAGGTATATTTTATAGACATTTAGGACAATAAACCATGTGTTTCAGAAATATTGATAGGTATATCATATGTTCTTCAGGGATTATGTGATGTGTGTGTGTGTGTGTAGGTGTATATATATGTATGTATGTATATGTGTATATATATATTCCCCTTTGGATAGACCATTGCCATATGTCAAGTCTTTCTTTTGGATATTGGTAGTGGCCAACTAGTATAGGATATTAGATCTATGGCATTTTGTACCATTTTATATCTGGCATCTGTTTTTTAGATTTTTGAAGGGAAGGATGTGGCTAGAAATATGTCCCCAGGAAGGTTGTCTGCCTTTATCCATAGTAGTAAGGAACTCAATCAAAATGTACATCCTGAAATAATGAGTAATTTTGAATGCATTTAGAAAAACAATCATTGATAGAACCATCATCATTAATTCTTGGGTTGTTAAATCAGATACTGAATAGTTAATTTTCTATTTCACAGTGTGATGGTTAGTGAGGAGACTTTGTCATATGATTAAGTGAAAAAAGAGAAAGAGCAAAGTAATTTGATTTAGAGAAGTAAACCATGTCACTAAATTGACAGCCAAAGTATTTTTTTTCAACTCTGGATGTAAGCAATATGAGAATGAAATTGAAACTGAGTAAAAGGATTGGCCATGTGAAATGGTGTGAACTGATTTTTTCCATATTCTCAGTAGTAAGTGGAAATGAACACTAAGAAATATTGAGACTGATAAATTTGAGATAGGGAGTTAGGTAAGATTTCATCATTGGAATCAAAGACATTATTTCAATGGCTTGGAGTTGGAGCCCAGACTTTATTTTATTGTCAGAATATTCTTGTAGGTACTACACATAGAAACTAAAACCTCATTATGAACATTACTACCATCATTATCACCAGATAACATAATTTTTATGAGTTGAATACATGTTATTTAAAAATAATGAACAAAGAGATTATAACTATATCTGACATTAGTAGCAGGAAAAGCCCTCAAACTTTATCAAAGTTGAATGTATTAACACTTCCCTTTTTTATTTTAAGAACAGTATCTTTCCAGTTTTGACCTGTTTTCTCTGTGTTCTTCTTCTGTTTAGACTTCTTTTAAGTTTTGTTGTCATTCCATATTTTCATTTTTTTTGTCTTCTTCCTTTTTGTTTTCTGAAGTGAAAGCTTTCTCTCACTATCTCATGTGGCATTTTGGTTCTTTTTAAATGTTTTACTCTGACCATTTTCCCAACTTACTAGATATCTGATGGTATAATTTCTTTATCTTTAGCTCCTTTTTTGTTCTTTCTGTGTTCTCGATGGACATGAAGGAAAGTGAATCACCACCATCTAATTGATGGCAGCACCAACTAATTTCACCTTGCTGACAATTATAATCTAAAGAACCAATCACAGAAGGGTGAGGTGGTACATGTGATGAGCAGTCTTTCCAGTCGTGAAAGAGTTTGATACAACTGAACCAAGACCAAACAACTCCCCAAATGCCGATTTGAAATGAAGCAGCTGTTTTGAAGCTGTTAGAAAGCCGTTGACTATGGAGTATGTAGATTGACACAAGCTAACTTTGGAAATTGGAATCATTTTATTATTATGTTGATGACTTTTTGTGACTTGTCTACACATTACCTTTAAAGACATCAAATTCCCATTTTAAAAAATCACCTTAACATATGATAGATACTATTACGTTTATTAACTTTTAAAATTCCAAATGATCATAAACTTTAAAAAAATCATTTTATTGGTAGAATTTAGAATTGGATCCTAATTGCTGCAATATTACTAGTTTGTTGTGTGTTGGGTGGGGGGATCATGTTACTAAATTTTGTTATTGTGGTGGTTGAGGTTGAGTTTTGAGTGATTTTGTTGAACTGTCTAATTCAGTTGTCTTAAAAGATCTTATTACTTTGCATACTTGGACACTTACTTGGTGTGTTGCTTGGTGATTACCCTATGGCTAATGGGCCCATATAACCTTGCATACCTGATCATATACTTGGACCCTAAAGCTAAATTTAGGTTGGGAGGTGAGATTTTGGGTATTAAATTATTACAAGTCCTTACCCTTTATATTGCCATTTTTGTCCCAAATACTTCAGAACTCCCCTTTCCAGACCTCTAGACCTGTGACGGTCGCTTCAAGTCAATCAGAGGGAAAAATGGTATGAGTGATATAAATTATCATTTCTTATGATAAGATAAATGCTTGGCCTGTTATATCATGCTGCCATTCTCCTGGGCTACACTGGACAATCCCTAGCTTGATGTACATCTAGTTGTTATTGTATACATGGTCAGGCATTGATCTGTGCTCCTGCTTCTGATGCTCAGATTCCTAGGTTTCCATTAGCTGTCTAACTTTTGGGATTAGTGGCTTAATTTGGAGTAAAAAGATGGCTTTCAGATTATGTGCCTTTGTGGCATATGTTCAAATTTAAGCGTCAGATTTCATTGATGAGCTGGTTTGTCTCTACTTAGAAAAAAGAAATTATGTCAGCAGTGTAGTCACTTGGGTAAGTATAGCCGTCTGGAGAATCTTTTGTAATTGACAGCATTATTTCCTGCTGTCTAGTGATCACACAAGTATTTATTACAAAAGTTTAGAAGTGCCATGAGAATGTCTAATAATAGCAAGTAGTCCAATGATTGTGATAATGAACATGCCAGTGAAGTCTGCTTTAGTGGTTATGTGCAATGCATACCTGAATTTGTAACACTTAATAACTCCTTTGGCCATTACAGTATTAACCAAATGCTATTAATTGCACTTAGAATCAGAACTGGGATCATGCATGGGCTCCTGAGTTCAAATTTTTGGCTTAAGGCTTTAGCATCAAACTGCGTGATGAATGCATGTAAAAGTGTCGTTCCACTGTGCTTGGAGTAACTCCAAATGCCAGGAACCAAGGAAGTATATCCCAAATCAAACCAGCTGGGTAAAAGCATGTTTCTGTAGTGATTGAGGTATCTGTATTTAGACAAAGTTGTTACCTAATATTTGATCATATTTTGTGGGAAGTGGGACTTGGGAACTGCAGCATTGAGATGGAAATTATTCATGTATGGTTTGAAATGAAACGGTTTCCCTTTCCCTGAACTAAATGTCTGAGAAACCTAAGCACAGTCTGGCTGTGTGGGAATGTCCTTACCTAGTTTCCTCTACTCCAGCCATGACTTTAGCTACAAAGAACAGAAGAATCATGTCAGTGAGAACAAAAATTTACCATTGCCATATAGCCATCTTTTGAATTTTAGCCACATAGGCACTTCCAATGTGAAAACGAAATTGGTTAACCAGAATTGGGAACTGAAATTTGTAAGTTCATCACATGGCCATTGGCTACCTGTGATCACCCAGTTATAAAAACAACTTACAAATTATTGTTGAAGCTTTTCATGATGCCATCCTTCTTTCCTCCAAATTCACATTCCTGCCTTTTAGTAATGATAATCCTTGTTATTGTATATATATGGAGGAAGCATCTGGCCAAAGGTGGAATTATACATCCAAACTTTGGAACATTGTTGTTTTCTCTGTTCTCCTAAATCTGTTGTCCTGTAGCCTGTCCTGTCCCTGATTTAGTTAATGCCTCCCTATTTTCATAACCGCCCCACTTTAGAAGGGATTCCCCCTCCCCCCATTCAGACCCATTGGTTTCATTTCCTCCCACCTTCTAAGTTGTCCCACATTCTGTTTTAACTTTCTTTTCTTTCTTTATTTACGTCCATTACAGCCAGATCTCTATGGCTCACAGATGTGCCCAGGGAAGCTCCCAGAGGTGCGTCACAGGCCCAAAAGAAGCTTGCATCAAAGTGCTTCTTTGAGATGTCATAGCACTGCAGCAGCAGGTTCATGTGTGTGCAGTAGAGTTGTTGCTTGGCTTATCTCACTTTTTTGTTGTCATTCCCAAACTCTGGAGGCCCACGTCACACATTGTTTTGCCGAGACTTCATAGGACAAAGCCACAGAAATTGTGTTTGGACACACTTCAGGAATAGTGTGTCTGTTTCTTTCTCCAAGTTGCTCTTGGAGGTTGGATAATTATGAAACTGGGAGGTCTTTAGGCTGAACATGTAGGAAAGAATGTTGAATACTCAATGCAAAGCTAACCTCTCTGTGTAATTTTACACAATTCTCCTTGGTTAGATTTCCAAATACACCCTCCTCTGTGCTCTAAATGCTTCAGATTATTGCAAATTCTCACACGGTTTTGGCGTGGTTTTTATAGTCCCCAGGTTCTATATGGCCAATGAATAAAGTGGGGAGGAAGGAATAGAGGGAGGAGAAGGAGCGCATGGCCTGGAGAAAGCTGCAAGGAAAATACCCCATGCAGCATTAATGTTACTACTTAGCATCTCAGTGGTTATTGCTCCTCCACAACTTTATTCATATCTCCTCCCAATCCTCTTTTATTTACATTAAAGCTCTAGACCCAAAAATTACCAAGGGTGAGGCTTTCATTTTTCTTCTAAAAGTCATTCTAATTGCAACATGCCCAGAAGCAGCTTATTTTATTCCAATCATATAAAACTCATTGATCTGCACGATACTATGCTGTGCACAAATTTATAGAAGTCTTGCTATGTCTGCCCTGAGTCACCAGAAAAAATAAGCTAAGCTGTAAACATCATTTCATGGATGAGCAGAGTCAATATGGAGGTGATTTTCATGTGCTTTTTTTTTTCTATCACAGTCATACTCCCACCCACCCTTTTTAAGTTGAATCCTAGTTTTACCTATGTGTTTTAATTAGAGAAGAGAATGATTGCATTATTACGTTACTAACTTTAAATCTAGAATGTAACTTCAGTTTCCCAAGTGTAATCCTACAGGTAGCATGGGCTTCTTGGTGAAGAACTTTACTGGAAGGTGAAAATGTCGCTGCTGAATGTTCTGACCTGCCATTCTTTCCCTTTGGTTGTCCACAGGGAATTCCTGAGCAATGGGCACGATTACTCCAAACTTCCAACATAACAAAACTGGAACAGAAGAAGAACCCACAAGCTGTTCTAGATGTTCTCAAGTTCTATGATTCCAAAGAAACAGTCAATAACCAGAAATACATGAGCTTTACATCAGGAGGTAAGAAGAAGCCTATTGTATCAAAAGGTGAAGCAGTACAGTAATTTCAATCTTGGAGGTGCATGAATAGAACAAAACTTCTGTAGAACATTTAAAGTGAGTTCTAATTCCTTTTCCAAATGACTTCAGCATAAATAAACCAGAATATTGAGGTTGGAAGTTTTTAAAACCCAAATAAGGAAACTATTCAGTGAAGGAGTAGCTATTAACTTGCATCAACAATCAGAATTTTTATTTTGTGTATTTACTGACATAAAGCACTCAGTCACTTAGGATCAGACCCTGACCCTGTAATACACTCATTAATAAGAAGTATATGGATCAAACCATGGTCTCTTGAAATTTATTTTAACCTTTAGATCCATTGAGTTATACTATGATGACACAGTGGTTGTTAGATTATTTTGATCAGATCCCAAAATCAGATGAAAGAAAAGAGATAATGTCTTATTATTTACAGAGATTGAAATAGTCATGCCACCACCAAATCTTGACTTCATTTGCTAGGGTGTATACCTAGCTATTGTAAAGAGTCTTGATGTTTAAATTTGCACTACAAGCACCTGAAAAACATATATCATGTTGTACTTTTACATTTTAAGAAATATCATCTGGGTTATCCATCTAGAATAATTTATTTAGCATCTAAAGAAAGAAGGAAATACTGTCAATATTACCCTAGCTATAGAGCACCCACCTCTTGGCACTGGATTTAGTATAGGTCAAGCTTGAAGTTTCCTTTAGAACAGTGCCAGTATATAACATGGAAGGGGAAAAATTTGGCCATATGAAATGTCAAAGGTTAAATTTGAAGGCAAATAGACATTCATGTTTTAAGTGGGATTTTTTTATAATGAGGTTGCCTAACTGCCATCCTCCAATGTTGCAAACCTAAAAAAATTTCCATATGCAATCAAATGTCTAAGAGCACCAGATGCTGTTCTTATATTTATTTATATAATAAATATGTATTATATATAATAATATAACATTAATATAGCATAATGTATTATTAAATATATTTAATAATATTTAATACGAGGAAATCAAGAGCCATGCTTCAAGTTAGAAACATAGGCCACCAGAACTGAAAATGTATTTAAGAAATCATTTGAGTATAACCATTTATGTCCTTCAGATTCTCAAGTGCAAGTAGCCACTGCTGTTTAACATTTTGATTTTTGTGTACTGAATTCTTTAAATAACTTAAAAAGATGAAAGCCTGACAACTATGTTAGAACTGAACAATATCTGAATTTTTGCATTGTACTTTGCAGAGTGAAACTCACCATGTGCTTTCTTTTTTTAAAAAAACTTTTATTTAATAAATATAAATTTGAAAAGTACAACTTTTGGAATATAGCAGTTTCCCCCCCATAACCACCCTCCCACTTGCTAACCATCCTATATCCTACTCCCTCTCCTATCCCATTCTTCATTAAGATTCATTTTTAATTATTTTTATATACAGAAGGTCAACTTAGTATATACTAAGTAAATATTTCAACACACAAAGTATAAAGTACTGTTTGAATACTAGTTTTACCATTAATTCGCATAGTACAACACATTTAGGACAGAGATCCTACATGGGGAATAAGTGCACAGTGACTCTGAACATTCTACTGTTGAGACTGACTAATAGGATAGGGAGGTTGGAAGGAAGGAAGGAATGAACAGGAAGGAGGGAATGGGAGGGTAAATCCTGGTTGTAGGTATACAGAATCATATCAATCAGGAATAGGTGATTTTGACATTCCTCCATATAGACGACATTCACTGGGAACCTTCACTGAGATCTGTAAGATGACCTGGTGAGAGTATGTTGAGGATATAATGGTGTGAGTTATTTTAAGAAAAACTCTGACATTTATCACAATATACTAAATTGGAGGTTTTCCTTTTGGTCAAGGCATGCAGCATTTTTTATTTGTTTTCTTGCATCTTGTTTAGTATGGTCTCTAAATGATTATTTTTATGAAAGAAGGGTAATCTCTTTATTCTCATTTTCCAGATAAAAGTGCCCATGGATACATAGCAGCCCATCCTTCGGTAAGTGAAAAATTGAAAACTGTTTCTTATGATCAATGTTTCCTAAAATCTAAGAGAACATAATTACACAACTCCAGTTTTTGGATACAGAAGCCTATAAAAATAGTCTTTAAAGATATAATCTAGGTGTTAAAAATTTGCCTATTTAAGGGTATAGTTCAATGAGTTCTAATAAATTTATACACTTGTGCTGCTATTATAAAATCTTTCATACATAATTGCAATTAATTCAAATCACCCCTTACCCTAGCCACACGCAATCACTAATCTGCCTTTATCAATTTGCCTTTCTGGAAATTTCATGGAAATAAAGCAATATAGCATGTGACATTTTGGGACTGGCACTTTTTTCACTTAGAATCATTTTTTTAGGATTCATCCAAGTCATTGTGTTTGTCAATAGTTTGTTCCTTTTTATTGCTGAGTATTCCATAATATGACTGTGTCACTGTTTATGCACCCACTGAAGATTCACTAGACTATTTCCCTTTGAGACCATTGTAAGTAAAGCTACTATGAATATTCATATAGAAGACTTTATGTAGACAAATGTTTCTATTTCTCTTACATATAGAATTGTGAAAATAATATTAATGGCAATTTTTCCTAATTAGTTTACACATACAAGGTGCAGTATGGCTAATAATTTTGTATTCATGTAATCATTCCTGCAACTCAATTACCATTGTCTCCTGCCTTACAGATGAAGTATCTGAGGTTTAGAGAGTTAAAATAACTTGTTTAAGGTCAAAGCACTACACCTTTTAATGTCACCTGCACCAATAAACTGAGGTACAGGGAAAAAGGTGATTTGATATGAAGTCATGTAGAGAAGTGACTGGAAAATATGTAATCTATACTTAGAAGTACTGGAGTACCTGAAAGAATAACCATACACATTAGACAGAAAAATCATCTCAGAAAAGGCTTCCCTTTCTGTGGTTTTCATTTTGATATTTTGATAGAACTTGTTCCTGATTTGTTTTCCTCCATAGAGGTAAAATAACAAGCATTGGGGAAAGTCTCCAAACTGTTTATTCAGACAGTCATGGATGATCAAGGTGATCTTTCCTTTTTATTGAGGACAAATACTGGCTTGCTTGACATCATTCTGGGTGGCCAGTGTGATAATAGTAGATCATTAGTATCAAAGAATAATGTTCTGAATTAGTATAGCAGTTCCTAAAATACTTTTAAAAGTATAATTACCTTGTGGTCCAGCTATCCCATTTCTGGGTTTATACTCAGAAGTGAAAGCAGGATCTTAAAGAGATATTTGTACTCCTGTGTTTTTGGCAATGTTATTCACAAAGCCAAAAGGTGGAAGCCACTCATGTGTCCACCAACAGATATATATAGAGAAACACAATGCTGTATGCATGCAGTAGGATCTTATTCATCTATAAAAAGGAAGAAAATTCTAACACATGCCATAACATGGATGAACCTTGAGGACGTTGTGCTCAGTGAAATATGCCAATCATAAGAAGACAAATATTGCATGATTCTACCTGTATGTGATACCTCGAGGAGTCAAATTTATTCTATAGCTGGAAAGTAGAGTGGGTGCCAGGCACTACGAGTTGAGGAAGTTGGTTAGTGGATACAGAATTTCCATCTGAGAAGGTAAAAAAAGAGTCCTAGAGATGGATAGTAGTGATGGTTGCACAACAATATGGATGTTAACACTACTGAAATGTACACCTAAAAATGGCCAAGATGGTAAATTTTTATATTATGTATGTTTTGCATAATTACATAATTTTATTTTGCAATTTTCTATTTTAAAATTTAAAAAAAAGGATGAAGGCTCAGCATGTAAGTGTTTAAATCTTATTTCTCCACTGACTACCGTGTGATTTTGGAAAAGTATTTGAGCTTATCTGAGCCTTTCTTTCCTCAACTTTAAATAGAAATAATGACCATGCTCACTTCCTAGGACTTAGGTGAATATTAAATATGATCAGACATATAATGTTGTCATATAGTACCTAGCATATAATATGTATTGGTTAAATGTAAGCAACTATCACAATTATTTATAGCTGTCCAGAGAGAAAAACTCCTGCACACATGAGGCTTGTATGAGGTCATAGTACTTGTGCTTGCTCTGATTTCCCAAAACAGAACAGAATGTGGTTCTCCCATCTGACTGGTCATTTCCCCTTTTCCTTCTTCCTTGGCATGATGGCTTCCTGGGCCACAATGAAAACAGCACAAAAAGGGAGATAATAGGAAAGTGGGAAAGTTAAAAATGTCAACCTTCCATGATCCATATGTAATTTACCTCTTTTGAAATAATTCATATCATACTGCTGCAATCCCAGCAAAGAAATAGTTCTGATTTTTTCAGATCGGCCGATTATTTTAAATACCAGCCTGGTAAGTTGGTTTGTGTATTGGTTTTTGTTTTCTCTTAAGATATAAACTCTTTCTTTTGAGAATGTTTCTATTGGTTTTACTTATGGAATTAGAAGTAAATCTACATAATGACCAAAATATTCCATTTTAAATCAGAGAAAAATGATGTCACTGTTTGGAAATATAACAACTAGAAATGCGCTTATTTAACATACATTTGTCAAGTGCCTCCTTAGAAACTCTAGGAATTTTGGAGCTTAAATTGTTAGAGGAAAGTAAGTGTGAAAATAAGCAAGCACAATATGATATGAATAGTATTACATACCATAGCATATGTCCATTTTCTACATGAATTCGGAGAAAATAGATTGCCTTTAGCTGGAGAGGAAGGTTGAGAAGGGGAGGAGGAAGCAAGCACTGTCCACCAGGGCTTAAGCTCAGTGACCACTACCAAATATGTATTTGGCATATATTTATTGAAAGATATGTTAGAAAGTGCTTCATCTAAAAGGTTACATTTGATCTAGATCTTGAAGGTCAGATGAGATTTGGATTTGTGAAGATATGGAAGGGCATTCTAAGCAAAATGAAAAACATAAGAAAGGACATGTTGGTGAGCACAAGGGGATAAGAGGTATGGATTTGAATGAAGACTGAGGTACAAAGAAAGGGAATATTAGAAGTTAAGCCTTGAAAGTTAAGTTAGGGACAAATCATAGAGGCACTTAAATGGTATTCTAAGGAATTTGGCTTTTCTTGTGTGCAATGAGAAGTCCTTGAAGTATTTCAAAGCAGGAGAGTTCGATGATTAAAGCTTGTGCTCTGGGAAGAGCGATCTGATAGCAAACACACAGAAAGAATTAAGGACAGGAGGTGAGATTAGAGAAAGGAAGAACTGGTTTGGGGAATATTTCAGTCATGCAGGTAATGCTGGCCTGAAGTGAGATACTGGCAGTAGGACTGGAGATTAGGCTCAAATTCTGAAGATGTTTAGAAAGTAATTGAATGTTAGAAGAAAGGTTGAGATCAAAGGTAATTGCAGGCTTAAAATATGTGTTTGGATAAAATGGGGATGTTATCTTTCAGGAGCGGCAGATATTTGTGGGAATATACTGAGTTTTATATTGGGCAGTTTAAGTTTTAAGGGTCTGGTAGGAATTCCAGGTGGAGATAATTAGTTAAACTCCTTTTCTGAGGCTAGGCAGCTAACAATTGAATGAACTGAATTTCACTCTTAAGTTCAGTTTAAATCACTTCACTGGGATTTGGCTACTTAAGAGTGCAGAACTTCAACTTGTGTTTTCTTTATGGTTTTAGGGGGAGAGTACACTTTACACTGTGCATGCTTTTTTGTGGCACAATCACTCCCTATAGACCTGGCAATTCTACAGGGACTAATTTAATAGGACTGACTCCCATGTCATAGGCATTTTATGACATTTTGATTCTATACATTTTGGCATCCTTTAGTAGCCTGGGTGAGAATTAAAATAGAAGCCATGTTGTATTCTGTAAATGTTTCAAACTGATGGTTATGTGATTACTATTGGATTCAGCAGCACTTCCTATCATCATAAGACATCTATTTTTGGCTCACTTGTGGTAGCTTCTTTGATATTAGTGTATTAAATTCCAAATGCTCTTAAAAGACTTACTCTTCAATTTGAGGTTAATTTTTCAATTTTGTATTTAATTTTGTATTTATAGTTTACTGTTCGAGATGGAATTATGTATTTACAATCTTGAGGTAGTATTCCAAGTGGAAGACAACAACAATGATATGAATATGCCATGATTTGCACTAAAGAGACTGTGTGTGCTATTGAGATTGCTCCTTTTTGATTTGCAGTGCTGGTTTATTTTTTCCTTTTTTCTTTAGAGTGTATCAGAATTGACTGAGGAATCTGTTAAAATGCAGATTCCAGGGATCTACTCCTGGAGTATGTCTAGAATGGAACCCTGAAATCTGCCTTTTTTTGTAAACACCAAAAGTGACCCCCCTCAACCACATTTTTTGTTATCTAAAGTCTTCAAAGTGCTTACTTATAATTCCTTTGACCTGTAAAACTTTACTTCAAAAAGGAGAGTTGCCTAAGGTAGGTCCTCTAGCTGATACATTCTTTAGATCAGGGTTCATAGCTCAGAATCCAAGGATGGCTTCAGAAGATGTATGAACTGTTGAAATTATATGTGAAAGCACGAGTCTACATGTATTTCTCTGGGGAGGTAATCCAAACCCTTCAGAATTTTAAGAATTTAAGACCCAACTACCTCGTCCTCCTCAATAGGTGGCATAATAAGAGTATCAGAAATCTCTAATTTTGATTAAAATATTTTCTTTGAAGATTTATTTATTTGAAAGGCAGAATTCCAGAGAGGCAGGCAGAGAGAGAGAGAGAGAGAGAGAGAGAAAGAGAATCTTCCATCTGCTGGTTCATTCCCCAGATGGCTGCAATGGCTGGATCTGGGCCAATCTGAAGCCAGGAGCCAGGAGCCAAGAGCTTCCTCCAGGTCTCCCACACAGGTGCAGGCACGAAAACACTTGGGCCATCTTCTGTTGCTTTCCAAGAGAGCTGGATTGGAAGTGGAGCAGTTGGGACTAAAACTGGTGCCCATATGGGATGCTGGCACTGCAGGCAGCAGCTTTACAAATAAAAAGTGTAAAGACTATAGTCCAGCAGAAAAATAGGCATGGGCTATATACAATAATCAAAGGAAAAGATGTTCAACTTTACTCACATAAAATAAATTTTAAAGTAGTCACAAAATCCTTAAAACTATAGTAGTAAATAATTCCTTTCAGTTTGTTGGACAATATGTAAAATATGTAAAACAAAGTTTGCAGCAAAACTGATACAGTCAGGCATTTCTTTAAGTAAACTACTTTAGCTGTTTACAGTGTCTTCCAGGAACGAGTGTTTCCTAAAGTGAGAAGCTACATTATTTTTGCTTATTCTCAACATTGTTTAGCATGAGAACAGTTAAGTCCGTATGTTCCAATTACTGTTTAACCTAGGAAAAACAGTATGCTCAGTGTCAGTGTTTAGATAGGGATAGCAAAATATGTCTGTTCCCAGTATTTTTTTTAATACAAGAGTCAGGAAATTATGCTAATTTCAGTCCTTAGTATCAAGGACCAGTTGTGATCTATGTGTATTTCTGGAAAGTTAATGCTCTCTGCCCCAAGCATAATCCAAAGCATACTGTCCACTGAAGGCTACATATTCATTCAAGTCCTGGCTCTACTCCCAACTCTAGTTTCCTGCTAATGGGTACCCCACGAGGTAGCTCCACTCACAATTCCAGTTTCCTGATAATGGGCACGCACTCTGAGTGGCTCAAATGGTTGTGTCATTCACTGCCACCCCCAGGGGAGACCTGGATTGAGTTTCCAACTCCAGCCCAGCCCAGTCCAAGTTGTTACATGCATTTGGGAGGTGAACCAGTAGATGGAAGAGCTCTGTTTGTGTGGCTGTCTCTTTCTCTCCCTTTATTTGTCTGCCTCTCTCCCTGCCTCTCAGATAAAAATTATTTAAAAAATAAAATCCTCAGTGAATTTTTAGTCACACACTGAGATCCTTTGATATAATAGTCTATTAATAGGCTCCCTATAACTTCTTAAGAACTTTGTCCTCATGGAGTGAAAATTCCTGATAAGAATACCTTGGGCCAGTATACCTAATAGGATACAAAAGCAAATAAATAAATCACAAGAAGCAAAAAAAAAGGTGAAAACCAACTGTAGTAGTACTGTCCAACAGAAATATAATATAAATCACATATATAATTTTTAGTTTTTAGTAGCCTCATTAAAGTGTAAAATGAAATAAATTAAAACAATTTTAATAACATACTTAACCCTACATATTCAAAATATCATTTTAATATATAATCAACATAAAAAGCACTAATGAGATATTTTATAATTTTTTCATATTAAGCATATAGTATTTCAGGGTGGGTGTTTGGTACATTGGTTAAACTGCCACTTGGAACACTGCATCTCATGTCAGAATGGCTGGGTTGGAGTCTTGGCTCTGCTCTCCATTCCAGCTTCCTGCTAATTCAGACCACGGGAGGCAGCAAGCGATGGGTCTCAAGTCGTTGGCTCCTGACACCCACATGGGAGATCTGGATTAAGTTCTAGGCTCCTGGCTTCAACCTGGACAGCCCCGGCTGTTACAGGCATTTAGGAAATGAACCAGAAGATAAGATCTCTCTGTCTCTGTCTCTGTCTCTGTCTCTCTCTCTCTCTCTGTGTGTGTGTGTATGTGTATGTCTTTGTGTGTGCTTCTCTCAGCCTTGCAAATGCATTACATAAATAATCTCTTTGAAAAGGATGCAACACCTGGGATGTACTTTACATTTACAATCCATCTCAATTCAGACTAGCCACATTTTAAGCATTCAGTCATCTCATCTGACTACTTCGCTACCATCTTGGACAGTGCAGACCTATACTGCAGTGAGTAATTGTTGAAGTTGAACATACATCGGAATCACCCAGGAAGACTGTTATTTATTACACAGATTGCTGAACCCTTCTTCCAGAGTTTCTGCGTCTTAGATCTGAATGGAGCCTGGGAATTTGCATTTCTAACAAATTCCTTCATGATGTTGATCTGTGGACCACACTTTGAGAATTGTTGAGAGTCATGGCCATAGTTCTTCCAAATCCAACTTTGGAACTATTTTTACCCCTGTATTAATATGAATGATTAAGAAGTGTCACTAGGTTAGGTGGTCCTTGTATTTGTTGTTGTTGGTGGTGTTGTCACACTTTATAAAACATTGCAAATCATGATTTACCTATTAGATAATACCGAGCAATTATTTATGTAGCTGAGTATTCCTTAGATCTTTAAGTCTATTGCTCTTGAATGCTCCTTTCCAGGAGGCTGAGTAAGGGAAAATATTTATAGATTTGCCTATTCTCAGTGAGTATTTGCAGAGCTATATTAATACAACATGCAAGTGCATGCTGTATTCATTAGGCAGAAAGTAGCTCTTTTCAAATTGACAATCAATCAATAAATTGACAGTCTGCCCAGTATAGATCCAAGGCCTTGACAGCAATTAATTTGATTTTTAATACATTCACTGATTAAAAAAACCTGAGCTTTAAAATATTCAGTCAGTAGTTCACTGATTTGGAGCACAGCAAAAACTAAAAAGAATGCATTAGATTTCATAGTCCTTTATATCATGACCTGCATTTATCTCTGAACGTGAGGTCCTGGTTTTGTTAATTTGCAAAAACATTGCCTCTTATCCCTCCCTACATGCTTAAATATTTCATTTTCTTTGTCTTATTCCTGAATAAAAACAATGGGGAGTTAATAAGTGATCTTTAAACTTTATTTCTGTCCTAAGAGTACAAAAACAGCTTCAGAGCCTCCTTTGGCTCCTCCTGTGTCTGAAGAAGAAGATGAAGAGGAGGAAGAAGAAGAAGACGACAATGAGCCTCCACCCGTTATTGCACCAAGACCAGAGCATACAAAATCAGTAAGTTGCAAGTGACTATTTCCAAATGATTCAAAAGGTGTGCTTTGGAAGGGTCATAGAGTTAGAATGTAGTTAATTAACAAGTACTTACTGGGCATCTCGCAGGTTCCCAGAAACAGAGTATAAGATACAATCCAGTGTTTGAGGTTGCTGTTTGAAGGTATCAGTTTAGCACATAAAAATTAGAGAACAATACCAAAAAATACATAAATAACTGCTAAATCTTAAAACTATAACATAAATTAAGATGGGTTAGGAAATCCATGTGAAGCAGGTAGGAAGAATTTCATAAGTACAGGCATCAAGATCAGAATTCACAGGCTGTGTATAGGCACCTCAAAAGACTAGCTCCTAAGGTCTTTCAAGGGCAGTATGCTTAAAGCTGCTTACAGTATATAAAAAATAGAAAACCACTTGTTTCTATTCATTGGTATGACAGTGCCTTGACTCCATACGCTTTCTTTGGCCACTGTTTTAATCATATATCTTTCTGGTCTCTTCTTGTAGATCTATACTCGTTCTGTGGTTGAATCCATTGCTTCACCGGCAGCACCAAACAAAGAGGTCACACCACCTTCCGCTGAGAATGCCAATTCCAGCACTTTGTACAGGAACACAGATCGGCAAAGGAAAAAATCCAAGATGACTGATGAGGAGATCCTAGAGAAGCTAAGTGAGTTTTTACCATCATTACATTCTTCATGGAGGGTTTCATCTAAATCATTTAGAATGAGTATTGATCCTTTAGAAGTTTTAATCTACTTGTCTGAAAACCAGATGCCCTGAAATCATGAGATGGAAAGTTTGGGATTTTTCTATATATGCAGGCTTGCTTCTTCCTCCCTCACACACCTAATTTGATGGAAATTAAACATATTCACTTGAAAAAGTCAGTTAAGGTGAAAATTGGCAAACTCGGTTAACTAGTAAGTTTTATTTTGGGATTGTGTCTTCAAAAGTGATAAAATAGCCTGATGAAATATATTAAACCCATACACTAAAGGTTCTCAGCTGATCAGTTGTGAAAGACAAGTCAACCATAAAGCCAGACACAATCAATCAAGACTTGCAGCCCCAAATAATGTAGTGCTTTCCCTTAATTTTGGAGCATTTCTGTATGAGGAGGGAGGTGGAAGCAGCAAATACTAGCAACCTCCTTCCACAGTGTCTTCTAAGCATATAGGCATGCATACCTGTGTCCTTTGTGAACATTTACTTGTTACACTAGTTGGTTTTTTAAAGGTTTGTTTATTTATTTTTAAAGGTACAGTTACAGAAAGGGGGACAGAAGAGAGAGAGAGAGGAAGAGGAAGAGGGAGAGGGAGAGGGAGAGGGAGAGGGAGAGGGAGAGGGAGAGGGAGAGGGAGAGGGAGAGGGAGAGAGAGACCTTACATATACTGGTTCACTCCTCAAGTGGCTGCAAACAGCCAGGGCTGAGCTAGGCCAAAGCCAGGAGCCAGGAACCTCATCTGGGTCTCCTACATGGCTGGCAGGGGCCCAAACACATGGATCATCTTCCACTGCTTTTTTCAGACCATTAGTAGAGAGCTGCATCAGAAGAAGTGGAGCAGCTGGGACAGGAACCAGCACCTATATGTGATGCCAGCATTGGTGTCAAAAGCAGCAGCACAACTCTGGCCCCACCCTAGTTTTAGAAAACATTTGCCTCCTATTTAATTTTATGTGTCAAAAAGACAAGTCATAGTTTCTCCAAGGAAGATTCAAAAGTTTGTAATGCATATTCATTAAACTCATACTACAGAAACATCTAACAAATGGCTAGATATCACTGCTCAGTGCCCCTAGTTTGACTCTTACACATGCTTCAAAACTCTCAAAAGTTGCCTCCTCAGGAAAGCCTGTATTGTTACTACCATTCTTCTTCTTTATTGTCTTTATCATAGCATGATATCATGATATCATGATATCATGCTATGATAGCATATCACACCATGCTAGTCTGTCTCATTCACTAGACTGACCTTCTCAAGGGACGGGAATTTGTATTTTTTGCCCTAGATGTTGGCCTCCAAGTAAGTTCCTGCTATAAAAGGCACGCAGCAAATGCCTGTTGTGTGAATAAATGAGAAACTGAGCAAACAAATCCATCCTTATTGAACTCCTACTAGTCTATTGTATGCAAGAGACTTTGGAGAATACAGCAGAAAGATAATTCTCTGACATCAAGAAACTTGCAGTTTTGTTTGGAAAGTGAAACTTAATAGTGTGATGCACTTAAAGAATAGAAAAGAGCCTCTGTCATTCCATGCAAATTTTTCATCCAAAAGACCTCAGGAAAGGAAAGGAGCAATTCCAGTTGTAGGCCACAAGGAGGCACTGCAAAGGTAGGGGTAGGCCATTTTGCTCTCCAAGGGACACTTGGCAATATCTGGAGTTTTTATTGTCATCATTCAGAGTGCTACTGGCATCTAGTGGATAAAGGCTGGAGGTGCTTCTAAACATTCTACAATGCACAGGGCAGCTCCCCTCACTTATTATTAAGCCCAAAATGTCAGCAGTGCTAAGGTTAATACATGTTGATGAAGTCAAAGGTTGGAGTTGCAACTGTCAGTGAGCACTCAGAACTAGAATTGCTGGACTTTAGCAAACGTGATTAAATATTTCTCTAATGCCAACTACTTGCTGCAATGATAATGGTAATAATTTTTATTTTTTGAGTATCTTCTGGGTTGACTACTTCACATACATTACCAGGGTTAATTTTCACAGTGATCTCTTATGTGGTATACGTTGATGTTCTCATTTTACAGATCACTGGAAGCAAGCTTTCGAAAGCTCGCTTTTTATCAGGGCACCAAACTCATGAGTGAGAGAGCCAGAATTTGAACTTAGATCTGTTTGCTTTCAAGGCTGACACTTTTTGCATTACCTGGTTTACTTCTGCATACCCTCAATTTTCTGTGCAAAAGGAAAGGAACAAATAAAAGAATTGCCTGATAATTTTAGTTCAACTATTCTGACAGCCACCTCAGTCTCTTCCTTTTGTGCCCATAAATATGACCTATGTGTTTATTAATGACTGTTATTTGCTATCTGTAAGTTAGCTGACAGGAAAACAGACATTATTTTCTGAGGCCACAATCTTGTTTTGCTTGCAGACCGTCATGGTGCTGGAGCAGTGGCCTTTATATGTGTTGTTTATGAGCACCATGATGAAGAGGGGAAAACTAACTGGGATTATATTTTTAATCAAGAATTAACTGATCATTTTCTCTATTGGACTTTATGCTTTGACCTAAAGAGAATCATTTCCCCATCTAGACAGTGAACCACCAGTGCTGCCAACCTTACCTGGGAGTTGTGGACCTCGCCAGGTAGAACCTGCAGAGGAATGACAAAGGGCTCCTCATAAAGCAGATCCAGGCTAAACTATACCCCACGTACAGTTGTGAAGTGGAGCTTTCCTGCTCCTGCTCCTGCTCCACTGCCATCCCCTCTCTCCTCTCTCTGCCACTCGTAGGCTGAGTAACCTTAGACAAGTCTTTCAACCCATCTGAGTCTTGCTTTCTTATCTGTCAAATGGGGATAAGAATCATAACTAGTTTTGGATTTTGCCTATAGGATAGATTTTAGGGAGTTCAACCTATGGATATGAGGACAGATATTGGATCACCCAAATTCAAATCACTGACCCATGGCTACTGTGTTATTTTGGGTCAGTTATTTCTGAGCCTCCATTTTCTCATCTAAAAAGTGGGGATAATAATAAAAGCAGTCTCATACCATTATGATTCTTAAAAGAAAGTAATGTATGCAAAAACTTAGCAACAGTACCTCACACATAGTAGGTGCTCAGTAAATGGCAGTTATTATTTTATTACATGAGTACAAAGCCTTGATATGATAATATGGTGGGACAAGCTTTGAAGTGAGTCATAACTAAATGAGTCGTGGGCACAGACTAGCTATGTATCCTTGGTAAGTTACTTAACCTCTCTGAACTTAGTTTCTTCATCTGAAAAGTAGTGATACTTGATAATAATTGTACCTATATAATAGGGGCTAGTGAAGACTAAATTAGTTAAAATATAAAAGACATTATAAAACAGTGGTATAAAATTGTTATTATGCTATTTTTACCAACTGAAAGTGACAAAGATTTTCAGTATAAAAAATAAGAGAATAAGGTCTTAACTTTGGAACACAATGTTTGAAACCAGGAATAATTCCAGATATATGGTCTCTGAACTGAAGTCATTGAGGACCTTGAAATCAAGGACTCCATCAAAGTGTGAGGAAATAGGAGAGGAGCCTGTGCTGAGAGGCAAAAGAAAGGAAGAAGGGAGGCATGGTGGTAGAGGGAAGGCCAGCAACTCATATGGGAGTGGACCCCACAAGCATGAAGAAGAGGAAATGCAGCCCCTCCTAAATCATCCTTACCTCCAGCTTCAGGGATCCGATTACTAGGAGGGGGCAACCGAAACCACAGAGCCGCCAGGCTATTCATCTTCCAAGCAGATACCGATTGAGGGGCCCTGACCAAGGGATCATTAATGGCTGAAATGAACAGATCATCTTTCAGTTTTACACAGACAGATAGCCTGGGTCTGGCTTGTTCATTGTGGTCTGTCTGGGTCTATTGGAAAGTAAAGAAACCCCTGCATTTCCCTGAACATTTTCAAAAGGCGCTGTCAGCAAAATTGTGCAATGCAGGAAATTTGTCTTTGGCTTCCCTCCTCTGGGCCCCACGATCACCTACTCTTGGCTCTCTCCACCACCCAACGTTCCCTACTCAGCGCTCTTTCTCCTGATTGACTCTCAGATAGAACTAACACTGATTTAGAGAAGGAGTCCCCCCACCTCAGGAATCAGAACCTTCATTATGCTAAGGGAAATAATCTTTTTGTGGTGGCAGTTGAGCTTCATTTTATAAATTGGCGAGACTATTGATTGACTTTTCTGCCACTGAAACCACCATAGGAATCCTGTTTTCAACTACTAGTATTTAGTGATTTCTTAAAATCGTGTAATTAAAAATGAAAGGTTTGTTTCTCATTTAGGGAATTGCTCTGGTAGGAAGTCATTCTGGGTTGCTTTCATATTATCTTTTCTCCTTTTCACTTTGACTCGTTAATTTTTTCCTCACGTTTTCCTGTTTTGCATCAAAATAATTTTTTCTCCTCCACATAATTTAAGAAAGCAAATTATAAAGGTTCTGATGAAGGAGATGCCTTTAAAAGCTTGTCTTGTGGCTGAGGATTGTAAGCAAGGTCTTGTGTACACTTGCTTTGCATCAGTAGATGGCAGCACATGCTCTTCTGTGAAGGATAGTGGGTGTGGGGACGCCATTTTATTTGAATAGCAGTTCAATTCAGAAGCATAATCTCATCAAAATGGTTGTCTTTTGGTAATCCTTGTGAAAAGATTTATTTCCAGTATTTTTTTCTTTTAACTCTGCATACCATGGAAATAAACTTGAATAATTTACTGCCATAAAGCCTCATTAACTGAACCCAGCCAATTGGAATTGGCCATAATTCAGAAAGTGGCTTGGGCTGAAGCTTATTTGCTTTTTCTCAGTCTTTGGAAAAGTGTTTGCTCAGCAACTAAGGGTAAAACTCTCTTGGAAGATTGTAAACTGCTGAATAAAATGATGGTTTCAAGTGATTTTTTAATTTATATTTTATTTTATTTAATGAACATAAATTTCCAAAGTAAAGCTTATGGATTACAATAGCTCCCCCCCATAACTTCCCTCCTACCCACAACACTCCCCTCTCCCACTCCCTCTCCCCTTCCATTCACATCAAGATTCATTTTCAATTATCTTTATATACAGAAGATCAATTTAGCATATATTAAGTAAAGATTTCATCAGTTTGCACCCACACAGAAACACAAAGTGTAAAATACTATTTGAGTACTAGTTATAGCATTAATTAAACACCTAAGAGTAATTGTGTATTAATTACAGAGTTCAACCAATAGTTTTAAGTAGAACATAAAAAATACTAAAAGGGTAAAGTATTAAGTTCTTTTTTTTTCTGTTTCTTTTTTGTTTGTTTGTTATATAGTTTTTTTATTTAATAAATGTGAATTTACAAAGTGCAACTTTTGTATTGTTGTGGCTTCCCCCCTGCCAACCTCCCTCCCTCCCGTGGCCCTCCCCTCTCCCACTCCCTCTCCCATCCTGCCCTTCATCGATTTTCATTTTCAATTACCTTCATATACTGAAGATCAACTGAATAAAATGATAGTTTCAAGTGATTTTAAAATCATCATTTCACTAAAAAAAACAGACCTTTACCCATTAATAACTAATATGGATAAGACTGGCTCTCAGCTTTGTGGAAATCTGTTACATGATTTGAAAAATAAAATAACAACTCAGCAATTGCTAAATTGATGGCATTCTATAGATATAGCTCAAGTAAAATACATTCTGCAACCCCTGTCTTAAACTCTGGGACATTTAGAAAAAAAGTGCCTAATTTTATTTGTATCTAATTCAACAATTATTGAGTACCTGATATATTCCATATGCAGCATTCTGTGAGGAGGCACTGAGGGTATGAAGATGAATAAGCTGTGACTCTTGTCCTTAACACACAATCAAAAAGGGAGTCTCAAAAAGATAGATATTTGATACATTAAGTACAGAGAAAGAGAACAAGTGCTAAAGCAAAAGAGAGAAAAAGAGAGAATTCAGCAGTAGCACAGAGAAGGGACTTTGTTAACTGTATTCAAAGAAGTCAGGAAAGTCTTTCTAGAAGAGACATCATCTAAGCTGAGTTTTTAAACACAAACAGAAATGATGTGCCATGAAGAAAATATGAGATGGACCTGTCAGGCAGAGGATGGCATGTAAAGAAGACCTAAAGCCGGTGCCGTGGCTCAATAGGCTAATCCTCCACCCGGCACACCGGGTTCTAGTCCCGGTTGGGGCGCCGGATTCTGTCCCCGTTGCCCCTCTTCCAGGCCAGCTCTCTGCTATGGCCCGGGAGTGCAGTGGAGGATGGCCCAAGTCCTTGGGCCCTGCACCCGCATGGGAGACCAGGAGAAGCACCTGGCTCCTGCCTTCGGATCAGTGCAATGCACCGGCCGCAGCGCGCCGGCCGCGGTGGCCATTGGAGGGTGAACCAACGGCAAAAGGAAGACCTTTCTCTCTGTCTCTCTGTCTCTGTCTCTCTCTCTCTCTCTCTCACTGTCCACTCTGCCTGTCAAAAATAAATAAATAAATAAATAAAAAAGAAGACCTAAAGACATATATCTGGGACCTCCAGTATATTTAAGGTTACTTTAATAAAGAGTCAGTGATGAAGGGTGACACTGAATTTGTAGGAGAGGAAGTTGAATGTTAAGTTTGAGCTGAACATATACTGCAATTAATTTGTTATGGTCAGAACATAAGGTTCTAGTACTAAAATGGTGAGACATGAGATGGAAAAAGAAACAGAAGCCAGATCATCAGGAACCTTGTACTCCATACTGTGGAGTTTGGGCTTTCTCCTGTAGGTATTAGGGAATCTTGAACCAGAGAATCACATAATCAACCCTACACTTCGAGTGTCCTGATAGTGATGTGGAGCCTGGACTAGAGTGAGCAGAGTCTAGGGAATCAAGTTAGGAAGCAGGTGCAACAGCCAAGGCAAAAGATGATGAAGGCTCAGCTAAAGAAGCGATAATGAAGGAAGACAGATCCTAATGATGTCTAATACATAAACACAGGCCCGGGGCTCAGTGGACAACTGCATGTGGGCAATGATGGTAAGGAACACATCAAAGATGACTCCCAGATTTCTGAATCAAGCTATGAGAAGATAAATTGGTGATACCATTGACCAAGATTAGCAATACAAAGGAAAAATATTGTAACAACTCATATATTAGCTAAGTATTGGTTAATATAGCTCAAACATGAACTTGTATCACAAAAAACCCACAAAAAACAAAATGTAAAATGCCAATAACCTGATGGAATAATCCAGGAGCAAAATATTTAGCTGATTTTTTCACAGTATACTATATAATATCAAGGTTGGAATTATATTGTCCACTAGCGCAGAAAGTAGTTCATTGTCTAAATTAGCATGATATACTGTCTATACCAGCCAGTTGGATACCTTAATACATATTTTCTCATTCTCATTTAGTCAAAAAAAACATTACTTCAGTGACAACCACTGTCTAGGAACAGAAGTTATAAGAATAAAAAGACAAAGCTCTTGCCCTTACAAAGTTTGTAATTCTCATTAGCAGCATCAGAGCAGACTTCACAAAGGAAGGCAATTTGAGATCAAATTGTTATGTTTAAAATATTCTCATGTTTAAATGAAGCATAATAATTCATGTGTTAGATAGGGCAGGAAAAGAATTATATGCAAAGACCTAAGTGATTGAAAAGTAAAATACTGAAAAGTGATAGGATCACTAAGATCCAGCATAGGAAGGAAGTGAGGGAGCGGGAGAGAGAGAGAGAGACAGAGACAGAGAGACAGAGAGAAAGGAGAAGAATATGAAATTACACTGGTTAGGTAGTAGCCAAATGGTGCTGTATGGTAAACGGTCTTGTATGCCCTGGTTAGTATGTGGGCTTGATCCTATAGTGAGGAGGAACTTCTGAGAGATTATGAATGGTAGAATAAAATCATTCTGAAGTAGGGTATTGGTGCATTACACTTTGTCCAGGACAGTCTCAGCAGAAAAAATTACGTGGTCATCATATGCAAAATACATTTTGGAAAAGAAATTGAGAAGGAAACCTAAAGAAATCCATAGAAGGCAGTCTCTTAAGCAGGTTCTGACGGACACGATTGTTTGAATAATAGATATTGAAGCCTGAACAATGGCAGTGGCCATGGGCATGCAGAGAAGGGGATGTATAAAAGCAACAATTAGGTGGTAGAATTTCAAGATCTTCTGTTGATTAGTTCCTGCATATAATTCTTTTCTTACCATCTACATTTCTTTGGCCATGTTTCACTAAGATATAACTCAAAAGTATACTGATATTTGTTTCCAAAGAAGAAAAAAGGGCCAAAGGCATACAAACAAATGATGCTTCAAAGTAGTCCTCTTGAGTGGCTGCACTCTTTTTCCCCTGATGATGCTGGTGCTCAGAATTTTTCTGGACCTGTTTGATCACTGCATTGAAGAATCACTGTCCTTTCTATGGGATTTACTGTGAGCAATAGCAAGTATTCATATTCTGAGTGCTTTGCTGAATAGCAAAACAAATATTTGTTTCAGAACCAAACATGAAAAATTAGTGGTTTCATGTACCTTATAACTTCCTGAGAATTGTCTTGACAAATCTATAGAAACAGAAAGTAGATTGGTAGCTGCCTATGGATGGTTTGGGAAGCTGAAGAAGTATAAAATAACTGCTAATAGGGATAAGGCTTCTTTTTTTGAAATGATGACAATGTTCTAAAATGAGATCATGATGATGTTTGCACAATAGGTAAATATATTAAAAACCATTACATTGTACACTGTAACTGGGTGAACTTTATGGTTTGCAAATCATATCTCAGTTAAGTTATTCAAATGTTTGGAGCACTAGTGGGGTCCTTGGTTCAGGGATATGCATTTTTAATAATCGTGAGTTTCATTAGTTTACTGTCAAACTTTGTTCTCCTTCAGTCCATTCTCTATTTCCCATTGCCTTTAGCACAGAATGAGATGCATAGTAATAACTCAGTAGATGCTGGTCCAGTGGAATTAAATATATCATAATGCTCAACTTCACAGCTCTTTGGAGAAGAGAATGATTTTATTAGTGTGCAAAAGTTCTTAAATTTGTTTTTTTTTTTGCTTTTTATTTTTAAATAGCTTAGGTGTTTTATCTCCTAATCTATAATATAATTTTATGAGAAATTTTATAAGTTGAGTTGTGATCATTTTTATTTCACAAATATCAATTTTGGATATAAGAAGAATGGGTTATTATTCTATTAATTAATATGTCACTCTTATTTTACCAAATTAAAGTATCATTTTCATATAAATTATAGAAATAATGTGGGAGTATTAGTATAATTTTGTATTTGTCATTAACACTAGCATCTTAATTTTCATTATTAAATAAAGGAAAATCAGTCATCAATTTCAATCTCTTTCCGTTTTCCTCTTTCTCAATCCCCGCCCATCCCTCTCTTAGGAAGCATTGTGAGTGTTGGAGATCCAAAGAAAAAATACACAAGATTTGAAAAAATTGGTCAAGGGTAAGTGATTGATTATTGTTTGAAGTATCAAAAAATGAGCACCAGAAACACACTTAAAATTCAATAACAGCTTGGATTTCTGGTAAATTATGCCTCTCATTTCCTGGATTATATTTGTGTTTTGCCTTCTCAATGTTGGCCTTTCCAGCTGGCATGCTGACTATTAATTAACCTAGGAACACATCCTGCTAGAATATTCGCTATTGTTGGGCTGACAGTGAATTTTGTAAGGACATTTTGATCCTGTATAGTTTGATTCAATCTGATTCCTCTAGAAAAGTAGTGGGGTCATAAAACTACTAGCTTGTATGAAAATCTCCTTTATACCTCTTCCTTCTACATCTACGTGGATGATATAGTTAAGATTTTTTTTTTCATTATCAAACAGGAAAGTAACAGAGTAAGGGTGGGGGAAATCTTTACTGAATAATCCAGAGGTGGGTGGGCAGAGTTGACAGGGTATGAAGAAAACAGATCAGTAATCCCCAAGTGAGACAGGGTGGATCATTTCACTAAGTATACATGTTAAAGATTTCTAGTCTCCGTTGCCAGAGATCTGATTTGAAAGTCTAGAGTTGGGTCCAGGAATTTAAACTTTGTAAATTTCCTTAAATAATACTGATCATCAGCTAGACATGGCATTAGATCATTCACTAGAGCTAAAGGTGAGAGTCACCAGTTCTGCAAGCCAGCTGTAATCAGGCATACCTCTCTGGCCTCAATACGAAACTAAGGGTGTGAGCAGGTGACAGTATTTGAAACTGAGAAACTTTCTTTAAAGAAATTGATTGTTATTAAGGGGTGTCTTTACACTTGATCTTAGCCAAAAGGCCAAGAAGCGATAAGGGGTATCTTTAAATGGAAAAGGAGACATAGAGTTGGGTATACCAGTTACTGTATGCTGGCAACCAGGATGGCACCCCAAATGTCTCCTGGCTGAGGCAAGGCACTGGGAAGAGAGGAATAAGCTAATATGCCTACAAAACTGTGTTTGCTCATCAGCCATTAAAGACCAGTTATTTTAGATAGGGATTGTAGGATTTCTTTAAGCACTTCTCTGCTTTTTCTGGAATTCTTAAATGTAGGAAATTATGTATCATAGAGGAGCTTCACTGTTTTTAATGATTTTTATATTTTATTTGGCTTTACCTCACTCCCAGCCTTTGTATTAAAGCTTCTCTTGAAGTTGTCTACATAGCTTGGGAAATAAAGGAAAACCTTCATTAGACATTGGGACTAGAGATTAAGAAGGGCACGTGTGTGGATTATGCATGATGGGAATCAAGATGAGAAGACCCTTGGATAGAGAAAGAAGCTCAGGGAGAAATATATGGCCAAATTTATTTTCCCAGTGGAAACCACAATGGCGTTCATTGCATTTGAACTTTTCAGGAGGCTAAAATGTATGCCTGTTAGTGCTTTTGCTTCTTTATTTCTTATTAATATAATTGGTATTTTTCCTTGATCACAGTAAGATGAATTTTGTGTTCTCTAGGGGCTCTCTGTCACCTAATGGGTTAAATAATATTTCCACCTATTGCTCCAGAACAACATTGTCCAATAAAACTTGTTGTGATGATAGAGATGTTCTATGTCTATGTTATCAAATAGAGTAGCTACCGCCATAAGTGGCAATAGGGCACATTAACTGTGTCTGGTACAAATGAGAATGTGAATGTATTTGAACTCACTTATTTGTTTAGCAGACATTTACTGAGCACCAACAATGTGCCAA
This sequence comes from Oryctolagus cuniculus, assembly GCF_051225735.1. NCBI lineage: Eukaryota > Metazoa > Chordata > Mammalia > Lagomorpha > Leporidae > Oryctolagus > Oryctolagus cuniculus. The sequence continues at coordinate 81,924,296 of NC_142888.1, read as the reverse complement.
GCACTATGCTTAAGTGTCAAAGAAACTAATTGGTAATGATGGTGTGGGCCTCAAAGTAACTCAAAGTAACTGTCTAGAGTGATAAGTGCCTGACAGAGGGCTACATAGGATACAAGTAAAACACTGAGAGAAGCCTAATCAATCCACCTAAGTACAGGGGAGTGCTGACTTCAGAGCCGCCATTTCTTACTGGAGTTTTCTTTCTAAAACTCTGGTGCACTGGTTAATTTGTCAAGTAAAGAAGCTGTACCTCCACAGCTCCATATATCAACTTCAGCTAATTTTCTTCATGTCCAAAAGGTCAAACACCACAAGGCAGGTTAAACAAAGGCAATTTTATATACTAAGAAAGCAAAAGTAGGATTTTAGATTTATTTTTTGGCTCTCTGGTAGACTAACAATAGGAAGCAATATACAATACATGTAGAAGTTGGCACTGTAGGTTTTTGTTGTTAAATATGGTAGTCGCTAGACATGTTTAGCCATTGAACACTTGAAAAATGTCACTAGTCTAAATTAAGATGTGCTATAACTGTAAAACACACACCTAATCTTAAAAAGAAAGTATTAAAAAATGTAAAGTAGCTCATTGATAAATTTTATATTGATTACATGTTGAGATGATAATTCTTTGCATACACTTGTGTTAAATAAAACTATGAAAATTAATTTTATCTTTTAAAATTTTTAATGTAACTACAGGAGATTTAGAATATTGCTCGCATTGTATTTCTAGGGGACAGCATCAGTTTAGTTATAGGTTTAAATAGAAAAGACTTATTCATAAAGTAGTTTATTTAGTATTGTTTTGGGAGAGTGGGAGTGAGAAATGTTATAATTTTGCTTTAGTTGTTCATTCCCACTAAGATCAAACTAAGCAAAAAGGAACATTGAATTTAGAAAAGAAAAAAAATCATGGATGGTTTCTACTATCTCCCAGATATCAAGTAATGAAGCAATACTAATTTTCCAAGAACAATGATTAGGCTGCTAAGCAACTTTGCATATACAAGGGATTCTCCTCTCTCACTATTATTTATGCTTCTTTCTAAAGGTGAAGAGGAAAATTCTGAAAGGACCTTTGTAAAATCTTTAAAATAAAAAGTCAAAGCAGAACTCATGCTTGTTGTTGAGAAAGAACTATTTTAAATTCCTAAGAAATTAATCATTTTAAGGAAAGAGGAAACCAACATAGTCCCAACTCAGTTTCTTAAGGAGTATACAATCTATTTTATTTTCCTTTTTGTCTCCTTTAGTGTTTTTCTACTAAGTAAGCCCTCAAAAACAATTTTTGTAAAGTTATGGTCAACAGCCAGGTTTACTTTGGCCACACTCAGAGAACTATAGAGCTTCCCCTATCTGCTGCCCCTATCTCACTGGGTCTGTTTTTGTCTCAGTAAGCATTAATTGAACTAATTAAAATGTATATCTTTCTAACTGTCCTTTCCTCTTTCCTCTATCTTTTCATCTATACATACAAGTCTTTTTTGTGCTTTATGTCTCTCTGTCTCTCTCTTTTTTCAGAGTATCCTCATCTCTTTTTCTCTGACAATAGCTTGATTTGCTTCACCACATTTCATTCTTTATCATTTGGGTATCTGTGCGTACTGTGTATCTGTCTTTTTCCTGTGTTTTGGCTTAATTTTTCACTGCCCATTTTCATGCACACAAACCCAAATGGTCATACTATAAAATCAGGATGCAGTTTTTAACATAGCTTTTAAGATGCCATTCAGTAACAAGTCTATTTACTGTGATTTTATCATTTAATTTACTAGTTTTATTTTTTGCTGTTGTTAGTATATTGTTTGCTCTCTGTTCTTAGATTTTTAAATGAATGAGCAAAATATTGATTTCTTTTTCTAGATTAAAAGCCAGATTTTAAAAAAAAAATTTTTTGCCAGGCAGAGTTAGACAGTGAGAGAGAGAGACAGAGAGAGAGTTATAGACAGTGGGAAAGAGACAGAGAGAAAGCTCTTCCTTCCGTTGGTTCACTCTCCTAATGGCCACTACGGCCGGCACTGCGCCAATCCGAAGCCAGGAGCCAGTACTTCCTCCCGGTCTCCCATGCAGGTACAGGGACCCAAGCGCTTGAGCCATCCTCCACTGCCCTCCTGGGCCACAGCAGAGAGCTGGACTGGAAGAGGAGCAACCGGGACTAGTACCCGGCGCTCCAACTGGGACTAGAACCTGGGATGCCGGCGCTGCAGGATTAGCCAAGTGAGCCACAACACCAGCCTAAAAAACAGCTTTATTAAATTTTTCCTTAAATGTTTCTTAATTGATTTTTCCATAAATTATTGGCCTACATTAGACAAACACAACTGTATTCTCAATATGTAGAGTTTTTTTTTCTTTTCATTAAGTCAGGATTTTTAATTGTTTTGCTTTACCTATTATTGTGACATTCAAAATGGTGTCAGTAATCATTTGATGCTAGGAATAATCAGGCCAGCATTCCATTTTCAGTTCCACAGAGCACAACAGCTCACTCTTGGGAGCTGGATTTGAGAATAACCTCTCCATTAATCACCTTCATCTACTTGGAAAACTAAATTTTTCCAGTATGGGTTTCTGCATTCCCAGCATTCAGGCCTGGGGCCAGAGAATTGGCCTCCATCTTCCATAAATCAAGTTCAGAATGGCATGGCTAATCACTCGAGGCTATAGCTATGAGTTGAAGGCTAAAACTGACATTATTTCCCAAGGTTTGCTGTGAAAAGTGCTCTGTAATTGGCTACCAGTGCAGAGGTTTTGAGCAGATGTGTGCAAAGTTTGAAAAAAAGGAAAGAATGTAAGTGAAATACCTCTAAATTGTTAATCCAACAACATGAGTTTTTCAGAAATATATCTGGTGACTTCATTAAGTAAAGAATTAAACAAGTAATAAGTAGAAAAATGTTCCTCAATGTTCCTCAGGAGTATAGGCTATAAAAATAATCAAATTTTATAATGTCAATTTTACCCATATATATTACATTTTTGTACCCTGTATATTAGTTATCACAAATTAGGGAAAACATATGATATTTGTCTTTTGGGGACTGGCTTATTTCACTGAGCATATTGATCTTCATGTGCATCATTTCTTTTTAGCAAAAGTCAGGATTTCATTCTTTTCTATGGCTGAGTAGTATTCCATTGTGTATATATACCACAATTGCTTTATCCAGTTATCAATTGATGGACATCTGGATTGATTCATATCTTAGCTATTGTGAATTTATCTGCTATAAACATAGAGGTACAGATAACTCTTTTGTATGCTTTCATCTCCTTTGGTAAATTCCCAGGAGATGAATACCTGAGCTATACAGTAAATGTATTTTCCGATTTCTGAGAAATTTCCATATGGTTTTACTAATTTACATTGCTACCAACAATGTATTATGGTACCTTTTCCCCACATTCTCACCAGCATTTGTTATTTTTTTATTATTGAATGATTGACATTCTAATTGAGGTGAGGCAAAATCCCATTGTGGCTTTTATTTGCGTTTCCCTGATGGGTAGTGATTCTGAGCATATTTTCATGTGTCTATTGGCTATTTGTATTCATCCTTTGAAAAATGCCTGTTCATATCCTTTCCCCATTTCTTAATTGGATCACTTTTTTGTTGCTTTTGAGCTTCTTAAGCTCTTTTACATCCTGGATATTACTTATCAGATAAATACTTTGCAAATATTTTCTCCCATTCTGTTGTTTGCCTTTTTACTTTGCTGAGTGTTTCCTTTGTTGTGTAGAAGCTTCTTAAATACTTAGTTTTTCAATTGCCAACACAGTATTAGGAGTTGGTACTTAAGTTACTTCCAAAAGTGTTTAATGAAACATGTTTTGATTTTTTAGGTGAGGAAGAAGATGTTCTCATTTATGTAAAAGATACCTTTATAAACCCATAGGTTTTTATACTTTTGACTTCTATTCATTTGAATTCATTACAGCTTCTTTTGCTGGTCAGACTGTCCTGTCCTTGGCTAATAGGAGCCCCTTTCACTGTGTTAGTTTTGCAAGAGAGCTTTTAAATGTTTGTTATAACATCTAAAATTTGCAGTCATTAGGTCATACCTTCAGAAGTTATTTACATCCTTTCCTTTTTATTCTGTCCCAAACTGTACTTTGTGGGTAAAAATAAGTTAATATGGAAAAAGTACCACATTACATTAGATATTTCATAATGATTTGAATATAAAGTAACTGCCTACTTTTTGGGAAGTTTTTTGGAGGAAAAAACTCCTTAGCTTGTATATATGATGCATTTCTGCATTTTCCTCTCTCTCCCCCAGCCCCCGACTCTCTCTCTGTTGTGGGTATATTTTTAACAAATGTGGTAACATATTATGTAACTCCTTTTTGTAAGGTGCCTGTGTTTTTGAGATGGGATGCACACTGCTTTACTGTTTGCATGTAATATAATTTATTTAACCAGACTCCTATTGATAGACTTTTAGTGTGATTCTGATGTTTTCCTGTTACAAACAAGACTTCAGTGAAGATCTTTAGAAATGAATCATTTCTAACTTGTGAAAATTTATCATTAGGATAAATTCCTCAGACTTGTTACATGAAAGGATATGTGCATTTCTGATTTCCAAGTTGCTCTGCATAGAGGTTGTTCTATTCAGCATTCCATCAACAATGAATGAGAGAGTGCCGTTTTGCTTACACCCTTGCCAATACAGTTGTATTCATTTATTTGGGGGGCATAATACTATAATTAAAAACCTGTCCCCCACAGTGATTTTTTAAAGAGAAAATGTGTGAAAAAGGAACTGTAACAAGAAACCATGTGAGAAAACAAAAGATTATTCTGAATAGTCCACTAGCCAATATATTCCATGTCTGTATAATACCAAAGTATCTTTGTTTTATGTTGTATCTTTACATAATTGAGATCAGCCACACAGCTACCTCAACAGAAAGTGACAATGCAAGCATTTCTTGAAATCATTTTCCTTCTAGGTATAAACATCTGGCTAAAGGAATTTTGTCTAATATCTGGATCTTTGCTAATCATATCATTGCATGAAATGTGAATATGATTGATTCATTCATAATTGCAAACAAACTTTACTACTAGTTCATGTGTAATCAACCATTCAGTCTCTTTCACTGTAAATTAATTTTAGCTTTAATGTTTGAGAAAGTAAATATATCATGGTAGGTATTTTGCAGACTTATCTCTGCTACTTAATGAGGATCCCACTTCTTACTCTGACATGAAGTTCCTATATTGTAGATGAATAGTTTTGGAACTTATTTCTTCAAGGACTTGATGAATAGCAGCTTGGTTTAGAGAACCTGACAAAGCATTTTAGAGCACAGAACTAAGGGTGGCTATGGGCAAGAGCATAAGTGGTGTCTAGTGCGCTTATAGAAATAATCTTTTACATAGGACCACATATCCAAAAGCATTTGCTTTATCATTGAAATATTTGGGGGCACACAAGGTAGAACATTGCTATGGAGCACCAGGTAGATGTAGTTTGAGATTTATAATAGGCTTTGTGATATAGGAGATTGAAAGTACATTAGCATTTGTGAAGAACAATGTTTAGGAAGCAATTGAAGATGTTCTTTGTTCTGCTTAATGCTCTTAAATGCATTGTGTTGTGTGCTATGACTTGTAAAGAAAGACGATGCCACTCCATCAACCACCATTATCAGAGGTGGTATATTAAATTGTTTTTCCAGCCATAGTAATGAGCTTGTATTAAGGAACCTGCTACCCTTTCCTGTCCAGGCCCTCTTGAAACCAGTGGCACACACTCTGAAGCAGCTGCTTAGATTGAATGTTGGACTGAGTAAACTGAGAGTTATCTGGCCTTTCCAGGGATTAATCCTTGTAACTGTGGCCTCATTATCACTGTACTGAAACCCATTGAGCTCCCTGACTATACACCCATGATGTGCTACAGCTCTATTTAAAATTAGATGACCTTGATTTCTCTGGGATAACTCATGCCCTAGCCAAAGAACAGAAAATTTCCTTTTCCAGCTCATAATCCTAGCAATTAAAAATTGTACCACCTGACCCTGGCTGCATTCTGTGTACTTAGAAAGGCACTGAGAAAACATGATTGTACATACTTCTTGAACTTAAATATGTACTTTTGAGAAATAAATTACACAAAGGAAAACACTCTGAAACTCTCTTCAGAAAAGTTATTGCATGTGGTGATAACACTGTTCTTCACCATTCCTGAGCCCTAAAGAACTTATGTTTTAACAAAACAAGTAAATGCATGGTAGTATAAATATGCATACCTATGTACATGGGTGCTTAAACAGTTCATGGCATGGTGGGTACTTGGTGCAGTGGGTGTTTAGTGCAGCAGGTAAGTCACTGCTTGGGATCCCAAATCCCATTTAGGAGTGGTTATCCCAAAGGAATCAAGCATATCGTGCCTTGGGACAAACTTAATGTCTCAAAAAGCATATGTGGACCTTGGACTAAGTGAGTAGAAAATTAGGTACCAGATAATATTTTAGGGAGGCATCTTAACATAACGGACACAAGTGTTAGCTTTAAGCATGGGTTCGAGTCTTGGTTCTGTTTCTCATCCAGCTTTCTGCTAATGCACACCCTTGGAAGCAGCAGGTGATAGCTCAAGTACTTGGGTTCCCAATATCCATGTGAGAGACCTGAATTGAGTTCCTGGATTATGGCTTCAGCCTGAACCAGCCCCGACTGTTGCAGGTATTTGGAGAGTGAACCAGCAGATGGAAGTTATCTCTGTATGTATGTGCACGTGCACACATACTTTGAAGGTAAAAAGAAAAACTTCTTAAAAGTTGGTGGGAAATGGAATTAGAAGACAAGTATATTTTCTTGCAAAAAAATTAAAATCCATACATATTGAGGTTTCGAAAAAATTATCTTTAATTTCATTTTCCACAAACTTTTTGAAATGTGTCAAGAGCATTAAAGATAGGCAGAAATTGAAATAATGAGACAATTTCTAGATAAAAGCCTATACGCAGAAACTTCCTGTAGCACTCAGAAGATGACAAAATCCAGTATTACAGAGTAACTCTTGAGGGCCAGCGCTGTGCCACAGTGGGTTAATCTGCTGCCTGCAGCACCAGCATCACATATGGGTACCAGTTCTATTCTCAGCTTCTCCACTTCCAGTCCAGTTCCCTGCTAATGCACCTGGGAAAGCATCGGAAAAAGGCCCAAGTGCTTGGACCCCTGCACTCAGGTGGGAGACTCAAATGAAGCTCCTGTCTCCTGACTTCAGTATTGCCCAGTTCCGACCATTGCAGCCATTTGGGGAGTGAACCAGCAGATGGAAAGTCTCTCCCTCTCTCTAACTCTGCATTTCAAATTAAAAAGAAAATAAATTTTAAAAATTTGGGGTCAGTGCTCTGGTGTAGTGGGCTAAGCCCTCACTTTTGGCGCCTGTTAGTTATCACGGCTGCTCCTTTTCTAACCCAGGTTTCTACTATATCCTGGGAAAGCATTAGAAGAGACTCATGTGCTTGGGCCCATGAACCTGTGTGGGACACCTGGCAGAAACTCCTGACTTTTGGCTTCAGATCGACCCTGCACTGGCTGCTGCAGCCATCTGGAGAGTGAACCAGTAGATGGAAGACTTCTTTCTCTGTCTCTACCTCTCTCTGTAACTCTACCTCTCAAATAAATAAATTAATTAATTAAAAAAATAACTAACTCTAGCCTCAGTCCATTGTCAGTCACCTAACCAATCTTAATTGTTTCCAGAAACAGGACCATCTTTTGCATGGTTATCCCAAAGGAATCAAGCATATCGTGCCTTGGGACAAACTTAATGTCTCAAAAAGCATATGTGGACCTTGGACTAAGTGAGTAGAAAATTAGGTACCAGATAATATTTTAGGGAGGCATCTTAACATAACGGACACAAGTGTTAGCTTTAAGAAGTACCACACTTGAATTTAGCATTGATGAAAAAATTCCAAAAGTCCAGTAAAGAACATGAATTGCTGTTTAAGAGCATGGAGTGGAGTTAAACTGACACATTTTTAAACTCAGTTGCTGACTAATTGTGTAACCTTGGGAAAGCTCCTTACCATTTCCCAGTTTCAATTTCCACATTTATAAAATGAAGATAATATAACTTACTTCATATTGTTGTACAGAGTGGGCATTAAGTGACATCGTCTACAGGGAGCTGGTGGAGAGAAAGGTTCAATAAATGAGCCTTTCTCAGCAGGAATAGCAGTAGAACTAGGAGCAGATGCAAAAGAATAACCACCCTAAATAGGGATTAAGTTCTTGACTGTGACCTTATTAGCCTCAGATTTATACTTGTGACCTTAAAGGGGAATAATGCCTATCCTTCTGGCTTCCTCAACTCATTCCTACTAGGCTCCCCTTGGACCTTATTGAGTTCACTAGCCCCCTTTTCTGTTTTCTTCCAGTCTAAGAGCCTCTGCCTATCTTTAATTCCTTGCCTTCTTTCCCTCCTTTGTCCCATTTCTATGCTGAAATGAGAGTAATTTATCTAAATTATTAGTCCTGCCATTTTCCTACTTTGGCAACCACTCATGATGATGGCTTGACATTGGCTTTTAGTAGAAAACATCAAAATTTAATGAATACTGCTAATAAACTGACTTGTGAAAAAAATTTTAAAAAATAGTAAATTGTTTCTTCTTAGACCCTTTAGGCTAGATGGCAGTGTTTCCATTTGAGTATTAAGTGCTTGGCCCTGTCAGGGAGAGACTGTTCCAATTTTAGTATATGTGCTGCCGAAGCAAGCACAGGAGAGACTGTTGATAAAACATTTAATGTGATGCCAAGAAGCCAGCAAGACTCCTCACACTGTAATTGATGATGAGGCCCAATGCTTGAACAGTCTGTTCAATCTTTAATCACAATATAGTTAATTGAAAGATCTCTAACTCACATTTAGGGGACCTTTGTTGCTTACTAGCTGGGTCATATTAGTCATACCCTCTTGGTTGTTGAACTTCAGCTTTCTCATCTGTAATAAGGAGGTCAAACTGGATGATCTCTAGTTTCCCTTGAGATTTGGAATAAACAAAATCTTCATCATAAGCAAATGTCACCCTATGGCAGTCTGGCTTCAATATAACTGGAATGGAGGAATAACAGGGATCAATGTCATTGCATAGTTAGCATAAACATCAAATTGGCAATGTAAACCATTTTCACACTCCATATAATTATGAATTTTTAACTCCCTTCTTTGTTAGTTTACTTTCTGAGTTACTCCCAGCCTAAAATACTGTATGATACTGTCTTTTATTAAAGGGAATTACAATTTTATTTTATAAAGATATGCATTGAGATTCTTTGATATACTCCAGCCTGTTGCAAAGCTCTATTAAAAATCAGTGTGACATATGGTTGGCTTTTTCTTTGAGAGTGTGTATACACTACTGTGCTTTAATGAATACAAGGCAAGAGCTTCTCACCTTCATGACCAAGGACCACTTCAACTATTTGGCTTTGTAAGTGTCATGTTATAAATAATTTTTATTTTTAAGCTGTGTTAAGAATTTACTTCTTATACTTTACAAAGCAAAAATATATTTAACTGCTATTTACAGCTCTTAATTAGCATGTAATATCCATTATCACAAAGTTAATATAATTCTAACTAAAAGTAAATAAATGTGATATTTGAGTTATCTTTCTTAGGTAAATGTCAAATTTCTCTTATGAATTTTAAAATATTAAATATCTTGAAAACCCCCAGATTTTTAAAGAACTTCCTAGTTATACACAGACTACAATTTGGAAACCTAATGACTATATTAAGAATCAACCAAGTAATGATAATTATCATTATTGCTAATATTTATTGGGTAATTACTAGATGCTATGACTGTACATATTGTAAGCACCATATACATTTAATCTTCCTTTAATCTTGAGCCACAGAGAGATTAAGTTACTTGCCCAGTAACCACCAGTAGAATTTTAATTAGGGGAGGAGGTTTGAGTGAATGGAAATGAACACTGCTGTTGATGAGAGCACTTTAATAGATGAATATTGGAGATGTGGAAACATTGAAGGAAAAGTCCACATTTATACCAGTTGAAGCTTAAATTGTTGAACATGGAAAGACATCAGAACTGGGGAGAGGAGAAATATTAGTCGTGGTAAGGTAGTTGTGGATAAGGTGGTAGGTTTTACTCTGTGAGTACCCCAAGTTTGTGCACTTAAATTGTGGGTTCAACAAATGTTGAAATTTGGGTAAATCAGTACCTTGTTGGTCAGAGCAATGAAGTCCAACTTCCTAAAAATATGTTTGGTTTGGCCAGGGGTGTTAAGTGGGATAGGGAATGAACAGGGAGCAAGGGTGGGGAGGAAGGAAAAGTGGCTCCCACTAGACAATTGCAAATATGCAAAAAGAAGAGGAAAGGAGAAACGACAGAAAAGCTAATTTTTAGTTAATAATAGCTCTAGAGTTTCAAGATGTTTAAAACTCTGCGAACTTGGAAACTTATGGCAATTCTGTGATACTGAATGCCATACAACCTAGGATATTGGTATTCTAGCAATTTTAAGACAATAAGATGCTGGGGGGGAGGGGTTGGACAGAAAACTCAATGATTTGAAAGGTAAAATTCCAGAGACATTAAATCATAATCCCCCTTGCATGCCAAGTCATTCAAAATGCTAGTCTCTAGGACACTGGAAATGAGCTCAGGATCTGGGCTAGGGGTGGATGGGGTAAATATGGGAAAGATCACCTGGATGGGCATATTGGGCCTTCCTCCCTAGCTTTAGCTGGAGCAGCTCCAGGTTTATTTCTTTCAGGGGCATATGTTTGATGCAGTGGTTAAGATGCTGCTTGGGAAGCCTGTATCCAATATTGGAGTGCCTGAGTTCAAGCATGCCCTCTGCTTCCTATCCAGTTTCCTGCTAATGCACACCCTAGGAGGAAGGAGGTGACAGTTCAAGTTTCTTGGGTCCCTGTCATCCTTGTGGGAGACTTAGCTTGAGTTCCAGGCTCCTGGCCACTGCAGACATTTGTGGAGTAGAACCAGCAAATGAAAGCTCACTGTCTCTCTCTGTTGCTGTGTCTGTCTTTCAAATAAAATGAAAAAAAAATTGTTTTATATATGGAGGCTTTTTGCATATGGTTTTATTTGATTAAGGTTTTCTAAGCTTAAAAAAACACTTTCCTAGGGGAATGAAGAACATGAAGCCTCTAAAAATGTTCCAATAGGGTCATTCTTAGCCTCAGTCCTTTTAGGAAATAGGGACAAATGTTAGCAAAGATGCTGTGGCTGGAAGATTGGGTGGGGCCAACTAACAGTTCAGTGAAACAATCTCCCTTTCTGTGAAACTGGTAACAAGAGCAGCAGCAACAGACGATAATAATAGCAGTTACCATATTACACATCAACTATGGTCTGGGCTAAATGCTTACATAGATTGTGCCATTTGGTTCTTTGTAATCCAGTGAGCTAGGTACCATTGTTATCTCATTTTGCAGATACTGTCACTCTGTTGCACCTGAAGGAATTGTGTAAGTATCCTAAATATATAGGAATAAACTAAGTAAAGGCCTTTTTAAAGGCATTTATTGCCATTGGATTTAAGTAGTTGCTCAGGGCTTATTGCAGCTGAAAGACACGCCATGTCAAGGTGGTCTGTTCCTTTGAAGTCAAGATAATTCTGAGTTCAGAGGGGCAAATCATACCCTAGTGCCTGATGTAAGCAGTGTCTAATAGCTTATTACAAGACAGAAGTATGTTATGTAAATTTAAGCAGAAGATGAAATATTTTCTTCACAGAAAGGAAAAGCCTTATTATAATTTCATGTTAGCTTGAAAGGCTTTTTATTAATTTGTTCATTCAACAAATATTTATTGGACACCAATGATGAATATGTGCTCTGAAACCAGAATCTCAAGCATGCGAAATTGAAAGAATGATTTGTTTGACATAATCCTCAAGCACAAGAAATCTCTAGAATTGCTAAACACTAGTTTAGGTGGCATCTATTGATTATGACTTTTTAGCTTAATTCCAATAAATATTCAAAACCCAAATAGAATGGGCAATAGAGTTTTAATTATATATCAAAGAATGAAAGAACATTAGAAGTCAGTAGTCTATTTCCTGTGCTTTGTAAATAACTGAGTCAGACAGGTTTGGATTGTAAGTTGTCTAACTTTGGACAGGTTACTTAACCTCTCTGAGCCTCAGAATCCTCAACTCTAACATGGGAATAAGAGCACCTCCCTTATAGAAATATGGTAAAGATTACAGAAGTTAAATTAGACATAGTTCCTGGTGCAGTTTCTGACACCTACGTGTTCAGTACATGTTTATGTTATTGTGGTCACTATTTTCTTTTTTAAAAACATTTTAAATTCTCATTTTATTTAAAAGGTGAAGAAACAGAGTCAGAGACAGAGACAGAGAGAGAGAGAGCTTCCTTTCACTGGTTCATTCCCCAAATGCCACAACAGCTGGGGCTGGGCCAGGTCAACTCTGGGAGCCCAGAACTCAATCTAGATCTCTGACATGGGTGGCAGGGACCCAGGTACAGGGAAAATCACCTGCTGCCTCCCAGGGTTCCCAATTAGCAGGAAGCTGAATGGGAAGCAGTACCAGAACTCAAACCCAGACACCCTAATATGTGATGCAGGTGTGTCAAGCAGCATCTTAACTTCTGTACCAAATATGCCCCCTATGATCACTATTTTCCATGTGAGGGGACTGAAACTTGGTGAAGGGAAATGACTAGCCCAAGGTCATTCAACTTATTAAAGTTAGGACAAATATTATAACTCAGTTCTCTACTAAGAGTCAATTTTTTGTACTATAATACCCATCCTATTCCCTGAGAGCAGATAATATATGAACTTCCTAGATTGTGAGAAATATTTTGGGACATCTAGGGACAAGGAACAGCAAGGGAATACATGACACAAAAGAGGAATTCCTAGACTCAGAAAACAAAGCAACAGGGATAGAGATCAAGGGAGAAATTACAATTACCAGAAACCTTTGACAGCAACATTAGAGCATTACAATGCCTGGTGAATCCCAGGGAAAATCTTTATTCTATATTATTCACCACAAATGAAATTGACTTTTTTTTCTTTTTCTTAGGGGTAAGGTTAGGAAGAGTATCAGAATACGCTAAGATTCACAGAAAACTTATTGTGAATTCAGCTTTACTATACAATTTCTATTTGCAAAGCAAGGGAACCCCATAATTTAAGTGAAAATGGAAGCATGAGTACTACCAAGACTTAAGGAAGAATAGATTGTTTTAAAGATTTATTTATTTATTTGAGAGGTAGAGTTAAATACAGTGAGAGGGAGAGACAGAAAGGTCTTCCAACCACTGGTTCACTCCCCAAATGGCTACAATGGTGGGAGCTGGGATAATCTGAAACAAGGAGCCAGGAGCTCCTTCTGCGTCTCCCACGTGGGTGCAGGGGCCCAAGGACTTGGGCCATCTTCTACTGTTTCCCAGGCCATAGCAGAGAGTTGGATCAGAAGAGGAGCAGTCGGTACACAAACCGGCATGCATATGGACTGCAGGTGCCGCAGGCGGCTGCTTTACCTGCTATGTCACAGTGCTGTCCCCAGGAAGGATAGATTTTAAAAGGATGTTGTTGGTTTAGAGCGGCACCTCTAAAGCAGTTGAGAAATTTAGCAAAAAGGAAAAAGCAATGACTCAACAGTAAAGCCACATTGTTACTGCTCTGTGTAACTCCCATAGAAGTACGGCACTGAGAGTGATTTATTTGTTAGATGAAGATATTCTTTAGAATCAGAAATATATGAAAAGAGCCGCTCAGTCCCTGTGCTAAAAGTGAAGTTTAGTTTAAAGTTGCCTTAGTTTAAAGTTGCCTAAGCAAAAGATAATATATTCTTACGAAAACTGCCCTTCTGTTACAGCAGAGATCTGTAATGTTGGTTGTTGCAAGATCTAAGAAATATTTAGAACATCTGGGAGTTTTCTAAAAGGAGCAAGTCCATTTTGCTCCATTCATTATTGCAAAGTGCATGGCCCATGAACTGGTGCCAGAAAGTCTGAGTGGAGCTCCTAGCCCACCTCAAGGACTACACTGTACTGTTTCAGGAACAATTACTATATAAAATGGTTGTTCCAGTATTGTGCACTTAAAATTTGTTAAGAGGGTAGATCTCATGTTAAATGTTCTTTCCACAATAGTAATTTGTTAAAAAGGTTGTTCCCATTTTACTTCATCCTTTCATCTTGACTTCACTGATTTTCTTCTGAGAATAATTATGTTTTATTTCACATGACATTTGTTTGCAACAATATATTGATTGCTTATTCATTTATAATTTTCACTTTCACAGGGCATCAGGGACTGTTTACACAGCACTGGACATTGCAACAGGGCAAGAAGTAAGTGCCAACATTCAGTCTTGATGTGTATTTTCCTTTATTCATTTTTGTCAGGTTTCCTCTTTGATGGCATCCATGCTAGAGAAAATGTGTAGCCCTGAGTTGAGAAGGGAGTTTATTAGTATCCAAAGCATCTGCAGTGAATGGTTTAATTACGTGTGACCATAGGAAAAAAGCCTAGATTTCTGGCACAGAGAAAGAGTTTAGTAGATAATGAATTTGTATGCCTCACTCTGTGTTCCTTGAAAGACAAATGTTTGTATTTATTGTGATATTTGTAATTTATTCTTATATTTTAATCATCATTCAGGTGGCCATAAAGCAGATGAATCTACAACAGCAACCCAAAAAGGAATTAATTATTAATGAAATTCTGGTCATGAGGGAAAATAAGAACCCCAATATTGTTAATTATTTAGATAGGTAAGTGTTCTCTCTCCTTGGGTACATGTTTCCATTATGGGATGTCATTTTCTTGGTAAGTGACTTAATTTGAGATTTATTCGCTTAACAGTCATTCTATACATATTTTTCAAATGCTATGAAGTAGTAGACTATTAGACCCATGGCTAAACTTGCACCCACTTGTCTTTGTCCACCCTTCGAACACTTGAAGAAATGTTTTATGGGTTTGGGTCTAAACATAAACAGTTTGTATAATTTCCTTTTGAGGATCACTGCTCTACATTGTCAGGAAATAGTCTATGGCAAGTGGGAGGGAGCGGGGGTGTAAAAAACATTTCATCAAGTGTTTGTTTGCAGCCAGTACAGTGTCTGGGAGTCTCAGTGAAGAAGGCTGACTACAATGGCTCTGCTTTAATGGGTGCTTTGTGATTAACTGACAGTAAGCTCTAGGGAATTCAGCTTTAATCTTAAACCTTTTTCCTAAACCAGGTAATTAATGTTTCTTTCATCCGTGGTATTAATAGTGTGTTATAAATAGTGTGTTATAAATAGGCATTTAAAGACAGGACTAACTCTTCACTTGTGGTTAACATCTGTCTCACTCAGTTTCAATAAGTGTTTGTTTAGCACCAGTGTGCTGTGTTCTCTGCAGGGATACAAAGGAAATAAGGCTAGGTCTTCAGAAGCCATAAACTTAAGATCTTGCTTTGCATGTTTTGGGCCAGGTAGGCCAGTGATACAGAAAGAGGAAAACTTCATAGGGAAAAAGGAGGGTCAGATTATCATCTTGGTCACTGTTTCATCAAGTGTCTTCAAAGGACCCTCTGCAGCAGAGTGACCTGGCATAATTTTGTAAAAATTCCATTTGTATTTGGAAAAAATGCAGATTTCTAGGTTGCTCTCCATTACTAATGAAATGAGGCCTGTGAATTTTCATTTTTGAATGTATTTGAGTCTTCTTTATTTCATTTTAAAAGCTTTTAATTAACATGTGATATTTGTACAAATTTATGGGGCACAGTGCAAAATTTCAGCTCATGCATAGAGTGTAAACTGATCAAATCAGGCAACCAGCATCCGTACCTCCCTACTTTTGCTCCAAATTTGGAGAATACCAGCTCTTCCCCTCTATTTCATTATATAGTTTGTAACATATTATTGTAAGATATAGTCATCTCACTGTTCTGTGGAACACTAGGAGCTATTTGTTCTATCTAACTGTGTTTTGGTACCTGTTATACACTTTTTCTCTCTTCCCTCTCTACCCTCTCCAGCCTCTAGTTATCAGTACCTTTTTTGTAGGTCTTTTCTTTATTATTTTATTTATTTCTGTGTTTTTAGCTTTTATTTAAGAAATACAAATTTCATAGGTAGAGCTTTGGGAATATAGTGGTTCCTCCCTGCATACCTGCCCTCCCACCTCCATTCCTGTCTCACCTCCTACACCCTCTCCCATCCCATTCTTCATTAAGATTCATTCTTAATTATCTTTATATACAGAAGAACAACTCAATACTAAGTAAAGATTTCAACAGTTTGCACTCACACAGAAACACAAAATGTAAAGTACTATTTGAGTACTAGTTATACCATTAATTCACATAGTACAACACATTAAGGACAGAGATTCTACATGGAGAGTAAGTGCACGGTGACTCCTGTTGTTAACAATTGACACTCTTCTTTATGACGTCAGTGATCATCCAAGGCTCTTCTCATGAGCTGCCTAGGTTTTGGAAGCCTTAGTTATCAGTATTCCAAGTTCACATCAACTCTAAAAAATCCACACAAGAGACAGAACGTGTAGTATTTTCTTTGTCTGGCTCATTTCACCTAACACAGTGCCTTTCATTTCCATCCATTTTGCTGTAAAAGTCAAGACTTCATTATTTTATAGTTGAATAATATTCCATTGTACTTATATCCCACATTGTCTTCACCCATTAATTCATTGGTGGATGACAACAACTGAAAAACACCCAGTCCACTTAAGAAATGGGACAATGATCTGAATGGACATTTCTCAAAAGAAGAAATAGAAATGGCCATAAAATATATGAAAAAATGCTCAATACTAGCTATCAGGGAGATGCAGATCAAAACCAGAATGAGATTTCATCTTGCTCCAGTTAGAATGGCTATTATTAAAGAGATAAAAGTGTGGGCATTTGACTCAGCAGTTAAGACAGTAGTTAAGATTCGCACATCCTATTTAAGAGTGCCTGGGTTTGACTCCTGGCTCTTGCTCCTGATTCAAGCTTCCTGCTAATGCAGACCCTGGGTGGCAGCAGTGATGGTTTGGGTAATTAGGTTGCTACCACCCTCATGGGAAACCTGGATTGTGTTCTCTGTTCCCAGGCTTCAGCCCCTAAACCATTGGGGACATATGGGGAGTGAACTTCCAGATGGACGTGCCCCCCAAATTAAAAAGACCAAAAAATGCTAGTGAGGATGTAGACAAAAGGTAACCCTACACACATAGTGGGAATGCAAATTAGTGCAGCCATTATGGAGAATAGTATGGATGTTCCTCAAAGAAAAAAAAAAACTAAAAATAGATCTACCATATGGGCCCAGCTATTATACTTCTCAGTAGAATTAAAAATAGAATGAAAGAGATACATGTACTCTGATGTTCATTACAGCACTCTGCACAATAACCAAAATATGGTATCAGCCTAAGTAAATTTTCATTTTTAACCAACTTCCCAGGTGACTGGTATGGGCACTGCAGTGTGAGCACCTCTGGATATATAAAGCCTTATTTATACTGATGTGGGCCTTAGAGCAGGGTGGGATCCTTGGGATCATTCCCATTCTCTGTAATTCCTGTCTCTTGCTGAGTAGGAAGATAAACATAACTTCTAAATAATAAATAAATAATACTGCTAAAGTGTCTTCCTATGATCTTAGGTGAATTCAATAACTTCATGCTCTCCTTACCCAAATTGTAGGGCTCTGTTGACCTTCTACCCCATAGTTGATCACTTGGGGGTATGTCATGAATAACTACTCAGAGATAGTTGGCACAGCACAACTCACAGTTGACCTTATCAGAACTGAGACCTGGAAGTATTAGAGCCCCTGCTTCCTTAATCCCAAGTCAAAGTCTTTTTCTTTTCTTCTTATAGCTACTTAGTAGGTGATGAACTATGGGTAGTGATGGAATACCTGGCTGGTGGCTCTTTGACTGATGTGGTCACAGAGACCTGTATGGATGAAGGACAGATAGCAGCTGTCTGCAGAGAGGTAAGAACATTTTTCTAGTTTACAGGAACACCAGAATTGGAGGTTCTTTATGTTCACAATCATTATAACGTCAAAGTAACAACAGCACAACTTTTCTACTGGAAAAACAATCAGAGAGTGTAAACTCAGTTCAAATACTAACCAATTCACATGTCCCTACACAACCCTCCTTAGCCCCCCTTTTTAGTTGCTTTTCTATGGATCTTTTGAATTCATCATGCTATCTCCAAGATGCCATATCCAAGTCCATATACTGTATGTAGTCTCAGTGAATATGGGTTGTTGACATGGAATTTCTTTTTGATCTGGGGAAATGCTTATATAATAGTTATCTTATCCTGTGTGTCATGTCAAATATAGCCTGTGAGTCATGTCAAATACAGACCATTTTATATTCCCACCATTTTCCAGAAGACAATTTAAACAAGATCCTTCTTCAGCTCAGAAAGCAGTTACTTGCCCAAAATGATCTGAATATCCCTGTAGCCTCCCGATGGACTGAGGATCTATTTATTTTCCAAGAACACTACCGTCCCTCTAGCTTCAAACTAAATTAATGACATTCTATTATTTTTACTTTGTTCAATATTTTAAAAAAAAACACATATTCTTCATTGGAATCTATTATGGACATTGTCATGTTCCCCATTCATTATGGATGGTTTTCTGTAGTTGAAAGAAGAAATTCTCACTCACTGAAACTTGAAAACTGATAATAACAAAATAAAACTAAATGATACAGGTAAACTTTCCTTTTCTTATGTTAAATTGGTCACTTAAATTTCCTCATTCCATTTCTCTTCTTATCCATATTCCTATTCCTCCTACCCCAAACACATGCACGTATCCACCAAAGTCAGGTTTTCTTTTTGTGCAGTAAATCACACTTAGAGTCATTCAGGGAAATATTCTCTTCTGAGCCTGGTTCCCATCTTCCAGTATTACAGTGTAAAAGCATTTCCAAACAGGTAGCCATAGTTGCCTCACAACCTACAAGCAGTTCCAAAGTTTAGCTGTCCATCAGAAATAGCTTGGGAAACTTCTTTTAAATGTGAATTCCTGAGTCTCACTCCAATCAAATCAGACCATGTACTTGAAGCTTGCTATATCTATATAAGATCAACGTTGATCCATAGTTTCCAGATAACTGGGCTAAAGTATGATTTCATTAATTGGTTAGTTTGACTGTATTAGCGATTAGTGCTACTTGCCGCATCATCACTCTTCATGACCTAGTCTGTCATGGCAGCCATCATATGTACAAGGATAATGCTAAGCAGCATCACTGATATAAAATGGTAAGGTGGTTTCAAAGTTGGTTTTAAATCTTTTGGTAATCTACTTCATTTCACAATGTAAAAGTATTCCCTTTCCCAAAATTTATCTAGTAATGAGATGTGGAATTAAAAAAAGTTATTTATGATATAATTAGAACTTTCTTTCCTGATTCAATAGTGCCTCCAAGCTTTGGATTTCTTACACTCAAACCAAGTGATCCATAGAGACATAAAGAGTGACAATATCCTCCTCGGGATGGATGGCTCTGTTAAACTGAGTAGGTATTTTGGTTCAGATGATGTTTGATGGAGAATCAGAGAATTTATGCTCTTCTACTGTCTGTATTGAGAAAATAATGGCTACTGAAAGGACATTATTTGAGAGCAGTTAGAGCCCAGTTTGAACAGAAGAATTTGTCTAGCACTGTGTTTTTGTAGATTATGACCAGATTTCTTAGACTTAATATTTCAGAATTTCTAATGACTTCTAATATAGATGAATGGGAAATACCTAATTGAAAGATTCTGTAAGTTTGACAGTACAGTAATGGGTGGGGAGAGGGAACTAGACTGAAGACTAGTAAAAACACACATCATATTAGTTAGTTCAGAACTTTTTAAAATCAGAGGCAGCTGAGAGATCAAGTAAGAAAAGGATGTGAGCCAAGAAGTTGTGGAAGCTCAGTATCTGACTAAGGAAGGTACAGACAAATCTCAAAGTGACCTATTATATAAGGAAAATAATTTGGGTCTATTTTAACTGATTTTTCTTCTCTGCAGCTGATTTTGGGTTCTGTGCCCAGATCACTCCTGAGCAAAGTAAACGGAGCACTATGGTGGGAACCCCCTATTGGATGGCACCTGAGGTGGTAACTCGAAAAGCATATGGTCCGAAAGTTGATATCTGGTCTCTGGGAATTATGGCAATTGAAATGGTGGAAGGTGAACCCCCTTACCTTAATGAAAATCCACTCAGGGTAAGTAAAAAGGGAACTCAGGTACTTTATCCCCAGGAAAGTAGAAAGACAAAATGTCATTGCTTGCTTCCACCAAAAGTGACCAAAATAGTTTCTTTTCTCAGATAAGTAATATAGAAACACCAAGCCAAGTTAAAATTTTCAAAATTGCCATGATCTTTTTAAAGTTTATCTTATAATGTCTCAATAGTTTTCTAAAGTTCTTTGATATAGGTATTTCTAATCACAAGGGTCCTTAAATTTCTTTAATATAGCTCTCTAGTGTAAGCTAGATGTTGGAAGAAAAAGATCGTTTTTAAAAATCACATGCCATGGTTAAATGATCTATCTAGGAAACAGTTGCCTTATAATTATTTTAACAAAGTAAATAAATGCATTTTCAGAACAGCTATAATTTTTTAAAATTAGATTTTCCTTCATTATCAGTAATGATTTATTGAGCAACAACAGCTTGGTGGGTATTGAATGGAACACAGAGATAGACATAGTGCCAGCCTAGTGAAATCACAAACTTAATTAGAAGACTGTCAAGTGGAAAATGAATGGAAATAGTTAGAGTTGGGTAGCTCAGTTTGTTACTGCAAAATCAGAGGTTTGTTCCTCACCTGATCCTGTTAACTCTGCAAAGAGATGGGCTCCATTTCATTGCCTACCTGCACTCTCTTTATGCAAAGACATGCTGTTGGTCATGAGGCGTAAAACAAAGGTGTGTAAAAGAAATATTTGCTCAGTGTAAAAGCAAACTAGCAGCTATTTTGTTGTATATAGCCTAAGGGCAAGCCAGAAGCTGGGTTTTGTATATATAAAATCATCTCATTGTTGAAAAAAGACATATACACACAGATTCTCAAAAATCATGCATAGAGCTGGCATTTTGCGTATTGTCTGTGTTGTTACCACTGAGTTTAAAACTGAATTTTACCTTTGACATACAAAAACTGTTGTCCTTAAAGGGCTATCTGTTTCCCCACTAAGCTTGTAAAATCCATATTCAAGCAAATAGATGGGGCTTTCTATACATGTAAATGAGCCTACAAACTAATTGTCTAGTTGTTTTTGCGGTTGGACATTCTGTAATTAGGAGCTGCATTCCCTATGTGTGGAGAGGGGGATGCCTCCTCCCGGCCTTCCTCTAATTCCTCTCTGGTATTTGGCCTGTTATCCTAGTCCTTGCACTGACTGGAAAACAACAGATATGAGTGAATTTCCTAATGAATGCTATGGGCTATTGCTCTGGTCTCATGAAGCAATCTGGAAGTGAGATGTGCACGATGATTAGCTGCCTGCAGGGCTGAGTGGAAAAGAAGGGGCATTTTCCCACCCTTTGTAGGTCAGTCCTTGATGCATTTAATCAAGTCCACCCCTGACCTATGGAGCAGCGCATCAGGATAATTACACAGGCTTTTCCTTATTGTTTAACCACCGTGGCCCATTAAGGAACAGCAGTGAAAGAACATATCAGGCCTCTTGTTTCCATAGATTTCCTCCTCTGAGTTTGCAGAGCTTGGAGGCACTAAACGGATTATGGTATTTTGCGTTCTGCCTCATAATGAGTAATTTACAACCTGCAAAATTTAAGGATTAAATAAATGGCTCTGTAAAGCAACTGGTCTCAGTAATGCATTTATTACCTTCTTCAGTTCCCCAATTACAATTGATCGCTCTTTAGCAAGGCTGCTAATTGTTGGCAAAAAGGAAACAAGTTTTAATCTTAATAGGCATCTTCCAGCCTGGGATTAGAACTCATAATTAACAGCTTGTCTCTTAGAATCCACAGCCTTATATCTAAACAAGTACTTGCAGATTAACAAGCCACAAGGTTCAGGAAGCCTACATTAAAGGCTATAACAAAAAGACCTGTCAAAAAGACCACCCTGTTGAATTCCACTGATAAAGATTTATTCTAACTTTGCTCTTTACTCTGGGGTGTAATCAGCCTCCAATTAATCAACAAGTCCCTGTTGAGCCAGCTCTCTTCTGAGCCTCTCTATCCTAGGCACCAGGAGTTCCTTTTTAGTCTTGATTGCAAATATGCTGCCCTCATGTTCTCATAAAGAAAACACAAAGTCTCAGAGTATACACCCTTATTTGGAATTCAAAAACTGTAGTTAACTGAAACGATGAGGAGGTTGGAGATAAAAAGATATAACATGAGCCTGTTTGGAGCTTGCTTCCAATGCTACTTGTCCACCATTTTAGGTTTTGTAGTGAAAAGTGAAAGGAAGGAAGTGAAAGAAGCAGAAGGAAGATGGTGGTAGAGGGCAGCTTGTATAAAACAATGTGGTCTAACGGTCAGGCAGATCTGAGTGTGTCCTAGCTTCATGTAACACCTTTCCAAACCTGTTTCTTATCTGTAAAATTGGGCTACTGTCTACCTTGCAGAATTGACTTGGAATCTAAATAATAATGTGTTTAAATCTATCACAATGTTTAGCTCACTGAATTGTGTGTGTATATAAAAATGTAAGAACTGTTGTTATGTGTATATATATATATATATATGTAGGTGTGTGTGAATGAAAAGTAAGAAGAAAAAGAAAGGATGTTCCACGTGATTTTTAACCAATCATGAAGGGAGGTTGCATTTACCACTCTCCTAACAACTTCCCTTTCACACTGGTTACATCCCTTTCCCCTCAAGGAGTGAAGGGTTTTGCGCAGCTCTATGTAGTTAATGTGAACATACAACACTGAAGAGAGGTTCAAGGTTAAGTCTGGGATTATACATTTCAAAGTTGTTTACATTTCACTGCAAGTTTTTTGTCTTTGTTGTGTGAGTTCCAACTGAACAAACTATGAATATTGCCTGTTAACATATTGTTGATGCAAAGAATTAGGTAGTTTGTCCCCCCAGGTAAAAAGTGGTTGGGAATTTTCTAAATGTAAATTGCTCTGTACTAATTGACCTAATTTGCTCAAGAAATTCCTTTTAAGGGTCGAGAATTATTAACTGTAATGATGTTATGAGGCTGGTATGGTTCCAGAGACAGAGAGGAGACAAGCTCCTTACCATCCCCCACTGCCTAAAGTCTTTGCACTCAACATAATTGGTCTTGGACATGTTGTTCTGTGACCCATGGACATTTTTAGTAGAGCCTCCAATAATAAAGTGCCTTGTTCCTTCTATTTGCCAAAGTGACTAGGTTAAAAACTAAAGTTCCCCTTTGAATCTGTAAATCAAATATTGGTGCTCTGCTAATCGCAGCTTTGTTGATAATTGAAGGTATAGATTTTTAAAACCGTTTATTATAATGACCTAATTCCAAATAGGGAGGCTCAATCATTTAAGTAAAGCAAAATTTTGGTTCATTTTGTTTCTCAGCACCAAGGCAGTGCCTTTTTATTAATTTTGCTTCCACACATAGTGGGGCGTTTTTATCAACACTTTGGTGAAGTTTGTCATTTATGAAATGTCTCAGTGGCATCCTCTTTGAAGTCTGTACTGGAGCCTTTGGAACCCATTGTTTGTAATTTTCCTAACATTTATCTAAGTTGAAATGAACTCTAAGTGTCCTTGCTTTAAACATCTGAAGGTGCATCAAACATTGGATCACTAGAAGACAGTTAATAACAGTGCTACAACAGTATTTAGTATAGTATTTGAATCACAGATCCCATTCCAGTGGTTCTCCTCCTGGGTTGCATTGTAGGATCACCTCTGGAGCTTTAAGAAACCGTAACATTAAGTTCCCATCTCCAAGAAAAAAATGGCAACCAGGACTAGGCTATGTGACAAGCCCTTACAGGACAGTGTCCGGAATGAACAACAATTATCTGTTGGACCTCTTGGAGCAGGGTTGTTCAACTAGAAAAGAATGTGCTGTCATTCTGCCCACATTTCTCTATTTCTTCTAAAAACTTACTAGTAACTCTGTGAAAGCCTTGTTGGAATCCTGCTGCACTCTATGTCCTTCTCTGATTTACTAGTACAGAAACACTATCAAAAAAGACACATTGGTTCAGCAAATACCCCTATGATATGTTATTTTCTATTTTCAGTTTTGCTTTTCCTAAAAATGGAGTTAATCACTAAAGTGCACTAGCTGCTGACTGAGTACCTAACACGTATTTATACCTACTCAAGCCATCAATCTGAGTACTCATGATTAGGAGAGCATTACTTGTATGGCCAGGGAGAAGGGAGGGCAGAAACCTAACTTCAGACTGTGGTCTATGCCAAGAGGCTTCCTGTTCTTACTCCCACGCTTAGAGCACTGCTCGAATGGTAGTTATTCTTACTTTTGCCTACAGGAAAAGGGAAATTCTAGTTAGTATGTATATCTAGGAAAGAGAGGTTAAGCGGAATAAGAGAATCTCTAGCAACTGAAAAACAGCAACCAAGGGCCAAACTGCTTCTAGTTCCCTCCAACCACTGGAACCTGTGCCGTGGATTGGAATGTCTGGGTTTGATGGCGCGTGCTCATTTGGAATTAAAGTCAGACATAAACTTCCTGAGAGCCAGAGAAGCAAGCATACTTTGCTCACACTCAGTCAATATTGTTTTGAATGTATTTCAGGAAGAGCTGGGAGCATTCCCCATCTTTTTCCGTAAGCCACTATGGAACAGCAAAGTTTATTAATGGTTTGTTGACACTCCTACTTTGAGGGCAAACCTATGCCTAAAATGAGGGGCAAGTTGGGATAATTACAACTAAAATAATTATAGAATGGCAACAGACTTTTTTCAATCAGAAAAAAAAAAATTGCCTGTCAAAAGATAGACAGCTCTTAAGAATCATTGGTTGTCAGGGGTTCAGTATAGGAAAGTGGGACTTAGCCATAGGAAAGCTGCAAGTCTCATTTAGATTGTAATTCAGAAGCAGACAGTTCAAACTTGTGAGTTATGACCCAGAAGACAGCCAAGGGAGAAATTGATTCCACAGCAAACTAAAACCCAAAAAACTCTGACCAGGCGAAGAGGAAGGAAAGAAAGTTTAAAAATGTGGTGACTGGAAACCCACTGTTGGCCAATACTGATAGTCCCTTATCCTACTATTACCTTATTCCTCAGAGTCCTTACAGTATGGTTTAGGACTAAACTAGTCAATATATCTCCTGCCCTAATAGGTGTCATGCCTCTCTCATATAGTTAAATCCTTCAAACTCAAAGTTTATTCTAAAAAGACAAATCATGGAGTGGAACGATAGGCATTTGTCCACTGAAGTGCTCATTCACTTGTTAAATCCTATGGCTTTTGCAATCTGTGCTTTTACAAACAAAAAATGGCTTTATCAAGAAAATAAGGGTTTTCTTTATAAGATCATTTATAACCTTTGCTGCCATTTTGATCTATACCTTTTCCAACTGTGTTGCAATGTTATTTTAGAAATCCCTTTGCTTCTGATAATAGAATACTCTGAGATATCTTAGCTATGCCTCTCAACAGAGAAAGTTGAATTGATTAAGGCAATCTTAGCTCAGTAGCTGAGAAAGTAAGAGTTTTAACATTATCCCAGGATTCAAGCTGCTCTTTTTGCTGTAGCTTCTTTCTTTTCTCTTTATCTTTCTTTCTTTTCCTCCCCCTTCCTTTCTTTTCTTGCTTCCACCAGAATAGTTTCTCTTTAATTAGCTTTCTATATTGAGCTGTCACATGAGATTTACTTAAATAAAGGGGGAACTTTGTAGTTTCCTTGCTCTGATTCTATATGCTTTGGCTGTAGGTAGGCTTTGATACTGCCAAAAGGGCTTTGTTTTGAATATATGTTGTCTTCAGAAAGCAGCTTGAAGATACCACTCTTATAATCTCCAGACTGTATCCTGCAGAGTGGAAAGATCCTCCTTGTCCTACCAAGAGAAAACACACTCTCATGATGTGAAATATATTGCATGTGTGACTTAATAACCCCACTATGATAATAATCTTGGTGTTGAAACACTGAAGAGCACTGCAGTGATAGAACTATTGGAGGAATACCTCGTCCACACTCTGTGGTATGATGGAAAGAATAGCATGTTATTGTGTACAGGGCTGTTCAATTGATTAAAAGCATTTGAAACTAAAGTTGAAATGAGTTTATGTGAGTGATAATGCATGTTTCACAGATCATATCACAATCAGGTTGTTTTGATTCTAATATGGTCATTTGGAAAAGCCCCAAAGATTCAGGGAGTTGGGCCCATCCTGCTCTAATATTTTGAAATGAGGCACAGATAAATGTGTAGTGTGAAACAGTACCTTAGACCTAGAAATTAGGTGTGGTTAAAGAGAAAATGGGAGGTAAGGAAATTCTTATGTCAAATATGAAAGTGTTTTGTGAAGTTTTGTGTGAAAAGGACCAGGGAAATGCAGCAAGAGGAGAATGGGTCCTAAGATCCAGGTCCCCTTGGCTTCTGATACTTTCTAGACTTTATCATCATTTCTCTGCTTTTTTAAAATTCCACCAGCTAACTTCCCTCTCATTGTCCCTTGGCCCCTGTCCTTGCCCTATTGTTTCTGCTCCTTTTGCTTTTCATAGCTTCCCTCCTCTACCTCCTGCAACATTTTTCTTTTCTTCCTCTCCTATAACTATGCCTACTCCCACTCCTACTTCCAACTCCTCTATAGTTTCAAACCTTGGATACTGCTTGGGCTGCCCAGAGTTACTTCATGGGCACAAGTAGCCTGGTCCACATTTCTTTAAAAAGCACTATTAATTCTGACAATAGAACGAGCTCATGCATTGTCAGAGTTGTCTGGTATTTATCTTGCAGCATTGGTCAGTCCTTTGTGCTTAAAAGGAGCACTCTAAAGCTAAGCTAACACCTAATCAATCAGCACTACCTAATTACCTTTTACTATCAGCCTATAAGGGGATAGGTTCATTTTAAATAGCTTTTTAAGGATTAAGCAACAACAAAAGCCCCAATAATTTGGTGACAGATGAAAACTTCTGTGAAAGACAAGCAGAGAGCTAAATTAGAGCATATTACTTATCCAGCTATCACACTGAAGTATTGGGTTTAATAAGTTAAAGAATAAAATGTTTATTATACTGTAGTGATTTCTTTTTACAGATTGAGTCCTATTTATACTCTTCTTAGAAAAAAAAAACTGTGCCAGGATCTTTCATGAAATCCATAAACACACCAGAGGCATAACACACTCTGATCTTTAACCTCTTGTGATGTCAGGTCATAAGTAAACTAAGTCATAAGGTGTCAAATCACTCATTGCCAAATCTTGCTCATAAAACATTCAAAGTTAGTAGAAAATTCTAAAATGAGAAAGAAACCAGGATAGCAGTAGGTTAAAGGCAACAACCAAGCTACAAACTACATATAAGCCTTCAACACACACACATACATACACACACATGTGCACTTGAAAACAATATGAAACCCCTCCAGCTGGGTACTTGTCCTTTGGTCCCCATTTTCAAGTAGGTGCAGAATGATTGACCTTGAGACAGTCCATTTCCTCTGCACAAGTAGAGATGGATCAGGTAAGACATTTGCTTATACACCGTGTGCCTCATTGGAAAGCCTTTGTCTGCCTCTGCTCTGAGAATCCTACCCCAGACCGGAAACAGTTAGAGATGGTAGGTGGTATCATGCACTCATCAAGAGCATGGACTCTGGACTCACAGTTTCTGGATTTAAACACCAGTTACCCCATTCCTAGTTGTGTAACACTGAGCAAGTTCTTATTGTCTTTTTGTTTGTTTCATTTCTTTTATTTGAAAACAGAACAACAGATACAGAGACAGAAAATGTGATCATCCATCCACTGGTTCACTCTTCAGATGTTCACAACAGCCAGAGCTAAGCTAGGCCAAAGCTGGGAGCCAGGACTTAATGTGGGTCTCCCACAGGGATGGCAGGGACCTAAGTGACTGAGCCATCTCCTGCTGCTTCCAAGGATACACATTAGCAGGTGGCTGGATTAGAGGCCGAGAAGGAACTCAAACTCAGACACTCCAGTATCAGACAGTGACATTCCAAGTGGTGTCTTAATGACTTGGCCACTACACCCACCACAAGTTATTCTTAAGCTCACAAGTCTCAGTTTCTTTATCAGTTAATTGGAGATCATAATAGAGTCTACCTCAAAGAGTTGTTCAGTAAATCTATTACATAAGTTGATAGTAATCATTCAATAAATTTTATCTATTAATAATTCCCATGTACACGATATTTACACAGATGTTATAGTTCAGTTCCATTGTATGTTAAATAATTTTCTATGGCCTGGGCTGGGAGCCCACTCACAGTGTATAACATGATTTCCATGGGAAAATGTGTTTTGAGTTCCAAATATTCAATGTACAAAGAGATTTTTGTACCACACCCTATCTTCTTTGTAAAATGAGTCTTTATGCTGGTTGCTGGGGCCTCTCATCGTTGCTAACACATTTCCATGTTAAGTCCCCTAGTTTGTTCTCTAATGTCTTAACCTAAAGTTTATAAGCTGTTATAATGAACCGAAGTCACAAACTAAAGCTTTTTAATTAAATGGTTAGTCTTGTTGCAAAACTGCTTTAATGAAAATTTATTGGGTACATATGTTTTGGGACTTCTTTGGAGAAATGTAGTAACTTCTACAATGACTGTTTTGATCTTTCTTAACTGAGGAAATTGCCAATAAGGAAAATTGAATTATTACTTCAACTGTTTAGTTTTTTCTTAGTACTTAGGTAAATTCAGTTGTATATCAGTCAATGAGAACTTTAATGTTTGTGTGTTATTGGTAAGTTATTTAAGGTAATGTAGAATTCTAGAACATCAGAAACTTCTAGGTCATGTGTATATTGCAATGAAGAAAGCTGCCATTTTTATGGTCAAAGGTTGTATTTCTAATACTATAAATGAAATTAGTAGACCATGGGGCCTATACAAGGGTATGCCAAAAAGTTTATGGAAAACAGAATTAAAAGTTTATCTTGATGCAAAAAATTTGAAATCCATGCATACAAGGGGTCTTCAGGAATTTCAAAATTTTTCACACTAAAATAAACTTATCTTTTAGCTCCGTTTTCCATGAACTTGTTAAAGTACCATCATATTGTTTAACCTTAGACAGAAAACAGACCTTGTTTATTAATCTAAAAGAGAAGATAAGTTCCTGAACTGTTCTTTGAATTCCAGAGGCACTTGTTCTTCCCAGAGGCAATTGTAAATAAATTGGTATGAATAATATGTGAGCTTTGATCAGTGTGTACGTGTGTGGGGAAAGGGGAAGAAGGGTCCTAGAATGAGAACAGATGAAAGCTGGGAAGGTGAGCAATAGTCAAGTTACAGAGGATCCTATGTGCCATGCTAGGAAATATTTACTATGTTCTGTGGTCCTGTTTTCAAACAGCTATAGTGACCCCCTGCTTCCAATGAAATCTTCCATGGAAGCATAAATAAATAGAGAAAAAAACTAAAATTTCTCTGAAACAGATAGGTGTTGGGTTAGGGTCCTAGAGTCTCTACTCCTGTCTCTCCCCCTTCTTTTTTCCCTCTTATTTGCTCTTGAGGGAGATTTGGTGCAGCACAGTTTGAAAACCACATTTATGGACCATGAAGAGCAACCAAAAATTTTAAGCATGGAAGTGAATAATTTTATGACATCTCTAAGATTGTTAAGGGCATGGATTGAAAGATAAAAGGCCTTGAGTAAGGAAAACCAATTAGAAGGCTATTGTAATTTCAAGAAGCCCAATCTAATCCAAGGTAATGGGGATGGAGAGAAGTGGATAGGTATAAAAAACTTCTTTAAAGTTTCATTAATAAAGCCTGGTACAGTGATTACACTAAGGGCTGAACAAGGTTGCTGAATGAAAAAGGACAAGAATCTAAGAATGACTCTATGTTTTCTTACTTACATGAAAAGCAACTAACTTATATGGGAAATCTAGAGTCTTTTTTTATTCGAAAAACAGAAAGACAAAAGAGAGATAGCTCTCAGCCATTGGTATAGTACTACCCAATTACCTGCAATGGCTAGGGATCCATCCAGGTCTCCCATGTAGGTAGCAAGGGTCCAACTACTTGAGCCCATTTTCTGCTGCCTGCCAGGGTATGCATGAGCAGGAAGCTAGAATCCACATCAAGTACAGACAGGACTCAAACAAATGCACTCTGATATAGGATGCAGGCATCCCAGGCCACATCTTAACTGCCATGCCAAAAGCCTGCTCCTCTAGTCTGATTTCTAATAGCTCACTAATTTTCTTTGAGTTTTCATTCACTCAAACAAAACCAACATGTGACCACTTAGGTCTAGATCTACTTTCCTCAAATATCTCTTCACTAAAGACTTGACTTTGCTAGTAAAACCCTTTTTGTTCTCATTGTTGTATTGGCTGTAACTGTATTTATTTGTCTCTCATTAGCAGGGCAATGGGTAGACATTTTTCTTCTTCACTAAGGTAGGCCCTAGCTTACTCACAGGATGTTTTCTAAAAGTTCATTTTCAAGTTAATTATTTGGAACTCAAAGTACATTTTCCCATAAAAGCTGCATTATACATTGCGATTAGGTTCCCAGGCCAGTCCACAAAAGCCAGTTTAGCCCATAATATAACTGAAAGTGTGGATTTTTGCAATGGAAATTAGTTGGAAATAATACTGTTACAATTAAAACAGAAACAATAGTTGAAAAAGAAATAGTCTGGGTTTTTGTTTCCCTCAAAAGGGTACTACATGATGAAAAGCAGGTTTAATCCTAGGAAGACAAAAAGAAATAGATGAAGATTTTTATGTAAATTGGTCACCATGATTTTTAAATTTACTTTTTAAATAATGTTTTGGAGGGTTTTTAAATAATAAAGGTAATCATGTTCTTTGTAGAAAATTTGGAAAATGAAAAAATGTATTTTAAAAATTAAGTCACCAATAGTCTTGCCACTAAGAGAGAACTGCTATTAATGTGTTGGTGTGTTTCAACCAATTTTTGAGTGCATGTATTTTTTTCATCAGCACAATAGTAATTATGGTACATCCACATGATGAACCATTATGCAGTTTTAAAGTGTTATATATGAAGAATTTTTAAACATAAAAATTGTGATATAGTGTCGGGTAAAAGGCTGCATTTCATTTGATTCCTAGAATGCCAGTAAAGGAGTGTAAGCAGATCAAAGCTAGTTTACCAGAGCAGGAATCAGCTGTTAGGCTACCAACCAAGGCCCCCTGCCATCAGTCTCACCCACAACACAAAACATGAGTTTTTTTGTAGAAGTTCTGAAGAGAACATATGAGTTCTTTGAAGTGCTATAAAGATCTGTAGCCTTCGTTCCATATTACTTATGAATTTACTTCAAATTACAGGACTGTTCTCTCAGTGCACTGTGTTGCTAGCACAACACAAGTCTAACAACCATGATTAAGATCATTTTTTGGATTCATTAAATGGAACAAAGAGGAGCACACATTTTTTTGATGTAATTGTGCATGGATTGAAGAGAGAAGAGAAGGATTTGGGTAGTGAAAATGTGTATATACTTGTAGGAAGAACATTAGAATGTATTGAGCTAACATGATGGAAGAAGGGTGAGAAAAGGAAGACAGTCCACCGTACATGCAGACCTAGGGAGAGAGGGAAGACCTAGGGAAAGGAAGAAATGGAGTGTGTTTATGTGTTTAGGGCTGGGCTTAGTGTTACAAAAAAAAAATTGGAGGAGTTGTAACCAGCTGAAATAAGAGGATTTTAGGACTAGGCAACAACTGTAATGTGAGCAATCGATTTTCTTTTTTTTCAACTTTTATTTAATAAATATAAACTTCCAAAGTACAACTCTTGGATTATAGTGCCCCCCCCATAACCTCCCTCCCACCTGCAACCATCCTATCTCCCACTCCCTCTCCCATCCCATTCTTCATCAAGATTCATTTTCAATTATCTTTATATACGGAAGTTCAACTTAGTATATACTAAGTAAAGATTTCAACAGTTTGCACCCACAGAGACACACAAGTATAAAGTACTGTTTGAGTACTAGTTTTACCATTAATTCGAATAGTACAACACATTAAGGACAGAGATCCTACATGGGGAGTAAATGTACAGTGACTCCTACTGTTGATTTAACAATTGATGCTCTTATTTATGATGTCCCAATGGTTTGTGAGGACAGGTGCTTCAAGCAGTACTCATCCAAGAACAACATTTTGTCTAAACTTAAGGTAATATATCTGTTTTGATCCTAATAGATGCCACTTGCTCTTGCTTGCTCAGTAAAGCGACTAAAAATTAAAAGGGCTAGGATTATGGCACACCAGGTTAAACCTGCATCCAATCCCAAATTCTCTGATCCAGCTTCCTGTTAATGCACCTGGGAGGGAACTGATGATGGCCCAAGTGCTTGGCCCTGTCACCCATGTGGGAGACCTAGAAGGAGTTCCTGGCTTTTCCACCTGGCCCAGCCCTGACTGTTCCAGCCATTTCAGGAGTGAACCAGCAAATGGAAGATCTCTCTCTCTCTCTCTCCTTTCTGTGTGTGTGTGTGTGTGTGTGTATGTATGTATGTCACTTTGCCTTTCAAATAAATAAATAAATCTTAATAAAAAATTAAAAGGAAAGAGAAAGAGAGAAGGAGTGTTTGGCATAGTAGTTAAGAGGGCCACTAAGGATGCCCCAATCCCATATCAGAGTGCCAGGGTTCTAGTCCCAGCTCTACTCCCTATTGATTTCAACTCCCTGCTAATATATATTCTGGAAAGCAGCAGATGATGACTCATGTACTTGGGTCCCTGCCACCCATGTGGGAGACCCGGATTGACTTTCTGGCTCCTGGGTTCAGCCTGGCTCAGGTCCAGTTATTATGGACATTTGAAGAGTGATCCAGTGGATGGGAGATCCTCTCTCTCTCTCTCTCTTTCTCTTTCTCTTTGTGTGTGTGTGTGTGTTTCTCCCTCCCTCCTTCCTTCCCTACTTTTCAAATAAATTAAAAGTAAATAAATAAAAATGTTTGAACAACAGGAGAGCAAGGGGGAAGGAAGGTGTTTCTTTTGAAGATGGTGGGGGTTTACATGTGAATTGTTTTAATGAACTAGAGGGAAATCAAAAAGGTTCATTGGATTTTGTAAAAGCACATGACATTTTAATTCTCATATCATTACACAGGAGCATCTCCTTCTATGGGATTGTGTAACTCTTGTGTTTGGTGTGCTGATGAAGTAGAGATTCTGAGTCAACTCTGGGGTGAACTGCTGGTCCTCAGCCAGTGGTTCTTTTTTTTTTTAATCATTTCTTTATTGTGAAGACAATAGAGGTATATATGTCTAACACAATCCTACAAAACCTATAGCTGGTTTAATACAGTAAAGACAGGAGCTTATTTTTTTTTTTAATTTTTGACAGGCAGAGTGGACAGTGAGAGAGAGAGAGACAGAGAGAGAAAGGTCTTCCTTTGCCGTTGGTTCACCCTCCAATGGCCGCCGCTGCAGCCGGCGCACCGCGCTGATCCGATGGCAGGAGCCAGGATCCAGGTGCTTTTCCTGGTCTCCCATGGGGTGCAGGGCCCAAGCACCTGGGCCATCCTCCACTGCACTCCCTGGCCATAGCAGAGAGCTGGCCTGGAAGAGGGGCAACCGGGACAGAATCCGGCGCCCCAACCGGGACTAGAAGCCGGTGTGCCGGCGCCGCAAGGTGGAGGATTAGCCTATTGAGCCACGGCGCCAGCGTTAGGAGCTTATTGTAAATGAGCTAATTTATATGGAAACCAAGACACATTAAATGTATAGTATATAATATTTTCTATAATATATACAACACATATGAAACATATAGGAGGATAAATTAAAATGTTTGTGTAAAGACAATTAAAAGTTTTAGTGCAAAAATTTTAAAATCATATTTTTTTCATAATACACATTTTCCATTAACTTTCTGAAGCTCCTGTGTGTGTGTGTGTGTGTGTGTGCGTGTTTAAATTTCATAGGGAAGAAAGAGAGATAAGGTAATAAAAGTAAACTCTTGGGGAAGAAAACATTCTGCATTGTGTCACAATTTGCCAGGTGTTTCCTGGATATTTTTTCTCTTCCCATCTCATTCAAGTTGTTTGTTGGATATTTTCTCTCTTCACATCTCAGCCAGTGTTTCTTGATGTTGCCTGCAAAGTGAAATCACCTGGAGAGTTTTAAAATACTAAGCGAGTGGTTCCACTCCCAGAGATTTTTAAATTAGTCTGACAGTGATAACTGAGTGTGGGGAGTTTTAAAATCTCTTCAGGTGATGCTAATATGCAGATAATTTTGGGAATCTTTTATTTAACCTATTTCTTTTTTTAACTTTTATTTAATGAATATAATTTTCCAAAGTACGGTTTATGGATTACAATGGCTTCCCCCCCACCGTAACTTCCTCCCACCCGCAACCCTCCCCTCTCCCGCTCCTTCTCCCCTTCCATTCACATCAAGATTCATTTTCAATTATCTTTACATACAGAAGATCAATTTAGCATATATTAAGTAAAGCTTCAAGTGAAATGGACATATGAGAAATGGTGACTTGATCAGCCCTTGCCCTGACTGTTGATGAATAACTTAATACTTTATCCCTTTTAGTATTTTTTGTTCTATTTAATACCATTGGTTGAGCTCTGTAATTAATACACAGTTATTCTTAAGTGTTGAAACTTAACTGAAAAGTGATCCCTGTTAAATATAAGAGTGGGAATAAGAGAGGGAAGAGATGTACAATCTGGGACATGCTCAATCGGACTTGCCCCAAATGGTAGAGTTAGAAACATGCCAGGGGATTCCAATTCAATCCCATCAAGGTGGCATGTACCAATGCCATCTCACTAGTCCAAGTGATCAATTTCTGTTCACAATTGATCATAATGATAGTACTAAGAGCCAAAGGGATCACATAAACAAGACTATTATCCTATTTCTTAATTACTTGGGTGGATTAAACCAGTTCTCAAAGTGTGGTCTAGGAGCAGCCATTTCAGTTATTAGAATGCCAGTTCTTGGTCCCCTCTCCAGATTTGCTAACTCAGAAACTCTTAGGGTGGCCCAGGAAAATATGTTTAATAAGCTCTCTTCTTGATTTTGCTGCATGATACATAATATAGCTACTAGATTTAACCATCCTTCTTGATTCTTTCTGAGGTATGGCTATGGGGTTGTTGGAAACACATGTCCTCACCAGCTGATGAAAACTGGCCTGGCAAAGAACTTTGATGAAGATATTTGTAATAGTAACATTAGGAGCCACTGTTGGGAAAAGGAGATAGTAATAATTTGCTGCAAAGTCCAAGCAGGTTCTGGAAGGAACATACCTTTATAATACTTTTGGAGCTGGGTCACATGGGCAAGCATAACCCTGGTGACAGCACCTTGAGGAAACTCCTATTTTAAGACCCTGTTCAAATGCCAGCCTCCTCTAGTAAAGTTTTTCAGAGCTTTGGTGTAAATTGTTTTCATCCTTGTATTCACTTAGCACTTTCTACATTTTTCTATTAGCCCTGTTCTCATTGCATGAGTATTGTAACTCTTTTGAAAGTCTCTTTCCCTCACTAACTGTGTCATCTTTGAAAAGATCACTCTTATTCATCCTTGAATCTCTAGTATCTAATGCTTGGTATGCATTAAATACTCTAAAATTGTTTGCTTAGGGAAGACCAACATTTTTATAGCTCTTTATCAAGAACCTTCAAAAGATGGATTTACCTTTGTGGATTAATAATCGTCCTGGGTCCAACCCTTTACCTTCAAGGCCAGGAATGGTGACCCTGTCACCACACTCAGTGGTGGCCTCACGCAGCAAAGATCTCAGAAGTATACATATAGCAACTTATTATTTTACCATAGGATACATAGTTGTTAGGTGCCAGGACTACTAATTTCAGCTTTCTAATATTTCCTCTCATAATAGATAAATCCTCATGGGAAATCTATAGGGATACAGCTGCCATGGGACAAAAGTATTTCAGCTCTTGGCCTTACAGATCATCTCTTATCCAGGCACTGCTATTTTTTGGTTCTTTGTACTTATGTAATTCTATAATTTTCTGGTTTCATCCCATATCTGCTCACAAATATTATTCAAACAAGATAAGCACTTAGTAAATTGCAATCACTTTTTCATTTCACTTGCTAGAGGTTATACTCAGGTCAACATGATAGTATGTGCATGTGTTCCCCAACTCTTTAGAGTCATGAATTCATAGAATTAATCCTTTAGTTTAATTTCCTAGGTGCTTAATCAAACATTCATTATATATGCATTTTTCCTGGATCAACTCTGGTTTAACCTTATTTCCTAGTTTTTTTTTTTTTTTGAAGGAAGGATACATCATTGTCACCTCAGTTATCATCAAGATTAATAATTTCTAAATGCTATAGAAACTTTGAAATATATGTCGGTGTTTTCCCTAAAGTGGAATTTTAAGACCTAGAATACAAAGCAGATGAAACCAAATTTGTGCCTTCTGTGCCCGCCCATGTTCCTCATATGAATGAACTGAATTGATTTTTCTAATTTTTTTCTATAGGCATTATATCTGATAGCCACTAATGGAACCCCGGAGCTCCAGAATCCTGAGAGACTGTCAGCTGTATTCCGTGACTTTTTAAATCGCTGTCTTGAGATGGATGTGGATAGGCGAGGATCTGCCAAGGAGCTTTTGCAGGTAATAATAAAATAGGACAATTACAAAGAGTAGTTACATTAAAATTTCCACCTCAGAGCCTACCAGTAAGAGAACTCTGTGAAGGGATGTCTAGTTAACGTCAGGCTATTACCATTTGATTTTAACCACAGGCACATAAGTATAGGCATATCTCTAATATGAAATTGATTAATATGTTGCCATTCTGTTGAGAAGTTGGCATTTTAATCTATACATCTCTTTTGTTCTTCCTGGAGTCTTAATTTGCAAGGAAAAAACAACCAGTGTGACCCTCTGGTGTTCCTGTTAGTTCTAAACTTTACTTGTGCCCCCTGGATGTTGTATGCAGGTGCTCTTGGCCGGAGGTAATTCTCTACATAACTATGCAATTATTTCCGTGGCATTTGCTACTCTTATGCTTTACTGGTCAAAGCCCCTTTGCTTGTGATGCCAAATGGCAGGCACCTGCTTGTGTGGGTGAGTACCATCCAATGGTGAGTGCCTCTGTAACTATTTGTCTGTTTCACAGCTCTCAAGGATTAGTATTTACGATGACAGTTACGGTCTATTCGGCAAATCCTTTACATAGAAAATCTCATTTAATTCTTACACCAACTCTATGGGGTGGATGTTAATATCATTTTAAAAGACCTGGAAACTGAAACTCATACAAACCTTGAATGGCCAAGCTGGGATTTCAGCCTCGAACTGCCTGATTTCCCCTCCATACATCACACATAAATCAGGATTGCATACATTTTATTATTGGGGACTGTTCCTCAGCGATGTGAAACCAGATCTCTAACATTTAAGAATAGTGATTGTTCTCTCCGTGACTTTGAGCATATAAGCTAACTGAAGATGCAACATTTGGTTGTATATTCAGACTATTCTAGCCCTCTCCTCTCAAGGGAAAATCTGTTCCTGTACTTCTAAACTTCCCAACCCAAATCACACCTAGTGTAAACCTATTTGGAGGAATTGAGGAAGCAGTACATTCTCTTTTCTACTACTTGTGAGCATTTCACAGATTGTCAGAGAGACCTAAAATGTCAAAGCTGGACTGGCCCTTTATTAATGCTCTTGTTAACCCCACCACAAATTACAGATGAAAAATCTGGTTTTTTGGCTGTTTCACTTCCACATCTTTTCACCCCTCATTTACAGCCTGATAACATTCCTGTTATGCCTTCTTTCAAGGATGAGTGAAGATACAGATTCTTGTATTGTAGTTCTACAATTAAAAAGATCACTGAATTAATTATCTAGTTAAGTCATCTCCCAATAATATTTTAACGTGACCCAGTCAAATAACTAATGCAAAATTATATTTTAAATCTAAATTTAATAATTTGTTGCATACTTTCATTTTATATATGTAAGCAATAATGTATATACATCCTTAATCCAAATAACTACATTCTTTAACATTAACCCATAGTTGCCCATTTTAGAGGTTAAAAGGAGAGAAGTATGTAGCATTCACACCAATAGAAGTCTGGAAAAGAGACATTGCTCTTGAATATTTTTGTGCCTTTCTATATAGCCTAAGTCAGTTCTCTATCCTCCAGTTGATTTTTGTGGAGCAACTCCCATTTTCTCAGCACTGAGTGCAGTGGTTTAATCCTGTTAAAGGCATGCCTCCTAGTCTCAAAAAGCTCACAATCTCTTTGGATACACAAAAAAATAATGCAATGCTGTTAAGAAACTAATTCAAACCAAGTGGCTGTTCAAATAGTAAATGACATGGTTGATTAGCGAAATAGCTCTGTAGGCTAGGCCAATCAGAAGATGTCTGTGAATACGAAGGAAGTCCACTGGGCTTTGAAGGACATTTTAGTAGTTTGAAGAAAAGCAGAAGAGATTTCAGATGGAAGTGTCACAGTATGGCTAAAGGTAGGCAAGAAACATGTGAAAGAATAGAACTTAAGAAGCACAGCTAAAGTATAGAGTTGGGAAGCTGAAGGAGGTAAGACCATAGAGGGCTTTGAATACCAGGCTAAAGAGTTTTGACTATAAGCAGTGGGGAAATGCTGAATATATCTGACAAGCAAACATGATGAAAGCTTTTATTAGAAAGGTTATTCTGGCAGTACGCAGTAAGAATTAGCAACAGGGAAAAATTGAGGTAGGAAGATTAAGGGGGGTTATCATAGTTTGAAATTAAGTTGATTAGGCCTGAGCTAGGAAAAGCAATAGGTAAATGCATGACATTGAGAAGAAAATGCTTGGCAACTGGTTGCATGTAGAACATAAGAGAGAGAGGGACAACCATGACTTCAAGCTATTAAACTGAATGCTCGTATTCAGTAAAAAGACAAATGATAGAGGAAGATGCAATGGGTAACATTTCTTTGCCCCTGTGTAGCTTACAAGAGACTCTCACTTACCTCATTTAACCATTATGGTAAACAGAGGTGAGGATTGAGCGAAGGTGCGGTGACTCCAAACTCCTGTAGCTTATACCACATAAGAGTACCCTGTTTGGGAGATTGTAACATATCTTTTTAAAATCTTGAATTCAATACAGTGGAAGAACATTCTAGAGGAAATATCCAACAGGAAATTGAACTAGGAGTATTGATAAACAAGATCAGTTCATATAATGTAGATCGGAAGTCAATCACAGAATGTAGATTGAAAGTCATTCCCATAAAGCTGATGATAAGTTGAAACTATAAAAGGAAATCAGATCTGTAAGGAATTAAATGAGAAAAAGGCGATGAGAACTCAGTTCTGTATTTGTGGGAGGTAGGAGGAGGACTTAAAAGCAGGGAAGAGGCCGGTGCCGCGGCTCACCAGGCTAATCCCCCGCCTTGAGGTGCCAGCACACCAGGTTCTAGTCCCGGTAGGGGCACCAGATTCTGTCCCGGTTGCCCCTCTTCCAGGCCAACTCTCTGCTGTGGCCCGGGAAGGCAGTGGAGGATGGCCCAAGTCCTTGGGCCCTGCACCCCATGGGAGACCAGGAGAAGCACCTGGCTCCTGCCATCGGATCAGCACTATGCGCCGGCCGGCCGGGGTGGCTGCGGCGGCCATTGGAGGGTGAACCAACGGCAAAAGGAAGACCTTTCTCTCTGTCTCTCTCTCTCTCACTGTCCACTCTGCCTGTCAAAAAAGGGGGGGGCATGGAAGAAGGTGGAGAGGGAGTAATCTGTGCTGATCCACATGGAAGAGACCCAAGATCCTATACTGTTATAGGCCCCCAAAATAGAAAGCATTGCAAATAAGAAAAAGGATATTTCATGTGTATTAAATACTGAAGGGGGTGCAAAAGATAATAGAAATGGTAGAGACAAAACTGATTATCAGTTAGGAAACCATTGGTTTCAGGGCGAAGTTCTTTAGTGATCATTTGAAGATACTTTTTCAAGCATGCGTGCTACTCCAGATAAATACTCATCAATTTAAGAAAATCAGTATCAAATCAGAGTTAGATGGAAGGAAAAAGTTCCTAGTGTTACACAGCGTGGTGGGAAGACTACAGTTCACAAAAACCCTGTAAATGTTGTTTGAACAAATACAAGAAAGAAGCTCAGAGTCTCCAAACATAAAATCATGTCATTGAAGGGGAAATGTTGATTACCCTCTTTTGACCAGTACACATTATATACAGGTATTGAAATGTCACATCGTAGCCTATAAATATGTACAATTATTGTTAAGAAAATTTTGATTATTTATTTTTAAGGTAAACAAATTTCATGTATTTCATATATACAGATTTAGGAGCATAGTTATACTCCCCACCCTATCCTCCCTCCCACCTGTGCTCCCACCCTTCCCCTCCTTCCTCTCTTATTCCTAAATGTTTTACAATGATCTACTTTCAAAAACTTTTTAAACAAAGAAAAACCATTGAAAACTCAGCGACTTTACAAGATCCTTATACGGAGTTTAGAATTGTGCTCGTTGGCTTCCAAAAACATTGGAGGGACAGAAGCAAGCATCATTTTAATTGAATTATGTTTGAGTGCCTAAAATACATTTTAGGGGCCAGCATTGTGGTCTAGCAGGTAAAGCCTGTGCCTACAGTGCCAGCATCTCATATGGGTGCTGGTTTGAGTCCTGGAAGCTCCACTTCTGAACCAGCTCCCTGCTAATGTCCCTGAGAAAGTGAAAGAGGATGTCAAGTGCTTGAGCCCCTGCACCCATGTGGAAGACCAGGAAGAAGCTCCTGGCTCCTTGCTTTGGCCCTGCCCAGCCTCAGCTATTGTGACCATCTGAGGAATGAACCAGCAGATGGAAGATCTCTCTCTTTCCCTCTCCCTGTTTCTCCCTCTCTCTTTCTGTCTCTCCCTCTCTCTCTCTAACTCCGCCTTTCAAATAAATAAAACCTTTTAAAAAATACATTTTAATGAAAAAAGGGCAGCTTGCAAATGTAAAGTAATATCCTTGTTGCAGAAAAGAATTCCAGTAATTCGTATATTTTTTCCTTCTCTTGCAGCATCCATTTTTAAAATTAGCCAAGCCTCTCTCCAGCCTGACTCCTCTGATTATCGCTGCAAAGGAAGCGATTAAGAACAGCAGCCGCTAGGACTGCAAGCCTTAACCCTCACCATCTCCCTCATGAGTTAAGACTGAAATCAAACTCTACTCCTGGAAAGATGGAAAAAGAGACAGTCAAATGGGGTGGGGGCTCTTTAACTTTCAAATGAATAGAAACTTCTTATAAGCCTTTTTCCTACTCCCTCAGATTATGTAATTTATTTGTAAGCCTGAATCGCAGCCCGAACAGGGCAGCAATGTCGAAGTGGCCATCAAGTGGTCACTTCCACCGTGAAGCGAAAGAGCCAGTAGTGAATCCCCTCATTTTGTGCATTAACTTTGAAGAAAAAGGTTTCTCAAAGATGCACACTCCCTCTTCATAGTGTTGTGTTTGTTTTTAAGTTAGAGAATAGTCCCTCTTGCATTCGAACCTCTTTCAAAACTCCTTACCCAATGTGATGTTTTTCACTTGCATTGTCATTAGATGTCCAGAAAAAAAAAGATGTCAAATGTTTTTTTAAAAAAAGAAAGCAAAAAACAAAAACAAAAACAAATGAAAAACAAGCAAACAAACAAACAAAAAAAACAGAACAAGTACTGGGTGAACATGTGGAAGTCCATGCCCTAATAGAGTTGCAATTTTTTATTCTTCTTCTGTAGTGGTGGATTGGTTTGTGTACCTAATTTTCTGCATTTGTATTGGAAAAGGTTTCTTTTAAGACATTTTCCAAAAGCAGAGAGAAATATGTATATTCAGGAAGAGCTTTTAAAAGCTGTATATCTAAATAAAGCTCAAATGGTGAAATTCTGTCACATTTTCACAACGATACTTAACAGGGTATTGGATGTCTCACATAAACCAGCTTTTAACCTTCATGAGCCCTGAAAAAGGACACACTGAAACTTTGGCATCCCTGTTGGGTGAGTCCAGGTCCTGAACCTAGGAAATCCTGATAGGAAAAAGCCATATTTCAACAAAGATGGGACTTTCTCTGAGTGCCACAAGGAAAACAAGACATATGTATAATATTGAAATCCTTGTTGGTTATTAAGTAAACAAAGCTAATGATACCTAATTTAATCCTCTTTTGTGCTTGTGGGACATATGCATTGTAAAATAGGCACATCGGGGGGAAATGGACCCATTCGCCAACATTTCCTTAAAAATTATTTATCTTGACCATTTATAACATCTTAGCAATTAAAAAGTAAGATCTGGACAACAGAGACATAGTAAGCATTCAACTCAGAAATAGGAGTCAGTTAAAACTACATCCAAATCCACATTTAGCTCAAATTACTTGTTACCATGTTCCCTCTGTATCATCCACTTCTGTTTCAGGGTGTGGTATGCTTGTACTTAGTTCCTTGGGCTTTTGAATTCTGAAAAAATGTTCATAAAGATCTTAAAATTCTTCACTGACAAAGATTTTGGT
Organism: Oryctolagus cuniculus; assembly: GCF_051225735.1. Taxonomy (NCBI): domain Eukaryota; kingdom Metazoa; phylum Chordata; class Mammalia; order Lagomorpha; family Leporidae; genus Oryctolagus; species Oryctolagus cuniculus. The sequence continues at coordinate 81,881,582 of NC_142888.1, read as the reverse complement.
TTGTAATCATATATTCTAGGAAATGTCAGTCCATCTGAATTCCCTTTGCAGCTTGGGGAAAATACCAAAATTTGACTCTTTCACCATTTATTAAATTCACTATTCATAGATTTGATGGTACTTCCTGAATCTTGTAAGAGTAGAAGATTATCTGGAGGGTATCTGTGTAGAAAAGGCTATGCTTCTTTTTTGAGTGTATTGTCAATTTTATAATTCTGGAAAGTTATTTCTCTAAGCCTTTGAAAACCTAACAATTTAACAATTTGTGCTGTAGAAGGCGTTGTGATTTGTAGCATATAAGGAATCTGAATAGAATCTGTCTATATTCAGCAGCAGGAGGAAAGAGATCAATGACAATAGGCCTCTCTCTTTCTCTGCCGAGGTATATCTATCCATCTCACCATCCATCTAGCCATTCCTTAAAATGAAAACACTTTCTTTAGAGTTTCTGCTAACCACATAAGACACTTGTTTATGTTTAGGAGACAGCACCACTGATGGATTTCTTAATTTTATATTGTTTTCTTTGACTATAAAAGTTTGGAGGGGCTTGACCATACCACCTCCAAAAATGTCCACAGTGGGATAAAATAACAAATGTGAAGAGAAAATCAAATGGTAACATTAATTTGAAGCATACTGTCTTATACTTTGGAAAAAAAGTGTCTGGGCCTGATATTGTTAATGCCACTCTACCTAATGAGAGAGAGAGAGAGAGAGAGAGAGAGAGAAAGAGAAACCTTAATTTTTCTTTCATTTAAATTGAGTACCTTTTAAAATCATTTCTCACTCATAGTGCCAGGGAATTCAATGAAATACCTGGGGTGCAAATAGATCTGAGTACACTGATGACTATGCCTTGCCAGTGGAGTGGGCCCAAAACCTGGTTGGGAAGCCCTAGTCATCAATTTGCATCCCTTAGTGTCATGGAGGCCTTTTTGTTGTTATTTTGGAGACCCTGGAGCGGTGATCCTTCAGATCACTGTAGGCAGAGAAATGGCTGATCTTTATGTTTCAGTTCAGCATATTAACAATGAGGAACCAGGTACTTCTTTACCACCACTTTGTACCAAAATTTGCTTGTGATATATCCCAATAGGCATTACTTTTGCAAATTTATATCTATATGAATTTTTAAATGAGAACAGCTTCTAAAGTCCCTTCCCTACATTGGAGAGTTATGTATATTTCTAGTAAGTATTAGAGGGAAGCTGTTTCTCGTGCCAAAATGATGCTGAAGGATTCATGTTTGGTACATTTGAACTCCAGATGGTTGATAGTTTATTCCCTTTCCCTGGATTTTTGTAAAACTCATCTTAACACGGGTGAGTCTATCCAAATCTTTAATGTTGCTAGTGTGCTCTGAGATAATGAGGGCACATCATCGAATGTTGATTCCGAAATGTCCTGAGGTAGGTAAAGGGCAGTGGGAAAGTCAGGGAAGGGTGAGAAGCACAGTAGAGATTATTTATTTAAGAAAGAAAAGAACATTAATGTTGTAGCAAGGATCCGGTGCGTTGTCATAATCCCATGAGGATTTTTGGATGGCATTGTCCCCTCAAATCAGTCAACATGCTGGGTAATGACTTCGTTCTTGCTGATCTTGTCTATGTGTCATTGTAAATATTTGTACGTCCATGTTCCATTTTTGGCTACTGGATGGCCAAGTCATGTAAGAAGATTTAACTCAAGTATTTATTCCTTGTCTTATTCAGATTTCTGTTAGGCTTGTGAATTGCACCCCAATGTTTGAGTTTAACCACCCAATCCTCACATCTATCCCTCCCCTGTGAAGCACATTCCATTGCTAAAAGAAAAAAAATATGAAATTGCTTCCTGTTGTCTGTATAACTGTTTTGATAGTTTGAGATGTTTGTCTATAAAGGCTATTTCTCAGCTCAAAGATCATGTAAATAATTATATTCCTTTGCTCAATGGGTTGTTTATTTCTAATGAGGCTGCCAGTTCTCAGAGATTCTATAAAATCATTTTTAAATAACATAAATAGGGATTACAACCATTTAAAAATAATCATGCTTATGGACAAAGACTGGGAACACAGATTTTTGAAATCAGTTATGTTGGAGTGGTGGGATTATGTGAAATTTTTTCTTTAAACATTTTTCTTTGATGTTGATACAATATTTCTTTAGAATAAACAAACATCAGAAAGGGAACTGTAGAAAATTAGAAGAGATTCCAGAAGCAGTTGCATTCTGACCAGAGCCCAGAGCATGCAGGGCACAGGTATTTGCTAGTTACAATTATTGCATAGGCTTTATATTTGCCTGGGTGCTGAGGTTGGCACACGCTCAGGTATGGCACGTGCTTTCTTAGGAGACTATTATCTATAAGTTAAAGTTAGGGAGATGTCCCTACTAGAACTCCAAACATATTCTTCTGCCTTAAAACAGGCTGTCCTCTGCTGTGGTATGGCATCCAGGTGTCTGTTTTGATTGCTTTAGATTTGAGGGGTGACCATTTGATTATCCCCCTTGATAATGTCTGTTTTAGCTATCACCTCTCTGGATCATTGTAGCTAATTTTTAGGTTGAATTTTGGAAGAATAGAAAGATGAAATCCCCAGCTCCCACCTTTTCTTTGTCTAACAGGATATTATTTCCTTTAGGTAGGATTCTTCTTCAAATGATCAACAAGCAAGCCCCACTCATTTCAATAAAAGTTATAGTGTAATTCAAAGCTGACCCTGAAGTCACTAATACAGATATTTAGGACTGTTTCTGTCAATTGCCATTCAGTTACAGTCCTGTCAGTTTTAACTTAAAATGGTTTCCATGGGCCTTTGTACTGCTTACTTATAAGTTGTATGCAGTAATTATGATTTTTAAGGAGAAAGGGAGTCCATTTACCAAACAGAGGAATTTCCTTCTAACTCACCAAGGAAAATTTAGGTGAGGACTTTAAAAATGAGGTAGTGGCTTCAAATATGTTACTTAGTTTCACATAAGCAGACCCTGTACCTAGAGAATTCACAGGCGTTTCATTGGCCATTCTTGATGTAAAAATACATATGGAAGTCTTCTGCCATCCCTGGTTTAATTTCCTGATCTTTTTTCTGAGCTACTTGCAGTTAGTATTCAGTTAAACCAAGGCATGAGCAGTGATGCAAGCACTTCACAATCTCTGAGTAGGAGGACTGAAATCCAGTGTTTGTAAACTGGCAGTCTAATGGGCCTGGGATTTGGAGGGAAATTAACACACAGTTCTGAACATATATTTGCATGTGGATTGGGAAGGAAATAAATGGGACCTTGGAAATAATGGAAATGTTTTTCCTGTGAAGGAATTTTTCATATAAGGTTTGTTTCTGATATAATCTTTTTTTTTGTTTTACTTTTTCACTCCTTTTCTGATCCACATTCTTTTAGTGACCAAATGAACTCAACTTCTCATGCATTGAGAATGTCTGTTTAATATTAAACAGTGTCTAACAGGATCTGCAAATGCGGGAACTGAGGTACCACCTCCAAGTGTACAACTCTGTGTACAAGTATATACAACTCGTAGCATTTACTGACATTTAATTTGGGTGAACTTACAAGATAAACTTATAGAAGTGGGTTTGGTGTCATCAGTCTCCTTTGGAAGCTGCCATTGGGTGAATGTTATTCCTTAATATCAGCAGTAAGGCAAGCACCATGTTCACTTGATTTATTTAGTCCCTAAAAGGAAATCAAGAGCAATTACAGAGAATAAATCAGATGTAGTGGAAGGAATTCTACCCTAGGAAGGAGACCTAGCTTTTAATATGGGCTTTATCATTAACTTGCTTTGTGACCTTGGGCAATTCTCTTAACCTTTCCATGGCTGTTTCTTCATCCATAAAGTAATGATATTGAACTAGATGATCTGCAATGCATTTCAAGATCTCTAGCACTCTGTGGTGTTATAGGCTGCCTTGCAAATGCAGCCTGCTAAAGGGATGGCAAAAATCACATGCTTAAGCCTGGGTCTCTTCCATTGCAGTTAAACAAGAAAACTACATAATATGATGAAAAACTCAAGTAAATGAGGCTAATAATACCAGGAGATGTTGACAAAATTTGTGGCAGCCTTCCAATTCACTCACAATTGTTTTGTTTTGTTTTTGTTTTAATGTCCATTTTTTTCTGTTAAGTGTTCCCAGTTTTCATTTTCCATACACTATGCATGTAAAGTCTGGTTTTCATTAAGCTGTGTCCAGTATTTGCTACTAAAACAGAAATATACTGTCACCTTTGCTAGAACAGAACTGTACTTGGGCCTCTCCTTTCCTATGAATCAGTGCTGGACTCTATCAAGTTTAATTCATAAATGGCACAAACTGGCAGAACCCATGCTTTTTAATGGCTGGGACTATAAAGAGTGGACCTAAACATAGGCAAGTTGGAGAGAAATATGAAAAATTACATGCTATTAGCATTAAGGTGTGTTGATAAACTCACTTGTTGGGAACCAAAGATAGCATTTCTAATGACAACTCCCTCAGTCATTGGCCAGTTGAAGGAGTGTACTAGTAGGAAGAAGGTAAACTGGAAGTTAGTGGATAGTCCCAGTGCTCTGCCTACAACAGAGTGCCAATCAGCCCTGAGTACAAAATTCAAGTTCAATATGTGTGCTTGTGTGTGGCGTGCTTTATGGACCCGCATATACTATGTTCATTAGCGATGATAAGATCTTTCACAGAATCCTATAACCAATAGTGGGTTGAGTTTTAAATCTCAGTACACTAGCCAGAAGGAGCCAGATCATAAGGGCACTGATGTCTACTGGGATTATACTCATAACATCCAGACAAAACAAGTTGAGGAGGATCTACATTTTCATTGTTTATCAAAATTGTATCTCATTTGGCTGTGCATTACTTTTGTCAAAATGTGTTATCTGTAAACCCATGTGTAGTGAAATTCTTCTGTAACTTTGGATTAAGGGTATTTATGGTCTTTTTTTTATTTTTAAGTAAGTAAGTTATTTCTTTTGTAGACCTGCTGATGGTATGGTTCCATCCTTCTGACCTCAGCATTTGACCTTTTTAAAGATTTTTGTTTCCAATATTGTTACTTTAAATTGTGGTTGAAGCAATAGAAAATTGAAATATGGATTGTGCATGACTGTGTCTTGAGTGTAAAAAATATTGCAGTTTGAAACTTGGACCTAAAGTATTGCAAATAAAAATGACAAACATCAGTGAGCTGGTGCTTCTTTCTTTTGTCACCTTTCCACTCCTTGTTATTGGCCATTCTACCTTCTGTATACATTGAGGAGTAGCACTGTCTCACAGGTCTGGAGGCACAGAAATGCCCAACCTTGTGAGAAATTCATAAAATGCCCTGTAGATTCTATTAAGAAATAACTCAGACCCAGAGTCTCCATCCAGTTTTTACATGAAATAGCTGAGGGAGGCAAATGTCTGTAATCAATACAGGGTAAGAGCCTGGTACATCCCTAAGTTAGATAAAGGAAAACAACCTTTATCACATGCAATAAATAATTTGGTTTTGAATTTATTTCTGCTGAGAAAATTCTGAACACCCAAATCCATCTGCATAATATTTAGTTTTTGCTTTATACCTGTCATCAAGAGCCATAGGGCACCAAAGTTTCAAATCCATATTACTGAGAACCTTCATTAACTACTTTGCTCATTCATTTAAGAATGTTTACTGAAATTCTGCTATGTGTCAGATTCTGAAGATATTTCTGCTAAAGATAACTTTTCCTTTAAAAATCACTTCTAAATGTGATTAAATGACAGCAAAGTCCATTGAAAGCTGTTGGATGTACCTGTTGAATCAGGTTTGTTGGAGACTCTTAAGTCCTCAAAACTCAATTCAAGAGCACTGGAGATTTAGCAAACTGCAGGATCTTACTATTAGTATTACTTGTATAGTATGCTCCTTCTGAAGCATGTGTATATAATTTTATACTTTTGTATGGATATAATTTTATACCTTTATGTGGATTTGCACTAGTACTACATTCTCTACAAATGGATTATATCTATATTACTAAATGTTATTTGTTTATTCTCTGTACTTACATGGAAGCTTTATTTTTCTTACTGAAAGTGAAACATTTTCTGTGAATATGAGTGGGTAAGTGAATGAGAATTCCAATAGCTAGCCTTTAGCCAAGTTCTCTACTGCCCATATGCACAAATTACCATGTGGACTCTCTCACTGTTAGTCTTACATCTTTGTAAACTTTTTGGCAATTTTCCCCCAACTATTTCTCTATCCTTAGTAAATGAAATAGAAAAAACTTTTTACATGTTAGAACATGGCCAGTATCTCCCATTAAAAATATTTAAAAGGCATTTCCATTTGCCACATGACTTGAAGGGATAGGATCCAAACAATAATAAATGTAGCATTCCACAGTTCAGCCCTACTAGTGTGATTGCTATAATTCTAGCCCTGTCCAAGTCCCTCATCTCCTACTGAAGTAGAGAGGGGCCAATACCTGAAGCACCCCACAAATTATGGTTATTCTACACATTCCAGGGGGCCTCAGCCCTGAGGCACTTAGGTCGTAGCTGCTGGCTTTCCACACACCTGTGTCAAAGCAGCCCTGCTCCCACTGCCTTCTGCTAATCCTTCTGCAATGCCTCTAATTTCCCCTGTGCTTGCCTCTCTATCTGTAACTGCAATACACATCAGTTCCTGGTAGTAGAATCTGGGTAGGGCACTGGGGTGATTTATCTACCTTGTAGTTTCATGGCAGATTATTTTTTACTTATCTTCTTTTCCATATCTAACAGCAGAAACTCCTCCCATGGAATCAAACTGTTACACTCTGTATTTGAACCCATTTGGGTCATCCTTTTTAGTTCTCAGCAGCTCATTGAACCAGGTGCTGGTTTGGTCATCATTACCTTCCCCCCTCCTCTTTTCATGGGATTTGTTAGGTCAACCTCTGTATATTTTAGCCCCCTTTTAGCCTGACACCTCCCATATGGGTTAATCTGCAGTTTTTGCAGAAGCCATTATTTTATACACTCTCTGTATTCGCCCAAGCCACTGAATTAGGGGTAAAAAAAGAAATTGGCAGTTTGGCTCAATTATACACATACTTTGACCTTTTTTTACAAATTTATTTGTTTGTTTAAGAGGCAGAAAGATGGAGATCATCTATCCACTGGTTCACTCCTCAAGCATTTCAATGGCTGTGGACAAGCCAAGCCAAAGCTGGTCTTGGGAGCTCAATCTGGGTTTCCCATGTCGGTGGCAGAGACCAGTTATTTGAGAATCTCCCAGTGTGCATATTAGCAGGAAACTGGAATTGGGGGCAGGACTGGGACTAGAATCCAGGTGCCCTAACATGGAATGCAGATATCCTAATTGGTATCTTAACTTCCATGCCAAAACAGCCATCTTACTTTAATATTTTGCCTAAAGTAACCTGGTCCTATTTCCTAGAAATATAAATTTCCACAAAGTAAGAAGCATGAGTATATTACTATTGATGGTAAACAGATAAAAGGTGCACAGGTTCTTTCTGTATAGTTCTTTTTTGAAAGATTTATTTATTTATTTGAAAGTCAGAGTTACAGGATAGGCAGAGAGAGAGAGAGAGAGAGGGAGAGAGAGAGAGAGAGAGAGGGAGAGAGAGATCTTCCATCCCTTGGTTTGCTCCCCAATTGGTCGCAATGGCTGGAGCTGCACCGATCTGAACCCAAGGGCTTCTTCCAGGTCTCTCACACGGGTTCAGGAGCCCAAGGACTTGGGCCATTTTCTACTGCTTTCTCAGGCCATAGCAGAGAGCTGGATCAGAATTGGAGCAGCTGGGGCTCGAACTGGCGTCCATATGGGATGCTGGCACTGCAGGCAGCAGTTTTACCCGCTACACCACAACCCTCCCCTCTGTATAGTTCTTAAGACTACATGGGGTCTACAATTATCTCAACAAAATTTCCAGTAAGAAAAGCAAACGAGTCAATGGCACCTCCGTCATAACATTTCAGAAGTCATGGTAATAAAATAGGATGCAGGCTGGACATCATGCCCCACCTCACTTCCACCAACAACTAATTACCTTGGTATCAAGAAGTTTCTCAGGGGCTGATGCTGTGATGTAGTGGGCTGAGCATCTGCCTGTGGCAGAGAAAGCACAATTTTTAATTGAGTCATGTTTAATTGAGTTCTCAAAATACATTTTAGGCACCAGCATTATGGTATAGCGGGTAAAGCCTATGCCTACATCATCAGCATCCCATATTGGGGTCAGTTCATGTCCCAGCTGCTCCTCTTCCAATCCAGCTCTCTGATTCTAGTCCTGGGAAAGCAGTGGAAGATGGCCCAAGTGCTTGGGCTCCTGCACCTATGTGGGAGGCCTGGCAGAATCTCCTGGCTCCTGGCTTCAGATCGGCCCCGCTCTGGCCCTTGAGGCCATTTGAGAGTGAACCAACCGATGGAAGGCATTTCTCTCTGTATCTCCCTCTCTCTGTCTGTAACTCAAACTCTCAAATAAATACAATATTTTTAAAAAAGAAGTTTAACACTAAATTAATTCCACTTGTCCCCAGTTCTCACTTTAGTTGATAGAATTTCCCACGTTCTCGTTAGGCATCATTGCTTAAGGGTTTTTCCCAATGGGCATGGATTGACTAGCTGCTCAGCCTACAGTGTACCAAGAAAAGTAGAATTCATACTTAGAAATAACTTTTAATTTTATGACGTATAAAACTGAATTACCTTGCCTGAAAAGCCAGTAGGACAATGCTGTGTTCTAACAATGTTATACTACAGAATAGAACATGACACATACTGTGTCCTGAAACCCTGCAGTAAGCACAGACTTATAAGCTTACCATGTTTTCCACATTTTCTTTATAAACTTTTTAAAATAATTATTTTATTTGTATTTGAAATACAGAGTTACAGAGAGAGGTAGAGCCAGAGAGAGAGAGAGAGAGAGAGGTCTTCCATTCCTCTAATTCACTCCCGAAATGACCACGATGGCCAGAACTGAGCTGATCTGAAGCCAGGAGCCATGAGCTTCTTCCAGGTCTTCCATGGGGGTGCAGGGGCCCATGGACTTGGGCCATCTTCTACTGCTATCCCAGGCCACGGCAGAGACCTGGATCGGAAGTGGAGCAGCCGGGACTTGAGCCAGTGCCCATATGGGATGCCGGGACGCAGGCTAGAGCTTTAACCCACTGCACCACAGTGCTGGCCTCTATTTATCAGCTTTTAAAAAGCAGATAAAATGACATCAGGTTTTTTGAAGAATAAAAGTTATAGCAAACTGCTCATTCTGTTACTTAGTAAGTACTGAAAAAGTGCTAGCTATTCTTAGCTTTACTGCTCTCAGGGAATTTTGGCCAGCAATCCAAATGCAGAGAGTATTTCTTCTGTAGTACTATAACTATTGTTTGAGACCTCTGCTTCCTAAGTAGAACAAAGCTGGGTGGGCCCTACTTGGTGACATGTGCAGCCAGTATGAGTTTGAGCCTGATTTTTCCCCGTCTATATCCAAATACAAGAAATATTTGCTCACTAATACCAGTGTCTTGCTTCTGGTGATAGCATCCAGCTATTGTCTGCATTGATCAGGCCTTGTCCAGTGCAAATTAAGTCCATGCTTCACATTTGTATGTCAAGCCCTCACCATCCTAGGCAGAAATAATCATTCATTTAATAATTCTCAAGCATTTTCCCTCATATTGACAGAGCCATTTTGTAAAACTATTTTAAAGGATTTATTTATTTAATCATTTATTTGAAAGGGGGTCTCAGAAAGAGAGAAAGATGGATTTTCCATATGCTGGTTCACTCCACATATGGTTGCAAAGGTCAGGGCTGGGCCAGGCTGAAACCAGGAACTAAGAGTTCCCTCGGGTCTTCCACTTGTATGGCAGGTGTTTAAGTATTTGAGCAATCTTCTGTTGCCTCCCCAGGCACATTATCAGGGAGCTGAATCAGAAGCAGAGCATCTGGAACCAGCAATCCAATGCTCCAGTATGGAATACTGGTTTTGTAATGCAGCAGCTTAGCCTGTTGTACCACAATGCTGGCTCCTTGTGTAACTCTCACAATCTTAAGATCATTTGATTGAAGGAAAATTCAGCCATTTCCATTTATTTTAGCACAAGGTTAAATTATAGCATTTATGTAAGACTTGGTTGACACATAATTGTACAATTAAAATATGGAAATTTATTGTATTTAAATTACTTAAATGAATCTGAAATGCAAAGATAAACTATGTGACTCATTTGTGTGAATATATGTATGTATGTATGTATATACATACATATATATTCTGAACACTTCTCACCACCTTCATTGTGATCATTCTGATCCCAGCCATATTCATCTCTTTTTGAATTATTATAGCCTCTTAACTGCTTTCCTTGCTTCTTACACTTGGCATGCAAAACTACACTCTCAACACAGCTTTCAACATAAAACAAAACTCCAGTGATTCCATTTTCTCTCCAGAAAGACAATGTCATTATAATGAAGTTATACAAGGTCCTCCACTGTGTGTACCACCCTCTTGCTTTTTCATTTCATTCCCTTCCATTCTCCCCCTCACTCATTCTGCTCCAAGCACACAGGTTTCTTGCTATTCCAGGAACATTTCAGGCATCCCTTTGCCTCACAGCCTTTGTGGTGGCCATTCCTTCTTATGGAATGCTTTTCCTTCAGGCGTCCACATCCTTATCTTTCACTTCCCTCAAGCCTTTGCTCAAGTTTCTGTTTCTCAACAGAGACCACTCTGATTACTCCATTTAGACTGACCTCTCCCAGCAGGACTCCTGTTCTGTGTTCTTTCCCTGGACCTTTTCCTCATAACATCTACCAACTTCTTTCATATTCTACCATTCATTATGCCTTTTGTCTGATACTTAACAGTTGAATGTGAGCTTCCTGGGCCAGGCATCTTCCCTCTTTAATTTCCTGAATGTATACTCAAGCACATAGTTGCCATTCAATGAACCTCAATTGGCTAAGTGATTGCTTACTGATTTCTTTTTTCTTGAAACTCAGTCTTGGTTCTGTGACCACTCTATCCTGATCATTCTCCTACCTTTCTGATTGCTACTTCCCCAATTCCCTTTTCATACATCTGCTTCTAGCCATCTCTTATATATAGTTGTTTTCCGAGATTCCTTCTTATAACTCCACATAAAAAAATCCAGTCCATATGACTCCTCTAAGCTCTAGTCACTCACTGTGAATCCACCCTCCTTAAAATTCCACTGATGTGTCTCAAAGACAGTTAATACTCGTTGTGCAAGACTAAATGCATTATCTCATATTCCAATCACCTTCTTCACTCATATTCTTCCTCTTATCACCCAAGTCAGAAATCTAGGCATCAGCTTTGAATTTCCCTTCATCTTATTTAGCCCAACTATTTCCTTATTTACCAGGTTCTCTTGATTATTCCCATTAAATGATCACATATTCTTTACTCCCATTAAGACTGGGGAATATTGCAATAATCCAGGAAAATAAATAATGAAAGCCTATAGGAACTGTTCTCTTACCTTTCACTCTTGGCATCCTATCTTATTCATATTATTGTTAGAGCATTCTTACTATAAATTGAATCTGACTAGGCCATGTCCATTCTTAATCCTTTCCATGGGCTCTCTGGACCCTCAAGATAGGTCTCTGACTCTCCAGTGCATCCCTTCTTGTGGATCCTTTCAAGCTCAAGGGCTTGTCTAGCACTTCCAGAACAGAAAGCATGACTCCTGCTGTAGGTCCATAAGGAGATATAGCAATCACTTACAGAAGTCACAGCAAAATATCAGAATTCTTATGCCAGTAAGGACAGGAAAAATGATGAAGAACATTGGCTATCATTTGTGAATGCAAACTCTTCCTGCAGGATAACATTGTAGCAAAAACATATAAGTTCAATAATGTAATTATTTCTGAGACTGAGATCTCACACAAAGTTAAGGGTTAAGAACTATCTTTTCTGTTTTTTTTTAAAGATTTATTTATTTATTTGAAAATCAGAGTTATACAGAGAGAGAAGGAAAGGCAGAGAGAGAGAGAGAGAGAGAGAGAGAAGTCTTACATCTGCTGGTTCTCTCCCCAGATGGCCACAATGGCTGGAGCTGTGTCAATCCAAAGCCAAGAGCCAGGAGCTTCCTTCTGGGTCTCCCACATGGGTGCAGGGGTCCAAGGACTTGGGCCATCTTCTACAGCTTTCCCAGGCCATAGTAGAGAGCTGAATTGGAAATGGAGCAGACAGGACATGAACCAGTGCCCATATGGTATGCTGGCACTGCAGACAGTGGCTTTACCCACTATGCCACAGCATTGACCCCAAGAACTAGTCTTTTCATGAAAATAATACTGGGACAACTGAGTATCCACATGCAAAAGGGTGAATTTGGATTCTTGCTACATATAATAGACAAAATTCAACTCAAAATGATTCAAAGCCCTAAAACTAGAAGAACTTATGGTCATAAATCTTTGTTACATTGAATTAGGTGATGGTTTCCATAGGTATTACACTCAAACCACAAGCAACAAAATAAAGTAGGTAAATCAAACAGCATCAAAACTAAAAGCTTGTGTTTCATGGGACACCAACAAGAAATAGAAAAGATAACCCATGGAAAGGAGGAAAATATTTGAAAATAACATATCTGTAAATGTTTTGGAGGTTGGCATTGTGGTGCAGCAGGTTTAGCTGCTTCCTGGGACACCGGTATACCCCTATACAGCTCCTGGATCAAGTCCTGGATACTCACTTCCAATCCAGCTTCCTGGGAGGCAATCCACTCTGCGTGGCAGCAAGTGATGTCTTATGTACTTGAGTCCCTATTACCCACGTGGGAAATACCCACATGGCTCCTTGGCTTCAACTGTCCCAGCCCTTACTGTTTGGGGTTTTGGTATTTAACCAATGTATAGAAGATCTCTCTCTTCTCTCTCTCTTTCTTTCTCTCTCTCCCTCTCTCTTTTCTCATTCTGTCTTTCAAATAAATAAATGAACATTAAAGAGAACAAAATATATCATTAACATTTATAAATCAGCAATAAAATGGCAGCCAAAGTTAACATGGTCAAAAGATCTGAATACACATGTTTCCAAACAACGTGTGTAAGTCACCAGTAAAAATATAAAAATATGTCAATCAGCTTTATTAGCCATCTGCGGAATACAAAACAAATGCACAGACATATTTGTCCTACATAGCTGACACTTTCTTCCCATTGACCATCTCTCAATGTCCCTCACCTTTTTACACTTGTAACCATGGTTCTACTCCCATTACATTTATTTGAGTTTTTTGATTCATCAATGAGATCATACAGTATTTTTCTTTGCATCAAGCTTATTTCACTTAGCATAATGAATAAATTTGGAGATTTCAAGTATAATATCATGCTTATAATTGATAATACTGTACTGTGCATTGGAAACTAGTTAAGAGAGTAGATTTTATGTGCTTTTATCAAAAGAAAAATAATTATGAGAAGAAATGTACATGTTAATTTGCATGACTGTAATAATTATTTTCACATGTACATGTATATCAGACATAATATTGTGCAATATCACTTTTAAAATATTCACAATTTTTAAATGCAAAAAACACAATGAGATATCACTTCACACCCACTAGAATGGAGAATCAAAAAGACAAGTAATAACAAGTATTGGCAATGATGTAAAGAAATTCAAACCCTCATACATTTCAGGTACAAATACAAAAAGGTGCAGCTGCTTTGGGAAACAATCTACTAGTCTCTCATGTAATTAAACATAGAATTATGTGATCCAGCAATTCCACGCCTACATTCTTGCCCAAGAGTATCACAGTATCATTATCCTAATAACCAAAAAATGGAAAAAGCCAAATTACCATCAACTGATGAGTGAATAAATTCTATATCCATACAGCATCATGCTATCCAAATGCAGTAGTGATTCATATGGGTGAACCTTGCAAACAATGTACAACATAAAAGAAAACAGATACAAAGAGCCACATGTTCTATGATTTCATTTATAGACAATTTCCAAAATAGGTAAATTTATAGAGAAAATATAAACTAGTGTTTTTCTAGGGCATGGGAAGAGGGACTGGAAGAAAGAGGAGAATGACTGATAAAAGGTACAGTATCTCTTTTAAGAGGTGATAAAATTTTTCTAAAATTGGGGCATTGGTTGCATAACTTTGAATATACTAAAAACCATTGAATGTGAAAACTTTAAATTGGTAAATTATTATGGTATGTGATTTACACTGCAATAAAACAGTTATGATAAGAAGTGACATTTATTATGGAAACATAATAAAATTCAGAAAAGAAAAAAGAAGAAAAAGAAACAATTTTTTATTTCCCAGTTTTCTTCAAGATTGTCCAAATCAAAAATCCTTATCGTTAAATAAAAGACCTTTTAGGACCTGTTGTGTTTACTTCTCCAGTGTCATTTTTCTTTTCTTTTTTTTTAAGATTTATTTATTTATTCGAAAGTCAGAGTTACATAGAGAGAGAAGGAGAGGCAGAGACAGAGAGAGAGAGAGAGGTCTTCCATCCTCTGGTTCACTCCCCAGATGGCTGCAATGGGTGGAGCTGAGCTGATCCGAAGCCAGGAACCAGGAGCTTCTTCACCGGTCTCCCAAGCGGGTGGAGGGGGCCCAAGGTCTTGGGCCATCTTCTACTGCTATCCCAGACCATAACAGAGAGCTGGATCAAAAGAGGAGCAGCTGGGTCTTGAACCAGCACCCATATGGGATGCTGGCATTTCAGGCCAGGGTGTTAACCCGCTGCGCCACAGTGCCAGCTACCAGTATCATTTTTCACCACTTCATATATTGGCATCATATATTCCAAACAAAACAATTTATGTGAAATCCCTTTATGTTCTCTTACAAGTCCATACCCATGTGCACATTATTCTCACTACTTGTAATGGTTGCTCTTTTCTTTCCTCATTTTGTCAGCTGCACTAGGACACCAGAATTCAGTTCATCAGTTACCTCCTCTTGAAATCTTTCCCCAAACCCTGGGACTAGGTGTAACTCCTTGGTGTCCAATAGCATCCTAGGGTTCTTTCTTTTTTTTTTTTTTATTGTTTTCAAGATTGATTTATTTATTGGGGCCGGTGCTGTGGCATAGTTGGTAAAACTGCTGCCTGCAGTACCAGCATCCCATTTGGGCACCAGTTCGAGTCCTAGCTGCTCCACTTCCAATCCAGCTCTCAGCAATGGCCTGGGAAAACAGTGGAAGATGGCCCAAGTCTTGGGCACCTGCACCCACGTGGGAGACCCAAAAGAAACTCCTGGCTCCTGGCCAACTGGGGAGTGAACCAATGGATGGAAGACCTCTCTGTCTCTCTCCACTCTCTCTCTCTCTGCCTCTCCTTCTCTCCCTGTGTAACTCTGCCTTTCAAATAAATAAATCTTTAAAAAACAGATTTGTTTGTTTATTTGAAAGACAGATTTATACACACACACACATACGCACACACACAGAGAGAGAGAGACAGACAGACAGACAGAGAGAATATCCCTATTAGTTGTTTCACTCCCAAATGCTTGCAACAGCAAGCCAAGTTGAAGTTGAAAAGAGGAGTTTGGAACTCCACCTGGGTCTCCCATATGGGTGGCAGGAGCCCAAGTACTTGGGCCATCAACTGCTGCCTCCTGGGTTCATTAGCAGGAAGCTGGATCCGAACAGGAATAGTCAAAACTCAAATCAGTCTTTGACATGAGATGCAGGTTCCCAAGTGGCGGCTTACCCACTGTACCACAATGTCTAGCCCATTATGGTTATTCCTGTCAAATAATTCACTCTATATACATTTTTAAATTAAAACATTACAGGGCGGGCACTGTGGCGTAACGGGTAAAGCAGCCACCTGCAGTGCCGACATCCCATATGGATGCTGGTTCAAGTCCCAGATGCTCCACTTCCTATCCAGCTCTCTGCTATGGCCTGGGACAGCAGTAGACGATGGCCCAAGTCCTTGGGACCCTGCACCCATGTGGGAGACCCGGAAGAAGCTCCTCGCTCCTGGCTTCAGAGTTCATGGCTTCGGATCTGCACAGCTCCAGTCATTGCGACCAATTGGGGAGTGAACCAGCAGATGGAAGACCTCTCTCTCTCTCTCTCTCTCTGTCTACCTCTCCTTCTCTCTCTGTGTAACTCTGATTTTCAAATAAAAATAAATAAATCTTTAAAAAACAAAATTTAAAACATTAGAATTAAAGAGTAAGTGTTCGGCCTAACAATCAAGTCACTGATCAGATGCTTGTGTGCCATATTGGAAAACCTGGGTCTGGTCTCTGGCTGTATCACTTGATTCCAGCTTCCTACTGATGTAGATCCTGTGAGTCAGCACTGCTGCTTCTAGTGATTGAGTTTTAGCCACCTACCTAGAGATGGATTGAATTACCAGATCCCTGCTGCAGCCACTTGGTCACTGAGGGCTTTTGGGGAGTGAAGCAACTGATTGGAGCTCTCTTCCTCCTTCTCCTCTGTCTGCCTCTCAGATAAATTAAAATAAATAAATAAACAGAATTTTTAAATTATGCCAACTAAAATATGGAAAAAAACGCACAGAATCTTGAAAGTCTCTGATATAGTAACATTAAAGTCCCAGAAGGAACAGAAAAGAGGTTTGGTACAGAACATAATTTTTTAATAAATAATTACTAGGGCAGGGATTTGAGACTCCTGCATCCCATATCAGAGTACCTGAGCACAACTGCTGGCTCTATTCCCAATTCTATCTTCCTGCTAATGTGTACTCTGGGAGGCAACAGGTGATGTGTCAATTGGTTGGGCCTCTGCCACCCATGTGGAAGACCTGGATAGAGTTCTCAGCTCCTATCCTGCCTCAGATTCAGCTGTTTGGGACATCTGGGGAGCGAACCAGCAGAAAAAAGATTTCTCCTTGTCTGTCCTTCTGTTTCTGCCTACCTGTCATTCAAATAAATAAAATAATGGAATAAAAATTAAAATGTAAGTGGATGAATTCTTTCCAAAATTTGATTCAAAACATAAATTTACAAATTCAAGAGCTCAGTGAACTCAAATTGGATAAATGTACAAATAAAATCACTCCCAGGAAGATAATAAATCTGCTAAACATCAAAGAAAATGAAAAATCTTGCTAACACATAGAGGAAAATGAAAAATAATATATATGTTTACAAAATTTTGAAATAATATGGATTTCTCATCAGAAGCCATGGAGACCAGAAGACTGTGGAACAATTTCTTTAAATTACTGCAAGAAAATAACTATACAACCAAGACTCTAGATTCAGCAAAAATAATCTGCAAGAACAAAGGTAAAACAAATACATTCTCATTTGATGAAAAACTAAGAGAATTTCTCTACCAATATAAAACAAATATTCAAATAAATTCTTCAGTGTAAACATAAATGATAACAGAATCTTGGATCTTCAGGAATGAAGAAAGAGAAATAAAAATAGTGAATATCTGAGTAAATATTAAAGGTTTCTTTCAGCTTAAGCCTTTAAAACATGTACAACTGTTGAAAGTAAAACTTATAACATTGTCTGATGGAGTTTTTTTTTTTTTGACAGGCAGAGTTAGACAGTGAGAGAGAGAGAGACAGAGACAGAGAGAAAGGTCTTCCTTTTCCGTTGGCTCACCCCCCAAATGGCCGCTACAGCCGGCGTGCTGTACTGATCCAAAGCCAGGAGCCAGGTGCCTCCTCCTGGTCTCCCATGCGGGTACAGGGCCCAAGCACCGGGGCCATCCTCCACCACCTTCCCAGGCCACAGCAGAGAGCTGGACTGGAAGAGGGGCAACTGGGACAGAATCCAGCGCCCCAACCGGGACTAGAACCTGGGGTGCCGGCACCGCAGGCGGATGATTAGCCGAGTGAGCCGTGGCGCCGGCCCTAATAGAGTATTTTTTTTAACATTTATTTATTTATTTGAAAGACAAAGTTACAGAGAGGCAGAGGCAGAGAGAGAGAGAGAAGTCTTCCATCCGCTGGTTCACTCCCTAATTGGATGCAATGACCGGAGTATGGCACCAATCCGAAGCCAGGAGCCAGGAGTTTCTTCTGGGTCTCCCTTTGTGGGTGCAGAGGCCCAAGCACTTGGGCCATCTTCCACTGCTTTCCCAGCCATAGCAGAGAGCCGGATTAGAAATGGAGCAGCCAGAACTCGAACATATGGGATGTCAACACTGCAGCAGGCAGCTTTACCCACTAAGCCACAGCGCTGGCCCCGTGATGGGGTTTTTAATATATTTAGATATAACTATGTAAACTTTAAAAGGTTGGTGGGAGAGCGTGAAGTGATTTTAATATTTCACTTCTGAAAAATTTCTTTTCAGTAAAACTCAGTTTAATTTTGAAAGATGTATATAATCATACCCTGTATCACAGAAATTCTGAGATAATGAACATGAGCATCATGCCAAAAAGTTCCTCAGGGTCCTTTGTATTCCATTCCTCACTCCCACTTTCCACCTTCTCAGGCAAGCAATGATATGTTTTCTATCACTGTCAATGAAGATAATCAAAGTGGGATAGTATCAGTTCAGGGCCCTTAAAATAGAGTCAGGGTCCCTTGTTAAATAGGTCTCAGGCACATTCACAACTAAACTTTTGAACCGAGGTAATCCACGGTTGAACTTCTGAACTGAGCTGTCTTGTACACACCCACTTGGGTATATGCTGACCTTGTGAATTGAGCTGAACAGCACTTTCTGGAAGGAAATTCACTAGCCTTGTACCGGTACATGAGATCACCCACTTACTTCCTGAGACAGTGCCCAATGCCTTTCTTGCGAATTCCTGCTGCACCAATCACAATCCTTGGCAACCAAGAGATGCAATTAACAACCCTCTTACATCTTAAGCTATAAAAGTAGCCACCATCTTGTAAAACCTCAGAGCACGGTTTTTTTTTGTAAAGATTTTATTTTTATTTATTTGAGAGGTAGAGTTACAGACAGTGAGAGGAAGAGACAGAGACAAAGGTCTTCCTTCTGTTGGTGCACTCCCCAAATGGCCGCAACGGCTGGAGCAGTGCTGATTCAAAGCCAGGAGCCAGGAGCTTCTTCCCCAGTCTCCCACATGGGTGCAGGGGCCCAAGGGCTTGGGCCATCTTCTACTGCTTTCCCAGGCCATAGCAGAGAGCTGGATGGGAAGAGGAGCAGCCGGGACTAGAACTGGTGCCCATATGGGATGCTGGGTGCCGCAGGCGAAGGATTAACCTACTGCGCCACAGCGTTAGACCCCCAGAGCACATTTTCAAGGATGCTTGTGATTGGGTCTCCTGGATTGTACTACCAAAAAACTCCTTATAATTCTTTGTTATTAACTAGGATGATTTTTATCTTAGCTGAGATAACTATAGTGTAATTTTCATTTTCTAGATTTTCAATGAATGTAGTTAAACAGCATGAAATGTACTTTTTTTTAACTTTTAGTTAATAAATATAAATTTCCAAAGTACAGGTTTTAGATTACAATGGCTTCCCCCCCCATAACTTCCCTCCCACCCGCATCCCTCCCATCTCCCGCTCTCTCTCCCATTCCATTCACATCAAGATTCATTTTCAATTTTCTTTATATACAGAAGATCAATTTAGTATATATTAAGATTTCATCAGTTTGCACCCACACAGAAACATAAAGTGTAAAATACTGTTTGAGTACTAGTTATAGCATTAATTCACATTGAACAACGCATTAAGGACAGAGATCCTACATGAGGAGTAAGTGCACAGTGACTCCTGTTGTTGACTTAACAAATTGACACTCTCGTTTATGGCGTCAGTAATCTCCCTAGGCTCTTGTCATGAGTTGCCAAGGCTATGGAAGCCTTTTGAGTTTGCCAACTCCGATCTTATTTACACAAGGTCATAGTCAAAGTGGAAGTTCTCTCCTCCCTTCAGAGAAAGTTACCTCCTTCTTTGATGGCCCATTCTTTCCACTGGGATCTCACTCGCAGAGATCTTTCATTTAGGTCTTTTCTTTTTTTTCCAGAGTGTCTTGGCTTTCCATGCCTGAAATACTCTCATGGGCTCTTCAGCCAGATCCGAATGCCACTTGGACTAGTGAGATGGCATTGGTACAGGGCACCTTGATGGGACTGAGTTGGAATGAGCTTGTCCCAAATTGTGTTCCACTTAATACTATTGCTTGAACTCCGTAATTAACATACAATTATTCTTAGGTGTTTAAATTTAAATGAAATGTACTTTTTATCTGGCTTCTTTCACTCTGAATAATTATTTTGAGATTCATTCATGTTACATGTATCAAGGACATATTGGAATGTTGGTGTATTGGATTCCCTTCTGGAATAACATGTCTACTTGCGCATTAATATCCACACATAAAATGTTAAGTTAGAGGTAAATATTCTTAGAGAAAGCATTTGGTATGCTCTCTGCACAGTTCTTGGTACAGTATTGTGGATATATAGCTGGCAATACAGATCTATGGGTGAGATGCAACCACTTTCTGGAGGAGAGTATATTGTCATCAGAAAGGTCCAAGTACAGTAGTCGAATAGACATGATTATCTTGAATCCATCACTTGCTGGCTAGACAGCCATGACCCAGTTATTTTGTCTCTCTTTTCCTTAACTTCCTTGTCTTTGAAAAACAGGGACGATATGGTTGTCATGGGTGTTTGAATGACATCATGTATATTAAGTATTAAGAACAGAATCTAACATACAGCAGATAATCAAAAAGTGTTATTTTTTATTTTTTTTTATTTGACAGGCAGAGTTAGTGAGAGAGAGACACAAAGAGAAAGGTCTTCCTTCTGCTGGTTCACCCCCCAAATGGCTGTTACAGCCGGCGCACTGCACCGATCCGAGGCCAGAAGCCAGGTGCTTCTGGTCTCCCATGTGGGTGCAGGGTCCCAAGCACTTGGGCCATCCTCCAACGCCTTCCCGGACTACAGCAGAGAGCTGGACTGGAAGAGGAACAACTGGGACTAGAACCTGGCACCCATATGGGATGCCAGCACCACAAGGCAGAGCAATAACCAAGTGAGCCACAGCGCCAGCCCCAAAATATTATTTTCTGCGCCCTTTTTCATTTGGTGGAAAAACAAAGTTGGAACTTCTTTTGAATTCAATTGTAATATCATAGTGCCATCTGGTGACCGTGTAGAATGATTACATTATCCATATGAGAATACTTCATTTCAAACAAAAATCTACAATATACAGATTTCTAGAGTTCTGGGCAAGCATTGCAAAGTCAGAGCGGAAGTGCTGTATTTAAGCCTGGTTCTGATGGGCTACACCTTGAAGACCTCTCCCACGACTAGATATCCTTTCATCTCAGGTGGCATGGCAAGGAAATAATGAGAAGATTGTAGAATGATTGTGTAAGCAAATGAGTGGAGTCTTCACATTAATTTGGCTCTTCACATTCATTTATGTTAAAAGACAGGATCTGCTATTTTTCCTGTTGGGAGCTCTGGCCGTGAAAACTCTGGCTAATGTATCTTTGGTCCAGGATCTAAAACCAGCAGGTATCAAAATTGGGTAATCCCAAATACCATCAAATTATCTCTAAATACGGAGAAGAAATGGTCCTTCTCTACTGTCCCAACCACCTTACTACCGAGGCAAAAACTGCACCATCAGAGTATAGCCAAGGTCTTTGAATCCATCATATTTGTACCTGGTCTCAGGTTTTGGGAAGTACCTCCACCCCCACCTCCAGTGGCATCCAAAATAAGTCTCAACAGATGGCCACTCTTTCTATCTCTCCTATGCCATCAATTCAAATCAAGACAGGTTAGTTTATTGAATATGAACTTTATTGTGATTTGGTTTACATAAGGCAGTGTGGTGAAGGCATTGCAAAAATAATACAGACTGGAAAAGTGGTAGAAAATGCGCTACAAAAGCTACAAAATATTTTGTTTAATGAACGCAAGCTGGACTAAACTAACTACTACAACTATGTTTTTTTTTTTTTTTCATCATTGCAAAAGCACTGAAATATTTTTGGAGTTTGGGATTTGGGGTAGGATTAGGGAAGGCTTCATGGAGGAGGTGAAATTTATGCTGGGCCTTGAAGGAGGGGTAGAATATTGATAGATGAAGATGGATGGAGGAATATTTCAAAACGACTGACTCTAGAGAAAATTCTGTAGAAGTACTGAAAAACAAGAGGGCAAACAAACACCCCCGGGAGAGTAAAGCTTCCCAACTGAGGGAACATCTTGAGGAGTATGGGTTGGAATCCAATGTCTCAAGCCCCCAGATGGGATCTTCAGTACCAATGATATTAGGAGGCACAGGACAACGGGCTTGTTTGTAAACCTAGCAGCAGCAAGAGGTTTCACATTGCAATCAGGGGCCCCAAACTGGCTGTACTACATCTGGATGGATTCTCTCATGTTTTTGGTGTATATGGTACTTATTCATCCTTGCTCTTGCCCACTGACTGCCTGAATGGTAGGTTGTGCACGCCCATATGCGCGTGTGTGAGTGTAGGTGTGTGTGTAGATTGGTGGGGGACTGAGGTTTTGTCTCCCACTGCAGCTTCTTCACTTTTCCCTCTTGTGGCACACAGCTGGCTTCCACTGAGCTGAAGTTCAGACCCTTCTCATTCTCTAGGTCTCATTGAACTCCAGCTCTTTATTAAGCACCTAGGAAGCTTCCTCAACATGAAGGTGAAACTTACTGTGAGGGGGTGACCTGGGTTATGGCAGGACTACACTTTCCGGGGGTGGTGATGGTGGTGGAGGTGGTTGGTAGTGGTGGTAGTGCTGGTGGTAAAGGTTGGGGACTTAAAGCCAGGTCTGGCTGCTGAGTGAAATGCTGCTTGGAAGTCTATAGTGTTCAGTCAGGAGTTGGGATATCAGGCTAGACCAGCTTGGCCTTGATCATCCCTCTTCCTTCCTCAATATGCCCTACAGAGATGTACTGGGCACCAGAAAACATTCAAACATCTGTAGGGTGTTCAGGCTCTTGTTTCTGTCCTGCTTGAATCTCACCCCCGGAAACCCCAGAGATCTTTTCTTGGAAAACATGTATATGATCTCCAGATAGGAATGTCACCTCCCCCTGTCCAGCTGCTGGAGGTATATAGGTTATGTAGCTACTGATGCTACTTGGATCGGGAGGTATGGGGAACTTATCAAAAGAGAGGAAAAGTTAATTATTATGAATTTCTTTGTCTCAAAAGATTGTGAATCTTAGCTAAGACCTAGCACCTGACAGAAAGTGAAAAGTTGGAAAGCTCTGTCAGTTGTCTCCAGGATTTGGCGATTTAGAGCTCAGTGAGATCATCGCTGGAAATGACCTTGAAGCTGATGTGGCCTTGCTTGACTTTGGCAGTTGGACCACCCTTCTTACGCAGGTACAGAGATTTCAGATCACGGCAGTCACTGGGGTCAGCATCCAGTGTAACCTGCCCCAGGAACTGATCACAGAATTTTCGGCTGTTCCAGACCTGGAGAGACAAGTCAAGGGAGTAAAGATGAGCAATTCTTGGTGGCATTGGCCTTTTCTTAATGACATCTAGAGTCTAAAGATGAACCTAGAAAGATCAATTTTAAAACCAAGAGACCATTCTGTCTTTTCCCGATAGCTCTTTGGTTGAGGGAAAGATATCTCAAAGAGTATAGATGAAACATCAGAAAACAGAGCTCAGGATCATCCTGGACCTATGAGATGAGACAGCTGGAGACATCAAGACAGAAAAACTGCAGTTGTCTATCCTGACCTAGCAGTGTAAGGGCAATTGGCATATACTTCCCCTTATGAAATTTTATTATGTATGTTTTAAAATGTACCAGTAAGCATATGAGCTTTAGCCCACAGTGAAATAAATAAAGGAGAGAAGATCAAGGGTGGAGATTAGTAAGGAAGTCAGTTTCTGTGCTTGGCTGGGGGTGGGGGAGTTGTGCTGTTTTGAAGTACAAGGCAAACCAAAACAACAGGATAACATATTTTGAATCCCTGTGGGGTCTCTGTTTGCATTCTTACCTGAATTATAATGGGAATGTCAGTGGTCCTTCGGTAGAAAATGGCCTGGGTGTCAAAAATGGCATGAACTGTATTCTTCTGGACAGGAGAGCGGACTTCCTCCTTTCCACACTTGATGACCAAATATGGGTTTACAGCTGGAACAAAGGGACATTTGTTTTTCCTACAGTGATTGCAGTTCCCTTTCTAGGTAGGCAAGCAACTATCTCACTTGTAATTCTGGGACTTTCAGCACAAAATCTGAGCACCAAATCACCAAAGACTCAACACTTGTTCTTACTTTCTTTTCCATAACTGATGTAGAAATATAAAAAAAAAATGAATAGTGTGTAGACCTTGACCACAGAAATTCATATCCCTTCCTCTGCCATGGTTGACATTCATTTTGACTCCTTTAGACTGAAAATACCACTGGAGAGAATAATTTATGACCATCATTCTAACCATATATTCACAAAATAAACTGCATTTTGCTTTCTCGGGTGCCTCTGCAGCTCTTACTTTCATTGGCGTACTTCTTCTCCAGGCCCTCCGCGCTGTGGACAGTGATCTGGGTAACTACCTTCGGGTACCCACGAGCCAGGTTCCAGCAGGACATCTTGGGCATGTCCAAAGTCAGTTCCCTAGAACATTAAGAAGATGAGTTGTCTGATGATGAACACTCTTTGTTGGCATAGGCCTGCCAAAGTAGACATCATTACTGAAAAGTATGAGATGCTGAACGACCTTGCCCATCTCTCCCCAGATATGGATTATATTTTATAAGTATATTTTCCTTTCTCTTTGCTTTAAGGATCAGTAGATAAAGATCCGAGTAGGCAGGGCTGGGATGAGAAGGTAGTTTTTGTGATTCATAACATAATAGAGAAGCAGTGAGGGATGCCAGCTGTTTGAAAAAAAGAATCAGCCAGAGAACAGAAGATAAAACATAAGGGGAATAGCTTAGGCTATAGGCATGTTCCTATTAAACAGCAGCTCAGAACTCTGAAGCTCAGACCTTAACTGGGAATGTTCCCATAACCTCAATTTGAGAAATATGACTACCACTATCATTTCAATTAATTTAGCCTGACTTGAACATGTTGTCCCATTGAGTGTCTGCATAGAAGGAAATGGGTCAAGGGGTTAAGGACTTGAAGAAAAGCAAACAACAGCAGTTTGGAGGATTTGCCAAATAAATTGAACCTGAGCTGGACAGGCACTTCTGAGAAGATTCTCAGGAGAAACTCGCTGGTGCGACCATGCTGGAACATGGTTGGGACAAGCACATAGTTGCCCTTCTTCAGGTACTTGCTCAGAAACACAGTGCGGGTGTCAATATAGGTGGAAGTTCCGGCACGCTCCTGAATGTAGAGGTGGTGGAGGCGGAATTTGCGGTTCATCTCCACCTGGAAAGGAAATAGGATGAAATATCCCGTTCTGCCCAAATCGTAGATTTTGTGTTGAAAGAAAGACCCTAGATCCTCTGTCTTATTTATCCCAGGGTCTTTCATTATTCCCATAACCCTAAATTTTCCTAATTTTGACTATTTGCCTTCATTCTCTCTGCTCCAAATGTCCATTCTGACCTTGAAGAGCTCAAAGCCAATGATGTAATTGTCTGGTCTTCCCATGCGGCGGTAAGTGCGCATGTCCTTCTGCTGCAGTGACATGATGACCTTGTGTCCATCTTCAGGCACAGTGAAGATGTACTGAGGACAAAGAAGAAATGAAAGAGCTGAGTTAGCACTCCCATTTCAGATGAGCCAGCCTAAATTTCAGGGAAGAAAATTCTACGTTGGGATGTAGACTTTTGGGTTAATTTCTGACCTTTGCTATTGATCATACAATGAGATATTAGATTGACTTGCTAAGTGTAGATCATAACACTTGATTCTCCATGTGGCACTTATATATGTTAAGGGACTTTGATACTAAAAATGTATGCTTTTAAAAATTAAGTTACTGGTAAGTTGTTTGTTCATTATTGTTTTCGTCCTCTTGTTTGGAAAAGCTGTATACAGAAAAATTCCAGAACCCATAAAGACAGAAAGCTATCTATTTGACTCAATCTGACACTGAAGAATCATCCTGAACTAGCCTCCTATTGCTAGCCTAGACAAGTGGCTTGTGCTGCATCCACATTTTTGGAGACTTGAAATTCCACTACCACCACTGAGAAAGCTATAGATCCATGTCAGATACTTTCCATACGTCATTTGAGGAGTCAGTGCTATTGGGAGATAAAATAAAAGTCATGGAGAGCATTTGGTCTAGTGGTTAAGATGCTTCTTGGTGTGCCTGCGTTGCATATCAGAAAGAACGGGTTCAAATCCCAGCTCTGGTCCTGATTCCAGCTTCCTGGTAATGTGCACCTGAGGAGGCAGCTCAAGTACTTGGATCCCTGCCACACATATGGGAGATGTGGATTGAGCTCCCAGATCCTGGTATTGGCCTGACCCAGCCTGGCTGTTGCGGGGATTTAGGGAGTGAACCAGCAGATGGGAGCGCTCTCTCTGTATCAAATAAATAACTGTAAAAGGCATTAGGTTTCTCCCTCTGCCCCTATCTCTGTCACTGTTCCCAACCTTGCTTCCCCCTTTAGAAAGAAACTTTAAAACAGATTAAGAACCAAGGCCTCCAAAGGTCAATCCTGTGCGTATACATAACATTGAAGCCATTTCCCCAGTTTCTTATATATGTCCAATATTTGAAACATTTCCAGGGTTGTAAATGGGAATGAAGTGAGTGAAGGATGACACAGTTTTCTTTTGTTTAGGGCTATTTAAGATGAAAAGAATAGAAAAAGTATGAGTTATGTAAATCAGCCCACCGGTTTTGGTGTCTTTCAAAATGCCTGGCCAATGAGATCCATGGAAAGAAAAGACACATTCTTGGGCAATGATGCAGCAATATAGTTAGAATTCATGTCTCCTGTGGCTTAGCTCATCAGCACATTTATTAAAAAGATCTATCTATGTATCTATCCATCTATCTATTTATCTGTCTACCTATTTGAAAGGCGAGCAACAGAGGGAGAGGTATCTTCAATCCCTCTTCTCCCAAAGAGATCTTCGATAAGCTGATTCACTCTCCAAATGGCTGCAACGGCCAGGTCCGCCCTTGCCTGAAACCAGGAGCCTGGAATTCCATCTGAATCCCCCACCTGTCTAGTACTTGGGCCAACTTCTGCTACTTTACCAAGTGTGTTAGCTTGGAGCTGGAGCAGCCAGGACTCTAACTGGTACTCTGATATGGCATGCCAATGTACCAAATGGCAACTTAACCTGCAGAACCACAACGCCAGCCCCTCATGAGCATATTTGGGGATTAAACCATTCATGTAATTATGTGCAAGATTTGATTGCTTGTATTTTTTGCACTTGTGCATGACCACCAATGTGTCGCCTGGAATAATACTGTAATGAGATGTGAATAGGATGGAGTCATTGATAGTGCATTGATTCAACTCCTGAGAAAAATGACCTGATTCTAGAAAATAAAAGGGGAGCATAAGAAGAGTTTAGTGGAGTCACTTATATGAGGAAGAGAATGAATATAATGAACACAAACTCAAGAGAATAATTTGGCAATAAAGACAAACGAGGAAAAATTGAGATAGCACCTGGGAGCATATCCTCTCTCCAATGTGGGACCATCATAAGGGAGCAAAGATTATCAAAGAGCTTTACCAAGCAAAATGGCTAGGATAGAGGGAACCAGAAGAGGTGACTCAGGTTTGACAATGTTCCTAAGTTATGTCTCTGTAAATAGACAAATTCTGCTATGTTTTGCAAGCATTTGAGTGCATCCCGAGTGATCTTGGCTGATGACTATTACCAATAGCTGTAAATGGAAGAATTGATGCTAAATAAATATGGCCAAAAGGACCAACGTGAGGCCTGGTTTCCTACTGCCAGAGTAACGTGGAGGCAAATAAAAATCATTGACTCAAACCTGGGGATTCTGCAGGAAGGTATCACGGTTGTTATAGCAGCCTCCTGAGCGGTTCATCAGGGGATCATCATCCACAGTCCAGCATCCCAGCACGGATTCCAGCTCCTTGCGGCCAAAAATAGGGTTGTTCACATTGCGACAAACATGTAGTTTGTGAAAGTTGCGACAAAAGTCCTCCAGGCTCATCCTGAATGGAATGAGTACAGGAAAGAAATGAAGATAGTGCTTCACTCTTACCCTTGCAGTTTTGTGTAGAATCCCCAATTCCCTTAGTATAGAAAATCCTTCCTCACCAAAACTCTCCATCATCAGACATCACAAGCCCCAGATTCTTGCGGTCTCCTGCAGTTAGTTGCTGCCACTCTTCTGAACTAAAGGTAAATAAATAATTAATTAATTATTATAAAGACTTAATTAATTATTAATAAAATAAACAACTAATTAATAAAATAAATAAAGCTGTTATGTTTACCTACTGGCTTCCTATAGTAATTAGGGTGTCAACGGAACAGAACGCATAAGGACTGAGTCAACTTTATCTCACCTCTTGCTAGGTCACAGACCCCATGCCGGGCAACATCCCAATAGCTATTGGTGAGCATTGAAACCCAGCAGCAGTCTAGAAGGATGGATTTGGGAGAACTACTGGACCTTGGAGATATAGCAGTGAAAGTGGAATGACACTCACATTTCACTCCAGGGCCCACTCCATTCCTGTCTTCCCAGGGGGTTCCTCAGGCGAACCATGTACAGCTTCTCAGCACTGAAGACTTCCACAAGTCTCTCTCCAAGACGGATCTTGCGAATATCAGTCATGGTGTAGGTATGGCCCTTCAGTAGACCCCAATCAGTTTCAACTTCTTGTTCCTCCTGATTGGGAGACTGAGAGCAAAAAAAGATACATAAGGCTGCAGGAATTGGGAGACCTGGTCCTGGTACCCCTTCTTTCTTGATTGGTTTATCTTAGTACAGGTGGAGCTAGTTCTCTCTATGCAGATGGAAATTTTGATCCAAACACCTAACTTGACACCGACACACATGAAGGAAAAGAGATAGAGATTGAAATATAACAACTCACTCAGGCAATTACTATTCAAATGACCCACTATGATACATTAACATGAACTGTGACAACCTTTGGCAGGGTATTTCATTCCTTGAGCAAGTAGTTATAACTTCAACATACAGAAGCAGAGAATGGAGAAATAATTAATCAGAAACTATTTACATCATTTCAGGTGCTACATAGGCCCCCAGTGGGATGATTGTACAAAAGGATTTTATTTAAAAAAAAAAAAACTCCTTATCCTCCATGTCAGGGTTTAATCCATGTATTAGCTTTCCAAGTTCCTTTCATGTTTTTTTTTTTTTTCATGAATCCCTGGGTTTGGGGCAATGTTAACTGCTCAATTGTGTATTCTGGTCTGCAGAAGTGATCACAGAAAGGTTATTTTGGTAAATACAAACCTCAATAGAGCAGCAGATTAGACCACCTTTGGTAAATGTTTTGTATAGTTCTCTGAACAGCTTGTACTTCTCCTCAACAAGCTCAGTGTATCTTCCCTTCTGCATGTCAACAGTTTCAGCCAATGTGCCCGTGAAGTCCACGATGATATCAGTGATGGTCAAACCATCCAGAGCTTCATAACAGCCTAGCAGCCTGGGGGCAAAGTTGTAAGGTTATCTTTGTAAAATTATTTTTCCAGGTCAAGGGCATCATGAACTCAAGTTTTAGAATAGTCACAGCCCAGTGCTGACAGCTGGCTTTTCTCTAGATAGGAAATGAACGATATTTTAATATTATAGTCAGAGATTTATAGGCTTAGACTATGTTGCTCAAGGAGAGACCATACAAAAATGTCTTTCCACAGGTAGAGATTGGACAAGGAAAAAAATTAGGTGATAAGGATGTGCAATTGTTAGATTAACAGGAAGAAAGGGTGCCTAAGAGAAAATAAGGATATAGTGGAAACCAGGTCAGCTGATTTCTCTCTCCTTTGATATTTCTGAGGACTAGGCCCAGGCCCAAAGCAATGCCTAAGATCTGATGGATATTCAATCCAATATAAACTATGAGTTGAGCTACAACAACAAATTTGGCTTTCCCTTTCCCATGCACCCTGACCACACAGACTAGTCAATCCCTTCCTTACTTTGCATAAGCTTTTTCCAGCAGAGCATTCCAAAACTCATTCATTGAGGTGGAGAAGGAGAAGACCAGATCTCCATTGATAGTGGGCAGCAAGTCATCGATCACCACTTCGGTCCATTCTCCAAAATGCCAGAAACGGAAGCGAAATATCCCAGCATATTTATCTGGTTTTCGAGGATCCCATTCCTGTTCCTTATGGTTTGGAATTGTCTGGAAAGGTAAATTCCTTCAATCAAGTATTATTCACTAAATCACATTCAGATATTGAGATTACAATTAACTCTGGCAAATCTGTATAGCATCAGGAAATACACCAAACACCTCTGATTTGGGTCTAGATTGGAAAGTCATGGGTAAGCCATTTTGCTCACGACTCCTGCTTCCCTAGTTCTGTTTTTCTGAGGATGTTATTACCATTCCTGCCTTGCAGACACACAGGAATACACAGGGTAGCTTGGGCAGCCAGTCAGGAGTTACGTATCTCCCAGAAATAATCTATTAACCAGATGATGAGAAACAAACTATACAAACATATTCAGATTACATGTTCAAACACATAAACAACACATTTTAACAAAGAGAAAATCAATCAAAATATAAGGTGCACTGTAGTTTCTTTTCAGAAGTTCAATCTAGAGATATCATGTAAATTCTACAGAATATAGATTTTATTCTCACCTTAAATAAAACTATGCTTTGAAAATTCTCTTTTTATATAACACTATAAATTAATATAGTTATTTTTCTGAGGAAAATGTTCTGTTTTTTTTTTTCTTTCAAGGATCTTATTTCTATCTTCAGTTTTTCATATATGGGTGGTGACTTCTTGGCCCCTATTGGCTTTAAATCCCAGTGGGTACAAAGAACACAAGTGTGCAGAGACACTGCAAATGTCAATAAAAGAGCACCTAATATACGTGACAATACAAGCAGAATAAAATGTTAATAGTACAATCTCAGTGAGTATGTGGGTGTAGTCTGTAAAATTCTTTCAACTTTTCTGTGTTTGTGAAAATTTTTATAATGAGATGAGAGAAGCCTTCTAATTAATACCTCAGTCTTCAGGAAATAGAACACTCTAAGAAAGTTATGAGCTGATTTTTCCTAAAATTACTAATGATGAAAAGGTGAAAACTGAATGAGCCAACAGAAGTAATACCTTTGTCCAGTGAGACTCCTGAACAGCCAGACAGGAAAAGGCAGAGACCATCGGCTTATGTCCCAGTCTGCCCTGGATCAGCTGGTGGTTGCTGATGTTGCCCACAATCAGACGGGGATCATCACAGATGTCCTGTAGATACAATAATAGACTATTTTAGTGTCCAGGTAGCTGGGAAGAGCAGTCTTCATAGAAGAGATTGGGTTAGGGTTGATAGTAACCAGGATTTCCATAAATGAGATAAAATGAAGGCTGACACAACTGTGAGAAAAACACAAAGCATTAGATCCTCTTGCCATGAAAAGGGGTCGTGTGAGAAAGCAGCAAGAGAAATGGAAGGAGGGAATATGATGAGATCGGATGGTATGTCCAGGTGGAGGGTCTTTAGACATAGCTATTCTTGGGGTTTGGGACAGTTTTCACCACAGTTGTGAAACCTGAATGGAGATCATACATACTGAGCTTATTTTGCCAAGATAACATTTCCTGAAGCACCTGTTCTTGGAAGGGTGATTACATTTAAGAGACAAGAGGGACGTTATGGGGGGGAAGCCATTGTAATCCATAAGCTGTACTTTGGAAATTTATATTCATTAAATAAAAGTTTGAAAGAAAAAAAAAGAGACAAGATCTGTTGGACATGAACATTAAGGTGTCTTCTTTTCTAGGAAAATAAATTAGGCTCCTATAAAATTTTTTTTCCTAACATAAAGCAAAGGCAAGAGTAGTCTACATGGCAACCAGAAATTTCCACATCCTGGTATGAGTATAGTGGCAGTAGCATTAACAGCAGGAGGTAACAGACAACCCATAGGAGTACTTCAACAGATATTCTTCCCACACTGGGTGTTCCATGAGGATCTGGGCAGAGAGTGGGAGGGGCAACATTTGTTTGGGAAGTATGTCTGTGTCTTGCCCCTAACAAATATTAGTGGTATCATTCTCAATGTGAGTAAGAAAAGGAGACCCAAATAATACACAATGTAATGAGGACACAGTGGAGCCATTTCCATGGTGTAACCAGTGCCTAGAGGAAAGATCCCCAAAATTCTCCTGGTGATAGAGTAGGCTCTACAATGATGACAATGCTCAGGTTGACTTGAATTAGGCAACTGGACAACAGAGGGGTACAGAAGCAGAACAGGTAAGAGACAAGCATGGACAAAGCCACATAACTGAATATATGATGTGTGACTCAGAGTATCAGCACTTGCAGAGTTCAAAGGCAGGAAATACCAATGAAATCTAGATAGATTGAGAAACCTCATGGAAGAGGTTGTTGGCCAGCGCCTTGAAATTCTGGTTATCCAACAGAAATAAATCCTAGTCCCAAATAGAAAGAAAATCTAGACATATATCCTTTTTAAAAATTATTAGAGACAGCTATACTTTTCTATTCCTCAAACCTCTTTTTTTCCAGGGACATAATTCTCCTTGATGAAAAGTCTGGTCTACAGAATAAAACATTCCATATATTCTTTTAAAACCAAAATAACTCTGGAAAGAAATAGACATTCTGGGCAAGGACAAGTCCAAATTGAAGATTAATTAGGCATCCGTCAGCCAAAAAAAGATGGTGAGGTGGGTTGTCAGCTCTGGATTTTCTGGTCTTTTTATTTATTTATTTTTTGTGTTCCTGGTGTCTCATCAATTTTGTCTTAGAAGATTTATTTCTTACTAAATATTTTTTTCTATAGGTTGTGAACTACATGATTTATTTTTTCACTTATTGAACATAATGCAGGTTGTGTTGGGTGAGATAGACTCTGAGGTGCTTTTTCTCATTGTTTTCCTGCCTTTTCTAAAATGTAATTAAGCAATTTTTCCTTTCAGAGGTCAGGTGTTATCATTTTATCTAGAGAAGCTGTAAAGTTATATAGTGGGTTTTTCTTTTTTTTTTTGAGACTTAGATGATACATATCATAATTCACTAGTATGGAAAAACAACAAAGTAAATATTGATATGTGAAAAAAGTATACTTCTAAAAAAGATATTTTGAGAAAGAGGAAAAAATATACTTTTAGATTAGCAGAGAAAACTATTTGCTAGTTTTATGTAAATTTATTTGTAGTTCAAGTTATATTATAGATCATGAATTTGCACAACTTTCATTTCACAGCAAAGATCTAAGATCAGCCAACATTTTTGGCAGGTGATTTTTTTTTTAAAATTCACCATTGTATTTTTTTAAAAAAAATACTTGCTTTATCTATTGGAAAGGCAGAGAGATGGAGAGATAGAGAGATAGATAGAAATATTTCATGTGCTGGTTCACTCCCCAAATGACCACATCAGCCGGGGCTAGACCTGACCAAAATCAGGAGCTAGGAGCTTTTTCCAGATCTCCCATGTGCATGTAGGGGTCCAAGTACTTGGACCATCTTCCACTACTTTCCCAGGTCCATTAACAAGGATCTGCGTCAGACCTGTGCCCATATGAAATGCTGGCATTGCAGGCAGTGGCTTAACCCACCTTGCCATAATACTGGCCCCTCCATTTTATTTTTTAATATTTATTTATTTGTTAATTAGTTATTTTTATCTACTTGAAAGGCAGAGAGAGACAGAGAGAAGTACAGGGGCCCAAGTACTTGAGCCATCATCTACTACATTAGCAGGAAGCTGGATCAGAAGTGGAGGAGCCAAGACTTGAACAAGGCACTCCAAAATGAGATGCTGGCATCCCAAGCAGCAGCTTAACTTGTTGTGTCACAGAACACAATCTAGCATGTCAGTTTCTATTCAAGATTTAAAGGGTCACATAAGTGGGCAAAAGAAAGTATGTAAACAAAATTCAAATTGAGGAACTGGGTAATTATTCTCTTGTAGACTTAAGTTGCATGTGGTCATTAATATGTTATATGTGTGTCTATATACTTAGACATGCACATATATGCTTATACATGCACTTAGGTATGCATAATATATATTCATAGCCATATGCCAATTGTGGGAAATACAAATTTGGGAAAATAACAAATTCATTTTCCATTTCTTCTTATAAACTGGCACATTCGCCACTCATAATAGATAATCGCTTTTAAACAATGTATTTTGAAACATTTTACATTAATAGAATGTCTAAACTGGAAGCAATTTCAGAGACTATCTAGTCATGCACTTTATTTTACAAATGAGGAAACAGCTGTAGTAACTTACCCTTTTAGTCATGTAGCTACTTTTTTTAAAGGTTTGTTTATTTATTTATTTGAAAGGCAGAGTTACAGAGAGGCAGAGGCGGAAGCACGGAGAGAGAGAAGTCTTCCATCTGTTGGTTCACTCACCAAATGGCTGCTACGGCCAAAGCTGCGCCGATCCAAAGCCAGGAGCCAGGAGCTTCTTCCTGGTCTCCCATGCAGGTGCAGGGGCCCAAGCACTTGGGCCATCTTCCACTGCTTTCCCAGGCCATAGCGGAGAGCTGGGTCGGAAGTGGAGCAGCTGGGACTTGAAACGGTGCCCATATGGGATGCCGGCACTGCACCACAGTGCTGGCCCCTATATAGCTAGCTTGTTGGAGACTTAGGCCTAAAAGTTTTGGTTACTGAGAACCCTATATGGTTAGAAATGGAACCTCAAGACCTTAGTTGGGGCCTGGCATTGTAGTGCAATGGGGCAAGCCACATCCCATATTGGAGTTCTGGCTTGAGTCCTAGCTGCTTCACTTCCGATCCAGCTCCCTGCAGATGTTACTGGGAAGGCAGCAGAGGATGGCCCAAGTCCTGGTACCCCCCATCCATGTCAGAGACCCAGATGGGAGTTCCTTGCTGCTGGTTCTGGCCTGGCTCAGCCCTGGTTGTTGCGGCCATTTAGGGAGAGAACCAGTGGCTTGAAAATCTCTGTCTCCTTCTCCCTCCTGCCCTCTCTCTCCTTCTCTCTCTGTCCCACATTCTGCTTTTCAAATAAATAAATGGATTAAAAAAAAGACTTCAGGCAATGCATCCTTTTGCCTTTGGGTTTATCAAAGGTCATTGCATAGAGTATTATTGTGCAGCCCCCAGGAACAGAGATGCTGCTACCTCTCTCAGTCATCTAACCCAATTTTTTGTCTCTTTGCTTAATACTCACCTACAAAAACTCTCCATCTAGGGTGAGGACTTATATAATCCATCACTTAGCTTTTGGTTGTAGGCTAAATATCACCGGTAGGCATTAACATCCTCAGTTAAAAATGAAACATAGGAGAGAAATCTTTACTAAGCAATATCTTCTACCTCTTTCAGGAAGTGAGACATTAAAACATGAGAAAGCAGCCAAGGAGTTAGAACGGGTAAAAAGGTGATGAACCAAGGCAAATCTAACAGCCACATGGACCTTTGGGTAACACATTTGCAAACAATGAAATGGTTGTTTGCCTTTCCCCTAGTTTGGGGGCACACTGAATATCTTCATGTTTGGGTCCAAGAGGTAAAATATAGCAGAAGAATTTTTTTTTCTCTAATTCAAAGTCGACATACAGAGTGCAGATGAAACATTTCAGCTTGTGCTGTGCTGGAGTGCTAGGAGTGGGATTGGGGAAGAGGTCACATCCCACATATTCACAATTTTTAAGCCGCTTGGGATCAAGGGGGTGGAGATGCTTAGCCCCTAATGGCTCCCAGCTGTGTTGCCATGATCCTTGAACTCTGCTGTTTGTCAAGGCAAAATAATTTCTTCGGGGGAAACACACAACTAGGAAGTTGAGGACCACGAGTAAAGCTTGAATGATCCCCAAATGCCCCTGCCCCTCGGCCAAAATCTTCTATAACCAAAGCAGCTTCTTGAGAGGTGTGTTCTTTAACTGAGGTTTGAGGGCCTTTTCATTGTCCTCACCTCATCTCCCTTCACAGAGATCTCTAGAGTGGGAGTGGGGGCAGGGGGCATACAACAACAAGATCTGTAGCCTGAATGAGTCATTCTATGTGGCTCTCTTTGCACTTACCACATCCAACTCTTTAGCAATTTGTTTTACACAGGTGAAAGTTGCTGACAATAAGCATTGAGGTCCAAGGTAAGCCTCAGAAACCACAGTAAAATGAAACGCTGCCCATAAAACTGGCAGCCAGAAGACTGGAGATTTTAGCAGCACTGGGGGAATGCAGGAAGGTGCATGGACACCTACAAGTGAGGCCAGTCACACAGCAGGTACATTATGACTAAGTCCAGGGGCTAAGCAGTCCCAGAAAATAGCCCACAGGGGCTAATTTGTATTAAACTGCCATTTAGGACCTGAGGACTTTGTGAGCTGATCAAATAGTCATTATCTTCTTAGAAAAGTGAAATATTGGTTGGCATTGTGGTGAAGCAGATTAAGCTCCTCACTGGATTCCGGTCCCAGCTGCTCCACTTCTGACCTGGCTCCTTGCTAATGCACCTGGGAAAGCTGCAGAAGATGGTCCAATAACTTGAATGGAGTTCCAGGCTCCCAGCTTTGACCCAGCCCAGCCCCAGCCATTGTGGCCATTTGGGGAGCTTAAGATCTTGTTCTCAGGTTCCATCTTGAATTTTCTTTATAGGAGTTAGAAAGGAAGAGAATGTTCTACTTATGAAAAAAAATCTTTTCCAGAAATAAAAATTCTCAGCAGGTAAAGTGGATTCATTGAGAGGCTAGTGCAGCAATTGGTTTCTGAGCCCAGGTACACTTGTAAGTGCTCCATCTAGAAAGGCTTCCATTTTCTTTCCTTTGTTTCTTTTTTTAAAGACTTATTTATTTGAGAGAGAGAGAGAGAGAGAATGTGTGCATGCAAGAGAGAAATCTAGCTTCTGCTAATTGACTCCCCTTATGCACACAATAACCAGGGCTGGTCCAGGTTGAATTCAACCAGGATCTCCCATGTGAATCTCTCACATGGGTGGCAGGGATCTAACTACTAGAATCATGATCTGCTGCCTGTCAGTGTGCACCTTAGCATGAAGCTGGAATTGGAAGCAAAGCCTATACTCTAACCAAATCTTCCAGTGTGGCATGTGGTATTGATATTCTTACTTGAACCTTCACACTTCTGCTAGGAAATTCTAGGTATAGATCTCAAACTGCTTTATTGAAAACAATGTATACTTCTATGTAATGGAATGCTGTTTAGCAATAAGAAGGAACAAATGAATACATGCTACAACATGTGTGATCCTTGGAAACACTTTAATAAATGAAATAAGCCAGTTATGATCCTATTTTGAGGGAAAAGCTCAAAATAGGCAAATTGGGATAGAAACCAAAAATAGATTAATGGTTGCTTGTGGAGAAGGCCTGGAGGGATCAGTCACTACAAATGTGCACAAGGGATGGTATTGATCTGATTTGACTATTCTAAAACTGAGTTATGACTGTAAATTAGCTAAATATAATTACATTGCAAGCTTCAAACAGGTGAATTTTCATGAAGTTTCAATAAAGCTGTTGAAGTATTTTAAATATAAACGTTATAATAAGTAAGACAATTGGGAAAGAATATGGGCCTACTCAACTCTCTTCAGTTGTGTAAACAATGAAAAACATGCAGGGCTACTCACATGGCAGGGCAGGGGGCAGTACATGGTCTCTGGAAAGGAAAAGTAACTCAGGAGCAGTCTAAGACCAAAGTACTGACTGAGGTGTCACATTCAGCTGGTAGTGGGGAATTTCTATTATCACAGAGAGAAAAGTGTTTCTTTACATTTTATCTATCTATCTATCTATCTATCACTCAAGCCTGTATATTATGCCTCTAAATGTCTCTCTTCAGCAGGCTTTCCCTTCCATTCTTACTATTACCATGTTAGCCCAGAACTTCATTCCTGACCCTCCCCCAACCCAGACAAGGTAGTCAAATGGCCCCAAGGAAGGCTATTCTCCAGAGGAAGCTGTATAAGGGCAAAGGTAGTAGAGGCTGAACTCAAATGTCAACCAGGACAGCTGACCCAAAATTTTCTGCAGGTGCCGTTTCTTCCCCCACAGCTGGCTGTTCAAATTCCCGTGAGACCTTGCTCCATTTTAGTTGAGGGTTAAATTTGTCTGACTCTAGGACACTGCTGGAGGTGGATATGAGTCAATCAGGAAAAAAAAAACCAGAGGGAAGTAAGAGGGGAGAGTAACTGGAGGGAGCTAGAGAAGAGATTTTCTGTGGGAATTTGGCAGGCAGATTTCAGCCTTTATGTCCTACCTGCAGTCTTGTTAACACACTGAAACTCAGGATAACTCAACTTTTAGAAGTTATTAAGGCTTGATATATTGAGAATCCAAGAGGATATCAATGCTCAGGAGCACATGGTCTCAGGCAAGATGAAAGTATTTCAAAAAGTTTGTAAAAAGTGGAATTAAATATAAGCTTATTTTGGTACAAAAATATGAAACTCATGCAAAAGTTTTGCATAATACAGATTTCTACAAACTTTTCAAAGACCTCTTTTGTATCAGTGTATCCAGAAAGCTAGGAGAGTAGTTAGAGCCATTGGACCACTAGGGGAGTTGATAAGGATTTTCCTTTGGAGTATGTGGACAGATGATCTGGCATTGAATAAATGCAAAACACTCTAATAATTCCTGTCTGTCTAAAAAAGGCTGCTTAAAGCACAGCAAGGAAGTGCAAATGGGAAGGAGGGGAACTCAACACAGCCCCGTGATGGTGGTGGAAGTCAAGTTTGTTCAGCCATCAGCTATCAGTGTTTACATGCATGGAGGCTTGTGAAGGTAGAAACTTTCAACAGGGCAGAAGAAAGATACAGAGAGA
This sequence comes from Oryctolagus cuniculus, assembly GCF_051225735.1. Lineage (NCBI taxonomy): Eukaryota > Metazoa > Chordata > Mammalia > Lagomorpha > Leporidae > Oryctolagus > Oryctolagus cuniculus. The sequence continues at coordinate 81,842,704 of NC_142888.1, read as the reverse complement.
GAATACCAGAATAATCATGCTGCTTCCATTTTGGAAACCTCAGAAAATAGTCCTGGTAGAGTGTGAGGCTATGTGGTATGCCAAGGGGCAAGATGTCTGTAAGCTTCCCTGCAAATTGGGATCTCAAGGCTGCCAATGAGGCAGAGAAGGCCAGCAACCCATCTGGTCTTCCTGAACCAATTCAGGGAGGCCCAGTGCTAGCTCTCAGCTTTCCTTATGGGAGGCCAGAGAACTTTGACGTGGTTCTTCACCACAGTCTTGGCCTCCATTCTGGCTGGAAAGGAATCTGCGGTTTTTCGAGGCGGCTCAGATGGTGGTCCAGAACCTTACTTTTTCTTCTACTCCCCACAAGAGGCCCCTTACCCAACCATTCCAATCTATAATGATCTCCTCTTCCTCAAAAACCCAACATGACTTACTGTCTATATGCCTGAAAATACCATTTCACATAGCTGAGGTTAACTTCTTTAACTCTTTGATAGCTCAATATCCATCTCCCCAAATGGAATGGGAGTGCTTCATGCAGGCCACGCCTGTACCTTGCAGAAAGTCTGGCATAAAATAAGTGCTCAGCAAATGTTTCTTAAGTGGCTCTCCCTTTGGACATGATAAGATTAAGCTCACACTGTGCTCTCAAAAGGGAGGGTGCAGATCAACTAATGAAAATTTAGGATCAACACAATGAGGAGGAACTAACTCGAGGGAAGCTATTTATTTTGGCAAAAAGTGCAGACACAGGGGCACCTGCATTTCACATCTGAGTGCCTGGGTTTGATGCTCAGCTCTGGCTCCTCACTCCAGATTCTTACTAATGTAATTCTTACATTCCCAGATCCTGGGAAGCAACAGTGATTCCTTGAGTATTTGGGCTCCTACCACCCACATTGGAGACCTAGATTCAGTCTCTGGCTCCTGGACCCTAGCTTTGGTCCCAGGCCAGCCTCAGCAGTTGTGGGCACTTGGGGAACAGACCAGTGGATGTGATCTCTCTCCCCCACCCCACCTTCCTCTCCTTTTCTCCCCCCCTCCAAAAAAAATGGAGATATAAACAACTCTCCATGATATGGCAGCATGGTAGAATGAATACTTCTGTGGCCTTTTGAATCAAACCCTATCTTGTTAATAGTCTGACCCTGCAAAGGCAAAGACTGGGCCAGGCTCAAGCCAGGAGCCTGGAACTCCTTCAAGGTCTCCCATGTGGGTGGCAGGGGCCTGAGTCACTGCCTTCCCAGGTGCATGAACAGGGAACTGGATCCGAAATGGAACAGTGGGGACTTGAACTGGCTCATATGGGATGACAATGTCAGAGGTGGTGGCTTAACCCACTGTGCCACTACCTTGGCCCCTGTTATTTTTTAAACCAGGAAAAAAGAGCTACATCAAAGTAATTCTTAACATAGCTACCTCGCTAAACCACAGTAAGTTAGGATGAAATGAAATAATATATAGTAGGCTTCCAACACACTATGTGGCCCATAGTAGGCATGACATAAATGTTGATTCTTTTGTCTACCCTTTCCTGTGTATCACCCTCTCTCTGACATTCTTCCACCCTAGAAGGGATATTGCTTGTTTCAGAGACAAAATGGACTATTGCCATGATTATTAAGATTTTTTCTTTCCCTGCTAATCCATCTAGGGCTTAACCATATAATTCGAGCGATGAAGGCAAAGATCAAAGGACTCACCCAAGACAGAGGTAAGGACATATCTACAAACAGGGCAGCACAGGAAGCGCTCTCTGCTTGCTTCACATCTGGGAAATGGCTTCACGTTGGCTTGCAATTTTGCCGCCCAGTGTATCTCTTCCTAACTCCTCTAGCAGATTACCCGCATCAATTATTCCTTTTCTCTCCTGTATCTTCAATCTCTTCTTCCTTATCTGTTCCTTGGCATACAAATATGTTCAAGTCTGACCTATTTCAAAAAGACACCTATCCATAAATCTCTTTCAAATTCTTGCTTTCTTTTTAGCTACTTCTGCCTTATCAGCATATTTTCTTCCATATCTAAGCATCAGAGAGCGGTGGTGGTCCTCATTATCATCATCTATTCGTTGTCTTTTTTTTTCCCTCCATGCGTTGAAAAAAAAAACAACTTTTTTACGCAATTAGTTAATTAGTGGTTAGTGAATTCTACTCATGTTTTCCAGATTTTTACTGCAGGTCCACAAAGTGATCTTCGGGTTGTCAACAACTACCGGCACACAAAAGCAGGAGTGTAATCTTCCTTCTAATGGAGACAAGTTCTGCAAGTTTCATATTTTCAAAGGCTATCTTTCTTTACTGGCAACAATTAAGTCTTTGGTGGTTGAATTGCATTTAAAAAAAAAAAAAAGTCTCAATGTAACCAACGTGTCTTAGCACCACCTGGTGGCAACCTATGTAAACTGAAGTAGCTTTTACTGCAACTCCATTTAGGAGATTAAGCTGTGGAAATTTCATCTAAAAAGTGACAGTTTGCTATCATTGAGGAAGGCAAACATTGTGCTTGGGGACTAAAGTGGTTCCATAATAGTGTGTAGACAGGTACCTCGTTAAACATGATCAGAATGCCTTCAGGATTTTGTGAAGGTCCAAGAATTTTCAGTTCACAATAACTCTCACCCTGTTGGGAAGGAATCCGAGTACAATATCCTTCCCTCCAATTATATCCTTTAAGTATGGCAAGGTTAATATTTATTCTCCACTCTCCACCGTCCTATCATTTTATATAGTGAGCTCCTTGCTCAGGTAGGGATTGTGAAGTGATCCTGAGACTTTCTTTAGAGACACAACATATAGGTATTCCACAGAGGAACAAAGCTATTAATACCTACTACTAATAGGTGATGAAAGAGCTGTGATTCTGTTCGAATCCCATTTGACCACTTAGGGGATGGTATCCAAAGAGCAGCAAAAAGTCTCTTCCAAGGCAAAAAACCATCTTTTCTCTTTAGAGCTCAATAATTTATTCTCACTGTATAAGAGGTTTTTCTCCTCACTGGTCTGAGGATGACTTTAAGTTTCTATAATAGGTAACTAAATAAAGAGACAAGAGTATAGTGTTTTTTAATTAACACATTTACTCAAGTGCCAAAAGAAAACAAGCAAAGCATACCTCTTTTGTTGTTTTAAATTACTGAATCTGACAAAATTTGATTGCAGTTTGGGGCACCTCCATTTATGTATGTATGTATGTATGTATTTGAGGGTTAGAAAGACAGACAGGGCTCTCAACCGCTGGTTCATTCTCCAAAATGCTTGCAGTTGCCACAATGGCCCTGGGCTGCAGGCTGAGACCAGGAGCTGGGAACACAATGCAACTCTCGTACCTGAGTGGGAGTGGCAGGAACCCAATCATTTGAGCCATCACCATTGCCTCCAAGGGTGCACTTTAGCAGGAAGCTTGAGTCAGAAGTCAGAGTTGGGATTTGAACCCAGGTACTCCCATGTGGAACTCATGTATTTACCATCATCTTAATCTCTATGTTAAAAGTCAGCACCTACAGACAATTTTAAAATGTGAAATTGAATAGACCTCTGCTCCTGGCTCTAAAACGAGGAGTCCTGGGGTAGGAGTTTACTTTAGCAGTTAAGATGTCTGTCAGGGCTGGAATTGTGGCACAGTGGGTTAGCAGCCGCTTGCAATGCCAGCATCCCATATAGGCACTGACTTGAGTCCTGACTGTTCCACTTCTGATCCAGCTCCCTGCTAATGCTCCCTGGAAAGCAGCAGGTGATGGATCAGGTGCTTGGGCCCATCACCCACATGACAGTCTCTCTCTCTCTCTCTCTCTCTCTCTCTCACACCATCTCTTTATACCTAAATCTGTTCTGAGGTAATTAAAGAAGTCTTAAAAACAAAGAAAACAAATGTATTGGTTAAAAAAACTTTACAAAAAAACCCACAGCTTTGTTTATTTGAGAGGTGGGCAGACAGAAGAGAGAGAGAAACAGAGGGGTTCTTCCACCTGCTAGTTCAGTCCCAAAATGCTAGCAATATCCATTGAGGTCCTGATCGTGTTAAAGCTTAACTTGAGAACATATGAGTAGATTTAAATAGTTAACTAATTGCTTTAAAAGTCTAAGGGGGGGTTACCCTTGTGGCATGGGGTGTTAAACCTTGGCTTGGAACTCCAGCATCGCCTAAGGAGCCAGTGTTCTGCTTCTGATGCATCACCCTACTGATGTACCTGGAGAAATAGCTGAAGACAGCCCAAATACTTGGGCCCCTGCACCCTTGTGGGAGACATGACTGGAGATCTGAGCTTCCAACTTCTGCATGGCACAGCCCGGACATTGTAACTATTCAGGGTGTGAGCCAGCAATGGAAGATACATCTCTCTCTCTCTCCCTCTCTCTCTCTCTCTCCTCTCTCCTCTCTCTCACTCTCTCCTCTCTCTCAGTCTCACACACAGAGACACACTCTGCCTTTCAAATAAATAAATAAATAAAATATTTAAAAAAATAAAAGGCACCTATGTCCCAGGGCTGGTATTGTGGCACAGTGGCTAAACCACAGACTGCAATGCCACCATCTCACCAGCTGCTCAACTTCCAATGCAGCTGCCTGCTAATGTACCTGGGAAAGTAGTGAAAGATGGCTCAAGTGCTTGGGAGACCCAAATGGAGTTCCTGCCTCCTGGTTTGTTGTGGCAGATGATAATCTCTGTCTCTGTCACTCTCTCCAATATATTTTTTTAAAGAGACCTATGTCCCATCAGTTTTTGTCCCCATCCCTGTCTCTCTCTGTCTTCCCTTTCTCCCTCTCAACTAAAAAAATAAAATAAAATAAAATAATGGAGAAAAAAACAAGATATTTAGAAAACCTTAAATAATTGAACTTTCCACTCTGTGTGATGGTCATGTTAATTAGCTTGATAGTGGCAATGATTTCACAATGTATATATGTAACAAGCTGTACACTGCAAAGTCCACAATTTTATTTGTAAATTATGCCTTAATAAAGCTGAGAAGGGAAAAGCAAGGAAGGGAAGAAGTTGACTCCTAAATTGGTATACATAATAGGCTACAGGAGAAAGAGTCAGGAAGCAGAGTTATGATAAAGGAGGTCAAAACAGAAAGTGGAACAAGAGTTACCTGAGGCCGTTTCCACACCACTTTCCCAGGCAGCAGTCGGTTGTAGAAAAGAGAATCATTTTCAGGCAGAAAAGTGGGATCACAGAAGAGTCTACTGTCTCTCATGCATTCCTGCTTCAATTCCTGGTATTTCTGGTTTTTGAAGAGCTTCAGAGGAGGACCCATAATGTCCAGCTATTTCTAGAATGAGAAAAATTGTTATCTTTAGAAGAAAAAGTTCCAGGTCTTTCAATGATTACCTGAGATTAGATAAAGAGCAGTCATCCCAGTGATTTTCCCCAGAGCTAGACACTTCAAATATGGCTTTAAAGGAAAAGTCATCATTTGCTGGGAAAGGAGCCAGGCTCCACAACTCATTAGTATGGGGCCCTGAGTAAGGCAGCTAACCATCTGGGGTACTCAGTTTCTTTACCTGTCAACCTGAGCAATGTGGGTCTTCACAAATTCATAGGGAATATTGATAATGTGAAGATGATTCATTTGATGTGACTCATTATAATCTAAAGAAGCAGTCTTCAATTTACACAGGCAGAGAGAAGCTTAATGCTAAGTACAATTCTAAACTTGAAAAAAAAGGAAAAATAATGATTTTACAATAATATGAATACACTGATGCCTGCAAGAGTTGCACATTTGGTGCCAAAGAGAGAAGCAGTCCCTTTGAGTTCTAACTAGTCCTTTAACACAATTCCTTGTCTTTTATCATTTACAGAGCTCTGCATTTTTTTACGACTGGTCGGGAGAGCTGAAGCAAGAAACAGAACTCAACAGATGGCCTCCAAAGATAAGGGAATATAGAAAGATTGCGTGGTCTTTTTCTTTAGAGTCCAATGTACAATCATTTGCAGACTCTAAAATCAAAAGGTCAACTCCAAAATTCAATTACCCTAAATTGGCGGACTGCAAATTCTTATCTTATGGCAATACGCTGTTGTTTTCTTTTCTTAAAAAAAATCTTCACATAGTTAAGCAAAGAATCAATATTGTGGCTCATCAGGCAGTCTGTTACAGTGCCTCACACTCAAATGCCCTAACAACTGGTTTTTATAAAGACATTTCAAAAGACAAATTGATTTTAAATAGCTTTGGGGTGATAATAAATAAAGTTTGTATTAACTTTGCGTGAGTCACAAAGATACATCTGTAATGATTTTAATGATCCTCTCCTGACATTCAATAATAAATAAGACCTTTGTGAAATTTACATGGCACTATTTTTTAAGTCTTTTTAGGATTTAAAATATCAATGTAAAATATCAATGATCACGGAGAGTTGAAACAAAAAAGCTAACAAAAGTTCAGAATGTTTGCTAAAAAATGAATGAAAATGTTCAAAATGTCTGCTAAAAATGAACGAAAATGTTCAGAATGCTAAAAAATGAACAAAAATGTTCAGAATGTCTGCTAAAAAATTTGCACAAAAACAAAATGGCTATACTAGCACTTTAGAAAGTATGTGGTTTATCTGGTAAGCAGTTGCCATTTCATGAAAAATGCAATATTAATCATGCTTCTGTACTAGCTCATTTCATGTTCTTCCTTATTGGTAATGAAGCTTTCCCATTTGAAAATGATAACAAATTTTAATTTAAATTTTTGCAATGTTATTTGCAATACATAGGTACAGCAAGCAATACTTTCTCTGAATCAAAGGGAAAAGCAGCTGAAGATAACAATTTTTCCGTTGCTTTATTTATCGACAGTTGCTTTGCAAATTGAGGGCTGCCACTCACTGCAAACTGCTGAAGCACCTTCCATCAGCCATCAGATTTCGGTCTGTTCACATGCATTGAATATGAAAGATATGAAAGTACATGTCATTATATTTCAAGGCATGTGTGGCATTATCACTAATGATGCTAAGCAGCGTCAGTGCCAATCTGAACATTTGCCTATGCTCCTTTTGGGAGCCTGTTACAAACAGACCCCAATTTTTGAGCTGTTCAAACTTATAGCAAACACTATTGTGCTTCTTGCTTTCCCTAGAAGGCTTGGTGGCTTGCCAGAGGCTGGGGAGTGTAAATGCAGGATAGCCTCAAACAATTAGATTATTCTCTTTGTCAGAACCTCCCCCATTCCTAAACATTCTGTATAAAGGGGTATTTCCTGTTCTTGGGGAAACCTTCTGCCCCCATAAACCTCCCTTACTATGCAACCAAATGGTGAGGTTGAAAGAGTCTGCAAAGGGAATCTCTGTTATGAAGAGGGCTGGTCTATAAACAGAAAGCAACAGCATCAATTGAAAAGGAAATCAGGTTTGATTTTAAAAAACAATATGAAAGAAGGCATTGTAGCACTTGATGCCACTTGAAACGCCTACATCCCCTGTTGGAAGAATGCTGGTTCGAGTCTCAGCTACTCCATGCTTCAGATCTGGCTCCCTACTAATGCTCCTGGGAAGGCAATAGATAATGATTCAAATCTCTGCCACCCACTTTGGAGATTCAAATGAAGTCCCTGGCTCCTCGCTTCAGCCTTGGCCCAGCCCTGGCAAAGCCTTGGCCCAGCCCTGGCGATCCTGGCTATTTGGGGAGTGATCCAGTGTATGCGCGATCTCTCTTTCTCCCTCACACCCTCCCTCCTTCCTGTCTCCCCTCTCTGTCTCGCTGCCTTTCAAATAATACAACAAATCTTTTTTAAAAAAACTATTATCTCAGTAGACTCTTTCCAAGGCATTTTGGTTAGGAGCGCCTGCCTTTTGGGGTGCCCAGTAAATAAAGAATAATAGGTTATTAGCCCGAACTTCCATTAAAGTACAGTGGCAGTCTCAAATCCTTTTGGAGTTGCTTAATAGAATTGACCCCTGTTTCTCACTAGGTTACAGGAGAACTGTGTGCCATTTGTTATGTGACCTTGGCCTCTTTGTGCCTTGATTTTCTCCTCAGGAGAGTGAGGTTATCTACTTTCTTCCCTTGACGCTGTAGCTGTGCCTAATGAGATGGTCAGTGTAAAGGGAATTCTGTGTAGAAAGTGCTCCATGCATGCAAGATATACAACTGAAGCCCTCTTGCTGTCTGACACAGAGCTGGGCATTCAATTAGAGCTCAGAGAACATTTGAACAGATAAAAGTCATATGTAAAGAATTATCACAATCTATTATGTGAGATGTGCATTTCACACTTTGGTTCATATTCTCTTCAAAGTACCATGTTTAGCAGCCATGATAGGGGTCCTGCATTCTGTATCAGCAGAAATGGCGCTCAGTGAAGTGGCAGCTAGAGACAGGCAGAGCCGACTCAAACCCAGGTCTGTGTGATGCCAGATTGGGTGTGTGGCTTTCCATCATACCATACTGCTTCTTTTGGTCACCACTTTTTCAAAGAAAGGATTTTTAGTTCAAATGAGGAAACCCTCCAAAGAAAACAGGGTACTCAGCATTGAGGCATTCTGCCTAGAATTTATTGCCATGGTGGATATTGAAAAGGTTCGTTATTTTCATGGCTTCATGATGATGGCAGAATCTGAACCCCTTACATGGATGTTCATTGATTATCCTCCAGAAATTCACAATGTTGCAAGCTGGGTTCCCCGTGAACAACTTGCCCTACCGGAGTGGAGGAGTAGGAGGAAGGGAGCTTTCCTTCCTTACTGTTCTACCCGATCCAATGATGGTGGGGAAGGGAGAGCCCTTAAGACCACATATTTAAAAAGTCAGGAGACAAAATAAAATCTAAAACTTTGAATAAAAATCCAGAGTAATAATTCAAAGAGAGGCTCTAGCTAACAGAAGCGTATGTGACATTTAAGAAGAAAGAGTGGTCTTGGGGGCTCCCTGAACGGGGTGAGGTGAGGCAGTGTGGGGTTTAGCCCTGGGATAATGGCTTAAAGCAGCTGAAGTCAAATCCAGTGCCCAGAGAAAGAATATGAGGAATCTCATGTCTACCAAGGCAAGGAATAAGGGGCAGGTCCTGAGTGTGGAAAGTTAGGACTTGCCAGGGGAAGTAGAGGGAGCTGCAGACACAGGCTGCGGTTAGGAGAGGGAGATTTTACTACTCACTGGACTGAAAAGGTTGGGAGAGCTTAGCAAGTCCATATAGCAAAATTTCTCCCTTCTTTTTCTCATAGGTCAGTCTTAGAGGAAAAACCAGATTTTTCTCTAAAAAATTAATAAAGGAAATCAGGTCTGTGGTTCACAAACCACTTTGGATTTTGGCGGCGGGGGAGGGAGTAGAGGCACTTAAGGGAGAGAAGGGGAAAAGAATATGGCTCCAGGGTCATTGTCCCTGGCTACTTTATCTTTTCCTCCAGCTTCTCCCTTGTTTTGTACTTTGTGCAAAAATCTGAGTAAAAGCAACTAAGAATTTGCAGGTCATTTGGATCCAGGAGACACAACTTTGCCCTGGGATGAAATATGTGCCACTTTAGACACAATCGGTACCCCTTATCCCCACACCCAGGGATGTCATGATGAGAGAAATCAGACTTGGATAAAAAGTAATAGAAATACAGTATTGATGTGTAATGCAAAGAATAGTGTTTCTTATGTCTACACAGGCGGAGTCACAGCTAACTACTATGATCATATAACCACCAGTGCTGCTCACATTCAAACTGTTAACCAAATATTCTGGGGTCTACAAGTGTCTATAAAGGTCCTCTGATTCAGCTCATTCACTTATGTGAGTACAAGAGGCACCTACCCTGCCCAGATAAAAGACTGCTCAAAGAAATTACAGAAAAAAATACACAATTTCCTTTCATTCCATTGGTGAAAAGCCTCAATCAAAACTAAAAAGCGATTCAAGATCATACAAGGAACACAGACAGTTCAGAGATCCAGGATCAAATGCCAAATGCCACCATTTAGTGTAGATGATATCTCTGTCCCTCAGTTTCTCCATAATCACAATGGGGAATATGATGGCTGCTATGTCTCCCTCCAGGTGTTACCTAGGGAAGCCCAATGAAATTAAGTCCGTGAAAAGACTCTTCAACCGTTAAGGAGAAGGCTAATGTAAAGCAGTATTATTAGGAAATGCTCATTTTTTTTTTTTTTTGCAAACCCAACCTCTTTTCTGTCTGTGGTGGAAACAAGAAAGTTCGATGCTGTGCTTTAAATGAGACACATTTTGACATGTAAAAGACCAGTGTAAAATGGCCCCTACACCATTCTCTACTCCTCCCTATTCCACCTCTCCGTTTTGGCTGACTTGCCCTCCTGGCTAAAAAAGCCCATCCTATGAGTCAAATTGTACTGCCTTTCAGGAACTGAATTCTGATTTTCATAGAATGTTATGCTGGAAGAACTCTCAGAAATCACTCGGTACAGCGACTTTCTCTTGCTGTAAGGTGAGAGGACTCGCCCAAGGTTACATAGCAATGCCGCCACCATTAAAACTGAGACCTCCTGACTCTTCACTACAACATTTTTTAAAAAGTAGCAGTGGAAGTGGGGGTGGGGAAACCATGGAAGCACAAAACTCCAAGGAAAACTTTACTTTCCAACATTCTCATTGTCCTCTTCTTGCAAGAAAGCACTTCGGAGTTGTGTTTTGGAATTGCAAGCTGTCAGAAGGTGAGATGATTTCAAATCAAAGCTATTCAAAGAAACACTGTTTGCAGGTCACAAAGGGGCTTTTTCTGCTTTTAATTTAAGAACTGAAAACTCCCAAGGATACAGAAAGCCTGCTTTTTAACCTATTCCTGACCGCATGAGTGTTTAAGCTTTTTCCTAGACTGCTTGAGACTCTTGAGTACAAATAAAGAATGCTATTCAAATCCAAAGTGTTCACCCCCCCACACACGTGCACACAGGCTTGCACTCACACACAACATGCAGGAGGGATGAAAGAGTCCTCCAAAGAATTGTTTTCATTTACTTCTTCAGACTATGAAGTGTCCTTCATTATTTCACAACAAAGATTAGCAACTGAAATATTAGCCGAATTTCAATAAAACATTAAAGTAAACATGAATGCTTTATCCTGAGGACAGAAATGACTAACAGAACAGCAGAATTTGTTGAATTTTCCTATGTGCTTTTCACCCAACTTAAGAGTTCCAAATCCTCAGGACCAACTTCAACTTCGATGCACCACGCTATCAAGTAGCCCAGTTAACCTCCCAGTAGAAAGTAGTCAGGGTGAGTGTGGTGGCTGGAGCCCCAACTGAAAAATCTAAGCTTAAATCCAAGAATCAGAGGACAGCAAAACCAGACTGAGGATGCTGGAAATGCAATAGCCAAGATCAACCTGTCAAGGGGCAGAGGTTACCCCTGCTGTGCAGACTCCTTGGGAGTTAAGAAAGTCTGGGCTGTCACTCCCTCCCGTGCAGCGGTGCACAACCTGCACACCCCTCACTGCTAGGCTCACTGGCCTTTTGCATCCCCTAGAGTATCCCCAAGATTTTGCTAGCATTTCAATAATTTGCACCTAACCGTGAGTCTGCAAAAGCATGGAGGATGTCCTGCCAGTTAGCCAAGTTTCCCCCATCCCTTATACCTCTTTTTCCCATGTTTGTACTCACTTCCTGGTATTTTTAGGCAGCACAAGGCAAATCCATACACACACACATACACACACAAAAATAAACTGACCAAATATCCCTCAGAAAAATCTCATTGCTGGGCAACCACAATCACCCCTTCCGAGCCCAAAAATAACCGACAACAACAACAACAACAGCAAAAAACATTATTTGTGAAGTTTCCAAACTGTTAATCATGCTCACATTGTCTGTGGACAAACCATAGAACTAGAGCTGCGAAGTTTGACTAAATATACCGTTTCTTCTCCTCTCATAGATGCTAAGGTATCCAGCAAATTAAACTCTAGGATAGGTTTGCAAAACACTCTTTACTCACCTGAGTTATCCCAGGAGCCTTGTAGCTGCTGCTGCTGCTGCTGCTGCTGCTGCCGCTGCCTTTGCCGCCGCTGTCGCCGCCGCCGCCGCCTTCGCTGCTGCCGCTGCTGCTCTTAACCAGGTAACCCCGTTAAGTTTGTGCCGTCAGCGCGGCTGAACAAAGATTCTGGCTTTCTTAACCTGAAAACTATTTGGGCTGTACCAAGCTCTGCTCACAGGGGGAGGTGCCTCGGAGCAACTTCAGGAGACTTTGCCCCGCCCAGCATTCAGAAACTGATTCTGAGTCATAAGGAAAATCTGGAAGGCGCCCCCGCCAGATGTGCAGACGGATTGCCCACTCCAGATCCACCCACTAGCAAATTAGAAAGCCCAGGGAGTCACGTTTGAAGGCTTGCTTTGTTCCCAGGAGAAATAGGACTTTAAGGGAGGAGTCTGCAAGATTTCTGACATTTCCCGCCCTCAGCGTTAATGCCTCCGACATGGACATGACTTGAGGGAGGACATGGAGAGAGAAACATTGAAGTGTTGGCCAAGTTCTTGGGAGTTAGGCTGCATACATGGCCGTGGCATATGCATCTATGATAGTGATGAGGAGAACAGCAAGGGAGTGGGAGTGAAAGAGCAGCTGGTGGAGTGCAGAAAAGAAAAGGTCAGTTTGTGAAACAACAGGTAACAACATTTGGCCAAGGGCAGAGAGAGCAGAGTGTTAAGAGGGGAGTGAATGCAGTTTGAATCCCTGGCAGCTGCAAGAAACCGAATTTCCAGCAACAGGACTCCGCAGATTCTGCCAAGCAGTGTTAGTTGAGAAGCGGAGCAAATAACTGTGTTTCTGCAGGAAGGCCAACCAAGAGGCTTCAGTGGGGTGCTCGGCTAGACTTCTGCAAATATCATGCTGTGCTCCAGGCTACGTGCTGATATGGACTTGTTGGGACACGCTTCCAGGGACATGATTCTCAAGTTTTGTTCATTTCATTTTCAACTATGAAGGTTTCTGTCGTCTCATTCCCCAGCTTCCCTGACCAGTGTGTTGTGAATCCTTAAACCTGAAATTACTTCCCTCTTCCTTATCCCTACACCAACTCTCCTCTCTCCTATTCTGGCTAGTTGAAGATGGGGGGTGGGGCTGGAAGAGAAAGTGAAGGAGAGAGAAGACACCAGTGAATAAGGTGGAGCCTAACAAGGAAAGAAAGTCCACTTTCCCCACTCCCTGGCTCCATGACCATATTTTTTATTAAACAGATCTGAGCATTTCTATAATTCTGGTCCCTGAGACCTCCCCCTTGGCATCCTTCTACACTTTCTAAGCCAGGATGGAAATCGAGTTGGAGGTAGGGGACAATACAAAAGGCCAGAGCATGGAAGAATTGGGACTTTAAACATTGGAATCCAGATTGGCTCAAAGGGGAGAAATTTCTCAAACAAGTATCGCTATGTTGTGGCATTTTGTCTTTAAAAATAAAGGATAATATTTTGTCGAGGCTCATCTTATGCAATCGTCTTTTCCACCGTCACAATTTTCAAATGAATAGAGAACCATAAAATACGAGAATTAGAAAGAAACTTGGAGGTTTTATCTACCACCCAGATCAGTATGGAAATATCCTCCTGATAATCTGGAAAATTCACTCCTCTGTACAGCAGCTTATTCCATGTTAGAAGCATTCCTTCACGTTAACACTGTACTCAGGTTGAGCAAAAATTCCCCTCACACAAACTATTCCTAATTCCTCCTTCACATAACAGCCCTTAAAAATATCTGTCATGGCCGGCGCCGAGGCTCACTAGGCTAATCCTCCGCCTGCGGCGCCGGCACACCAGGTTCTAGTCCTGGTCGGGGCGCCGGATTCTGTCCCGGTTGCTCCTCTTCCAGTCCAGCTCTCTGCTGTGGCCCGGGAGTGCAGTGGAGGATGGCCCAAGTGCTTGGGCCCTGCACCCGCATGGGAGACCAGGAGAAGCACCTGGCTCCTGCCATCGGATCAGCGTGATGCGCCCACCGGCCGCGGCGGCCATTGGAGGGTGAACCAACGGCAAAAAAAGGAAGACCTTTCTCTCTGTCTCTCTCTCTCTCACTGTCCACTCTGCCTGTCAAAAAATAAAAAATAAAAAAAAAATCTGTCATGTCACCCCAGCATAAATAACTATAGCTGTTTAAAACTTTGCCTCCTTATAGGACACATTTGCTAGATCTTTTCTCACTCTGATTGTCTTCTGAGCATAAACCTGCTCAGTGTGCAGCTTGTAGTTTAATTAAAACCCTCTGTAGTTTCTTGCATGAACTATTACTGTGCACCTGAGTCTGTGTTTGTAAACTGATTTTTCATTTAACATATGTGCTGGGTATTGCATTCATCCTCGAAAACCATTTCTTTGTCTCAATCTATTCTCTTTCTTTTAAAGAATTATGTATTTATTTGAAAGTCAGTTATAGAGAGAGGGACAGACAGACAGACACACACACACACAGAGGGAGGGAGGGAAAGAGAGAGAGAGAATCTTCCTTCCACTGGTTCACTCTCCAGATGGTCACAGCAACCAGAATTGGGCCAGCCTGAAGCAGGAGCCAGGAGTTTCATCTGGGTCTCCCACATGGGGACAGGGGCAAACGCACTTGGGCCATCTTCTGCTGCTTTTCCAGGCTATTAACAGGGAGCTGGATCTGAAGTGGAGCAGCTGGGACACGTAACAATGCCCATATGGGATGCTGGCATTACAGGCGGAGGCTTTACCCACTACACCATGGTGCTGGCCCCTATCCACATTCTCAACCTTTTTTTTAATTGTCATACTCCTAAAGAGCCTTTCCAGGCATTTTTCTTAATTTCTCCCTAAGAAATTTTAATGCCACAGGTACACTATATATTTGTTTAAATATTGCATGTATGTATGTATGCTAGGTATAAAATATTTAAAAATAAACTATTTATTTATGACAAAGACAGAGGGAGAGATAGACCTTTCATCTTCTCATTTATTCTGCAAGTGACCTCACTATTGTAGGCTCAACCAGGCTGAAGCCAGGAGCCAGGAAATCCATCTTTGTGCCCCACATGGGTGGCAGGGGTGTGATATCTTCTGCTGCCTTCCCAGATAATAGCGGGTAGCTGGATGGGAAGTGTAACAGTTTGCACCAGAACTGGTACTTGAATAGGGGATGCCAGTATTGTAAATGACAGCTTAACATGCTGTACCACAACGGCCCCAGAAATGTTTTTCTTGTTGTTTCTTTTGACTCCTCAATAAAAGTTTTTGCCCTTGTGGTGGCAATATTGCCCCAGTTGAGAGTACATGTAGTATAACCATTCTGTTTTTTTATCTGCATATTTGATCAAAAAGTATTGAATGAGATAGGGTCCAGGACAGAATACTGCTGGGTAACCTTAGAGTGCTGCCCTTATTAGCAATCACTTTTAATAAGGTTGCTCAAACCTGAAGAAATCCATATAACTCATGCTAACACCCAGCTCCTATTTCTCCATCTTCTCCAAGAGGCTATCATAAGACTTTTTTAAATGTCTTGCTGAAATCCAGATACATTATGCTATGGTATGCTTGTCATCCACCCTTCTAGATTCCCTTTCAAAAAAGGAAATGGGCTTAGTTAGGCGTGACTTGCTTTTAGTGAGCTCATGCTTACCCCTAGTGATTTCCTCTAAAGCCTCACAAATGACCTGCTTAATAGTGCGTTCTATACTTTTGCCAAGGACCAAAGCCATGTTCACTGATATTTAGTTTCCAGGATCTGTAGTTTGCAATACCACCCCGCCCCCCGCCCAACACCAACAGGCATTTCCACTAAAAATTAGGACATTTGCCTGCCTTTTTACAATTTCTCACCTCTTCTCTTTGCCATAATTTCTCAAAGGTTACTAAGACTGGCTGTGATCACATCTGCACATTCTCTCAGTTGACTTGAGTGTAATTTGTCTGGGCCTGGAAACTTGAACTCAGTAAAGGCAGCTAAGTACTCTCTTATTATCTCCTCATCTATCTTGGGCTTTAATTCTCTTTCCAGTTCAAAGATCATGCTCCTTGATGGAGAGGTTAAGTAACTTGCCCATGGTCACACACTTAGTAAACTGGCAGAGCTAGGATTTAAATCCTGCCCTGTCTGACTCTTAACCAGAATTCTATGTAACTTCCAAGTACCAAAGGAGTGGTGTGGCCCATGACTGCTGAGTTCCAAAGTGGAAGAGATCTCTTCCAACAATAATAGTCAAGGCAGACTTCCTGAAAGAGGTGAAATTTGAACTGGATTTTGAAGAGTGGCTAGGATCACAGTGAAAGAAAGGAGGGTGTGTGCATATGTTTGTAGGAATGGGAAAGGAGACTGGCAGCATCCCAGGCAAGGAGAATAATCAAGAATAACAAAGCACAAGAACTGGCATCTTGATGACTCGTGTTTGGTGGAGCTGTTAAAATGCTGCTTGGGACACCCACATACCATATTGGTGTGCCTGGGTTCAATGCCAGCCTCTGCTTCTGATTTCAACTTCATGCTAATGCACACCCTGGGAAACAGTGATGATGAATCAAGTGCTTGGATCACTACCATCCGCATGGGAAACCTAGGTTGAGTTCTAGGTTCCTGGCTTCAATCTGTCCCAGTTCCAATTGGTTTTGGGCATTTGGGGAGTGAACAGGTTAATGGATGATTCTCTCTCTCTCTCTCTCTCTCTCTCTTTCTCTCTCTCCCCTTGCTACTTATCTACCTAGCTCTCCCTCTATACCCTTCTCTATGCCTTTTAAATTAACAATGAAAATAAAATAAAACAAAACAAGAATTTCCATTTCTTGGGTGTGCCTCATAGTCTACTTGATTGATCATTTTGAATACTAAGAGATCATAAATGGTCAACAAGTAGCCAGGGCTTTCCTGCCTTCCCTTAAAAGCTATTCATTCAAGCTGTGTTGTTAGTTGTATAGCCCTAGGGCAAGGAATAGTCCTATGATCCTTGGCTTCCTGCTCCATATAATGGGACTGATGATGGACCTATTTTAGAGGGTTGCTGTGATGATTAACTGAGCTAATTAACACATACCATGTTCTTAGACTGGTGCCTCACATATAATTGATGCTCAAAAAATATTACTTGCTATTGCTACTGTTGTCATCAAATGTTATTCATTCTTTCTGTTTTTTTTTTAATATTTATTCATTTATTTGAAAGGTAGAGAAAGAGAGATCTTCCATCCATTGATTCACTCCCCAAATTACCACAATAGCTAGCACTGAGATGATTCTAAGCCAGGAGCCAGGAGCTTCCTCCAGGTTCCCCATGTGAGTGCAAGAGCCCAATCACTTGGGCCATCCTCCACTGCCTTTGCAAGACATTAACAGGGAGCTGGATTGGAAGTAGAGCAGCTGAGACCCAAGTTGGTGCCCAGGGTGCCGGCACTGCAGATGGAGGCTTAACCTACTACACCACAGTGCCGGCCCCTCATTCATTCTTTCAGCAAACATTTACTGAGCTCCTGTTATGGACCAGATATGATGCATGATTGCAACCCTGAAACAAGTCAAGATCAGCCTTTGTGGAAGTTGTCATTATTTATTTTTATTCCATTATCTGGATAAAGTGATATATTTTGCAGATCTTAAACTGATCTCTTTCAAAATTTGTGAGGATAGTGATAAAAAGACTTTTGATTCAATATCCTAGGATTTGTGAAGCAAGTTGACGGCTGCTTTTCTGATGGAGCTGTAGATTCTGATAAATCCTGCCTCAGCTTTTTCCCTAGTTCTTGCTTTTTGCTTCCTCCAGTATTATGCCCATCCCAATCGTTTCCCCCCTTCCTGGGCATTTTCCATCCCTAGATTGTAAAACTGAGTTTCCCACTGGGGGAAAGAAGAGTCAGCTATGCTCAGTGTGCTCAGCTACATTCAGTGTGCTGGAGGGAGAGGGATGTGTATACTGATGCTGAGTGGCACAGCAGTAGAGGACAGTATCATTCTGTTTTGTCCAGCTAACTTCAGTCCTTGCCTCTTTTGAGTTTACAATGTCCCAAGGCCAGTTAAAGTGTGAACAGAAGCCAAGAAGAGGATGGACTGTCTGCTTCCAAACCAAATAGCCTTGGGCCAGTGTGTGGTAGAGTTCAACCAAGTCTTTGGGAGAGAGTAAATTGGATGTCTTCCTTGTTGGCCTGGTTAACACAAAAATACACTCCACTGGGCCATCAGTAGAACTTCCTTTAATCATGGGAAGCAACTTATTTTCCTTGTCAATTAACAGGCTCTCGTTTCTCCATATTAGTCAGAGGAAACCTCTGTCCATAGTAATTGAAATAAATGGTCAGAGCAGCTGCTAATCTCTGACTATCAAATCCATATGCCTTTGATTGATCATCAAGGCTCTTCTTCCACCAAGGGATTGGTTTCACCACTACTTGGCCCTGCTCTAGCTGGCCTTTTGTTTTCCATTTTTAAAGGTTGGGCAACATTTTCAGGAATACACCCCCCACACTCCCAACAGACTGATACTGGGGCACAGAATCCAGTCCTGGTAAAAGTTGGGTAGGGTTGAAGCTTTGGATACAGATGTCATTCAGGTATTAGGCATAAATTTTAGCTGAGGAAGAGTCAGCCCCAGAGAACTGAGCACTGGGTACCAGGTGAGAGCGGAAAGGACATAAAAGACAAAGCACGAAGTCAGAAATTGAGGCGATTCAGTACTCAGCGGCCAGGAAGCTTGGTATGCTTTAACATCGCTCCATATTTTCTAGGTAAGATTTCCCCCACTTTGTCCTTTCTCACCCTTCCATCGACCAATGTCATGCTTATCGTCGAATTCTCTAACCTTATTTTCTCCATGAAATCTTCTTCCTTCCTCACTGATCTTACCTCTCTAAATAATCATCTCACTTTGACTATAATATGACTCAAAGTTTTAGATTAACATTCTCCAATGTTTTGGGTATATGTTTTTATATCCTCAGACTGCAAACTCCTTGAATACAACATCTCTGCTTTTTGCACATCTTCCCTCTTCATTATGTGAAGCACAGGCCCAGGAACCGAGAGAATGTGCAGTAAATACTTCGCAATAGACTCCAGAAACATTCAGAATGGAAACCAGTAGCAACATAGCAAAAGATCTGAGATGGGCTCATCACACACACACACACACACTCTCTCTCTCTCTCTCTTAGAAAATCAAGTAGAAATATCTTCTGGGGTTTAAAAACATGGGAAGTGAGGAGGTCTAGAAGGAAATTATAGTATCTGTTTGTCAGAGCTGTACATTCATAGCCCTTTGAGAACTGAGAAAGCTTATAGAGTTAGAACAAAATGGGAGGAAACAACCTTGAGTTGTCATAAAGCCTGAGGGTGAAGTAAAGATGGGGAGAAGATGTTAGAAACAAACAGAATTATGAAAATTTTCCAACATGAGGAGGAGGGGCTCTTTTTAAATCCCAGTAAAATGTCATTCATCTGACCTCCACTAATTTGGGATTTTGAAAAATTTAACTAAAGGAGGCTGTAGCTTGTTAGAGCCAGACCTTGAAAAAAAAGAGTTGCTAAACTAATTAAGCGTCTTACGTGTTGGGAGAGGAATGGGGGATGGGACAAGGTCTTGTTCAGCTTAGTTAAAAGAAGTTTTCCTGGTTCCCCCCTAGAGCTCTTTAGAGACCTCATTAAAGCTAACTTTAAGTTATCGTTGTATAGTGGTTCTTGTCTTATTTTTCCCTTATTGTAAACATTTGAAAATGCTAAAAATACATATTTTTAAAAATCAACCATTCTGACTTTTCAGTACATTAGTTTCCCTCCCCCTCCTCCATTGATGCCAAGAAAACAGGGACTAACCAGGTAAGGGGCCGGTGTTATATGCAACAGGTTAAGCTGCTGCCTGCATTGCTGACATCCCATATGAGTGCTGGCTCAAGTCCCAGCTTCTCCACTTACAATCCAGCTCCCTGCTAATGTGCCTGGGAAAGTAGTTGAAGATAGGCCACTGTTCCCACTTAGGAGATCCAGATGGAGATTTTGGTCTGGCCCAGCTCTGGCCATTGTGGCCATTTGGGGACTGAACCAGTGGATGGAAGATCTCTCTCTCTCTCTCTCTTTCTCTCTCTCTCTCTCAAGTAAAAGAGATAAATCTTAAGCAAACAAACAAAAAAAAGGTATGGAGAGCCCCAAAGTACTGGGGGCCTTGGTGTACCATCTCATTTACTCTTCACAAAAGCTATTTGCCACAGAAGTATTGTTTCAGTTAACAGGGGCAGGGGTGGATTGCAGAGCAGTGTAACCAGCCTCAGGAACACAAGAGGAAATAAATAGTGGTGCTCTATTTCTTAAAAAAAAAAATCGTTCTAACTCCAAAGCTCCCTGCTTTCCCTTGTGCTGTGTTGCCTCTAAATTGAAAGTAAACAGTGAATAATAGGGGGTCTGCAGGCTTCTTGACAAATCTTGCCGTACTAAGCATTAACAACATGGCTGTGAATTCATGAGAACACATCTTTTTTTTTTTTTTTTAAACTTTTATTTAATGCATATAATTTTCCAAAGTACGACTTATGGATTACAATGGCTTCCCCCCCATACCGTCCCTCCCACCCACAACCCTCCCCTTTCCCACTCCCTCTCCCCTTCCATTCACATCATGATTCATTTTTGATTATCTTAATATACAGAAGATCAGCTTAGTATACATTAAGTATGGATTTCAACAGTTTGCTCCCACACAGAAACATAAAGTGAAAAATAATAGATGATTTTTTTAAATGATGATGAAATCAGAGCAGACCTATTGTCATGTTTAAAAACAGAGGAGACATTTGTAATAGCAAAAAATGGGAAATAGCCCTGATGTTCAGTTGTAGATTTGTTTTTAACCAGAGGTTGAGGGTAAGGGCTGCAGGAAAGCTGGAGGTAAAGCTCTAAAAGAGCAATAATGGAGTGGGCATTTGGCCTGTAGTTAAGATGCCCATACTTCACATCTGAATACCTGCTTTCATTACCAAATGATGGCTCCTGATTCTAACGTCCTACTGATGCAGACTCTGGGAGGCAGGCAGTGGTGATAGCTAAGTAATTGGGTTCTTGCCACCCACATGTTGTGTTCCTGGATTGTGTTCCTGGATTCTGCTCCCAGCTCCAGCTCCAGCTCCAACCCCAGCCATTGTGGGCATTCCTAGAATGAACCAGCAAATCAGCTTCTCTCTCTCACTCTCAAAAATAAACAGATGAATAAATAAAATATGGGCTTTTAAAAAGCCATTACCATGAGGGATTCTTGAGGTGATAGAAGTGTTTCAGCATCTTGATGAGGGTGGTCGATATGTTACATGAATCTGATGTGATAAAATTGTACAGAACTAAATACATAGGCACAGCTGAGTTTATGTAAAATGAGAAATTTGAATATGGTGGGTACATTGTATCAATTTTAATATCCTGAATGTAGAAGACAATTCCCTAAAAATGTCAACTTAAAAAGATGATATGTAGTAGGAAGGTTTATCTATAAATCCAACATATTCTAACAAAAAAGAAATCTCATTTAAAAGATGAGGTGACAATGGTCAAACCAGGTAGTAGGTTTGAACAGTCCAATCAAGACTTGTAGACAAGGTGATAGAACTTTCAAACAGGGAGGCTATTCTCCAGGAAGCAGCCTTTCAAATAAATACATACATCTTTTTTAAAAAAGTGGGGGGATTTCATACTCAGGAGCCTTTCCCACAAGGCCATGACTTTACAGGTCCCTCTAATCTTTGCTGGGAAAATGAGCTCTGTTCCCAGAGACCTGGCTACAATGGGCCCTAGCCAGAATTTTCTGGGCCCTGTGAACAATGAAAAGGCAGGGCCTCTTGTTCTGAATGTATTAGGAATTTCAAAATGGTGCCTGAAGAACTCTAAATCAGCCATGGGCCACTCTAAGCAGAGTCCTGGCCCCCAGTTACCATTTCTGTTAAATCTCCACATCTGGTACCAACTAAAGAACCCAGACCATCATCCCTGTCTGTGCTTCTCCATCCCCACTGGCTTGGATTGACTGAGATGACTGAGGCCTAAGTGGTCCTTTGGGATCTGTGTACTGTGTAGTTATGGTGCTGCACACTGGAAAATCCTTGTTGACTGATGGAGAGGACTGCTGCTGCATAGACCAGATTTAGAGAAAGAGGGAGTGGAGGCCAGAGGCAAAAGGCAGGCTGGAAACACTGGTGCCTACTGGCAAAATGGAGGCTGGTTAGGAGTAAATCAGGGAAGTGAGCACCCTGAATGTGCGTAATGGTCAGGGCACTAATTTTAGCCTTGGAGGCCTTGGCTCAAAGACCAGCTCTGCCACTCTTGAGCCAATTAATTGATTTCAAAGCCCATTAGTTTCATCATCTATAAAATAGAGATAATAACAATAGTCATTCTCTCATCAGGTTTTCATGAGGGTCAAATGAAATTACAAATATGAAAGCACTGTGAAAATTCTCATGGTAGGTAGACGTGTGAAATATATCAGAATGACCACTAGCCTGATGATTGTCCTAGCAGGTGGTTGCTGGCTTGATCTCATGCTTGAAATAATAAGAAGGTTAAAATGTATAGGTCAGACTTCCAGTTCTGGCCAAGATACAGTAGTTCCATCCCTCACTCCTACTCCAGTTCTTCCCTTTTACAACTAAAAAATGCTGAGCATAATGACAAACAAGCACAGGAAAACTGAAATGTCAGAAGAAGAAAACAGATAATCTAAACATCTGAGGAGCTGAAAAACAAAATAATCTTGATGTTCCTTCCCAACACATATTTTACATGATGTTATAGTGGCTTCCAACCTGGAATTTTCAGCAGGCACAAACAAAAACACCTCCTAGCAAAGACTGTTTGTCCTCATCACAGAACTGTGAAGAGTAATCTCACAGAAGAAATCTTTTGAGGGGGCAATTCTCATTCCATTACAACTAAATATCAATGAAACAACCATATACCACTACTCTAAGGCTGAATGGGGAGCCGATCTTCCATCTCCTGCCTTACAGAAACAGTCAGTGCTGCAATTCTCCCACCACAGTTTTATCAGACCACCAATGAGCTGAGTCTCCATCCCCATCTAGCAGCAAAGAGACTGAACAAGGTAGTGTGAGGTAAAACTACCTGACTACAACAAGCAATTATTAGTTCTCTTGAAACAAACGAAAAGTAGACTATCTCAGCAAATACAGAGAAAATGTAAAAAAAAATAGAACTGAAAAACACAATAACTAAAATGAAAATGCTTGCTAGATATGCTCAATAATACAGTGAAGAGGGTTCAGTACTAGAGAGTAGATAATAGAGGATGGGATCAGTGAACTTGAAGATAGATTAGTGCAATTTTCCCAATGTGAAAAAATGGAGACTATAAACTTAAAAAATATTCAGGGACTCAGAAACCTTTGTGACAATAACAAACATGTTCACATTTGAATAGTTGAACTTCCAAAACAAGATACTGAAGGGTGTGGAGCTGAAAATACTAGATGTACATTCTCCAAGTTTGTCAAGACATAAACATACAAATTTAAGAAGCTAAATAAGCCTCAAACAGAATAAACCCAAAGAAAACCAGGCCAAGGCATACCATAATTTAATTTCAGAAAACTAGAAGCCACGGCCAAAAAGATGCAATGGATTTG
Organism: Oryctolagus cuniculus; assembly: GCF_051225735.1. Taxonomy (NCBI): domain Eukaryota; kingdom Metazoa; phylum Chordata; class Mammalia; order Lagomorpha; family Leporidae; genus Oryctolagus; species Oryctolagus cuniculus. Next base: position 81,819,208 of record NC_142888.1, on the reverse strand, counting down.
GGGGAATTCAGTACAGAACCCTTTCTATACCTTAACAGATAAGGAGAGTCTTGTTTACTTCAAACCCTGGATTTTCCTGTTCTTTACCCAGAGGCTCAATCATCAAGTCATCTATTTGCTCACTTAACAAATATTTATGAGCACCTATTATTTGGCACTTCTTTACCTAGAAGCAGAGGAGATGATAATGAACAAGTATGAGTCCCTGTCCTCATAGAGTTGTGTTAGAATAGATGGAGACAGACATAGAAGGAATGTGTTGGGAAACAGAATAATTAAATATAGCAGTATCTTTTCAGATGCATCCTTTCCCTAAAGAAGGTCATATATCAGCCACTCTTTGATTCATTTAATATCCATTAAGGACTAACAAAGTGTAAGAAGCTACTGGACCTTGCAGGTACAGATAAGAGTTCCTGCCCTCAAGCTTGAAATACCTCTGTAGTGTTCTTGGAGGACAGAGTTTCTTAATCACAGCATTACTGCAATTCAGGACTAAATAATTCTTTATTGTGTGGAGAACTGTTCTGTACATTGTCCAGTGTTCAGCAACACTCCTGGCCTGTACCCATTAGAAGGTGGTAGCATCCTCCAAATGATGACATAAAAAATGTGCACACATGTGGCCAAATGTCTTCTGAGGGGCAAAAACACCTCCAGATGAGAACAACTACTGTAGGGTAAACTGAGAAGTACACAGATAGTTGATACCAAATGTGATAACTTCTTTGATAGAGAAACCTCCCTTTGCTCCCCATTGCTTCCAATACCTTCAGAGGTTGCTTTACTTCACCTTCAGCCTGCGTTCCAGCTTTGTGACCAGGCTCCGCTATACTGAACTCCAATCATCCTGAGAACATGGCATGCTTTTTCATTTCCCCAAACCTTTTCCACAAACTCTGTTCCTTACCTTAAATATCCTCCCCTGACCAGTTACCTCAAATAACATAGCACTCCTTTTGAATTTTTTTTTTTTTTTTTTGACAGGCAGAGTGGACAGTGAGAGAGAGACACAGAGAGAAAGGTCTTCCTTTGCCGTTGGTTCACCCTCCAATGGCCGCCGCGGCCGGCGCGCTGCGGCCAGCGCACCGCGCTGATCCGATGGCAGGAGCCAGGAGCCAGGTGCTTTTCCTGGTCTCCCATGGGGTGCAGGGCCCAAGCACCTGGGCCATCCTCCACTGCACTCCCGGGCCACAGCAGAGGGCTGGTCTGGAAGAGGGGCAACCGGGACAGAATCCGGCGCCCTGACTGGGACTAGAACCCGGTGTGCCGGCGCCGCTAGGCGGAGGATTAGCCTACTGAGCCGCAGCGCCGGCCTTCCTTTTGAATTTTTATTTGAAGTGTTTGCCTCATTTTTTGAGGGCAGGGACTATCTTAAGTTCATCTCTGTAGTCATAGTGCCTAGCATGGTGCTTGCTTTTGGAAGGAGCGCAAATATACAAAAAAGAGAGAAGATGTGCTTATCTGTAACTCTATTCTGCCTTGGGAAAGCAAGACAGACAGAGATTAAGCATTCCCATTTCATACAAATCAGTTTTGAGTAAAATTTTTTTAAAGATTTATTTTATTTATTTGAAAGACAGAATTAGAGAGAGGTAGAAACAGAGAAAGAGAGGTCTTCCATCTGCTGTGTCAGTCCCCAGACGGCTGCAACAGCCGGAGCTAGGCCAATCTGAAGCCAGGAGCCAGGAGCCAGGAGCCAGGAGCTTCCTCTGGGTCTCCTATGTGGGTGCAGGGGCCCAAGGACTTGGGCCATTCTCCACTGCTATCCCAGGCCATAGCAGAGAGCTGGATCAGAAAAGCAGCAGCTGAGACTCAAACCAGCACCCATATGGGATGCTGGTGTTTCAGACCAGGGCGTTAACCCACTGCACCACAGCGCCAGCCTTGGGTTTGAGTAAAATTTAATGTGAATGAATGTTTGCAAGATTTTCTAAAAGTGATACAGCATGTGCACAAAATTCATGAGATGAAGAAATTGAATTGGGCCTTGAATTAAGCCTGGCTTTGACAACCTGGAAGGTAGGAAGGAGTAATTCAGGAATGGGGGTGGAGAAAAAAGATAGTGGACCACAGTACATTCATCAGGCAATGAGAAAACCAAAGCCCACAAGGTGAAGATCTGATATCTGCCTCATGGTACTCAAAAGATCCCCTCCGATCCTGAGGTCTGGCTAAATCTTGGCCTTTTTACACAGGTAATAAAAGGGAAAGGTTGGGGCTGACACTGTGGTACAGTAGGTTAATCCTCCACCTGTGGCTCCGGCATCCCATATGGGCGCCAGTTCTATTCCAGGCTACTACACTTCTGATCCAGCTCTCTGCTATGGCCTGGGAAAGCAGTAGAAGATGTCCCACGTGCTTGGGCCCATGCACCTGGATGGCAGACCCAGAAGAAGCTCCTGGCTTCTGGCTTCGGATCAGCACAACTCTGGCTGTGGCAGCCACTTGGGGAGTGAACCAGCGGAAGAAGACCTTTCTCTCTGTCTCTCCCTCTCGGTGTCTGTAACTCTGCCTCACAAATAAATAAATAAAATATTTTTTTTAAAAAAGGAAAAGATTATGCAAATAATAGGAGTTCTGGATTGCTGAAACACAGTGGGAGTGACAGGATCAGAAATGAACATAGGCACAGTGCTCTCAAGTGATATAATATTCCAGGCATAGAAAACAAATCGGCACTTCTGATTCATCTCATGTGGATTGAGGACCTGTCATGTGCAATGCTGCTTTCTGTATATTTTCTTGCTTAGTTTTCATGACAGCAAAATGGGGCACAATGATATCGATAAGATTCAAATCCAAGTTTTCTGACAACAAGCCATGGCCATCCATTGTACCATACTGTCATAGTTGAGCCCAAGTTTTGGATCTTCAGATGCTCTTAGTGACCTTCTTTCTCCATTTCTTTTCTCTGTTTCTAGAGGTTTCTATTACCAAGAAGAGCATGGATCTTCTTAGGAACGAGGCATCCACAAATACTTCCATGATTAGTGTGACAATTTCACCCAGATACAAAGGATCCTCTGGCAGGTTGCCAGGGGAACTTCTTTGTACAATAGAGTGGGCCTTGAGCTAGACTTGGACTGATAACAGTCCTTTGAGAAAAAGTAGGCATTTTGCATGTGGAGTACAGAAATAATGTAAAACTGAAGGTGTTGTGTCAGGTGGAAATGCAGTGTGTCTTGGGGAGTGCTTCAGAGAAGATCAGGGAGCAAGACTGCTGGGACCAGGCTTCAGAGTTCATGTTAGAAAATACTGGGAGCTCAGACTGGGTAGAGCCTAAATCTGGAGGAGTTAGAAGTTTACGTGAGTTCTGCAAGCTGGTATGTGTAGACACAGGAGCCTGCCTGGCCAAATATAGCTGTAGAGACAGTCATGGATTAATTGACTGGGGCAGCTGGGAAGGCTGCCACTGGGGGTGGGGTGGGGGCAGGCGGACCGTGGGTAATATAATTGAAACTTCTCTCATGTCAAGCTCCTCTGGAGCAGAGATGGTAAGTAAGGACTCATCTATGGTGAAATTTTGTTCTTTGGGTCCCTTCACCTCCATTTTCACCTTCCTTCCTCTGTGGATTTCAATAGCTTCATCCTTCCCTTCTGCACACACAGCCTTCCTCTTTTGTCACTGGCAGGGTCTCATGCAGGGCCACTTTCCCTAGGAAACAACTTTTTCCTTCACTACTAGTCCCCTTACATTCCTCTATCAAACCGTGTCACTTTTTCTCAAATTACTACCACAAACTTGATAGACAAATTCACAGTGAATGCTAAGGGTTGCTAATGTCTTAAGAATGTTCAAATGTGAATGGGAAGCTGCAATGTCTTTGCTAGAATCCAGGTTAGTATGGGACTTAAGGCTTAGAGAAAGGGAGGATATAGATGGGGTGAGAATCCCGGATAATGAAGGGAATTTGAGAAGGGGCCTTTGGTGATCTCTGCATGAGAATGCTTTCGTTTATTTCTTATACATTTGAAAAAGAGGCTTCTTTCTCTCTGTTGCCCCCTCTCTGCCCCATCCATGTTCTGCCCACCTTGTTGCTGCATTCCAGGACCTGTCAGAAATAACTGTAGATGCAGAGAAAATGCCCAATTTGGTCTGGGTATAGAAACTCTTCCTGACTTGTCAAGGACCCCACAGAACTGAAACTGCTGCTATTGGAGCTCATGTTCACAGCTCCCTTGGACACTAAAATTAACAGATGGGACACTTCAATCCAAGGCACAGTTGTCAAAAACCACAGTTTAAATCAGTCACAGACAACTGTTTCATTCCCCACACTTGCCTGGGTGTAACAACTGCAGGAATGCCTCTGCTTAAATTACACCCAGTGACACCACAGGGAGAGACATGTCTAGGCTGCATTCATTCTCAGTCCTTCCTGAGCTTCTTTTAGAGTAGGGGTCAGCAACCTTTCCAAAATGGGGTGACAGGGTTCTGATCCATGTATGCAAACAATGGCATGGTGGGAAGGTGATGAGGTAGGGGCAGAGTAGAGTTATACTGAGCCTTGCAGAAGGGGATGTAGTCATCAATTGGCCAGAAACAGAGAAGCACTGGCTGACAAGTTACAAAAATAAATGGTGAAAAAGGGATTCTACCTATAGCCTAGGTATAAGCTGTGTGGGTGTAATAATGGAGTGTCCAGCTTCAGGGTACTAGCTTTTTGATAATAGAATGCACTCATTCACGCTTGCTTTAGGCAATTGTTGAGTGACTACGTTATATTGGGCATTAGATATATAGACATGAATAAGACACAGCTTCTTCCTTCAAGGAAGGAACTATTGAACTATTCTTCCAGCTTAGAGCTCACTGTCATTCATTCCATTAGCACTTGGCAAGTGGGAGATACTGCACTGCACTGATTGGTGGTGGTATGCAGACATTCAGAGAAAAATCAGATGAGGTCCTTGACTGCAAGGGGCTTGCAGTATAGCAGCATAGAAGCACAAGTAAACATTTCCATTATGGGTAGCAGTCCACACAGCAGACTCATAGAATGACAAAAACCCTAAACTGCACTCTGACCTCAGAATCAGCCCTTAAGTCCTGACTGAAAATACCATGAGAGCATTTCAAGCATGGAAAGCCAAGACATAGTGGCAAAAACGGGTCTGCATGAAGGATCTCTGTGAGTGAGACCCCAGTGGAAAGAAGGAGCCATCAAAAAAGGATGTACTTTTCTTTGAAGGGAGGAGAGAACTTCCACTTTGCATATGGCCCTGTTTAAAAACCGATGGAGTTTGTGAACTCAAAAGGCTTCCATAGCCTTGGCAGCTCATGTCAAGGCGCCTTGGATGATCACTGATGTCATAAACAAGAGTGTCAGTTGTTAAATCAACAACAGCAGTCACTGTGCACGTGCTCCCCATGCTGGACCTCTGTCCTTAATGAGTTGTACTATGAGAATTAATGGTAAAACTTGTCTTCAAACTGTACTTTATACCTTGTGTGTTTGTGTGGGTACAAATAGTTGAAATTTCTCCTTAGTAAAGAGTTGGTCTTCTGTATATAAAGTCAATTAAAAACGAATCTTAATGGAAAATGGAACAGGAGAGGGAGTGTGGGAGGTGGGATGGGAGTATAGGTGGGAGGGCGGGGATAGGGGGAAGAAACACTATATCCCTAAAAGCTCTACATATGAAAATTTGTATTCATTAAATAAAAACCTTCAAAAAATCATTCAATGTGGTAAGGGACATTTGAATTAGGTGGATCTCTAAGATATCTTCTGATTTAGGATCCTTGATCTATAGGGATAATGCTATAGATTTTGGGAAGGTCATGTCTCAAACACAAGGAAGCACTTGGTAAACATATTTTTGTTTGGGGACCAATTTCTTTCACCTTTTCCTTTATGTGAGAAAAATAAATTCAAGGTAGTGAAATGAAGCAGGGAGGGCTCCTGATGTATGTATTATGTTCTACTTATGATTCATGGGCTTCAAAACTTCTGAATTTGATAACCATCCTTTCAAATCCTCACTATCTTGTACCAGCAGTTCTCAATATGGGGGTCTCTAAAGATAGTAACCGGTGCCCTCAAGATATTTTTCAATATTAAACAAGTATAATATGAATTGTATAGTCAGCCAAGACAAAGCCACAGAGGGCTAAGTACAATATCATATTTCTTTGCTTTTGACTAAAATTATACTACTATTAGCTTGGCGTGGTTATCTCATGTGGAGCAGAAGTTGTAAGTGAGTAAAAAATTGAGAAAATTAGTTATTCCATCATAAATGTAGCTTTGCTAGATAAAAATCTTTCCAAACGTGGGGCCCTTGGGGAAAAGATAATAAAAAGGGATCCGTGGTGGTGAAAAGGTTGGAAATCACTGGCCTCCATGTCTAGAAGCCAAAGTTTGGCTGCAGATTCAAAGCCCATGACCACAGAATCCTGGGATTATTGGCATCTGACACCCCTGATGTGGCTCCTGTTGGAAAAGCAAACATGCTTCCTGCCCAGCTTTCTAAAGTGTTATACATTAACCAGCTTACAAAGCACCATTCACGGGTAGACAGGTTTTTTTTGGATCGTGGTTTACTGTGTTTTTGTACCTGCAGTGAAAGAACGTTTCAGAGGAAGCATAGGCTTGCCTGAAATCTACAAAGCTATGCTATTGCTGGACAAGCACAGAGCTCCTTATAATTTACAGAGCTGGAACAAGCTGTCCACACCTTTCTCCTTTTCATCGACGGTCTTCATCCAGTACCTCTGAAAACGCACATTCCATGAACACACATGTAAAAGAAACTAAGAATACCCATTGGATATAAGCAAAGGAGGAGGGACTCTGGAAGTTGGGAAATGAGGGAGGAAGTCTGAAGGAACCTTGTCAGAGAATCATTCCCACTCTTCTCGTTGCCTGAAAAAGTTCTCTGGAGGAGGCTTAGGAGAAGAGCTCTGGAAAACTTAAGGAAGAAGGGAGATGAGCTTCACAAAGAGAAGAGGGGCTTCTAGAAACACTGATTTCAGCCCATATTTTATTTTTTTATAAAAATTTAATTGTGGGGCAGGCATTTGGTGCAGCGGTTAAGACACCTATATTCCATTTTGGAATGCCTGGGTTCAAGTTGCAGCTCTGCTTCCAGCTTCCTACTAATATAAAACTGGGAGTCAGCAGGTGGTGGCTCAGGTACTTGAGCCCCCGCAACCCATATAAGGAGACCTGGGTTGAGTGCCTGGCCTCTGACTTCTGCCTGGCCCAGCCCTAACTGTTTCAGGCATTTGGGGAGTGAACCAGTAGATGGAAGATCTGTCTCCCCTTTTTTCTCTTTCGGCCATTGAAATAAAGAAAAATAAATAACAATTTGACAGGCAGAGATAGACAGTGAGAGAGAGAGAGAGAGAGAGAGAGAGAGAAAGGTCTTCCTTCCGTTGGTTCACTCCCCAAATAGCTGCCACAGCCAGCGTGCTGTGCTGATCCCAAGCCAGGAGCCAGGTGCTTCCTCCTGGTCTCCCATGCCGGTACAAGGCCGAAGCACTTGGGCCATCCTCCACTGCCTTCTCGGGCCACAGCAGAGAGCTGGACTGGAAGAGAAGCAACCGGGACAGAATTGGCACCCCAACCAGGACAAGAACCCAGGGTGCCGAGGCCGCAGGCGGAGGATTAGCCTAGTGAGCTGTGGCGCCAGCCAATAAATAACAATTTTTAAGTTTAAAATTTAATTATGATAAAATATTAATAAGTTTTTTATTATTTTTTAAAGATTTATTTTATGTATTTGAAAGACAGAGTTACAGAGAGAGGTAGAGCCAGAGAGAGAGAGGTCTTCCATTCCGCTGGTTCACTACCCAAATGGCTGCAACAGCCAGATCCAAAGCTGGGAGCCAGGAGATTTTTCCGGGCCTCCCACATGGGTGCAGGGACCCAAGGACTTGGGCCATCATCTACTGCTATCCCAGACCACAGCAGAGAGCTGGATTGGAAGACGAGCAGCCGGGACGTGAACTGTGCCCACATGGGATGCCAGCACTGCAGGCTGTGGCTTTAACCCACTGTGTCACAGCACTGGCCCCTATTATTTTTATTTTTAAGATTTATGGCCGGCACCGCGGCTCAATGGGCTAATCCTCCGCCTTGCGGTGCCTGCACACCAGGTTCTAGTCCCGGTCGGGGCACCGGATTCTTTCCCGGTTGCCCCTCTTCCAGGCCAGCTCTCTGCTGTGGCCCGGGAGTGCAGTGGAGGATGGCCCAAGTGCTTGGGCCCTGCACCCCATGGGAGACCAGGATAAGCGCCTGGCTTCTGCCTTTGGATAGGTGTGGTGCGCCGGCTGCAGTGCTCTGGCCGCGGCGACCATTGGAGGGTGAATCAACGGCAAAGGAAGACCTTTCTCTCTCTCTCTCTCTCTCTCTCTCTCTCACTGTCCACTCTGCCTGTCAAAAAAAAAAAAAAAGAAGAAGAAGAAGAAGATGAAGATTTATTTGTTTATTTGGAAGAAAGAGTTACACAGAGAGAGATGGAGAGGCAGAGAGAGAGAGAGAGAGAGGGGTCTTCCATCCTTTGTTTCACTCCCCAGTTGGCCACAACGGCCGGAGCTGGTCCAGTCTGAAGCCAGGAGCCAGGAGCTTCCTTTAGGTCTCCCACATGGGTGCAGGGGCCCAAGGACTTGGGCCATCTTCTGCTTTCCCAGGCCACAGCACGGAGCTGGACTGGAAGTGAAGCAGCCAGGACTTGAACCGGCATCCATATGGGATGCTGGCACTGCAGGCGGCGGCTTTACCCAATCTGCCACAGCCACAGCACCGACTCCACTCCTAAGATTTACAATCTTAACCATTTTTTTTTGGCCAGGCAGTGAGAGAGAGAGAGAGAGAGAGAGAGAGAGAGAGAGAGAGTTATAGACAGTGAGAGAGAGACAGAGAGAAAGGTCTTCCTTCAGTTGGTTCACTCCTCTAATGGCCGCTACGGCCGGTGCTGCGCCAATCCAAAGCCAGGAGCCTAGTACTTCCTCCTGGTCTCCCATGCGGGTGCAGGGCCCAAGTACTTGGGCCATCCTCCGCTGCCCTCCCAGGCCACAGCAGAGAGCTGGACTGGAAGAGGAGCAACTGGGACAGAATCCGGCACCCCAACCAGGACTAGAACCCGTGGTGCTGGCGCCGCAGGTGGAGGCAGAGGATTAGCCAAGTGAGTAGGCCAATCTTAACCATTTCTTAGTGTACAGTTCAGTAGTATGAAGTATTCACATTACTATGGAATAGATCTCCAGAGCTTTTCCATCTTATAAAATGGAAACTTTTTTATGTTTATTAATAATATAGATAACAGATTGCATGAATTTCACAGACATGATTCTAAGAATGCAACAATACATTTCTCCTTTTTTTCCCTTCAAATTTTTTTGTCATAACACAGTTTCATTTCTTTTATAATCTCAGGCTCAGTATTCCTCTAAACAAAGAACTCTATAAGTAAAAGTGAAATAGGTCCCTCTATATTCACTAAACAATAATTTCTCCATTTTATCCTTCCCTCAGTCTCTGGTAACCATCATTTTACTTCCTGTTTTATGAATTTGACTACTTTATGCACCTCATATTTATGGAATCATACAGTAATTGTCTCTTTGTGACTGGTTTATTTCCCTTAGCAAAATGTCCTCAAGGTTTATCCACATTGTGACCTTTGCCAGAATTTCCTTCCTTTGTAAGGCTGAATAAAATTCAGCTGTATGGACATACCACATTTTCTTAACTATGCGCTTGTTTATGAATACTTGAATTACTTCCATTTTGCCTATTGTGAATAATGCCACAATGAGCATGGGTGTAGAAATATCTCTTTGGGGTGCTGCTTTCAATTCGTTTGGATATATGCTCACAAATGAGATAGCGGAATCATGTAGTAATTCTATTTTTATTTTTTTGAGGAACCACCATATTGTTTTCCATAGCAGCTGTACCATTTTATATTTGTGCTCACAGTACACAAAATTTCTAGTTTCTCTATATAGTCATCAACGTTTGCTCTTTTCTGAGATTCATCTGATAATAGCCTTCTTAATGGGTGTGAGTTGATATATCACTGGGATTTTGATTTTGATTTCCCTAATTATTAGTGCTATTGAGCATTTTTTTGCTTCTTGGTCTTTTGTGTATTTTCTTTGGAGAAATATCTATTCAAGTCATTTTCCCATTTTTAAATCATGTTATTTGATTTTTGTTGTTGGCTTGTAAGAGCTCTTTGTATATTCTAGATGGTAATCCCATATCAGGTTTGTAAATATTTTATCCCATTTCATAGGTTGGCTGTTTATTCTATTGATGGCTACTTTTGATGCTGTAGCCCACATTCAAAAATTTATTTTTAAAATAATGAATAAAATTGTATATATTTATGGAGTAGAATATGATGCATTGAAATATGTATACATAATAGAATGGCTAAAACAAGCTAATTAACATATGTATCACTTCTCATGTTTATCTTTTTTTGTGATGAGAACATCAGCCCATGTTTTCCATTTGTTTTAAATTTTTATTTGAGGGCAGGAGGAGAGAGAGAGAGAAAGAGAGATCCATTGCTGGTTTACTCTCCAAATGCCCACAGTATCCAAGCCTGGGCCAGGCTGAATAGAGCTGTGAGCCAGGAATGCAATCCAGGTTTCCCATGTAGGTGGTAGGGACCCAAGTACTTAAACCTGCTGCTTCCCTGGGTGGGCACTGGCAGAAAGCTAGAATTGAAAGTGGAGCAGGGACTCAAATTCAGGGACTCAGATACAGGATGCGGACATTCCAACAGGACTCCTAATCACTGTCCCAAATATGTTTTTTTTTTTTTAAGATTTATTTATTTTACTTGAAAGTCAGAGTTACACAGAGAATCTTCCATCCACTGTTTCACTCCCCAGTTGGCTGCAACGCCAGGAGCTGTGCCGATCCAAAGCCAGGAGCCAGGAGCTTCTTCCAGGTCTCCCACGTGGCTGCAGGGGCCCAAGGACTTGGGCCATCTTCTACTGCTTTCCCAGGCCATAGCAGAGAGCTGGATCGGAAGTGGAGCAGCCGGGACACGAACTGGCGCCCACATGGGATGCCGGCACTGCAGGTGGCGGCTTTACCTGCTCCTCCACAGCGCCGGCCCTCCAGTCCATGTTTTTAAAGACAAGGGAAATGCCTAAATATTGAGAAGGAACATAGGAGGAATGATTAGATTTTGGTCAGCTTGAATAATTTCTCCAAGTCCCAAGTTCCATGGTCTTGAGTTCCAGCCCTCTCTGTGATGCTCCTCTGGAGACCATCCCAAGCTTTGAGGACACTGGTTCGTCTTTACCCTGTGAGCTCTGAGTGACTTCTAGGTACAACATACCCCATTCTAAGTATTTTCCACCTTCAACACCCACAACTGCCTTGCTGCTTTCTCCACACTTGTCTGATCTGCCTTTTCAGACAGCAGCTTCTTCAGACAATAGTCTCAAGTTCACCTGTAACCACTTCACCATCTCAGCTAGGGAAGAGGCTACACTGTGCTTTCATGGCAGGTCTTAGTGTAGAGGCCATTTCACAGATAAAAATGTTGCAGAGGGGCACATTGGCCTAATGGAAAGACCACCAGACCATCACATCCTGGTTATGTGAGTGATGACAGGTCACTTCACGTCTCTGAGCCCCACTTTCCTTCTGTAAATGTGAGGACAACCTAGCCACCCGTGGTGAGGCTGGTGAGGGATAAAAATGTGGGGGGACACCACAGGTGGGCTCAGCAGTTGTTCCTCGTGCTAGGCCTGGACTTTTCAGCCAGAATGATGCACACTCAGCCACGAGCCACTCTACTGAGGTAGCACAGCACTTACGGGCAGGGACAGAATTCCCTCAGCGGGCCCTCACTGCTGGTACCTTCATGCCACAGCCCAGGCTGTGAGAGAGCATGCCACTGGTGTGCAGGAGTCCCCCAGACCCCCACCTGCAGTGATTCCAGTCAGTGGCCCTCAGCATGTCCTGGCCCCTGGTCCAGAGCCCTTCCTATCCTCTGAGTCACTTCTCTGCGGCCAGAACTAAACCTTTTCTCCCTCTCTCTCCAGCAGATTTAATCCTTCACTGAGCCCAGTGATTCCACCTCCTGAGAGTCGGCCCAGTCTGTCACCTCCTTCCCTTGACCAAGCTGCCATCATTTGTCACCTGGATCCTGATATCAGCCGCCATTACTCTGTCTGCTGCTCTGCCGTCCCGCAGGTCGCATCTCCACGCCTCAGCAGCAGGAGTCGTCTATGTACAACTTTTATCTGCTCCTCTCCCTTCTGCTTACAACTCTTTAATGGCTCCCTGGCTGCTCTTCAGGGGGAAATTCAAACTCTGCAATGTAGCTTATAGGCCCCATGTTGTCTGGCCTCTGTCTGCCGCTCTGGTGTCATCTCTCAGCACCTCCGCTCCAGCACGTTGTGAACTTTCAGTTCCTCCGGTGGTGCCTTTTCTCAGAGCCCTCACATGTGCTTTTCCCCTTACCTGAGCAGTCTTCCTCCCTCCAGCTAACTTTTGGTCACCTTCAAATCTCAGCTAAGATATCATTCCTCCGGGAAGCCTCTGCTAACTGCCTGCCGCTTGAATTAGGTGCTCCATTCTGATTGCTCTGCCATTCTATCCTGCCTGGGTCACAGCACTGGGCACATTGTATTGCAGTTACTGTCTATCTCCACTAGACTCAGAGCCCTGTGAGAGGAAGGGCCATGTCTATCTGTCTCGTGGAGCCTAGTGCACTCCCCGGCACACAGCATGCTGCATGTGCATCACATGGATGAAACCCAGTTTTGCCACCCAAGGTCTCCATCTGCTCACTCTCTGCACCTCACATCCTGGGCTTGTCTGCCTCACTGAGGACCTTTCTGATCTCCAGACCCATTGCACGTGGGTCATGCCTCTTTGCCTTTGTTCACAGTGACCTTTCTAGCTGCAATGCCTTATCCTCCCTTCCTCCCTTTCCCTGGTTTCCCAACAAACTCCAACTTGTTGTTTAAGCCTCAGCTCAAGTTTCACCTCCTCAGTGAAGCTGCTGCTTAAACGAGGACCATTAAAATAAAGATTTATTCTAGGCAGGGTAATTCTTAGCTCATTCTTCATCATTAATGCTTTATTATACCAACTCCAATATCTAGCAGGCTTCGTCACCACCCCCCTTTCCCAGCAGTTACACTGCCTCTCCTCTGGGCTCTCTCAGCTCATTGCAGCACCTCACAATACCACTTCCTCAATGGTTTGGGGGATGGGGTTTGTTTATTTAGCTTAGGTTCCCCACCACACACCCGGATGAGGTAGGAGGACATTGCATGACCTTAACACCCCTGGCTCCGTGAGAGGGGCCCCTTGACTCATTTCTTCCAATAAAATGAGACATAAATTCTGTCCCCTCCCCCATCCTTTGTCTTTTCCTCACCAGGGTGCCCACTCATTACTGAGACAAGCCAGGGCTCCTTGGCTTTCAGGAAGCCTCGTTTTTCTAATTAGCCTTTGATTAGAAACAGTACCATTACAGCTGGGCTGCTTTTGTGTGCCTGCTGGTGGTGGGCAGCTTGGTCATATGGAAAAAGCACTGTCCAGGAGTCAGGATTCCCAATGCTAGCACATCTTTGGCTCCAAGTATTTGAGTGTGGGTGACTTCCTTTCCTTCTGTGAGCCTCCAGCTTCCTCTTCTTCTGAAGAATGAGGGGCTTGGATGCAGTATCTTGCTAATCCAAGTATGGCCCAGAAGCATCGAACATCAGTGGGCAGCTTATTAGAAATGCAGAACCTTGGCCCCGAATAAAATCTCCTAACTCAGACCACATGCTCAGAAGATCCCCAGGAGATGCTAGGGTTAAGTGCCAGAGATGGCCCAGATGAAGGGCTCACTTCATTTCCACTGAGGCTCTTACTCAATACACAGCTTCCCAGGCCACAGTCCTGGAGACTTAAATGAAGTATTGTCCCTGAACAAGTACCCCAAGTGACTCACATCCCTGGAGAAGTTTGGGATGCACTGTACAAGCGGCTTAGAAAGACATTCCCACCAGGGTCAGTGTTGCGGTGTACTGGGTTAAGCTGCTGCCTGTGACACTGGCATCCTATATAGGCACCAGTTTGTGTCTCAGCTGCTCCACTTCCAATCCAGCTCCCTGCTAATGGCCTGGGAAAGCAAGCAGAAGGTGACTGAAGTGCTTGGGCCCATGCCACCCAGGTGGGTAACCTGCATGAAGCTCCTGGCTCCTGGCTCTTGGCTTCAGCCTGGCTCAGCCCTGGCTGTTACAGTCATCTGGGGATCGAACCAGTGGATTTAAGGTCTTTCTTTGGCTCTCCCTCTCTCTCTCTGTAACTCTGACTTTCAAATAAATAAATAAATTTTTTTTAAAAGAAAGGCACTTCCATCATTAGCATTTGAAATTCTATACGCACTGGTTCAACACTGGGTAAAGTCAGTAGTGGCACCTAGTTCAGAACTCCAGGACTTACCTTTCTCAGAGTTTGGAGGAACTATTTTCTGAATCATTGAGGGATGTGCAGACAGCAAAACGGAGTGAGATAACAGCAACTTAAGCCAAGTCTTCTTGATTGGAGAAAATCAGGAGCCTCTGAGGTTCAAAGAGAAATGAACTGCTCTCCCAAGGCTGTCTCCTCAGAGCAGTCAGGCTTGGTGTAACCAGAATGCTTGAAAGGCCTTCTTTAAAGTATGGGATTGGGGTGGGGGGTTGGAAATGAAAGGTAGATCATCTGTTCTCCACAGGTAAGGGATCCAAGAGAAAGGGGCTCGGCAAATTGACAAGGAAATGTGGGGGAAATCTGTCCCTGAAAGGTATCCTATTTTCCCAGCTCTCAGAACAGATGTGTGGCTTGACAAAGGATGTTTTCTGATTTAGGAGTGTATTATGTAAATTCTTTTTAGAAACGTATCAAAACGAAATCAAATTTAGTTCTATGTTTAACAAATCACCTTTATTTGGAAAAGGGGAAAAAATTACATAAGATCAGGACTGCCCTGGAAAGTTCATGTTAGAAAGTTGCCAGTTTTTCTCCATGTTTGGGTTTGTTTTTCTTATAAATATGCCTTAAGTTCCGTTGCTGGTAGGTTTTGGCTCCTTCTGAGATTTAGACAGGTGGAGAGAATGTGGAAGGGCATTCAGAGGGTATTTTTGTAGGCAGGAAAGAAGGGTGGACTCTGTCAGCAAGAATGAAGTGTGAATGAGCATTGCAGAGCCAGGGCTGAGTCGGGGTGCCGGAGTGGGGGTGGGGCGAGGGGGGGTGTATGAGAAGCGGCAGAGGTGTTCCCAGCAGAGGACCAGGTCTGCAAACAAGAAACATTCAGCTAAATGGCCCAAATCAGGGCTATCCCTCTCTGCCACTTCCTGCCTCCATCCCATCTGCCCACCGCATCCTACCACTTCTATATAGACAGCTCCTTATCTCCACCATCTTTCTACCATCCCTGCTCTGGCCTTAATGAAGGGTGTCTTCATATCCCCATCTGGACATTTGCAATGGCTGTGAAGACCCATTCCTGCAAGACTTTACCTATGCAAGATTTTCCTCTCAGGCTTGAAAAGGCTGTTTTTCCTCTCTGAAAAGTAAATATAGGGCGATCTTCCTAAAATTAGCATTCTGTTGAGTCTGTTCAAGGAGAGAAGTGAACTGTAATACAAGTGGCCCACGAGATCATATATGCTACCTCAGTTCTCACTGAGTCCTGGGGGAAAGGAAGTGGAAGTCATAGGAGTAGGGCCTTCTCAAACTCAACTGAGGGCTGCAGAATCTTCTTGGAGGGCTTTTTCAACATAGGAATCACTGGGCCCCACCTCCAGAGTTTCTGATCTGTGTATGTGTGGTGAGGTCCAAGGATGTGTATTTCTGACAAATTTTTAGGTGGTGCTGATGCATTGCTCTGCAGTGCAAGGGGAGATGAGGGAGAAAGGAGAAGCTTGGTACTTTTACAAATGATTTCCTTCCAATAGCAAATATTTACTCATTTAATATTTTGAAAAAATCAACCCATACTTGCTTCTCCATTTCTCCATTCTTTCAGTGGCCACTAATCTATACTTCACAGATTATCACAATTAAGAAAGAGAATAATAGAAATAAAGATGGGTAGCTAGATTTGACTTAAGCCCCTCCTAGGATTAGTCACTTTTAAAAAAAGATTTATTTATTTATTTAAAAGTCAGAGTTACACAGAGAGAGGAGAGGCAGAGAGAGAGAGAGGTTTTCCGTCTGCTGGTTCAATCCCCCAGATGGCTGTAATGGCCAGAGCTGCGCTGATCCGAAGCCAGGAGCCAGGAGCTTCTTCCGGGTCTCCCATGTGGGTGCAGGGGCCCAAGGACTTGGGCCATCGTCTACTGCTATCCCAGGACATAGCAGAGAGCTGGATTGGAAGAGGAGCAGCTGGGACACGAACTGGCGCCCATATGGGATGCCGGCACTTCAGACCAGGGTGTTAACCCACTGCGCCACAGCACTGGCCCCCTAGGATTAGTCATTTTTAATTTTGCCTTCTTAGGGCTTTCAAAACAAATGCATACTTATACTCTACTATTACTAACATTTAATAAAAGAAAGGACATTTTTAGAACAAAAGGTAAAAAGGATGTGATCTGAAAACTAAAGATAGGCCATTAAATGAAATGTATTTACTTCTTTTTTAAAAAATTACTACTATGAGCCGGCGCCGTGGCTCAATAGGCTAATCCTCCACCTTGCGGCGCCGGCACACCGGGTTCTAGTCCCGGTTGGGGCGCCGGATTCTGTCCCGGTTGCCCCTCTTCCAGGCCAGCTCTCTGCTATGGCCAGGGAGTGCAGTGGAGGATGGCCCAGGTGCTTGGGCCCTGCACCCCATGGGAGACCAGGAAAAGCACCTGGCTCCTGGCTCCTGCCAGGATCAGCGCGGTGCGCCGGCTGCAGCGGCGGCCATTGGAGGGTGAACCAACGGCAAAAAGGAAGACCTTTCTCTCTCTGTCTCTCTCTCTCACTGTCCACTCTGCCTGTCAAAAAAAAAAAAAAAATTACTACTATGAAGAGAACATATTTCATGTATTTCATAGGTACAGTTCTAAAAACATAACTATGAGAAAAACACACTACATTGTCTTTAGTTTTCTTTTTCCACTACGGTTTGGTGAAAATTTATTATAGACCAACACTCGTTGCTATTCCAGCATTTGGGAATCACTGTGTAAACCACCTAAACAATAATTCTCAGACTATTACAACTTGTATTACCTCCAAGAACCCTGTTTACTAGGCATGTATCTTTGCCAATTTGGGTAACTTTCATTTCTTACAGTGTGTCACTTTTTCTACCATTTTCCATGTTATTCACTGTGTTTAGAAGGTTTCTGCCCACCCAAAAAGCTTTTTATCTGTTCACAAATGTTGCTGGTTCCATAAAGCTTTCTTGACCATCATTCTGGAACATTAATTATTCCATCATTGATGTTCTCATAGCACTTGCTCCTTTTCATTGGACTCATTTATTTATGGTCTGTCTTCACTAGTTTCTAACTCCCGAAGCCCTAGATCCAAGGCCTAACAGTTTTTAAGGCACCTAGAATATACTTAGTGCTCTAACAATGTTCTAATGAAAACAATGGAGTTTGAATGCAATAGATAACCAGCACACCTTGATAAGATGGTGAAGATTATTTGTTTTATTATTATAAAATATTCATACCGATGCAGTGTGTGGCACAGCAGCTAAATTACTGCTTGGGATGCCCACAGTATTAGAGTGCCTGGTTTCAGTCCTGGCTCCTCTGCTTCCCATCCAGCTTCCTGCTAATGCACCTCCTGGGAGGGTGTGGTGATGGCTCAAGTACTTAGATCCCTGCCAGCCACATGAGAGACCTGGATTCAGTTCCAGGCTCCTGGCTTGGGCCTGGCCCAGCCCTGGCTGTTGCGGCCATTTGGGGAGTGAATCAGCAGATGGATGATCTCGCTTCTCTTTCTCTCTCTCTCTTTCTCTCTCTCTCAGCCTTTCAAATAAAATGAAGATAACACTTTTAATTTTAAAAACATAATACATTAAATTTACCCTCTTTACCACTTTTAAGCATACAGTTCAATAGCATCAAGGGTATACACATTGTTGAACAACAGATCTCTAGAAGTGTTTTATCACGCAACACTGAAACTCTGTACCCACTAAACACCAAGTCCTCTTCTTCACTCCCCTAAGCCTTGGGTAACTACCTTCCTACAGTCTATGATTTTGACTACTTTAGGTACTCTGTATAAGTGTAATCATACTGTAGCTGCCCTTTTGTGACCAAAATGATCTTTTCAAAGATTGTACTTGCAGTGGATACCAGGATAGTCAAGGGAACAAAAGTGACATGAGAATTCAGGGACAAGACAGACCTCATGGTAGTGAGTATAAAGTCTACCAGCCAGAAGCCTAGCTAGTCTGATGGTTGTATCCAACTTTTCTTTGGATGAAACACCAAGAAATCCCATCTCCATCTATTTTCTTTGTCTCTACCAAATGGATGGTCATGGGACTAGTTGATAAAATAATGTATGGGGGAAGTTATCCTAATCACCTCAGTCCTTGGGCAAGCCAAAGGGATATTGGCATCTTTGCTTCTCTAAACACAGGTCTGGTGGGAGCTACAGGATTGGTTCTCACAGAATTGTCAGTTTTGTCAAACTGTTCTCCAATATCTCAGCCTCCTCTTTCTGGGCCCTTTCTTCCCTCCCTCTCCATTAATCTCTCCAAGCCCAGTTCCTTGTGTTCTCAATCCCATTAAAACCGATCTGAGAAAAGGATTTAATTAGTTACTTATCTAAAAGAGTGAATAAGATAGCTGTGTGTTCTCTCTCCCATAGAGTAGCTGAACCATCAGCCTACTGAGGAAAAAACTACACTGTTTAAGGAATTGCAGGCAACAGTTGAAGGTACATTTGAGGGATGTAGAGTATGTGTTGGGCCTCTGAAATCACAATAAGTGACTGACAATGCTGATGACAAAGAATGCTCTTGGCTAATGTATTTTATATACAGGAAGAAGTCATCTGAATCCTGCTCAACTTTGGAAGATCTGAGTTTGTATATGTTGTATGCATGCTGGGCTGTTATTTATGGTGTTTTCATCATACATTGACCCTCAGCTTCCTCATCTGTAAAATTACAGTGTTGGACAAAATAATGTCTAATTTTCCTACCAGCTAGGACAATTTGTGGTTACATGATCATCTGTCCAATAGTTAAAAGAAAAGAGAGGATGCCAGCCAGAAATATTGAAATCAAACTTTATTTTTGGAAAATGACATTACACACATCTTGCAAATGTACACAGAAATGAGAATGCGATGGAGAACAGAGTTTGAGAGCCAAAATGATTGTAAGAGCAGCTCTTTGCTGCCTAGTATTGAATGCTATGAATGTAGCATTCAACAGTTCACAACACCTTACACACATGGGAAACTTCTCTAGACGACCTCGAAGTCCTCTGACCAAAGAAAGCCCTCATCAAATTGTGAAGGAGATGTGGGGAGAGGGATGCTAACAGGCACGGGAATTGTAAAGGGTCTGCTCCAGCTGGTTTATGTGGGCCTCACTAAACATACCAGTTCAAAGGAGAACAGCAAACCAAAAAGGAGAATGCCTTCTGGAAGTACTGCTTTTCAATAGCAGTCTAAGTGTGGACTAGGCATTGCCTGGGAAACAGACAGTAATGTATACGAATCTGTATCTTGTCTTTTCCAGCTATAAACTATTCTAAAGGAGTGGATGACATCCCAAAATATCTATTGTATTTCTCTTCTGCTTGTCTGTTTCCAAACAATCATTGATCATTGATCAAGCAGAGCCTTCTGAGATCTCCAAGTACCCCAAACTGCTACAGAAATAAGGAATATCATTTTCCATTGTCTTTGGGTTATATGTGATTCTGAGAACTAGTCAATTTTGTAATATAATCAAATAGTAACAGACACTCCCAGTTTACCACTGATTTTTATGCAAAGGAGAGTCTTTGATCACGATGTCATTCTTTAAAAAGTGGTCATTAAACGCTGAGAGATTGTTGGGAAATGCCTTTTCCCACTCCCTTTTTGGTTTGTTTGTTTTTTGCTGACTTTACTTGACAAGAATTATTGGCCCTCAAATCAGCTATTTACAACTATAAGACATCTGGGAGCAGGGAGGAAGAGAGGGCAAGGGAAGTGGGAAGAGGATCCACAAGGAAGAATATATTCTTTTCAGAGGTTAAAATGATTTATTTAAGAAACGAGATGTACAATACCATGCATTTACTCTCCAAAGCTAGTCACTAGCAAGCTAATGCCTCTAACACTACAACCACCAATTACAGCTGTTTTGCTACAGTTACTCAATTCTAACTACAGCTATAGGGCACAAAGGGTGGGCTGACTCCATTTTAAGCTTTATCCCTTTGAAAATGGCCATAAAAGCATTTTCTGTACAAGTTCAATGGCACAAAAAGGTGACCAAAATGTTTTAAAGAACTTACCACAAGTGAAAAATGCAAAATTCAATCAAAACATGCATTAGTTGTGTACAAGTCATAAGGGATCATTGGCTTCAAGCTGCAATATATTACAGGACCATACATTGGAGACATTTAGCATAACCTCTTACTTGGTCAAATCCCTTTAAGATAACTTCTAAAGAGAAGTCATTGGAAACGTTGACATTCCATATGTTATTGCCAAGCAGTGACATTCGGAAGAGCTGTGTATTTTGTTGAATAAATTAGCATATATAAGCTGCCTTCTTTAGGTCCGTTAATTACTGTTACACGGACTGCTTGTATAGGATCATGAACAATTGGTGTCAAAAGCAAATGTTTACGTGAATTTCTCAGAACACAGTGAAAACTACATTTCAATTAAGTGAATGTTCCTTTAAATAAAATGGATTTGTTAAATAACTCTTTTATTTAAATCATGCCCAATTGCCTACCAGTTTAGCTAAAACAATTCAACAGTTGGCAAGCCAAAAATATAAGGCTATTACAGATTGTTTAACATGTAAAGGTAAAACTTAAAAACAAATTGCTCCTCCTGACCCCACCCAGCCAAAGTAAATGACAAAAGAAATTACCTGTGGCCTCTCATTATATTATATTGCAGCTTTTAAAACTATAAGCAATTGAATAAAATCAATTATATTATTTAGCTGATATGAATCCATGGGTGGATTTTTCTGTTCAGCTGATTATTTTTCTGAGCACACTTCACGGCTCCACAACATGGCAGACTAAGAAGGAACCACACAGTATTCTGTACAGTGCTTGGAAGGCAAAGACATAAAAATACATGAACTATATAAAGGAAACTGCTTTAGAGGATTTGTTGAGGCTAGGGTTGAAGAAGAAAGAGACCAGGACCAGATTGATTCTCAACTATACGTTTCTCACTGGCCTGGGGTAGGACCAGGGATGTTTGAGTCTAGAAATAGTTTTTCATCAATTCCAAGGCAAAACAATTGGCTAAGACGACATATGCCCCCTGCCTAGTCAAGGAGGAAGGAAAATATTAAAAGAAAATAATAAAAAGAGGGAGGGAAAATTATGCAGAACAAAGGATGGATGTTTGTTCCATGGAAGAGAGGGTGATTAACACAGAGTATAAAGTAAGAACAAATTTAGGAATTAGGGAGAGAAAGAAAAGACAAAGAGAAACACAGAGGAATTAGAGTGGCAAAAAGCCATTTATCCCTTCAGGTTATTAACTCAGAAATGGGAAATTCCAGTCACTTCAAGTCTTCACCTTAGCCAACAGGGT
This sequence comes from Oryctolagus cuniculus, assembly GCF_051225735.1. Classification (NCBI taxonomy): domain Eukaryota; kingdom Metazoa; phylum Chordata; class Mammalia; order Lagomorpha; family Leporidae; genus Oryctolagus; species Oryctolagus cuniculus. The sequence goes on along the minus strand of NC_142888.1, from coordinate 81,797,501 downwards.
GCTTTCTCTGACTTCTGTTATGCTGTCTGACCTCTCCAAACCAACCGACACTTCTGATCAGGAGCAGAAAAATTCCTCAGTTCCCAGTAGGAATTCCATACTCTGGATCCCCAGGCATCCAAGGTGAGAAAAAAAAATCACCTCTGATTCCTGAAGATGTAGAAACCAAAAATCTGAGGGATAAAATGTTAACCTCATCAAATGATAGCCGGTGTCACTCTAGCCACACCAAAATGGGAGGTCTGCTGGATCCTTAAGAAGGAAACAAGTGGGAAATACCACCAAGAGTCTGACTATTAAGACCACACTAGGCCTTTGGGGATGATGGTAAGCACTGGGGCCCTGGATATGGGAGACAGAGAGGGAAGCACCTTTTCCTGAGGGAATAGGAGGGGCAATATTCTTCAGCCAGGTATACTAAAAGACACACTGATGGAGAGCGAACCTTCCAGTCTCTGAGTTGAAAAAGTAGAAAGGGTCAAGAGAAGCTGCTAATCTAGTAGGTTGCCCACTGCAGTCAATGCCTGCAGGTTTAGAAATACATTTCTTTCCCTATGCACATGTCTTGTCTGCTGTGTAGTGAGAACTTCCAGCCTTTTACCTATTAGAGAAATGAGGTCCGCTAGCCAGAAGAAGAATAAACTTGGGAATTCATTTTTAAGAAATGATCTACATTGTCTTGGTTCATAACAGGGCCAATGGAGGGCAATCCACTGAGTATTAGTAACACTCGACTGAGTCTGGGCCACCATCAGCCAGAGAACCAGATGGAAATGCCTCTGCTACCAAATGTTTGGTGTGAAGAATCCATGCACTATCCCTGCTCCTGTTGGGCTTACCTGCAAGGAAGGAGAAAGGCTGCATGGTCTCAATAAAGCAGTGGATGGTTTACATATGGGATCCTCTTCATAGGGCAGAGTTAGAGTTGTGACAATTTCTAGAGGTCATACTAGGAGAGAGACCCAGGAAGCCTAGCCCCATTGTTACAGAAAAAAAGGTCCCAAATCATTTCTAACATACTATCAATGACTGGGGTGCAAGTGCTAAAACAAAGGACTCCAGCCTCTTCTCTACTACAGATGAACTCCAAACCAATGATAGTTTACTTAGAAAACTAGTCTGGGCCTAAAAGTCAAACCCTTTAAGGCAGTGAGAGCATTACATGAGGAAAGCTTGGCCATGGATCCAAGTAGCCGTATATGGGCAGGGGCAGGTACAAATTACTGATTTTTTAAAAGAAATACCTAATGCTTTTTTTTTTTTTACAAAAAATTGGAGCACTATGAAGGAGGTCATTCAAACCACACTGTTCCTTCACACTGTGCTTCTGTCTCAGGAAGCATCTTCTCACAGATATTTCTGAGGTGGGCTCATCTTTGGGATCCTTTCCATCAGTATGTTAGAGCTCATCTGGAGAAAAGGGCATGCTTGTTTTCCAACTCCAGGAAGATGTGTTTTATTTTTAAAATAATTATTGTTATTACTATTATTATTACAGAAAAAGTAATTTAGAGTCAGATTTGGGGAGGGGGGTTGTTGATCTCTATCCAAAGTATTGAAGGGACTGGGGAAACAGACTCAATTTTGTCTGAAGCAAGCACTGGACTGCTGGTCTAATGCTTGGGCTAGGTGATTCTAAAAAGGATTTAACAGCTCACTCATCTCCATGCCTTCTTCAGATAGATAGTTACTTTAAGGCTCCTTGGCTACTTCTCATTGGGGAGGAGAAGCAGGAAGCAGAGAAAAGTATCGGAGAAGTAGATCTCTTTAAACTGAACTAATGAATACCCCTTAGTTACGAGGAAGAGCCTTTCTATGAGGAAAACTACATGTTCAGACCTCATTGCCCTGTTTTCTGCCCTGGAAGGCCACAGGATCAGTGTACACAAGATGGGTATAGTGGGTAGAGCACACAACTCACTATTTTGGTACAAACAGAAGGAGCCAATGTTTAACATCAGCCAAGGTGCATTTTAGTCACAAAACCCCTTGCTTATATCTGGAAATTGTTCCCATAATGGCAGGATGGCTATGGGGATATTGTGGATGAGGGCAACCACAGCAAGACCAGATTGTTTGCTGTAGCTGATCTCATTCCCATATTTTAGAAGAAATCATTGCCACTGAATTGTAGCCATACTAGTCTTTAAAACGCTGAAAAGCCATCTTAGAATGTCAGAATGAACGAAGCTATCATTCCACTCTTCCTTTCTTCCTTTCCCTGCTCTGGAAATAAGAAACATTCTCCTTAGCCTGGGAACACCAAGTATGGGATGACATGAAATAAGCCGACAGGGAAAACTGGTCATCCTCCATTCCGTTGGGACAAAGCAGGAATTCAGGAGGCTATTTGGAGGGCTCCTCAAGTTGGGACAAAAAGAAAAAATGCCCAGGACCCCATTGTTCCTCAGTGTCTCCCTCTCTTCAGGGACATCTGCAGCCCATGTGGATGGGAACCATGTGAATGCAGAAAGAAAGGGCCGTATTAGGTTGCTGGGTGGATTTCCCGCTGAGATCAGGACAGCAGCATATGGTTCCAAGATGCAACATGACCCTGGGAAAGAATTCTCAGGAGCCTAGTAGAAGGCAATACTGCTTAGTGGAAAACAGCCCTGGAATTAGAGCTAGGAGATGTAGGTTCTAATCCCAGCCCTGCCCCTAGCCAGCTGTGTGACCTTGGGGAAATTACTTTACCTCTATGTCTCCATTTCCTGGCTTGAAAAATGAGGAATTTAGAGTAGATGATGTGATTCTAAGGTTCCTTCCAGCTAGAAAATTCTATGATTCAATCTAGGCTAATACTAAAGTCTGTGAGGACACAAAGCAGTCATGCTAATGGCTATCCTTTCCAAAACAGTGAAGAGAAAATGAGCTTTTCTCTCAATTTACCCCTAGTTAAAACTACTTATGATGTTAGTTGTTCAGCCCAGCCCCTATATATACATTTTCCCCTTCTTTGTCCCTATTTCTATACCCTTAGGGAAGAAAACTCAGGAGGCAGGAACAAGCAACAGATGGATCGTGTGTGTGTGTGAGTGTGTGTGTATGTGTGTGTGTGTGTGTGAGAGAGAGAGAGAGGAGAAAGTACGGGGAATGGTGGCAAATGTTTGCTGAGTGTGCAGAAACCAAAATAATAGGACTGGAGAGGTATGACTGCGTTGAGTGAAACTGGGAATGAATGATGGGTGAAGGAGCTCAGTTACATACAATTTTTTTCCCTTGAAAAAATGGGCCTATTTAAAATGCAAATCACTGGAAGCCTGAATTTTGAACTATTTCAATCCCCCTTGAAGTGGTAGTTTGGAAATATTGTAATTGATTAAAAGAAAGATGTAAAATGTACTATTATCAAAAAAAAGATTACTGGTTCAAAGATCCTTCTTAAAAAATACACCAATTTAGCATTTTCTAGTGGTACATAGAACACAAACAAGGAAATGCTCATGGAGCTAGCCTGGAACCTGAGCATAAGGAAACTGGATAGTTCTTGTCCTGCAGGCCATTTCACTGCTTGTTTTCTCATTTTAAAATGAAAGTATTAGACCTGATGAGGTCTCAAAAGCTATCATGGATTGAATCTTTGGGAGGTCAGACCTGAAGTTTAAAAACAGGTCTCCCACCACTCTATCCCATCTTCTTAATTCCATGTACCGGTTTTTCCTAATTAATTACAAACTATTTGGGGAGGCACTAAGAAAACCCTGAGCTTCTAGAAAGAATAAGGGCTGAGTAAAATGGGCTTCTAATGGTTTTGAAGGAGGGGATAAAAGATATCCTTATAATTTGGGGTTCTCCATTGACACACTTAACCAGAAACCAGTGCTATCATCATCTCACTTCCAAACCAAAAACATTTCTGGTAGTTAAGAACATGTGAAACTTGTCTAGGGGCCTCTGACCTACCCCTTCCACCCTTGGGCTACCCCCTACACAACACACATCAGCAATGTCACCAAGTTGGCACTGACCCATGTTTTGATGTCCTGTAGTACTTCCTAATTATGAAGCAGCTGCAGATGTACACACACACACACACACACACCAAGCTCATTCCATTTAGGGTGGAGGAAGGACTGCAAGTCATTCAGTAGCCAATGCAGTTTGGCTTTGAATGATTCACATTTAAAAATATCTGAATAGTTACAAAGAAACAGGGAAGTCTTCATATCTGCTAAAAGCAAACACAACACTGGCATGCATGGCTTTCCCTTAAATTTTGTTGTCTTTGCCATTATGGGCTATGATTATAGATAAAAAACAGTGCTATGAACCTGTACCTCAACGACTGAGAACTATTTCAAATGATCAGTTCTTAGTAAAGACAAATCCTTTCCAATGTTAAAGACAAGGGAAAGGTTTCCGTGCCTTCAGTATGAAATATTAGGATTGTAGATAAAAAAGAGTTGCTTAAAATATGCCATAACATTTCATTTAAAATATAATTAGAATGTCTGGTCCACACTGAAATTATTAATGTAAGCATAATTGTTAAAAAGCTATCAAAACACTGATTCTATTGAATTGGCCTCTGCTATTCATTTTGTTTTCTCCTGTAGATTTCTGTTTGGCAGTGACAGCATGATTCCTAAGCTACATTATTCTTCTGCTTTTTTTTTGGTAAATTTTCTGCATGTGTTTTTTAGACAAAAGAAAAATCACCAGTTTATAAAAAAGGAGCTTGAAGAGTTTGCTCCTGAAATACAGACATGAGTTTTTATAAAAAGGATATTGGTTTCTTGCTATAAAAAGCGACGGAAAGGTGTCAGACCTGAAAACAAATTCTCACAGTGTTTTCAGTGTTGGCTGTTTACAAGGCATTCAATAGAACAGAGATAGATGGATACCATACAGTTCATGTAATAACTCAGTATGCTAGCTTCCTAGAGGAATCAGATAAACGGAGTCTCTTATTCCAAACTCTAATCAAGTGCTTATTGATTCCAAATTACTCCAGTGGCGAGGATGACCAGGAATTCACTGTGCTTTATAAATGCTACTGAAATGTCTGTGCAGTATTTTCCAATTCTGCCTAGCCCTGTACCATGATCCTAAGCACTTGGTTTCATGGGTTGCTGGTGTTTCTCCCCATTGACAACCAGAATTGGTGCCAGACAACATACTGGGGGCGTTATCAGAAGTGACAACCAAGGCTGGGGAGTTACCTTGCTATCCTCCTGGTATCCTCCAGCTTTCTTGAGATCAGGAGACAAGGAGCACTTGTGTTTGTCACTGTTGTGTCCTCCAATTAGATTCCCCCCTCCCCCACAAACACTTTAAGTGCTACATATATAATAAGAGCACTCTACAGAAGGAAGACTGTAGAGTATGAGCAATGTGGCACAGGGGAAAATAACGAAGACACCTAAGCATTCAGTAGAAAGGTCATGGACTAGCACATTTTGCACCCCTGGAGAGTTACTCCAGAGGATGGTTATCAATCTATCTCTCATAATTGGTAACTGTGGATCAGTGGCCCAGAGGAGAAATCACAGGAAAATAAACCCAACATATTACAGTGTGTTTTGAAAATAATAACAACAACAAAAACTTGAAAGCACCAATAGCCCTGTTGGATTCTTGAACAAAAGTACCCTACTTTAATGGTAGGCTTGGATTTGTACTCTGGACTCTGAACATTCTCTGTTCCTTCACATGGAATCACCAAGTGAGTCTGAGTCATCCAAGGACAGAGGCAGGTACAGATCCTGTAAGAAGAGAAAAGATAAAGTTAATTTTCCTTTTCTGGCCATCTTGAGCTCAGAAATAGTTGTTTTAGTTGTTTTCATTAATAGCTTCTCTAATTTTTTATTTTGAAGCAATTATAGATTCACACGAAGTTGAAAAAAAAATACAAGGAGTTATACTTGTGCTAAGGTAGCCTTTGCTCAGTTTTGCCCAAAGGTAGCATTTTGCAGTTTGACATGCACTCATTTGTGTGTGTATGTGTGTGTACTCCTATGAAATTTTATCACATGTGCATATTTATGTGACCATCACTACAGTCAAGATGCAAAATTTTAGCTCATCAAAGGTCTCCCTTGTGCTACCCCTTTATAGCTACAACCACCCCTTCTCCCATCCCTAAGTCTGGTAGCCAATAACTTTGATACTTCAAGAATGTTAAAAAAAAAAAAAGAATGTTATATAAATGAAATCATACAGTATGTAACATTTTGGAATTGGCCTTGTTTGTTCAGCATAGTTCCTTGCAGATTCTTCAAACTTGCTTCACATATCAGTAGTTTTCTCCTTTATATTACTGAGCAGAATTCCATAGTATGGATATACCACAATATGTTTAACCATTTACCTGTTGAAGGACTTGTGGGATGATTCCAGTTTTGACTGTTGCAAATAAAACTGCTGTAAACATTCATGTACAGGCTTTTGTATGAATGTAAATTTTCATTTCTCTGGGTTAAATGCTGAGTGATAAAATTGTCGAGTTGTATAGTAATTGCATATTTAATTTTGTAGGGATTGTCCTACTGTTTTCCAGGGTGGCTATAAAATTTACATTCTCACTATCAAAGTACTGGTGGTTCAGTTATTCCACATCCTCCTGAGTATTTGGTGTTTTCACTACCGTTTATTTTATCCATTCTTGCTAATTTCTAGTGACATATATATCATTATAGTTTTAATTTGCATTCCCCTGTTGTTTAAAGACATTACAAATCTTTTCATGTGTTTAGTTTACATCTGTATTTCCTCCTCTTCAATGAAATGTTTTTTATGTTCATTTCCTAATTGAATTTTTCCTACTGTTCAGATTTTTAGAATTATTTTCATGTTCTCTAAGTAAATATTTTGTTAGTTATGTGGGTTGCAAATATTTTCTTTCTACCTATACCTTTTCTTTTCATAGTTCTGTATGGTCTTTATTTTTTAAGGTTTATTTTTTTTTCATCCACTTGAAAGTGGGAGAGAGAGATCTTCCATCTACTGGTTCACTCTCCAAATGCACACAAAAGTCAAGGTTGGGTCAGGCAGGCTGAAGCTAAGAGGCCAGAACTCCATCCAGGTCTCCCACAAGGGTGGCAGGAACCCAAGTACTTGGACCATCACCTACTGCTTCCCGGGTTCTGCATTAGCAAGGAGTTGGAATTAGGAGCAGAGCCAAGATCAAACCCATGAACTTCAATATGAATGTAGCATCCCAACTGATAGCTTAACTGTTAGAACAAATGTTTGCCCCCATAACACATTTTTAAGTTAATTTTTGTGTAAGACAAGAGATTTAGATAGAATTGCTTTCATTTTGTTCAAGAATCCAACTGGTGCCCATACGGGATGCTTGCACTGCAGGCGGCAGTCCTAGCCGCTATGCCACAGAACCAGCCCCTCCAAATTGACTTTTTTAGAACTTGCAAACAACCCAAGCTTTCAACAACCTAAGAAGTATTTATCCAAGAAAACTGGTTGAAGAATATAAGAACACTAAGTTTTCTGGTGCTTTAACTTCCCATATTTCCTTTCTCCATCTCTTCAGCTCTACAGTACCCTTGAAAACCAAGTCTCACAACTATAAAATCTGTGAAAAATAGCAACCTAATAGCCATTAGAGGACACATTTGGGAGTTTGAAGCTACTCAAAATGTTCAATTCCAAGAAAATTGTCAGTCTTTAGTTTGTGTGGTAGCTTCCTAGAAACTCCTACTTGCAGGTTCTTTATCTGATCTGTATCAGAGCACATTTACTGTAAATAAACAGCATTTTGGGGGGGCATTAATCAACTGTTGCAATTGCTTAAAAATCAAAGCTGCCTAAAGTGGGCTTAGCAATTGAGGGAAATGAAACTGCCTATAACCTTAAAAGGGAATGTTGTAGACCTAGGTGTCCTTGGGTTAAAACAAAAAACAAAAAACAAAAAACTCTGACATATTCCTGGGAATCTAGAAGGAACATGTTCAGGGCTGCGTATTTTCTCAGAAAAGACCTGAGAAAGCCCTAATCTCTCACCTCTGACTGAGCCTGTGGCCCTCTGCAGGCATCAAGTAAGGGTTAAGGTAGAACAGTAAATTGCCTGATAGAGCACTGAAACACATGCACAGAGCACTTCAGCAAAGAGAGATTTATCAGCTCAAGACATTTAAAGAAACTGAACAAAATGATCCTTTTCATTCAAAATTGCCATTATCAATAGTGAAGGAGAAATTAAGACATTCCCAAATAAATAAAGACATTAACTGCTATGAGATCTGTCCTATAAGAAACAAAGAAAATACCAGGGGATGGTGTTGTGATATAGTGGGTTAAGCCATTGCTTTCAATGCTGGCATCCCATATCTGAATCCCGGTTCAATTCCCAGCTGCTTACCTTCCAATCTAGCTTCCTGCTAATGAACCTGGGAAGGCAATGGAAGGTGGCTCAAGTGCTTGGTCCCCTGAATCCACATGAGAGACCCCAGTGGAATTCTAGACCCTTGGCTTTAGCTTGCCCCAAACCTGGCTGTCGTGGGCATTTGGGGAGTGAACCAACAGATGGGAAATTTCACTCTGTGTATTTCCCTCTCTGTTGCTCTGGCTTTCAAATAAATAAATCTTAAAAATTATAAGAACACCAGTAAACATATGGATATCATATGGGTGCCAGTTCCTGTCCAGGCTGCTCCCCTTCTGATACAGCTCTTGGTTTATGGCCCAGGAAAGTAGTGGAAGGTAGCCCAAAGGGCTTGGGCCCCCACACCCATGTGACAGACCCTGTAGAGGCTCCTGGCTCCTGGCTCCTAGCTTCGGATCAGCCCAGCTCCACTGATTGTGGTCATTTGGGGAGTGAACCAGCAGATGAAAGAAAGACCTTTGTCTGTTTCTCCCTCTCTCTGTGTGTAACTCTGGCTCTCAAATAAAAAAAATACAATCTTATTCTAAAAGAAGACTCCACATATAAATAAGATCATGCAATATTTGTTTTTCTGTGTCTGGCTTACTTCAAAAGACAACTGAATGAGATAGTAATTATAAAAATGTGTTAATGGACTTATGTATAAAAACATCATTTATATACAAAAAAAAGAGAAAGGAAGGAACAGAGCTATACTATAGTAAATTTTTATACAATTTAGATCAAAATGTTATTAATCTAAAATTGATTTTAATCCTCAGCACAACTACTAGAAAATAACCCCAAATAAAATTAGTTAAAAAAAGAGGGGGATTAAAATGGCACACTAGAAAATCTTTGCTTAACACATAAAAAGCAAACATCGAGTCATGAGGGAACAAAAACAGACATAAGACATAAAGAAAATAGAAAAATGTCAGATTAATTTCTACCTTCCCAGTAATTACATTAAGCATCATGGATAAAACACTCAAATTTAAATGACAGAGATTTGCAGAACGGAATTAGGAAAAATACAATCAAACCCTATGCTCTCTTAAAGACTTTCAAAGACTAGATATATTGAAAGTAAATGATGCAAAAATATTTACCACACAATCAGTAACTAAATGAGAACTAGAATGGCTATACTAATATCGGAAGAAAAATTGACTTTAAGAAAAAATACTATTGAAGGTGAAGAACATTTTATGACCACAAGGTCAATACATTGAGAAGACATAGTTATAAATACATGTGCACTTTAACAACAGAGTATCAAAATACAGGAAACAAAAACTGATGGAACTGAAGGGAAATATACAATTCAACTATAGCAGCTGAAGACCTTAATACCTCACCTTCAAAAATGGATAGAACAACTAGGCAGAAGACAATCAAGTAAACAGGGCATGTAAGCAACACTGTAGTTTTATAAATATATATAAACATATGCATATATATATATAAAACTGTACACAACAGAATACACATTCTTTTCAAGTGCCCATGGAACATTTCCAGTATAGATAATACACTAGGCCATAAAACAAGTTTCAATAAATTTAAAATGATTGACAACTATACAAAGTATATCCTTTGACTACTGTGGAATTAAATTAGAAAGCAATAATACAAAGATATTTGGGAAATTCATAATAATGTGTACATTACAGAACAACTGCTGACTAACCAGTGAGTCAAGGAAGACATACTAAGAGAAATTAGAAAATACTTTGCGATAAAGAAAAATCATATCATAATATACCAAAACCTCCAGGATACAGCTAAGGCAGTTCTCAGAAGGAAATATTCTGAATATTCTAACTCAAAGAAACACAGAGATTAGTGGTTGCAAGGTGTTGTATAGATGGGGAAGGGGCAGAAACTGCTAACAAGTGTGGGGTTTCTTCTGCGAATGATCAATATATTCTAAAATTGGGGGCATGGATTTGGCACAGTGGTTAAGATGCCACACTTGGACACCTACATCCCATATCAAAGAGCCTGTGTTTGAGTTTTGGCTCCATTCCTGATTCCAGCATTCCTGCTAATGCACACCCTTGAAGGCAGCAGGTGATGGTTCCAATAGTTGGGTCCCTGCCACCCATGAGAGAGAGCAGGGTTGAATTCCCAACTCCTGGCTTCAGCAACTCAGACCTAGCTGTTGCAGTCATTTGAGAAGATAGAAGATCTCTCTTTCTTCCTCTCCCTGTCTCTATCACTCTGCCATTTCAAATAAACATATTGTGACTATTGGTGAATTCCATAAGTCAAACTTTCATATAATGAATTTCCATTGTATTAAAAAAAAAGCACTAGAATAAGAGTCAGGAGACCTAGATTTTAGGTCTAGCTTTACCATTTTACTTCCCTCTTTCAGGACCTTTGCATCTATCTTTGAAATTGAGGAAGAAGTGAACTATAAAATTGTTAATGTTCCTTCTTGTTTTTTTTGTTTGTTTGTTTGGTTTTTTTTTTTTTTGTAATTACCCCCAAGCAAGAGAAATGAGACAGACATGGCCAAATTACTGAACTCATTGAACATTTTTCAGGTGGTACAAAAGGGTCCTTTAAAAATATGGAGGCCACTTAATTCTACCACATTGACCCACTGAGGTTTAGCATTCAACCCTACTCTTAACTGTGCAAAAGACACTGCAGTCTAATTAGTTGGTTTGTAGAAATAATTATTTGGAAACATTATTTCAGACTTTACCTCATAGGAAGAGGGAATAGAATCATAAGACTCCATTTGCAGCTGTTCTGACTAGGGACGGGTAGAGATACAGGCCATGGAGAGAATCCATAGGACTTGGCTTACATATGACCTTTTGAACTTCTGTACCTCTATCAGTTTATTTTGTATTCAAAATTTATTTTCTTGTATGGGTAGAAAATGTTCAGGAAAAAGAATTATCTCAGCATTCTGCTTTTGTTGATTGATATGTAGAAATACAGAAATACACATATTGCTTAACAATACAAATAATTTGCACCTGAAATTCATTTGCTTAGTCCCTTGGAGCCCTACAGAACAAAATGTTTGTAACAAATACAGCTGTGCTGGCGATACTTTTGCATTAGAGAAAACAAAAAAGTTGGTCTCTGGTCCAAGGAGCTTATAGGCCAAAGGAAGTCAGGGAGGAGTTTAGAGAAACCTGGCTTCTAGTTTGCGTTTGCTATTTCCCAAATGTACTTGTGTGATGGCGTGACTTTGTTCTGACAACATTTTTTGAAAGCTGCAATGCCTTTTCTCTTTAACCAGGCATGAAAAGCCTACCCAGCCTTCAAGACTCCACTTAAATGTTACTTTTGTGAAAGGTTTTCCCCATCTCCCACCCTCCTTTGTCTCTTTCCTAGCTCCTTATCATTACACTACCCAAATCCACTTATATTAGAGCTAGTAGTGCCTGTGACTTAAGGGTCAGTACTCTGCTTTACTCATCAAACTACTTCACCAGGCGCTTACGGGAGGATAAAAGAAGACTAGTAACAGAGGAAAATGCATATTTAAATAATGTTATATATTCACATAATATAGAAAATGTGTTTTCCTTTAATCTCCAAGACAATTTTGCAGGTAAAATGGTCCTGAATTTAAAGTCATGGATGAAATCACTAATCTGTGTGTGTGTGTGTGTGTGGAGGGGATTAAAGCAAACAGCAGAGTTCTCTTTTGTAGGCTTTTTGAACATCTTTAATATAGTATTTTCTTCACAGAAGGTCCTCAGTAAGTTTTTGTTGAATCATACTTGGGCAGATCTCTCTGCACCTTTTTTCTCATCTGTTAAATGGGAATAGTATCTGTCCTATCCCTTTCACAGGGATACCACAAGGGCAAATGTGAAAATGACTATGTAAAAGAATAAAACAGAATGGAAATGCAAAATGTTGTTTTCATTAACTATCCAAGGATTTACTTTGCATCCATATTGCAGCACTTGAGTATGCGGACTTTGGCTAACCCCATTGCAGCTGCATTAAAGAGGATTCTCCATGAGCTGCTTAAGAGGAGAAGCCAAGAGGCTGATTACAGCTTAGGGCCCCATCACAGCCATCAAACATTACCAAAGGGATGCTGGGACTTCAAGTTTGTTTCCAATTGCGCAGGAGGAAAGTTGTGGCCTCAGCCACCTGCTTCCTGCCTCTACCACGACTCACACCTTTCAGGCCCACTTGGATGGAAATTTAGATGAGATCTGCTCAGGCCTGCTGCCCAGGTACCCTGATGATGCTAAAGCTCAGGTAGTTGTATGAAAGGAGGAACATGAAAGTGGGACTTGAGACACAGGGAGATTGGGTCAAGGTCATAAGACACTTTTTAGCTTATGCAAAAGAACTAGTTCAATCTCCATCACAGATGATGTAACCATTGAGGCTATTGCCTCCTGATAAGACACACTGAGAAGGACACAACATAATTCCTATGATATTCCTGTGCCAAATGCATAATCTGAATTTAATCACAAGGAACCATCCAACAAGCCCAAACTAAAGACATTTCACCAAATAACTTCATTTGTACAATATACTGTATTGGAAGATAAACAAAGTCTCAAGAAAATATCCAGATTAAAAAAGTCAAAAGGGAACATGATAACTCAATACAATGTTGCGTTATAGACTGAATCCCAGGCCAGAAAAAGAACATTATTAAAGAAATTAATAAAGATTGAATATGGACTCTAGAGTATATAGCAGATTTATGTCAGTGTTAAATTTCTTGATTTTAATAATTGCTCTATGGTAATTAAGATAATGTCCTTGTTCTTAAGAAATACACACTGAAGTATTCAGGAGTAGAAGGGTTCAAAAAATAGTAAAATGTAATGTATACACTACATTGAAATGTTTATTTTAAATGAATTCAAAGATGTTTGTTCTGGTGCCAAAAAATGCTGAAAATCAAAGGGGGTCTTCAAAAAGTACATGGAAATGCATATTATGAAAAACTATGCATTTCAACATTTTTTTGAAACAAAATGAACTGGTATTTTTAAAATGATTTATATCATTTTGAAAAACATAGATACAGAAAGAGAAGGAGGGAGAGAGAGAGAGATCTTCCATCCACTGGTTCACTCCCCAGATGGCCGCATTTGCTGGGGCTGTACCAGGCCCAAACCAGGAACAAAGAGCTCCTTCTGAGTCTCCCATGTTGGTACAGAAGCCCAAGCTCTTGGGCCATCTTCTGCTGCTTTCCCAGTCTCATTAGCAGGATCAGAAGTAGAGCAGCTGGGACTTGAACCACATTCATATGGGATGCTGGCACCGCAAGCAGAGGCTTAACCTTCTACACCACATCACCAGCCCCAATAAACTAATCTTTCAGTTCCGTTTTCCACTAATTTTTGAAGTACTCTCATATATGTATCTATGTATGTGTATATATGTGAGGGGTTTAGAAAATGCTCATGAAAAATCTGTATCCTGACGATCTATGCATGGATTTCAAAATTGTTTTGCACCTAAATAAACTTATTTGTTAATTTTATTTTTTCACAAACTTTTTGAGATGTGTGTGTATACACCAAAAATAAATGGAGCAAAATATAAACAACTGATGAATCTATGTAAAGGACAAACAATAGCTAATTATTTTTGTAACTCTTCTTCTGTAAGTTTGACATGATATAAAATTAAAAAGCTTTGAAAATAGTGAACATTGTACTAAAATCTAAATGTTTATTTTATTTAAAAGTTTGCTCTAGATATATACTTTATTTCTTAGTGTTTATTTGATTGTCTTAAAAAGAGTAATTTTAAAAATAAATTGGTACACTGACAATGCACACTTAAGAAAACAGTGATCTCTTACAATATGGTCTCCTGTGAACTTGTTCAAGTCCTTCAATGGTTAAAATCTGTTTTAGAATTGAGTCGAATAACAAGCAAAAAAAGCTACAAGTCCACAACAACCTGTAAGCTCAATCAAGAGAAGCTGTTTAGCAATGCCAACACTTGCCTTAATGGGCTTAGGGATGATGGATCCTTAACCAAAGTGAACTGGAAAGCTTAATGACTCAAATGTGCAGACCAAATGCCCCTGCTGCCTCCAGCACTTTGGGGAAAATACTGATAGTAGATGCTGGAGTAAGTCAAGTTTCCCAGAAGGAAAAGCAGAACACAAAAGCATGGGGCAAAGGTATAGTAAGACGTAATGTGGAATAGGTGATTCTGTGACCACGGGAACAACAGAGGGTGGTTCTTGTCATACTGAAATGTTCATATTAAAAGGTTTTGTTTCTAGCAAAGAATAACTGAAAGCTTACTATTGTACAAACAATTTTCATTCATTTTACAATCTCTGGTAGCATTGTATACACAGATTGTTTAGCAAACCCTTCTTTGGGGAAACCAAATAGCTCAGTGGGACAATCCTGAATTTCTGGTCAAAAGCAATAATACAAGTTAAATGGGTCACTAAAGAAATGGAACAGGCCTTAGAAATGACCAGGTAGGCAATGGCCAGATAGACTGGGAAATTAAAAGCCTGATATAGAGAAAAGGAAATGAAAATGGATGTCAGGCAGCACTATACACTTAAATGTTAATGATTGATATTCTGTGAAAGGGAAAACAACAACCTTGATTTATTGTATTTGCCAGTTTCCATGATGTAAATATTCTCATCATGGCAGAGTTCAAGTTAGCAATACGATGTTGTTGAACACAGATATGGGAAGCAGTGTACACAATCAGCTCTCTCAAGGTAGTGTAAACTGACTCCAGGATACCACTGGCATTGAGTACTATTCCTATAGTTAGGTTATCATGGTAAGTAACAATCTTTCGGGGTCTCAGTTTCCTCATCTGTGAAATTTCAACAACATAAGATTATTGAGAATCAAATGGAACTAGTTTATCACCATCTAAGATGGCTTCTAGTTCTGACCATCCATAGTTCCGTGTGGAGTTAGATTAGTGGCTTTTTGCCTTTTTCATTCTCACATCAAGTGCTATGAGCAGGGAGAAGTCAAGAGAATCATAGAGCAAGCTACTCCACAGTGTGGTATTCAGAGGGAAACCACATCGCACTGCCACAGGTAAAAGATTGAAGGCAGTGAGTTCTTCAGATTTTCTACACAGGAGGGATTTCTATGTGGGAACCTGATCGGTAAGTGAAGCTAGAGAATTCAAATTTCAATTATTTTAATGATTTATTTGCCTGTGATAGCTTAAGGCATATACATGGTGCCTAAGGCCAATATAGTGTGTATGTGGCCCATTTTCCTATGCTGCACCAGAATTTGCCTGGTAATGAAGAGCACAGAATGAGATAAGAGTGTATTCATTCCTTGGTATCCAGCAATTCTAAAAGGAGTAACTCAGTGCAGTTTTGAAACTGCCATCTGTATGTTGCTTCCATTGACTGCTGTCTGATGACATAAGTTGCCCTCAATATCTCCTGTGCTTTGTCTCTGAACTGGGGAGACCCATGTGCAACCTAATTCCTAAGACATGATTTGGTAACAACATTAGCTCAGAATGGGTACTTGGGACCTCTGTACCTTCTCCTTTTGGAAGATGTACAAGAGTATAACTGGAAATAAATAATAGGAGTCAGAGGAATAAATGAAAGTGCCTAGAAGTTTGGTCCCTGGTGGGCTTCCCAGGAACTTAAGCTGGTGGAACCAGTTAAGGGAAATTCTGGCCTTAATGTACTGTTGAAGTAGAATAGAAGAGAAAATCTTCACCCAGCCATTCAAGAAATTTTGAGTGCAAGGGAGTTTAGTAAGGTATAAGAGACATAATACCTTGTGCTTCCGGAGGCTGCCAGGACTGGTGGGCGTAGAGATGGGAGACTGCTTAGACTTGGGGGTAGAAAGCTGGCTGCTGGAGGTTCCGTTTGCTAGCCCAAGGCAAGAGAAAAGGAAGGGATAAAAATCAACAGCATACAAAGGAGCAAGTTATCCTTCCCCTCTGAAGACACTAAGAACATTCAAACAAGGTACACAGACAACCAAGCGATTTGATGAGCAGAACAAAGGTGAAAAGAAACACATTCCTCAAAAGGGCAAGAACTGCAATCCTCAGTTAATTAGATCCTGCCTCAGTGCAGTGCAATGTCCTCCCGCTTGTTCCCTGAGTGCTTCCCAATCACTGGGGTCTGTTTCTTTTCAAATCTTTCTCATATGCATGCCCAGGTTTGACCTTAATATCTCTTGGAGGTAGTCTGAGAAAGTATTCCTTGGCTTTAGTTTCATAGAGGAAAAAAGTGAGGCACAGACAGGTTATGTGCCTTACATACAGGGGAAGAAATAAAGTTGATTTGGTAGCTGACAGGGTAAATGCAGGACAGCCCCACTGTCAATCTTCTGCCCTCCCATTTCCTGCTTATCCTTACCTATCCTGGGTGAAAAGAACAGAGGGCAAAAAAGAGAAAGCAGACTAGTCAGGAAGAGGAATGAAAAAGAAAGTGGAGGAGAAACAAAAAAGCTTGAACAGAAAAATGGATAGAAGAGAAACTCAAAGAAAGAGAGGAAGGGATCAGAAATGGAAGAGAGAACAGACAAAGAAGATGAGGAAGAGGTTAGAAGAGAAGAATGAGGCAGCTAAGACAGGGAAAGAGGCATAAAGACACAGAGTGATAGATGCTAGTGGTCAGATTGTAGGTGCATCTCTTGTTTTTTAGCAAATAAAATGCTGAAAAGGAGATGGTTTAATTTTTAACATGTTCATATTCCATTTCTCTTTCAAATTGTTTTATATCCCCTTGCTAAAGAACTTTTTAATACCTAATCATGAAACAAGAAATGTGGTTCATGTTCAAACATCTCATGCCAAAGTATTTTTTTTAGTCTTAGGACCTCCATTGTTAAACAGAGGTATTTTGAAATGTGCTTTAAAACCAAAAGAAAATACCCCAAGGGTGTGTAGAGAGGGAGGGAAACGGTTGGCTCATGGTGGGGGTAGAGAAAGAATATAAATACAAAATTGAAAAAGTTAAGCAGAAAGATAGTCTGAGAGTGTTGTATGTAATCCCAGAGTAAAGCTTAAACCACTGTATCATGAATATTTCCTGAGGGTATAACTCCTGCACCACTTATAGTAATGTTTCCCTAGGTTCTGAGACTTGCACAATTATCTCCAGAGATGGACGACACAGCCATATGGTGGTTTGCTGAGTTTATTCATGTGCAAGTGTGTTGAAAAATGGGCACTTAGCCATCCACTATCAGACTTTAGCTGTGTATTCACCCATCTCTCACCCATTCATTGAGAAACGTGCCTCCCTGCCACTCAAACAGTTAGTAGCTAAAGAACACGACTATGAGCCAGGCAAAGTATTAGATATTGGGGTTTCAGAGATGAGTATGTTACTTCCTGTGGGAAAGCAGGCAAGAACAGTGTAGAATAAATGCCAAGACAGAACTATGAGCAGGAAATATTGCAGCCTAGACTTTGGAATCAGGGGACTGGGAGACAAACACCAAGAGGTAACACTTGAGAAATCTTGAAAGATGAATCTGGAGTATTAAAGTCTATAGAGAACAAAGTAGATTAATAGTGGCCAGGGGCTGGGGTGGAAGAGGAACCGGGGGAAATGGAAAATGTCTGCTAATGGATGTGAGATGTCCATGGGGAAGCAAAGCTAATTCTGGCATTAAATCATGGTAATTGTTGCACAACTCTGTGGCTAAAATAAAAATGACTGAATTGTACATTTTAAATTGGTGAATTGTATATTATATGAATTGTATATTATATGAATTGTATCTTAATAAAGCTGTTAAGAAAAAAAATGAGGGGCTGGCGCTGTGGAGCAGTAGTTTAAAGCCCTGTCCTGAAGCACCAGCATCCCATATGGGAATTGGTTCTAGTCCCAGCTTCCCCTCTTCCGATCTAGCTCTTTGCTATGGTCTGGGATAGTAGTTGAAGATGGCCCAAGTCCTTGGGCCCCTGCACCCGTATGAGAGACCTGGAAGAAGCTCCTGGCTCCTGGCTTCGAATTGGCGCAGCGCCAGCTGTTGCGGCAATCTGGGAAGTGAACCAGCAGGTGGAAGACCTCTCTCTCTGTCTCTACCTCTCTCTGTAACTCTGTCTTTCAAATAAAATTAAATAAGTCTTTAAAAAATAAAAAAAAATGAAAAAAATGATCAGAGTTGGAGAGAAGATAGCAAGGGCAGAGCTGGAGAGAGGAAAGCTAGGAATTCAAGTTTCACCAGCAGGGGGAGAAAAGTGAAGGTTGTTTACAGAACTACAAGTAGCTCAGAATGGCTCAAGCTGAGTTCAAAGAGATGAAGCTGGAGACAGAAGATAAGGGTCAGATCCTCGTGACCTTTCTGAGGCGTATGAAGAAGTGTGACTTTCATTTCTGGAGGGAACATAGAAAGATTATAAATTGCAAGCAATAGGATCAAATTTTGCACGTTAAAAATGACACTCCTGATGCTGTAATGAGACTGAGGTCAGGTGGAGGAAGGGTAGAAACAAAGAACTTGGTTAGAAGACATAGTTTTAGTCCAGGTGAGGTGTGTTAATGCTTCGACTAAGGCAATGGGGACAGAGAGCAGGAATACAGTGTAGATAAGGACCTAGAGGCCAAATACACTTACAGTTATATATGTTTATGTTTACGTATCATATAAGCCACCCATAGAAGAACGTGACTTGTACAAAACAGCACAAAGAATGTGGGAGCTAGATTTTGCCTATGCACTGAGCATTCCCATGAATCCAAAATGCAGTTTAGGAAAGGGAAGAGTCTGTGGAGCCACAATTGGGCAAAGCAGTCAACTACATTTTTAAGAATGAAGGATCTGGCCGGCGCCGTGGCTCACTAGGCTAATCCTCTGCCTTGCGGCGCCGGCACACCGGGTTCTAGTCCCAGTCGGGGCGCCGGATTCTGTCCCTGTTGCCCCTCTTCCAGGACAGCTCTCTGCTGTTGTCCGGGACTGCAGTGGAGGATGGCCCAAGTGAGACCAGGAGAAGCACCTGGCTCCTGGCTTCAGATTGGCGCGATGCGCTGGCTGCAGCGCGCCGGCCGCGGCGGCCATTGGAGGGTGAACCAACGGCAAAAAGGAAGACCTTTCTCTCTGTCTCTCTCACTGTCCACTCTGCCTGTCAAAAAAAAAAAAAAAAAAAAAGAAAAAAGAATGAAGGATCTAATAGTGGAAAGAATTAATGGACCAGCTACAGTGCCTGAGCACTTCCCCAGTGAGACCTGTCCCCTAGCATTTAAGATGAGGAGCAGATCTTTGAGAATTACAGGAGTTATCACAAGGAAAATATTCTAAAATGGCCCTCACCTCGCTTGAGGTCTAATGGATGTAAGCAGCACCAGGTAAGTTGATTTTAAAAAAAAGTTTTTTTATTTGAAAGAGTGACAGAGAGAAATACACACACACACACACACACACATACACACATGCACAGAGAGAGAGAGACAGAGAGAGAGAGGTCTTCCATGTGCTGATTTACAGCCCCTTCCCAAAAATGGCTGCAATAGCAGGTCTGGGTCAGGCCGAAGCTGGGAGCCTGGAACTCTGCCTGGATCTACCACGTGGATGGCAGGGACTCAATTACTTGGGCCATCTTATGCTGCTTTCCCAAGCATATCAGGAAGGATCTGGATAGGAATCAGAATAGCTGGAACTTGAACTAGCACTCAGATATGTGATGCTGGCATCCCAAAGGACTGCTTAACCCACGATGCAACAACTAAGACCCCCACCCCCAGGTAAGTTCCAGTTTGGCAATTTGTTCCACATGACCCCTGGATCCTTCACAGATCCTAGTTTGCCAGCATTTGTTAGCTATTCAACAAAGGGATAACTACTGTACTCCCAACTGCCTTTTAAACCTACATATTTATTTAACTGAGAACGAGCCCATTGGCCTTCCAAAAACACAGAAAATTGCCAACCACAGGCATGTCTACACATGAGTCAGTTTCACCTCCTGGCTAGGGATCTGGACATATATGCTTTTTCTGCAACTTCCTATTCTTTTCTCAGTATCCTGTGGAACATTTCACCCGAGATCTTTAGGGATACTTAATGCATATATGTCTTTTTATATATTCTTTGTATATGTGCATACATTTATATGTGTTCCTCATGCTCTTCCTCCAATCAATCTTAAGCTATCTATAAATAAGAGACTTTGTTTGTTGTCCAAATTCAATAAGCATCTTGAAAATTATTTTTTAAATAATTTAACTACCACTGCATTGTTTCCAGAGTTCCTTCATGGAATGAAATCCACAGATGAATGTGGAGAAATGAGAAAATGTAGGCATGCACAGACAAGCATGATTCCTTGCAAGTTGAAGGAGCCCTACAATTTACAAACTGGATAAAAATGTATTCACATACACACTTTATCTTTGTATGAGAAAAATATTAAAGGGTGCCATTTGCTATGAATTCTGGAGCCAATTCATACATAAATATCAAGGTTAAAAAAGTAGCAAATAATAATGCAAATAAAGTCTGATGAACTGTATGTGCTCTTGAATAGGTGAATCTATGTCAAAAGGTTGTCATATTTTAAGAGTAAATAGAAGGTACCATTTTATAGTACACATTTCCTTTATTTTTCTTTACTACATATCCTGAGCTCTCAGGTTATTTGAGAGTGCCTGGTTACCGGGGCAGGGTGGGGAGTGTCATCTGCCTCACACACTTGTCACTCTCATTTCCCTCCTCAGAATAACAACACTGTCTCACTGTTCCCACCTTTTAAATTAAAAAAAAAAATTTAAGGATGGGAAGGAGGGGGAAAGAGAGAGAGATCTCCCATTAGCCAGTTTCCCAAATGCCTGGGTCAGGCTGAAGCCAGGAGCTCAGAACTCAATCCAAGTTTCCCACAAGGATGGCAGGGATCCAAATACATGTTGCCTTCAAGGGTGCATGGCAACAGGAAGTGATAACTGGAAGCAAAGCTGGAACTTGAACCCAGGCACTCTGATATGGGATGTGGGTGTCCCAGGGGGTGTCTTAATCACTGCACCATATGCCTGGCCTAGTTCTCACCTTTTAATTATCCGCAGTCTGAATTGTCTCATCCCTTTCTTTCCTTTTGTGAAGTTCACATTTTTCCTTTTGCAGCAATGTGCTTTGAAAACTTTTTAGTCTCCTTGTCTGTCTTAGCAATCTTATCAACAAAAGTAGAATAATACTTATTGTTTCTTCAATTGCTATTTGCCTATGATGGATCTGGCATGTCTCTCTCTCTCTCTCTCTCTCTCTCTCTCTCTCACACACACACACACACACACACACACACACACACTTTATCCAGTTCAGGATAGCAAAGTAATAATTTGAACACAGGTCTCTGATTCCAAAGTTGGGTTTTCGGGTTATGTCACATGGACTTTCTTTTTAAATGAACTGCTTCTGGATTTCCTTCCTATGACAATTTTCTGCTGGGTCTAGAGAGGTGAGGGGAAGGTTGTGGCAAAGAAAAGATAAAGGAATAGGAAAAGGTAGAAGCATACACCAGAGATATCCTTCTTCAAGGCTTCTAACCTATTTGATCTGAGAAACATACACAATGTCATGAACTAGTAACAGATAGAGTAGCCATCATGCCATATAATTATCCTCATGCCACAGAGCTCCCTGGGAAGATGCTATATCTGCCCTGTCTTGTCTCTCTTCCTTCCCCAGTTGTTGCCCTTCAGGTATGCAACACAATTGCCATGCTTGGCCCTGCATAGTCATCGTTCACTGGCTGCCCTGAGTGATTATGCCTGTCTTTGCCACAGTACTCATATTTAGCTTCTTGGCTGTGTTAGCCTTTCACCACAGAAGGAAACAAGGAAGCACAAACAGGGTGACTGGCGAGGCAAGTAGGTTGGCTAATATGGATTTATAGGGATATAAATATATGGTGGGGAGAATGGGTTTTAGGGAGTTAGAAATAAAGTGGGGAGTGGATAGCTAGTTCCCAAAGAACAAAGAGAGAATCTAGTTTATTATGTGAGTAGCCAAGGACAGTGTGGGGTCATGAAGCAGGCAGAGATGGTGCTGAGCTCCAGACTGTGTATTCCTTTGCCTAGAGGCTAGACTGATCCCTGGAAACTAGGATGTAGCTGTGTATAAGTCCCATGTAAGTGGCTCCAGGTGTAGTAATTAAAGAGCTGTCTGCACAGTGAGTTAGCCAAAGCATTTGTTACTTGAGGCTACTTCAAAAAGTTCTTGGAAAATAGGATTAAAAGATAAGTATATTTTGGTGCAAAAAATTTCAAATCCATGCAGAGGCATTTGTAACTTGCATTTTCCATGAAATTTTTGGAGACCCCTCATATTTCTGGGCTCATGTTCGCATGACCAGAATGACACACAAAAAAGAAGGGCCAATTATTTGCTTTTCTTATAACTTTTAGATGGAGAGCAAACTGATTCAATGCTCATTCACTTAGCCCTGGCCTTTCTGTCCCATTCTAATCTGAGTTCTTGAGCCCAGCTCAAAATCAAACCTGTTGGTTTTGATTTGATGTCTATTTTGAAATATTTACCACTAGTCTTCTTTAAATCAACAAGGATATAGAGGTTGAGACAGGCAAGACTTGTTTAAAGGGTATAAATTCTGCTTCTCCTCAATGGGTGGTGGCTTCTGGGGATTGTTCATGAAATACATTTCTTTTATAAAAATGGTTTATTTTTTTCTTTATTTGAAAGGTAAAGCAACAGGGGTGGGGAGAGAATTTCTTCCATCCACTAATTTACTCTCCAAATGGTTGAAATGGCTGGGGCTGGGCCAGGCCGAATTCAGGAGCTTGTAACTCCATCTGGCTCTCTCATATGAGTGGCAGGGGTCCAAGTACTTGGACTGTCATCTGCTGCTTTCCCAGGTGCATTAGTGGGAAGCTAAATGGGAAGTGTAACAGCCAACATTGAAACTGGGACTCTGATATGGGATGTCATCATTACAAGCAGTGGTTTAACCTGCTATGTCACAAATTGGGCCATTGTTCACACAATCCATGTCAAAATTCCCTTAAGCTTAGACTTTTGTCATTCATTATCTGTCTTGTGTTCTCAAACTCCCTAATGCCTTGCGAAGGGAGATACCAATATACAATTCAGACACTTCATTTTTCTCACATTGAGGTGTTCTGAACTTTCCATCACTCCAGTCCAAAGATACCCCATTTTCTCTTTATATTTACAGAGTTTTTTTTTTTTTTTTCTGGAAGGCCATCCAAATGGAACCAAAGCAGTTTCAGCTTACTTCAGAACAAGACTGTGAGACAGATCCTGCAGTTTGCATACATCAATTCTAAACATCCCTTGGGTGGGGAGTCTGGATTGCCTTGGCTGATTGTTTCTGCTCAGTGGAAAATTTTTTGTGCCTCTCCCCAGGCCCATCCATTATAGAAGCAAGAGCTGAGAACCTTAAAACAGATCTTCAATGACTTGACTGTAGGGTGGGCACTCAAGCCAAATTCAATCAGAGGTTGTGAGATACTATAGCTTCAGAAGACCAAATTGGAATTCGAAATCTACTCCCTAAAATATCTTATTTAATATGCAGTTGTGATTCCTTTAAACAAGGATGGGGGGAGTGTCTTTTCTATTGTGTAACAAGTATATGTACCTAATTCTGCAATGTTTTGATACAGTTGAGTTTCCCTCAAGAAAAAAACATCTGTGTGAGGACTGATGGAAATGCCAGGATTGTTTTCTCAGGTTTAATCATGTTGTAAACATTTATTCCTATTGAAAGTGGTTCTGCTCAGAATGTGTTTCTGGTGTAGTCAGCCAGTTGTCAATATTCACTATTGGTTTTTCTGGGGCAACAACTACACTGCACTTAATCTATGGAATAAACACAGGCTTTGGAATCAGTACAAGTTTCAAATCCTGATTTAGCCATTTCCTAGATCTGTGTTCAGCTTTGTCCTAATCTAACTTCTCTGACCCTCAGTTTCCCCGTCTCTGACATTTGAATAATAATAACTCAATTGTTGCTGCTTTGATGAGTATACAACAGAGTACACATACAAAGCTTGGTGAAGTGCCTGGGTTATAGGAAGAGTTCAATAAATCATCTGTTCTATTGATATTTCCCTGCCACTACTAAAAATGACAGAAATTAAGTAACTGCAATTTATAGGAACCAGGTTAGGGAATCCCCTTTCACAAGAGATGAGACATGAACCCATCATACACACAGGCTGAGGACTAATTATTTGGCTAGCTGCTCAGGCATTAGATCACTAAAGTTCTCCTGAGGTTATAGACCATTGTTTCTGCTTTTTCCATTCTATTGATGTGCTCCCCAAAACATATCCCTTGGCCCTCTTTCCTTCTCTCTTTTAACCTTCTCAGAATTACCATGAAGAGTTGATCAATGAATTCCACATGAAACCACTAAAAGTTTTGGAGTAACACAATGACAATGGTGTTTTTCAAGAAAAGTATGGTGGCACCACACCAAATGATTAAGGGAACAGAGATTTGAAGCAAAAATATTAGGAGTCTAGAATAATCTAGGCATCAGGTGAAATAATCTAGGCATGAGGGAAAAGAAGAGACTGCTATGCAAATCATACGGGGATGCTTGACATGTTCAATATCCACAGGATATGCTGAACATGAAGGATTAAAGAGTGGGAAGCATCAAAAGTAGCACCAAGGTATTGAGCCTTGAGAGGATGATAATTCGATTGTGGACAAGGAATTGGAAGGAGGAAATGCTTTTGATTTTAACTACATTGTATTTGGCCCATATAAACAGAATTATTTTGTAGGTATTTATGGAATTGATGTCCAGAAGGAAGGTTGGGTTTGGAGATGTATAATTAAGAGTGCCCTCCCTCTACCCTCATATACAATATTCATTACCATCTCTGCTCCTTTGTTCATACTTTCCTCCTTTCCAGAAACATCCAGCTCCTTATTAGTTGATATATAACCCTTCTTCAAGTCCTAGTGCTTCCAGGAAACCTTCCCTTACTACCTTGGCTCCTGATAAATGCTCTCCCCCATGGATTCCAGTAGTTCCAAGGACACTCATTGCTTGTATCTCCCATTCATTTAGCACATAATTAAATCAATAACAATGTATTGAAGTATAGTGGCTAAAAAATAGTGTATTGTGCAGATTGCCTGCATTCAAATCTCACTTCTATCACTTACTAGTTGTGTGATTTGGGGCAGGTCACTCACCTTTTGTATGCCTCAGTTTCTTCATTTGCAAAACAGAATAGTAGTACCTACCTCATAAGATTGCTATAAAGATTAAATTAGTTAGTACATGTACAGTATTTGTAAGTTTTAAAAAGGTTCAAATCTATATGTATATTGGTTCCCCAAATAAGTCATTAATTTCTTAGTGACAGGGAATGTATCTTGAGGAAAAATCACATTTTTCTCAGAGAACCTAGCATTATTAGGTACTTCATCCAACCTCTGGATATCTAACTGTATTTAAATTCAAGTCCTTGGCTAAATCAGGCTGATAGGACTTTTATTTTAGGGAGATATCTCCATATCCCATGTACCGCAGAATACTCAATGGCCCTCACTATACTGCTTGCTCCAACCATTTCCAAAGTGGCTCTCCAATGGAAAGGGAAAAGTTGTTTTTTACAGGGTAGATCTTCCCATTAAACTGACATAAGCTGCAATTTTAGAAAGATTCAACTGGGGAAAGAGGCTAGGGAAGGTTTTGTTTTCCAACAGCTTTGTCAAGGGCATCACTTCCCCTTGGAATGACAGTAGAGGAGCTGTTAGAATGTCTAAGACAGAGAACAGGAAACAAAGGTGCTTCATTATTTGTAGCTACATTCAAAGCAGAACAAAGAAATGAACAGGACACTACTCTACCCCTTGATTTCCCACATCCCTGTATTGGAGGTGGGGGAAAAAGGAAGAAAGCAGAGAAACAGGAACCATCTGACCATCCAATATATCTTGGCATTCACCATACTGACATGCCTCATGTCAGGCTATGTTAGAAGTGAACCAATGATGTATTTTCATAAGAACTTAGCTTAGCTTAAGTATAACTATGATGCCTGGGCCTAGTCCCCAGCTGCAAAGGATGCTAAGTTAAAAAAACAACAAAAACAAAAACAAAAACAAAAAACTGATGAGCTCACTTAGTGGAGTGGAAAAGGTTCTTATCTTCATGCAAGAAAAAATTCAAATGTGAGACAGAGAGGAGTGGCAAGCACAATAGCAAGTTTTAATGGGGTAGAGCATCTGTCAGAGCAGATGGGTACCTCTCCAGAGAGAATTTGATAGTACCTGGTTTACATTTAGATGGGGGTTTCTAAGGGAATGGGTCCAGTTCTTCACACCATTTCCTCTTCCTCTCTTCTATCTTCCTGGACAAAGGATTTGCTGAATAAAAATTAGGTAAAATTTCTCCTAATATTTTACTACCTAGTGTTATGCTGAGTAGACCCCCCTGGAAATGGGAAAATGCAATCCCCTTGGGGAAAGGCTGGGACAACCTGCAGTGCTACTGGGGTATGGACAAGACTTTATAGTATAAAATACTGGACAGCTTCTAAGGTGCAGTTCTAAGGTTGTTACCTTTTTTTGAAGAAACTTTTGTTTTCAGGTGCTCATGCACACATAGATTAATTCATAGCTTCTTAAAATTTCAACTACATAACTACAGTGTAACCCTCCCCCTCTTCCTTCGCTGTCACACCTACCCAGTGACATCCAACTCCCATTGCCTACCCCTCTCTTTGCATTGCTGTTTAAATTGTGCCTCTTAAAGTTGCTCAGACTAAGGGGAAGTGAAATTTGCATGATATGTATAAAAGGAACTAAACTTTTTTTTTTTTTTGACAGGCAGAGTTAGACAGTGAGAGAGAGAGAGACAGAGAGAAAGGTCTTCCTTCCGTTGGTCCACCCCTCAAGTGGCCGCCACTGCCGGCGCGCTGTAGCCGGCATGCTGTGCTGATCCGAAGCCAGGAGCCAGGTGCCCCCCCCCCCCCCGTCTCCCATGGGGTGCAGGGCCCAAGCACTTGGGCCATCCTCCACTGCACTCCCAGACCACAGTAGAGAGCTGGACTGGAAGAGGAGCAACCAGGACAGAACCGGCACCCCAACCAGGACTAAAACCCGGAGTACCGGTGCCACAGGTGGAGGATTAGCCTAGTGAGCCAAGGCACCGGCCAAAAGGAACTAAACTTCTGAGAGGCATACCCACTTCTACCAGCTGGTCACCACTCTCAAGTTGTGGTATCAATAAATGTCTCGCTTTCTGCTTCCTTTATGTTTCTGATTCCATCCATTGTTGAGTAGGTGATCTCGGATGGCCTTAGTTCTCACAGCAGACACTGCAAAAATGCCTCCTGGGAGATCAGGAAAGCTGGGTTCTGGTTCTTGTCTGCTAAATAGTTGTGTAACCTTGGGAAGGTCTTAGTATCCTGAACCTCTTGTATCTTTGTTCTCAATCTAAAATAAAACTGGATAATTATTGTTTTCCAACCTAATTCATGGTGTCATTTTTTTCAAGACAACTGAGGTGATGGATTTGGAAATATTTTGCAAAAGCACAACATTTGGGGATGGCACTATGGTATAGCAGGCTCAGCCTCCATCTGTGGTGCTGGCATCCCATATGGGCACTGGTTAGCATTCCAGCTGCTCCTCTTCTGGTCCAGCTCTCAGCTAATAGCCTGGGAAAGCACTAAAAGGTGGCCTGAGTTCTTGGACCCCTGCAACCACCAGAAAAAGTTCCTAACTCCTGGCTTCAGATTAGCCCAGCCCCAGCCATTGCGGCCATCTGGGGAGTGAACCAGTGGATTGAGACCTTTCTCTCTGTCTCTCCCTCTGTCTGTCTGTAACTCTGCCTCTCAAATAAATAAAATATTTTTTTTAACAGGCAGAGTTAGACAGTGAGAGAGAGAGAGACAAAGAGAAAGGTCTTCCTTTTTCCGTTGGCCCATCCCCCAAATGGCCGCCATGGTCGGCGCGTTGTGGCCGGCGCGCTGTGCCGATCCGAAGCCAGGAGCCAGGTGCTTCCTCCTGGTCTCCCATGCGGGTGCAGGGCCCAAGCACTTGGGCCATCCTCCACTGCACTCCCGGGCCACAGCAGAGAGCTGGACTGGAAGAGGAACAACCAGGACAGAACCAGCGCCCCAACCGGGACTAGAACTCAGGGTGCCGGCACCGCAGGCGGAGGACTAGCCCAGTGAGCCACGGCGCCGGCCAAATAAAATATTTTCTAAAAAACACAACACTTATTTTTATGTAAAGGAATGTTATCTCAAACTTTACGTAGCTGGAGAAGAAAGTATTCTGTTTTAATATAGTTGTCACTAGTCATGCATGACTCGACCATTGGAAGTGTGGGTAGCCAGAATTGAGATGTGCTATAAGTATAAAGTACAATCCAATTTCTAAGATTTTAAACTATCTCAATAACTTCTTATATTGATTACATACTGAGATAATTTGAATATATAATTCAATAGATCAAATTAATTCAGCCTGTCTCTTTTAACTTTTTGAAACGTAGCTACTAAAAAATTGAAATGACATACATGGCTTGCAATTGTGGCTCACATTATTTTTCCATAGGAAACAATTAGTCTAGTTAGTCACATTAAGGAAGGTCAGAACAGCTGGATCCCTCCAAAAGTAGTCTCTCTGTTCAGAAAAGAAGGACCTGGGGATACAATTTCCATACACTCTCTACTGTTCTGTGTCTCTTGACCTCCTCTGAAAAAAGGTGTATATTTTGGTACAGAAGCCATTCTTTTGGGGGAATTTGGGAACAGGGTAGGTTTGACTTTCAGGAATAGGTGTGTATGAATCAGGGAAGGGACATGGAGAACCTTGGGTTGCTACAACAATGATAGACTATTGAAGAATAGCAAGCCAATTATCACATTACAATTCTCTCAGCCTACCAGGGTGGGTAATTAGCTTCTTTGAGGGATTCTTAAAAAATAACAGAAGAGAAGATTCCTTCCCAGCAACTAGCAATTTTGTCCTTTCAATTCAATTCAGTTCAATAGGTGGCAAAATTGCATAAAGGGAAAGTTAACACATTAATAGCTGCAATAGGAGCAGAGAGAGGCAAATGGGAAATGTCTTCCTTTTGTTCTGAAGGCAGGATTACCTCTGTCTATGAAAAGGCAATCAAAATAGCACTCTGCAAGTTTTCTTCAAATATCCTATAGAGGGCTTCTGGCTTCCAGTTTTATCTGCTTATTATAGCTCCCTGGTCTACTTTAAAGGCAGATGTGGCTAATGTGACTTGGATTCCAGGAGTCCATTAACTCTGGTCAGTGAGAATGGGCTCCTCAGAGGAGGATTATATGAACAAAATCCTTCCTAAACTTGAGTTTAGGATGTAGCAACAGACATCCCATTTAGGTCACACTCAGTACTGGCAGAAGTGGGGACTGAACTTGAAGGGAATGAATGATAAGGTCTTTGATTTATTCATGGGACAGTACAGGAAACAGACAACTTAAGACTAAACACTAAGGAATCAAATTATGATGCAAGTTACAGACCAAAGAGCATCAATTTAATAAACTTCAAGTTAAAATGAATCCAGATATTTACTGAAGCATGAATTGGAATATATATATATATATATATTTGTTCAAAGCAGAATCAAACCTATATGTTTTCTAATAAACTAGAACATCAAAACATTCCTTTAACTAAATCTGAACTGAGCCAATGTTTCATTTGGTT
This sequence comes from Oryctolagus cuniculus, assembly GCF_051225735.1. Classification (NCBI taxonomy): domain Eukaryota; kingdom Metazoa; phylum Chordata; class Mammalia; order Lagomorpha; family Leporidae; genus Oryctolagus; species Oryctolagus cuniculus. The sequence continues at coordinate 81,767,540 of NC_142888.1, read as the reverse complement.
TGAATCCCTGCTAAAAAGTAACATTTTGGGCTTTCGTTTCCCTTCAAAGGAAGGTAATCAAAATTCCCTGGAAATGGCCTATCTTCCACAAGATTCAGGTTGAATGAAGATATGTGAATCTATCCAAAAGTTTCAGATACAAGTCAGACTAACACAGGATCAAATATGGTGGTGCCACCTACCAAGCCTTAGAAAAGAATAAAGAATTTCAAACCAACCCAATATCATTATTCTTTAGGTAAACATATATTAGCCTGTGTATGTCCTTTGCTAATAGCACAGAAAAATCTTGACCTTTTATGAAACAATTCTTAAATGTCAAACATCTGTAGGAGATATTTATGTCAACTGAAAACTATGCATTGTCTATAAATCATCATCATGGTTATCTGATTCTGATTCTTTGGGAGTTACTTTACAATTATAAATAGCTGATAACTGGAAGATTATTCTTATCTTTAGATATGCAAACTGTATTATTCAAAGAAGATACTATATCTTACAGAAGGTAAGAAATTTGTCCCAAATTACAAAGCTAGGACATGGTGAGTTTGGGTCTTTTTTTGAGAGGTGTCTCTGTATTCTCTTCCATATCCTAACTCCCTCCAATTCCCAGCTTGGAGTGATTGTGAGTGAAATGAGAGTGGAAAGGAGCATTTGGATATGACACATCCAAACCTTACCTAGGGTACTATTTTGCCCAAGATCAGCTTTGCTCCTTTGGGATATTCACTGAGTGGATGCCTTGGACTTGACTAAACGAACTTCCATGGAATGAGCATGGCCATGTTACATGGATCCTCCTGTCTTTTGGGGCTGAAATAATGTAGAAGCTGTAGACACATAATCTGAGATAAGCCAAAACATTTTGGAAACTGTCATGAAGGTGGTCTAGACTAGAGCTTGCTTCATTTATGTTCATGAACTCTCTGAAATGAAGATTTCAAATCTCTCTACTGAAAACACCACTTTAGAATGGTAGTAGAGAACAAGGGTTGTTTATAATTCTGATATCTGCCAAGTAAAGTCCCCTCCTCTTCTCAAATTGGTTACTCTGCATATCTTGTGTGTTTGGATAAATCTTCATTCCTTTCCTTTAGCGAGCGAGTTCTGCAGGAGCAAGAGAGCAGTTCTTGCCGCTTAATCCTCAGTTAGGATCTATTATAAATCCTTTCATTTTAACAAATATTAAGTCCTATTATGCAAGGGTACTTCAAAAGTTTATGGGGAAAATGGAGTTAAAAGATGAGTCTATTTTGTCATAAAAAGATCTTTGAAATTCATGCATATCTTTTCTCATCATATAAATTTTTCATGAAATTTGTGATGCTCCCTTGCATGCGTGGATTTCAAAATGTTTTGAACCAAAATAAACATCTTTTAATCCCATTTCCCATGACTTTTTTGAAGAAATCTCACATTACATTTATGTCTTTATTATCTTAGAGTCATTGAGGTGTACATTCTGTGGAAAGGAAATTTGGAGGTAGTATGCTGGAGAGTAATAATTTGACATTTATTTTATCAATTAAAAGTGTTTAATTGCAGGCCGTTGTCTTCATGTGTTCTGGGTAACCATCTGATTACATTGTCAAAGAGAATCTATTTTCTTCAAGTTAATACCACCTGAGAATTTCAAACCAATGAGTTATATAGCTGTTCAAAAAAACAGGTCCTAAAATTCTTTGATACCTCCCTTGAAGCAGTGGAGCCTAATTCTCCCCTTGAATTAGGCTGGACTTAATGACTATAATGAATAAAATAAAACAACTGAGAGTGTTGGCTTTGGAGACCAGATCATCAAAAGCACTGCATCTTCTTTCTTGTTCACTTCCTTGAATTATTACTGTGGGAGATCCTGCCAAAAGCCATCTTGGAAGTATATCTTGCAACTCAGTTCAGCTTCAGATATTTGCAGCCCCTAACAGTATCCCTAATTGACTATAACAACATGAGTGATCTTGAGTCACAACCACCCAGCTAAGCCACTCCAGAATTCCTGACTCACAAACTTTATGATAACAAATACTTATTTAAGCCACTAGTCTTGAAGTAATTTATGTCACAGCAAGATACAAGTAATGCAGCTAAAAATCCAAGACATAGCTGTTTTTGAAAAATGGTTAGCTAAGCAATTATTCATATATTTTGTAAAACCTGACCAAGTGTTTTAAAGTCCATCTTATTTTTTTGTAACCTTCTGCTTAGAAACTGTGCAATTTTATTCAGTCCAAGTGTTAAAACCTAAGTCTTTTAAAGTTCAGCAATAGGAATTTGTTTATATATCATATATATATATGTTAACATATATATTATGTGTTCTTCACATTTAAAAAATAGATCATCAACACATATGTATTTGTATTCCTTCAACAAACATTACCTTGCACTATACAGGGTAAGACAGGTGCTTTTGTATACCTACTTATTCACAACCATTTCTTGAGCATCTACTAGGGGTCAGGCACTGTGCTTAGCACTGAGCATACAAAAATAAAGGTAATGACTTGTTTCTTTGAGGGGCTTGGTATCTAGTTGGGGAAGCAGACAAACAAATACACATTTTGCAACACAGTCTGGCGAATATTATCCCAGAGATATGAATGATATGCTGTGATATTACAGAGAACAGAACAGCCATCTCTACTCTATGAGAGGTCTTGAAGTATGAACATCAGTTTTCAAGCAAAGACAAGTGGCAGGTCAGAGGAATGGCATTCCAGGAGTGAGACAACAGGATGTGCAAAGTATGAAAGTATGTAAGAATGAAAAAATGAGGCTATCTTTTTATAATTTAGTTCCCCCTGCCTGAGTATAAAGTAGTGGCTGGTGATATGCATACTCCTAGCAGGCTGTTGTACCAGGCACAGGAATTTCAAAGCCAACAGGCCGCTCAAGTTGCCCCAGATGGAAGGTGCTTGACTTCCCCATGGCTCTTAGGCTAGTAGAGTTCTCATGATGAATCCTGAACCTTGCCAAGATAAATGTTTAAGTCCTCTGGACCATAAAATGCCCTTAATATGAAGAACTCACATTTTCTGTGCATGTATGCTAAACTTATGAACTTGGGCTTCTGTGGTCCTTTATTTTTAATAAAAAATTAGAAAACATTGCCCTTTAGATCAATGCCACTCAAACTGTGAGTCCAAGAAAAGATAAAGAGTTTGAGCCAGTGCATGAATGAACACACTGTTGCCTTTATCAATAAAATTGTGCTCTCAAGAAATATAAACTGAACTAAATAGTTTGCCTAGTGGCATAGTTGATTTACATTTGGCACAAGCTACTAATCTCATCACAGACTGACTGCTAACAAATAGTTCATGGGTTGGCGGTTATCCATAGAACACATTTTTTAGATAACTCACTATCCATTAAATACAATCTTTATGACAAATCTTACTGTTTTCTTTCAGAACTAGTTCTACGTTTTCTTTCTCCGTTGGGAGAATGATATGATCTACCTTTTATCTCTTTTATGTATATTTTTGGTGTACTTGACTTCCTTTTTGTTTTGGTTTCTAAGTAGTTCAGAGCCAAATTTGAAGCTCGAGTACATCAACCTGGTTGATACTTATTGGTGTCATTTTTTACATACTTATTCTCCATTTGGATTTCCAATTTAAAATTTGACTCAATCATTTCATTGAATATGTTTTTGCTGAATGAGAATGATGACAATGATGACAATCATGACAATGAGCATTACAGCAAGCAGGACAAATTGGCCAGATTTCTGGTCTGCATCCATTTGAGTAGAATCAGGTTATCGCTGTGCCTCCATGATTCCAAAAACGTTTGAAGTTTTTGATCTCTGAATTACCAGAATTTGCACTCATGGAAACACAGTAGTACTCATGAGGAACACAATCCTCTGCATGCAGAGGGTACTGGCCTACATAGTGAAGTCAGCATGCACAGTTAGGAGAAGATCACTCACCGTCTTGGTCGTTACCTGAGTCAGCTGGAGACTTGCTTCGGCGCATGGGGCCGGGGCTCTTGGCTGAACTCTTCTGAGGTGTTGGGGATGCCTTTGGGCCAGCTGTGGCCGATGGGTTTCCCTTCATGACTCGGCATTCTGAGGCAAAAGAGACAGCTTAGTAGGAGGTAAAATTGAGGCTGAGAATGTCATTAGCCTTTGGAAACAGGAACAACTAACATAGGCCAAAAACACCTCAGTGGTTCAGGGCTCTAATGTGGTCCTCATTGTTTGTAGGAACTATGGTTCTGGGGTAGGTGGCATGGAGGCATTTTCAAAAGTCATCTGGACTAAGATACGTATTTAAGACCCTGGATTATGGAACAAGGGCAGGAGTTCAAAATTCAGTCAAGTAGGTAATTAAAAGTCCACCTGAGGTAGGCATTTGGCATAGTGGTTAAGACCTGTTAGGACAGCTGAAGCACATATCAGTGTGCCGAAGTTTGATCCCTAGCTCTGTCTCCTGACTCCAGTCTCCTGCTAATTTGGACTTTGAAAGACAGTAGTGAGGGTTCAAGTAATTGGGTTCCTGTTACCCATATGAGAGAAATGGATTGGGTTTACACTTGCCAGATTTGGCCCCTCCAGCCATTGTGAGCATTTGGAGAATGAGACAGAGGATGAGGACTAACTCTGTCTCTTTATCTTTCTTTCTCTCTCTTTGTCTCCCCCTTCTGTGCAAAAAAAGCCAACTCATTTATTTGCTAAAGACTTAACCATATCTCAGAAGAGCATCAATTGATGCATCCTTTAATTAGTTTCCTTGGAGTTGAAATTGATAGCTCAGAGGTTGCAGCTACACAGATCAACCATCCATGAATAATTTAAAAGTGGGAGTAGGAACTATCATTTATTGTCTATTATATGCCACAAATTTATAAGATTTACATAATGGATTTCGTGTCATTTAAATTTATTTATTTATTTATTATTTTAGAGGCAGAGGGACGGAGAGAGAGAGAGAGAGAGAGAGAGAGAGAGAGAGAGAATATGAATTTCCATCCACTAGTTCACTTCCCAGATGCCCACAATGGCCAGGGATGGGCCAGACTGAATCTGTGGCCCAGGAACACAATCTAGGTCTTCCATGTGGATGACAGGAACCTAATTACTTGAGCCATTAGCATTGTCTCTCAGGGTCTGAATTAACAGGAAGCTGGAATCAGGAGCTATGAATTGAACCCAGACACACTAATGTGGAATGTGAGTATCTTAACCACTAGGCAAAACATCAGCCCGTTATGTAATTTTATATAAATAAGCACTATCACCACCATCGTCTTGCACGCATAGAGTTCTTTTGATTTTGGGTGCACACTATCTTAACCCCATATGGTGGTTTAATGAATAAATGTGCCAGGAGTAACTCTGTCATTCAGCTCATGGTTGTGAAGGAGAATGTGCCAGATGTTCCTGTATTTGCCTCAAATCCAATCTGACACATAGTGAGCATCTTTATCATACAATCATTCAGTATTCCATACTATGGTCATCTGGGGCTTTGATAGTGCTAAATTTTTAGGAGGATCATTATACTTATATTGCTGATGAGCAGCCTTTTGTTTTGGGCCAGGAAGCAAAAAAGTAGAACAACAACTACAAGCCAAATCTCCTGAGTCTCAATTTAGTGATCTTTCCACTGACATTTTCTCAACCTTGTACTGTGATATGAAAAGTAGAATCAAACATCTGGAAACAGAGTAGTGTTTTCTTTTAAAAAATTATTTGAGAGGGAGAGAGACAGAGATAGAGAGACAGAAGAAAGACAGAAAGAAAACTCTCATCCAGTGGTTCACTTCCCAAATACTCACAATGGCCAGGACTAAAGTCAGGAGTTAAGGATTCAATGCAAATCTCTCACTTGGGTGGTAGGAACCCACTTACTTGAACCATCACCTGATTCTTCCAAGAATCTGCATTAGCAGCAAACCAGAGTTTGGAGCCAGAGCCAGGACTCTGATGTGGGATGCAGACATCTTAACAGGCCAACAGCCACCACAAGAATAATCTCCTTGTTGTCTACTACTTAAAGGTACATTGATGTATAAATTAACCAGAAAGATTTGAGTAGCTACTCTTTTAAATTAAGTATTTCAGGAAACTCAGTTAAGGGGAAAGTTCATTTTTGTTTGTTTCACTTCTTGTTTTGGTTGATGAACTTTAGTAGTCACTGCCTGTACCTAGAGATGTAGAAGATAGAGTGAATTGGAAATAGTCTGTACTCATTTAGCTATTGTATGATCATTTGCCTTTTCACAAATGGAATACAGCAGAAATGCCACCTCTTTTAGGCTTCTTGTCATCTGAGCTATATGTGAAGTCTATATTAGAAACTCCACCTTTGTTTTTCTCATACTTTAATTTTTGAAAAGTGAGGAATATATTTGAATGTGCCTTTCCATCAAAAAACCCTATTTCTGTGTGAGCTGATTCACCCTTAAACTTATACCTGGAGCTTGGATTCAAACAAGGGAAAATAGATGGGCATATGTTCATCTCCATCCTGAGATTAAAAGCGCTCTTGGAATCCTAAATCACAAAATGAGGAAAATGGGACAGAAAACCTAAGGAGTTTTCAAGGAAAAAATGTTTGATACTGACTCAGTGGAAAATTTAAGAATAGACACATCCACGTGAGCAGAATGAATATATATTCATAAATTTTAACTCCAAATATTCCTTCCTGTGACCTGATTGTGCCTATCAATCCATGTGATACACTATGTGCTTTAAATATATGGTCACTGTCAGGGCAGATGGTGAGTTTTATTGGGTTTGGAGGATAGGTCTCTAGGACATCCCATCAACCTTGCACATAGTGACCCATGTATCCAAATATACAGGGAAAAATTTACAATATCCATCCTTGAGGTACCATGCATAAGTGTTCTTCAGACAATATAAACCCATGGGAATTCTTAGGGATAGAAAGAAGAAAAATGGAACAATAAAACCCAGTTATATGCTTACCATTTTCATCCAGAGAAAAGTCATCCTGAGCATAGCGAAATTTTTCAGGACCACAGGCAATAAACACATCATCATCACCAAAGAAATCATGGAGACAAGTTACCTATGAAGAAACCAGAAACATTGTATTGGTATTTGGTGGTCTTGTGAAATGCAACTCACACTCATGAAAAAAAGCTTGACATCTAGGTCATCATTTCCAGATCCCAGGAATCTCTTTTCTCAAACACCTATAACACTTATAATCTGCTCAACAAACACTGCTGAATAATGCCACAATTAGTGTCATCATATTTTCATGTTTCATGTGTTCATTTTTTCCATTGCCTCAAGGGTAAGATTGAGACTATGTCTGAATGGAATGCCTCCCTTTTAAGAAAAGTTACCCAGCAAACAGGTCAACAAATGTCACCTCTTCTTAGACCTTCAAAGAGAGTGTTCCTGGCCCAACTCTTGGGCCAGGGGTCTAGGCAAAAGCAGACAATAAAGATGTTATGCAGCCTGTGATGGATAGGACCTTGGGGCTAACCAAGAAATGGAGACTTTTAAAAGAAGGACACCATTTCTTAACTGCATTGGATACCCTCAAATTGAACCTTTGCTAAAAATAAGCCAAAAACTTGGTAGTGGCTCAGGTTACCACTCCTCCCTGAGAAACCTGGAGAGGGAAACTAGGCTGACTACCTAAAAGTTCATCAAAAGCATGGTTCCTCAATAGGCTTGTAAAGCCATGTACCAAGACCCTTCCTGCCTTCTAGTGCCTTATGATTGCTGCTTTTCCAGAACAGAGAGAGATTCTTACCAACCCCCTTTTTGCACAAAGAAATGATGGTCCCTGGGAAAGTATACTGCTCCATGCAGTCTCCCCACTTCTCAGCTTTCCTAATTACATTTGATAATTAGTCCAGCCCATCAGGGAAACCCCAGGAGAAACCATAGAGTCAAAACATGCTTATCCCACTCTTTAGCTTGAAAGTGTTCAAAGCCTCTAATTGTTCTAAGCTCCCCATTCATGCTGCCAGCAATGGTGTTACAAATGCACGGTGCTCACAAACTAACAGCAGATTTCTGGGTACAGAAAAAAAAATATGTTATATTGGAAAAAATGTTTATATTAATAACATCATCTCCCACTCAAATTCTATTCAATTCCTGGTACCCCAGGCAAGATGGTTATAAGCCTCATATAAAGGAAGAGGTGCTTAAGGTGTCTCAGCCTCCCAAACATCCAAGAGATGCCCAGAGGAGGGAGGAAGATTTGGAGGCCTATCAGGGTAGCTCCTATTAAGCCTTTTCCTAGTCCTGGGTCTCAACCTTATTAAATAAGCCAAAACCCTTCTTCAGCTCACTTGTCCTTCACCCATTCATCCCATGATCATGTAATGACAGTCAGAGTTACCACTGACTGAAGGCTTACTCAATGACAAGCACTCTGCTAATTACTTCCAAATCTATCATCTCATTTTACCCTCCCAACAAAACCTAGAAGTCAATATTATTGACATTGCTATTTTAAAGATGAGAAACCCGAGACCCAAATACGACAAATTATCCAGATGACAGTGAATCCAGACAAGTGCAGATATGACTTCAAAGCTTGTGCTTTAAAAAGCATTATTTAAAAGAATATTTAGTTGAAAGACAGTGAAAGAGAGGAGAAAGAGAAAGGAGAGAGGGAGAGAGAGAGAGGGAGAGAGGGAGAGAGGGAGAGAGAGAGAGAGAGGAGAGATAGAGACTGTGCTTTTAACCACTTGACAATACATATATAGATTAGTCACTGGAGAGACTGCAATGAATAAGACTCTGTAATAACACCATGGAGCTTATGGTCTGATTGATGTACAATGAAAGAACATTTCAATTTAGGGTGTCATGAGTACTAGGAGTGTCTGTAGATAAGTTGAAAGCTATTGATTACCATATCTTAGTGACCCCAGTCACTGACTGGCATTGTGATTTCAATAAGCATCCTGCAGATTGTCCTGGTGGCAGAGCCTATGACGGAGGATACATGGCTTTGAGCTCTGCTACAGACCTCCCAGTAATATCTAGGACGTTGGTTAAAAAAAAAAAAAAACTGTAGCCCTAACTTTGATACATTAATTGTCCCCAAATTGTCTACTCTCTGCCACTTCCTTGTCTCTGAAGATCTTTGTGATGTCTTTGAGACTAGCTTTGACCCTATCTGCCATTTTTTTTTTGGTCATGAGTAAAGGAGTCCTCATCATGAAGTGTTCCTCAGCTAGTGGCCTTTAGGCATTAGCACTTTGTTTTAAGATCTCCTTGTATTTTCACTTGTATTCACCTAGTCCTCCCCTATTGGATCACAGGTTTCTGAATGTAGACCAAGTTTATCCCTCCCTCTTTATCTTGCCATGGTTGCTGTTAGAAAGCTTGTTACATAATTCAAATTTAGCCATGGATGTTTCTGCCCAACTGCATACAGAGAAGTAGGAACATTGAGAGGCTTTATAAAGATACATAAAGAAACAAAAGTAGGAATATGAAAGACTAAATCAATTGTGGAAAACAACAGACATTGTAGGATGTAGGATTCAGAGGCTTTAAAAAGTAACAAAACATGAATTTAAGAACAAGAAAGGAGAAATGACGATGAACACAGAAATTATTCTCACATGACTGTGAATTATTTCAAAAATTTTAATGAAAGGGATGATTTGTACATCTCAGTTACATTCCTTGATATCCTATTGTAGGACAACTAAACTTTACAAATTGTTTTGCGGGTTGCTTTGACAATGATCCACTCTCCTTCAATCCCAGGCCTCTCTACCCCCACTCAGCTTTCGAAAAAGCCTTTAGATAACTTCTCCTTTGGGAAGCTTCTAAGAAAGGCCAAGTCCCCTGTGCTTCTGACATATCACAACGGTGGAGCTGGCTTAAAACACATTCATATTTCAATCCAGCTGTTCAGCATCAGATTTCTGGTGTGATCCCAACCCACATTTTACTGGCTCCCAAATGTACACATTGCACACATGGATACCCAGCTTCCCCAAATGCCTTGGATATTGAGACACAGAAGCTCCCCATCTTTGTTACAGTCTTGGAAAAATAGAATGCTCTCCATCTAAAATATGTGGAATCCAAGGCCCAGAGAGTCAAAGTAGTCCAAGGATGCACAGCCAGCTTACGGTAGAGTTAGGACTAGCACCCAGATGTTCTATGTCAATTCAGGACAAATATTTCAATTACTAGAGAGAACAAGCCTTCCTAAAGTCCTGACTTCAAAGGTTTTAAAGCATATATGGTGAGATGGGCATTTGACAAAGCAGTTAAGACACCACTTAGGATGCCCACATCCTATATCAGAGTGCCTGCGCTTATTTTTTTCAATTCCAGCTTCCTACTAATGTGTGTATATATACGTGGGTCCCTGTCACCCACATAGGAGATCTGTTTTGAGTTCCAGCCTCCTGGCTTCACCCTGGATCCACCTAGGCCATTTCAGGCATTTGGATAGTGAAACAGTGGATGGAAGATCTCTCTCTCTCTCTCTCTCTCTCTCCCTATCACTTTGCCTTTAAAATGCATTGTAAAAGAAAGAATACTACAAAGCCTAGACATAAAAGTACTCATTTATCCTGGTCAATGTCCAATATGTGTTAGAACATTTTAGCGAATTGAAAAAAAGAAATATCTTTGTGGATAATGTTTTTAATTTATGGACAGGAAAACCATCCACTACTGTAACTGAAACTCAGTATGTAGTGGAGTAGAAGGACAGGGAGAAGTAGAGAAAGAAAAGAAAGGAAAGTGGGAAAAGAATAAGGAGAAGCAGGAGAAAGAATGGAGGATAAGAGATAATACTCAAGGGGCCGGCGCCGTGGCTCACTTGGCTAATCCTCCGCCTGTGGTGCCAGCATCCCAAATGAGCACCAGGTTCTAGTCCCGGCTGCTTCCCTTCCAGTCCGGCTCTCTGCTGTGGCCCGGGAAGGCAGTGGAGGATGGCCCAAGTGTTTGGGCACCTGCACCCGCGTGGGCGACCAGGAGGAAGCACCTGGCTCCTGGCTTCAGATCGGCGTAGCTCCGGCTGTAGTGGCCATTTGGGGGGGGGGGTGAACCAATGGAAGGAAGACCTTTCTCTCTATTTCTCTCTCTTACTGTCTAACTCTATCTGTCAATAAAAAAAATGCCTTCTCTTTAAAAAAAAATAGACAATACTTAAAAGAATCTCACAGGGGCCAGTGCTGTGGAGCAGCAGGTAAAGCCACCGCCTACAGTGCTGACATCCCATATGGGTGCCAGTTCGAGTCCTGGCTGCTCCACTTCTGATCCAGCTCTCTGCTATGGTCTGGAAAAGCAGTAAAAGATGGCACAAGTCCTTGGGCCCCTGCACCCACGTGGGAGACCCAGAAGAAGTTCCTGGTTCCTGGCTTCAGATCGGTGCAGTTTCGGCTGTTGCAGCCATCAGGAGAGTGAACCAGTGGATGGAAGACCTCTCTCTCTGTCTCTACCTCTCTATATAACTCTGTCTTTCAAATAAATAAATAAATCTTAAAAAAAGAATCTCACACATAACAGCTGCTTTTTAAAATTTCACAGTTAATATGACACAAACTCCACCTTAATTTACAGTAAAAATTTCTGATTTTCCAAATCAGCTTGTGGATATAAAATTTTCATTGCAAAGTGGAAGCAGAGGTAGAAAACATAAATAATCATTATGATACTACTTAAATCATCCTCAAAGATCAAAGGTCTTTGTGGCATCAACTTCAGTATGTCATATTTGGGTATTTAAGTCAGAGAAGAGAACATGAATATATGATACCTATCTTTATAATTAATCAACTGTCAGCACAAAATCAATGAAGTCAATTCACATTAACATTGAACCATTAATTTAATGCTGTTTCATTGGAAAAAAAACCCACAGCAGGTGTTAGAGGAAGGGAGGCCAGCTTGGTTGTGCATTAGTGTGAACCATAGATTATATGGATGGTCCAGTAGTGGCTTAAATGTAAAAGTACATATGGGGAAATGGAGACAATGTCTCACTATGTGAGAGCATTTTGAGTCTATTAGTTGCAAATTGCAAATTCACTCTGTGACTTGATTTAGTCTTGATTAGATTCTCTATCCTCATATTACAGACACTAGCAGTTAGTTCTTCTATGTGCCTGATGCTAGCAGACTCTCCATTTAACTTACCTAATTATTTGGAAGGCAATGTTACCTTGAGAAGTTATATCTTGCTTGTATTATCTATAAGGCTCACTTTCAATGTGCAAAATATTTTCATTGAAGGTTCAATTTCACTTATATTGATACATTAAGTATGTACTGGTGCAAAGAAACTGTGTGAGAGATACAGAAATGTACAATAATGGGCCACTTTTCTTCACAGAGTTGGCAATATAATAAGCAAGTCAGAACTACACGAAAAATTTGAATACAAGGAAGTCTGTTAGCACTATTGTAGCTACAACAAAGAACAAGGGAAGCACAGAAGACAAAGAAAACAATTCTAATCATGAGAACTGGGGAGGGCTCCAAAGAGAAGATGGCACAAAAACTGACTCTTGAAGGATGAGTAGGCAATAGGTTAATGGAGTTAGGAGAGATTCCAGGCAGAGGTAACTGCATGAACCAAGGCAAAGAGGCAGGAATGTGCTTTTTTCTTAATGGTTATGGAATAAAGAGCTGAATCTTGGTAATGAAAGTAACAGAGATTCTGAGCCTGCAAAGCTCTGAACAAACAGCACAATTGCTCAGACCCATCTACTGACCTTCTGCACAGACAAACCATACTGTTGTCTACTGGTAGAATTCAGGGCTAAGAGGAGGGCAGAGAGTGTCTTTGAGGAAGGATGACCCCAGTGGTGAAGAAGAGGGAACCCCCGTGGCAAGGAAGACAAACCACACCGATTTCCCAGTCTTGCCAACAGTGTGCCTTGCCCAGAGAGAGTGACTGGCAAGCTTCACAAAATAAGTTAATGAAAGAGTCAGTAAATATTACTACAGATGAGGCTTTTTCTAAAAGTCACTGCTACACTCATTCTGAAACATTTCCTGCCTGCCCAAAAGATTGGCACAAACGTGGCTTTGGTGAGCGGTGGCAATGTTTCTGAGATCACCCTGGCTTTCTTTACCAAACTCATTTTCCTGAGGTTATCTTGAAGGCTTGCTATTGGGTTTTTCAAGACGACTTTTTTTTTTTTTTTTTTTTTTTTTTGCCAGGGCAAGCAGTTCCTTGGTTCTGCAATGAAATGTTTTGGCACAGATCTTTTTATTCAAAGACTTGAACTTTCCAGGAAGGCATCAGGTAGTTGGGTCCCTGTTACCTACATGGGAAACCAGTATTGAGTTTCCAATTCTCACCTTTGGCCTGGCCCAGCGCTGGTTGTTGAGAATATTTAAGGTATGAACCACTGTATTGAAGATCTCTCTATATCTCGGTATTTCAAATATAATTAATTAATTAATAATATGTGAAAAATATTGAATTATACACTTTAATAAGTGATTTGTATATCAATAAAACTGCAAAAAAGAGAAATGTAAAAATGTTTATTGCAATTTATTGTGAATTTAGTTGTAATGTAATAGGAAGTATTTTTTGAATACTTAGTCTGTCGTATTGCAGAAGGAAAGTCAGATTTCACCTATTCAGAGAAGTCATCCTTATTACCTAGTCTCAACTAGAACCACCACCACCACCAAGAGAATCATTTTCCACAAGACTGGAAATGCATTGTTTGTTCACTACTGATGCCCTCAAAAGCAACCTATTTAAAAGTATTGTTATCATCAGTTATAGTAAGAGTATGAAAATTCAAAAAATTATAATTAAATCTTTGTTTGATAATTAAAGACATTGTAGTACAATGTGATAATCTCCAGACTACCAATGAGCACTATCCTCTGTATTGTACAGAAGAGAAAATCATAACAGATGAAGACTGATTTATTTGCTGAATTCTAGATCTATTTGTTTTCTAATAATTTGCCTAAAATATAGCATCAATTCCCTCCATAAATAAAGACTATTTTTTAAAAAAATATTTACTTATTTATTTGAAAGGCATTGTTATAGAGAGATAGGGAGAGACAGAGAGATAGAAGAGAGACATAGAAGAAGTGGTTTACTCACAAAATGATTGCAACAACTAGGTCTGGACCAGGCCAAAACCATGAGCTTCATTTGGGTCTCCCATGTGGGTAGAGGGGCCCAAAGACTTGGGCCATTTTCCACTGCTTTCCCAGGTGCATTAGCAGGGAGCTGGATTGGAAGTGGAACAGCCAGGACTCGAACCAGTGCCCATATGGGATGCTGGCATTGCAGGCAGCAGCTTAACCTGCTATATCACAACACTGGTTCCCTAAAGACCATTTCTTTAGGCTCTTTGATTGCTCTATTGGTTTTTTCCTTTCTCCTTCTTTCACTCATCAAAGCATTCATTTATTAAGGACACTACTATGTTTCTGATTTTCATTGTCTGGCCTCATGATGCTTAGCTTAGGAAACAGTGTTGAGCAGCTGATTGTGAAAGGAGGGACTGTTATTCTGTTCCCACTATCTGTGCTGTTTTCTGGAAATCCTCAGTCCCTCCCCACCCAGTTTACCTATTCTTATGTAAGTCACATTGAAGCTGTATATCTCTAGTTTTCTAGCACTAGACCTTATTGGATCTCTCTCTGTCTTTGCCTGGTAAAGAGTGACAGAAACTTTACTCATAGGTCTCTGGGCAATAAGGTACCATGAGAAATTCTAGAAATAGGTTGCATTTCTGTCAGCTAATTCTTCCACTGGTATTTTTAGCCTCATAGACAATGGTTACTTTCCTTACTTCATTCTGGAATTTCTTCCAGAAATTAGTTAGACTAAACTTAGACTAAAATCTGGACAATGAAATCTCATCTGAAATATTTGACTTTGAATTTATTCTCTTCAGCCTTAAAATAATTTATCTTTGTATGGTGAAAGGTCATAATGATGCTACCTAGCTTTTGTTGTTTGATATTTTTCATATTTTCTCATCTCCATTATCTCATATGGTTCATTGGACTGGATTTTAGTAAGTAAACCACAAATGCCCATGAATGTTGAGTGACTTTTACAAGGTCACATTGATAGTTATTGATAGAACTGATACTAGAACTCAAGATTGCTTCTTTCACTCTAACACTCTGGGTATTTAAGGTACATAGCAAAGGCACTTATTTCCTAGACAGGGAAGACATGGGTAAAGGAATTCAGTAGAGGACTCTGGATGGCAAAAAAAAAAAAAAAAAAAAAAAAAAAAAAAAAAAAAAAAATTACAAATGGTAGGGGAAAGAGTGGCACAGAGAGGAGGTGGGAAGGAATAAGACTCTCTACCCTATTTTACTGGGAGCTGGTTGAGATTTAATAACCTGAGTTAGACAGTGCCAGACCCCTTGGAAGCCTGGCAACCCCTCAATGCTCAAGTGTGTTTTTCCTTAGTTTTTCTTTGCCATTTTTCCAAGAGTCTGTCAGCTCCCACTGGGGATCTCTCAGGGATGAGAACAGCTGCAGAAGCACTGTAGCTGGGCTCTGAGTCCATGCCCAGAACTGACACCTGCCCTTCCACAGGGCCCTGGGGACAAGTTGGCTCAGAGAAACAGGGACAAGACAGAACTCCATTCATCAGAAAGAACTGGGGTAGAAAAACCTTGCTTGATCCCTTGGCACCAATAAGCTCTAAGGTTGGCCCTGGGCCCCACACAAGTCCAGGTTCTATTTAGTATGGTCAATTAAAATAGGAGAATGTGCTTGTAGGGCCCATTGTAGTTACCTATCACATTTAATAGTTATCTGGTGTCTGTTGCACACAAAGTACAGTGAGGGTATGGCTTTGGAGTTCAGTCAGGGAAGGAAAGTTTTACTGGGTAAATAAGCTAGTTTCTACCTACGTTCTAGGCTAAAACCTGCCACTGATTCACATCTTTTTTTCTAGGCTTTAGTTTCCTGTGATATAAGGTGACAACACTGGTCTAGAGCCTTTTGAGATCAGTCTTTTATGTGTCACACACCCTTTAGAGAATCTGATGAAAACTGAGGCTCTTTCCCCCAGAAAAATGTGTATTTTCAAATAGAGAACTGATTTTCCATTTAACTTAGGGGGATTAAGGATTTCCCAAAAGCCCATCTATATAAACCAAGTTAAGAGTCTCTGGACTAGTTGATTTCTGAGGTCTATTCTGGCTCTGTCAGTCTATGAAACATTCCAGGTTGGACAGAGTTAATGATCAGAGACAACCAGGCCAGAATGCTGGCAGCTGTCCTGGAATCCCAGAGGCTTAACTGTACCCCCCTTCCCAGGCTTCCTGAGACTTCAGTCCAAGGGAAGCAAAAGGATGTAAGCTCATTCTCTGCAAACTGGGTCCAAGGGAAGCAAAGGAGTGCAAACCGATTTATGGTAAAACAGAGACTTCAGTGTGCATCAGACTGTTGCCTCCCAGGTTGCTGGAATTTAGCAAGGACACTAGCTTTGTAGGAGAGAGTAGGTGTGAGAGTTATGGCCTCTAAATGTTCCTCATGGTTGGCTGGGTATAGTATGAAAATCTTGACTGCCCAATTGGTAAGGAATATACAGCTTGTAGATGTTCTTAGATGGTGACTTAAGAGCTAATTATGAACATGGATGGACAGAATACTAATGGCTATAAACCTACTGTAAGTCCTTACATAATTATCTCTACCTTTGTAGCATCAAAATTTGAGGGAGAAGAAAGTGGTTTGATGGGTGCATCAGTCAGGGTCCCATTAGGAAACATATGACTTTCTTAGAGTAGATAAATAGAGTAGACTTTAATAAACAGAGTTGACTACAAAAATATGGGCAAGATATAGAGAGACTACAGAAGACTCTGTGGTATCAAAGCAATAGTAATAGTGGGGTCCATTAGAAGCCTTAGACCTCAAGGAGAGAGGGGAGGTAGTAATTACCAGAACTCAGAGGGAAGGAGAGAGAATGACAATCATGTAGAGAGGCTCCTCTGATAGGAACTGTGAACTTCAGTGAGTGGATGCCCAGCAACCCCTCAGACAGGGTACTGGGGTATAGAAATCTTAGAATAGTACCTCATGGAAGTGATGATCCAAGAATATAAAGAATATTTGGGAAACATGAGATTATAAGTCTCTATATCTGCTATCTTAGGCTCCATGTTCAGAGGATAATTTAAGAGTTAGTAATCCTAGAAAGCTCAAGATCAACAAGCTTTCACAATTTACAGCTTCTAGAGCAGTGGTTATCAACTGCAGCCATTTTGCCTCCTTCCAATTTCTCCTTCCCAGGGATATTGGACAATATCTGGAGATATTATAGGTTGTAACAATTTGGAAAAGGGGTGCTACCTGGAGGAGTGCTAGTGACATGTAATAGCTAGAGGTCACGGATGCTGCTGTGTGTCCTACAATATAACTTCTCACAACAAAAAGGGCCAGACCAAAATGTCAATATTGCCAGGATTGAGAAGCATCTGCACTTGGTTACTGTCAAGATATTTAGCTCTGGTCATCACACTCTTTACTCCCCATCTATAAGATGGCTTCCTTGCTACCACCTGTGGATCTGAGGATGGCAACTCCTGGAATCAGTTCTAACACAGCAGGTTTCTGTGTTATAGCAGACTGTCTCATTATTCAGAGTGCTGCTGTTGTGGCTATTATTACTATTGCCTATTGCTATTTAGTTTTTGACTCCTGGCCTTGTTTTAACCCCAACAGAGGATTATTTCCTAGTTTCTAACTGCTTGTCTGGTTAATGACTCACAGCCTGCCTGGACCTCTGGTTTTTGCAAGCTCTTTCTAAACCTGGCATCCTTCCTAGGCAATGAGGTCCACTTTCATCCATGGTTTCAGTACAACACTGCCTTACTCATTCCATTCTGGGACACCAAATAGGATTTTGACTACTAATTACACGAGACCTGCTGCCTCTTGAATCTCTATGAGAAAAGTGCCAGCCTCAGGAAAGAAACAACTCAATGAGCTGTCAACTGTGTAACAGGTCCTCCTGCTGTAACTGTCAAAGAAAGTGGTGTTTAGCCTAATGGATGAGACACCCATGTCCCATATCAGTGTCTGTGTTCAATTCCTGCCTCCAGATCCTGCTTTCTGCTTTCTAGCACCTGATTAACGCAAAACCTAGAAAGCAGCAGTGATGGCTCAAGTAGTTGGGTCTCCGCCACCCGCGAGGGAGAACCAAATTGTGTTCCTGTCTCCCAGCTTCAGCCCTGTCCCTGCTCGGCCACTAAGGGCATTTGTGGGAGTGAATCAATGGGTGGGAGCTTGCAATTCTCTTCCAATCTCTCTCTCTCTGTCTCTCTCTCTCCCTCATAAATAAATAGGATTTTTAAGAAAGGGAAGTGGTACATTTTGGGACAGCACATTTCAAAGACTTCTGTCTCAATTGGCTTAAGCAGAGATACAAAAATGTTCTACACAAAGGAGTTTTAGAGCCAGTTACACATTAATTTCATATGTGAAGAAACAAAAGCTGAAAATAAATTGAGATCCCATAGTTGAGATAATATCTGGTTTGGTCATTTCTCAAATGTCAGCCTCATGTCCCTACAAAGGAGTATAAAGAAGGAATTTGAAATGAAAATGAAAATATTACTGAGGACAGGAGAACGTAATGTTGTTTTCTTAACAAATTTTCATTCCTGAATTTGGAGACTCAGGTGGGGTTGTGGAAAGGAACTGCCTTCTCATCCTGGGTCAGTCACACATCAGTGTGTGATAATGGGCAAATCACTTAAATAGTCAATGCCTCAGGCTCATTATCTGAAAATTGGAGTCAATACTACTTTGTGTGTGTGTGTGTGTGTGCATGTGTCTTACAATTCAGGACAAAAATAATGCATATCAAAGTGCCTTGAAAATCATTAGTGCCAGGGGCCAGCACTGTGGGGCAGCAGGTTAAACTATTGCCCCATAGTGCCATCATCCTATATGGGCACTGGTTTGAGTCCTGGGTGCTCCACTTCCAATTTAGCTCCCTGCTAATGCACCTGGGAAGGCAATGGAAGATGGTTCAAGTACTTGGGCTCCTGCACCCATCTGGGAGACCTGGATGAAGCTCCTATCTCCTGGCTCCAGCCTGGCCCAGTCGCATCCAATGTAGACATTTGGGGGAATGAATTAGCAAATGGAAGATATGTCTCTCCTTCTTTCTCTCTCTGTAACTCTGTCTTTCAAATAAAAAAAATCTTTTAAAATAAAAGCAAATCATTATTGCTAAATGAATACAAATTATTATAGCTACTTTGCAAAAGATGTTTGACCTGAAGGGAGGTGAAGGTCAGTAAGGTGGCAATGGTGGGGGCATTGTGACATAGCAGGTAAAGCCACCATCTGCAACATTGTATCCTATATGGGTGGCTTCTGGTTTGGCCAGGCCTATCACTGGTCTTGAGGCCATCTGTAGAGTGAACGAATGTGAATGGATGCAAGATGTCTCTTCCTCTGACTACTGACTTTCAAAATAAATAAACAAATCTTTTTAAAAGAGGGTAACAAGAAAAGCTGATAAAGTGAATCATTTTCTGGGGAGAAGAAAAAGAGAGAAACGCACTCTTTTTCTCTGTCCCTATGGAACCTTTGACTTCCACATTGCAGATCTAGTAGTATCTGTCTTATTATTGTACAAAACCTCTGTGATACAAAACTCCCCCACATTACTAATACTCTCTGGTACTAATATTTTCATTAGTAAATTCCTCTCAATTCATTCACTTGTTATAGAACATTCATTAAATGTTTTGCTATGATAACTTAGTAACCATGATAACTGCTGGTGATACAAGAGAGAATAAGGTAGAGCTCCAATCCTCAAGAAGTAGTTAGTTTGCTGGAAATTTCTTATTTGAGTCACTTCTGTCACAGTTTAATTCTCTTCTTGCATCTGACCTACATTTAATGATCCACAAAAAATGACTTTTGGACCTTGTTTATACAATTATCTGAACTGCTTGTCCATTCCAAGTTTTGATTCATATGAATTGCTTTCTGAGCCTGTTAAGATTGTATACTTACACAATTAAATTTGCTTCCCTTAAAAATGAGGGGAAAAGTCAAAGTCCAACATATTGGCAGGAACCAGCAACTGGCTGGTGGGAAAGGATGAGTTGACTTATAATGTCTAATAAGCTAATTCACGCTAGAGTATTCAGTCGTGGACCTCTAGGCATTCATCCAACACTGGGCAGGATGGATGCAGGTGTCTAGAGATGAATTTAACTGGATCGGCGAAATAATGCAATAATTTCATATCCTTTAAAATCTTGTGAAAAATATTGGAAGTCTTTTATGACCTTTTAAATCACCCTCTGCAGATAAACTATCTTTAGAATTCTGTTTCCACCTCACCTGAGTTGTCTTCCCATTATGCTGATCACCATTTTTAAATGCATTAAATTAGTTCAAGCTCAGCCATTGGTCAAATACCTACAGAACTAAGGATGATACCTGTGCTAAAAGAGAGTTTCTATAACAGCCCTCAAAGAGGCTGGGAAACAAAATGCTTCTCTGAAGACATCTAAGAGGAATAGCTAGTGAAAGTGCTCTGGTTCTCCCCCCTCACAAAAAGGCCTTTCTTTTTACACTCCAAATCTCTTCCACCTCCCACACAGAGAGCCAGGACTAGTGGCAAGTTTCAGCAGGAATGCAAATTGAGGGATGTGTAAAAGGAAGACAGAAATAGACTGTATAATATGGCAACCAGTGTGATCTCCTGGAAGGAGCTCAACTTCAGCCTTTCCACTTTGAGCAAAGCCGCTCCTGTTTACATTTGCCTTTTGCATGGGCCATGGGGATCAGGAATCCAGCTTTCAATGATTTATAACAGCAGGACAACCCCTTAGAGGGTCAAAGACCCTCTTCTCACTATACTTCAAACCCAAATAAATGGTAGGAACCACAATGAAGGGACAGGACCTTAGCTGGAATGAACCTACACAATGAGATTTCCTCATTTCAGTAAAGACCAGACCTGTTGCAGTCTCTACAGAGGAATCTGCAGCACTGGGTGAGGAGACAAGTTGCAGTCTTTTCAATCTCATTTTCTTCACATTTACAGCAGATCAAGGGTCATTTAACTAACACATAGTTGGAACAGAGCATTTTGGATGAATTTCACTGTGGTCATTGGAGGCTAGCCTTTAAAAAAATTCACTTATGTTTTTGTTCCAAATCTTGTTAAAGAAAAGGCCTTAAAAATGGAATCTCTGTCATTCTCTTATTAAGTTAGGAAAAAATTAAATTATTGCAACAGTTTTAGGATCACATCCTTGCAATCTCCTCATGCCTAGCAAAAGATTGAGTACATAGTAGGTCTACAAAAATACGGATTGCTTTTAGGATTGCATTGAATTATTTTATTGTATTTTTTTGTCTACATAACTAATGTTCTCTCTTTTTCAAGCATATACAGCCTGCAGTGCGTTGATTAGTAATCTCATATCACCAATTTCTTGAAATTTTTTTCATGTTTTGTTTCTTAATTCTGTCACTAAAGTCACTGACCTAGGTCTTAACTGAGAATTCAAGGGCAGATGTGAATTCTTCTGCTCATTTTGTGCTGAGCCTACACTTCAGTGATCCAAATTCAGCTCAGAGGAGACAGAGTACAGCATAGAGGAGAGCATGGATCCAAAAGAAGGCGAAGGGAAGAGAGATAGGGAGGGCTATCCAAAATGCTTATTGGGCCAGGGTTCAGAGAAAACTGCCTCCATAGACTTGGCTCTGTTTCTAGGCCAGGCCTCTGTCAATAACACATTAATTGGCCATCCTGACTTCAGCCTCTGATTTGCCCAATTCAAATATACTTTTTCCAAGAAACAGCTCTCCTAGTCATGGCCCCTGACCATTACAAACAATGCTGTTGAAAGGTCCGAGTGAAAGAGGCCATTTTCTCCAAATGAGTCACCACCACCTGGAAAGTTCTTGGAAAATGAAGGAGGTGCCAGAAAACTAAAGACAAGGAAATGTTGTCCTAATTTTTGCAAAAGAGAAGTATATCTCAGAAAACATACACCAATATTTAACTTGATACTGCTACTCAGAAAAAAACTATAAAAATCTAAAAATTATTAGGAAAAAACTTTTGACCACTGATGAAACTGTGATCAATAGATATAAATAAGGGTCAATAAAAGTCATTCCCAGATAGCTTTGCTTCTGATAAAGTTATTAGACATCTGGGTTGGGTAAAATTCACTGTAAATATATTTTGATTACTGACTATGCTCAAAAAGCACCTTCCTTGGCCGGCGCCGTGGCTCACTAGGCTAATCCTCCGCCTTGCGGCGCCGGCACACCGGGTTCTAGTCCCGGTTGGGGCGCCAGATTCTGTCCCGGTTGCCCCTCTTCCAGGCCAGCTCTCTGCTGTGGCCAGGGAGTGCAGTGGAGGATGGCCCAAGTGCTTGGGCCCTGCACCCCATGGGAGACCAGGATAATTACCTGGCTTCTGCCATCGGATCAGCGCGGTGCGCCGGCCGCAGCGCGCCGGCCGCGGCGGCCATTGGAGGGTGAACCAACGGCAAAGGAAGACCTTTCTCTCTGTCTCTCTCTCTCATTGTCCACTCTGCCTGTCAAAAAATAAAAAAAAAAGCACCTTCCTCCTGAGTCTGTGGCAGACATCAAGAATTCCTTGTAGCATCTTTGCCATCGAGTTCTTACCCAATCTCTTAGTTCTACTTGGTGCATAGTCAGAGCAGTACTATCTGCAGTCCCCAACTCAGGGACTGGGGGGTACAAAGAATGTGTAAGACCCTTAAGGAATTCCCACCACAACAGATGAAGCATTACAATTCTGTTAAGGCATAGAAGTGGATCCTGTTTTAAGGATGCAGAACTGGGACTTAGGAAAGTCTCAAAGAGGAGGTGACATTTATACTAGACCTCAGTAGCTCAGTAGGAGTTCTCTAGGTAAACAAGAGAAAGAACTGGTGCTTGATGTCAGCACAATGAGTTATGACTTTAATTGAACAATCATGCCAAAAGCATCTAAATCAATCAAAATATTGATGTTGGATAATAGAATCAAGATTTAGTAGGGTGAACATGACAGGTTCTGATGTTTTTTAGCACAGAGGGGTGACTATGGCTCATAGTGCCATATAAAATCCTGTAGAAAGAGCTGGAAGAGAGGAGCTCATAGGCTCCAAACACAAAGAAAAGATAAGGAAAATGTTGGTTGCTTGGTATGGTTAGTTTAGGCTACATACATGTGTTGAAAAGCTGTATTGCATCCCTTAAAAATGTGCAAGTAATCTATACTAATCCAAAAATTAAAAACAAACATAAAACAGGATTTAGAAAGATTTTAAAAGGTGGGAGTGATGGGCCAAACTATTTTTAGTGTCATTTTTAATTCTGGGAGGCATTATATTAAATATACCTAATAAATGTAAGGATCCACTTTTAGATTTTCAAAATCCTACTGTATGAGATGGAGCAAAATAGATAGTAACAGAATACCTAGGATTCTAGTTGATGCCAAGACTAATATGCATCATCAGGGAGGGGGTTAATAGTGAGGAATGGAATAACATAGTACAAAGATCTCTGAAATGGGAGTTAGGGAATCCTAATTTAGTTCCTTCTTTTTAATTGTAAGATCTTGATAAATCATTTCTCTTTTCTGGAACACACTGTCCTCTAAAGAAAGTTTACACAATGAATGATTTTCAGACTATATTCTTCAGATCCTTAGGCTTCTTCTTGGACTACCTTGGGGAACAAGAAATTGCAATAGTGAAATTTCTGTAACCTCTCACCCTCCTTTCCTATCAACAAGAGAAATCCCACTACTGTTTCAAGAATTACAGTTCTGGCTAAGAGTTCATTTATAAAAGGAATTCATTGCAAAAATCTTATATTTTAAACAACTTAACTATAATATTGCAATCTTTTTTTTAAATTTAAGTTATACAAGTTTTATGTATAAGATAAACTACATTGATAGGAGTGTAATGTTTAAATTGATGAGATTAGTCTCTCAATACTCTTCAATGGCCAGACAATATCTAAACTGTCTTCTACCCTGGACACCGTATTTTCAGAAGGACATGGGCAAAATGGAGTGTATTTAGGGACAGGCAATCAGGATATATTTAAGGTAATAGGGTGCTTATCCTGAAAAACAGAAGATGGTGACATGACTATACATATTCAAATATTTTAAGATTTGTCCTATAGAGGAAGGTTTTGCCTTATTTAGCTCTAGGAAACTGAGCTAGAACTACTAGGCATAAAATTTTCAGAACGTATTTTGGCTCAAAATAAGAAGGAACTTTCAAACATGTGGCCTTATGGAATAATCATCTTGCAATAAGAACAAAAAAATGGGGCATAAAATTTGCAAAATAGAAGACAAGTTACTATTCTTTTCATACTGTATGATTGCCTATTGAGAAAAATCAGAGAAATTAGCTGCAAAAATTTTTGCTATAAAGATAGTTCAATAAAGTGGCCATATACAAGATCAGCATATAAGAGTAATAGTTTTCTTATACTCCAAAAAGGGTCACTTAGGAAAAGTTATGGAAAAAATATCACATTTGCAATAGCAAGCAAAATATTTAATACCTAGGAATGAATCTACAAGAAATGTATTATATCTATTTGGTGAAAATTGTACAATTTTTTTTAAAAAGATTTGCTTATCTATTTGAAAGAGTTACAGAGAGGGCAAGACACATACACACACACACACATACAGACAGACAGGAGGTGAGAGAAAGAGCGACAGAGAGATAGAAATTGATCTTCCATTTATCTGTTCACTTCCCAGATGGCTGCAACAGCCAGAGCTGGGCAAGGCTGAAGCCAAAAGCCAGGAACTTCATCCAGGTCTTCTACATAGGTGCAGGGGCCCAAACACTTGAGCCATTTTCCACTGCTTTTCCCAGTCACATTAGCAGGGAGTCAGATTTGATGTGGAGCAGCTGGGAATTGAACTGGTGCCCACATGGGATGCCAGCACTGTATGTGGTAGCTTTACCCACTAGGCCACAGCACTGGCACCTGAACTCTCAAACTCTTAAAAACCACAGATTTCATTAACCAAATTGTTACAGTAGCCTAAAAGCCAGGAGCTTCATCTGGATCTCCCACATGTGTTCAGGCATCCAAGCATTTGGGCTATCTTCTGCTTCTTCTCCTAGGCACATTAGCAGAGAGCCGGATCAGAAGTAGAGCAGCTGGGACAAGAACAGGTGCCCATATGGGATGCCAGCATCGCAGGCAGTAGCTTAGCATGCTACAAAATAATGCTGGCCCCTTTTATACAATCTTTACTGAAGAAAATAGAACGTATTTTAATTTTTAAATACTTTAAAAATTGAGGTAGACATTGTGGCACAGTTTGTCAGGTAGCCATTTGGGATGCCCATATCCCATTTCAGTGTGCCAGTTCAAGTTCCATAAACTTTGCTTCTGATTCAGCTCCCTGCTAATGTGCTTGAAAAGTACTTGGGACCTCGCCATTCCTGTGTGAGTCTAGGATGAAGTTCCTGGCTCCTGGTTGTGGCCTGGCCCAGCCCCAACTGTTGTAGCCATTTGGGGAGTAAACCCAGTGGATGGAAGAACTGTGTGTGTGTGTGTGTGTGTGTCCCTCTCTGTAACTCTGCCTTTCAAATAAATAAATAAAGCTTTTTAAAAATAAAGGAAAAAGAATTTTTTTCCAGTTTTTGGGAAAGGAAGGCCTTCTTTTGCAAGAACTCAGACATAGAAGCCATAAAACAAAATAATGAGAAATCTGATTGCGTCCAAATTAAAAATGCCTGTAAAAAATGACAAGGCAAATAAATCTAAAATGTACATTGTAATATGAAAGAATATTTTCTAATATTAAAAAGGATTATCTTCTAAAGCATATAATTTTTGAAAAAGAAGAAACAACCCAAAAGAAAAATAGGCAGTCAATAAATTTATTTAAAATGGTTGAAAATCATGCTCCCTTGATCTTGACAGTCAATGTAAACTAAACCAACAATGATATATTATTGCTTACCCATCAGGCTGCTAAAAATTTAAAAGGTTGATAAGAATTGTTGTTGAAAGTATGAGAAAAGACCACTAACACTGAGAATGGGAGTATAAATCCTTAGAAGGAAGAAATTTGACAGAATTTGTCAAATGGAAAATAAAATTTTTGATACAGTGATTTTCTTTCTAGGAACCTAATACATGTGTGTATAAAAATGCTTATTGCAATATTGTATGTAATTGAAAAGATTGGAGCCAAACTAAACATTTGCCAATAGGGGACTGTTTAATAAGCTACATCATATCTATACTATAAAATGCATACTGTAGCATACTATACTATAGAGTACCCTGCAGCTGATAAAAAGAACTCTAAATTGTGTCAAAGTAGCTTATAGAAGAATGGAGATTATGTGATCCTATTTAAGAAGAAAATATATGTTTATATCTCTCCCCCCACCCCATTCACCTTCCTCTCTCTCTCCTTGTAAATCAGGGTTTCTCAAACCTGACGTAATTGACATCTGGGGCTGCATAACTCTTTTTTTGCTGGGTACTGTCCTGTTCATTCTAAAAGACTCCACATCCCTGGATTCTACCCACTAGGTGCCAGTAGCACCCCACCCCCAGCTGTGACAACCAAAAATATCTCCAGACATTGCCAAATGTCCCAGAGCAGGAATGAAATTTCAGAGAACTATGGATATAAATGTATATAAAAGTGCTAAGACGATATACATTAAACAATTAGTGATGGTCACCTCTAGAGATAGAAGGTGGTAGCGGAGAAAGGAAGAGGAGGTGACATTCACATGTATTTATTTGAGAGAGAAAGACAGAACTCTCATCTGCTAGTGTGCTCCCCAAATGCTCTGGGAGGTGAGAATTCAATATAGGTTTTCCATATAGTTGGCAGTGACCCAATTACTTGAACCACCACTGCTAGTCCCAGGTTCTGCGTTAACAGGAAGCTGAAGTCAGGAGCCAGAGCTAGGTATTGAATCCAGGTACTCCAGTATGGGATGTAGGTGTTGCAATTGTCAAACCAAATGCCTTCTTTCACATATTCTCTGTATACTTCTGGATTGCTTGAATCACCTAGAAATGATAGTGGACTAGTATGTATGTTTTTGTAAGAAAAAAAGGCATTGGGGCCAGTGCCGTGGCACAGTGGGTTAATCCTCCATCTGTGGTGCCGGCATCCCATATGGGTGCTGGTTCTAGTCCTGGCTGCTCCTCTTCCAATCCAGCTCTCTTCTGTGGCCTGGGAAAGCAGTACAAGATGGCCCAAGTCCTTGGGCCCCTGCACCCACATGGGAGACTGGTAAGAAGCACCTGGATCCTGGTTTTTGATTGGCTCAACTCCAGCTGTTGCGACCATTTGGGGAGAGAACCAACAGAAGGAAGACCTTTATCTCTGTCTCTCCCTCTCACTGTATGTAACTCTACCTCTCAAATAAATAAACAAAATCTTAAAAAAAGCATTAAGGCAGGCGCCACGACTCACTAGGCTAATCCTCCACCTGCGGTGCTGGCACACCGGGTTCTAGTCCCGGTTGGGGTGCTGGGGTCTGTCCCGGTTGCTCCTCTTCCAGTCCAGCTCTCTGCTGTGGCCCAGGAAGGCAGTGGAGTATGGCCCATGTCCTTGGGCCCTGCACCCATATGGGAGACCAGGAGGAAGCACCTGGCTCCTGGCTTCGGATTGGCACAGCGCCAGCCGTGGCAGCCATTTGGGGGGTGAACCAACGGAAGGAAGATCTTTTTCTCTGTCTCTCTCTCTCTCTGTCTAACTCTGCCTGTGAAAGAAAAGGCATTAAATAATATTGTGCCTCCTGTCCATAGAGATATGCATATTTGAAATAATTATTAATAAGAGAAGTTTTTGTTTCACACGGGAGATGAGACTGTGTTATCCCATAAAGTTCCATGCCACTAAGAGGAGAAATGGTAATTATGTCCTTTTTAAAAATATTTATTTATTTGCAAGGCAGAGTGACAGATATAGACAGAGACAAAGAGATCTTCTATCTACTGGTTCACTCCCCAAATGCCCACAACAGCCAGGGTTGGGCAAGGCCAAAGCCAGGAGCCTGGAACAACATCCAGGTCTCCCACATGGGTGACAGGGGCCCAAGTTCTTGGGCCATTCTCTTCTGCTTTCTCAGGCTCATTAGCAGGGAACTGAATTTAAAGTGGAGCAGCTGAGACTCAAACTGTAGTTTGATATAGGATGCTGGCATCTCAAGCTGCACTTAACCTATTGTACCACAACTCCAGCCCTTGTCAGTATCTTTAAAAGAGACAGACTTCAGATTCTTACTTTCACTTCATCACATCTTAAAATTTGGTTTTATTAATTTCACCAGGTTAATAAACTGTTATTATAAATCTAATCTTCAGGCCTATTGGGAACTATCTCCTTATAAAATGCAAAAACTAAACCAATCTCAAATGTTCAACTAAGCCAATAACCAAGTTATTTTCCATCAAAGTCTCATTTGTAGCTTGTTTCCTCTATAACTGGCTTTAAATCATCTGTACATTTTCTTGCAGTGAAATTTACAGCTTTAATGCACAATGTTAATCCAGAGTTTTCTCTTATCATAGCTGACTTGTTCTTGTCCTTTAGTGAATGATGGCAAACATAAGCATGAAAATGACATTAGTGATACCCAAGCCAAGTGCTTTATCTAGTTCCTGAGTTTATGGGATTAGCAATGGTCTCGTTGGAAATCTCTGGGTTTGATTTTATGAACAAGAGCTATTCCAATTAAGTAGCAACTGTGGAGCTGATGTGGTAAAAGTATTGGTGGTTTCAGCTTGCTCCCTATGTGTGCATCAAGATCCCATCATCTGAGAGAAACTAGAATCATTAGAATTCTGTCTTTTTTGTTTGGGTAGACAGAGTTATTAGGCCTTGCAAAAATTCAGGACAATGGAAGCTCAAGTGCAGAAATTTGGGAAAACAGCAGTTTTACAAGTTGAAATGGGATGGTTGAGAGGAGGTAGAGAATCAATGCTTCAGTTCATAAAATTCTTTTGAATCAAAACTTGAGTTAAGGGGCCAGCACTTTGGCGTAGCAGGTAAGGCTACTGCCGCCTGCAGTGCCAGCATCCCGTATGGGCACTGATTCAAGTCCCAGCTGCTCCACTTCTGATCCAGATCTCTGCTATGGCCTGGGAAAGCAGTAGAGGATGGCCCAAGTCCTTGGGCCCCTGCACCTGGAAGAAGCTCCTGGCTTCGGATAGGCGCAGCTCTGGCCATTGCGGCCAATTGCGGGAGTGAACCAGCGGATGGAAGACCTCTCTCTCTCTCTCTCTCTCTTTCTCCCCCTCTCCCTCTCCTTCTCCTTCTCCCTCTCCTTCTCCCTCTCCTCTCTCTGTGTAACTCTGACTTTCAAATAAATAAATCTTAAAAAAAACTTGAGTCAAACCTTCTCCAAAATGCTCAAGTTAATAGTATTCTTTGTTCCATTTCCAAAATCTTTGCATTATCTTCCATTCTCTCCTAGTTCCATGTCAGTTCTCTCTGAGAGGCAAGAAAGTAATATATTGACAGATTCCTGGAGCAATTATGATACAAGAAATGTGTCAGCAGGTCTTCATTTCAAATTTAATGTAGTCCCCAAACTATTCAGTTCCCTCACCATCCCACCTCCACAATTTGCTGGCAGCTTTCCCCCTAGGCTCCAAGGAGCAAGAAAGACCTGTGCGTTCTAATGGGAAGGGGAGAAGGCAGAGCCTGTTGGATTACAGGAAAATAGTAAACTATCAGAGGTAGACTTGATCCTCAGTCATTCCCAAGCTATGTAGGTGAAGGCACTATTGGCAGATCAGGGAACGCCTGTGGCTGGGGCCAGCCTTATGCTAAGGTAAACTGTGGAGTTACAGGGTGAGGTGTGCCTGCAGTGAAAGTAGAGAAAGTGAGATGATCTGTTCCTCACACTTGCTTTCCCCTATCCTCTTACCTGGATACCTGGCTTTCCTCCATTTTAAGAAGACCACAGCCGTAACTGTTTAGTCAACAAATGCCTTTTAGTACTTAGGTGACAGAGGTGCTGGGGATTTACTGATGTTGTCACTGCTCCCATGTGGCTTACAGACTGGAAATAAAGACTGGAATTGACCACATAGTTACCCAATTACATATAAAATTACAACTATAGTAAAGCTACCAGGGTGAGGGACCTGGTTTATATAACCAAAGGACATGATTTAGACCACATATCTACATATTTATCTCCCACTCATCCCCTCATTTAGTTAGTTGATGGTGAAAAAGAGCCTAACCTGCTCTAATTCAGGCCAAGGTCCACAAGGCCCTGACACCTACTCTGAACAGTTTTGATGCTATCTACTCCACCACACAACGCAAAACAGCTGGGAGGATGATCAGGCAGATGTCCTCCATCTGTGGGGGAAAAGCTGGCAGATGGGCAACATGGTAGTAGCAGAGATTTGAAATGTTTTAGGTCCATAGTCCAGGGGCAGGTGTTATGGCACAGCAGGTTAAACTGCTGCTTGGGATACTTGCATCCCATATCAGAGGGCTGATTTGAGTCCTGGCTACTCTGCTTCTGATCCAGATCCCTACTAATGTGCCTAGGAAGCAGTGGATAATGAGTTATGTATGTGAGTCCTGTCTCCTACATGTCTCTCCACTTCAAACAAAAAATAAATCTTAAGTCTATAGCCCTCTATCAGAGCAGAGGGTCCCAAGGGAACAGAATAAGACAGTATATGAAAGAGAAAACCAAAGGGCTGGAGGGGACCAGAAAGGCTACATTTGGTATGGGCAAATTTAGCCCTGCCTAATATAATTGACTGTTTGGAATCTCTTTTTATCCTGAAACTCATCTCAGCTGAATCAATCATCTTCACTACAAAGGGGCATAGCGCACAAGCCCCTGGATTGCAAATAATGCCAAAGAATCTTGAAGAAGCTTCACATTTAGTTTTATCATTTTGCTGCTACATATCATATGTGCATTTTCCTTGCCACATCTCTTTCAGTTTATGACCCTAAGTGGGAGAAAACTGGTTTACGAAACTACTTACTTGCAGTGTTCACAATCACCCAATCCCATTTTTGGCTTTCTCATGTGGGCAAGACAACAGATGTTCTTAATGAAGATTAACTTAAATTTAATGGTCTTAATTGCCATTTGCACGGGCCACAGATACCATCCAGTTCACACGCTGCCTTTTAATGGTTCTTTATGCCTTACCACATATCAGATTTGTATGTGCCTGGAGCGAATCTGACTGGCAGTACCTGCTGGCTGCTCAGTGTCAAGATGCTGACATAGCAAAGGCTCCCAGTTTAGAGAAACATGGAGCATTGGTGGGAATTGGCTGAGCTAATTTGTTTCCTAATATACTGTTTTACTATATAAAATAATGGCAAGGAAGGGTCCTTTTGGTTTGGGTAGGACTCAGGAGCTGTCTAGGGAGGACAGGCAAGATATTAGACAGGCTGACCTGTGCATTTATATAAAACTGATTCTATTCTCTTTCATTCATAAAAATATTAGAAACGTATTATAGTACTAAAATGAGTAAGGGATGTGAACACCACTGTTCACAGAAGAGAGTATATGACAGATTCAACAAACACATGAAGAGGCACTCAATTTCATCAATAACAAGGGAAATGCAAAATAAAACAAAAACAAGATATTTCTAATTTGGCAGCACTCAAAAAATAAGTATCAAGTGTTGGTGAGAGTTAAATTTGTAGGTGCTTTGAAAGGCAATTTTAAGTAGCTGATAAAATTTTACCTTTAAATTTTTAAAAAATGTCTTTAAAAGGCAGAGAGATCAACAAAAAAGAGAGAGAGATCTTACGTCCACTGATAGACTCCGCAAATGCCTGAAATGGCTGATCACAGGCCAGGCTGAAGCCAGGAATCTGAACTCAATCTGAGTTTCCCACAGTGAGTGGCAAATATTCAAGTCATCTTCTGCTGCCTCCAAGGGTGCATATTAGCAGCTAGCTGGAATTAGAAATATATGACTATTACGGTACAGCTGGTTGGACCACATAGCATGGGATGCCTGCTTCCTGTATCAGAGTGCCTGATTTGAGTCTTGGATACTCCACTTCTGATCCATCTTCCTACAGGTGCACACCTTGCTTGCAGCAGGTCTTGGCTCAGGTGATTCGATCCCATGTGGTGTTCTAGGCTCCTGGCTTTGGTACGGCCCAGCCCTGGATATTGTAGGAATTTGGGGAATGGGCAGGTGGATAGAGTGACAGTTGTGACAATCAAAAATGTCTATAGACATCATTATATGTCCCCTAGTAGATAAAATGACTCTTGCGGCCGGCACTGCGGCTCACTAGGCTAATCCTCCTCCTGTGGCGGCGGCACACCAGGTTCTAGTCCTGGTTGGGGCGCCGGTTCTGTCCCAGTTGCTCCTCTTCCAGTCCAGCTCTCTGCTGTGGCCCAGGAAGGCAGTGGAGGATGGCCCACATCCTTGGGCCCTGCACCCATATGGGAGATCAGGAGGAAGCACCTGGCTCCTGGCTTTGGATCAGCGCAGTGCGCTGGCCGTAGCAGCCATTGGTGGGGTGAACCAACGGAAGGAAGACCTTTCTCTCTGTCTCTCTCTCTTTCACTGTCTAACTCTGTCTGTCAAAAAAAATGACTCTTGCTTGAGGACCACTACTTAAAAACATAGTCAGCAAAAATTCATGATATGAATCTTCATAACCTATCTCATGCTTTCGAATCTAATGTCAGTTTGTTGTCTCTGTTTTATTCTCAAATCCAACCACAGCCTTGATAACTTGAGTGTTTTTGACTGTTCTTTTTCTAAGTAAGTTCATTTGGGATTCTTCAATCAAGAACTATACTCTGACCCATCACCTCTAAAATAATTCAAAAGTAAAGTCAAGCATCTTCCTCTGACATCTGTGAACTAATGTTCAAATCATGGGTCAGGGAACGGGGATAATAATCAGGAAACTGAATAGGAATGTAGAAAGTAATCAGTCCAGAGGGAGAGCTGTGGGTCAAAACTGTGGGGCTAAGGGTTAAGGTTGAGGAAAGGAAGCCAACCAGAACTCACGCCAGAATCAGAACAACCGAAAACATGGTTACTTAGCCAACAATGCTTTCCTCTTCCCTATCTGCTTCATTTAGACATTGTTCAGGCTCTCAATGAAAGGTAAATCCAGATGGCATATATAGGCTGTGGTGGGGATGGCACCTGCCTGATGGGGTCAAGATACAGAGATTCCAATGCTCCAGCATTCCAAAGGGATAATGAGAGGTTAATGCCAGATGTCAAGTTACTCTTTAAAGAAATATATAATTAATACCACATTATCAAGCACTGTGCAAGGTACTGAGGATGCAAAGACTCTTGGGTGATTTAGTCTGAAAATCTATTTACTCCCAAATTTCATTAAGCTGGGTGGTAAAAATGCCATCTTAAGTGTTAAAGTGATCATATAGATAGGATTAAATGTTAAAGTGATCATATAAATAGGATCAAGTGTCTGGTAATAATAGTAGATAGAATTAACAAGGAGAGAATGTTCCAACATGGGAAGCAGTCACATAGCACTCATAGAATGACAATTGCTCTAAATAGCACTCTGACCTCAAAATCAGCCCTTAATGCACTCTGGTCTGCGTGAAAAGCCTATGAGAGCATTTCAAGCATGGAAAGCCAAGAAACTGTGGCAATATATATATATATATATATATATATATATATATATATATATCTTACATGAAGGACCTCTGTGAGTCAGACCCCAGCAGAAAGAAGTAGCCTTCAAAGAAGGATGTACTTTTCTCTGAAGTGGGGAGAGAACTTCCACTTTGCTTATGGTCTTGTCTAAATACTGACAGAGACTGTGGATTCAAAAGGCTTCCATAGCCTTGGCAGCTCAAGTCAAGAGCCTTGGGTCATCACTGACGTCATACCTAAGAATGTTAAATGTTAAATTAATAACAGGAGTCACTGTGCACTTACTTCTTATGCAGGATCTCTGTTCTCAATGAGTTGTATTATGAGAATTAATTGTAAAACTTGTTCTCAAACAGTTTCTGTGTGTGTGTATGCAAATTGTTGAAATCTTTACTTAGTATAGAGTTAGCCTTCGTTGTATAAAGTTAATTGAAAATGAATATTAATGGAGAATGGGACTGGGAATGGGAGAGGGAGGAGGAGGTGGGTTGGGAGTGGGGGTGGGAGGGTGGGTATGGTGCGAAGAATCACTATATTCCTAAAGTTGTACTTATTAAATTTGTACTCATTAAATAAAAGGTTTCTTTGGAGGAAAAAAGAAATAAATAAAAAGAATATATTAAGGACTATGTTGCAACATTAACAAAAATCTATTTAGTATCTCACCTCCAGAGAAAACTCTCAGGAATCAAGATGGAAAGGCAAGGAGAATGCTCCTCATTTTGAGCACTTAATTAGACCATATATCACTCTCAATGCCTTTATCTCAGGATCTCACTTTTCCTCTCCCACTCCTGGAAGCTATGGGAAGTGAGAACTGCATTGTGACTCTGAAACCACAATTCAAGAAGATGCCCTAGTTGATTTCCAGAGAACCAAGAGGGTGATGTTGAATCTCATCATGTGAGTTTAAAAAACATGGAAATTTGAATTATTTGCCCTCCCAAACTCCCCCAAATGGTCACCTGGCCCAGTTTTTCTGTAACTCTGAACTAAATTAAAGATACTCACTCCTGCATCTATCTGTCTGGCCACTCACTTCTCAGTGCCATGGGAAAGCCTAGATAGACTGAACATTTTATTTCCTCAGGGGCTGGATCAGTTCCATGTCTGCCCATCTGGTCTTTTTCTGACGAGATGTTCCCTGATTATTTAAGATATGCAGACACAAGGAAGTGGAGCCAAGTGAGACTGACCCTGGTGTGAAATCTGGAGAGATGATAAAATCTCTTCTTAGCAGGAAAGTGAGCATTGCAGGGTATAATTTTGCCTTGTAAATAATGCATTGCCCACTGAAGAGGGAAGTGAATTCAGTCAGAGTGGTTTCTACAATGCTTTCTTGAGAATTGGGATTTTATTGTGCCCAGGGCTAGTCATTGACCAAATGCTGGACCACCTCAAATTAGCAACCAATAGAAATAGTGCTTTTCTGTGAAATACATATTTAATAACTCTACCAAATACCTATTCCCTTTGTCTCTTCCTGTAGTCCTATTCCCTTTGTCTCTTCCCTTTGTCCTGGGTTTCTCTGGCATTAATAGGGCATATGGGAGTGATAAATTATGAAGGATTTGCTGTATAGTAGGGTACTTACTGGCCTTTTGGGACAGATATCATAATTCTGGATTCCAGTGGTAGTCTTGTCTCAATTTATATTTCCAAGTCCAGAAATTTCTGGCCACAGTCACATACAAGGGAAGCACTTAGAGCAGAATTGTGAAAAAGGCAAATTTGTTTTGTTAGCTCAAAACCTCCTATTTTGTTTATCCTTCCCCCAGTGGTGCACCCTTATTTTCCTTATTTTCATAGGTTAGCCAAAACGTCATGACCTACTATTTAGCACCTTTATTCTTGTCATTTTTTTTCAAATTTTAGTGTTTTTTTTTTCTTATTTAAGAGGCAGAGAGAGACAGAGAGACAGAGATTGACAATGAACCAGCTGCTGGTATATTTCCCAATGCCAGCAACTGCTAGGGATAGGTTGGGTCTCGAGCCCAGAATTAGGAACTCAATAGGAGTCTCCCATGTGGGTGGCTGGAACTCAGCTATCTGCGACATTACCCACTGCCTCCCAGGGTATACATAAGCAAGAAGCAGTGGTTCTTGGACTCAAACTCAGGCACTCTGATATGAGATGTGGGCATCCCAACTGGCAGCTTAACTATTAGACCAAATGCATACCTGACACCTTTATTCTTAACAGGATATAAACATGGATAATAGTTAAATGTATTATTTTTCCTCCCAAGACATTTAAAGCCATAGTTGGAGAGTGGAAGAATTCTTTACTATGTTTGAAACCATGCTGTGGGTACAGTCTTCAAACTGTTCATGAAAAATACGTTTTATGGAAAATTATAGATGAATTTAAAATACTTTTACACCAAAATAATTTCATTTTCCCTGAACCTTTTGAAACACTTTTGAAACACTTTTGTACTTGTGTGTTCAACTATCATGAACTCATGCATTGAAACGGGATTCTTCTGCCCTACCACTTCTGGTTTTTAAACAGTTTTGTTAAAGCACTTCTGCTATGTATGCTTCAGCTGTGCCATATCAGATTCCTGAAATTATAATGGGTTCATGCAAAGCCACAATGTGGAAAGACAGGGGTTCTCCGCCTGTGGCTTTGGAACTTTTGGCCACAAGGATATATGAGATAATTGCGGTTTGAACACCACCTCTTCCAAACCCAGAGTCCTCATTTCAGTGGGAAAAAATGATTTTCTCAGGCTTCAGGTCCTGCAGCTCTTTGTAGAAGTGGCCGGATTTAATTTAAAAAGCTTCTGGAACCCTGGGGTACTGCCAAATGCTATGCTTTATTAATGACACCAGGATTGTTTTATCTTAGGAGACTTGGCTGTATTTGTTCACTGTATTCAAACATTTTTTGAATTTTTTTCTAGGCAAAGAATCTAACAATGAAGCACTTGGTGATAGTTGGGATCATTGACAATTGGATTTGAAAGGAAATGGATTTATTGAGAAATGAAAAATTTAGGATGGATCCAAATTCCTGCCATGTATCTATTTTTTAAAGAGAGTAGGAGGGCAAGAGGGAAGGGGATATTCCATCTATTGATTCCTAAGAAGTGCCTTAACTTGTTGTGCCACAACACCGACCCCTGCACTGTTATCTCCTTGCTTGATTTTAGCCAATAAGCTGAGAAGTGGTATTGCCCTCTATATCTCTTGTTTCAATGTTTCCTCCTTTGCTTCTGGAGCCAGCTTCTTTTCCACCAGGTGGAACTTCAGGGTT
Source organism: Oryctolagus cuniculus (assembly GCF_051225735.1). Taxonomy (NCBI): domain Eukaryota; kingdom Metazoa; phylum Chordata; class Mammalia; order Lagomorpha; family Leporidae; genus Oryctolagus; species Oryctolagus cuniculus. The sequence goes on along the minus strand of NC_142888.1, from coordinate 81,730,640 downwards.
CCCCCAGTTATCTCTTTATTATTTATTTATTTGAGAAGCAGAGTTACAGAGAGAGAGAGAGAGAGAGAGAGAGAGAGAGAAAGTCTTCCATCCGCTGGTTCACTCCCTAAATGGCTGCAATGGCTGGAGCTGGGCCAATCCGAAGCCAGGAGCCAGGAGCTTCTTCTGCATCTCCCACATGATTGTGGGGCACAAGCCCTTTGCTCAATACCTTTGGGCCATATTCCACTGCTTTCCCACGCCATAAGCAGAGAGCTGGATTGGAAGAGGAGCAGCCAGGACATGAATTGGTGTCCAAATTGGATACCGGCGCTGCAGGCAGAGGCTTAGCCTTCTAGGCCACAGTGCTGACCTCAAGTTATCTTTTAATCTGTATTCGTTAATTTAATACATATACACATACTTGTTATTTGAGAGGGAGAGAGGGAGGGAGGGAGAGAGGGAGAAAGAAGGAGAGAGAGGGAGAGAGAGGGAGAGAGAGGGAGAGGGAGGGAGAGAGAGATCTCATCTACTGATTCATTTCCCAAATGCCTGCAATACCTGGGGCTGAGGCAAGCTGAAACCAAGAGCTGGGAACACAGTTCAGGTCTCCCACAGGGGTGTCTGACTCAGCTATTTGAGCCATCACATACTGCCTTCAGGCTTGTGCAGTAGCAGGAAGCTAGAATCAGGAGCAGAGCCAGGACTCAAACTCAGGCACTGCATTATGGAATGTGGTCTCAAGCACTGTCTTAACAACTAGGCCAAATGCCTAATTTTGAAAATATAAAGAATATTTTAAAAAGTTCATAGAAAGGGTATGCTATGAAAAAAATGTGCATGGATAAAAAGTTTTTTGTACCAAAGGAAGTTTATCATTTAATGGAATTTTTCGCCTTTTTGAGGTACTCTTGTAATTCATTACTAGACAATTCACTTTTTTAAAGCATATGATTCAATGGATCTTGTCATGTTCACAGGGTTGTATAATTATTATCACAATAATGCATAATTATTGCCCCAGGGTAGACCCATGACAAAAGTCATGTGGAACAGTGGTGGTCTTCTGGGCTGCCTCATTGCCAATCACATCATCTATTAGCATATATTTCCAAGAATCAAAGGTAGTGGATAGAGGTACCCTGCTTGCAGATTAAGCCAGCACTGTAGGATGATTCCCTTCTTTGGCCCAGCTCCTTCTCTTAGGGCCTGGGTGTTCAGTCTTTGTCACAAAGGGACCTTTCTGACAAAGGAAAATGAGCTGGTGAAAAGTCCTTCCCCCAGAGCCCACACACCCTGCTCTATGGGTTTCTAACATACAATGAGGAGGGATGAGAACACACAGCTATTTTAATGATCTCTGCTATATGCTGCTATCCAGGATGTAAGGAGGAAGATACATTCTGAGAGGAAGTCTACTCTACAGTTAGCCATTCACATCGAAAGCTGCAGAAAGGCAGTATTTCTGGCCTTGCAGGAGTCAATGACAGTGCCCTGCCCCAGTAGACTCCTTCGCTTTGCTGCTCTAGCAAGCTCTGTACAGAACTATGGGTAATTTGTCAACTGCATTGACTAACACAATCTGGTCATATCCTTTGAGCCAGGCACTGTGCTGGGTACCAAGGATATGAAAATAATTAAGACTGCTCCCATAAATTCAGTCTGGGTAAACCTGGATTTTATAGACAAATGTGCTTAGGAGCCAGCATTGTGATGCAGCAGGTTAGGCTGCTGCCTGTAATACTGGTATCCCATACTGGAGCTTGAGCTCTAGTTCCAGCTGCTCTACTTTCACTCCAGCTCTCTGCTTATGTGCCTGAGAAACCAGTAGAAGAGGGTTTAGGTTCTTGGACCCATGCCACCCATGTGGGAGACACAAATGGAATTACAGGCTCCTGGCTTCAACCTGGTCCAGTGGCAGCTGTTGTGACCAAGATGGAAGATTGAGTCAGTCTCTCTCTCTCTCTCTCCTCTCTCTCTTTCTCTCTCTCTCTGTCTCTCTCTCTCTCTCTCTCTCTCTCTCTCTGTGTGTCTCCCTCCTCTCTCTGTCACTCTGAATTTCAAAAAGAAAAATCTTTTAAAAAATGTTGCCCTAAAAAAATAAAGAAAAAAAATTTTAAAAAATGTTGCCCTATTTCCCCAAAGTTACCCCAGAACTAAATGCATCATCTCTCTCTTAAGCTATGCTTGGTTCCTGAAATTCTCATCTAAGTTAGTTTTTGGTTTCAGACTTTGATGACTGCACAAAGAATGCAAGAAGTGTATTAATCTACTTTTAGCCATTTGCTCCTTAGGAGTTTCTCAGAATAACCAATCCCAGAGCAGAGTCTTAAGAGGAGGAGACCCCGGGGCTGTATGCTGTGGTGTAGTAGGTTAAGCTTCCACCTGCAGTGCCACCATTCCAAAGGGCACTGGTTCCAGTCCTGGATACTCCACTTCCAATCCAGCTCCCTGCTAATGGCCTGGGAAAGCAGCAGAAGATGGCCAAAGTCTTTGGGCTCCTGCACCCATGTGGGAGACCTGGAAAAAGCTCCTTGCCTCAGATTGGCCCAGCTCCAGCCATTGCAGCCATTTGGGGAGTTAACCAGCGGATGGAAGACCTTTCTCTGTCTCTCCCTCTTTCTGCCTGTAGCTCTGCCTCTCAAATAATAAATCTTAAAAAAAATTCTGATTTTTTTAAAAAAGAGGAGAGCCTAAGATATATAAAATCTGGTGGAAAGATGTAGAGGGAAGTTATGGGTCCTGTTTTCTCAATGTGTGATCCATAGATAAGTGGCATGGACACCATCTAGAGGCTTGTCAGAAATGCAGAATCTCAAACTTCACCTCAGATTTCGTTAATTGAAAGCTGCATTTTAACAAGCTTCCTAGGTATGTATGTTTTTCCATGTTCAGGAGGCACTGGTCTATAGCAGTTTCTCAGCCCTGGCCCTGCTGACATTTTGGGCTGGATAATTATTTTGTTGAAGCAGGGGCAGAGAGAGGACAATCAAGTGCATACTACTCATTAGAGTTTCAAAACTAATTAGTCTGTCAGAGCACTTTCTATCTGGAACCCAGAGGCATTTTTGGTGAGCTGGCGTTGAGAGCCCAGTTCTTATTTTGATGACCTAAGGAACATTATTCATTAGCAAGTCCAAACCTCAAAATCATGTTCACTCTAACAATGGTTTTCAACCATCACCATGAGTTAGAGCTTTTTTTTTTTTTTAAATACCTGCAGCCTATTCCAGACTAATTATTTCTAAACATCTGAGGATGGGGTCTGTGCTGTGGCATAGTGGGTAAAGCCACCGTCTGCAGTGCTGGCATCTCATAAGGGTGCCGATTCAACTCCCTGCTGCTTCTGATCTAGCTCTCTACTATGGCCTAGGAAAGCAGTAGAAGATGGCCCTCGAGTCTTTGGGCCCCTGAACCTGTGTAGGAAGACCCGGAGGGACTCCTGGCTCCTGGCTTTGGATCAGCACAGCTCTGACCATTGCAGCCAATTGAAGAGTAAACCAGCAGATGGAAGACCTCTGTCTCTCTCTCTCTCTCTCTCTCTCTCTCTCCCTTTCTCTGTGTGACTCTGATTTTCAAATAAATAAATAAATCTTTTTAAAAAAGTCTGAAGAAATCCCAAGCATCAATATTTTTAAAAGCTGCTCAAGGTGATTCCAATTTCTTTTTCCAGAAATTTTATGAAAATTTTCAAATATGTAGTAAAGTTTGTATCATCTAGATTCTACAGTTAGCAATTGCTATATTTGCCTTATCATTTGTATGTCCCTCTTTACATAACTCTATCAATTCACCTTATTTTTTGTACATTTCAAAATAGGTTGCAGGCATTAGTATACTGTACTCTTAAACACATCTGCATGCATATCATAAATTAGACTTCATTAATGGTTTAAGCTTCCTTTTATTAGATGACTTTTACATGCAGTGAAGTATGCAAATTCTAAGTGTGCTATTTGATGAGTTTTGACAAATGCATGCACCTGTATAATGCAGTCTTATCAAGACGTACCAAATTCCCTCTTGCATCTTCCCAGTAAGCACATTTTCCCATCCCGATAGGCAATCACTATTCTTTAAGGAGAACCCCTTAAAGGGAGACAGTTGCATTCCAGCCACCCAAGCACATTGTCTTTGAGGCAGTAGTACTGTTTCTTTAACATCACCAGTTTGAGGCCAAATCCAGTTCGACCAATACTATCTGTGATATTTTAGACAAGGTGACCTGTGTAAATCTGCTTCTTCATCCATAAAATAGGGATCACTGTAATGTCTATGACACAAAATTGATTGGCAATCTAACATAAATAAATTGGTAGCAGAGTTATGTTTATTAAGGACTTACAATGTTAGCAGTAGCTAATTGCATGGATTAGCTCTTGTAATCCTCCCTACTGCTACGATCTTCATAACAGATAGGAACAAAAAGCTTGGAAAGAGTATGTAATTTGCCCAAAATCACACAGCTAATAAAAGGAATAGCCAGAAAATAATCCTAAAGTGGTTTGATTTAGAGGACCACATTCCCACACTGCTAGCCACCACACTTCCTTTTCTATGCATGACACACAGAGTAAGAAACTTTAAAATATTATATATGTATTATATGCACATTACAATATATGTACTCATCTGTTATTTACATTATCTATTCAGTTACAAAATCCAAATGAAGGCATGAAGCCAAACATAGAAAACCTTAGAAATCTCAGTAGCTCAGTGTTGCTAGTCCACACCTTGACGTGAGTATCTGTATCTATTGTATTCCCAACAATACCCTTTAAATCATAACTTTGAGAAGCACGAGCAATGAGGCCAGCCTCCAGCACACACCCAGCACAGTTCTGCTGACCAACACACAAAGCTCCCAGTGACATCTTTCTGGAAGAAAGAACTGGGGGAAGTGCTTTTTTCCCATTAACACATTCAGCTCCCTGGTGCTCTCTTCTGCAGCTGTGCTGCAGTCAGACAAAGGACTTGCTGGAAAATTGGTTACATCATCAGCTTCGGTTCTGGCAGACTTGCCATGAGCAGCATGATTAACATCTCTACAGAATCAGAGAATGGAAAGGGCTGGGCTTACTCAAACTACATTATGCTACCCTTTTCCCTAATGAAAATCCCATTAAATGGGACAATTATCCACACCCCATTTGAGGTAGCTATTTATGCACATCAGGGTCCATTTTCTTCCTAAGTAAGACAGCATCACATGGAGCCATCTTGTCTCTCAGTCTCTCCTACTAGGTCATTGAGTCTAACAGCCTGCCCTTCCAGGCTAAATGATACCACTTGGTTCGCAAAGGGAAGAGAGAAGCATGCTCTGGGCAGGGCAGCAGATGCATATCTGGTGGTAAACTCTGTAGCTGAGCTTTAAGAGGAAGCATGGCGACAGCTGAAAACAGAACAGAAGTTCCTTTATCACCATCGGGAAGCCTATGAATGGTTAGTGAATCTGTTTTTAAGCTTCAGAATCTCAGTTCAGCAGGCTGGCAGCAAAGAGAGTGGGAAGAGGATAAGGAGGAGTTCTCAGCCTCCAAACTCACTGGCTCTTTTGGAATTTCAGATTGCCAGCCTTCTTTTAATCATGTGAAATCTTATTAGGGACCCTTCTGCCAGGGAAGGGAAATAGCTGGCAATTTAGCTAAATGATTGCCTAGGGTTATGATGAAGTCAGTAATCAATGGATGGTTTCTAATAGAGGAAAATGGGTAACACAGCAATGAAATGAGGTTCTCTGTTAGAGAGGTCAATATTCCATTATCGTGGAACTCATAGAGTTAATATTCCCAGTATAATCATTACAATCATTTGACACTTTCAGCTACTGGACTTGTGGCCAAAACAGCAAGGATGGCCCTTCCATCATTTGCCTTCTAACTTTAGAACTGAGCACCCCATTTAGATATGGGACTGAAGGAACACAGAGATCAAATACAAGACTCAAGAAATTTCTTCCTTGGTTTCTGATTCCATGAAAGATATACAAAATATTTGCAGGAATACTGACTAGTGATGACTGGCCCATCTTTTTAAGAGACTTCACAATGTGGATATATTGACTTTCAACATAGAAATTAAAATATTTTAGGGATGTTTCTCAACCTTATTCAGGGTTATTAGTATACAAAAATAGTGTATACTGAACCAACAAATGGAAAGAATTGGTATTTACTCTTTTCTTCAGGAATAATCATCGTTCCTAAGACACATTTGTCAGAACATGCTATGAACTAACATTGGGCAGGACCAACTCCTGGCTAACAAGAATCTTAACACCAGAGAGGGTCCAAATTAATCCAGGTCTTCTCAGAAGTGAAGTAAATGTTTATTGTCAATGAGAATATTTTAGATGTCATTTTAAAGGTTTATATATTTATTTATCTGAAAGGCAGAGTGACAGAGAGAGAGAGAGAGAGAGAGTGAGATTGAGATCTTCTATTTGGTGGATCACTCCCCAAATTCCTCAACATCTGAGGCTGGGCCAGGGTGAAGCCTGGAGCCAGGAACTCCATTTGGGTTTCCCACATGGGCAGTAGGAACCCAAATAGTTGGGCTATCATTCACTACCTCCAAGGTACATTATCAGGGAGCTGAATTGGAAGCAGAGATGGAATTCAATACCAAGCACTCTGATATGTGATGCAAGCATCCCAAGTGACAATTTAATTCACTGAGCCACAACACTCACTCTAGTAGATGATATTTTTAGTCCTTACTATGCACCAGATATTTCATAACAGTTCTACTTATCACAGAAGTTCTTCAAGTTAGGAATAGTGTCTGGCATATAGTAACTACTCAATAAATAGTACTTCCTTGGTGTCACTGTGTCCACTTTACAGATGATAAAACTGAGACTCAAAAGAAGATTAGTAATTTTTAAGGTCATCCTCTATAATTGAATGTGACATTTTAAAGAGATTTGTAATTGAATGTGTTTTGTCATGTTCTCTCATATACAAGCCTAAGTTCTGTAAAATGATAGTTATAGGCTCCCTGTGTCTGTGATTTTCCTTTTTTCATTCCTCAAGTGATTGTAGAGTCCAGAAAATTACACCAAAATCTGAGAGTAGGTGCTTATGTGGGGTGCAACACCACCATGAATACATAAGAACATGCTCCAAAAGTTTTTAAAGTAGAACCCAAGCCATAATGAGAACCACAAAGGAGCCAAAGGAAACCAAGGCCCAGCGAGAAAATCTGGAGTGATGTTGGGGTTGAACTATTCCCTGCTAACTCTCTGAGTACAACTATCCACCTTTTTGAGCATAGTCTAGAATATCTTTAAGAAGTTTTCTACTTTCTGTTATCATATCCATAGATAATCAAAGTATTAGAGAACATTTGGATTCATGGGATTTTTTATATTGATTTTTGAGGGTGTACTTTAGCACAGTCACTTAGAAAAAAGCTGACATTATCTTGTAATATTGAACACTCACAGTTACTACTGTGCAGGCCATGGGCCTGTTTTCCCTCAGATGCACCACTGTCACATGATATGTTCAGTGTTCTGGCAAGGTGACTGCTGCAGGGTACCCATTTCAGGCAGCCATATTATTTGACTTCCAGTTGGGTTCAGCCAATAGAAGATAATGGAGGGAGAATGGAAGGCAAGAGAAAGAGAGAATGTTTCTCAACCAGCATCCCTCTTTCACCTCCACTTCTGGTAACATTTGCTATAGTGATTTTGTCTCTCACATGAATCTAGTTTCCACAGTAAAGCTGGTCATGAGTCTAGCTTCTAGGTGATCCTGGCCCTGACCTCTTGTGACACTAATTCTTTGTGCTTCTAATCCTAGGGAGAAGTGACAATAACTTGCTACCATTGTTAATTTATGAGTTTTTTCACCAATTCTTGTTAGGTTTCTCGGCTATTGGTTGCTATATGAGACAGTAATAAAAAGGAGCACAATATTGACACATGCAACGACTTAGTTGGACCCCGTGGGAATTAAAGCCAATGAAAACAGTCAATCCCAAAATGTTACATACTGTATAATTCCATTAATACAACATTCCAGAAATAACAAAGTTCTTGAGTTGAAGAACAGATTAGTGGTTGTGAAGAGTTAGAGAAAGATAGGGTGGGAGAGGGAATGTGTGTGATGATAAAGGGATAGCACAGTGATACAACAGTTATGTGTCTTGATTGTGGTGGTAGTTACAAACATCTAAGAGTGATAAAATTTTATGTGTGTATGTATAAAAGTGTATAGACACACATGAATCCAAATGAATGCTTGAATTGTGAATGAATGAATATTTAAATTCTAATGAAGTCTGTATGTTATTCCAGTATCAATGTCCTGGTTTTGATGCTGTACCACAGCTATGTAACATGTCACTATTGGGAGAAATTGGTGTAGAGGCACTCTTTCTGTATTGTTTTTGAAACTCCTTGTTAATCTATTATCACTTCAAAATAGAAAAGTTTCATAAATCAGAAAGAAGCTATCTGTGAGCAGCCTGTGCAGTGTTAGGGCAGCACACTTGGGTCTCCTCGTGCTTAAAGCTGCTTGATAATTACAATGATTTGTGAGTGCTACTCTAGGATCTTCATTGCTAACTTCATAACTCAGTGTTCTCCTGGCTCACTCATATTTACAGTGCAGCACTTGAGGGGATGATCCATTGCTTTTAAGTAATTACACACTTCACATCAAGCCTTCTTTGTCAGAATACAATACAGTTCCCCAAGCTGGGAGCATGTTTCTCTGTTACTCTGTCAGAAAAGCACCAGAGAAAGGCACTGGCCCATAAAACAACATAATTGCCCTGGTTGTCTTGACTAAGTGGCATGGTGTGATTACCGAATTCATTAGGTTGTCTCCATTGGGAAACAAAACAAGCAAAGGACAGACTACCAGCTTCACTTCCTTTGCCTAAATTTCCCAGGAAGAGTCAAGAACCACATTCAGCACCATGGACAACACTATTGGATGCTCCCTATTGTGAGAAACATGCTACCACACTCATTTCCCTGCTGATCCTGCATCCCTCTTTTTCAGTAACCAGCGATTTGTATGTAAAGACAGTGAGGTTGGGGTCTATGTTATTCTGTGGCAAGGATCAGGAATGAGGCAGAGGGAAGACTTCTGGAAACATATCAGGTTTTTACGGAAAAATCAGAATTGAAGGCATCCGTGGTTCCAAATAATTTAAGCAGACTGAAATTTGTCCTTAGTTATTTTTATAAAGCAAAACTCCCCTAGACAGAATCCTTTGTCTAGTAGTAAGGCAAACCATGCATGCAGCAGTCTGGAGCCTTGCTGACCCTTACAGAAACGTTCCCCTTAACACCAGCCTGCTGGCAGAATGGACCATAAAATTCCTCACCAATACTGACTAAAGAGGAGAGGGTATGTATAAAAATAAGGATACAAGAACAAATGAAAGTAAAAATAAAAGGGAAACCTCTGTGCTATTATGTAGAGCTCCGCACTTTCAAAGGATTTAATTTAGAATAAATCTCTAAGAAGGGTGGGAATGAATGGAATATGCCATTTCAAGTAAGAAGCTGACCAAAGAACTGAAAGAGTTTTCAAAGATTCTCTAGCTCAATGGTTCTTAAGCATGAATCTGCATCAGAATCACTGGGAGAGAATCATAAACACAGTGTGCAGATCCCAATCCCTAGAGTTTCTGATTCACAAAATGTGAGGCAAAGCCTGATACTCTGCATTTCTAATGAATTCTCAGGTAATGCTGATGCTGCTGATGGAGGAGGGGGCACATTTGGAACACCATTCTCTAGTTCAACCTCTTGTGGTATAGGAAAACAACTGAGGCCTGAAAGAGTATTGACTTGTTCAAGATAACCCAGGTGGTTAAGAGCTGTTCTACCCAGTGCTACAACTCTGGCCTCCTGAATTCCAAATATGCATTCATCCCAGTGCACCACACTTAAATTTAGTCACTAGACTGACATCTGACAGATGACTACAATGGAAGGTGACAGAAAGAAAAACAGAGTCTGCCTTACCTTTCCGTAATTCTTTACAAATCTCTCTTTGACTTCAGCTTCTAGAGTACTGGTCAAGAAAGAAATGAAGTTTAATCCACCACAACAGCATCACAATCAGCTGAGGCCCCACTTATATTACTCTTTTGGTGTAGATGCCATACAAAATTCTTACTAAATTTATTGCATACTAGTTAGGGTTCACAGATTTAGCAAATAGCAATATAGGATATTATTTAATTTAATTTACATGTTAATTTATCATTGTTTATCAGAATCTAAATTAACTGAGTATCTTGCATTTAATCTGGCAACTCTAATCCTAAGAAACTGTTAGTTAATTTGAAAATTAACAGTTGACTTTTAGCTTTTCATATGGTTATTCCTTCTCTTTCCAGGCTCTAAAAAGACTAAGGAACACCTGACCCCCCACCCCATCTCCCCACACCCATTCCAGTCTGCTAGGCTTGTTGGGCCTCTATTGAGCTGGAGTAGAAAGGCTGTGATTTGAAGAGCAGCAAAAAAGCAGAAGCAGCTGAACTGGTACCCTCCAGCATTTCTCATGTCTATTAAAAGTTTGATTCTGGTTCCATGCCCTGTGATTAACCAAAACAAGAGGAAGACAAATAAAAATTTTGTACAGCTGTTTCACACTGACAGACTTGACCTTCCCAGCTGAGGGTTCTTTGTGCTGAAAAATTGTTACCTAGCAACAAGGCCTTGCAGCTGCCAGACTCCAAACACTGAAAGCATCACTTACAGAAAAGAAGCCAGGAGAAGAAGGGTGGGGTGGGGACCACATCAATCTGAGCTTTGTCTTGAAGTCTAATATTACACTCAAGTGAGAGATGATAGCTGGGAATTGAGGCCCCTTCCTGTTGAGAATCAATTGCAAAATCAGACTGCTTAGGTTCAGCTTTTTGTCACCAACACCTGCTCTAGAAGTCACCCATAGGTGTGGAAATGAGAGGGTTGAGGGAGGGTGGGAACAAAGATGCTTCCCAGAAATGTCAAATACTGTGTGTGGTGCACATGGCTTTTATTCTGTAACAATGGAGCACAACTTCAATGATTGGGCCTGCCTGTCCACTCTTCCTTCCATCCTCCCTTCCTTCTTTCCTTCCTTCTCTTCTTCCCTCCTCCCTCTTTCTTTCCTTCTGTCTCCTGCTCCTCATTTTCCTTCTCCTTCACCCCATCTCTCTCCACTAGGATAACTCGCCTCTATAACATAATCATAGAAAGTAAATCACAAAAATTTTAAAAATCTTGGCTTATTCTCAATACATTCTGCAATCATGTTCTTCATGGCAGTATGTTAAGAGTTGGGCAACAGAGAGAAAGCAGGATTGGGAGACCTAAAAAAGGTTCAAGATGAAAAGTATGGCAAGCATAGGAGCAAGCCTGACCTTCAAGAGCCTCTGAAATCAATGGTTGAAAGCAGCCATTGGGCCAGAGTTCAGGAAGGGATAGAAGAACCAAGGAACACAGAAGTGAAACAAAGGAATTATACAGGTGGTCTTTTAATTGGATGAATGAGCCTACTATCTGTATTTGTTAAACTTCCAAGGTATCTCAAGTATGTAGGTAGTTTTGAGAAGATCTAAATACTGCATGGGGCCAGCATTGTGGCATAGTGGGTAAAGCTGCTGCCTGCTACATTGGCATCTTGTATCAGCACCGGTTCGAGTCCTGCCTGTTCCACTTCTGATCTAGCTCCCTGCTAATGGCCTGGGAAAAGCAGCGAGAAGAAGGCCCAAGTGTTTGAGCCCATACACCCACATGGGAGACCTGGATGAGGCTCCTGGCTGCCACTCAGGGAGTGAACCAGCAGATGGAAGATCTCTCTCCCTCTTTCTCTGTAATTCTTTCAAATAAATAAATAAATCTTTAAAAAAATACTGCAAAAGTTAAAGTTATCTCCATGGATTGCAAATGTTATCACTTATGGGAATTACCTTGTAGCTGCTGAAAGTATAGAATCCTTAGCCCAATTTTCTAGCAAATTTGATTTAGCAGGCCTAAGGTCCAGCAAATCTAAATTTTTAACAACCTTTCCCCAAGAATTTGGTTGGGTGGCCCATGCACAATTCTGTACAATATTAGTTTATGGTGTCTTTTGACATAAAGCTTTTAATATAATCAAATAATATTCTTTAAACAGATAACCAACTTCCAAGTTCGTAAAATGCCTAATTAGGTAGTGGCCCAGTCTCCATATCTAGACATGGAGAGACGTCTCAAGAATTATTGCTAGTTTGCCCCACTGCTATACTGAAACAGATGTTTGTCTAGTGAGCACTCATTTTGTCTCTAAGTCCACTGACCTGAAACAAGGGGGAGAATTGACTGCTACCATGGTTTGAATGTGGTACTTCTGAAATTCAAGTGTTGCCAATATGATAGTATTAAGAAGGCCATTGAAAAGGTGATTGGCCTATGATTAGCTTATGTGAACGGGATTAAGGCCTCTAATAAAATGCTTTCATGCTTAACTCTCTTGCCCTTAAACCTTCCTCTGTGATGACACAGCATTCCTCCCTTATGGAGAAAGGAGTCCTCACCAGACAATTGAACCTACCAGTGCCTTGATCCCGGACTCCCCATCCTCCAGAACTATGATAAAATTCTGTTTTCTTAAAAATTACCTAGCCTCGTATGTTTTGTTATAATAGCACAAAACAGAAATATTAGTTGAAAAGTATACACTATTCAGACAATTCCTGACAGAAAATGTTTCAATTTATGATTTTCAAACATACAATGGTGCAAAAAATGACATACATACAGAAGAAACTACACTTCAAATTTTGAATATTAATCTTTTCCTGACCTAGTGATATATAGTACAATAAATAATTTATCATGATATTTGACAGTGGCAGTTAGTCACAACTCCCAATCACCTACACAATCACTGGAATAAACAAAAAGTGCCCTATGGTATTCTCTGTTGCTAAGCTATGATGTTCAGTAGGTTAAGTGTCCTAAATGCATTTTGACCTTTGACAAAGTGGCCACATTGTTTTTACTTTCCCATGAGTAGTTTTTTTTTTCTCTACTTCCTTTCCAACAATTACTATTATCTATCTTTTATTATTGCTAACTCAGTGGGTGTGAAGTGTTATATCAAGGTTTTCATTTTTATTTCCCTGATGGATAATGATGTTGACTATGTTTCAATGTATTCTTTGAAGAAATGTATATTCAAGTGCATTTTACATTGGACTAATTATAATGTTACTATTAATTTGTCAAAGTAATATATGTAAATTCTAGATACAAGCCCCTAATCAAATGTATAATTTTCAAACATTTTTCCCATTCTATAAGTCATCTTTCCACTTTCTTGATGGTATCATTTGCAGCACATACATTTTTAATCCTGATGAAGTTAAATTTTTCTATTTATTCTTTGGCTGCTTGTGTTTTCTTTTGTACCATATCTAAGAAAACATTGCACAATCTAAATTAGAGATTTAAACGTTTCCTTTCAGAGTTTTACATTTTCTGCTGTTACATTTACCTCTTTGATTCATTTTAAGTTAATTTTTTAAATGGTATGAGGTAGAGAATCTGTTTGTTCCTTTGTAAGTGGCTATCCAGTTGTCCCAGCACCAATTGTTGAAAAGCTTATTCTTTTTTCCATTGAATTGTCTTGGCAATTTCATTAGAAATTGTTTGACTGTAAATGTCAGGATTTATTTCTGGACTCTATTTCATTAAGCTATATATCTATTTTTATGCCAGTGCCATGCTGTTTTGATTACTGAATCCTTATGATAAGCATGAATCCTTCCACTTTGTTGTTCTTTAGCAAGATTATTTTGGCTGTTCTGGATCCTTTACATTTAAAAATAAATTTACATATCAGCTTATCAATCACTGCAAAGAAACCAACGAACTATTATTTGAAATCCCTACTACTTTGATAGGGATTTCATTGTATCAATAGATCAATTTGGGGACTATATTCATCTTAACAACATTTTTAGATTCTCTTTTGAACTGGCTTATAACATCTGCTTGGTTCTTTAATTGATTGTGAGTTCAATAGAGTAGCTTTAATATATGTTCACTTTTATAATATCTATATGTCATAATTTTATCCTTTTCAGAAAATTATCTTTTAACATCTGTGATTTAATTAAAGCCAGTATTTCCCTACATTTCATATACATGGAAACTGACACTGTGAGAAGTTAAATGATTGCCTTATACGTTAAACGGCAACTTAATGATAGAGTTTTGATTAAACCAAGGTATTCTGACTCCCAGGCAAAGATCTTTTAATAGCCCACATTTCTGGTGCCTCTTAAAAATTTGCAAATGGTAGAAATGATATTCTTTAAAGAATTCTGCTAGATTTCTGCTTGGAACATTATTTTTCTCTTTCTCATATTCTACATTATTTCTTCTTTTTTAAAAGATTTATTTTATTTATTTGAAATAGAGAGTTACAGAGAGGTAGAGACAGAGAGAGAGTTCTTCCATCCACTGGTTCACTCCCCATATGGCCGCAACGGCCAGAGCTGCGCCGATCCAAAGCCAGGAGCCAGGAGCTTCTTCTTCTTTCAGGTCTCCCACGTGGGTGCAGGGGCCCAAGGACTTGGGCCATCTTCTACTGCTTTCCCAGGGCACAGCAGAGAACTGGATCAGAAGAGGAGCAGCCAGGACCAGAACCAGCGCCCATATGGGATGCCAGCGCTTCAGGCCAGGGCTTTAACTTGCTGCACCACAGCGCCAGCCCCTCTACATTATTTCTTAACAATAAGAATTATATACTGTGCCACTTTGATGTCAGTATGTTTTCAGCTATTTTAGCTGAATTTATTGAGGTTAAAACATTTAGGTAGCATTTTTTCTGAATCAAAAGTTATTTGGAGAATCAAAAACTAGCACAAAAAATTGCAGAGAGCACACTACTGAGTGAAAGTAGCAGTAAATCACAGTATATTACACAGGAAACTCCAAAGCATCATTCATCTTGTGGGAGAATTTTACACAAAATTATTTTGGTAGAGAATTATCTGTGTGATAATCTGAATGTAAGACTTTGTGGAAGGGAATGGAGAGGCTGGCAAGGAAGAATGTGGAATTGCCCTCGAGACCCAGTCATTTGTTCTGCCTTTTCTATGACTATAAAGAAGACAACTCTGTCCAAAACCTATTTCAAAGAAATCTTCCTCAGAAAATAAGCATATTTTATGC
Organism: Oryctolagus cuniculus; assembly: GCF_051225735.1. Taxonomy (NCBI): domain Eukaryota; kingdom Metazoa; phylum Chordata; class Mammalia; order Lagomorpha; family Leporidae; genus Oryctolagus; species Oryctolagus cuniculus. Next base: position 81,715,486 of record NC_142888.1, on the reverse strand, counting down.
TTTAGTTTGTCTTTTCAAGCAGAATCTGTCATTCTTTGGCATTTATTTGTAAATGGGAAATGTCAGTGTTAAGATGTAAGTCCCAATAACCTTGTTTTTTCAAAGTTGAAATTCTTCAATATCCTCTTACTGTGAAAATTAGGCTATTTGTAAAAAAAAGGCCAGAATTTAACAGAGGAGAGTAGGCCTCCAGCTTCAGCTTGCATGAAAAGATATAGGTTCTTATTTCCAATCTGTTCTAAAGGGTTTTCAACGAGGCAAGGATATTATTTTGGTTTCCAATGTAGCTATCTAATACAAGCCTTTGATTTCTGAAATGTACATATAATCCAACTGCCTGGCAGCAGTTGACAAGGCTTCTGATATATAGAAATTCAAAACAGAGGAGTTTAGCTGTGTCTCTGCGACAGTTGCTTTATGCTTTAACTCAAGCAGATGACTAAAAGTTGGACAGATTTAAGATTTTTAAAGAGAGCTGTACCTTCTTTCATATCTGTGTTTGTAGTAACCTAATTATCTTGTACTGAATCTCAAATGACTTTTACTTGATCAGTCAGCATGGCAAAGGAAAAGAACACTGACCTAGGTGTCAAGAGATCTACATTCTAGTTCTGGTTCTGCTATTGATAAGCTCTGGATGAGTGTCTTCATGTCATGGAATATCAGATTTTACATCTGTCAGAGGGAGATAATCATACCCATTCAGGCTATCTCATAGGGTTGTTGATATAATTAAAAGGGATAATGAAAGAGAAAGGACTCCTAAAAGTATAAAGTACAAGATAACTGCAAATATTCACTTCTTTTGGCTCTTATCAGTAGGATGTCTACTAAAGTTTAAGTACTATGAACAGAAGACATAATAAATGGGGCATTGAAGCTGGCATTGTGGCACAGTGAATTAAGCTGCTGCTTGCAATGTTGGCATCCTATATCAGAGTGCTGGTTGGAGACCTGGCTATTCTGCTTCTGATCTAGCTTCTTTTTAATGCATCTGGGAAAGAGCAGAAAGTGACCCAAATATTTTGGTCCCCACCACACATATAGGATATCAGCATAGAGTTCCTGGCTCATGACTTCCTTCTAGTCCAAACCTGGAATCTGTGGCCATTTTGGGAGTGAAGTGGTGGAATATCTCTCTCTGTCTCTCTCTCTATTGCTCTGCCTTTCAAGTAAATAAGCAAATATACAAGTCTTTAAAAAGAAATAGGGGCAAATATTGTAGCATAGATTATAATTCACAGAGTACTCTCACAAACATTATCTTGTTGAAGATACAGAATAATAACCTTTTACATTAGGCAAGGAAACAGCTAATTCCTCAAGGACAGAGAATGTATCTTATTCATTTTGATGTATTCCCAACAACTAATGAAATACCTGGCAATATAAATATTTATTGAATAAATGTATGTTATTCCTATCCATGTTTCTTATATATGAAAACCAAAGTCCAGGGAGAGTAAAGGGTAGCTGAGAGACAGAGTTGAGATGCAAGTTTTTCTAATGCGCTGTACTACACCTCTATACGTTATTACTAATACCATTTAGAACAGTGTTTCTCATGCTTTGGTGATTATTAGAATCACCCACAAGGATTATTGAAATTCAGATTCATCAACCCCACTCTAGTTTTGGGTCAGTAGATCTAGTCTAGAGTGGAGCTAAGGGGCCAGCTCTGTGGCACAGTGGGTTAACGCCCTGGCCTGAAGCACTGGCATCCCATATGGGTGCCAGTTCTAGTCTCAGCTGCTCCTCTTCGATCCAGCTCTCTGTTGTGGCCTGGGAGAGCAATGGAAAGACTGCCCAAGTCCTTGGGCCCTTGCACCCACATGGGAGACCTGGAAGAAGCTCCTAGTTCCTGGCTTTGGATCAGCGCAGCTCTGGCTGTTGCAGCCATCTGGGGAGTGAGTGAACCAGCGGATGGAAGACCTCTCTCTCTGTCTCTACCTCTCTCTGTAACTCTTTTAAATAAATAAAATAAATCTTATAAAAAAAAAAACAAAAAATTAGAGTGGAGCTAAGAATTTGTATTTTTAATATTTTATTATTTATTTGAGAGGCATATATATATATATATATATATATATAGAAAGAAATAGGGAGAGAAGAAGAGGAGGAGGAAGAAAGGAGGAGGAAGAGGAGGAGGAAGGAAGGAAGAGGAGGAGGAAGAAGGCGGAGTGGTGGAGGAGGAAGAAGAAAGAGATACAACTCTGATTGGCTGGTCATTCCCCTCGATGCCTGAAACAACTGGGACTGGGCCAGGCTAAGCCAAGAGTCCGGATCTCAATCCAGGTCTCCCACATGGGTGACAATTATCCAAGCACTTCAGCCTTTGCAGCTGCTTCCCAGGGTTCAAATTAGCAGAAAGCTGGAATCCGGAGTTGAAACTGGAACTCCAATCCAGGCACTCTGGTCTGGGACATGTATATCTTAACTGTTAGGCCAAGCACTTGACATAACAATTTGTATTTCTAATAAATTATCAGGAGAGTGATACTGATGTTGCTGGCCCAGGTACCACACATTGAAAACCACTAGCTAGCAGCTGTCTTTAGTCTTCTGACCAACAGCATTAGCATCACCTGGGAACTTGTTAGAAATACAAAACCTTGTATAAAAATTGAAGTTTGAGAAGCACTAGAGGACACTAAGGCCAATAGTTTCCAGACCTGGCTGCTCATGAGAATTACTTGGGAAGCTTTGCAATTTATGGATTTTCAACTCTCTTCCCTGGCAATTTAATTCCCAGGTGATTCTGATGCACAGCCATGTTTTCAATACATTGCTCTAGACTAGTGGTAGCCAAACAATTTTTTATCACAACCCATACCAATGATCCTCATATACACCTGCATCTATTCTTCTAGAATTTCATTGGGTAGTAAATAAGCTGAGCAGAGAAGCATTTTACTGGGATTTTGAAAGAACTTGAGCAACTAAAAATAACTCAAATGGCTCAAGCCTTGATTTTGTAAAAATAATATGCTAAATACTGGGATGGGGGAAGAGATATAAGAGTGTACAAGACAGGATCGGTGGCACGGGGGTTGAGAGAGACACACCTGAAAATAATTACAGAACAGTGAAATGATAAATTCCCTGGCATTCTCAGTATAACCAATTCTGAAACTAGGTGTATGCATTGGAAAACTTCACAAAAGGGGTGGGCCATGGGCAACAAATGATTTCTCAGACATAGGACAAATGCAACTCAACGACATGGAGCTAAACAGGGGAACTAGAAAATGCACTTAAGATTCAACATCACAGTTCTGTCTAGAAGGACAAATTACAAAGAATGGATCTGATTACATAAAGAAAAGGTCCGAATGCAGAAGTCAATCTTAAAGGGAAATGATCCTGTGTTTTCATCCTCTGTAAAGTGTGGCATATGCACACTCATTGCAAACTGAAGACTGTGAAGCCAGAAGCAATGAAGACCCCCTCAGCAAAAAGGGCTGATACCATGCTAAAATTCCCAAACATGTTCTTCTGCTTCCAGATACGACTATTCCTCCAAACAGATCATGTAAGCTAGAAATATGCTAGGACTAGCTTAAACAGCTCCCTTGCTATAGATCCAAGTCATCATACATTTACAATATGCTTATGTTTCTTCTTGAAGAAAAATTGTGAATTTTCAGGGCAGTGTATTCCATATTTATTCATGAAGAATTCAACCCAATGATCCATATTCTAGATATTGAAATGGAACACTTATTCATTTTCTAACTCAGGGAAACCTGGAAAATGAAAAACAGTGAAGGTTTCATCTCTTGGCCTACTAGTACAATTTAATGACAGGGGCATTCTTTGCTTAGTTGCCAATTAATATTTTCCAGTTTTCTTGGCATGATAATCCTTTTCAAATGAATAACATGAAATAACACAGACATTTTGACATCTAAGGTCCTTTTTGGCTCTAAAGGTCTACGACTTAACTTAATAATATCCTTTGTGGCCCTCTGAGATAAGTTAAGCAAAGTTCCTTAAAATGCTCTGGAATTCAGTTTATTATCTATAAAATTAGAAGGTTGGACTAGAACAATGGTTCTCAGCTTTGTCTGGACACTGACTTGATCAGGGAGATTTAAAGAATGCTGATACTTGGGGCTGGCACTATGGCACAGTGGGTTAACGCCCTGGCCTGAAGCACCGGCATCTCATATGGGAACCGGTTCTGGTCCCGGCTGCTCCTCTTCCAATCCAGCTCTCTGCTGTGGCATGGGAAAGCAGTAGAAGATGGCCCAAGTCCTTGGGCCCCTGCACCCATGTGGGAGACCCGAAGAAGCTCCTGGCTCCTGGCTTCAGATCGGCGCAGTTCTGGTTGTTGCGGCCATTGGGAAGTGAACCATCGGATGGAAGACCTCTCTCTCTTTCTCTCTCTCTCTCTCTCTCTGCCTCTCCTCTCTCTGTGTAACTCTGACTTTCAAATAAATAAATAAATCTTTAAAAAAATAAGAATGCTGATCCCGATGCCTGGGTCATAAACCCAGAGATTTTGATGTATGTGGTCTGGGGTCAGGCCTGGATATTAGGTTTTCAAAAAGTTCCCATAAGAATTCTAATGGGCAGTTAGAATTGAGATCCAATGGACAAGATGAGGTCTAGGGTCTCCTTCAACTTTGACTTTCAAAAAACAGATGTTATTTGTGTTTTATAGATCAGGGAACCGAGAGGTTAAATGGCTAATGAAAGTCATAAACCAAGTCAAATTTTGAGGTAATAGAACCTATTCTGTCTTTTCTATTTCAAAGATTAGCCTTGTTTGAAGCTGCCTTTGATTTACATAATGTTCTAATTTGTGTGGCTCTTATCCCTGAATTCAACTTATATGCCTTTGTTTATAGAAATCCAACATTTCAGAAATATCACCATTGGATTATTGCCTTCTTCTTCCTCTGTTGAGCTCACTATACCCTTGCCTTCCTTGGAAGGCTTTCCAAAATGAGCCTCTACCTTGCACCTCATCTAAACATGCATATACTCCTTTGGTACTTATTACTCATTAAATCATTCCCACTCATTTTCATTCGTTTATATATATGGAGAGAGCACGCAAGTGAGCGAGCATGGATACTAGGACCTAGGCACTGTTTTAATCTCTAGGGATATATCCATGAATGAGATAATGCCTCTCACCCCAACCATTGTGTTTATGTTACTCTAAAAGATTTTTTTTTGACGGGCAGAGTGGATAGTGAGAGAGAGAGACAGAGAGAAAGGTCTTCCTTTTGCCGTTGGTTCACCCTCCAATGGCTGCCATGGCTGGCACGTTGCAGCTGGCGCACCGCGCTGATCCAAAGGCAGGAGCCAGGTGCTTCTCCTGGTCTCCCATGGGGTGCAGGGCCCAAGCACTTGGGCCATCCTCCACTGCACTCCCTGGCCACAGCAAAGAGCTGGCCTGGAAGAGTGGCAACCGGGACAGAATCCAGCGCCCTGACCGGGACTAGAACCCGGTGTGCCTGTGCCACAAGGATTCACTAGGATTAGCCTAGTGAGCCGCGACACCAGCCCTAAAAGATTTAAGTCTTTTTTCCAGGTATGGTGTATGTCTTCCTATCTATATGATAAGAATCTCAAGACTAAATACGTAATTACATGGTCTTCTAAAGTGCCTAGTGTAACCATCTACAAATATCAAGTGTACCTCTGTTTAATGATTATAAAGGACTGCCATAATCTGTTATAATTAATGGAACCTACTTTTAAGAAAATCACTAACAAAAGTGGCTAAGTGGCTAAGACACCTGCACTGCCCCCTACCCCAGTAACTGGGTTCAATACCCGACTCTGGCTTCTGACTCCAGCTTCATACTAATGCAGACCCTGCGAAGCAGTTATGATGGCTCAAGAAATTGAGTTCCTGCCATCCATTTGTAGCATTCCTGGTTCCCACTCCTGGCCATTATGGCTATTTTTGGAGTGAATCAGCAGATGAAAATTTTCTCCCTCTTTCTCTCTCAGATAAATACAAAAATATAAAAAGTTGCTAGCAAACTGGAAAAAAATGGACTTTTTTCATTCTTTAAATTATAGATAATTAGAAGATGGCGGAATAGTGAGGGTGCGCACCGATAGTCCGGGAAAATTTAGTTTAATAAAAGGGGAGTTACAGTAGCCGCAGAAAAAAGAACCAGGAAAATATTGCAGGGGAAACTCTTCTGGATCGAGTGGGCCGTGAATCGGAGGACCTACTGGGAGAACAAGGTCGCCCACCGCGCGGAAGCCAAGCCGCGGGACCGAGCCGTGGAAGAAGCCGCAGGGTCTGCGCGCCAGTGCTCGAAGGGGAGTGCATGCCACACAGACAACAGCGGGGAGACTTGGGACGTTCAGAGCTCCGAGTCCACACATCGGCGCTGGAAGGGGAGGTGAGCTCAATAACCGGAGACATTGGTGGGGAAACGGGAGTCACAATCTAGAGGGGGGCCGGAAAGTGCAGCAAACTCACTACCGGAAAGAAGGAAAAAAAAGCTTCCGGGTTTCTCTTCCCCCTAACCTTGCAAAGGTTACAAGGCTGCAAGGCTTGAAGAATTCCCAAGAGACAAAGAGCAGGCCCCCTCTCTGGATTTACATACCAATGGGGGAGAGCTAAGGAACTGAGTCACTACAATTCAGTAGCCTAGGCAACCCAGTGGGAGTCCAGAGGAGCCTTATGGACTCTGGGACTCTGCGGGTAGAAGCCAAAGACTGGAAGCCGTGCGGTGTTACTTACCCCCTGAATAAATAAAATACATAAATAAATAAAAAGAGAGAGATTTACCACGCATAACCTGAGGGTTTCACCTTTGCACACCCTTAACCAGGAAGAACCAGGCAGAGCTCTCAGGCCGCACCCATCTCAAGCCTCCAAGGCTCCTCCATCAGCAGGCAGTCCACTTAACACGGACACAGTATAAAATAAAAAAAAATAAAAAAAACGCACAGTGACGCAAGAAGAATTAACTATGCCGAGTAACAAACACAGAAATCGAGGGAACAAGATCAACGATGACACTATGATGCCTCCAAATAAGCAAAACACCCCAAGCCAAGATTATGAAGATGATGAGATAGAAGAAATGCAAGATACGGATTTCAAAAAATTTATGATAAGAACATTTAGAAGTTTTCAAAAGCAAATCCTTGAACTACAGAAGTCCTTAATGGACAAGATTGAAAATCTCTCTTGTGAAAATGAAATTTTAAGGAAGAGTCAAAATGAAACTCAGAAACTAGTAGAACAGGAAAGTGTGATAGTGAAGAGAAATCAAAATGAAATGAAGAGCTCAATAGATCAAATGACAAACACATTAGAAAGCCTTAAAAACAGAATGGGTGAAGCAGAAGAGAGAATATCGGACTTAGAAGATAGAGCACAGGAAAACATACAGTCAAACCAAAGAAAAGAAGAGGAAATTAGAAATCTAAAAAATATTGTTGGGAATCTACAGGATACTATTAAAAAAACCAACATTCGAGTTCTAGGAGTTCCTGAAGGCATGGAGAGAGAGAAAGGATTAGAAGGCCTTTTTAGTGAGATACTAGCAGAGAACTTTCCAGATTTGGAGAAGGACAGAGACACCCTAGTACAGGAAGCTCATAGAACCCCCAATAAACATGACCAAAAGAGATCCTCACCACGACACGTGGTAATTAAACTTACCACAGTGAAACATAAAGAAAAGATCCTAAAATGTGCAAGAGAGAAACGTCAGATTACTCTCAGAGGATCTCCAATCAGACTCACAGCAGACTTCTCATCAGAAACACTACAGGCTAGGAGGGAATGGCGAGACATAGCACAGGTGCTAAGAGAGAAAAATTGCCAGCCCAGAATATTATATCCTGCCAAGCTCTCATTTGTGAATGAAGGTGAAATAAAGACCTTTCATAGCAAACAGAAATTGAAGGACTTTGTGGCCACTCGTCCGGCCCTGCAAAAGATACTTAAAGATTTGCTACACTCAGAAACACAGAAACACGGCCATCAATATGAAAGAAGGGAAAGGAAGAACACCTACCAGTAAAAGAGCATGGGAAGCTCAAAGCATATACTAGAAAATATTTCCGGGAAAATGGCAGGGCAAAGTCACTACGTATCAATAGTCACATTGAACATTAATGGTTTGAATTCTTCAGTTAAAAGACACCGTTTGGCTGACTGGCTCAAAGAACACAACCCAACTATTTGTTGCCTACAGGAAACACTAACAAAGAGGCAAGCAGACTGAAAGTGAAAGGTTGGAAAAAGATATTCCATGCCAACAGAAACCAAAAAAAGCAGGTGTAGCCATATTAATATCAGACAAAATAAACTTTAATACAAAAACTTAAGAGAGACTGTCGCTCCCCCTCTTCGTGGAGGAACGACACAGGACCCTGCGCTGTTCTTTCGTCTGCTCGGCCCTCCCCGGGTTTGCTGCTGGTTCTTCCCGGGTTGGCTACTATCCCTTCCACCTCCGTGGAAGGGCAGTTCCCCCTGGCCACATTCCCCACTTCCACAGGGGAGCGGCACACCGCCAGCCGGTTCTCTCGGGGGCTGCACAGGTGTTCCCTTAGATGTTCCCCTTAGATGTTCCAGGTGCATGCCGTCTCTCTCCTCCTTTATAGTCCTCCTCCGCCAATCCCAACTCGGCTGCCCACACGCCGAGTACACTGCTCTCCAATCAGGAGCAAGTCCTACAGTTTATTGGTTGAACTGGAGGCAGCTGTGCGGAAGCTGTTTACTTCTCTCCCAGCGCCATATTGTGGGAGAGCAGATGCATAGAATAAGTCTTAATTCCAGTAACTCAGTCCAGTCCGGGCTGCTCCCCACAAGAGACAAAGAGGGACACTATATAATGATTAAGGGTTCAATTCAGCAGGAAGATGTAACTATTATAAATGTATATGCACCTAATTACAGGGCACCAGTCTATTTAAAAGATATGTTAAGGGACTTAAAGGGAGATTTAGATTCCAATACAATAGTACTGGGGGACTTCAATACTCCACTCTCAGAAATAGACAGATCATCCGGACAGAAGATCAACAAGGAAACGGCAGATTTAATTGACACTATTGCCCAAATGGATCTAACAGATATCTACAGAACTTTCAACCCTACATCTACAGACTTCACATTCTTCTCAGCAGTGCATGGAACCTTCTCTAGGATTGATCACATACTAGGCCATAAAGCAAGTCTCAGCAAATTTAAAAGAATTAGAATCATACCATGCAGCTTCTCAGACCACAGCGGAATGAAGCTGGAAATTAGCAACTCAGGAAACCCCAGAAAGTATGTAAACACATGGAGAATGAACAACATGCTCCTGAATGAACACTGGGTCATTCAAGAAATCAAAAGAGAAATCAAAAACTTTCTGGAAGTAAATGAAGACAACAACACAACATATCAAAACTTATGGGATACAGAAAAAGCAATATTGAGAGGCAAATTTATAGCAATAGGTGCCTACATCAAGAAATTGGAAAGGTACCAAATAAATGAGCTTTCAGCGCACCTCAAGGACCTAGAAAAACTGCAGCAAACCAAACCCAAATCTAGTAGGAGAAGAGAAATAATTAAAACCAGAGAAGAAATTAACAGGATTGAATCCAAAAAAAAAACACTACAAAAAATCAGCCAAGCGAGAAGCTGGTTTTTTGAAAAAATAAACAAAATTGACACCCCATTGGCCCAACTAACTAAAAAAAGAAGAGAAAAGACCCAAATCCATAAAATCAGAGATGAAAAAGGAAATGTAACAACAGACACCACAGAAATAAAAAAAATCATCAGAAATTACTACAAGGACCTGTATGCCAGCAAACAAGAAAACCTATCAGAAATGGATAGATTCCTGGACACATGCAATCTACCAAAATTGAACCATGAAGACATAGAAAACCTAAACAGACCCATAACTGAAACAGAAATTGAAACAGTAATAAAGGCCCTCCCAACAAAGAAAAGCCCAGGACCACATGGATTCACTGCTGAATTCTACCAGACATTTAAAGAAGAACTAACTCCAATTCTTCTCAAACTATTCAGAACAATCGAAAAAGAGGGAATCCTCCCAAATTCTTTCTATGAAGCCAGCATCACCTTAATCCCTAAGCCAGAGAAAGATGCAGCACTGAAAGAAAATTACAGACCAATATCCCTGATGAACATAGACAGAAAAATCCTCAATAAAATTCTGGCCAATAGAGTACAACAACACATCAGGAAAATCATCCACCCAGACCAAGTGGGATTCATCCCTGGTATGCAGGGATGGTTCAACATTCGCAAATCAATCAATGTGATTCACCACATTAACAGACTGCAAAAGAAAAACCGTATGATTATCTCAATTGATGCAGAGAAAGCATTTGATATAATTCAACACCCTTTCATGATGAAAACTCTAAGCAAATTGGGTATAGAAGGAACATTCCTCAATATAATCAAAGCAATCTATGAAAAACCCACAGCCAGAATCCTATTGAATGGGGAAAAGTTGGAAGCATTTCCACTGAAATCTGGCACAAGGCAGGGATGCCCACTCTCACCACTGCTATTTAACATAGTTCTGGAAGTTTTAGCCAGAGCCATCAGACAAGAAAAAGAAATCAAAGGAATACAAATCAAGAAGGAAGAAATCAAACTATCCCTCTTTGCAGACGATATGATTCTGTACTTAGAGGATCCAAAGAACTCTACTAAGAGACTATTGGAACTCATAGAGGAGTTTGGCAAAGTGGCAGGATATAAAATCAATGCACAAAAATCAACAGCCTTTGTATACACAAGCAATGCCATGACTGAGAAAGAACTGCTAAGATCAATCCCATTCACAATAGCTACAAAAACAATCAAACACCTTGGAATAAACTTAACCAAGGATGTCAAAGATCTCTACAATGAGAATTACAAAATCTTAAAGAAAGAAATAGAAGAGGATACCAAAAAATGGAAAAATTTTCCATGCTCATGGATTGGAAGAATCAACATCATCAAAATGTCCATTCTCCCAAAAGCAATTTATAAATTCAATGCAATCCCAATCAAGATTCCAAACACATTCTTCTCAGATCTAGAAAAAATGATGCTGAAATTCATATGGAGGCACAAGAGACCTCGAATAGCTAAAGCAATCTTGTACAACAAAAACAAAGCCGGAGGCATCACAATACCAGATTTCAGGACATACTACAGGGCAGTTGTAATCAAAACAGCATGGTACTAGTACAGAAACAGATGGATGGACCAATGGAACAGAATTGAAACACCAGAAATCAATCCAAACATCTACAGCCAACTTATATTTGATCAAGGGTCCAAAACCAATCCCTGGAGTAAGGACAGCCTATTCAACAAATGGTGCTGGGAAAATTGGATTTCCATGTGCAGAATAATGAAGCAAGACCCCTACCTTTCACCTTACACAAAAATCCACTCAACATGGATTAAAGACTTAAATCTACGACCCGACACCATCAAATTATTAGAGAGCATTGGAAAAACCCTGCAAGATATAGGTACCGGCAATGACTTCTTGGAAAACACCCCAGAAGCACAGGCAGTCAAAGCCAAAATTAACATTTGGGATTGCATCAAATTGAGAAGTTTCTGTACTGCAAAACAAACAGTCAGGAGAGTGAAGAGACAACTGACAGAATGGGAAAAAATATTTGCAAACTATGCAACAGATAAAGGGTTAATAACCAGAATCTACAAAGAGATCAAGAAACTCCACAACAACAAAACCAACAACCCACTTAAGAGATGGGCCAAGGACTTCAATAGACATTTTTCAAAAGAGGAAATCCAAATGGCCAACAGGCACATGAAAAAATGTTCAAGGTCACTAGCAATCAGGGAAATGCAAATCAAAAGCACAATGAGGTTTCACCTCACCCCGGTTAGAATGGCTCACATACAGAAATCTACCAACAACAGATGCTGGCGAGGATGTGGGGAAAAAGGGACACTAACCCACTGTTGGTGGGAATGCAAACTGGTCAAGCCACTATGGAAATCAGTCTGGAGATTCCTCAGAAACCTGAAGATAACCCTACCGTTCGACCCAGCCATCCCACTCCTTGGAATTTACCCAAAGGTCTTTAAATTGACAAACAAAAAAGCGGTCTGCACCCTAATGTTTATCGCAGCACAATTCACAATAGCCAAGACCTGGAACCAACCTAAATGCCCATCAACGGTAGACTGGATAAAGAAATTATGGGATATGTATTCTTTAGAATACTATACTGCAGTAAGAAACAACGAAATCCAGTCATTTGCAACAAAATGGAGGAATCTGGAACACATCATGCTGAGTGAAGTAAGCCAGTCCCAAAGGGACAAATACCATATGTTCTCCCTGATTGGTGACAACTGACTGAACACCAAAAAGGAAACACCTGAAGCGAAATGGACACTATGAGAAATGGTGACTTGATCAGCATAGCCCTGACTGTTAATGGACAACTTAATACATTATCCCTCTTAGTATTTTTTTTGTCTGTTCTACTTAATATGACTGGTTTAATTCTGTAATTATCACACAGTTATTATTAAGTGTTGAAAATTAACTGAAATGTGATCCATGTTAAACATAAGAGTGGGTATAAGAGAGGGAAGAGATGTATAATTTGGGGCATGCTCGGGCTGACTTGCCCCAATTGGTAGAGTTGGAAACATACCAGAGGATTCCAGTTCAATCCCATCAAGGTGGCATGTGCCAATGCCATCTCACTATTCCAAGTGATCAATTTCAGTTCACAATTGATCATAATGAAAGGACTAAGAGTCAAAGGGAGCACATAAACAAGTCTAGTACCTGCTAACACTAACCGTTAGAACAAATAAAGGGGAGAGTGATCCAACATGGGAAGTGAGATACTCAGCAGACTCATAGAATGGCAGATGTCCTAAATAGCACTCTGGCCTCAGAATCAGCCCTAAAGGCACTTGGATCTGGCTGAAAAGCCCATGAGAGTATTTCAGGCATGGAAAGCCAAGACACTCTGGCAAAAAGATCTCTGTGAGTGAGATCCCAGTGGAAAGAACAGGTCTTCAAAGAGGGAGGTGCCTTTCTCTGAAGGGAGGAGAGAACCTCCACTTTGACTATGACCGTGTCTAAACAAGATAAGAGTCGGAGAACTCAGAGGGCTTCCATAGCCTTGGAAACTCATGACTGGAGCATAGGGAGATTACTGATGCCATAAACAGGAGTGTCAATTTGTAAAATCAACAACAGGAGTCACTGTGCACTTACTCCTCATGTAGGATCTCTGTCCTTAATGTGCTGTACATTGAGACTTAATGCTATAACGAGTACTCAAACAGTATATTTCACTTTGTGTTTCTTTGGGGGTGCAAACGGTTGAAATCTTTACTTAATGTACACTAAACTGATCTTCTGTAAAAAAAAAAAAAAAAGAAAAAAAAAAGAAACTATCAATTCCCAACTTGACTCTCACTGGGATTAAACATGACAATAAGTCTGATCTGAGTTCATCATCATTTAAAAAAATCATCTATTATTTTTCACTTTATGTCTCTGTGTGGGAGCAAACTGTTGAAATCCTTACTTAATGTATACTAAGCTGATCTTCTGTATATTAAGATAATCGAAAATGAATCTTGATGTGAATGGAAGGGGAGAGGGAGTGGGAAAGGGGTGGGTTGTGGGTGGGAGGGACGGTATGGGGGGGGGAAGCCATTGTAATCTATGAGTTGTACTTTGGAAATTTATATTCATTAAATAAAAGATAAAAAAATTATAGATAATTAAATTTACTGTCTGGGACTCTTGGTCGTGTGTAGTCATTTCTAGATTTGCTGGGGAAGCAGCTTAAGCTTAACTATTTGAGATCTTTCAAACTTGAGTTATGGCATCAGAAAACTTAAGACTGAGGTGTATAAAATGTTTGTAGGAGCCAGCACTCCAGTGTAGCAAGTAAAGCCACTGCCTACAACACTGGCATCCCATAAGGGTGCTAGTTGGGGGTCCCAGCTGCTCCACGACTTATCTAGCTCCCTGCTAATGTGCCTGAGAAAGCAGCAGAAAATGATCCAAGTGCTTGGGCCCCTTCATCCATGTGGGAGACCTAGAGGAAACTCCTGGGTCTCTGGCTTCAGACAGACCAGACCAGCTTCCACCATTGTGGCCATCTGGGGAGTGAACCAATGCATGGAAGTTCTTTCTCTCTGTCTTTCCTTCTCTGTAACTCTGCCTTTCAAGCAAGTAAATAAATCTTTAAAAATAAATGAAATGCTTGCATTCTGAGAGGAACTTTTTCTACCATAGCAGAAACTCAAATCCAGAGAGAGGTGGTGGTTTAGTCTAGATTACTGGGCTCTTTAGTGATAGAGTAAAAATCTCTAGGGCACTTCCAATGTTCTTTTCTGCTATCCCTTCCTATGTTGCAGTAGCTGACAAATGATTTATATAAAGACCCACGCCTTTGGATTCCAAATTAAAATATCCACTCTTCTCTGGGTCTACAGCTTGCTCATCTGCCTGGCATAATTTGTATTTGCCAGTTCCCATAATCACATGAGCCAATTCCAGAAAATATATTTATATCTATATCTATATAGATATCCATATTGGTATATATATACATATATATATATACACACATCCTATTGATTCTGTTCCTCTGAAGGATCCTAACACATCTCATATTATTAACATGTTGGATATAAAGAATAAAGAAAAACCTGATGTTCTATTGTATAGAATGAGTACAGTTAGCAATAACATAATGCATATATTTTTAAAATCTAGAAGAGAGGATTTTGAATGATTGCTACAAAGAAATCATAAATGTTTAAGGTGACAGATATGCTAAATTTATATATATATATATATTCTCTAAATGTCCATGGAAATGGAATTAAAAGATAAATTTATTTTGGTACAATTTGAAAAGTATAAATAGTTCTGTATAATATGCATTTCTATGAACTATTGGAAGACTGCTCATAAATAAATATATCATGTTGTATATATGATACACATGTAGAATTATTAACTACATATTCCACAAATATATAGAACTACTCTATGTCAATCAAAAATACAAATTAAACATAGATAGGCATTTGGGGCAGTGGTTAAGATGTCATTTGGGACACCCACATCCCAGAATACCTGAGTTCAAGTTCTGACTCTGTTTCTGATTCCAATTTACTGCTAATGTGCATCTTGGAAGGAAGAAGATGATGGCTCAAGTACTTTGGTTCCTGCCATCCATGTGGCAGACCTAAATTGAGTTCTGGCCTCCTGGTTTCAAATTCACCCAGATCCCACTATTGTGGGCATTTGGAAAGTGAAACAACCAATGCAAGATCTTTGTCAGCCTCTCTCTATATCTCTGCCTTTCAAATAAAATACCATATGTTCTCCCTGAACTGTGATAACTAATAGAGAACCTAAAAGGTAATCTATAGAAGTAAAATTGACACCATGAGAAGCAATGATCTGAACAGCCCTTGTCTCAACTGTTGAGGAACAGTTTTGTTTTTTCATACTATTTGTTGAACTCTTTACTTAACATAGAGTTAATCATATGTGTATAAAGTTAACTGAAAATAGATCTTAGTAAAAATAAATAAGAATGGGAATAGGAGAGAGAAGAGAAAGAAGGATGGGAGGCTGGCGCTATGGCATAGTGGGTAAAGCTGCCGCCTGCAGTGCTGGCATCCCATATGGGTGCTGGTTCGAGTCCTGGCTGCTCCTCTTCTGATCCAGCTCTCTGCTATGGCCTGGGAAAGCAGTGGAAGATGGCCCAAGTCCTTGGGCTCCTGCACCCATGTGGGAGACCTGGAAGAAGCTCCTGGCTCTTGGCTTTGGATCGGCACAGCTCTGGCCATTGTGGCCATTTGGGGAGTGAATCAGTGGATGAAAGACCTCTCTCTCTCTCTCTCTCTCTCTCTCTCTCTCTGCCTCTGGCTCTCTGTAACTCTGCCTTTCAAATAAATAAATAAATATTTAAAAAAAAGAAAGGGGGTGGGAGAGTGAGTGAGAGGGTGGGTATGGTGGGAAGAATCACTATGTTTCTAAAGTTGTAATTATGAAATGTATGATGTTTGTATTCCTTAAATAAAAGGTTTCTGTGGAAAAATAATAAATAAATAAAAATAAAATATAAACAAAAAGGAAAAACAAGATGAACATAAATAAAAATTTTAAATATAAAATTTTAAAAAATACATTGGGTTTTGTGGTCCCATGTGGTTTTTGTTACATATTTTCCTCTTTTTTAAAGAAAACCTATAGTTTGATGACCTCTAATCTATTGTGTGGTAATGGAAAATCAAGTTTATCTTTGTGTTCCAAGGGGATGTTTTCTAGAGACTGCAAATTCAGAGCAGCCTTAATTGTTTCTAATTATATTTTACTCTGATTATTCTTATTTTGTATTCCCACTACCTCTGCCTTTTATGTGAAGATTTCTAGGACCCATATCTTTGCATTTATGCTATATGTGTTATACACACAAACCCCACACCATTCTGTTCTGTTTCAGGCTGGGGCTTGACAAGGGCAAGGGCAATATGGAGCAGATGCTGTCATCCTTGAAAGACACATTCAGCTGGGGGAATGGGAACTTATTGATTTAAACAGATTTTTTTTTTTTTTTGCTCTTCAAGAAGGGAGGGGGAATGATTTCTGTCTGACCTCAAGGTCTCAGCAAGGTCCCTGGGGAGTAGCCAAACTCTATAGTGCTCAGTGAACTGAACCAAGGTGAGGACTCTTAAATTGACTCTGTGTGGGGGGGGGAGGGCGGTGGGTGTGGGGGTGAGGGTGGGTGTAGGTGCTATAGCATGCTCAGTAAGAGCCATTGCCTCTGGAGTCCAAGTGCTAGCCCCAGCCCCAGAGGAGAATCTAAAAGTGAGAATGGCTATGTACAGTAAAACCCTGTGTCAACATCTCCTCTAAATTTTCCTGTATCAGTTTACAGATAGAACTTATTGGTAAACATTTAGCCAGCAAGGTCTTCAATGGTCAATTTAATAGCAGTGATAACACTGAGAAACCCAGTCCAGGATGGGTTGGCTGTTGCTAAGGAAGATCAGGGTTGGGATTAAGACAGAGGGTCTATATGAAATACTACAAAATATATGAGTCATCCCTACCCTCTTTTCTCAGATCTGCAGTAATCCATCTCATTGCTAATCAATTTCCACTCTACACTCAAAGCTGCCTTCTACAGGGCCACAGACTCCATAACAGAAGCAATTCAAGTCTGGTGATGAATGATGTTATCCATTAATTCCAGAAGCCTCTCCTGGAAGATTCTGAGGAGGCATATCTCTGTTCTCAACTCAGACTCCAGCAAGCCAGAGAAAATTCCAATTATTGACAATGTTTTATTATGCTTTGTATAGTGTGTAAAAGATGTTAGAACTAAGATAGGGGAAGGGTTCTCCTTGGTACATCTTAAACATTAGTTGGTAAATCCAAGAAGCTACCATGCTCTTCGATTTACACAGAAGTTTTGTTAACATTATTTTTAAGCATTCTTTATTTATATAAAGGGAACTTATTTCGTGTATTTCATATATACAGTTTAAAGAGCATTACTCACACAATACCAGCCCAGAAATCAGGTAACCCAGTATATCCGAAATTGATTTTCCTAAGGCTGACAGTATTTTTATGGATCCATGAAAAATATTTAATTTATCTTAAAATCAGAGGCATAAACAAACTTTTATGTTGAAGAAAGTGTTTAAATATACAATATTGAGGGATGAGGAAAATTTAATTAATGAGTACTAGATTCTAACTAGATAAGAATAAGAAGTTCTTGGGTTTTATTGCACAGTAAGATGACTTAGATAATACATATCTTTTTAAAATTAATTCAACAGGTAGAGTTATAGACAGTGAGAGGGAGAAACAGAGAGAAAGGTCTTCCCTCTGTTGGTTCACTCCCGAAATGGCTACCATGGCCAGCGCTGCACCGATCCGAAGCCAGGAGCCAGATGCCCTTTCCTGGTCTCCCATGCGGGTACAGGGGCTCAAGCACTTGGGCCATCCTCCACTGCCCTCACAGGCCACAGCAGAGAGCTGGACTGGAAGAGGAGCAACCAGGACTAGAACCCGGCCCCCGTATGAGATGCCAGCGCTGCAGGCGGAGGATTAACCAAGTGAGCCACGGCGCCAGCCCCAACTTAGATAATATTAACTTACTATATATTTCTCTAAGAAAACAAACTAAAAGATTTGGACTTTTGATGTTTTCACCACAAAGAAGTGTTAAATGTTTGAATAGACAAGTATGTTTACCCTGATTGGACATTGCACAATGTATACATGTACTGAAACATCACATACTAGCCCATATAACTATACAATTTTTGTATCTGTAAATGTTTCTTAAAGTTATCAAAAAATTTAATGTATGTCAATATACACCAACAGAGTGTTTTGTTTTTAGTAAAGAAGGGGATCCACAACATCAAAGTGCCTAGGGCACACAAAATCAGAAAGCATTCCTAGGTATATCAACGATTCCTGAAGGTACACAACCTAAAGGGTAGAATGGCCCACTAGAGAACCAGTACTTCTTTTAATCAGGGAAATCTTGGAAAACACAAACATCAATTCCCATCAGGCGAAAAGTCAAACACTTGAAACTCCAAGCATGGCATGGCTTCATCCTCTTTGCAAACAGCAAGAGGAAGTTCACCTATCAACTGCCATATTAAATAAACTGCGGAGGCCAATACTGCCAGAGGGAAGCTTTTTATCAAAGCTGTAATGTCTCTGGTGAGTAAGACCAGAAATGTCCTGACATATAAATATTTATATACAACTTCATCAGATGAGACAGCCAATACTTAAAAGAAACAGTGACACAAGTGTGTATACGCAGACAGAAAGAGACTTCAGAAGGTACTGGTCTCTGGCCCAAAACCACTTTTAAGGGATATTTCCATACTGGGTGAACCATTCAGACCCCTAGGGTCTGCCAAATTGTTGCCAGCTGGACAAGCAAAGGCTTTTTGCAATGGAAAGTGTGCAGGGTGTTTAAATTGTAAGCACTGCTTATGGAAATTAAGTCTGATTAGTAAACTTGTCTAAGTTTTCCAGTGAGACTCTGCAGCTTGGAGCAATGGAAGGGGTGCTGGTTTGTATAGGAATAAATCTATTGTGAAGGTTCTAAACCTGGCACATGCAGTTGCTGCCTCTTTACCACTGTGGTTAGAGAAGCTGGTCTTTAATGCTTATGACCCAAGGGATTTTCCTAATCTCTTACATCATTGAGGGACTCTTGAAACATCTTCTAGAAAATTGTCCCCTATGTTCAGTTTCTTCTTTTCCTTCTAGAATCTGTATCAAAGATGGATGCTTTCAAGTCCTGCCCTGATCATGGGTAAATAGGTATTACCTTTGTGGTGACTGTCAGGTCTCTATCTACAAAAGCTTTCTTGCTCCAGTTCATAAGCCCTGTCAAAATGCAATGGTGCCTGTGTTCTTTCAATTTAATTATTCCATTGGGGCTCCACGGTTTTTCCTTTTCAAGGTTCTCCAATTAAAATGCAAACAAATAGCTAAGGCAGAGGCCACTGATTCCCAAAGTGCATTCTGCCATATGGTCATAGATTATTTCTTAAGGGTTTGGTGTTCAAACAAGTTTTGGGAATACTGGTATAAATAAAATCAAGGAGATTTCTTAGAGTTTTTTTCCAAGAGAATATACTATGTAGCATTACTAAATTTATTTGACAAAAAAACACACGTGATCAGACTTCTGTTACATATAACATAATTTGAGAAATGGGCTCTAAACTTATTGGAGCTAACATTATAGTGAGGATTGATTTGATGGAGTTATGCCAACTGAATCCATGAGCTGAGGCCCAGGCTCTGAGCAAATCAGACCCAGAAAAGTCTGACCTGTCTTGGGATAGTGTTTTAAGTAATAAGATAGAAGAAGAGCACAATTGGGCTAAATGCTAGCTCTGGATACTCATATTAAAGTACATCTATGACATAAATTATACAGAAAAGACACTTTAGCAATGAACTATATATAACACAAAAACTAGCAGAGAGACAATGAGATGCTGAGCAGGCAAGTTTTGATATATCTGGAGCATGGGAAGCTGCCAGGAAAGATTCCATAATCTGATCCAGTCCTGGCTTCATCTACCTAGTTACTCCTGAGGGTCTTCCTGAAAAAGGCCCCACTCTCTGGTCTACTGGAGAATTTTTCCTCTGGTACCCAGTAATAATAACCATTCAAATTACCCCATTTTTTTCTGATTTACTTTCTTAAATCTTTATATGAAAGGTTTGCTACACATTCCTGCTCCCAAATTACTCGGTTAACCTCTATGGATAAATCTTCATTTCGTTTTCTCTGATTCTCTCTAACAATTCCTGGACTCTTCCTCCCACTCAACTCTTAAATATAAATGTCCCCATGGTTTTCTCCTGGGAGAACTTCTTATATCCATCCTTGGTAAGGTTATCTATCAATCAAGTTTGACTTTAGCCAAGATCTTAAGCAAACAACCCAGACTAGCTTGCATTAACTCTGACCTACAGAGCTATGAGTTGATAAATAAGTGCTTTTTTTTAATAATTGCTGTTTTAAGGCACTATGTTGTGGTAATTTATCACACAGCAAAGACAACTAATAAACCCTGAAATTCAATTAATTACTAAGTTCTTTAATTTCTACCTCACAAATATTTCCCAAATCTGATTTCTAATTTCTCCAGACTTTTTCTTTCTTTCTTTCTTTCTTTCTTTCTTTCTTTCTTTCTTTCTTTCTTTCTTTCTTTCTTTCTTTCTTTCTTTCTTTCTTTCTTTCTTTCTTTCTTTCTTTCTTTCTTTCTTTCTTTTGTCTTTAAAATTTTTATTTAGGTATTTATGTGAGAGGCAGAGATACCAGACAGACAAATGGAGCTCTCACCCACTACTTCAGATGCATTTTATTTCTTTAAAAAGCAGAGAGAGAGAGAGAGAGAGAGAGAGAGAGAGATTGATTGATTCCATACACCATACACTGGTTCCCCCCCCAAATGGCCACAACAGCTGGGGTTGGGCCAGGCCAAAGCCAGGAGTTAGGAGCTTCCTCTGGGTCTCCTATATGGGTATAGGGTCCTAAATAATTGGACCATCTTCTGCTGCTTTCCCAGGAACATTAGTAGGGAGCTGGATCACATATGGAGCAGCCAAGACTCACACTGGAGCCCATATGGATGACAGCCAATATGCTTAAGCTGGTACACCATAGTGCTGGCTCTTCTAGACTTTTTCAAGGATCTCATTGTGGGGGAAGTGGGGGTAGAAAACTGTCTTGATTGAGGACCACTGAACTAATGCAAAAAGACTATGGCTCTCTATAACCAAGCTGTTTTATTTTTTCAGGAAATAATATTACAAGACCTGAAGAGGATAGAATCTGTGGTATCAAGAGTAAAGTATTCTAAATGTAGGAAAGATAGATGGACTGGGATTCTGGGAGAGCCTTTTGATATGTCTTTTAAAAAATAAGGAACTTTGGTGGTTTGGAGAGTCTGTGACTCATTGGACTATAGGCCACTTCTATTTAGAAAGTATCATTGATTCTGGGAGGTTAAAAGAGCTGGTGCAGTGGTTAAGATGCCTGGGTTCCTTACATCCCATACGAGAGAGCCTGGCAGCTCCTTTGATCCCAATCCAGCTTCCTGTTAATGTATATACTAGGAGGCAGTAGATGATATTCAAGTATTTGTGTCTCTGCCACCCATGAGGAAGACCTGAATGAAGTTCCTGGCTCCTGCCTTTGGCCAAGCACATTCCTGGTTTATGCAAGCATTTTGGGGGTGAATCAACAGATGGACTATCCCTCTGTCTCTTTCTCTCTCTCTGGCTCTCTGTCTTCTGAATAAAGTGAAACTAAATAAATTTTTAAAAACTTATAAAAGGAAGGAAATGTTTTCTTATGACTTCTTCTGTTTAAGACTTAGTAACAAGAACTTTTAGTTTCCTTCTAAATTGTTTTGGCAAGAACTCTGAGCGTCTACATGAAAAAAAAAAAAGAGTATGAACTTATTTGTTTGGAGTATACCTTGGGGTACTTGTTTTAAGAGTGTGAGTTTGGTTGTTAGGTGTCAGGAAGTCAAGAAACTTCAACAGGAGTGGGCATTTGACACAACTGTTAAGATGTCACTTGGGATTTCTGAATCCCATATCAGAGTGCCTTGTTCACATCCAGGATCCTCTGCTTCTGATCCAACTTACTGCTAATGTGATCCCTAGGAGGCATCAGATGATGGCTTAAGAAGTTGGGTCCTTGACACCCAAGACAGAGATCTGAATGGAGTTCCTGGCTCCTAGCTCCAGCCTGACTCTGCTGCAGGTATTGTGGAAAACTGGGAAGTAAACATGAAGATTGGAGATCTCTGTCTCTCTGCATCTCAAATAAATGAAAAATTTAAAACAAGAAAGCTCAACAGCATGAAATTCTAATGCTAATTATATACTCAAGAGAAATGAAAATATGTATATATAAAAATACTCGGGCACAGATGTTCATATCAACATTATTCATAATAGCCAAAAGGCAGAAACAAACCAAATGTCCACTAACAAACTTATAAATAAAATGTGTTTTATTTATCTATATAATAGAATATTATTAGTAAATAGACATGACAGAACATGGATGACTCTTAAAAACATTTTGATAAGTATAAAAAGCCAGTCACAAAGGATCATATAGTATATGATTCAGTAATTTTAAACATCCAGAAAAGCAAATATATAGAAATAGAAAGTGAGTTAACGGTTAGGGTTAGGGAGTTAGGGGGTAGGAGATATGATGAAAATGTTCTAGAATTCATTACAGTGATGATTGTACATTTCTGTGAATATTGAACTTCACACTTTGAGTGATTTAAGTTTATGATATGTGAATTATATCTTAAGCTGTTACCAAAGAAGTAATCCCAACAATTCTGGAATCAGATCTTCGTACTACGCCGAAGCAATAGGAAATGGGAAAGGCAAGTTTGGTTGAGTCTGGCTTGGAAATTCAGGATTCTAGAGCAAGGTGGAGGTACTGTCTAGGAAAATAGTCTTTTTTAACCTCTTTTAAGCAAACTTTTTTTTCCTGCTAAATGAGGCTGAGCCAGTCTCCCAGCTGTAGCCTTAGAGTGAGTTACTATTCCAGAGCATGTGTATAGGAGAAGCTTATGTGTTATGTTTGCTCATGGTTTGAATATGGATTGTCCTCACCAAAACTCATTTTGTATCTTGGTGTTCAAAATGGCATTGATGGGAAGTAGGGCCTAGTGGAATGTGATTAGGTCATGGGTGCAGAGCCCTTATGAATAAATCGATGCTTTTCTCTTGGGAATGTATTTGGTATTGTGGAAGTTCATCCTCTTTTCTTTCCAACTCTCTGTACATGTGCCTGCTTGCCCTTCCACTTTCAGCCATGAGTTGAAACAGCATGCGGCTCTCACCAGAAGATGAGAAGATGTTAGCACCATGTTAGCAATGTAAATTACTTAATCTTAGCTAATTTATTATAGAAAAATAAAATGGGCTAACACACACCTAAAGTTCTTAGATGTTCTAGAAATCTTCTGAGATTTGACTCGTTAAGCCACTGCAATTTCTAAATGTCAAATTAAATTCAAATTTTAAAAAATCTAGCTTATCTTTTCAACAGATGGTATTGGAAAAATAAGATATCCATCTGTTCTCCTCCAATCTTCCCCTAAAAAATTGATCTTTACCTCACCCCATACACAATGATCAACACAGAATACATCAGAGACTTAAATGCAAGAGCTGAACTATAAAATTTCCAGAAGACAACATGAAATAAAATAAACTATTAGATTAGATAAAGAATTCTTACATATGAAAGCAGGACATAATGCATGAAAGAAAAATTATGCTTAGTCAAAGTGAAATATTTTTCTATTGAAAGGTTAACAAGGGCTGATACTGTGACTCAATGGGTTAAGCTGCTGTCTGTGGTGCCAGAGCCCATATCAGAGCCCTGATTAAAACCCCAGCTGCTCCACTTGCAATCTTTCTCCCTGCTAATGTGCCTGGGAAGGCAGAAGGTGATGGTACAAGTACTTGGGGCCCTGTCACCCATGTGGGAGAGCCACATGGAGTTCTAGGCTCCTGACTTGGCCTGGCCCAGTTGTGGCCATTTGGGTACTGAACCAATGGATAGATTTCTTTCTCTCTGTCTCTCCCTCTCTATCTGTCACTCTGCCTTTCAAATAAATAAAAAATAAATCTTTTAAAAAATAAAAGATAAGAAAACCATTAAGAAATGAAAACATGCTATAGACTGGGAGAAAATATTTTCAAATCACATATTGACAAATTACTTGTGTTGAGAATAATAAGGTAAATAACTCAGTTAAAAACGGGCTAAGGATCTGAATGAATACTTTCCAGAGAAAATACACAAAAATTCAATAATAATGTGAAAATATGTTCAGCCTGATTGATCATTAATAAAATGTGGAGGAAAGCCACAATGAGATACTACTTCATACCCACTAGGATGGCTCTAATATAAAAAACAGACAATAACAAGTGTTGGTAAAGATGTAGAGAAACTGGAACACTTACTGGTTGGGAAAGGAAAACGATGTAACATCTTTGAAAAACAGTTTGATGGTTTCTTAATATTTTAAACATACATATAACATAAACCAGTAATATAATCCCCAGATATTCACCTAAGATAAATCAAGACATATGCCCACTTAAGAATCTGTACATAAATGTTCATAGCAATATTATTAACAATAGTGAAAATATGGAAACAATCTAAGTATCTACCAAAAGATGAATGGCTTATTATAATGTGTCATTCCCACACAATGGTATGTTATTCATCCATAAAAGAAATGAAGATGAACCTTGAAAACATGCTAAGAGAAGGAAGTCAGGAATAAAAGCCCATACATTGTATGATTCCATTTATACTAAGTGAATAGAATAGGAAAATCTGTTGATAAAGAAAGTGTTTAGAGATGGAAAGGGTTTGAATAAGGAGATTGGAGGGTGATATCTAAAGGATTCAAATTTTATTTTTGGAGTGATGAAAAATTCTAAAATTGTTGTGATGAATGCAGAACTCTATGAATATACTAAAAGTCATGGGATTTTTATCCATAAAATGGGTGAATTGTTTAAAAAGTTGGGGGGGGGTACTGGTGATGGCACCACAGGCTGAGCTGGTGGTGGAGCAGCAGGTTGAGCCACCACTTACAATACTGGCATCCCATATGAGCACCAGTTCAAGTCTTGTCTGTTCTGCTTCCTATCTAGCTCCCTTGTTATGGTGCCTGAGAAAGCAGTGGAATATGGCCCCCAAGTACTTGTGCCCCTGCTACCCACATGGGGAACCTGGATGGAGTTCTTGGCTTCTGGCTTCAACTTGGCCCATCCCTGGTCATTGCAGCCATTTTGGGAATGAACCAGTGGATGGAAGATTTCCATCTCTTTCTGTTTCTCGACCATCTCTATCACTATGGCTTTAAAACAAACAAATAAATAAATAAGACTTTTTTAAAAGATAGATTGTATGATATGGAGATTATATCTCTATAAATCCATTTTAAAAACTGGTATTAGAAACAGTGCTTTCTCTGCTACTGTTAATGGATGAAAATAATGAGACTCTTTAATCAACACACAATTATTCTTAGGCATTTAAATTTAAGTGAAAAGTGATCCCTGTTAAATATAAGAGTGGGAATAAGAGAGGTAGGAGATGTACAGTTTGGGACATGCTCACTCTTGGACTTAACCCTAACGGTAGAGCTAGAAATGTGCCAGGGGATTCCAAATCAATCCCATCATAGTGGCATGCACCAATGCCATCTCACTAGTCAAAGTGATAAGTTTCAGTTCATAACTGATCATAATGATAGGATTAAGTGTCAAAAGGATCACATAAACAAGACTAATGTGTCATAATAATAACTGATAGAATTAAAAAGGAGAGAACAATCCAACATGGGAAGTGAGATACACAGCAGACTCATAGAATGGCAGATGTCCTAAACAGCACTCTGGCCTCAGAATCAGCCCCCCCCCCCTTTTTTTTGACAGGCATAGTGGACAGTGAGAGAGAGAGACAGAGAGAAAGGTCTTCCTTTTGCCGTTGGTTCACCCTCCAATGGCCGCCGCGGCTGGTGTGCTGCGGCTGGCGCACCGCGCTGATCCGAAGGCAGGAGCCAGGAGCGTCTCCCGGTCTCCCATGGGGTGCAGGGCCCAAGCACTTGGGCCATCCTCAACTACACTCCCGGGCCATAGCAGAGAGCTGGCCTGGAAGGGGGGCAACCGGGACAGAATCTGGCGCCCCGACTGGGACTAGAACCTGGTGTGCCAGCGCCGCTAGGTGGAGGATTATCCTATTGAGCCGCGGTCCTGGCCAGAATCAGCCCTTAAGGCATTCAGATCTGCCTAAAAAGCCCATGAGAGTTTCACAGACATGGAAAGCCAAGACACTGTCGCAAAAAAAAAAATGACCTATATGAAAGATCTCTATGAGTGAGATCTCAGAGGAAAAAACAGGCCATCAAAGAAGGAGGTACCTTTCTCTGAAGGGAGGAGAGAACTTCCACTTCGACTATGGCCTTGTCTAAATAAGATCAGAGTTTGTGAACTCAAGAGGCTTCCATAGCCTTGTCAGCTCATGACAAGAGCCTCAGGTGATTACTGACATCATAAATAAGAGTGTCAATTGTTAAATCAACAATGGGAGTCACTGTGCACCTACTCCCCATGTAGAATCTCTGTCCTTAATGTGTTGTACTATGCGAATTAATGGTAAAACTACTACTCAAACAGTATTCTATATTTTGTGTGTCTGTGTGGATGCAGTCTGTTGAAATCTTTACTTACTGCGTACTAAGTTGATCTTCTGTATATAAAGATAATTGAAAATGAATCTTGATAAAGAATGGGATAGGAGATGGAGTGGGAGATGGGATGGTTGTGGGTGGGAGAGTTTATGGGGGGAAAAGCCACTATAGTCCAAAAGTTGTACATTAGAATTTTATATTTATTAAATAAAAGTTGAAAAAAAGAAAATAATGAGAAAGATTAAAATAAATAACTACAAATGAGAGCGAAGCTCCTCAAACAATTGGTGGTGGAACAGTCTGTATCTCTGGGTAGATCAGTCCGAATTTGATGAAATTTTCAGTGATTTCAAGAAATAGTGTGCACATAGCTCTAATTGCTAACCACCCCCAGCAGCACCAATCATTGTCCCTCATTGAAAATAGCACCATTGTGGTTGGAATGCCTTGATAATAGAGAAGTCAAATGTTTGTCACTGCTTAGTGTCTCTCTGTTTAGTGAGTCCTCTGCCTTCTCCTCATACAATCCACATTGGAAAGAAGCAAATTCATAGAATGGCAGATGTCCTAAACAGCACTCTGGCCTCAGAATCAGCCCTTAAGGCATTTGGATCTGGCTGAAGAGCCCATGAGAGTATTTTAGGCATGGAAAGCCAAGACACTCTGGGAAAAAAAAAAAAAAAAACCTAAATGAAAGATCTCTGCGAGTGAGATCCCAGTGCAAATAACGGGCCATCAAAGAAGGAGGTACCTTTCTCTGAAGGGAGGAGAGAACTTCCACTTTGACTACGACCTTGTCTAAATATGATCAGAGTTGGTGAACTCAAAAGGCTTCCATAGCCGTGGCAACTCATGACAAGAGCCTTGTGTGATTACTGACGCCATAAACAAGAGTGTCAATTGTTAAGTCAACAACAGGAGTCACTGTGCACTTACTCCTCATATAGAATCTCTGTCCTTAATGTGTTGTCCCATGTGAATTAATGCTATAACTAGTACTCAAACAGTATTTTACACTTTATGTTCTGTGTGGGTGCAAACTGATGAAATCTCTACTTAATATATACCAAATTGATCTTCTGTATATAAAGAGAATTGAAAATGAATCTTGATGTGAATGGAATCGGAGAGGGAGCAGGAGATGGGAGGGGTGTGGGTGCGAGGGAAGTTATGGGGGGAGGAAGCCATTGTAATCATAAACTGTACTTTGGAAAATTATATTTACTAAATAAAAGTTTAAAAAAAACAACACTTGAGAATAACTGTGTATTGATTACAGTATCTTTTATAAAGTGATCACTGTTAAATATAAGAGTGGGAATAAGAGAGGGAAGAGATGTGCGATTCGGGACATGCTCAAGCTGACTTACCTCAAACGGTAGAGTTAGAAACATACCAGGGGATTCTAATTCAATCCCATCAAGGTGGCATGTACCAATGCCATCTCACTAGTGCCGCTGATCAATTTCTGTTCACAATTGAGCATAATGATAGGACTAAGAGCCAAAGGGAGCACATAAACAAGACTAGTACTAGCTGATAGAATCAAAAAGGGAGAGAACGATCCAACATGGGAAGTGAGATACACAGCAGACTCATAGAATGGCAGATGTCCTAAACAGCACTCTGGCCTCAGAATCAGCCCTTAAGGCATGTGGATCTGGCTGAAAAGCCCATGAGAGTATTACAGGCATGGAAAGCCAAAACACTCTGGAAAAAAAAAACAAAACACCAAAACCTAAATGAAATATCTCTGTGAGTGAGATCCCAGTGAAAAGAACAGGTCATAAAAGAAGGAGGTACCTTTCTCTGAAGGAAGGACAAAACTTCCACTCTGAGTACGCCCTTGCCTAAATATGATCAGAGTTGGTGAACTCAAAAGGCTTCCATAGCCTTGGCAACTCATGACAAGAGCCTAGGGTGATTACTGATGCCATAAACAAGAGTGTCAATTTGTTAAGTCAACAACAGGAGTCACTGTGCACTTACTCCTCATGTAGGATCTCTGTCCTTAATGTGCTGTACATTGTGATTTAATGCTATAACTAGTACTCAAACAGTATTTTTCACTTTGTGTTTCTATGTGCGTGCAAAATGTTGAAATCTTTACTTAATATATGCTAAACTGATCTTCTGTATATAAAGATAACTGAAAATGTATCTTGATGTGAATGGAAGGGGGGAGGGATCGGGAAAGGGGAGGGCTGTGGGTGGGAGGGAAGTTATGGGGGGGAAGCCATTGTAATCCATAAGCTGTATTTTGGAAATTTATATTCATTAAATAAAAGTTAAAAAAATAAAAAATTAAAAAAAAAAAAACAAAAAAATCAAAATTACACGTTTGAGCATATTCTTTGACCATGTCATCACGAGCAGAAACAAATATCTGAATATAAGAATTCTGAAAATATCATTTAGGAATCATCCTAGAAAACCACCAAGGTAAGACTGTATCATGTTGACCATCTTTGGAGTATAGACATGTTAGAGTACATTGAGAGGAGTAGTAACTTGGTAGGAAAAACAACGTCTAGACAGGACCAACACTGTAAGATGAATGTTTTGTTACACTGGGGCTAAAGGTACTCTTAATGGTCATATATTAATGCCTCCTACTGAACAAAAGCCCATAAAAGAGAAGTGATCAGGCCAATATCACATGGCCAATGGAGAGCAGAGTGAAGACTAGAATTCAGGTCTCTGAAATCACAATATAAGGCTCTTTTCATTTGCTAAATATTAAACAGTGATAGACTAGTCAGTATGGGAGGCTGGAACACTAAGCTGAAACTTTTGGTTTAAATGATCGAGTTCCCCCTCTACCACTGCCCAGAGCCAGGAGTGGCTCATCAGTAATGAAACTCTAGGAGTATAAATTACTGGAGACATAGCTGATTTCTAGGCTACACTTAGTCTTTTCTTTCCAGAAGGGCAGTTTGATCATCTCCAGCTCAAGTTCCCTCTTAATGTGCAAAATCTATCACCGCACACATGGGGAGGTAGTTTACAAAGTGTCACCTTTCACAGAGCCCAGCCTGGATTTCCACTTTTGCTCTTTTCCACTTCATGTTTAAGCCAATCCTCCCCAAGCCTGTCTCCAAGAATTTGTGGGAGGATGGGTAAGGGAAGTTTTGGTAATACAAGCATCACCTTTCCAGCTTTGATTTTCTCACGTGAAGATCAATGATAACTGATCTTCCATTTGGGGAATAATTTATGGCCACGTGGCCTTTTCTATTGAGCTCAACTTTGACTGACAGGATAATAACAGTAGAAGGAGGAGAGAGGTTAGGAAAGTTGGAGGCCAGGGGAGTGTAAGTAAGACCAGATGCAACTAGAGGAAGCAGTGATAACAGGGGAGGAAAAGCTGGCAAAGAAATGACACATACACCTTGAGAAGTGCACTCAATGTTTCCAAGGTTAAATCCAACCATCTTCCTGTGTTTCCTGCAATTGCCTTTGTGCTCATAGTACCCAGTTATTTTTTATGGCAAGGGGGAAGGTTTTCCTAGAATACTCAGCAGCAGTTCTAGCATCCTTTGTGCTCTTATCTTCATCTTTTGCTTCTGTTCTAGTTTCCAGGGTGACTTTGGAATTGGCTTAAAACTTTCCCCTGTTATTCTGAGACTTACCAGAAAAGTACAGATAAAACATAAAATAAGTTCACCTAATTGAAAACGGACCTAACAAATTAACACAAGTACTGAAGTTCATAGTAGGTCATAGACATGTATCTTGAGACAACAGTGAATCTTTTCTTGTACAGATCCTCAGTATGGACAAAACTAAACCCAGGGATGCCAATCAGTGTGCCATGAAAAGAGTAGTATGAGAACCAGATGCACCCCTATGTATGATGCCAAACAGCTGGAAGTCTATTATTAAAGCTTTGCAACTCTAACAGAAGCATCATACTTTCTGCTTTATGGAATTGATTTTCAGACCAGACTATGTATCTATTGAACCATTATTATCAGTGAACCAGTAATTTGGGTTCCAGTTTTTATATACCCATGACCTTTATGCATGAAGGTCAATGTATGGCTTAATTATGAAAATTAATTATTAGATAATTTTGGCAACATACCACAATCATGCCAGAAGCCAAGGAATCAAAAGAATAACTGCCTGAGACTACATCATCATCTAACTTTCTATCAGATACTCCTTGATATCCCAGAAATAGTTTCTGCCCCTGGGAATAGTCAGGGCCTTACCAACTACTCCTTATTCCATTTACAACTTTTTTCTGGTGTGAGGTATCAATACACATATATTTGTACTGTGATATTTAGTTTTACTATCTACATAGACCACAGCTATCTCACAGACAAGAGGTCAGGATACCAGTCTTCTATACTAGCAAAACATAAGTCCTACCTGGATCAAGGACTCCAAAAAAGTACATCTAAACAAAATGAAAACAGAAGGAAATGAGAGCCACATTTATAACTGCTAGTCTATCAGTTTGAGCTAAATGGTACACATAAGAGTAGAAGTGACAATAAATTTAATATAATCAAATGGGCTCTTTTCGCTGATCATTATTTAAATGGAGGGGAGAAAACAACTTCACTTGATTTATTTGGGATCCAGTAAGGACATACACTGAAATAAAGTAATGGCCTTGGTTTCATGAGTAAAATGTTGCACAACAAACAGCTTTGACCATACTTTTGTCCTTTCCAGTTTACTGCTTGATGCCACTTGCAGCCAAAGACAGGCACTAGACTCTCATCCAAGCAAGTCCAAACCATTGCAACACATGTTCCTTTAGCCTCCAGAGAGGAAGATCATATTCATAAGTATTAAGAATACCCACTAATAATCAAAGTGACTGACAGGTGGTAACATTAGAACTGTCCTCACTAGTATTGGGAAATGGGCTGGGATCCAAAATTTTGCATTTGACCCCAATTTTCAAGCACCTCTTTTGTGATTAGTAGGTTTGTCCACACATCCTCAAATTTTGTTATTTAATATCCTTACTATGATGATACAACAATGTTTAATTTGTGGGTTACCCCATGAATACTACTAATATTACCATTAATTTTTGCATAGTTAGTTCCTAATCATTCAGTATCTTCTATAAATAGCATTTCCCAGTGTGCTTGCTCTTTCTCCCATTCTCTGTATATATGAGGTATCTTCAAAAAAGTTTATGGAAAATGCACATTACACAAACTGTGAATGGATTTCAAATTTTTTTGCACCAAACTGAACATTTAATTCTATATTTCCACAAACTTTTTGAAATACTATTGTATGTGTGGTTCATTAAAAAGTGCTTGTGGTTAAATAAGATTGGGACATTCTGAATTTCATTAAACAGATGTCCTTGCTCTAGGACTTCTCAGAACATTTAATGTGCCAATGAACACTATGGATCTCTAGGAAAGGCATAAAATATGCAGCATTTCACAATCTTATTTGATTATGCAACATTTTTTTTCTTAAGAACTTCAGGTTTTACACCAATGAGGCCAGCTCTCCTCACAATACACTTGCTTTAAATGTCATTACTCAGTGATTTCCAATGAAAGTACCTGATAGAAGCTGCCCAGGTGGAACATCCAGTACTTTGAAAGTCCTTTGATCTCTTCTGATAGGCCTAAGAACAGCATCTTGGGCACTGAAGCAAGACCTCTCAGAACATTTACCTGAGCCATATGAACATCCCTTCATGTTAATTCATTTAATCAGCAAACATTTATAAAGAATCCGCAATGTACCAAAGCTGAGCATAAATTAAAAAAAATAGGACTACTTTTACTCTGCCTGGTGGAGATAGTTGTCTTCAAAGATAAAATGATGTTTAAACTAATTAATTAAACTAACATTTAAAGAGAGATATTTTAAAGAGAGGGAACTGCATATATACAGGTATAGATGCCTTAAATGGTGTTGTTCTGTTCCATTGAGCAATACTCTATAATATTTCTGTACATATACAACATGTCCTTTGGTAGCATTTAATAATATATTTTACAAAAGATGGAACTGACACTTAAAGGACTTGGAGAGTTGTGCTACTGTCAAATTTTATTATAGGATGAAAATATACTCATCACTGAAGTAGAGATCATTTACCCAAAAGGTGGAGGTGTCCCTTTATATAGAGAATGACTTCAAAAATCTCATGCAGCTTTGCATCAGCTTTTTGTTTTATTTTTCCATGAATTTTTGAAGCCCTCTCATATTATCAGGAGCAATCACAGAATGCCAAAGTGTGTTATATCACCACAAAACATTAGAAATTCATGCTGAGAGTGATGAAGGTCATAGCTGTTAAGATGATGCTTGGGATGCCTACATCCTATATTAGAATGTCAGGGTTTGAGTCTCAGTTCTGCTGTCAATTTCAGTTTCTTGCTAAGGTGTACCTTGGGAGCCAGCAGGTGATGATTCAAGCAGTTGGGTTCCTGAAACCCACATGGGAGATCTGGATTGAGTTCCTTGTTCCCAGCAGGCATTTGGGGAGTAAATGTGGAGTTTCTTTCACTCTCTCTCTCTCTCGCTCTCTCAAATAAAATAAAATAAAATAATGTTTTAAAGAGGGTCAGTGTTGTGGCATAGAGGGTAAAACCACTACCTGCAATGCCAGCATCCCATATGAGTGTCAATTCAAGTTTTAGTTGCTCCACTTTTGATCCAACTCCCTGCTAATGTGCCTGGGAACGCAGGACAAGATGGCCCAAGTACTTGGGCCCCTGCCACCCACGTGGGAGACCTGAAAGGAATTCCTGTCTCCTGGCTTTGCCCAGGGCTGTGGCCATTTGTGGAGTGAACTAGCAGATGGAAGATGAATTATATGAATATATATATATATGCCTTAATTTACAGAATGCTTTTATATATATATTGATGCTCATGAGAATCCTATGCACATGGGGAGGGAAGGTGTGACCAGTGCCTTTGTTCAGAGGAGTGTGAGGTTTAGGGTGGTTGAGTAATTAGCTCAATGTCACATAATAAAGGACAATTAGAAAGCAGGGGAACGTGTTTAGCCTAGCAGCTAAGATGCCAGTACAGGTGTCTTCATCCCACATCAGAGTAACTGAGTTTGAGTTCTGAATCCAGCTCCTGATTCCAGCTTCTTGCTAATGCAGACCTTGGGAGAGAGTGGTGATGGCACAAGTAATTGGCTTCTGGCCACTCACATTAGAGACCTGGATTGAGTTCCAACCTCAACACTGATTGTTGTATGCATTTGGGGAATGAAATAGAGGATGAGTGATAACTAACTAACTTACTTTCCTCTCTCTCTCTCTCTCTCTCTCTCTCTCCCCCTGCCTCTACCCCTACCTCTACCTCTACCTATCTCTATTTCATCAGATTCCCAGTTTTAAATTCTTAATATGTATTTTTCCTGTGTTACTGATGGTATAGAGAAGACATATCTAAACTAGGGGAAGTCTTTCCTTATAAATTATAGCTGTTGAAAAATGGAATAGGCTGTCTTATGAAATGGTTGCAGCACATATCTCTGCCTTAGGTGAGAGATCAAATATATTTGCAATCCACTGATTGCAAAATTTTAGATCTTATTTCTCCAAGGTGAGTTTTCAGCAGTTAAGCTTGTTCTAGGCAGCTCCTTTTTATTATATACTTGGTACTCAGAAAAGACATTTGTAGAGAGCTGCTTGGGAGTTGAAACTCTACCCAACATCACAGGTAAACCCATTGCATTGGTAAAGCAAATACAAATCAGGTATAAACAGTGTCTTCTGGGACTTCTCAGGTCCAAAAAACAATGAGAAACAGAAGTCACAAATTTATCAAAATCCACAAGTACATAGTATATGATTGAGTTTCCCATGAAACTTAAATCTTAGATCACACATTATGGAGGAGGCTCAGTTCTGCATTAGTACACCCATCAGTCCTTTTGATGTATAGAATACCTGCTTTTTTAGAATCTATATAGTTGTCTAATCACCAAAGGAATTTCAAGAGGTAGACTGAATGAACTGATAATAGCCCACACTTGTCTTTTCTGAAGGAGGACCAGGATTCTCTTTAGAGCCAACAGAATCAGACACTGTTCCAATTCCCTTGGAACATGGTTTGACATATATTTACAGCTATCTATGCTCAAGAGAATGATGCATCTGTCTGATGGAGACGCCTGGTTGCATTCTTTCCCAGATATTAATATAGGTGGTACTTTAGTAGCATAACCAATGACATGAAGAACCTGATTTGGAGGAGAACAGATGGCAGCATCTTTCTTAGGCTAATTTTAGGATTCTGAAATAGTCTCTTTCTCACACAAACCATCAGTGAAACCAAATTAAGACAGCTATGTCACATGGAAAAGGGGGAGAGAAAAAGCATGATTTAATGTAAGGCAAAGACAATGAACCAGAGACTTCAGTGCTTCCACTGTATCTGACTGCTTTCATAGCCATGAAGGTCACTTCAACTGCTTTTCCTCATAATAGACACTGAACGCCAATGTGAAGGTATCTAAAAGATGAGTGGACAAATTTCACTTTCATCGACAAGTACTAAACAATAATAGTTATGTCATGTAACAGCTAAATCCATATTCATAAGAATCTGTAGGTATAGGTCTAATACATTTTTTTCTTAGCAGATAAGGAAGCTGAATCTAAGTGACCATTGTACTTGGTAATTCAGAAGCAGATTTGAATTTCAAAGCCACAGATTCCTGGTCTACTGCTTTGCCTCTGAAAAGACCTTTCCTCCAGATGAGATATATAATATCAGGGAAAGATGATAAGATGTGGAGGAAGAGTCCCTCAGCTAAACATTATATCTTAGGTATAAAGCAGTCATCCAAAGATTAAGAAAAAAATGAGAAAAGTACTTTGAAAAGACACTTACCTGTTTCCCATCCAGAGTGTAGAGTTTTTTGACAACCCCAGTTTCTAGTTTGATGGCTTCAGTGATATCAGTGAGGACTTGCTCAAAAGAATGAGCTGTCTTCTTGTTCAGAAGCACACGTACAGCCTTCCGAGGCTTCACCCCACTGCGGATAATGGTCACCAGCTTGGGGCGCACAAAGTCTTTGTTTTCCCTGGCTTGGGCACTGTTGCTGCTTGCCAGGGACTGAGGGGCTTTCATATTGGCAGATGTCTTCACATTGACAGACCAGTTGGGATTGACATTCTTGGTGTACTCCACCTTTTTAAAGAAGTTGTCTGAGGAACAGACATAGCTTTCCCCTAAGGGAAGAAATCAGTGGTAAGGTGATTAGTTTAATGTTATATTATATTATATATATATGTGTGTGTGTGTATGTATGTGTGTGTGTGTATATATATATGCTATTCTAATCAAATGAATACCTACTAACATTGCAGTATGATTTTTCAAGAAATGGTGGTAATAACCAACCTTAAGTACAGTTCCTAAGTGAGTTCTCTAACAACTTGGCTCATTCAAACTCAAGAGTAAGTCATCAGCAAAACTTCCTTCCAAATAGCAGCACAAATGGTTCAAGAACCTTGTGAAGCTAAGGGTTCTAAGGATAATGAACATTCGTGAATTTAGTCTAACAAGTGAGGTTTTTAAGCTTGACGCTGTTTCATTGGAATAAATATTTTTGTTATTTTTTAGGATTTTTTTTAACTTTTAGGACATCACTGGAAAGTTTTTAACATCATATTTCTTAGTGATCCTGTCCTGGTTTTGGAGTCATATTCCCAATTTTCATAATTAATACATATTCTAAATTGAAGTGAGTCAATCAACCTTCCACGTTGGGCATACAGTACATACTTGGCAAGAAGCTAGATCATCCGTTGCACACAGAATATGGCCAATCATTGGAATATGGAAATGTGAAACATATGTGTGTCTGTTGAATGTATATGGGTGTGGAAAATGTGTCCTATACTGCTCATCCCATATCCAGGTGGAAAAACTGTCTCAGTAACAGCCTGTACATATACACAAAGATACATACAGCATGCACACGTCATTCCTTGTGTTTGCAAGTCCAGCTCTTGCTTGAAAAATACTCTTCTGAGCCGGCGCCGTGGCTCAATAGGCTAATCCTCCACCTTGCGGCGCCGGCACACCGGGTTCTAGTCCCGGTTGGGGCGCCGGATTCTGTCCCGGTTGCCCCTCTTCCAGGCCAGCTCTCTGCTATGGCCAGGGAGTGCAGTGGAGGATGGCCCAGGTGCTTGGGCCCTGCACCCCATGGGAGACCAGGAAAAGCACCTGGCTCCTGGCTCCTGCCAGGATCAGCGCGGTGCGCCGGCTGCAGCGGCGGCCATTGGAGGGTGAACCAACGGCAAAGGAAGACCTTTCTCTCTGTCTCTCTCTCTCACTGTCCACTCTGCCTGTCAAAAAAAAAAAAAAAAAAAAAAAAAAAAAAAGAAAAAGAAAAATACTCTTCTGCATTTCTGCCACCCACCCTTTATCTTTCCATCCTTCCAAATACTGCATTCTAGACCTGTGTACTCAGGGTCATATTCACCAGTGCTCAGCCTTGGCTGCCACAAGTAATGAGATGGAGATGTGCAGCTTGATTTATGGATTTAAAGGATCTACCGTTATTTTCACATTTACCTTTGGCTAGAGGAACTAATACAGTAGAAGAAATGCAGGGGCTAGAGGCAAGAGGAGGGGATTAGACACCTGGGACTGGAAGCTGGGGAATATAGGAAGAGAGGTAGGCACAGCCTTGGGGAGAGATTATTGGAAAAGGTTGAATTTGTTGAGTAAAACATATTAGCCCCAAGGTAAACAGAAGTTCATCTAGAGGTTGAGTAGCAGAAGCAGTGTGATTTCATTAGTCTTAAGCCATCAGTAATAACCCTAAATAAATAAATAAACTCTTGCCAGTGCAAGGGAAGCATTTAACACAATTATAGCCTGATGGCTCTTCTGCTTTTAGTCTCAGCAGGAGAACTACATGGAGACATTCAGAAACACCAGGCTGTTGATTTTCTCCCTTTGCAAATACTGATTGCTTTGCTGTATGTAGCACGAAATCCTTTAAGTCACGTTAATTAATAAATTTCTCGTTAGTGCTAAGAAAAGTTTCAGTTAGAATCTCTAGGGTCCCTTTGAGAGTATTTACATATGTGTGTAGGGGGGTGGTAAGAGGTATCCAACATATGCAAAGTGGCACCTGAAGCTACCTTTGGTCCCAGAAGCCACTAGCATTCTTCTATCTTGACACGGGTTCAAGGGATACATTCACAGGCAGCCTCTGCCACTTGTTTTATATATATATATATATATATATATATATATATATATATACATCCATCCATGATGAGTTAAAGACTCCAGTCAAGAGAAACACTAATTTTTCTA
Organism: Oryctolagus cuniculus; assembly: GCF_051225735.1. Classification (NCBI taxonomy): domain Eukaryota; kingdom Metazoa; phylum Chordata; class Mammalia; order Lagomorpha; family Leporidae; genus Oryctolagus; species Oryctolagus cuniculus. The sequence continues at coordinate 81,677,364 of NC_142888.1, read as the reverse complement.
GCTCCCTTGTTGGTTAACCCAACCTAGTGCAAGTGATTACATGGCTGGAGTCATTAACTCGTGACTTAAAAGGATGAAGGAACCCCTTTGGTTTTTTCCATACATTCACAACCATTATTCTCCACACTCTATAAATGGCCTATTGCCTTAGCATTTTACCAGATTCATGGGCACGTCCACAGAGGTCACTGCTGTTGAGTCAGATGTTTTCCATAACTTGTCACGTACTTTAAAATGCTGTCAGACAACTGGTGGTGTGGAAATGTATGAGGCTATATATTTATGATTTTACTCATCCACAGTCTCCTCTAGAGAGTCAGCTGTGTTGCTCTATTAGGACTCTGGGCTTTTTTTTTTACTCCCAACTCTTAAACCTCTTAAGCCTCTGAACTCTGAGCATGATTAACCACCCCCAGATGAAAATGAACATGATGGAAGAGAGTTATAGTATCATATGGCATCCAAGAACTTTCCAGAGGGCCCAGCCCTCTGCCAAATCTAGTTAAGCACCTTCTGCCAGCACATTTTAGTCACTATGCCCTCCTTTGGGCCTGAATTTGGAGTAATGGAAAAAGAGCACCTGATGTGATGTCAGTCAGAATGGAGTTCCCAAATAGTTGTGTGCCCTTGAGCAAGTTATCTAAACTTCCTTGACTACAGTTTCTTGTCTATAAAGTGGGGCTGATTGCAATATCTACCTTGTAAGGTTGTTGTGGAACACAAAGCAAATGATAGATAGAAAGTGTTGAACGCAGAGCCTAGAACATAATAAGCACCTGTTAAATTCCAGCTATTATTATTCTGAAGCCCCTAATCTGCAGGAATAGAGAAGAGAACAAGAAGGAAAGAGCAAAGAGGGAGAAGAGGGAAAAAAGCTGAAAGAAAGGAAATTAAAAGAGGAGAAACTGAAGGAAAAGAAAAAACAGCAAGGTCAGCTGTCTAAGAATTGGGCTGTGATGGTGACATTCCTTGAGCACAATGGTCTCATTCCCCAAAGATAAGTTGTTCTGTTGCTCAAGAGATGGCTTCCAGTTGCTGCAAATGCCAAATGTATCTCTATGGCTAGCAACCAGCAAAACTATTGCTATCAAAGCTGATGCTTGTTGAGGGCAGCACATGTATCATTGTTAAGAGCAATAAGTTGGGAATCACAGACCTGGAATCAAATCCTAGCCAGGAACTTCTAAGCTCTGTGATCATGGGCAAATAACTTAATCTCTCTGAGTCTCAGATTTTCCAACTATAAATTGAAGGCATTATGTGAAGTGACAGTTATGCCTCTGCTGGGTCTTAAAGGTAAGAATAAATTTTCTTCTGTTTTTCATATCAGATAGGCTTTAGGAAACAAAGCTGTTATAGCAATTAAATGTTAAATAAGTGGGTGCCCACCACCACAAACTCTGTTTCTGCTCCTGGAAAGACACTTTGCCAGACTAAAGCTTCCTTGTTCTGATCTTGAGAACATTTCAGATGTCTACTGCCAGAGCTTTATGCTTCCTGCATGTTCAGCTGCCTGGCGTTTGGCACTGGATGAGGTGTGTTGCACCTTTGCACAGCTGGTGCCCCATCTTGCCACAGTTTTCAGAGGTCACTTCCCCCTACAGGGAGTTAGAAGGAAAGTGGTTTTGGAGCCAAGCAAGGTGACAATTTGCTGGTATTGACAATCTGCTTGAGGGTGAGAGAGTAAGGAAATGAAGTCATGGAAGTATAGCTGAAAGAGTAGGAGTGGAAGGAGCTGTGGGCTTAAGGTGATCTAATGTCTACTTCCCATCCCTTTCAATGGGGCTCCATTTTCAAACACAGTAAATATATTTATATATTCTCAGTGCAAAAGCACTTCTGCCTAGACTGCTGCTGCTCCTCCAGGGTTTCTTAACTCAAGAAAAAAATGTTAAATGATACTTTATTGTATTATCACACCAATTAACAATGCTTTCCTCCAAGGAATTTATACATGCTTGTCTTTAACAATAAATTAGTGAGAAGCTTATTTCATGTCATTGGAGAAAATGAGCTATGGCAAACAAACTGAGTCATAGCTAGTTTTACCATACAGCTCAGATTTTCTGAGACTGTCCAAATTAAATATTTTGATCCATGTTCAGCATAATAATGTATCAACTTGCCTCAGTTTAGGTTCAGAAAAGATGGTTGGTCATAAATGATATCAATAAAATTGATCTGGGTTCACACATAGAAGAAAGGAGGAAAGGATTGGACAGGTTAAAAGGGGAGGAAGAAAGATTCAATAATGAAAAGTAAAGGAAAGACCAGACAAAAGGAACAACGACTAGTGCATTATATTCACCAAACTACTGAGGATATAGATAATGAGGGCCACATCCAATATGGCTTTACTAAGACCCTTGGTGAACCCAAGGAGCCTTGGAAAGCTGATATCAATAATCTGACTTTGGTCCAAAATGCTCTTTAATACTTTCATTACATAGCAGCAGACAGTAGCCTGGAGGCAATAGACAAAGGGTACCACGAGGCCAGAGTGATTATTAACCAATTGCTTTTTAGCTCATTTAATTTCAGGTAAAATGTTTAATAATGTGGCCATTTGGAAACTGTGTGTTCTATGATCCATTACTCCTCTAAGATCTACAAAGCCAAAAAAAAAAAAAAAAGGATTTCTATATTCCTAGTTAACTACTGCCACTCCAGTTATTGGAGGGGACTATCAGAACACTTACTTTAATATGTTCATATCATAGTGCTCATAAGAATCACCTGTGGAGATTTGTAAAAATAAAAATTCTAGGTATTCTGAGTCAATAAGTCTGGTGTGGTTCAGGAATCTACATTTTTCAAAGCTCTGAAAGATTTTTGAAAGTGAGCCTGATTTGTAAACCACTAGATATTACAACCCTTCACTCATCATTGTTGCCATTATTATTTTTGTTATTATTTTACAACATTAACAAAAGTAGTACTCTGTGATTATAGTTTTACCTGTCAATGGGTTTCCATATGTATTATCTAATTTTATTCTCACAACCTCCCTAATGGATAGAGAAGGCATGTGTCACTAGTCTCATTTTACAGTTAAAAATATTACTCACAAGAGATATGCAATGTAGTCTGTACATACAATGGGATATTATTCCTCAATAAAAAGGAATATAGTATCAATGTATGGTACAATATGGAGAAACCTTGAAAAATTATTGTAAATGAATGAATTATAAAAGATCATGTACTGTACTATTGAATTTATAGGAAATGTCCAAAATAGGCAAATCTATAGAGACATAATATAGATTAATAGCTGTCTACAACTGGAAAGGTTGAAGAATATGGGCAGTGACAGCTGATTGGTACAGAGTTTCTTCTTGATGAGATGAAAATGATCTACAGTGAGATTATGGCCAAGGTTGTATCACTGGATAATTTGCTAAGAAGATGGAATTGTACATTTAAATGAGAGAATTTTATGGAATACAAATTGTGCCTCAATAAAGTTTTTTTTAAAAAAAAGAACAGTTATTTTAAAAAGAGAGAACATTAGTCACATTGATAAGGCCAAACCTATGATCATCTAGCTAACATATATAAACTAGAATGACTCAAATAATAATAGTTATCCTTTGTTGACTGCTATTGTGTGTCAGACAGAATAATTAGCACTTCATATCCATTGTCTCATTTAATTCTCAAAATGATAGTTCCTGCTTTAGAAATAAAAAAAAAAAAACAAAACTGAGGCTCCAGGAATCTAAATGGTTTCTTAAAAATCACACAGGGTAGCAGCTGGCAGATCTTGGATTTGAACCAAATCTGATTCCAAAGACTCATTTTTCAATCATAATTGTCTGCCTCTAAAACTAGAACTGAACACCCCAGATTTTTTCCTTGGGTATATTTCCTAGCTTTTTCAATTTGAAGCCAGGAAACAATGCATATGAATTTTTTTTTTCATTTTCGATTCTCTTTATATACAGAAGATCATTTTAGCACACATTAAGTAAAGATTTCAACAGTTTGCTCCCACACAGAAACACAAAGTGAAAAATACTGTTTGAGTACTAGTTATAGCATTAAATCTCAATGTACAGCACACTAAGGACAGAGATCCTACATGAGGAGTAAGTGCACAGTGACTCCTGTTGTTGACTTAACAAATTGACACTCTTGTTTATGGCATCAGTAATCACCCTAGGCTCTTGTCATGAGCTGCCAAGGCTATGGAAGCCCCCTGAGTTCACTGACTCTGATCATATTTAGACAAGGCCATGGTCAAAGTGGAAGTTCTCTCCTCCCTTCAGAGAAAGGTACCTCCTTCTTTGATGACCTGGTATTTCCACTGGGATCTCACTCGCGGAGATCTTTCATTTAGGTTTTTTTTTTTTCCCAGAGTGTCTTGGCTTTCCATGCCTGAAATACTCTCAGGGGCTTTTCAGCCAGATCCTCATGCCTTAAGGGCTGATTCTGAGGCCAGAGTGCTGTTTAGGACATCTGCCATTCTATGAGTCTGCTGTGTATCTCACTTCCCATGTTGGATTGTTCTCTCCCTTTTTGATTCTATCAGCTAGTATTTGCAGACACTAGTCTTGTTTATGTGATCCCTTTGGCTCTTAGTCTTATCATTATGCTCAATTGTGAACAGAAATTGATCACTGGGACTAGTGAGATGGCATTGGTACATGCCACCTTGATGGGATTGAATTGGAATCCCCTGGTATGTTTCTAACTCTACCGTTTGAGGTAAGTCAGCTTGAGCATGTCCTGAACTGCACATCTCTTCCCTCTCTTATTCCCACACTTATATTTAACAGCGATCACTTTTCAGTTAAGTTTCAGCACTTAAGAGTAATTGTGTATTGATTACAGTATTCAACCAAAAGTATTAAGTAGAACAAACAAAAATACTAAGAGGGATAACATATTAAGTTGCTCATCAACAGTCAGTGTATATGAAAAATTTTATCCTTTCATTCAGTATCTTCCAGAGGTGAACAGTGAAGGGACTTCTGTCCTCCATCTCCAGACAAGTAGCTCTAGATGACAAAATATGAGAGGAAAGGGCCCATTTTTTTCATCTTCCATATCCCAGTACCCTTTCCTGTTTGGCTCTGTAGTTGTGGGGAAACTGACCACATTTCTCAACACTATCCCAGATGGCCCTGAATTTCCTTGACTGAGTCAACAGTACTCAGGAATGGAAAGGTATTAAGGGTCTACTGTAAGTTATTGTGGTAATGACATATGAGCAGAGGTAACTGGGCCCTATTCACAATGCACATAGTCCAAGAATTCATCAGAATGTACCACTGCACCCAAGTGGTAGATGTGGTAGATGTGGTAGATGAAAAGACTCTAAGCTCAAAAGACCCAAAGTGACTCAAGGGAAAAGAAAATCTCAGTCTTTTCAAAATTATATTTAATACTTATCCATACTGGGTTGAGATTATCACCACCCCTTTTCCAACACACACACACACACACACACACAGAGTCACACACAATCTAGGGAGAAAATCAATGTTAAAAAATAGATTCTGCGAAAATGAATCTTGATGTGAATGGAAGGGGAGAGGGAGTGGGAAAGGGGAGGGTTGCGGGTGGGAGGGACGTTATGGGGGGGAAGCCATTGTAATCCATAAGCTGTACTTTGGAAATTTATATTCATTAAATAAAAGTTAAAAAACTAGATTCTGGGCAAAATCTGTACATAACACCTCTCTTACATATAAGAATATTATAATCATTGACATATAATGTCATTTGTTTCAGAATTCTGTCTTAGCATCTATTATGGTCTTTAGAAAATCACAGCTAGCGAAAATGAGGACGAGGCCGGCGCCATGGCTCACTAGGCTAATCCTCTGCCTGTGGCACCAGCACACCAGGTTCTAGTCCCAGTTGGGGTGCCGTATTCTGTCCCGGTTGCTCCTCTTCCAGTCCAGCTCTCTGCTGTAGCCTGGGAAGGCAGTGGAGGATGGCCCAAGTGCTTGGGCTCTGCTCCTGCATAGGAGACCAGGAGGAAGCACCTGGCTCCTGGCTTTGGATAGGCGCAGTACTCCGGCTATAGCGGCCATTTCGGGGGTGAAACAACGGAAGGAAGACCTTTCTCTCTGTCTTTCTCTTTCACTGTCTAACTCTGCCTGTCAAAAAAAAAAAAAAAAGACAGAAAGAAAGAAAAAAAGAAAAGAAAATGAGGACATACTGGGTGATTCAAGGGGTTTTGTTTGCAAAAGTTATTATAGAGAAACCCATCATATTTAACTGAGATATGCATTTTACAGTGACAAAAGACACTCAACTTATCGATTAGTCTGTTGGACAGCTCCCTCAACCTAGCTTCAAACCCTTTAAGCCTTCAAGTTTGTCCTCAATCTCCTTTATTTTGAGATATGCACTAGGATGGCCAATCCTTTTATGGTCTTCCTGTTCATCCAGCACATCATCAAATAATTTAAGTTTCCTCAGCATTGCTTTTCAAGGTCAGTAATGTAAAAAAACAAGTCTGGATTTGAACCTTGAGATTAACATGGAGCAGCTATATTGATGCTGTCTTATAAGCAAATGGCCCCATTCAATCAGCCTGACTACTTGAGAGACTTGGGGTCTTGTACAAGGGAAGCCCTCATGCTCCTTTGTCTATGAGCACAAGAATCTTAGAGTACTCCCAAAGCAAGTCATGTGATGTGCTGTTTCTTCTTCCTTGTTGATCATTTCATACTATGGTTTCAATGGAGATCTCCTTGTTTTAATGTCACCTGTGTTCTGAGAATGGAGAGAGTGAAGCCTGTGGGCTGGATAATGAGGGATGGGTTGGAGGAGAAAGATTTTCTTTCTTTCTTTTTTTTATAGCATCATTCTTTGAGGCTGTTCTTTAAAGCACTGCATCAAGTAAAATTGATCACATGTGTTATAACCACCAATTTAAAAGCAGTACTATGGAAGCATGCTCAATATAATCAGTTTGACAATATAGAATATTAAGAATCTGATTCAAGATATATTTTCTAAATGACCACAAAGAAGACCTTGCAGCTGAGCAAGTTTTGGTAAGAGCTAGGATTTCCCTAATTTTGGGGTGGAACACAGGGCATCAGGATTTTCAGCAAGTCTGGTCAGCAAATTCAGTTGCAATACCAAATTCTAAAGAACGTTTCAAGGGAGTTAGGTACAGTGAGTCAGTCCCTATTCTAACAGGAATAATCTTTATTAAAATACCAGGCATACCTACAGCTTTCTTTGGCATTTCTCCCAATGACCTCAGCCTTAGGGACACACCCGGAAGAAGGCTTTTTAGAAGCAACAGCTGAGCAGTACCCACTTACCTAAAAGTATAATCCTCTGTGAATATGTCCAGGAAGTACTGCTTTTAGGATGCAGATTTCCAATGAGTTGCAATTCCCAAATAATTTCTCAGCAGTTCAAAGGAAATTTGGGCATAATATTTTCTCTGTTAACCCATACAAATGTCTTCCTCATTATACCCATGATTGCTTCATAATCTGCCTTGACAATGCTACTCAGAGTTAATTGTGAACCATATGCAGCATAAGCACCACAATTCACATTTTCCTTTGTAAACCCTGGCAGATAAGCACAAAGCCTTATCCCCACCATCCAGACATCAACCTCAGCAGAGACCAAAGGCCATGAAGGGTGATGGCTAATGGCTCTATTGATGCCTATAAAATCAGAAGTCTGAGCAACAGCCTGATGCATTAACAACTACATTTCCTAATTTCTTTCCATGAAATCTAAGAATGGAACCATAACAAATGAGAGCACCTCCCACCAAAAGCCAGCACCCACTACTTGAATTACCTTCCTCCAATTCATCCATGCTTCCAATCTTCCTGGATCCATCAATGGTGTAAATGTAACGCACTCCCTGAGGCAGGTTGATGTTGTCAGACAGAGATCGAGTCAGATCAGCTAGCAAGGCGTCGAAGCTGCGGAAACGGTCAGAGGACACAGCGTACACAATCCCCTTGAAGTAGCGGTCCCCATTGCGGTAGAAACGTACCTTCTTGGCTTTTTTCTCATTGCTCAGTGCCTGCAAGGTTCTGGTTCGGTAGAAGCTACAGTGGGCGCTGTGAGTGGGGCTAGGCAGCCCGTTCATCCTTGAACCTCTCATGTTCCTAGATGCCTTATCTCTTTCATCAAAATGTCCAAAATCAAGTTCCATATTTCAGTGGAACCTCAGAAACCTGAGTGTTGGAGAAAGGGGTAGGGGTAAAGAGAGGCAAAGAAAAGGGGTCAAGGAGGGAAAAAAAGAGAAAGAGATTCAAATATTAGCCAGATCCAGGTCTGCAATCTGCTGCCTGTGAAAAGAACTGGTTGAAGAAAGCCCGTGACCCATCTGCTGCTTGCCCTGACCTGCAGGAATATTGATCTTAATAGAGAAGAAGGAGGGGCGGGGCAGGGGTGCTGGTGGGTGTGGGGGTTGGGAGTAAGAGATAGAGAGGGAGGCACTTTGGGCACGGTTCCAAACACAGGAGAGGGAGGGATCCTGAAATAGCGTAAAATCTTGAGACTACTGACAGTGGCTCCTATCATATTGTAACTTCGGGCTAAATACATTAAAACTGGCATCTGTTTCCTCACACATGCCCACATGACTAACAGTTGTAAATGAATCCATAGCTTGACAAAATTCCCCCTCAGAGAACAGAAGGAGCTAGCCAAGGTTAGCATCTCCAGCTTTGGAAGGGGTCTTTGCATCTCAGCACAATGACTATGAAGGGGAGTCTTTTAATTTTATTCCAAACCCTCTTTCTTACTCTAATGTGCGCATCCCCTCCCCCCCAGAACAAACTGGGATTCTCTTTTAAAGGGACAGCCTCCAGGGACTAGCCAGTGTCTTTGTGCTATTCATCAAACCCTTTCCCCCACCAAGCTGGTGCAGAGCTCTGACATGCACAAGAAATAAGATGAGAAAACGGTTTAGAAAAGGCAGTCATTTAACAAGTTATTAGCTCTGCTTTCCCTTGATACCATTTAGTCACAAAATCCTGTTTGTGTTTTTTTTTTTTTTCCCCAGGTGCTTCATCCCCTCCCTTCAGATGCAGCAACACCTCTTAATGAAATAATAATCTAATTGTTTCAAGATTTCCAAATGAGTCCCTGGAACAGCATATGGGACCTTTAGAAGCAAGCACACCTTTCATTGTTCTGGGTTTCTACACTAAATGAAGGGGCATTTTTGGTTTCACAGCAGGCAATTCACCCCCAACTTGTCTATTGCCCAGGTGATTTAGCTACAGAAAAAAAAAGAGGGATATCTGTCAGGCTTTGCTTTTTCCTTTCTGCAGAAGCCCCCCACCAAACCTCAAAAGACAAAAATGCAATGAAAACACCCAGCCAAATACAACCAAAGCCCCAAACGCCAGCAAAGGTAGTGACATAGGAATCAAACTATTAGCATGCATCTCACAGATAGGCATAAAAGGACTCACAAAGCAAGTAGGGCTCAGCTGCTGCACACTGCCACATGGAGGTATTTGCAAGGGACCCGGAGGACAAGAGATAAAGGGAGACTGGTGCCTAGTGGGATTGCCACGCTAGACGCCCCCCTCCCTTTTTCCAATGTCACCGTGACCTATGCTGAGCTCAGCATTGTCTCTGTCAGACAACCTGCAGTGGTAAGACCCCACCTCCTCAACACGAGCAGCAAGCATTTCCCAGCCTGCCAGTAACGCTTTGCTTTGCTTTACCATCAGAGATATTATTCTAAATTAACAGCAAAGTGAAAACAAAGGAACATGAAACTTACTTTCCAAAGGAAAATCCCAGGTAGAGCTTTAAGGGGAAAAATCCGACAGAATAAAGCAAAAAGGAGAGGAGGAGAAAGAGAGAGAAAGAGAAAGGGACAGAGAGCACGCTTTGCCTTGTGCTCTTGTGCTTTTCCCGTTTGACATCTGTTACATTCTGCTTGAAAATAACTGGAAAGCCCCACTCACCGGTTTTCTGCTGGTTGGGTGGAGATGCTGAGAGAAAGAAAACCAATCTCTCTATGCCTTTGTTGTCTGAGCTCCAAGCAAGAAATTCCTGCCAGGGTGGATAGATGCCTTCTAGGTCCTAGTGCCTTGTCCAGCTTCTCCCCTGTAACTCAGGCTTAGTGAATCCCCCCAACCTCCTATGATTAATTACATTCTTTTTTCTCAATTCACAGGCTGCATTAACAGCTAAGTTCCATTTATAACCAACAGGAAATTGCAGGGTAGCAAAAAGGTTGCACAGGCAAATTCACTATGCTCTAATGAGCAATGTGCTAGCCCTTTCTTTTAGAAAATTGGCAATTTCTCTTAGCCAAAACCTTGACCTAATCTGCCTGGAAGCCAGGCTCAACCCACCAAACCAGGCTTCTTAAAATTGTAGCTCTCTCCTTTTTTACGCTCTTGAAATAAAATAATCAAATCTGTGAATTTTGAGGCATTTTAATTCATGCATCCAACAACTGGTCATTTTTCAAATGAGGTAAGTGGAGTAGACTAAGAGGGAGTAGGAAAGAGTCCATACAAGAGAAATTAGTTCCAGAATTTCATGGAAGATAGATTTGAAAAGGATCCCTAAAGACTTTTAGGCAACTATAACAATTTGGTTAATGAAATCTGTGTTTTTTACCTTTAAACGTTTGAGAGTTTAGAGACCTGTGCTGTGACCTAGTAAGTAAAGCCACCACGTGCAGCATCAGCACCCCATATAGGCACCGGTTTGTCATAGCTGCTCTCTTCTGATCCAGCTCTCTCTTATGGCCTGGGAAAGCAGCAGAAGATGGCCCAAATTCTGGGGTCCCTGTACCCACGTGGGAGACCTGGAAGAAATTCTTGGCTCCTGGACTTGGCCTGGTCCAGCCCTGGCCATTGCAGCTATTTGGGGAGTGAACCAGCAGATGAAAGCGCTCTCTCTCTCTCTCGCTCTCTCTCTCTAACACTGTGTTTCAAATAAATATAAATAAATCTTAAAAAATAAAAGAATTGGGAGTTCAAACCTAACCTAGACATGTTTCTCTTTGAAGTGAGTCCAGTGACTACAAGTTAAGAGTTGTCTCTTCAAATTGCCTATTTGTAACTAACTGGATTCTTTACATCACCTATGTTTTAAAAAGACAAAGAAGCATCCAAATTAAACTCATTAGATCAGACCAAACTATGAGACAAGAGGAGAAAGATGAGAGGCTAAGTGAAAAGTGGGCTACCGTCTTCACAACTGAACTCTGTGCATTAATTAATGTGTAGCAGCCTTGAATTATCATGGTTCCATTTTCACTTGGCTTCCAGGAAGCTCAGAGGTAAAAAGTACACTCAGCAATTACTATATGTCTGATTCTTAGTAAATTAACCCCTTTATATAGATCTGTTAATCTTTCATATTTAAGCATTTTCTGTGAATTTGTTTTACTGTAAGCTGCCACCAAGTGAGATTAAAAAAAATGAGCATTTTTCTTCCTTGGAAGGTGTTGGCTCAGCAAAGCATAAGCTATCCGTATTAGATGAGTGGACAACTTCAAGTGTGCAACCTGCCTGCTGAAGTCCTCCCAACACCTTGCTGCTGCTCTCTTTGTTTCTATGTAAGTATCTCAGTGGAATGCATCTGTGCACACTGATCTCTTCCATGTATTGTTGCCTTACATTCTTGCAACCACTTGAAAAATCAGGATTATTCAGATCAGAAAGATAGAAATATCAAAAAATAAGTGCAGGAAAATAGGAAATTTCAGTGAGGTGAATGTCTTAAAAGTACTTTCTTACATATCATAATCATTCATTAAATACACAGAAATTGATTTTGCATCAGAATTCAATTTTTTTTCTTTTTGACAATTTTTATTTTTATTAATATAAACATAACATATTTCTTGTATTTCAAAGGTACAATTCTAAGAAAATAACCATAGTAAGGATATGAAAATGGATAGGATGATAGAACTCACATATGAAGGATTTAGAATAGATTTTGATAGAAAATTTCATCATGATTCAAGTTTTTGCAATACTACTGCAAAAGCTGTAAAATGACCATCTAGGATAAATGACTTTGTTTGCCTTAGATATACCAGAGAGCAGAGTGACAAACAAGATCAATATTTCCCAGCTTGATATACATAGATATTAATAGGTGTTCTTTAAAAATAGAAAAGGGCATTGTAGACAAAAATGCTTGAAAAGTTATGTTAGTTTTCTTTAATCATAAACTTATCAGGGTCTTTAATATATTTAAAATATGTCACAAGTTTCTAAGAAGATAATTTATGATAAAGGGCTTCTGATTTCTGTTTTAAGCTCAAATCCAACCCCAGAGCATCTCAAAGACCAGTGTTCTATGGGGATAGGGGGAGACTTTTGCAAAAATTTTACTAGAACATCTCAAGTTTATTTCCTCTCAAAGCACTCAGCTACTCACAAAGATCCTTTCCCTCACATCTTCGGATGAAAGGGGCCACTGGTAGAAGAGCAGGTCTCAGGCACAGGTCTTAAGAGGAAGTGCATCTTTAAATATGGAAGTCAACTTGAAAGGTAAATGTGAGTCATGGATGAAGGCTCAATGGAGTGAAGATCTTGAAAGCAAAGCATAGCAAGCCCACTGTGGGAAATGTATCAGTAACATATTTTGAGTTATTACAATGTGTTCCAGTACCATGGGCAAGGTGCAGAGTAGGAGACATCTGTCAGTGATCCTGAGGGACTTGAGGACTCATTGAATACACAGGACAAGACTGTGGGTCTTGTAAAATCATAAAGTCGAAAGGGTTAGATATTTCTTGATATGCTGAGACTGGGTTAACCAACTCAGCTTAAGGACCAAGGTCAAAAACAAAGACAAGCACACACACACAGACACACACACAAGTTTATGTTACCTGTCAGAAGCAGAGAGAATAGGATCTGGTGTGGGGCAGGGTAAGCAACAAGAATAAGGTTGTATCTATATAAAGACCATTTATGGGAGCCACAAACCTAAATGATATCTAGGAATATTTCCAATAAATATGTGTAAGAAATGTATTGAGAAGGTTATAAAACTATTGAAGAACTTAACAGATGCTGTGAATAAATGTAGAGCCAACTATGATCATGGATGGCAAAAATGTAATAATATAAGGTTCTCAATCCTCTCCAAAGTAATCTATACACATATGAGGAAATTCTAATAAGACTCCAACAGAAATTTGTGTGAGACCCAAAAGACAGTGTAAAATTTGTATAGAAGAATATAAGCTCTAAGAATAGCCATGACTATTGTAAAATGAAGAACTAAGATGCCTAGATTTTTCCCTCTCAAAGTTTACTATAAAGCTAGAGTAATAAAGATAATTTGGTGTTGACCTGGAGGACAGACAAAGATCAATGGAACATAACAAATATCAGCATCAACAGGACCTGTGATAGAACAGTGTAATGGCTAAAGCATGGACACTGGAGCCAGACTGCCAGGGTTCAAATTTTGACTCTACTAATTATTAACTGATGATCTTAGGTGGGTTACTTAACCTCTCTGTGCCACAGTTACATGAGGGTAGTAGTGACTACATCTGTCTCAGTTGTTATGAGGATTCAATTAGCAAATATACATGCACCTCGGACAATAGACCATGACACATAGTATGTATAAGTGTTAGTCTTTATTATATCCCAAAAATTCATGTGCCAACTCTTTTACTTCATTAACGTCTTTACCCAAAGATCAACTTCTCATCAAGAGAACTGAGGCCACTCTATTTAAAATGATAACTTTCCATGCTGGGAGATTGGTGTAGTAGTTAAGACATTGCTTAGGATGTCCATATCCCATATCTCTGAGTGCTTGGTTTGAGTATCAGCTATACTTCCAATTCCAGTTTCCTGATAATGTATACCTTAGGAGGCAACAAGTAATGGCACAAGTACTTGTGTCCCTGCCACCGATGTGGGAGACACAGATGGAGTTTTGGGCTCCTGGCTTCAGCCTGGCCCAATCCTGGATGTTGCGGACATTTGGGGAGTAAACCAGCAGATGTTCTCTCTCTCTCTCTCTCTCTCTCAGTGCCTTTCAAATAATGAAAATCACTAAGTTGACAAATACATTTAAAATTACAAAGTTCCTTCCAAACCCAGTACTCAAAATTTCCTTTATTCTTTTTTCTATAATACTATAACTTCCGAATGTTTTATATTTATATAACATAGTTATTTATTATGTTTATATCTCCCCAGAGAGGAATATAAGCTCTTGAGGGCAGGAATCTTCTGACATATTTCATAAAATAGAATTTATAATACCAATGGGAGTGTTTTTTCTGTGTTTTTAGTACTATATGCTAAGGGTCTTAGACTTGATACATATTAGGTTTGGATATTTGTTGAATTATGTAGAGTAAAGAAAACAAGGAGTATTCTACAGATGTATTGACTGAGAAAATTAACTTTCATATGGAAAAACACTAAATTAGATGCTTACCTTACACCATACATAAAAATAAATGCCAGATATTTTAGAACTTTAATGTAAAGAACAAATATTCAGGGGGGCTGGTATTGTGGCACAGCAGCTTAAGCTACTACCTGTGACACTGGCATCCCATATGAGTGCCAATTCCAGTCCGGGCTGCTCTGCTTCTGATCCAGTTCCCTGTTGCTGCACACAGGAAAGCAGTGGAAGATGGCTGAAGTGCTTCAGATCCTGCCACCCACGTGGCAAACCCAGATGGAGTTCCAGGCTCCTGGCTTCAGCCTGGCCCAGTCCTGGCTCTTTTGGACATTTGGGGAGTGAACTAGAGGATGGAAGACATCTGTTTGTGTATGTGTGTGTGTGTGTGTGTGTCTTCCTCTAACTCTGCCTTTCAAATAAATAAATAAATAAATATTTATTTAAAAAGAACAGAAGTTGAAACTATTGGAATAAAACATAGGAGAAAAGACTTTCTTAAACAAGGTGCAAGAGTAAATCTTATAGAAAAATATTAATAAATATGATTACATGAAAGTCAAAGCTTCTGAAAGCAAAAGACAGCATCAAACATTAAAATAATGATAATAATATATCAAGAAAACATATTTGAAACTTACATAACTGACAAAGGATTAGTGTGCTGATAAACACACACACATACACACAAATACCCCAGGGGTCTTTAAAATGTTCATGGAAAATGTGTATTATGGAAATGCTATGCATGGATTTCAAATTTGTACCAAAGGAAACTTATTTTTTAATTATATTTTCCATGAACATTTTGCAGTCCCTTATAAATGTATGTATATATGTGATATGTGGGTATAAAGATATATATACAAAGTGATATATATCATATAGAGTTATTTAACATCATTATGAAAAGGAAAATTCTAATATAAAAGCATATGTAAAGAGCAATACCGAGGTTGTTCATAGAGGAGGGCTAATATGCATGTGGAAATATGTTCAACTATGCTAGGGAAATTAAAGTTAAGGCAACAGTTTCATATTTCACAACCAGTAGTTTGATACAGATTTTAAAAGTATAGCATGCCAAATACAAGCAAGGATGACAAAACAACTGGCATTCTCATACCTTATTGGAGGCAGTATAAATTGGTGCCTTTATGGGAGAGTAGATTTTGGCAGTGGTTAGCAATGATGAAAATGCACATCAACCTAGGATCCAAAAGTTCAATGTCTAGGTATGCATATGCTATGGTTTGAATGCATGTGTTCCTCCAAAATTCATATCTTGGAATCTAATACCTCATGTGATAGTATTAAGAGGCAGAACCTTTGGGAGAAGTGATTAAGTCACAACCCCTCCCCTTAATAAAATTAATTCTTATAAAAGAGATTGAATAGAGCACCCTAGTGCTTTTTTGTCCTTCCACCTTCAAGCATGCAACGACAGGTACCAGCTTGGAAGCAGAGAGCAACCATTTACCAGAAACCAAATGTGCTGGTGCCTTGATCTCAACTTTCTACTTCCAGAACTGTGAGAAATATCTATTATTTATAAATTACCTGTTCCATAACATTTTGTTATAACAGCAGAGATGGACTAAGACACCATCTTAGGAAAATTCTTACACGTGTTGAAGTAGATAGCTATGAGTCTATTATGAAAGTATTACTTGAACTATATATGGAATAAATAAATACAGAAAAAATTAAACACAACTCAAATGTCAACCATTGGTATATTAATTTAATTAGTACTTGTTCATACATGGTATGCTTACAAAGTGACCTAGAATAAAGGGAAGCTAAATGAAAGTAGTGGCTATAGTAAATTGGTCCTCAGCATCCATTCAAAACCTCCTTTTAGGTGTGCCTTTGTGAGTTACAGAGGCTGGAGAAATGAAAACTAACTTCTTGGGCAATTTAAGTTCCTCCAATTATATGCATTTTTATGAGGTTACATTGTGAGAGCAGTACCAGGGCCATATTTATGCTGCTTTGGTTATTGCTGCTAGTAAGGAAAGTAACAGAGAGTTTGGATTTTTCACAGAAGCATTAGTGTCCAGTTATCAATCGATTGAGTGTCCAAATATCATTGTCATGACAGCAGTAACTTTCTGATCCCTGTATCATAGCTACAACGATGTCTTATTAAAATCGACAGTTCTGGTTGTGGCCTCCTGAATTCTCATCTTCCTGATGTAGCACACATTGAGCTTCAAAATACTAGTGGAAACCACTCCTGTAGTCTTTACATCAATTTTATAAAGACCTAATTTTCTACATTAAATCCCTATCTTAAAATGTCTTTAATTATTTCTGTTTCCTACAACTGATTATTGAGTAATAAAGTATTTGTGCCAAAAGTGATTGCTTGCAACAAGCCACAAAAGATGGAAGTCTTGGATTGTTTATCTGACTGGTCGGGTTTGAAGGTAAGATTTTCACAGACCAGGTTGCTATTTCGGTAGAATTTTTATAGTAGAATGATGAGCATACTACCTGAGGAATAGGCTGGCTGTTTCTGACTCTGTTGGAGACCTAAGTAATGTGGCAAAGTCAGGATAAAAGTTCTCAGCTCTAGGCACAATCAGGAATACAGAGCTCTACAATTTCCCCTTAAAATAATCTTATCACAGAACCGAGAGCCTAAAATCTGACTAGAGTCTGATTTTGTAAGGTTCTGAATTCCAACATAGGTTGAATTCCAGTATCTAAAAAAATCTTCTGCAAAAGTTAAAGCATTAGTTAGGAAAAGATGAAATTCTATGAATTAAGATGGGGACATTTGTATTTATTTGGGTGAAATTTAGTGTCCTGCATTCATAAGTACTACTGAGCCTTACTGTCAGCAGAAGCAACCCAATTCCCGTGTCTGATGAAGCTGGTTCTACCTTGATAGGATACCTGATAATGACTTTACTTGAAGCAGTTACCTTGCAAGTGGATGCTAGTTCTATTCATTTCCCACCTTTGCCAATTTTTATTTTTTAAAGATTTATCTATTTGAAAGATTAGTTACAGACAGGGGGGAGAGAAAGGGAGAGAGAGAGAGAGAGACTATTCCATTCACTGGTTCACTCCCCAAATGGCTGCAAT
This sequence comes from Oryctolagus cuniculus, assembly GCF_051225735.1. NCBI lineage: Eukaryota > Metazoa > Chordata > Mammalia > Lagomorpha > Leporidae > Oryctolagus > Oryctolagus cuniculus. The sequence goes on along the minus strand of NC_142888.1, from coordinate 81,659,898 downwards.
GGCCAGTGCTAAGGTGATTTGATCCACACCAGGAACCAGGAGTTTCCTTCGGATCTCCCACATGGGTGCAGGGCCCAAGCACCTGGGCCATCTTCTACTGCTTTCCCAGGTGCACCAGCACAGAGCTAGATTGGGAGTGGAGCATCTGTAACTCGACCTGGTGCCCACATGTGATGCCAGCACTGCAGGCCAGGGCTTTAACCCGCTGCACTGCAGCGTCAGCCCCCCACCTTTGCCAATTTAGTCTTTTGGATCCATAAATTCAGATTCCAGCATAGCTCAGTGGAAAGAGGTCAAGGCCTTCCCAATTACATACTGTAATAATTTGAGGATATGTGGTGTCATATTGACAGAACTCTAAGAATTGTGTGAGTTGGCACTGTGTCATAAAAGATTAAGCCTCCACCTGAAGTGTTGGCATTTCATATGGTTTTCTGTTCGAGTCCCAGCTATTCCACTTCCAATCCAGCACCCTGTTCATGCACCTGGAAAAGCAGCAGAGGATGGTCTGAGTGCTTTGGCCCCCACACTCAAGTGGGAGGCCTGGGTGAAGTTCCTGGATGCTGGCTTCAGCCTGCTATAGCCCCAGCTATTGTGGCCATTTGGGAAGTGAACCAGCAGATGGAAGATTCTCTCTCTCTCTCTCTCTCTCTCTTTCCCTTTACCTCTGCCTTTCAAATAAATAAATAAATCTTTAAAAAAACAATTGTGTGAGTTAATAGATTCTAAGGAATAATGGAACATAATTTTAGACTGGGTCAAATTGGTGATATGGTTATCAGAGAGCTTTTGATTTATTATGCTAATTCAGAGTGCAGCCTAGAATGTTTCTAATCTCTTCTTGTTGATCAAAAATGGAATCCTACAATGCCTCAAAAGCGCAAATAAAGTTGAGATTTCATAAATTCCCAGGAATTATTAGAAAGAAATTCAAACACTTAGGGAGCTAAAAGGAGCACTGACATCCTTAAAATTCTCTGTAACAGCTATCTTCTGGTGGCTTGGACAAAGGTGGAAAATGCGACCATTGAAATAGGTGTCGCTCCCCCTCTTCGTGGAGGAACGACACAGGACCCTGAGTTGTTCTTTCGTCTGCTCGGCCCTCCCCGGGTTTGCTGCTGGTTCTTCCTGGGTTAGCTACCGTCCCTTCCACCTCCGTGGAAGGGCGGTTCCCCCTGCCACTTTCCCCACTTCCGCAGGGGAGCAGCACACCGCCGGCCGGCTCTCTCGGGGGCTGCTCAGGTGTTCCTTCAGATAGATGTTCCTGGTGCATGTTGTCTCTCTCCTCCTTTATAGTCCTCTTCCACCAATCCCAACTCTGCTACCCACACGCCGAGTACGCTGCTCTCCTCCAATCAGGAGCAGGTCCTGCTGTTTATTGTTTGAACTGGAGGCAGCTGTGTAGAAGCTGTTTCCTCCTCTCCCAGCGCCATATTGTGGGAGAGCAGATGCATAGAATAAGTCTAAATTCCGGTAACAGTCTAGTCTGAGTTGCTCCCCACAATAGGCTCCCAGATTTCAATGAGTATGCTAAGATCCCAGAATGATAAAGTGTAAGCAGAAGCACAAAATGATTAGCTATAAAATAGTCATGGAAATCATAAAAGGTTTGAACTACAAGGTTCTTTGGAAATCATGGAATCCGCAGAACTGGACTAGAATAGCAGCCTGCTAATTTTCTATTTGATCTGATTTGCAAAACAAACTCTCATTGGAGAGACAGAGGCAAAATTTGAGTGACCATGGTGGGGAGTCACAGATCCCCATTCAATTATTGGACCTGAATTTTATTGCATGCCCAGAAACTATAGAATGGAGGAAGGGCCTGGGGGATTGGACACACTGGGTGACTGTGCACTGATGAAAACAATACATGAAGACCTTTCAAGGCCAATTTTATATTGGCTCTTCGCTAACATTAAAACTGCAGAACCAAAATTTCACTTTGGCCTACTTTATTAGCTCATTTTCTGTTACTATAATAAAATACCTGAGGCTGGGTACTTTATAGAAAAAAAGGTTTATTTAGCTCATAGTTCTGGAGGTTGAAGAGCATAGAGCCAGTATGAACTGGACTCTGATGAAGGCCTTGTGGCAGGTGATATCACAATTGCAGAAGCATGACTAAGACAGAGTGATCACATGGTGAGTTAGGAGACCAGCGAGGCTGGGGTACCATAAGAACTTTATTAATCCCTTCTGAAGGCACACCCCAAATAACATCACTCTCTCCCACTGGGCTACACCTCTTAAACATGCCACCTCCTCTTAACATTGCCTCACTGGAACAAAGCTTCTTATACATGAAACTTTGGGTGAACACACAAAAATGATATCCAAACCACAGCACCCACCAATTAGAAAGTGAGCTAATGGAGATTAAATGACAAATGCAGTTTTAACCAAAATCAATCTCATGGTGAGCACACTGCATCTACAAACTGACCTTGTGGTTATTTTCCCAGTTCCTGGTCATGTCATTAAAATAATTATACAGAAAAATTGGAATGATTCCCATAATAACTCTAAGAGCCATTAAGTTTGGACTATTTGATAGGAAGGACCAGGTGGAAAAATTTGAAATGACACTTCTGTACCAAGATAATAAAGCCAAGCAACTCCATATGCCTGGAGGTGAGGGCAGATATCACCACTCCTATCAAGGAATTAAAAGTTGCAAGGTTGTGATTATCACATTTTCATTAAACTCAATTGTTTAATATGACATGTGCAAGATCTACTAAATCTTAGAAAATGGCAATGGATTATCAGGATTATGATGATTATTCTAACTGTAAATAATATATTTCAGGATATTTTTACTTCAACAAATAAATACAGCTCTTAAAATCTGCACCTTCGTAAATTTACTGTTGTTATGAAATAATATATCAGACTGGGGGTTTATAAAATAAAGAGGTTTATTTTGGCTCACGATTATATAGACTTGGAAATCCAAGATTGGGTCACCACCTGTGGTGAGGGCTTTGTGCTGCTTCATAACTTGGCAGAAATTGGAAGGGACAAATGCATAAGTGTGGAAGAAACCAAATATGAGGTGAAGCCTCACTGTATAACAATGTGATGTCATGATAAATTATCCAGTCCCAAGAAAAGCATTAATACCTTTTTAAAACCTATTAAGTTCTTTTTTATTTTTATTTTTTAACTTTTATTTAATGAATATAAATTTCCAAAGTACAGCTTATGGATTACAATGGCTTCCCCCCCATAACGTCCCTCCCACCCGCAACCCTCCCCTTTCCAACTCCCTCTCCCCTTCCATTCACATCAAGATTCATTTTCAATTATCTTTATATACAGAAGATCAGTTTAGCATATATTAAGTAAAGATTTCAAAAGTTTGCGTGCACATAGAAACACAAAGTGAAAAATACTGTTTGAGTACTAGTTATAGCATTAAATCACAATGTACAGCACATTAAGGACAGAGATCCTACATGAGGAGTAAGTGCACAGTGACTCCTGTTGTTGACTTAACAAATTGACACTCTTGTTTATGGCATCAGTAATCACCCTAGGCTCTTGTCATGAGCTGCCAAGGCTATGGAAGCCTTTTGAGTTCACCGACTCTGATCATATTTAGGCAAGGGTGTAGTCAGAGTGGAAGTTCTCTCCTCCCTGCAAAGAAAGGTACCTCCTTCTTTGATGACCTGTTCTTTCCACTGGGATCTCACTTGCGGAGATCTTTCATTTAGGTCATTTTTTTTTTTTTTTGCCAGAGTGGTTTGGCTTTCCATGCCTGAAATACTCTCAGGGGCTTTTCAGCCTGAATTGCATGCCGTAAGGGCTGATTCTTAGGCCAGGGTGCTGTTTAGGACATCTGCCATTCTATGAGTCTGCTGTGTATCTCACTTCCCATGTTGGATTGTTCTCTCCCTTTTTTATTCTATCAGTTAGTATAAGCAGACACTAGTCTTGGTTTTGTGATCCCTTTGGGCTCTTAGTCCTATCATTATGATCAATTGTGAACAGAAATTGATCACTGGGACTAGTGTGATGGCATTGGTACATGCCACCTTGATGGGATTGAATTGGAATCCCATGGTATATTTCTAACTCTACTGTTTGGGGCAAGTCAGCTTGAGCATGTCCCGAATTGCACATCTCTTCCCTCTCTTATTCCCACACTTATATTTAACAGGGATCACTTTTCAGTTAAGTTTCAACACTTAAGAATAACTGTGTAATGATTACAGTATTCAACCAAAAGTATTAAGTAGAACAAACAAAAAAAAATACTAAGAGGGATAACCCATTAAGTTGTTCATCAACAGTCAGGACAAGGGCTGATCAAGTCACCTTTTCTCACAGTGTTCATTTCACTTCAACAGGTTTCCTTTTTGAGGCTCGGTTAGTTGTCACCGATCAGGGAGAGCATACGATATTTGTCCCTTTGGGACTGGCTTATTTCACTCAGCATAATGTTTTCCAAATTCCTAACAGGGATCATTTTTCAGTTAAAATTTAAACACCTAAGAATAATTGTGTGTTAATTACAGAGTTCAAACAATAGTACTAGAACAAAAAAATACTAAAATGGATAGAGTATTACATTGTACATCAACAGTCAGGACAAGAGCTGATCAAGTCACTGTTTCTCATAGTGTCCATTTCACTTCAATACATTTCCCCTTTGGTGCTCAGTTAGTTGTCGCCGATCAGGGAGAACATATGATATTTGTCCCTTTGGAACTGGCTTAGTTCACTGAGCATGATGTTTTCCAGATTCCTCCATTTTGTTGCAAATGACCGGGTTTCATTGTTTTTGACTGCTGTATAGTATTCTATAGAGTACATATACCATAATTTCTTTATCCAGTCTACTGTTGATGGGCATTTGGGTTGGTTCCAGGTCTTAGCTATTGTGAATTGAGCTGCAATAAACATTAATGTGCAGACAGCTTGTTTGTTTCCAATTTAATTTCCTTTGGGTAAATTCCAAGGAGTGATATGGCTGGGTTGTAAGGTAGGGTTATATTCAGGTTTCTGAGGAATCTCCAGACTGACATACACAGTGGCTTAACCAGTTTGCATTCCCACCAACAGTGGGTTAGTGTCCCTTTTCCCCCACATCCTCGCCAGCATCTGTTGTTGGTAGATTTCTGAATGTGAGCCATTCTAACCGGGGTGAGGTGAAACCTCATTGTGGTTTTGATTTGCATTTCCCTGATTGCTAGTGATCTCGAACATTTTTTCGTGTGTCTGTTAGCCATTTGGATTTCCTCTTTTGAAAAATGTCTATTGAGGTCCTTGGCCCATCTCTTAAGTGGGTTGTTTGTTTTGATGTTGTGGAGTTTCTTGATATCTTTGTAGATTCTGGTTATCAACCCTTTATCTGTTGCATAGCTTGCAAATCTTTTTTCCCATTCTGTTGGTTGCCTCTTCACTCTCCTGACTGTTTGTTTTGCAGTACAGAAACTTCTCAATTTGATGCAATCCCAAGTGTTAATTTTGGTTTGACTGCCTGTGCTTCTGGGGTCTTTTCCAAGAAATCTTTGCGAGTACCTATATATTGCAGGGTTTTTCCAATGCTCTCTAATAATTTGATGGTGTCGGGTCGTAGATTTAAGTCTTTAATCCATGCTGAGTGAATTTTTGTGTAAGGTGAAAGGTAGGGGTCTTGCTTCATGCTTCTGCATGTGGACTTCCAGTTTTCCCAGCACCATTTATTGAATAGAATGTCCTTACTCCAGGGATTGGTTTTGGATACTTGATCAATTATAAGTTGGCTGTAGATGTTTGGATTGATTTATGGAGTTTCTATTCTGTTCCATTGGTCTATCCATCTGTTTCTGTACCAGTACCATGCTGTTTTGATAACAACTGCCCTGTAGTATGTCCTGAAATCTGGTATTGTGATGCCTCCGACTTTGTTTTTGTTGTACAAGATTGCTTTAGCTATTCAAGGTCTCCTGTATCTCCATATGAATTTCAATATCATTTTTCCAGATCTGAGAAGGTCTTTGGTATTTAGATTGGTATTGCATTGAATGTATAAATTGCTTTTGGGAGAATGGACATTTTGATGATATTGATTCTTCAAATACATGAGCATGGAGATTTTTCCATTTTTTGGTGTCCTCTTCTTTTACTTTCTTTAAGGTTTTGTAATTTTCATCGTAGAGATCTTTAATGTCCTTGGTTAAGTTTATTCCAAGGTATGTGATTGTTTTTGTAGCTATTGTGAATTGGATTGATCTTAGAAGTTCTTCCTCAGCCGTGGCATTGCCTGTGTATACAAAGGCTGTTGATTTTTGTGCATTGATTTTATATCCTACTACTTTGCCAAACTCTTCTATGAGTAAAAATAGTCTCTTAGTAGAGTTCTTTGGGTCCCCTAAATAAAGAATCATATCATCTGCAAGGAGGGATAGTTTGAGTTCTTCCTTCCCAATTTGTATCCTTTTAATTTCTTTTTCTTGCCTAGTAGCTTTGGCTAAAACTCCCAGAAATATATTGAATAGCAGTGGTGAGAGTGGACATCCCTGTCTGGTACCAGATCTCAGTGTAAATGCTTCCAACTTTTACCCATTCAAAGGATGTTCGCCGTGGGTTTTTCATAAATTGCTTTGAATGTATTGAGGAATGTTCCTTCCATACCCAGTTTGCTTAGAGTTTTCATCATGAAAGGGTGTTGTATTTTATCGAATGCTTTCTCTGCATCTATTGAGATAATCATGTGGTTTTTCTTCTGCAGTCCGTTAATATGGTGTATCACATTGATTGTTTTGCACACATTGATGCTTAAAGGGAAAGGGTGTTACACACAGAAACACAGAAACACAGTCATCAATATGAAAGAAGGTAAAGGAAGGAAACCTCACAACAAAAGAACACAGGAAGTTCAAAGCATATATTAGAAATATCTTTGGCAAATGGCAGGGCAAAGTCACTACTTATCAATAGTCACATTGAATGTTAATGGCCTCAACTCTCCAGTTAAAAGACACAGACTGGCTGACTGGGTTAAGGAACAAAACCCATCTATTTGCTGCTTACAAAAAAACATCTTACCAAAAAAGATGCATGCAGAGTGAAAGTGAAAGGTTGGAAAAAGTTATACCATCCCAACAGAAATGAAAAAAGGGTGGGCGTAGCCATCTTAATATCAGACAACATAAACTTTACCACAAAAACCGTTAAGAGAGACAAAGAGGGACACTACATAATGATTAAGGGATCAATTCAACAGGAAGATATAACAATTATCAATGTATATGCACCTAACTACAGGGCACCGGTTTATCTAAAAGATTTGTTAACGGACTTAAAGGGAGACTTAGACCCCAATACAATAGTACTGGGGGACTTCAATACTCCACTCTCAGAAATAGACAGATCCATAGGACAGAAGATCAACAAGGAGACAGTAGATTTAAACGACACTATAGCCCAAATGGATCTAACAGATATCGACAGAACTTTTCATCCTACACATAAAGCATTTACATTCTTCTCAGCAGTACATGGAACCTACTCTAGGATTGACCACATCCTAGGCCATAAAGCAAGTCTCAGCAAATTCAAAAGAATTAGAATCACACCATGCAGCTTCTCAGACCATAAAGGAATGAAGTTGGAAATTAGCAACTCAGGAATCCCTAGAGCATATGCAAACACATGGAGATTGAACAAGATGCTCCTGAATGAACACTGGGTCATAGAAGAAATTAAACGAGAAATCAAAATTTTCTAAAAGTAAATGAGGATAACAACACAACATATCAAAACTTATGGGATACAGCAAAAGCAGTGTTAAGAGGAAAGTTTATAGCAAAAGGTGCCTACATCAAGAAATTGGAAAGGCACAAAATAAATGAGCTTTCAATGCATCTCAAGGATCTAGAAAAACTGCAGCAAACCAGACCCAAAACTAGTAGGTGAAGAGAAATAATTAAAATTAGAGAATTCAACAAAAGTGAATCCCAAAAAATTTTTAAAAATCAGCTAAAGAAGAGCTGTTTTTTTGAAAAAATAAACAAAATTGACACACCATTGCCCCAACTAACTAAAAAAAGGAAAGACCCAAATCCCTAAAGTCAGAGATGAAAAAGGAAATGTAACAACAGACAACGCAGAAATAAAAAGAATCATCAGAAATTACTACAAGGACTTGTATGCCAGCAAACAGGGAAATCTATCAGAAATGGATAGATTCCTGGACACATGCAACCTACCAAAATTGAACCATGAAGACATAGAAAACCTAAACAGACCCATAACTGAAACAGAAATTGAAACAGTAATAAAGGCCCTCCCTACAAAGAAAAGCCCTGGACTGGATGGATTCCCTGCTGAATTCTACCATACATTTAAAGAAGAACTTACTCCAATTCTTCTCAAATTATTCAGAACAATAAAAAAAGAGAGAATCCTCCCAAATTCTTTCTATGAAGCCAGCATCACCTTAATTCCTAAGCCGGAAAAAGATGCAGCATTGAAAGAAAATTACATACCAATATCCCTGATGAACATAGACACAAAAATCCTCAATAAAATTCTGGCCAATAGAATGCAATAAAACAGCAGAAAATGCATCCACCTAGACCAAGTAGGATTTATCCCTGGTATGCAGGGAGGGTTCAGTGTTCAAAAATCAATCAATGTGATACACCACATAAACAGACTGCAGAAGAAAAACCATATGATTATCTCAATAGATGCAGAGAAAGCATTTGATAAAATACAACACACTTTCATGATGAAAAGTCTAAGCAAATTGGGTATAGAAGGAACTCATAGAAGAGTTTGGTAAAGTAGCAGGATATAAAATCAATGCACAAAAATCAACAGTCTTTGTATAAACTGGCAATGCCAAGGCTGTGAAAGAACTGCTAAGATCAATCCCATTCACAATAGCTACAAAAACAATCAAATACCTTGGAAGAAAACTAACCAAGGATGTTAAAGATCTCTAAGAAGAGAATTACAAACTCTAAAAGAAAGAAATTGAAGAGTGTACCAAAAAATGGAAAAATCTTCTATGCTACTGAATTGGAAGAATCTATATCATCAAAATGTCCATTCTCCCAAAAGCAATTTATGGATTCAATGTGATACCAATCAAAATACCAAGGACATTCTTCTCAGATCTGGAAAAAACAATGCTGAAATTCATATGGAGGCAGAGGAGACCTAGAATAGCAAAAGCAATCTTGTACAGCAAAAATAGAGCCAGAGGACATACTACAGGGCAGTTATAATCAAAACAGCATGGTACTGGTACAGAAACAGATGGATAGACCAATGGAACAGAATAGAAACTCCAGAAATCAACCCAAACATCTACAGCCAACTTATATTTGATCAAGGATCTAAAACCAATTCCTGGAGCAAGGACAGTCTATTCAACAAATGGTAGGAAAACTGGATCTCCACATGCAGAAGCATGAAGCAAGACCCCTACATTTCACCTTACACAAAAATCCATTCACAATGGATTAAAGATCTAAGTCTACGACATGATAACATCAAATTATTAGAGAACATCGGAGAAACCCTGTAAGATATAGGCACAGGCAAAGATTTCTTGGAAAAGACCCCAGAAGCACAGGCAGTCAAACCAAAATTAACACTTGGGATTGCATCAAATTGAGAAGTTTCTGTACTGCAAAACCAACAGGAAAGTGAAGAGGCAACCGACAGAATGGGAAAAAAGATTTGCAAACTATGCAACAGATAAAGGATTAATAACCAGAATCTACAAAGAAATCAAGAAACTCCACAACAACAAAGCAAACAACCCACTTAAGAGATGGGCCAAGGACCTCAATAGACATTTTTCAAAAGAGGAAATCCAAATGGCTAACAGGCACATGAAAATGTTAAGGATCACTAGCAATCAGGGAAATGCAAATCAAAACCACAATGAGGTTTCACCTCACCCCGGTTAGAATGGCTCACATACAGCAATCTACCAACAACAGATGCTGGCGAGGATGTGGGGAAAAGGGACACTAACCCACTGTTGGTGGGAATACAGACTGATAAAGCCACTATGGAAGTCAGTCTGGAGATTCCTCAGAAACCTGACGATAACCCTACCGTTTGACCCAGCCATCCCACTCTTTGGAATTTACCCAAAGGAAACTAAATTGGCAAATAAAAGAGCTGTCTGCACATTAATGTTTATTGCAGCTCAATTCGCAATAGCTAAGTCATGGAATCAACCTAAATGCCCATCAACAGTAGACTGGATAAAGTTATTATGGGATATGTACTCTATAGTATTCTATACAGCAGTAAAAACAAATGAAATCCAGTCATTTGCAACATATGAGGAATCTGGAAAATATCATGCTGAGTGAATTAAGCCAGTCCCAAAGGGACAAATATCATATGTTCTCCCTGATCGGCGACAACTAACTGAGCACCAAAGGGGAAACCTGTTGAAGTGAAATGGACACCATGAGAAACAATGACTGGATCAGCCCTTGTCCTGACTGTTGAGGAACAACTTAATATTTTATCCCTTCTATTATTTTTTTTGTTCTAGTTAATACTATTGGTTGAACTCTTTAATTAGCACACAATTATTCTTATGTGTTTCAATTTAACTGAAAAGTGATCCCTGTTAAATATAAGGGTGGTAATAAGAGAGGGAGGAGATTTACAATTTGGGACATGCTCCATCAGACTTGCCTGAACCGGTAGAGTTAGAAACATGCCATGGGATTCCAATTCAATCCCATCAAGGTGGCAGGTACCAATGCCATCTCACTAATCAAAGTGATCAATTTCAGTTCACAATTGATCATAATGATAGGATTAAGTGTCAAAGGGATCACATAAACCAGGCTAGTGTCTCCTAATACTAACTGATAGTATTAAATAGGAGAGAACAATCCAACATGGGAAGCGGGATACATAGCAGACTTATAGAATTATAGATATGCTAAACAGCACTCTGGCCTCAGAATCAGCTCTTAAGGCATTCAGATCTGCCTAAAAAGCCCATGAGAGTATTTTAGGCATAGAAAGCCAAGACACTCTGGAAAAAAAAAAAAAGACCTAAATGAATGATCTCTGCCGGCACCGTGGCTCAATAGGCTAATCCTCCACCTTGCGGTGACAGCACACCGGGTTCTAGTCCCGGTCGGGGCGCTGGATTCTGTCCTGGTTGCCCCTCTTCCAGGCCAACTCTCTGCTGTGGCCCGGGAGTGCAATGGAGGATGGCCCAAGTGCTTGGGCCCTGTACCCGCATGGGAGACCAGGAGAAGCACCTGGCTCCTGGCTTTGGATCAGTGCTATGCGCCGGCCGCAGCGCGTAGGCTGCAGTGGCCATTGGAGGGGGAACCAATGGCAAAAGGAAGACCTTTCTCTCTGTCTCTCTCTCTCACTGTCCACTCTGCCTATCAACAAAAAAAAAAAAGAAAGATTTCTGTGAGTGAGATCCCAGTGGAAAGAATGGACCATCAAAGAAGGAGGTACCTTTCTCTGAAGGGAGGAGAGAACTTCTGCTTTGACTACGGCCTTGACTAAATAAGATTGAAGTTGGCGAACTCAAAAGGCTTCCATAGCCTTGGCAACTCATGACAACAGCCTAGGGTGATTACTGATGCCATAAACAAGAGTGTCAATTGTTAAGTCAACAACAGGAGTCACTGTGCACTTACTCCTCATGTAGGATCTCAGTCCTTAATGTGTTGTACTATGTGAATTAATTGCATAACTAGTACTCAAACAGTACTTTACACTTTGTGTTTCTGTGTGGGTGCAAACTGTTGAAATCTTTACTGAGTATATACTAAGTTGATCTTTAGTATATAAAGATAATTGAAAATGAATCTTGATGTGAATTTGTTAGGAGAGTCAGCGGGAGATGGGATTGTTGCAGGTTGGAGGGAGATTATGGTGGAGGGGAGCCATTGAAATCCATAACATGTACTTTGGAAATTTATATTTATTAAATAATTGTTTCAAAAATAAAAATATAAATTCATTTGAAAATAGATCTATGTTATGACCCAGCTAACCCACTCTGGGAATTTAATCAAATGAAATGAAAGCAGCATCTGAAAGAGTTATTTGTACTCCCATGTTAATTATAGCTCAATACACATTAGCTAAGATTTAGATTCAACCCAGGTATCCATCACTAAATGACTAGATAAAGAAAATGTGGCATGTATATGCAATGGGATACTATTTAGCCATAGAAAGGAATGAAAATTTGGCTTTTGCAGTAAAATAGATGCAACTGGAGACCATTATTCTTAGTGAAATAAGCCAGTCCCCAAAAGGCAAATACAACATGTTTTCTCTGATACGTGGTACTTAATATATGTGATAGTTAATACAAAAATGTGTAACAATGAAACTGACATCTTATGGCCTAATTATGGTTTCTAGCTCTTGTCTACATTTCTATGGGACAGCAGTCTTTTCACTTTTTACTTATTGTACATTATAGTTACTGGTTCATTAAGCCTGAGATTATGGAGTACATTGAAATTATGTTGTTGCAAAAATTAAAGGAGACATGCTCAAGCTGACTTACCTCAAACAGTAGAGTTAGAAACATACCAGGGGATTCCAATTCAATCCCATCAAGGTGGCATGTACCAATGCCATCACACTAGTCCCAGTGATCAATTTCTGTTCACAATTGATCATAATGATAGGACTAAGAGCCCAAAGGGATCACATAAACAAGAATAGTGTCTGCAAATACTAGCTGTTAGAATCAAAAAGGGAGAGAATGATCCAACATGGGAAGTGAGATACACAGCAGACCCATAGAATGGCAGATGTCCTAAATAGCACTCTGGCCTCAGAATCAGCCCTTAAGGCATGCGGATCCGGCTGAAAAGCCCATGAGAGTATTTCAGGCATGGAAAGCCAAGACACTCTGCGGAAAAAAAAAAAACCTAAATGAAAGATCTCTGCGAGTGAGATCCCAGTGGAAAGAATGGGTCATCAAAGAAGGAGGTACCTTTCTCTGAAGGGAGGAGAGAACTTCCACTTTGACCATGGCCTTGTCTAAATATGATCAGAGTCAGTGAACCCAGGGGGCTTCCATAGCCTTGGCAGCTCATGACAAGAGCCTAGGGTGATTACTGATGCCATAAACAAGAGTGTCAATTTGTTAAGTCAACAACAGGAGTCACTGTGCACTTACTCCTCATACAGGATCTTTGTCCTTAGTGTGCTGTACACTGTGATTTAATGCTATAACTAGTACTCAAACAGTATTTTTCACTTTATGTTTCTGTGTGGGAGTAAACTGTTGAAATCTTGACTTAATGTATGCTGAACTGATCTTCTGTATATAAAGAGAATCGAAAATGAATCTTGACGTGAATGGAAGGGGAGAGGGAGTGGGAAAGGGGAGGGTTGCGGGTGGGAGGGACGTTATGGGGGGGAAGCCATTGTAATCCATAAGCTGTACTTTGGAAATTTATATTCATTAAATAAAAGTTTGAAAGCAAAAAAAAAGAAATAGTTGTAATAAAAATTCTGCCATTAAAAAAATTAAAGGGGAAAAAAAGAAAGGAAAGAAGGAGGGAGGATTGAGGAAGGGAGGGTATGACATAAGTTTATTTTTGGTGAAAATAAAATTGAAATTTATTCATACTAAGTGTCTTCAAAAAGTTCATGGGACGTGGGCATTTTCTTAGCAATGAGTCACCACTTGGAGCATGTACCCCACATCAGAATGCCTGGGTTTGATCTGTTGCACTGTATCATGATTCCAGCTTCCTAATAATATCAATCCTGGCAGGCAGTTGTGACCACCAAAATTGTGTTAACCACTCCCCTAACATTTTGAAGAAAATATGCTTGTTTTGAGAAAAAATTTCTTGATTTGCTAGTGTGTCCTGAGTAAGAACAGAATGCTTGACCATGGAAACCAAATGATTCATCATATAATCAGTGTAGTTTGACCCACCAGTTCATAAAGTTCAGCATGCACAGCAGCATTTCATCTTTATATGGAAAGGGTATACAAGGTGTCTTCAGAAGATTCACTATTATGAAAAAAATGTGAATGTATTTCAAAAATTTTCATACCAGAGAGACAGGTTATTTGTGCAGCACTTCAGTTGTCGCTTGGGATATCTGCATCCCATATTACAGTACCTGGATTTCAGTCCTCGCTCCACTCCTAATTCCAGCCTCCTGTTAACGTGCACTGTGGAAGGCAACAGGTGATGGCTCAAGCACTTTATTCTCTGCCACCCATGTCTGGAACCCAGATTTCTTCTGGGTTCTTGACTTCTTCCTAGCCTGGCCCTGCCTGTTGTGGGCATCTGGGAAGTGAATCAGTAGAAAGGAGATTCCCTCTCTCTGTCTCTCTTTCTTTCTCTCTCTCTCTCTCCTTCCCAGAATGTTGTTAATATTTTATATTCCCATCAGCAGTGTATGAGAGATCCAACTTCGCTGCATAATCAACAGAATTTAGTATTTTTATTTTAGAATTTCTAATAAGTGTTCAGTGATATCCCTTTATGATTTTAATTTGAATTTCCCAAATGTCTAATGATACGGAACATTTCTTTCATGTGCTTTTATTTGCTAAGCATATATTTTCTTGAGTATGATGACTACACATTTTATCCCTTTCTACTGGAACTGTTTGTTTTTGTAATGCTGAGTTTTGAGAGTTTATTATATAAGAGTGTTTAAAAGGTGTGTGGGGAAAATGGAATGAAAATATAATTTTACTTTGGTGCAAAAATTAAAAACAATACATAGTTTTTCATAATATGCGTTTTCCAGTAACCTTTAAAGACACTTTTATATTATTGGTATGAATCCTTTGTCAGATATGTGATTTATGAACATATTCTCTCAATCTGTAAATTACTGACTCATCCTCTTAATGTGGTCTTTCACAGACCAAGTGTTTTCAATGTATTCATTCTGTATTCTATAGACTGTGCTTTTTTCAAAAAAATTGTTTATTTGAAAGGCAGCATTACAGACAGAGAGATATAGAGAAACACAGAGTAAGAGAGAAGTTCCATCTTCTGGTTCACTCCCCACATGGCCACAGTGGCCAGGGCTAGGCTACATTGAAGCTAGAAGCAGGGTGATTCTTTCAGGAATCATATGAAGTGCAGGGGCCCAAAACAGTTAGGTCATCTTCTGCTGCTTTCTCAGGCACATTAGCAAGGATCTGGACTGGATGTGGAGCTGGATTGGAAACTGGACTTGAGCAAGGAGCTGGATTGGAAGGAAGTGGATTGGAAGTGTAATGTACCTTTTACATTAAAATCTATGACGTATTTTGAGTTAATTTTTGTATAATGTGTGAAGATTAGGTTGTGGTTCATGGTTTTTTGCTTTTGGATAGTCAATTGTTCCAGCACCATTTGCTGAAAAGATTTTAATTCTCCATTCATTTGCTTTTACTCAAAAATCAGTGTTGGATAAGATAGGCTCTCTGAGGCTTATTACAGTTAAACTGTCAAAAGTCAAACACATATCCTTTGTGAAATAAGGCTGGTCCAGGTGAGGCTGGCATCAAAGAAAGAAAACCCAACATGGAGCAATATGAGCTCAGGTAAGGCAGTGAATGTAATTTTGGACACCAAATTTCCTTTGGCTTAAGTTACCTTGGGCTCAAGTCTCAGCCTCTTGCTTGTAAGCCCTCTGTTGCTTTTCTCCATAACCCAGAGCAATGCTTCTGAAACTTGAATGAACTTTGAAGGACTTGTTAAAATACCTCTTCTGCGTCCTGTGTTCACGTCCATGCAGTAAGGCTCAGATTATTCATTTTTAACAGATTCTCATGTGCTTCTCCTGCTTATTGTTGTATCACACTTTGTGTAGCACCAAGTGCAGGATTCTGGGAGGTTCTGATGAACAACAGATTGGTTTGTCAATAGTTGTTGGTTTATTGTAAACTATTTCTATAATCAGAAGAGTGTGCAAAATGTATTTGATCAGTTTAAAGACTTTAAAAGGCCCAAAGCACCAATCAGCCAGGTTGAACAATGAAACATTTCAGAGAATCCTTTGGGGTGATTTGGTTAGCTTGTATTTTATTTGGTTTTTAGCATATGAGTTCTTGATTGAAACTATCCTTTAATTTTCCTCCTTTATCCTATTTTTCCTAGTTTAAAATTTATTTACTTGAGAGGTGAAGAGACACAGGAAAAGAGATACAGAGATCTCCCATTTGTTGATTCATTCCTCAGATGCTTGCAATGGCCCCTGGTGGAAGCTGAAGCTTGTAGCTCATTTCAGGTCTCCTGTGTGAGTACTAGAATCCCAGTCACTTCAGCCATTACTGCTGCTTCCAAGGGTCTGCATTAGCAGGAAGATAGAGTCAGGAGCCAGAGCTGATTATTGAACCCAGGTACTCTGATGTGGATGTCTTAACTAGCAACTTAAATAGCAGACCAAATGCCTATTTTTTGTTGGTTTTCGAAATAAAGGTTATATAAACCTCAGAAACAGAGCTGAGGATTTTTTTGTTTTATGTATATTTAAGTAATTTGTGTTAAATTGTAATTAAATTATATAAATCTTTTAAATATTTATTTGTTTATTTGAAAGGCAGAGTTACCGAGAGAGAGAGAGGTCTTCCATCTATTAGTTTACTCCTCAAATGACCTCAATGGCTGGAGCTGCGCCAATCCAAAGCCAGGAGCCAGGAGCTTCCTCTGGGTCTCCCACATGGGTACTGGGGCCCCAGCACTTGGGCCATCTTCCACTGCTTCCCCAGGCCATGGTGTGAAGCTGGATCAGAAGAGGAGCAGCTGGGACACGAACCAGTGCCTATACGGAATGCTGGTACCACTGGCAGAGGATTAACCTACTATACTATAGCACTGGCCCAATTAAATTATATTAAAAATTTATAAACGTTCAATAGCCAAATATTCTTTTACTATAAGAGGGAAAAGTGTCATAGATGCACACATGTGACTAAACTCCTGACCTAATATCTTTAACAGTTGTAAAACTATTAAACTTTTCTTCTGCTTAAACCAATTTTTTATGTAAGTCATATTTTTCTTTTTTTTTTAAACAAAGGTTTATTTCTTAGCGAGAGGGAGAGAGAGAGATGGAGAAAGAAAGAGATCCTCTATTTGTTATCATTCCCTAAATGGCTGCAATAGCCAGGGCTGGACCAGGCCAAAGCCAGGAGCCTAGAGCTTCATCAGGATCTCCCACCTGGGTGCAGAAGCCCAAGCATTTGGGCCATCCTCCACTGCTTTCCTAGAAGCATTAGCAGGGAGCTGGATCAGAAGTGGAGCAGCCATGACTCAAACTGTAGCCTATATGAGGTGCTGGCATCACAGGCCATGGCTTAACTCACAATGCAACAATGCTGGCCCCATCAGTCATATTTTTCTGAAAATATTTATTATCTAAGTTTTCTTTTTTTTTAAGATTTATTTATTTATTTATTTTTTGCTACCTCATGACTATTCTCTGTATTAATTTTTTTAGTGGGCTTTTCTTTAAACTTTTATTTAATGAATATAAATTTCCAAAGTACAGCTTATGGATTACAATGGCTTCCCCCCCATAACGTCCCTCCAACCCGCAACCCTCTCCTTTCCCACTCCCT
Organism: Oryctolagus cuniculus; assembly: GCF_051225735.1. Lineage (NCBI taxonomy): Eukaryota > Metazoa > Chordata > Mammalia > Lagomorpha > Leporidae > Oryctolagus > Oryctolagus cuniculus. The sequence goes on along the minus strand of NC_142888.1, from coordinate 81,642,347 downwards.
CTCCCCTTCCATTCACATCATGATTCATTTTCGATTCTCTTTATATACAGAAGATCAGTTTAGCGTACATTAAGTAAAGATTTCAACAGTTTGCTCCCACACAGAAACATAAAGTGAAAAATACTGTTTGAGTACTAGTTATAGCATTAAATCTCAATGTACAGCACACTAAGGGGGCTCCTGGCTTCTGGCTTCAGAACAGATATATATATATATAACATATCAAGTTATCAAGATATATATATATATATAAAACATATCAAGTTGCTCATCCACAGTCAGGGTGAGGGCTGATCAAGTCACCGTTTCTCATAGTGTTCATTTCACTTTAACAGGTTTCTTTTTGGTGCTCAGTTAGTTGTCACCTATCAGGGAGAACAAGTGGTATTTGTCCCTTTGGGATTGGCTTATTTCACTCAGCATAATGTTTTCCAAATTCTCAGCTCTTGTCCTGATGGTTGATGTACAATGTAATACTTTATCCATTTTAGTATTTTTTTTGTTCTAGTACCATTGGTTGAACTCTGTAATTAACACACAATTATTCTTAGGTGTTTAAATTTTAACTGAAAAGTGATCCCTGTTAGGAATTTATCTAAGTTTTCAAATGTATGTTTCCTTTAAAAATTTCTGATAATATTTGTTTTTCTTTTATTTTTAATCCATCTTACAAGTTGGTAAATTTTATTAATTTTTAAATTTCACAATTTTTGGCTTTGTTAGTTTTCTCATATATTTTTAATTTGCCTGCTTATTTTTTATTATTTGTCATTCCTCCCATTAGGAGATGGGGTCTCTGTTTTTTCCACATTAATCTGGGTGGATTTGTGACTGCTTCAACCAATTAGCGTGGAAATGATGCTAAGGTCCTCTGAAACTGGGTCACAAAAGGCCAAGAAGTGCTGCATTAATTACTGGAACACTTGTTTTTGGAGAGCTGGCCTATCATGGGAGAAGTCTGATTACCCCAAGACTGCCTGCTGGAGAGGCTGCACGTCAGCATCGCTGGATAGCCGTGGTGAGCTTGTCCTTCACCCACCCAGCCATGGGATTCAAGAAAGTGAGATTGGAAGTGGATTTCCTGTCCCCACCATTCAATACATATTGTTTGAGTCACCTGGTGGCTTTTAGAGTCATCATAACAGGTCTCACACATCATTGTGCAGAGACAAGTCATTCTCCCTGTGTCTTGTTAAAATTCCTGAGCACCAGAATGAAGGGATATGGTAACATGCTTGTTTTGTGCCTCTATGCTTCAGCATGGTTCTTTGGATAGATAACAATAATGTCTACACATAGGCAGTTGAGAGCCTATTTTTCTCAGTCTTTTGCCACCATTTCCCCATTTATTCACAGCCACTATGTGCAAGGATCAAATTTGGTTGGATACATAAATGTATACACAGTAACCACTGCCCTCACTTTGACTTGAAGTTGGCTTAGGATCTTTGTGTATGAGTGTGTGCTTTCAATTTGAGAGTTGTCACTGTTTATTATCTGACCAGATTGCAAAAATACCCTGACAGACACCCAATTCTTCCTTGTAATAAGACTGTTGATCTGGCCTTTCTTGTTGCCAGCATCTTTACCCTTTGCAAAATGGGTGGTCTTTTTCTTCATCCCATCTCATGGAGAAGATAATTTGAAGGGCCACAGGAATTTATTAGCTTCATTGAATTCTTTTCCAACAGTCTTGAGCTCATAAATTAGATCTTCAATACAAAGGATACCATATTCTCTGAAGGGAGGAGAGAACTTCCACTCTGACTATGACCTTGTCTAAATAAGATCAGAGTCAGTGAACTCAGGGGGCTTCCATAGCCTTGGCAGCTCATGACAAGAGCCTAGGTTGATTACTGATGCCATAAACAAGAGTGTCAATTTGTTAAGTCAACAACAGGAGTCACTGTGCACTTACTCCTCATGTAGGAACTCTGTCCTTAATGTGCTGTACACTGTGATTTAATGTTATAACTAGTACTCAAACAGTATTTTACACTTTGTGTTTTTGTGTGGGTGCAAACTGTTGAAATCTTTACTTAATATATGCTAAACTGATCTTCTGTATATAAAGAGAATTGAAAATGAATCATGATGTGAATGGAAAGGGAGAGGGAGCAGGAGATGGGAGGTTGCGGATGGGAAGGAAGTTATGGAGGGGGGAGTCATTGTAATCCATAAGCTGTACTTTGTAAATTTTTATTTACTAAATAAAAGTTAAAAAGAAAAACAAAACAAAACAAAACAAACAACAAAAAAAGTCAAACACAAAGAGGAAATTCTAAAACAGTAAGAGAGAAGTATAGATGAGCAGTTTTCTTAGTATAACCCCTGCAGAATGAGATGATATACTAAAAGTCCAGAAAGAGAGTGCTATATCCAGAAAAGCCCTCCTTCAAGAATGAAGAGAAATAAAGTCTTTCTCCGACAAGCAAAAACTGAGATAATTCATCACAATCAGACTGGTCTCACAAGAAATGTTTAAGGGAGTCCTATACAAGAAGCAAAAGGATCATAGCTAATGAGACATGCAAAAGTACAAAACTCACTAGTAGAAAAAAAAGTAAATAAAAATAGAAAGAGAACTCTTATTGTTATAGAAAACCACTAAAACACAATAATAAGCAATAAGAGATGAAGAAAGGATATACAATGAACAAAAAAGGTAAAAAAATGACAGGAGTATGTCTTTATATATCAAGAAAAACCTTGAATGTTAATGGATTAAACAGTCAATTAAGAGAAATAGAAAGGCTGAGTGGATTTTTTTTAAAAAGGATCAAATATACACTGCCTAATTGACTTCATTGGTAAAAAAGCAACTCACTTAACTGATAAAGTCAGATATCCACTGGAAATGAAGGGATAGAAAATGATATTACTTGTAAAGAGGAAACAGAAGCAAGCAGAAATAACTCTACTTATATCAGACAAATCAGAATTTAAATCAGAAACTGTAAACAGAGATAAAAACTTATTATAAAATAATAAAATGATCAATTCAAAAAGAAGATATGACAATCATAAACACTAGTATATATGCATCCAACACTGGCACACACAATTATATAAAGAAAATTTATTAGATCTGAAGTGAAAGATAACTCCAACACAATATATAGGGACTTTAATACCTCACTTTCATCAATGGACAGATCATTCAAATAGAAAAAATCAGAAAAAAAGAGAAAAAGAGAAAGGAAGGAAGGAAGGAAGGAAGGAAGGAAGGGAGGAAGGGAGGAAGGGAGGGAAGGAGGAGGAAGGGAGGAGGAAAGGAGGAAGGGAGGGAGGAAGGGAGGAAGGGAGGGAGAAAGGAAGAGGGGCCAGCGCCGTGGCGCAGTGGGTTAATCCTCTGCCTGCAGCGCCAGCATCTCATATGGGCGCCGGTTCTAGTCCCAGCGGCTCCTCTTCCCGTCCAGCTCTCTGCTATGGCCTGGGAAAGCAGTAGAAGACGGCCCAAGTGCTTGGGCCCCTGCACCCACGTGGGAGACCCGGAAGAAGCTCCTGGCTCCTGGCTCCTGGCTTCGGATCAGCGCAGCTCCAGCCATTGCAGCCATTTGGGGAGTGAACTAACGGAAGGAAAACCTTTCTTTCTGCTTCTCCCTCTCACTGTCTGTAACTCTACCTCTCAAATAAATAAATAAAATCTTTAAGGAAGGAAGGAAGGAAGGAAGGAAGGAAGGAAGGATCATCAAAGTTAAACTATAATATAGAGCAAATGGACCTAACAGATATTTATAGAACTTTTTCCCTCATGATGCATGGAAAGCATCTTTTATGAAGCTATGAGTGGATTTCAAAAATTTTTGTATTGAAATGTTTTTCCTCCTATAATATCAAAAATTCTTGATTGTTGTAGCTAGACTTGAAATCAGGTAGATTTACTTCCCCCATTTTATTATTTACTTACATGAGAGGCAGAGAGATAGAGAGAAAGAGCTCCCATCTGCTGGTTCATTCTGCAAATGTTTGCAATGGCCCAACTTGGGGCTGAAGCCTGGAGCCAGAAGCTTAATCCAGGTTTCCAATAAGGGTGGCTGTTACAAAATAACATGATCTATCACTACTTCCCTTCCCCCCAGGTCTGTATTTTTGCTGGACTCTTTGATGGGAATTGTGTTAAACTTATATACCTATTTAAGGAGAAAGACATATTTACTATATTAACTCCTAACCCATGCACATCATATGTCTCCCCATTTTTCAGGTTTTTATTTTTTTCTTAATGATTTTAAATTCTCATCAAATGTATCCTATACAGGTTTTGTTAGTTTATATTTAAATATTTCATTTTTAAAAACTATAAATAGTATGATATTTAAAATTTTTTACATATATTGATTGTTGATATCTATAACTGTAATTCATTAATGTATGGCAATCATAAATTTGCCACTCTACTGAATTCACACATTAGTTTCAGAAAATTTTTTATACTTACCATGGGATTTTCAATTTTTTAAGATTATTTATTTGAAAGGCAGAGGCAGAGAGAGAGAAAGAGAGAGAGAGCTTCCTTTCGCTGGTTCACTCTTCAAATGGCCACAACAGTTGAAGCTGGGCCAATCCGAAGCCAGGAGCCAGTAACTTCTTCTGAGTCTCCCACATGAGTGCAGGGGACCAAACACTTGGGCCATCTTGGGCTATCTTCTACTGCCTTTCCAGGCCATGGCAGAGAGCTGGATTGGAAATGAAGCAGCTGGGACTCGAACGGGTGTCCATATGGGATGCTGACACTACAGGCACTATGCCACAGCATCTGCCCCAGGGATTTTCTATATAGATCATCATGTCTTCTTCAAATAAAGAAAAATTTATTTTCAATATCAATGCATTTTTAAAAAAATGTGTTTATTTTCATTCATTTAAAAGGCAGAGAAACATACAGAAATCAAGTCAAAGAGACAAACTAACAAAGATCTTCCATACTCTGATTTATTCTCTAAAGGTACCCAATAGCCAGCTCTGAACTAGGCCAAAGTCAAGAACCCAGAAATTCAAAGTCTCCCCTGTGTGTGGCAGAGACCCAACTTCTTGATCTGTCATCTGCTGCCAAAAAAAGGAGTCTGGATCAGAAGCATAGCTGTGACTTGAATTAAGCACTAGAATATAGACTACAAAGTCCCAAGCAGCTACATATCAGCTGCATCACATGTCCTCACCTTATTTATTTTTGTTTTTTTTTGTCCTACCAAAGTGTCTAAAACTAGTAGTATATTGAGTAGCAATGGTAAGAGTAGGCATCCTTGTTTCCTATCTTAGATAGAAAGCATTCAATCTTCACCATTAAGAGTGATGTCATTTGTAATGACTTTTTTCCGTGTGTGAATATTCCATATCAAGTTGAAAAGGTTTCAGGTTTCCCTCTATTCCTGTGAATTTCTTCACTTGAACTATTCTGCCTGATAGAACAGAAAATTATTCAATATGTAGTAGTGCTTTAAATCATTCTTGATGGATCCATAGAAGTCCTTGATAGATGGAAAGTAAATATGCTCTGATAAAGTAGAAGAGTACAGAACAGCACTGTTGCATGAAACAACATGGTAATGTTCTCACAGATGGAAAAAGTATCCTGAGATCTCCATGTCAAAAGGTGAAAACTCAAATCAAACAGTGATCTCAGAGGAAATCACTCACTATCACAGGAACAAAAGCCAGAAAACTCCTTTTTCTCCACTCCTCTACCCACCACATAAACCAGCAAGAAATAACAGGCAGTAACTGTCTTCAAGTGAAAGTAATGAATATGGGAGCTTAAGCAGTCAGATAAGGTAATGTCTTAGGTGATGGGCGATAGTTAAAGTAGATATCAGAATTCACAACAAATAGGAAGCACACAGATTCATTGATGTGCCCTCTCTTAGAGAATGCTCTTCATCTCACCCATTCTTACTGAAAATAGCATTCATGTCTGTTCCTCTATTCTCTGAAACAAGCTGCATTACCAGAGGGAACAAATGGTGTAATAAGAAATCTCAACTACAGAGGGAGGAGGCAAGATGGCGGAATAGGAAGGGAGCACACTGATAGTCCGGGGAGAGATAGTTTAATAAAAGTGGAGATACTGCAGGTTCAAGGAAGAGTAGGGGAGGAAACAGCAGAAGAAACTCTTCCGGAACGTGTGATTCACAGCGGACCTGCGTGGAGAGCGTGGGAGCCCACAGTTCGGGACACCAGCGGCAGACTCAACACACCAGCACTGGAACACGAGGTGAGCCAAACCTCAATAGCTTGAGACACCGGCAGGCAAGCGGAGAGAGGAGACTAGAGGGAACGACCCCCCCGGGGGGGGGGGGAAGTTCACCAGGCTAACTGGAAGAGAGAGAGAGAAAAAAAAAAAGGTGACTGGTATGGACACGGGTTTCTCTCTCTCCGCTCACCTCTCAAGGGCAAGCAAGACAAAGAGCAGGCGCCATCTTGGACATACGTCATAAGCAGAGCAACCTCAGGTCTGCACCGGCCCTGAGCCTAGCAGAAAAACCTGACTCTGGGCGGGGCGAATTAACAGGAGATTAGGACCTAGTAAATTTGTGGTGCTACTGAACTGAGACTGTGAAAAAAGAGACGGTGGGGGAGAGAACTCACGGAATTCACGTGAGCACTCTCCAGAGATGCTACAATTCCGTAACTTTGGCAACCCAGTGGGAGACTGAAGGAGAATTTGAGCCCATTCTGAGGGCCGAACAGATTCCCTGTGTGGTCCTTGGGAAAGAGCTTCCAATCTCTGGCTCCTGTGGGTATATCATTTGCTTGCTAACTACCTCCAACTTCGTTCAGCTGTGCAGAATTACTTCCCTTTTGAATCAAAAAAAAAAAGAAAGAGAGAGAGACAGAGAGGTTTACCACGCCTAACCTGGGAGTGTCACCTTTGGCACACCAAACAGAGCTCTCAGGCCACACCCATCTCAAGCCCTAAGGCTCCATCAAAAACAGATAGTCCACCTAATCTAGAGTCATAGTATAATAAGAAAAAGCACCACAGTGAAGAAACCAAATATCTCCAATATGCCAAATAACAAACGCAAAAACCGAGGTAATAAAAACAAGGAAGTCACCATGACGACCTCAAATGAAAAAGACACCCCAATTCAAGATTATGAAGATGATGACATAGAAGAAATGCAAGAAGCAGATCTCAAAAAATTGATAAGAACATTAAGAAGTTCTCAAAAACAAATTCTTGAACTACAGAAATCCTTAATGGACAAGATAGAAAATCTCTCTCGTGAAAATGAAATATTAAGGAGGAATCAAAATGAAACGAAACAACTAGTACAACAGGAAACTGTGATAGTGACTGAAGTGAAGAATTTAATACATCAAATGAAAAACACAATGGAGAGCCTTACAAACAGAATGGGTGAAGCAGAAGAGAGAATATCGGACTTAGAAGACAGAGAACAGGAAAGGATACAGTCAGACCAAAGAAAAGAAGAGGAAATTAGGAATCTAAAACATATTGTCGGGAATCTTCAGGATACTATTAAAAAACCCAACATTTGGGTTCTAGGAGTTCCTGAAGGCATGGAGAGGGAGAAAGGATTAGAAGGCCTCTTTAGTGAGATATTAGCAGAAAATTTCCCAGGTTTGGAGAAGGACAGAGAAATCCTAGTACAGGAAGCTCACAGAACCCCTAATAAACACGACCAAAAGAGATCCTCACCACGACACGTTGTAATTAAACTCTCCACAGTGAAACATAAAGAAAAGATCCTAAAATGTGCAAGAGAGAAACGTCAGATTACTCTCAGAGGATCTCCAATCAGACTCACAGCTGACTTCTCATCAGAAACTCTATAAGCTAGGAGGGAATGGCGAGAGATAGGCCAGGCACTAAGAGAGAACAACTGCCAGCCCAGAATATTATATCCTGCAAAGCTATCATTTGTGAATGAAGGTGAAATAAAGACTTTTCATAGCAAACAGAAATTGAAAGAATTTGTTGCCACTCGTCCAGCCCTGCAAAAGATGCTTAAAGATGTGTTACACACAGAAACACAGAAACACGGTCATCAATATGAAAGAAGGTAAAGGAAGGAAACCAAGGAAGGAAACCTCACAGCAAAAGATCACAGGGAATTCAAAGCATATATTAGAACTTATCTTTGGCAAATGGCAGGGCAAAGTTACCACTTATCATTAGTCACATTGAACGTGAATGGCCTGAACCGTCCAGTTAAAAGACACAGACTGGCTGACTGGGTTAAGGAACAAAACCCATCTATTTGCTGCTTACAAGAAACACATCTTTCAAACAAAGATCCATACAGACTGAAAGTGAAAGGCTGGAAAAAGATATACCATGCCAACAGAAATGAAAAAAGAGCAGGCGTAGCCATCTTAATATCAGACAACATAAACTTTACCACAAAAACCGTTAAGAGAGACAAAGAGGGACACTACATAATGATTAAGGGATCAATTCAACAGGAAGATATAACAATTATCAATGTATATGCACCTAACTACAGGGCACCGGTTTATCTAAAAGATTTGTTAACGGACTTAAAGGGGGACTTAGACCCCAAAACAATAGTACTGGGGGACTTCAATACTCCACTCTCAGAAATAGACAGATCCATAGGACAGAAGATCAACAAGGAGACAGTAGATTTAAACGACACTATAGCCCAAATGGATCTAACAGATATATACAGAACTTTCAATCCTACAGCTAAAGATTTTACATTCTTCTCAGCAGTACATGGAATCTTCTCTAGGATTGACCACATACTAGGCCATAAAGCAAGTCTCAGCAAATTCAAAAGAATTAGAATCATACCATGCAGCTTCTCAGATCACAGTGGAATGAAGTTGGAAAGTAGCAACTCAGGAATCCCTAGAGCATATGCAAACACAGGGAGATTGAACAACATGCTCCTGAATGAACAATGGGTCATAGAAGAAATCAAAAGAGAAATCAAAAACTTTCTGGAAGTAAATGAGGATAACTGCACAACATACCAAAACTTATGGGACGCAGCAAAAGCAGTGTTAAGAGGAAAGTTTATATCAATAGGTGCCTACATCAAGAAATTGGAAAGGCACCAAATAGATCAGCTTTCAATTCACCTCCAGGATCTAGAAAACCTACAGAAAACTAGACCCAAATCTAGTAGGAGAAGAGAAATAATTAAAATCAGAGAAGAAATCAACAGGATTGAATCAAGAAAAACATTAAAAAAAATCAGCCAAACGAGGAGCTGGTTTTTTGAAAAAATAAACAAAATTGACACCCCACTGGCCCAACTAACTAAAAAAAGAAGAGAAAAGACCCAAATCAATAAAATCAGAGATGAAAAATGAAATGTAACAACAGACACCACAGAAATAAAAAGAATCATCAGAAATTACTACCAGGACTTGTATGCCAGCAAACAGGGAAATCTATCAGAAATGGATAGATTCCTGGACACATGCAACCTACCTAAATTGAACCAGGAAGACATAGAAAACCTAAACAGACCCATAACTGAGACAGAAATTGAAACAGTAATAAAGGCCCTCCCTACAAAGAAAAGCCCAGGACCAGATGGATTCACTGCTGAATTCTACCAGACATTTGAAGAAGAACTAACTCCAATTCTTCTCAAACTATTCAGAACAATCGAAGAAGAGGGAATCCTCCCAAATTCTTTCTATGAAGCCAGCATCACCTTAATTCCTAAGCCGGAAAAAGATGCAGCACTGAAAGAGAATTACAGACCAATATCCCTGATGAACATAGATGCAAACATCCTCAATAAAATTCTTGCCAATAGAATGCAACAACACATCAGAAAGATCATCCACCCAGACCAAGTGGGATTTATCCCTGGTATGCAGGGATGGTTTAATGTGCGCAAGACAATCAATGTGATACACCACATTAACAGACTGCAGAAGAAAAACCATATGATTATCTCAATAGATGCCGAGAAAGCATTTGATAAAATACAACACCCGTTCATGATGAAAACTCTAAGCAAACTGGGTTTGGAAGGAACATTCCTCAATACAATCAAAGCAATCTATGAAAAACCCACAGCCAACATCCTATTGAATGGGGAAAAGTTGGAAGCATTTCCACTGAGATCTGGGACCAGACAGGGATGTCCACTCTCACCACTGCTATTCAATATAGTTCTGGAGGTTCTAGCCAGAGCTATTAGGCAAGAAAAAGAAATTAAAGGGATACAAATTGGGAAGGAAGAACTCAAACTATCCCTCTTTGCAGATGACATGATTCTTTATTTAGGGGACCCAAAGAACTCTACTAAGAGACTATTGGAACTCATAGAAGAGTTTGGCAAAGTAGCAGGGTATAAAATCAATGCACAAAAATCAACAGCCTTTGTATACACAGACAATGCCATGGCTGAGGAAGAACTTCTAAGATCAATCCCATTCACAATAGCTACAAAAACAATCAAATACCTTGGAATAAACTTAACCAAGGACGTTAAAGATCTCTACGATGAAAATTACAAAATCTTAAAGAAAGAAATAGAAGAGGATACCAAAAAATGGAAAAATCTTCCATGCTCATGGATTGGAAGAATCAATATCATCAAAATGTCCATTCTCCCAAAAGCAATTTATAAATTCAATGCAATACCAATCAAGATACCGAAGACCTTCTTCTCAGATCTGGAAAAAATGATGCTGAAATTTATATGGAGGCACAAGAGACCTCGAATAGCTAAAGCAATCTTGTACAACAAAAACAAAGCCGGAGGCATCACAATATCAGATTTCAGGACATACTACAGGGCAGTTGTAATCAAAACAGCATGGTACTGGTACAGAAACAGATGGATAGACCAATGGAACAGAATTGAAACACCAGAAATCAACCCAAACATCTACAGCCAACTTATATTTGATCAAGGATCTAAAACTAATTCCTGGAGCAAGGACAGTCTCTTCAATAAATGGTGCTGGGAAAATTGGATTTCCATGTGCAGAAGCATGAAGCAAGACCCCTACCTTACACCTTACACAAAAATCCACTCAACATGGATTAAAGACTTAAATCTATGACCTGACACCATCAAGTTACTAGAGAACATTGGAGAAACCCTTCAAGATATTGGTACAGGCAAAGAATTTCTGGAAAAGACCCGGGAGGCACAGGCAGTCAAAGCCAAAATCAACTATTGGGATTGCATCAAATTGAAAAGTTTCTGTACTGCAAAACAAACAGTCAGGAGAGTGAAGAGACAACCGACAGAATGGGAAAAAAATATTTGCAAACTATGCAACAGATAAAGGGTTGATAACCAGAATCTACAAAGAGATCAAGAAACTCCACAAAAACAAAACCAACAACCCACTTAAGAGATGGGCCAAGGACCTCAATAGACATTTTTCAAAAGAGGAAATCCAAATGGCCAACAGGCACATGAAAAAATGTTCAAGGTCATTAGCAATCATGGAAATGCAAATCAAAACCACAATGAGGTTTCACCTCACCCCAGTTAGAATGGCTCACATTCAGAAATCTACCAACAACAGATGCTGGCGAGGATGTGGGGAAAAAGGGACACTAACCCACTGTTGGTGGGAATGCAAACTGGTCAAGCCACTATGGAAGTCAGTCTGGAGATTCCTCAGAAACCTGACGATAACCCTACCGTTTGACCCAGCCATCCCACTCCTTGGAATTTACCCAAAGGAATTTAAATTGGCAAACAAAAAAGCGGTCTGCACCCTAATGTTTATTGCAGCTCAATTCACAATAGCCAAGACCTGGAACCAACCTAAATGCCCATCAACGGTAGACTGGATAAAGAAATTATGGGATATGTACTCTTTAGAATACTATACTGCAGTAAGAAACAACGAAATCCAGTCATTTGCAACAAAATGGAGGAGTCTGGAACACATCATGCTGAGTGAAATAAGCCAGTCCCAAAGGGACAAATATCATATGTTCTCCCTGATCGGTGACAACTGACTGAACACCAAAAAGGAAACCTGTTGAAGTGAAATGGACACTATGGGAAACGGTGACTTGATCAGCATAGCCCTGACTGTTAATGAACAACTTAATACATTATCCCTCTTAGTAGTTTTTTTGTCTGTTCTACTTAATATGACTGGTTTAATTCTGTAATTAATACACAGTTATTCTTAAGTGTTGAAAATTAACTGAAATGTGATCCCTGTTAAACATAAGAGAGAGAAGAGATGTATAATTTGGGACATGCTCAAGCTGACTTGCCCCAAATGGTAGAGTTAGAAACATACCAGGGGATTCCAATTCAATCCCATCAAGGTGGCATGTACCAATGCCATCTCACTATTCCAAGTGATCAATTTCAGTTCACAATTGATCATAATGAAAGGACTAAGAGTCAAAGGGAGCACATAAACAAGTCTAGTACCTGCTAACACTAACCGATGGAATAAATAAAGGGGAGAGTGATCCAACATGGGAAGTGAGATACTCAGCAGACTCATAGAATGGCAGATGTCCTAAATAGCACTCTGGCCTCAGAATCAGCCCTAAAGGCATTCGGATCTGGCTGAAAAGCCCATGAGAGTATTTCAGGCATGGAAGCCAAGACACTCTGGCAAAAGATCTCTGTGAGTGAGATCCCAGTGGAAAGAACAGGTCATCAAAGAAGGAGGTACCTTTCTCTGAAGGGAGGAGAGAACCTCCATTTTGACTATGACCTTGTCTAAACAAGATAAGAGTCGGAGAACTCAGAGGGCTTCCATAGCCTTGGAAACTCATGACTGGAGCATAGGGAGATTACTGATGCCATAGACAGGAGTGTCAATTGGTAAAGTCAACAACAGGAGTCACTGTGCACTTACTCCTCACGTAGGATCTCTGTCCTTAATGTGCTGTGCATTGAGATTTAATGCTATAACTAGTACTCAAACAATATATTTCACTTTGTGTTTCTATGGGGGTGCAAACTGTTGAAATCTTTACTTAATGCATACTAAACTGATCCTCTGTAAAAAAAAAAAAAGAATTTATCAACTCCCAACTTGACTCTCACTGGGATTAAACATGACAATAGGTCTGCTCTGATTTCATCATCATTTAAAAAAATCATCTATTATTTTTCACTTTATGTTTCTGTGTGGGAGCAAACTGTTGAAATCCATACTTAATGTATACTAAGCTGATCTTCTGTATATTAAGATAATCGAAAATGAATCTTGATGTGAATGGAAGGGGAGAGGGAGTGGGAAAGGGGAGGGTTGTGGGTGGGAGGCACGGTATGGGGGGGAAGCCATTGTAATCCATAAATCGTACTTTGGAAATTTTTATTCATTAAATAAAAGTTAAAAAAAAAGAAATCTCAACTACAGAGAGAAGCATATAATAAGAGACTCACCAAACATTTAAACAAGAAAGTTCCCATAAAATATAGACAATAAATTAAATAAATGAAGATTTTGGCCAGAGAAATAGAGTCCTCAGAACATGAACAGAAAATGATAATAACAACCTCAGAGTGATAAGAAAATATATCACGTCCATGAAAGAGGAAGCAATTATGAAATTATAATATGTAAATGCAAAAACATGAGAGATTTTTCAAAGTTAATACCACATAAAACTAAAATGTCAATAGATGGACTGAACTTCTATATGGACACAAATGATAATTCAATCAGTGAGCTACAAAACTAGACTGGGACTTCTCCTAGAGGAGAAGATGAAGGCACAAAGGGAGGTATGAATGACCAATCAAAACATTTTCATACTTGTCAGGTAGGAGTTCCATTGAGTACAATTGGAAATAATGGTTGAGAATTAATATTTGAAGAGTAAATATCAAAGAATGAGAAACTCCCTCAAATTGAAATGGCAGTCTGAATGCCAAGCAGGATGACTTATAAAAACAAAGTCAGTAATTTTAGAAAAAAACTTAAACCTAGAAACACTACAGTGAAACTTTAGAGCATCAAAGTTAACATGAAAATACTAAAATCGTTTAGACAGACATGAGGACCACATACAATGAAACAAAAATCCATTTGACATCATATTTCCTATTAGCAATATCAGATGCAGGAAAGCAATGGAATGATGGCTTCAAACTGTTGAATTAGAATCATGTTGAAACTCAAACTTAACACCAAATTATATAAGTGGGATGGAAAACTTAAGACATTTTGGGCATATAAGAGCCCAGAAAACTCACCACCCACAGAAACTCTCAGAAAGAATTATTAGAAAATATACTTCAGCAGGAGGAAAAACAATTTGTGGAAAGTAATGATGTTAAGGAAATCATATTGTATATATATATATATTTATATAATGAAGAATTATTTTTTAAATTGAGATATAGCTTATCTCCCACCTGGGAGAAAGTTTGGGAAAGGGCAGTGGAAGGTGTTGCTCATAAATTTTTCTTGAGCCAAGCAAAACATAACATTCTGAGTCTCATTCTACATCAACAAATAATATATAAATGCTTCTATAGTTTTTCCAGACATTTAGAAGAGTGTGAGGGATGCCTCTGGTCATTGACTTAGTTTAAATTCCAGGAAACAAGTTCTAGAAAGTATCTGCTCATCTATAGGCAATCTGAAGGATCATCATTGTTCTAAAATATCCCAACATGGAGCAAAGTAAAAGTAAAGGATAAAGTGAAAGAAGGCAGGAAGCAGATCTTCACAGGAGCATGTTCAAGCGATTTCATTCCACAAAATACTTCCTAAGCTTATGTTATATGCCAGGCTCAGTGATGGATGCTAAGTAATGAGAAGACAAACAACGAGGAAAGACAGATCTTTCTCTTCGAAGAGATGAAATTCCTGATTGAGTGTTTCAGAAAAAGGAGCATTTTGAATGAAGCTGTTTTGTCAAGGACATGACTGAGACATAGATCCCAACCACTGGTGTTTTAGGAAGCTCAATATGATAAAAACTATAGGAAGATTTTGCACCCCAAAACTCTGAAAGCAAGTAAACCAACAAAAAGCTAGTTGATAATTGCAGGCATTTAGTTAGAGTAGCTTTATCGATGTTGGGTGGGATAAACATGGGAAGTTTAAGTAATATGCCTGTAATCAAATCCTAAAGATTCGTGTGTGTGTGTGTGTGTTTGCAGATAAAATGTAGTTCTTCCTGAGGAAGCACTGTAGCATAGTAAAAAGAGTGAATTTTCACTGTATGGCCCCAAGCAAGTTATTTAATCTTACTGAGCTTCAGTTTACTCAACTATATAATATGGATAATAATAGGGTCAACCCTGTAGGCAGTTAAATTAAATAATGCATACAAAGTTCTGGGCTCATAGTTGATGCTATTAAATAATAGCTATGATTTTTTTTTTGGTGCTCAGTTAGTTGTCACCTATCAAGGAGAACAAGTGGTATTTGTCCCTTTGGGATTGGCTTATTTCACTCAGCATAATGTTTTCCAAATTCCTAACAGGGATCACTTTTCAGTTAAAATTTAAACCCCTAAGAATAATTGTGTGTTAATTACAGAGTTCAACCAATGGTACTAGAACAAAAAAAAAATACTAAAATGGATAAAGTATTACATTGTACATCAACCGTCAGGACAAGAGCTAACTGAGCACCAAAAAGGAAACCTGTTAAAGTGAAATGAACACTATGAGAAACAGTGACTTGATCAGCCCTCACCCTGACTGTTGATGAGCAGCTTAATATGTTATCCCTCTTAGTATTTTTTTTGTTTGTTCTACTTAATACTTTTGGTTGAATACTGTAATCAATACACAATTCTTCTTAAGTGCTGAAACTTAACTGAAAAGTGATTGCTGTTAAATATAAGAGTGGGAATAAGAGAGGGAAGAGATGTGCAATTCGGGACATGCTCAAGCTGACTTACCTCAAACAGTAGAGTTAGAAACATACCAGGAGATTCGAATTCAATCCCATCGAGGTGGCATGTACCAATGCCATCTCACTAGTCCCAGTGATCAATTTCTGTTCACAATTGATCATAATGAAAGGACTAAGAGTCAAAGGGATCACATAAACAAGAATAGTGTCTGCAAATACTACCTGATAGAATAAAAAAGGGAGAGAACAATCCAACATGGGAAGTGAGATACACAGCAGACCCATAGAATGGCAGATGTCCTAAATAGCACTCTGGCCTCAGAATCAGCCCTTAAGGCATGCGGATCCAGCTGAAATGCCCATGAGAGTATTTCAGGCATGGAAAGCCAAGACACTCTGGGGGGAAAAAAAAAACCTAAATGAAAGATCTCTGCGAGTGAGATCCCAGTGGAAAGAATAGGTCATCAAAGAAGGAGGTACCTTTCTCTGAAGGGAGGAGAGAACTTCCACTTTGACCATGGCCTTGTCTAAAAATGATCAGAGTCAGTGAACCCAGGGGGCTTCCATAGCCTTGGCAGCTCATGACAAGAGCCTAGGGTGATTACTGATGCCATAAACAAGAGTGTCAATTTGTTAAGTCAACAACAGGAGTCACTGTGCACTTACTCCTCATACAGGATCTTTGTCCTTAGTGTGCTGTACATTGAGATTTAATGCTATAACTAGTACTCAAACAGTATTTTTCACTTTATGTTTCTGTGTGGGAGCAAACTGTTGAAATCTTGACTTAATGTATGCTAAACTGATCTTCTGTATATAAAGAGAATCGAAAATGAATCTTGACATGAATGGAAGGGGAGAGGGAGTGGATAAGGGGAGGGTTGCAGGTTGGAGGGACGTTATGGGGGGGGGAAGTCATTGTAATCAATATTCTGTACTTTGGAAATTTATATTAATTAAATTTCAGTTAAAAAATAAATAAAATAAATTTCATGGGAAAAAATAATAGCTATGATTCATAGAGCTGTGCTTAAAAATTACCCTACAAACATGATATTGAATTTCTTGTGTGTCACCTGTTCCAGTTACTATGGTGGCATAACTGATTACCCCAAAGCTTAGAAGCATAAAGAAACGATTATTCTTTTCATGGATTCTCTGGGTCAAAAATTTGGACAGAGTACAGTGGGAATGTCTTTTCTCTTCTCCACACTGTCTGGAGCTCAGTTAGACTAGGCAAGGGTTAGAGGCTGGACACATCTCTAGGCTAGTTTACTCACACGTCTGATACTTAACGCTGACTGTCAGCTAGGGGCCTTGGTTCCCCTCCCCACTGAACTTCTCAATATGTTCTCTCTACTAGGACTGGTTTAATTTTTTCCATTTTATGATGGTTGATGTTGGAGTGGAAAATTTTCCCTTCTACTGTCTTAAATTTAGTGATTGTGGACCTATAAATTATACTGACAAAAATTGATGAGGAAAAAATATCTCAATAGGTGATGGATAAGGGCAGAGGGACACTTCTGAGAAAACAGATGACTCCATAAAAGGAAGGAAAATAGAACGTTTATAGAAAAATAAGTTTTGGAAAGATAAATGAGCCCATAAGAGAATAGGTGGGGGATAGGAGTTTTGTGACAATGTCCGCTTGGTTATCATGCCTACTTCTCATCTTTAAGAAGATGATATTAGGGGCCAGCTCTGTGGTGTAGCAGCAGGTAAAGCTGCTGCTTACAGCACTGGCATCCCGTATGGGCACCGGTTCGAGTCCCAGCTGCTCCACTTCCGATCCAGCTCTCTGTTATGGCCTGGGAAAGCAGTAAAAGATGGCCCAAGCCCTTGGGCCCCTGAACCCATGTGGGAGACCTGGAAGAAGCTCCTCCTGGCTTCAGAGTTCCTGGCTTCGGACCCTCCCAGCTCCAGCCGTTGCGGCCAGTTGGGGAGTGAACCAGTAGATGGAAGATTGGAAGATCTCTTTCTCTCTCTCTGCCTCTCCTTCTCTCTCTGTGTAACTCTGACTTTCAAATAAGTAAATAAATCTTTTTTTTTTAAAGATGATATTAGAGTTACTTCCAAGAGTGGATTTATGACAGTTGAGTTCTCTTGGGGAGCTCTGCTTTTAGGCAGATAAGGGATTTCAGGATTTCAAATGCCTTCTTTTGAAGACACTTTTTGTGTCACAATGGCTCACTCTGGATCCCTTCACTGGCTACCCCCAAATCAAATATGGCCAAGAAGCTGCGTTTTCATTTTGACCAGGATTCCTAAATGACATATATCACTTGTACTGTACTTAACCAATTGGAGCAATCATAAACCTTCAGCCAGATTCAAGGGGAGGGGACATGGAGCCCATCATTTGGAGGGAGGATCATTGAAGTCACATTTTAAGCAAAACATGTAGTTTGAGAGATATTATTGCAGCCATGTAGCAAAATACAGTATTTCCTAAAATCCAACATGGTCACTTCAAAGGAACACATTGAAATATGAAATTCTTGGGCCATTAAGTAAGTGTCTGCAGGAAGAGCTGAATATTGAGAGGCGAGTCTACAGCAGGGAAGCTCCAGGCTGAGCTCAGCTGTTGATGCAGCAGGCACTGGGCTCTCCACTCAGAAACTGTCAGAAGCATTATAATTAAACCTCTCTGCTTCTTCCTGACCAGGGCCGACAGCTGTGAGGGCAGAGCTTCTAGGAGAGGCATACAAATTCTTGAATCAATTCTGATTCAGTAAGGAGGTGGAAATCATTTCATCTCCACAGTTGCCAAAATAAAGGGCACTTCTATTCCTGGGCAGCCCATGAGTCAGAGATTCCTAAGGCATCTTGGACGAAAGTATTTCTCTAACATTTGGGGAAAGGTAGTATATATGCAACTTGATAAGAAATTGTCCTATCTTATTATCCAGCAATTTAACTACTAGGTATTTATACAAGATAAATGGCAATACGTATAAGGGAATTGTATATGATTGCTTATAGCATCTCTATGCATAATGGCCAAAACTGGAAACAGCACAGGTGCTCATCAATAGAAAAAGAGTGTAAATAAACTGAGATTCACACAAAGGAATACCGCTCTGCAATAAAAAAGAAATAACTACTAATATATGCAAGATGGATGAATCTCAAAAACATTATGCTAAGAAACTTCAGATAGAAGAGTAAATTTTGTGTGATTCCATATATATAACTTCCTAAATCAGGCAAGTTCTATGGTGAAAGAATCAGAATTCTGATTATATCTGGGGAGGATGAGAGCAGGGAATAACTTGCTGGGATCAGTAATGGACTTTCTGGGATGATAATCATGTTATGAGTTTAGTTACACAAGTGTATGCAATTGTCAAAAATGAACTTTTAAAAAACATTTTGAAATAACCAATTTAAGAAATAGTTTAGGGGCTAGCATTTAGCATAGAAGTTAAGATACCACTTGGGAGATGCGCATCCCACATCAGAGTGCTTGCAATAAAATTGCAGATCTGCTCTTCATTCTAGCTTCCTTGCTAATGGAGACCCTGGGAGGTAGGAGGTGATGTTGCCAGTGCTTGGGTATCTGCCACCCACATGGCAGACATACATACTGAGTTCCTGACTCCTTCCTTTGGCCCCAGCACTTGGGGAGTGAACCAGTAGATGGGGAGATCTTTCTGTGTACACTCTTTCTCTCTCTCTCTTCCCACCCCCGCCCTGTCTCTCTAATAAGTCAAATGAATAAAAAAAATTTACAAATGGGTTAAATTTCTGAATTAACACTTTACTGAGGATATACAGATGGCAAATAAGTTTATGAAAGTACTTTCAGTATAAATTTCCACTAGGGAAATGCAGATTAAAGCCAAAATGAGATATTACTGTATGCTTATTAGAATGGCTAAAATAAAAAGTAATGACAATTCCATGTGCTGGTGAGGATTGATTGCAAACCACAGGAACATTCATATATTGCTGAAGGGAATGAAAAACTGTACAGCCACTCTAGAAAGCAGTTTCATATAAAACTAAACATACATTTACCATATGACTAAGTAATCCCACTTATTAAACAATATTTATTGTAGGCTGTTGTTTTGGACTATGGTCCTACACTAGGACCAATAGATTAGACCAAACCAGAAAGGAGTCACTCAAAAATCAGGACATTCACAGCACCCAACACAAAGGGGCCCAGTCAATCTGAGTCAATGTCTTAGTCCATTTTCTGTTGCTATACCAAAATGTCTGTGACTGTGTAATTTATAAAAAAAAAAAGAGAGAGAGAGAGAGAGAGAGCTTCCTACTATCACCAGATGATGATTCAAGTACCTGGGAACCTGTTCCCCTGTGGATTGTGCAAATGGAGTTCCAGGCTCCTAGGCTTCCCCTGGCCCAGTCCTGGCTGTTGTGGCCATTTGGGGAATGAACCAGTAGATAGAAGATGTATATCTCTCTGTTGTCTCTCTGTCTCTGTCTCTCTCTATCTCTCTCTGTTTCTCTGCTTTTCAAGTAGGTGAAAATTTAATGTATTGGAGTGAGATGGACATTTTGAGATTCAATGATTGTTTACAGCCCTTGTCTCTTCTGTTGAGGAACAGTGTGTTTTTTCTTTGAACTCTTTTTTTTTTAAAAAAGATTTATTTATTTATTTGAAAGTCAGAGTTACACAGAGAGAGGAGACGCAGAGAGAGAGGTCTACCATCCGCTGGTTCACTCCCCAATTGGCCGCAATGGCTGGAGCTGCGCCGATCCGAAGCCAGGAGCCAGGAGCTTCTTTCCAGGTCTCCCACACGGGTGCAGGGGCCCAAGGCCTTGGGCCATCTTCTACTGCATTCTCAGGCCATAGCAGAGAGCTGGATAGGAAGTAGAGCAGCCAGGTCTCAAACCGGCGCTATATAGGATGCGCTTCAGGCCAGGGCATTAACCCGCTAAGCCACAGCACTGGCCCCTGTTGAACTCTTTTACTTAGTGTAGGGTTAATTTTATAATCATTAAGTTAAGTTAAAGTAGATCTTTGTAAAAATTAAGGGTGGGAAAAGGAGAGGGAGGAGGAATAAGGGCTGGAGTGTGGGTGGGAAGCAGGGTAGCGTGGGAAGTGTTACTATATTATTAAATCTGTATATATGAAATACATGAAACTTGCATAATTTAAATGAAATTTTAAAAATTAATTATTTAATTAAATTTAGTACTAAAAAATTTTAAAAGTATGCCAAAATACCACATTTGGGGGTATCATGATCTGAGCCCTGATACTGTATTCGTGAATATATTAAAAAACACTGCAATGCATACTTTAAGAAGATACATTTTTTTGGTATGTGAACTATATCTCAAAAACAACAAAAAACAGGAAAATAAGAAAAAGGAAATCAAAAAACAGTAAATAACCTAATCTTCAGAAAAAAAGTTAAAATCATGCTCTCATAAAGATATAAAAATGAACATGTGTTGAAGATTTATCTTGCAGGTGTTGTAACTGGTTCAATAGAAAAAATGAAAAAATTCCACAATTATATGAAAGAATTGAATGCAAATGGAGGCAAAACTTTTTTTTCCACAGAGAAGAAGGAAGTCAATCAAAACTCTACTGGATAAGACAGAGCTTGCATGTCTATCAGTTGCATACAATTTACAAAATAATTTCACTCTTAGCAAAATTGCTTTAAGACAATAAACAACCTGAAGCAGACAACTGGAAAGGGTATTCCATACACAATACATCATTTTCTGTTAAAAATATTTTTCTGCAATGTTGTAAAAGTAATGAAACTTCTATCCCCCAAAGTCAGTTTTACCTTATGCTAATTTAAAGATGACAAAATGTAAGTGATCACAGAGTGAATTTGTTGTAATAGGTGAATGGGAATCGCGACACCCAGTAGGAGCCTATTTCAGTTGTCCACACCAAACATCATAGAAGGTAGAATTAGGAAGGCGGTGGTGGGCATGTCTGTGGATAACGAGAAAAACCAACTGACTTGCGATTTTGTATGCAGTCAGGCCTGAAATTTACTAGTTGAGAGGAGTTGCCTCCAGGGATACTGGCAGGATTGAGAAGAAGGTAAGATACAATGACATCTCAGTGGACACACCGTTAAGCCAAGGTCTAGTTCACAGGCCACCATGTGGGAGACAACCACTTTCCCCATCCCTACCTCGCACTCCTGTAATTTAAATATTCTAGGGTATTTCCTCAAATTAGACACAGTTGTTAACATAAAAAAACAGAAATTTATTCATAATGGCTCAAAACTGTAAACAAGGCAAGTGTCCATCAACAAAAGAATGGGTAAATCATGGCATAGTTATAAAAATGAAATACTACTCAGCAGTAAAAACGGATACATGCAAGGGATGATTTTCTTTTTTTTTTTAAAGATTTATTTATTTATTTGAAAGTCAGAGTTACACAGAGAGAGGAGAGGCAGAGAGAGAGAAAGGTCTTCTGTCCACTGGTTCACTCCCCAATTGGCCGCAACGGCCGGAGCTGCGCCGATCCGAAGCCAAGAGCCAGGAACCTCTTCCAGGTATCCCACGCGGGTGCAGGAGCCCAAGGACTTGGGCCATCTTGTACTGCTTTCCCAGGCCGCAACAGAGAGCTGGATCGGAAATGGAGCAGCAGGGTCTTGAACCGGTGCCCATACGGGATCCGGGGCTTCAGGGCAGGGTGTTAACCCGCTGTGCCACAGCACCTCCCCCTCAAGGGATGATTTTCAAATGCATTATACTGGATGAAGGAAGACTTCCACAAAGAGTACATACCGAATGGTTTCATTATATGAAGTTCCAAAACAGGGAAAAGTAGGTTATGGTGCAAAAATATCAAAACATTGGTTCCTTCTGCACCGTTTGGGGGTGGAGAATGACCAGAAAGTGGCATAAGGGGAATTTCTCATAGGATTATCACGTTCTATAGTTTGACATAGTTCTGGATTACACAGTTTCATGTCTATGTCAAAACTCGACCAATGCAACACTGTACTTTGTTGCATGCAAATTTTATAACAAAGAAAAAAAGTGTTAGGCAGTCCTTTAACTGTAGCTAATGACATGCATTCTAAAGTGTTTCAGAGAAAGTACACTGAGATCCGCAACTTACTTTGAAATGGATCAAACAGCATGATAAACTGATGAATGAATAGATAACAGATTAATGATAAGTGTGATAGAATGGGTTCAATAAAATATAGAGTGTAGAATGTAAGTGAATACAAGTGTTCACTGTAAAATTCTCCAACTTTTCTTTGAAAATTTCATAATAAAGTGATGAAGTAATTAATTTAAATCCTCATCTCAAAAAAAAGTAGCAAAGAGGATTTTTTTCATGAACCCAAGCCAGCAACTCTCATTTAAAACTAAGACATACCACTTGTTTCAGAATTAGGTTAAAAAAAAAAAAAAACAAGGTGAAATAAGAAATTAATCAAGAGCAAAACCTGGTGTATTTCAAATGGTATTCTAGGCTTTGCTTTACTGTTTAGAAGAAGGGGAGGCACTCATTCTTCAGAAGGCAAAACTGCATATCCAAATGAGAAAAAGGAGCTAGGTGCCTATTTCCAGATTCATTTATAATGCCAGGTGTGTGAGTGGGAAAACAAAAAGAAATAAAAGAAAGGGGGAAAAAAACATATCCCAGGAGGCTTTCTCTCATTTCCCAGCTTACCTGGTATGTATTTCATCAGAAATGTAGCAAAGGCACCTGTGCTCTCCTTCCACCACACGCCTACAAATTGTATCCCTATCCTTTCTCCCAAGGTTAAAATATGAAATCCATGCACAGATCCTAGCCTTCAAGTAGATTCAATCCCCATGCAAGTACAGTAGTTAGTCTATATAGTGGGAATGGGAGATCTAAATGCAGACAGAGGTGAGGTAGAGTCAGGGTAGGAAACTGCTTAAGTAAGGAGACTATCCTGTGGGGATGGAGGGAAGGAGGGGTTAGAGGATCCCTTGATGCATCCCACACTTAAGTTTATAAATAACACAAATATAAAAACACAATGTAATTCATGTTAAACCAATTTAAGATAATCTTTTAAAGCCCAAAGGAAAACTAAAAGCCAGCTGTTATCATATCACCAAGAGATAACACATTGCCATCCAGATCTTTTTCTATGCACTCATTTTAAATTATATTTTTATTTTGAGATAATCATAGATTCACATGCAGCTGTAAGAAATGATGCAGAGAGGTCCTATTACCCACTACCCAGATTCTCTCAGTGGTAACATTTTGGCAAAACTACAGTGCAATATCACAATTGAAATACTGACATATATGCAGTCAAGATGCAGAACAGTTGCTTCACAACAGGAGTCCTTCATGGTACCCATTCATAACTTCACCCACTTTCTTCACACACATACACACATACACACACACACATAAACTCTGGTGACCATGGATCTGTTTTCCGTTTCTGTAATTTTATCAAATTTAGGAATGTTATATAAATGGAAAATGCAATATGTAACCTTTCAGGATTAGCTTTTTTCACTCAACATAATTATCTGGGTATTCACTCATCCAGGATATGGCATATATAAATAGTTCTTAAAACTGAAAGTACTTGCTTACAGCTAACATATATAGGAAGGACATGATATTGTTATCCACTCTGCCAATTTTGTGTTTGAACTATAGAGCTTAATTCCTTTACATTTAAGGGCTTTCTTGTGCCACTTTGTTTTCTTTTTCAAAATTTCTAACAGCTTTTTGTTCTTTGTGTTTTCATTACTTTCTTTTCTGTGAGTTGTTGATTTTTTTCTAGTGTACTCTTTTGATTCCCTTCTTTTTATTTTTCAATATATTTTTAAGTTGCTACCTTACCAGTTTACCTAGGGATTACAATTATCTTGACTTTATAACAGTCAAGTTGCATGAATAAAAACATATATTCAGTGGTATAAAAGACTCTGCTGCTTAGAGCATCGTGCCTTCTTTATACTGTTATGATCATAAATTGCATTTTTATACATTGTGTGTTCATTAATATAGATTTATAATGATTATTGCATGTTCTTAGCTTTTAAATCATACAGGTAAAATAATAACAATCACAAATCAAAAAAAAGTGTTATCGGCTTTTATGTTTACCTGTGTAGCCACCTTTACTTTTGAATAAATTCTATTGGCCATGATGAAGAATTATTTTTACATATTGTTGAATTATATTAGCTAATATTTTTAAGACTTTTACATCTATATTCATGAGAGACATTACTTTGGTTTTCTTGCTGTTTTTCATTCTCTTCTCTCCCTTTCTCTCTCTGCAATTTTTGTCTTCTTTTTGTTTCAGGATAATTCTTGTTTCATAAAATAAGTAGGGAGCAATTCCTTTTATTTTAGGGAAGAGATTTGCAGAATTAATTATTTTTTAAACATTTGGTAGACTTCTCCAGCAAAACCATGTATGGGCTTAGATATTTGGGGAGTTTAACATTTTTTTTAAATTTTTTTTAAGATTTATTTATTTATTTGAAAGTCAGAGTTACACAGAGAGAGGAAGAGGCAGAGAGAGAGAGAGAGAGAGAGAGAGAGAGAGAGAGAAAGTCCTCCATCCGATGGTTCACTCCCCAACTGGCCGCAGCGGCCTGAGCTGCGCCAATATGAAGGCAGGAGCCAGGAGCCTCCTCCAGGTCTCCCACGTGGGTGCAGGAGCCCAAGGCCTTGGGCCATCCTCCACTGCTTTCCCAAGCCACAGCAGAGAGCTGGATAAGAAGAGGAGCAGCCGGGACCAGAACCGGCTCCCATATGGGATGCTGGTGCTTCAGGCCAGGGCATTAACCCGCTGTGCCACTACACCAGCCCTGAGTTTTAAAAATTGCTAATTCAGTTTCATTATTAGTTATAGGGAGATTCAAATGATTCGTTTTGTGTTAGGGGAATTGTGATACTTACACTTTTTGAGAAAGTGGGCAATTAGTATCCTTCAGGATCTGTGGTAATACCCTTATTTCATTCCTGATATTCATAGTTTGTATGTTTTCTCTTACTGATCTTTTCAAATGACTTTCATTATTTTCTTTCTGCTTTCTTTCTTTCAATTTCATTGATATCACTATTTTCCTCCTTACACTTGTTTTGGGTTTATTTTTTCTCATTCTAAGTACTTAATGTAGAAATTTATATTGTTGATTTAAGATCCTTCCTTTTTCCTAATCTATGCATTTAGTGCTGTGGGGAGCAATCCGGACTAGACTGAGTTACTGGAATTAAGACTTATTCTATGCATCTGCTCTCCCACAATATGGCACTGGGAGAGAAGTAAACAGCTTCCGCACAGCTGCCTCCAGTTCAACCAATAAACTGTAGGACTTGCTACTGATTGGAGGAGAGCAGCGTACTCGGCGTGTGGGCAGCCGAGTTGGGATTGGCGGAGGAGGACTATAAAGGAGGAGAGAGACGGCATGCACCAGGAACATCTATGAGGAACATCTAAGGGGAACATCTAAGGGAACACCTGTGCAGCCCCCGAGAAGAGCCAGCCGGCGGTGTGCCGCTCCCCTGCGGAAGTGGGGAATGTGGCCAGGGGGAACTGCCCTTCCACGGAGGTGGAAGGGATAGTAGCCAACCCGGGAAGAACCAGCAGCAAACCCGGGGAGGGCCGAGCAGACGAAAAGAACAGCGCAGGGTCCTGTGTAGTTCCTCCACGAAGAGGGGGAGCGACATAATGGTGCCGTGACTCGGATTAGGAAACTTAGGAGGGAAGAAGTGACTCGGATAGGAAACCTGACTCGGATAGGAAACCTAGCTCGGATTAGGAAACCTAGGACGGATAGCAAACTCAGGAGGGAAGAAACGGGAAGAACTGGGAAATTACCGGAGAGACTAGCAAACAGCCTAGGGAAAAGCCGGACGAAAAAGGTGCCGGAAGAAGTTATTGAAAGCCTAGGCATAGACTCAGATACGGACTACGGGGGGAAGCTGGGAGAAATCTCTAAGGTCGAAAGCGAAAGTGAAAGCTAGAACAAACAGACTCGGATGCGGACTGTGGGGAGAGGCCAGGAGAAATGAGGGAGGAATATTGTTGGAAGAAAACGTAGGGAAACATACCGGGTAGAGAAAAGTGTTAGGGAAATTGAAGCCGCGGGGGGCAGGCTGAGGCTGAAACGAAAGCCACTTTGGGATTCTCAAGTTAGCCCGGGAATAGGGGGCAAAAAGTTGAAACCAGAAGCTGAAACGTAAGCCTGGTTGGGATCCGTCTGATTAGCCCGGGGAGCAAAGGATGGGAAGCCAAACCGTGGGGCGGAGACGTAAGCTGGGTTGAATTCGCCAGGCTAGCCCGGGGAACTTAGATTGAATGCTAGTGGCGGACACGTAAGCTACGCTGTGTGACTCGTGGAGGCTGCCGCGCGCAGACAGAGCGTGTGGGGCTCAAGTACATAGGGAACGCGGGGCTGGCGCGAGGCCGTGGTTCAGACGCGAAAGGGTTAAGTGCGAGACCACGGAGTGTGCGCGCAAAGCCGAGCCGCGCAGATGAGAGAGGCGCGGGCTGAAGCGGCGCAGAGCCGGGAACCCGCCGGCGGGGCAAGGCGCCGGAAAGCCGCAGGGATAAGAGAAACAGAAGTTTAGAAGTAAAAGAGAAATAGGAATGTTGGCAGACAGAAGTAAAATGGGAGAAATAGGAATGCCCGGAGATAGAGAAATAGAGAAATAGAAAGGCCTCCCTACAACACTGCAATGTGAGAGCTTGGATTCGGTCTGCCTGATTAAGTGAGGCGATGAGCACCTGCGGCGGCTAGCAGCTTATGCGCCGCAGGTCACCAAAGACAGGCACGAATTAACATCAGTAAGGCCTCCCCACAATACAACAATTAGGAGGCTTGGATTCAGTCTGCCTGATTAAGGCGGTAAGCACCAGCAAGCAGCTCGACCAGAGTATGAGCTGCAGGTCACCAAAGATAGGCACGAACCAACACTAATAAGTCTCCCCCACAATACGGCAATGAGAAAGCTTGGATTCGGTCTGCCTGATTAAGGCGGTAAGCGCCAGCAGGCGGCTCGACCAAAGTATGAGCCGCAGGTCACCGAACACAGGCACGCATCAGCGCCTAAAAACCTCCTCACAACATGGCGAAGAGAGGACCCGGATTCGGTTTGCCTGATTGATAGGACTTGTAAGAACCTGTGGCAACTCTAGCAAGCAGAGCAGAGTGTGTGCTACGGGGCACCAAAGACAGGCACGTATCAACGCCAAAAATAAAAAGAAAGGGGGATCTGTGGGGAGCAATCCGGACTAGACTGAGTTACTGGAATTAAGACTTATTCTATGCATCTGCTCTCCCACAATATGGCGCTGGGAGAGAAGTAAACAGCTTCCGCACAGCTGCCTCCAGTTCAACCAATAAACTGTAGGACTTACTCCTGATTGGAGGAGAGCAGCGTACTCGGCGTGTGGGCAGCCGAGTTGGGATTGGTGGAGGAGGACTATAAAGGAGGAGAGAGACGGCATGCACCAGGAACATCTATGAGGAACATCTAAGGGGAACATCTAAGGGAACACCTGTGCAGCCCCCGAGAAGAGCCAGCCGGCGGTGTGCCGCTCCCCTGCGGAAGTGGGGAATGTGGCCAGGGGGAACTGCCCTTCCACGGAGGTGGAAGGGATAGTAGCCAACCCGGGAAGAACCAGCAGCAAACCCGGGGAGGGCCGAGCAGACGAAAAGAACAGCGCAGGGTCCTGTGTAGTTCCTCCACGAAGAGGGGGAGCGACAAGTGCTATAAATTTCGGTAACAGAAAAATGATTACCAGAATCTGGGAAGGGTGTGGGGAGGGGAGGATAGAGAGAGGAAGGTTAATGAACACAGGAGTGCAGTTGGATAGAATAATTTCTAATATTCTAAAACAAGGTAAGATAATTATGGTTGACAATCATTAATTGAGCGGTTCAAAATAGCTACTAGAGAGAATCTTGAATGTTTCTAACACAAAGAAATGATAAATTCTGAGGTGATGGATATGACAGTTACCCTGATCTGATCATTACACATTTTATATACATGTATTAAAATGAGTTGTCAAGAATATGGAGGAAAGATAATCCTCTCACAGTGCCTGTAGGAATGTAAATTAGTACAGCCATTGTGTAAAACAGTATGGAGTTCCCTCAAAAAACTAAAGCTAGAATTGCCATATACTCCAATAATCTCACTCCTGGATATATTTCCAAGGGAAATGAAATCCACCTTTTGAAGAGACTTCTGCATTCCCATGTTTATTGTAACACTATTCACAATAGCCAAGACATGAAAACAGCCTAAGGATCAATCAATTGATGAGTGGATAATGCAAATGTGGTACATGTATACAATGGAATACTACTCAGCCATAAAAGATGAAGTCTTGTAATTTGTAACAACATGACTGGAACTGAAGGTCATTTATGTTAAATGGAGTAAGCCAACCAAAAAAATAATACAAATATCACATGGTATCACTCATATGTAGAGTCTAAATAAAATAGGGGATCTCATAAAAGTTAAAAATATAATGAAACTTACCAGAGGCCAGGGAAGGAAGTGGGGAGAGGGATATGAAGAATGATTGACAGGTACTAGGTTATAGCTAGATAGCAGTAAAAAAGTTTTGGGGTTCTATTACACAATAGAGTGAAAACAGATAATGTTAATGCACTATGTGTTTCTCCATAGAAAAACCTAGATAGGATTTTGGATGTTTTCATTATAAAGAAATGTTAAATGCTTGAAAGAATAAATGTACTTAACTGTTGTACATTACACAATGATTGCTTATAATGAAATGCCATATAGTACAACATAAATATGTACAACTTTTATGTTTGCAGTGGACATTCTACAAAAAGAAGAGAGACCTCATGGAGCAATGGACACAGTACAATCTCACAGCAGCCAGCCGAACACTGTGATCAATTCCCACAGCCAGTGGCTTCGGGGAATGCCATCTTCTTGCAGAAAGGCAACCAGCAACCAGCAGGGAAGAAACTCCATTTTAATAAGGTGAGTAGAGGCTGTCATGACCCAGGTGCAATTGGAGGATTTTGTCAGAGGGATAAATACATGGTTCCCACTGACTCTGAGTCTGGCCTGGAGGATTGGTGGAGACAGAACACCCACTTATGTCCATAAGTCTCCCCTCACTCTATCAAGACACCCATACTGGACTTGCCAAAGCAGAGAACTGATCAACCTCTATCAGTCAGGTGGCTGGCTCTAGGAAAGCCAAGACTCTTTCAGTAGATGGAGGTGGGGCTTGTAGAGTTAAGAGTGGCTCCCCTGCTCCCAGTGACTGTGAGGGACCTGTGCCCTGTGACTATGCAGTACAATGTGGCTGGATCTCTGGACAATCATTGTGTCTGGCTTCAGAGGCTCAGAGTTCCACACTCACACTAAGGAGTGCACAGATCCTTTGTGTGGTTCATGTGCTTCTGTGTGTGAGGTGCATGGGCACTGTGAGTTCACACTGGATGGTTGGTCACCTTGGCAGAGATGGGCTGATGCTGGGAACATGCCAGCCTATCTAACCTTACCTCCTCCTACTGACAATAGAGATCTATATGCCCAACTTTGGTGTCACATTGGACTCTTGCACCACTCTTGAGCACTGACAAGAGCTCCCTGGATCCACCCAGCATACACCTCTGGATATCCACTGAAGGAGCAGACAGTAAGCCACAGAGGCATATTTCAAAGGAAAATGTTTTCAGAGGAGAAAACAGACAAATGTTTCCACAAATGCCTAAAAATAAATGTAGAAATACAAGAAACATGAACAAAAAAGAAAATATGACTCCCCAAAATGAACACAAGAACAATTCGATATTAGAATGTGAAGAGAAACAAATTGACGAAATGTCTGAAAAGGAATTCCAAAGAATGACCATAAGATTACTCAAAAACACAGAGAAGCAAATACATGAGCTAAAGAAATACATATATGACATGGATGAAAGATTTTGCTGAGAGATAGAGGTAATGATGACAAATCAACCTGAAATTTAGAAGTGAAGAATTCAACATGACAAATAAAAGATACACCTATTCATTGAAATGATAGCAGAAAACTACCCAAATTTGGAGAAAGATAGGGACACCCAAGTACAGGAATCACATAGAGCTTCTGCTAGACCTGACCAGAAAAGTTCTTCACCATGACACATTATAGTCAAACTTTCAAAAGTAAAGCATAAATAAATGATTCTAAAATGTGCACAAGAGAAATGCGAGATTACCTTCAAAGGCTCTCCAATTAGACTGATAGCTGATTTCTCATCAGAAATCACATAGGACAGGAAAGAATGGAGAGACATAGTTCAAGTCCTAAAACAAAAAATTGTCAACCCAGAATACTGTGCCCAGAAAAGCTCTCATTTATAAATGAAGGTGAAATAAAGACCTTCCAAAACAAACAGGAATTGAAAGAATTTGTCACAACTTATCCAGCCATATGAATGATACTTATGGGTGTGCTACACACAGACAATGAGAAAGACAGCATCATGAAAGAATGTGAACATATAAAATCTCCTAGCAGAAGCCAGTGCTGTGGCATAGCAGGTGGAGCCACCACCTGAAGTGCCAGTATCCCATATAGATGCCGGTTTGAGTCCTGACTGCTCCACTTCTGATCCAGCTCTCTGTTGTGGCCTGTAAGGGCAATGGAGGATGGCCTGAGTTCTTGGGCTCCTGCACCAATGTGGGATGTCTGGAGGAAGCTACTGGCTTAAGATCTGCCCCACGCCAGCCATTGCAGTCATTTGGGGAGTGGACTTCCTCTGCCTCTGTAATTCTACCATTCAAATAAATAAATAACTATTTTTTAAAAGAAAGAAAATATCCTAGTAAAAGTGCAAAAGAACTCCAAAACAAATAATAACAATATTTATGGAAAAATGGGAGGACCAAGTCGATACTTATCAATAATAATCTTCAACGTAAATGTCCTAAAATCTTCAATTAAGAGATACAGACTAGTTGAATGGATAAAAGCAAGGTACATCTATTTGCTGCCAATAAGAAACACACATCACCAAGAAAGTTACACATAGACTGGAAGTGAAAAGATGGAAAAAATATTCCATGGTAACAGAAAGTAAAATCAAGCAAGAGTAATCATATCTTAGTATCAGACAAAATAGACTTTATCACAAAACTGTTAAAAGAGGCAAAGAAGGGCATTATGTAATGATTAAAGGAACAATTCAACAAGAAGATATGGCTATAGTAAATGAGTGCTTATCTATTTAAAACAAATGTTAATGGACCTCCAGAGAAACATAGGCTCCAATACAATAATAATGACTCAAATAATAATTGACTTAAACACTCCACTTTCATCAATGGACAGATGAACTAGACCAAAAAAAATCAACAAACAACAGAGCTAATCTACATTATGGACCAAATGGACTTAACTGATAGCTACAGAGCACTTCATCCCACATCTGCAGAATACACATTCTTTTCATCAGTGCATGGAATCTTCTCTAGGATACACATTATGCTAGGCCGTAAAGCAAGTTTCAAAAATTCAAAAAATTGAAATCATACCATGTATCATTTCTGATCACAATGGAGTGAAACTGGAAATTAACAACTCAAAAAACTCTAGAAAATATGCAGACACATGGAGACTGAATAACATGCCCTTGAATGAACAGTAGGTCATAGAAAAAAAATCAAAAGAGAAATAAAAAAAATCTTACAAATGAAAGAAGATAATGACACAACATATCAAAAATTATGAGATAAAGCAAAATCAGTGTTCAGAGTAAAGTTTATAGCAATTCATGCCTACATCAAGAAATTTGAAAGGTATCAAATATATTAGCTAACAATGAATCTCAAGGACCTAGAAAAACAAGAACAAACCAAACCCTAAAGTAGTAGGAAGAAAGAAATAACTAATTTAGAGAAGAAATAAACAAAATCAAAACCAAAAATATAATACAGAAGATCAGTGAAATGAAGAGCTAGTTTTTTAAAAAAAATGAACAAAATTGATACACCATTGGCCCAACCAATCAAAAAAACAGAGAAGACCCAAATTAATAAAATTAGAGATCAAAAGGGAGATGTTACAATGGATACCAAAGAAATAAAAAGAGTCATAAGGAATTACTGCAAACTGTTGTATGCCAACAAATTGGAAAACCTAGAAGAAACTGGGCAAATGCAATCTACCACAATTGAATCATGAAGACATAGAAAAGCTAAATAGACCAATAACCAAGACAGAGCTTGAATCAGTAAGAAAGACTCTCACAACAAAGAGAAAGCCAGGACTGGATGGCTTCACTGCTGAATTCTAGCAAACTTTTAAAGAACTAATTTCAATTTTTCTCAAACTATTTGAAACAATTATAAAGGGGAAGCATTCTCCCAAACTCCTTCTGTGAGGCCAGCCTTATGTTAATCCCAAAACTAGAAAAAGATACAACAAAGAAAGAGAACTATAGAACAGCATCTCCCAATGAGATTACATGCAAAAATGCTCAATGAAATATTAGCTAATCAAATCCAACAATGCATCAGAAAGCTCATTCACTCAGACCAAGTAGGATTTATCCCTGGTATGTGGGAATGCTTCAACATTCTCAAATCAATAAGTGGGATACATCACATAAATAAATTGAAGAATAAAAACCATTTTATTATCTCAATAGATGCAGAAAAAGCATTCGATTAAAAACAATATCCTTTCATGATAAAAACCTTAAACAAATTGGGTATAGAAGGAGTATTCCTTAACACAATCAAGGCAATATATGACAAACACACAGCCAGCATCACATTCAATGGGGAAAAGTTCCACTAAGATCAGGAACCAGACAAGGATGCCAACTTTCACCATTGCTATTCAATATAGTTCTGGAAGTTTTAGTCAGAGCCATTAGGCATGAAAAAGAAATTAAAGGGATACAAATTGGGAAAGAGGATGTCAAACTATCCCTGCTTGCTGATGGCAGGATCCTATATATAGGGGAACAAAAAGACTCCACTAAGAGATTATTTGAACTCATAAATGATTTTGGTAAAGTTTCAGGATATAAAATTAACTCGAAAAACAATAACCTTTGTATACACAAATGATGCCATGGCTTGTAACTTGTAAGATCAGCACCATTCAAAATAGCTACAAAAATTTTAAATACCTTGGAATCAATTTAGCCAAGGAGGTGAAAGATCTCTACAATGAAAATTATAAACATTAAAGAAATAGAAAATATAAAAATCTTTCCATGTTTGTGGATTGTAAGAATTAATATCACCCAAATGTCCATACTACTCAAAGCAATTTACAGATCTAATGCAATCCCAAACAAAGTGCCAATGACATTTTTCTTAGGCCTAGAAAAAGCAATGTGGAAATTCATATGGAAAGAGAAGAGACCCTGAAGAGCTAAAGCAATCTTAAACAACAAGAAAAACAAAGCCTGAGGCATCACAATACCATATTTAAAGACATACTACAGGGCAGTTACAATCAAAACAGCCTGATACTGGCACAAAAATAGACATGTAGACCTATGTAACAGAATAGAAACCACAGAAACAAATCCACGCAGCTACAACGAACTAATATTTGACAAACAAGCTAAAATCACTCACTGTAGAAAGGACAGTCTCTTCAACAGTGTTGGGAAAATTGGATCCATATGTGCAGCAGTATGAAACAAGACCCCTATCTTACACCTAATATAAAAATCAACTCACAATGGATCAATGATCTAGATCTATGACATGATACCATCAAATTACTAGAGAAAAATATCAGAGAAACTCTGCAAGATAATGGTGTAAGCAAAGGCTTCATTGAAAAGATTTCAGAGGCACAAGTAGCAACAGCAAAAAATAGAGAAATACTCTTCCAGGCCAGCTCTCTGCTATGGCCAGGGAGTGCAGTGGAGGATGGCCCAGGTGCTTGGGCCCTGCACCCCAGGGGAGACCAGGAAAAGCACCTGGCTCCTGGCTCCTGCCAGGATCAGCGCGGTGCGCCGGCTGCAGCGGCGGCCATTGGAGGGTGAACCAGCGGCAAAGGAAGACCTTTCTCTCTCTGTCTCTCTCTCTCACTGTCCACTCTGCCTGTCAAAAAAAAAAAATAGAGAAATGGGATTACATCAACCAAAGAAGTTTTGGCACTGCAAAGGAAACACTCAACAAAGTTAAGACCAATAGAATGAGAGAAAATATTTGCAAACTATAAAACTGATAAAGGATTAATATCCAGAACCTATAAAGAGCTCAAAAAACTCAACAACAAAACAAATAATCCAGTTAAGAAATGGGCAAAGGACTGAAACAGGCATATTTCAAAAGATGAAATTCAAATGGCCAACAGACACATGAAAAAAAAAGGTTCAGGATCACTAGCCATCAGGGAAATGCAAATAAAACACAATGGAAGGGGAGAGGGAGTGGGAGAGGGGAGGGTTGCGGGTGGGAGGGACGTTATGGGGGGGAAGCCATTGTAATCCATAAGCTGTACTTCAGAAATTTATATTCATTAAATAAAAGTTAAAAATAAAAAAAAAACACAA
Source organism: Oryctolagus cuniculus (assembly GCF_051225735.1). NCBI lineage: Eukaryota > Metazoa > Chordata > Mammalia > Lagomorpha > Leporidae > Oryctolagus > Oryctolagus cuniculus. The sequence goes on along the minus strand of NC_142888.1, from coordinate 81,607,073 downwards.
TGGCTATCATCCAAAAATCAAAAAATAATAAATTGTGGTGAAAAGGTACCCTAATACACTGTTGGTGGGAAAATAAACTAGTACAAGGATTATGGAAGGCAGTATGGAGATTCCTCAGAAATCTGAAAATAGATCTACCATATGACCCAGCCATCGCACCCCTGGAAATTTACCCAAACAAAATGAAATCAGGATATGAAAGAGTCATTTGTACCTTCATGTTTACTGCACCTCAATTTACAATAGCTAAGATAAGGAATCAACTCAGATGTCCATCAGCTGATGACAAGATAATGAAAATGTATGTACACACTTTGGATACTACTCATGCATGAAAAATGAAATACTGTCTCTTTTGAGACAAAATTAATGCAACTGGAAAACATTATGCTAAGTGAAATAAGCTTGTACCAAAAAGACAAATATCATATGTGTTCTCTGATATGTAGTAGTTAACACAGAATACAAAAAAAAAAATGTATAGGAATAAAATGGATGTCTTGTGATTTGATTGTTGTTTTCAGCCCTGTTTATACTCCTGTGAAATTGTGGTCTTTATGCTTTTTATTTGTTCAACTCTATGGTTAGAGGTATATTCAGCCTGTGATTATAGAGTGAATTGAAATTACGTTTTGCATAAATTAAAGAAAAAAGGAAGGAAGGAGGGAGAGAGGGACACATGGAAGTATGGTTATCTTCTTAGAATTGTATCTATGAGGGTCAGCACTATGGTATAGCAGATAAAGCCACTGCTTGCAACATTGGCATCCCATATGGGCACCAGCTGATATCACAGCAGCTCTACTTCCAATCCAGCTCCGTGCTAATGGCCTGGGAAAGCAGCAGAAAATGGTCCAAGTGTTTGGGCCCCTGTCACCCATGTGAGAGACCTGGAGGAAGCTCCTGGCTCCTGGCTTTGGCTTGCCCCAGCCCTGGCCATTAGAGTCATTTGCGGGGTGAACCAGGGGATGGAAGATCTCTCTCTTTCCCTCTCTCTGTGTAAGTCTTTCAAATAAAATAAAATAAATAGTTTTTAAAAAGAATTGTACCTATGAAATAACATAAAACCTGTTATCTTTATATTAATAAAAATTTAAAAAGAAAAAAATAATTTCCCTCCCAGCACTGCTTTAGTTATGTACCACAAATTTTGTTACGTTGCATTTTCATTTTAATTCATTTTCATGTGTTTAAATCTCTCTTTGATGGATTAGAGTTGTGTTGTTTAGTTTCCAAGTATTTATTAATTTTTCTGTTATCTGTTATTAATTTCTAAGTTGATTTCTTTTTGGTCAGACCCTGTATTTCTATTTTTAAAATATGCTTAAACTTGTTTTATGGCCCTGTATATGGCCTGCCTTACATATTTTATGTGGGGATATGAAAGTAATGTGTATTCTGCTCTTGTTGGATGGAATGTTCTATAAATGTCAATTGGTTCCTGTTGATTGATGGTGTTTTTGTGTTCTATATGCATGCTGATTCTGTTAAATTGTTCTATCAATTATTGAGAGGTAAGCTCCAACTACGTTTTTTGGATTTACATATTTTCCATTTTAATTCTATCAGTTTTGGGGTTTTTTTGTAGTCTGTCTTTCTGTTGATTAGATTTACTGTATCTTCTTGGTGGTGCAATCCTTTTATTATTATTATATAATGCCCCTTTCCTTCTCTGATAATTTTCTCTGCCTGAAGCCTATTTTATCCAATGGTTTCTTTGATTAATGATTTTGTAGGTCTGTAGTAGACCCCATAAATCTGTATTCTGAACAAAGACAACAGCTGGTTTTAATAGAAAGCTAGGCTTCGGAAAACAGTAAGAAGATATTAGTGACAGAGATAGGGAATAAATGGTGCTACAGCAGGATGGTATGAGCTTTAAAGGTATTCACAAGATGCTTTGGGAACTCAAACCTGATACACGAAATAACGGGGGTCTGTTAACAAGAATACCACTAAGTGTTAGGATTTGGGTAGAAGCACTAGCAGTAGTAGGAGGGAGGGGAAGACTGAGTAAACAAACACAGGTGGGGTGGGAATGACATGGTATAATTTCTGGGGACAGAGGTCTGCTAGCTGACAGAAGGTCTTTATGTAGGAGCAGGGAGAGATGAGGTTCATGGATTAGGGTAGAGCCACATATAGAAGACTTAGAAAAGCAGAGAGAAGTATTTGTGCTTGATGTGGTAGGCTGATGGTTTAGCATTTGTTGAAGAAACCACATGAAAGAAAAGTCAGGCTGAAGCCAACTTGGGTTTCTGCTCTTCTCTAACAAGATGGTTGGGAGCTGTAACTCCTCAGGCATGGTAGGTAGAATATGGTGAGGCAGAGAGCCATCTCAATGTGGAGGGACTTTATATGGAGGAACTTTACCTAGAGAAGGGTAATGATAGGAGTTGGGAAGAAGGCTAACTTACGACAGCTTAAGAGCTCCAAGATTAAGGGATCAGAAAGAGAAAGATAATATTTCTAGAGGAAAAGGGTAATGCTGCAAATAAGTGAGAAATTACATGAGGTCTTTTGGAGAGATAGCAATGACTGATTTCATTTCTTTTCTGTTCCTTAATGCTTAGCACAAAGCCCCACACACTGAGGATATGTAATAAACTCAAACAGAAATGTAGAGATTGGTTTATATTTAGCTAATTGGTTCACTCTTAAAGCTCCCAGTATAGAATTGGCTGAGTAAAATAAGACTATCATGAAATCAGTTATCAAGCATCTACTATGTGCAAAGCACTGATAAATGTATCATATATATATATATATATATTTGCTTTTGAACTAATAAAATGTCTTTTGTCCAAGGTGATGAAAGACTTTAACGCAAATAGTGCCAGATGTCTGATTCTCTGTACCTCTAAGGTAGGCTAAACACTTTCATATTCTCAGAAAGATTAATAGCATATATAGTTTCAACTTTCAAAGACAGATACAATCATGAGAGGCAATACCGTGCAATACTTAAGAGCAAGGATTCCTGAGTCAAGCTACCTGTGCTTAAATCTCTGCTGTGTCTATTACTTAGAGATTGAATGTGGCCATGCTACTTACTTTCTTTGTGCCTCATTTTACTCAATTATAAAATATAATAATGCCACCTACACCTGGGTAGTTATGCGTAATTAACAAATTAATGCAGACAAAATGTTTCATCAGTCACTGGCACATCATAAACTTTTGGTAAATGTTAACTGTCATTATTTTTACCCAGCCAGCCTCTCCTAAATATTTACTTTTATTGATATTATTTATCAATAGCAGTTCATTGCGTATATCCCATGAGCAATAGTCTTACTAGCTAGAAATATATTGTCCTTGTTTAGCTGAGAAAAGCACGGAGAGAGTCACACTTGCAGGCCTTGTGGTCAGATTTCCTGAGTTCCAAATTAAGTTCTGCTAACAATGTGAGCCACAACAATTTATTTCACCTCACCGAGCTTTGGTTTACTCACCTGTAATTCAGAATTAATATCTTATAGGGTTGTTTGAGGCTTAATGGGGTAATGACTGTAAAGTGTTCGGCATGTGCCAGGCTCAGAGTATGTGATCAATGACAGCTAGGTGGTCCACATTGTAACTCTGAAGAGGGAGAGAAGAACCAAACTCAAAGTCCCTCCTCCTGCTCAAAGTGAGAACTTTGGTGCAGGTCAGGAATAAAATGGAGCTCTGGAGTCCACAGAGCCACACAATTAGACCACCCTGCTAGGGTGGAGTATCAGAAATATAAATAGAACTGGCATAAGGCAAACCCTTGCTTTCCTTTGGCTCTCTTGGATCCCTTCTTTTCTGCATAATTTGCTCTTTTTATTTCTTTTGCTTGCAGAGAGCTGTTGCAGTAAGACACCATTCCTCAGTTCTTGGAAATTTGAGCAGGACTAGGGCATAGCTCAGGGGAATGGAGACAGTGAGTGGGTGGCTTAGCCCATCTAAATCTTATTTTAAAAGGAGGGGAGAGAAAAATAGGGGGAATGAGTAAAAAATGAGAGGGAAAGAGAGAGAGAGAAAGAGAGAACAGAACTTTTTCCTACATCCTTATTGCTTCCTTTTAGCCTATAATTCTAAGATCCAGTGAACTAAAATGTGAGCCATGGAAAGAATCAAAGGACATTCTCAGCACCTGATGGACTTGCCTTCTTGTGTAGGCCCCATACTATGTGGGGGGAAAAGGAAACTGATGATACACATGTTCCAATCTAGGACTAAATAGTGTTTGCTCTGTGCTGTTTATTTCTTGGACCTTCTAGGGGTTTTACATAATGGTCACAAGTTCATTACAATGCTCCCACTTGAGAGGTGGAGTCTATGTTCCACCCTGTTGAGATGAGGCAGATTTATGACTGCTTCAACCTGTATAATATGGCAGAAGTGATCCAATATGACTTCCAATGTTAGGTTATAAATAACCTTGCACTTCCCACCTGCTTCTTTCAGGATAATCCATTTGAGGGAAGTCAGTTGCCATGTATTAACTTTAATGAACCAGAGAGTGCCATTCCAGCTGAATCTAGTCTCATACTGATTCCTACCAAGGCATCAGATATGGGAGTGATACCATCTTGCTTCCTCTGGACTATCCCATCCACCATCTAAAGTACTCCTCTGTGACTTCAGTTGACACCACAAGGAGCAAAAGTATCACTCAGCCAAATTCTTCCTGAATTCCTGAACCGTGGAGTCCATGAACATAATAAAATTATTGTGCCACTAGATTGAGGTACATTGTAACTGGAACAGGTACTTTATCATGTTCTGCAGATGTTTAGTTAAGGTTTGAGGATGTGATTTTGTGATATAATAAGAAATATGTATTTATTCTCTGATCTTGGTTCTTGGTACTCAGCTCCTAAAACCCTTAGAATCTCCGAAGTGTCTTTTTGTATGTTAAGAAGATGCCTGATGTCTGGAGGCTATTGGAAAGCCATGGGATAGAGGACTGGTTGCTAGGAGAACCCAAATCACATGCTGTGAGTATTGGAACTTTTAGCCTGATCCCCTGACCTCTGGAGAGGGGAGAGAAGCTGAAGTTTAAACTGATTACCGATCGTCAATGATTTAATCAATGATGCGTAGGTAATGAAGCTTCCATTAAACATCCAAAAAACCAGACTCAGAGAGCTTCCCAGCTGGTGAACACATCTTCCAGGAGTGTAGCATACTTCAACTCATTGGAGACAGGGGTTCCTGTGCTCATGAGCCTTCTAGATCTTGCCTTATGTATATCTTCATCTCCATCCTTTATCGTAGCCTCTATTAGAATAATAAACTGGCAAACCTAAGTAAATTCTTTCCCTGAATTCTTTGAGCTGTTTTAGCAAATTAATTGACTCAAAGAAAGGGATTATGAAAATTCCCAATTTACAACCAGCCCATCAGAAGTATAGGTGACAACTTACCACTTGTGACTGGCATCTGAGGTGGGCTGCAGTCTTGAGTGCCTGAGCCCTCAACCTGTAAGATTCATGCTACCTTGAGGTAAATAGCGTCACGATTGAGTTAAAATACAGGATAAACAGTTAATGTCTTGGGATATCTAGTTGTTGGTGACCAGAGGTTAGGTGTTCTGTATTGAGAGAATGGGAAAAAAAATACTTTGCTTTTCTTTCCTATCTTTTCTGACAGGGAATTAAGACACCCTACCCAAATTTTCCCATTCTTATGGAAGATGGTCCTGGCTTTCTGATGAGGCTTCTATACTCTCTCATTTTAGCTCATTTTCAAAAATAAGGCCATCTGGGGCCGGCGCTGTGGCGCAGCAGGTTAAAGCCCCGGCCTGCAGTGCGGGAATTCCATATGGGCGCCATTTCGAATTCTGGCTGCTCCACTTTCCATCCAGATCTCTGCTATGGCCTGGGAAAGCAGTAGGAGATAGCCCAAGGCCAGGCCTTGAGCCCCTGCACCCACATGGGTGACCCAGAAGAAGCTCCTGGCTCCTAGCTTTGCATCAGCTCAGCTCTGGCCGTTGCAGCTATTTGGAGAAGGAACCAGAGGATAGAAGATCTCTCTCTTTCTGGTTCTACCTCTCTCTACCTGTAACTCTATCTTTCAAATAAATAAAATAAAATCTTTAAAAAAAATATAAAGCCATGGCCAAACAGTGGTAGAGCCAACTTGAACCTGAGCCCAGAGAAGGAAGAACAGAAAGAGGAAAACAAACACTGAGGGTGAAATGAATGCTTCTTAAGGGATCTTGTGGGGAAAAAGTATCAGGTAGGTTTATCTCTCCTTATCCTTAGACCTTACTTCTGCTGCTTCAGTTCCAGGGGGAAAGTCATAGATGTTAGTTTCTTCCTCCCATCAACACAGTTCCCCTCTCCTGTTGCTTCCCATGAGCTCACTCTGAAAAACTGCATATGGTAACAGCCCTGCCTACATCATCACAAAGTCCTTAGAAGAAACAGTGGAGTTAGGGCAAATTTAGAGGAGGAATGGGAAACAGCAAAGGAAGCCAATGTCTTAACCACCTGGTTTTCTACCATAAACTTCATTGATCTGAGGGTTAGCTATTTACAAGGAACCATCCAAGATAAGGTATCACTGTTGATTAGGTCTTATGGCCAAATCCTTTCATTTCTTTCATGAGAAAACTGAAGCTCAGAAAAGGGAATTGATGTGAATATATTTATTCGTCACTACGTGACAGAAGCAGGAAGAGAACACTAGTTTTCCAAATCTGAATCCAGAGTTATTACCACTATTCTCTATTTCAGTGCCTCTCAAACTTCAATGTGCACACAAATCACTTGGGGAACTTTTGCAAAAGGTCATTAAAAAGAAGAAAACCTACCCATGCCATCATATTACCTCTTACCTTTTCTCTTGTGTTTTTATTTCATCATTGTTCCTTAAAATGATCCACAAGGACCAGAGATTCTACACTTCTTCTCTTTAAAGATTGATTTATTTGAAACGCAGAATGACAGCAAGAGGGAGAGAGGGAGGAAGAGAGAGAGATCTTCCATCTACTGGTTCATTCTCCAAATGGATACAATGGCCAGCACTGGATCAGGCTGAAGCCAGGAGCCCAGAACTCTATCTGGGTCTTCCACATGTGTGGCAGGGGAACCACGTGCTTGCGCCTGCACCATCGTCTGCTGCTGTCCCAAGCACATTAGCAGGGAGCTGAATTCCCAGCAGCAGAGACTCAAACTGGTGTTATAATGGGGGATGCTGGCATAATAAGCAGCAGCTTAACCCGCTGTGCCGCAATGCTGGCCCCAAAATTCTGCATTTCTAATAAGTTCTCAGGTGACTCCAATGCTGCTGTTCCTTGGACCACACCTCAATAGCAAGATTGTTGAACAAAATTAAGGAGAGAAGCCAACAAGCTGCCTTCTACTTGGTGTGCAGGTATCATGGCTAATGTTCTGCTGTTTATGTCTTTTAGCTGTAAAAGTAGATGATTTCTCATTTGTAATTTCCATATAATCTCTGTTCTTTTTCACCTTTTTGCCCCTTGCCTTGGTATTAGCCGCAAGGTATAAAGAAATAAGATAAAGATAAGAAGTGGGAGCATGGGTATGTCAATTTTGCTTCTCATTGGTGGCCTTTTCCAAAAGGTTTGTTGAAGGTGGAGGTAGAAATTGGTTTCAAAACAAGTTCGGGGGTTATTTCTGGATTTCCTGTCCCCTGTATTCATGGAAAATCCGGAGCATGCAGTATGAATATGTAATAGTGTGCCCAGTTTTCTCGTGTGGTTTGTGGAAATTGGTCACACTGCTTTATAGCCACACCACATATATTTAAAGGCTGTAGCTATGCAAAGGGGTTTCAGTCTAAATGATTCAGAAAATTGCTTCAGCTATTTACTTCGTTGGTAGAATTCTAGCTGGTACTTAGAAAAGAAGTGGATGAAGAACAGGAAAAGTTTTGCTTTCTATTTAAGCTGGCCAAAACTTTCAAATTAAGCAAGATTATTTTCTTCCCCAATTTTAGAATATATAAGCTCACATCGATTGTGATTCTATGCCTTCCCAGCTCTTTGACCCCTGTGACCTTAGAGAGTTCACTTCCCTCTTGAGACTTCAGCTTTACAAATAAGGGATTGGACTACTTCCAAAGTTCTTATATTTTAATTACCATCTGCAGCTCCGGAACGTGGTTATTGATTAGCAAGACCATGACTAAGGCCATGAAAACATCTGCTTCATCCAGGTTCTCCAAGTTCTCTTACTTCCTAACAAAGAAAAGAGGCACATGTGTTAGAAAGATTTTCAGCCACAAGAGTTGAAACAATGATGCCTTTTCTGGTTATCCCTTAGTTACGCAGAAAAATAAATCAAGCAGAACCTTTCCCTCAGCCAGCAAGATTTCTGGTAACCTGAGGCTTCCCTCTGATAAGCTTTTCTGCCTGTGTCCTTTATGCTTATTGATGATAAGAAGCAGGACTGGGGGTAGGAGTTGGAGCAGCTGGAGTCTGCACTCAAGGGGCCGCAGAGCAGGCTGAAAAACATGTTTTCTTGTTAGACATCAGGAGTGACCTTGGTCATTTATGAAATATGAGTGATGCCAGGGAATGTTTAGCAGTTCTTTCGAAGGGATTCAGATTCCACTTCCTTCATCACCATTTTAGAAAGAAAGGAGAGGAGAGGGAAATGTCAGGCTAAGTTTGACTCCCTCACCTTGTAACTCAAACCTCCAAAACTCCTTGGTCAATGAGTATCTTGCCTTCTTTGTGCATGGCATGCGATTTTTTCAGAACTGACTTCAATATTTCTTGCCTAATAAGAAACTAAAAAGCAAAGTTATATAATCAAATATGGAGTAATGAGGGGGAGAGAAAGGGAGGGTGGGGAGGAAGGAGGGGGGAGAGAGAGAGAGAGAGAGAGAGAGAGAGAGAGAGAATCTTGTCTAAGAAGCCTAAGCCAGCTAACACAGAATTAGCCATGTGATTTAAAAAAATGTTTTGTTTATTTTATTTGAAAGGGAAAAAAGGGGGGAGGGACGGAGAGAGAGTGAGAAAAGAAGAGACAGAGATCTTCAATCCACTGGTCCTGCAACAGCCAGGGCTGGACCAGGCTAAAGCCAGGAACCTAGAACTCCATCCATGTCTCCCATGTGAGTGGCAGGGACTCAACTACTAGATCTGCTGCCTCATAGGATACACTTCAGCAGGAAATTGGATCAGAAGCAAAGCAATCGAAACTCAAACCAGGCTCTCCAATATGGGATGCAGGCATTGCTAGAGGTGTCTTAACTGCTGCACTAAATTTGCCCCCCCCACTCCCCTGTGAAGTTTTTAACAGTCTGCATAAGGAAATTGTACACTGCAGCCCATCAATACTGCCACTTGAATTTTATATTCTAATTGAGACTTGTGTTTTCCGAATTTATGAAAGGAGGAACACTTCTTCTTGGTTAAGCTCCTCTTCCACAGCATAGTAGAAAGGAGCCAGAGCTGAAAATAATAGTGTAAGTAGAGCAGAGCAAGCTGAGATTCCAGAAACCTGGGTTTACAACCTGGCTCATCCTTTAACCAACAGTGCCAACAGTGTATCTTTGGGAAAAATCTTCCTTGCAACCCATTTTTTTTCTTCTGGAAAATTAGAGAAGGCCAGACTATAAAATCTTTAAGGTCTCCTCTACTAATACAATACAGCAAAATTTTGTTCGTAAAATATTTGTGCAGAAACATCTTGGAATTAGGAAGTTGATGCTGCCATCTTGTGGCCAAAATGAATTTTTCCTTTATTCTAAACTCCAGACAAGGCACCAATGATGATTTGCTTTCACTCAATTCTCTCCCTCATTCCCTCCCTCTCTCCTTCCTTCCTTTCTTCCTTCCTTCCCTCCCTCCTTCAATCTTTCCTTCCTTTCTATCTATGCATCCACTCATTTACCTATTTGATCTGTTTTAATTTTTCATTAAAGCATAACATGCATTCAGAAAAATGCACTTTTCATAAGAGTGATATGTTTTCACAAACTGAGCACACCTAATGCCCAGATCATGATACATTACCAGATCCCAGAATCTCCCTTGTGCCGCTTTTAATACTCTTCCCCCAACACCTACACAATAAATTTCAAAACTGCAACGTTGAGCAAAGGGAGTCAAATGCAAAAGTTCCTACCTGCCTCGCCTCCAAGGCTACCACTATCCCAATTACCAATAGTATAGATTAGCTTTTGTTTGTTTTTTATACTTTATAGAAATTAAATAAATCATAATGAATTCTTTTTCATCTGGTTCTTTTTGCTCAATATTATGCTTATGAAACTCATTCATATTGTTGTATGTAGTCATAGATCATTCTTGTGACTATAGAGTATTCTACAGTCACATTTTATTTTTAATATAAAAGCAATGCTATGTGCATGGTAGAAAACATTTGTTAAAAGAGTTACACATGATCTTCTCAAAAGCAACCATGATGAATATTTTGGTGTATTTCATTTCAGTATTGTATATATATATATATATTATATCTATATATCAACCTAATTAAGATAATTGCATATAGAATAGTATCTGAATTTTGTTACCTTAATATTGTATTGGAAGCATGTGAATCTATAATTAAAAGTCTTTGAGGATGTCATTTTTAATGAGTTTCATTCCATTACATTTGGGTGCTCAGAATATATGTTTTATTTCGTTGTTTTTCTTCTCCTTTTTTATACTAACAAACCCAAGGAACCTCCTTGACCACAAAATATTTTGTAGTTTTAATAAAATTTCAGAAGTAGAATTATTATGTTAAAGCCATTAGAAACAGGAGACAATTTCAATTTATGCATAGAAGGAAGTGAGTAGTAAGAGACCTGGAGAAGGAACTGGCACACACTGAACACCTAGTATATGTACCAGGCATTGTACATGGTACTTTGCCAACACTCTCTGGTTTGATTCTCACCAAAATCCTAACGGACACATACAATCTACAGTTTTGATGGAGAAAAACCAAGGCTTAGAGAGGTTAAGCAACTTGTTCAAAAGCACATAAGGAATAACATAGCAGAACCGAGATTTGGACCCACGTCTGTCTAGCTACAAAGGTTGGGATCTTTCAACTCTACCACACTGCCCCCTAGCGTACAGTTTGATTGATGCAACCAAATATACCCTGGTTTCCATTGATCTCCACAGACCCTAATAAACAGCTCCTAATAAACTGCACATGTCATCTGGACAGGGGCAAATTTCACTTGTCTAAGACTTTACATGGAAACAAGAGAATTAGAGTGGCTTCTGTCTCCTACTAAAGATTGCAGTATGCAAGTTAGGCCCCCCAAGTATATGGGCAATTTTTGCTTGAGGACAAGAAACTATTCCCTGCCTGTGTTCATATTTCTTGAATTTTCTCTACAGTGAGGTGAGAGTTTCCTTTTTCCCTTGTTTCCTTTAGCTTAGTATCTGAATTCTACCTCTTCTTTTCCCCACGCCTCTGACTTTTCTCCAACTTGAATGTTGTCACCACCAACTATTGCACTGCTGGGGAGCTGTCTTTCCTCTGCAAAAGCTAAAGCCTCGCTGCTGGGGTTTCCAATGCCCCCTTGCTCATTTCCAGCTACTTTCTAGTCCTCCTGTTCCTTTCTCCACCTCACCTCATTGCAAGTATGACTTGTTTATTTCTCCCCATCTCTTCTTGTGTATTATTACTTCTACTACTACTGCCACCCCACCACCACCACTACCACCACCTGGAGATCCTAGATTATCACCCAGATTATTTGCAGCCACTTTGGAAAACAGATAATAGAGTTCTGAGAGGACAGAATGGGAGAGGAGGAAAAGATCTGTGCTTGGGACCGTGAGTAGGGCAGGCCTCACTTCAACTCAGTTGCTGCATGTTAGATCAAGGTCAGGGTAATAGAGAGCAGCATGAGTACTCTAAATGCCTACAATGACACAAACATTAGTTTTCTGCACTCTGGCTTAGGGTTGAGGACTGAGGGACATGTAAACATGCCCCACTTCGTTCTGAATGGCCCAAGAAGAGACTTTCACCAGATACCAGAACTCACCTCTCTTCCAACCTGAAACTAAACTAAAACTCTCCTAGCTGAACCTCACCTGGGTGCTGAAGTCTATACCAAGTTTTGGGGGTTGATGGTTATCACAATCCTATTAGTATCCAAAATGTTGTAAGAACAATTGGATCTCCAGATGCAGAAAAAAAATAAACATCAGTCCTTAGCTCATATCATACATAAAAGTAACTCAAAATGTATCCTAGACCAAAACATGGAAGCTAAAATTATAAAAATCTTGGAAGAAGACATGGGGGTAAATCGTAATTATCTTGAGTTGGGCAAAGCTTTCTTAGCTATGACAGTAAAAGCATAAGCAAAAAAAGAGAAAAAGTAGAAAAAGTGAACATCATCAAAATTTGTCTCATATTCCAACAAATTAGATAACATAATCAAAATGGGCACATTCTTAAAGTCATATTATTATAAAACAATCAAAAAGAAACAGAATATATTAACAGATCTATAATAATTAAAGATTGAATCCATTATAGAAAATCTCCCAACAAAGAAAAGTCTGGGTCCAGATGGCTTCATTGGTGAATTCTATCAAACATTTAAAGAATAATTAACATCAGTTCTCAAACTTCAACAAAAAATAAAAGAGGAGGGAACATTTCCTAACTCATTCTATGAGTTCAATTTTACCTTAATACCAAAGCCACATGAAGATATCACAAAACAAGAAGACTACAGACAAATATTTCATGTGAATATAGGTGAAAGCATTGTGAATTCAATGGTATATTAAAATGATCGTATATCATGAGCAAGTGGAATTTATCCTAGAAATTCAAGGGTGGCTTAACATAAAATAGTCAATCAGTGTAATGTATTACATTAACAGAAGGGAGGAATGAAATAACATAATTTCATTAAAGATAAAGGCATTTAACAAAGTCCTATCACCCTTTCCTTTTCTTTTTTTTTTAATTTATTTGACAAATAGAGTTAGACAGTAAGAGAGAGAGACAAAAAGAAAGGTCTTCCTTCTGTTGGTTCACCCCTGAAATGGCCACTACGGCCAGAGCTACACCAATCTGAAGCCAGGAGCCAGGTGCTTTCTCCTGGTCTCCCATGCAGGTGCAGGGGCCCAAGCATTTGGACCATCCTCCACTGCCTTCCTGAGCCACAGCAGAGAGTTGGACTGGAAGAGGAGTAACCGGGACTAGAAACCGGTACCCATATGGGATGCTGGTGCCGCAGGTGGAGGATTAACCAAGTGAGCCATGGCACCGGCCCTCCTTATCACCTTTTCTTAACAAAAACTTTTAACAAAACTAAGGATAGAAGGCAACTTGCCCAGCATGATAAGGACATTTATAAAAATTCCATAGCTGCCATCATACTTGATGTAAGACTGATATTTTCCCCTTAAAATCAGGACCAAGACAAATATGCTAGATTTCTCCCGTGATTTTTAACATTGTACAGGAAGTTCTAACCAGATCAGTTAGGCAAGAAATGAAATAGAAGTTTTCCAAATTGGAAAGAAAAAATGAAACTATAATTGCAGATTATGTTATGAAAATCCAAAAGAGTGCGCGCGTGCACGCACACACACACACAAACCTACTAGAGCTCATAAACAAATTCAGCAAAGTAATTGAGTAATAAATCTACAAACAAAAAGTCAGTTAGATTCATATACACTAGCAATGAAATATATATTTAAAAAAGTGAATAACACAATGTCTATTAACTAATAAATGATTAAATAAGATTTGATATATGCATAAGTAGAATATTATTAACTTTTCAAGAGATAGTTCAATCTGGAAAGTTTTTTTTTTCTGATTCATCTGACTCCTGGAACTGTTAAAGATTCCCTTCTTGTAATGCCATAGTACTCTATGTATGTGTCTATAAAGTGTTGTTTCAATAATGACATGTGAAACCAATGATCACCATAGTTAATTATCTATATCAACATGACTTTACAATTCTACTGTCTTTATCATCATAACTCCACTTTTCCAGGAAACTTGTGTCAAGAGTGATGAACGTTTCAAGCAAACTTTATTGTACACTCCAGGAACTTATTGAAAGGACCATCAGCTCAACAGAAAACATCAACCAGTAGTTTATACACAAAGATTCTTCAAATGCCTCTCCTTAAAATTATCACCTGCTGGTCCACTATCTTCAGCTGTTATGTTCATGACCCTTTCGCAATCATTATCAAGCCCCTTTCCCAGTGAAAGACTTGCATTCAGCCAAACTCATACAGAAATATCCCAGATTCACCCACATCACTTGTAAATACTACTAAGTCTCTTTTGAGGCAGTGCTACCTCTTACTGTGGGGTAATGAACTTTGTTTCATCAACAAATTGTTTTGGTGCTATGAATATGCTGGAATAATAAGAATTCCATATCTTTACATATTCATTTATCTCTCAAATTTGTGGTTTCTGGAGAAGGCAAACTATATCTGCTTCATCTTTTAATTCTCCATAGCTAACATACCAATCAGAATATTTTAAGGATTTTAAGCAAGAATGTTATGGAAGGAAGGAAGGAAGGAAGGAAGGAAGGAAGGAAGGAAGGGAGGGAGGGAGGGAGGGAGGGAGGGAGAGTTAACCTGGAGGATGCTAAAACACTTAGATTACTGAAATAAGGCAGGGAAAAATATGAAGGTTTAAATGACAACAGTCCAAATGAAAAAATGATGAAAGAGATTTAGAAGGTAGAATTAATGAGATCGTATAACAAAATTTATTAAGGAGAGGACTGAATTAAAATTGACTTTGATGTTTCTGTCTTGGATAACTGGATAGATGCAACCAATAACTCTTTTAATAAGGATAACTAATTTAGAAGGAAGAACAAGTGGTAGGGGATGATAATAAAGCCTAGTTAGACCAAAAAGAAGTCCAATTTAGTAGTACCTTTGTAAAGTTTTATATTAATATTCAAATTACAGAATTCTGAATTTAGAGTCAAAATACCCAGGTTTGGGTCCTGATTTGCCTTATTTTAAAATGAGACTAGAGACTTTCCAAGAACCATTCCCACTCTAATAATGTGGTATAGAGTGATGATATAGATCAATTCTCATATTTGTATTTGGTCTGAAGTAGATATACAAGAGAACAGCAGAGGGCATCATTATGTAAAAGATAGACTCAGAATTTGAAAAGTAGTCCAAATAATGGATCAGCTTTTTTGGCCTGTAATGGGTCTTTAAAAGCAAACTTCTGCTTGTATAGTACTTTATAAAATTAATAAAAGTAATTCTCAGGCCGGGGCCTTGGCTCAATAGGCTAATCCTCTGCCTTGCGGCTCTGGCACACCGGGTTCTAGTCCCAGTCGGGGCGCCGGATTCTGTCCCGGTTGCCCCTCTTCCAGGCTAGCTCTCTGCTATGGCCAGGGAGTGCAGTGGAGGATGGCCCAAGTGCTTGGGCCCTGCACCCTCATGGAAGACCAGGAAAAGCACCTGGCTCCTGGCTTCAGATCAGCGCAATGCACCGGCCGCAGCGCGCTGGCCGCGGCGGCCATTGGAGGGTGAACCAACGGCAAAAGGAAGACCTTTCTCCCTGTCTCTCTCTCTCTCTCTCACTGTCCACTCTGCCTGTCAAAAATAAAAAATAAAAAATAAATTAAAAAAAAGTAATTCTCATGTGGGTTTTAAAATACATGAATTATCCCCATCATAATTATGTGATCTGGGAAGGAGCTAGGTTATCCTACCTTGTGGATGAAAAAAAACAGTCCCTGGAGAGATAACAAAGTTTCTAGGCCCATAAAGCTAGTAAAAAGCAAAGATCAAATTGCAGTGAGGTCTTTCAACTCATCTGTTTCAATTCAGTGGTTTCAAAGTTGACCCAAAGACCATGAATAGGCTTGGGGTGGTGAAGATTTAGCCTAATATTGAGACAGTGGTTAACATGTCTGTGTCCTATATCAGCATACCTGGATTTGATGTTGTACTCCAGTCCTGACTCCAGTTTCCTGCTAATACAGACCCTAAGCGGAATGGGCGATGGCTCATGCAATTTTTGGTTCCTGTTATCCATGTGGGAAACACAAATTGTATTCCTTCTCTAGCTCAGTCCTAGACCTGGCCATTGTAGGCATTTAGAAAGCAAACCAACAGATAGACTCTCTCTCTCTCTCTCTTCCTGCTCCTGAAATCAATAAGTAAGCCATTTTTAAAGGAAAATCATTTGGAATATCTTAGTTAAAAGTAATGATAACCAGAGCTGCTGCTATGGTGTAGTGGGCTAAGCCTCCACCTACCATGCCAGCATCCCATATGGGTGCTGGTTCAAGTCCTGGCTGCTCCTCTTCTGATCCAGTTCTCTGCTATGGCCTGGGAAAATAGTAGAAGATGGCCCAAGTGCTTGGACCCTGCACCTGCATGGGAGACATGGAGGAAGCTCCTGGCTCTTGGGTTCAGATTATTCCAGCTCTGGCCTTGCAGCCATTTGGCGAGTGAACCAGTAGATGGAAGATTCTCTCTCTCTCGCTCTGTCTCTGTCTCTCTGTAACTTTACCTCTCAAATAAATGAATAAACCTTTTTAGAAAAGTAATAATGACCACAGGGGGACAGACTTTGGAAGTGTTTGGGAAATGTTACATTGGTAGAACTGCCTACTTTGTTAAAAAATGAATTTTTGTTTGCATCTTAATATAGAAAAATAAATAAATATAATGATGACTATTTTCTCTTTCTTTGTCATAAATAATTTATGTACTACATAGAGATGTATAAAAATATGGCTTCCTTATTTACTTTAACTTTTTTATTTTGTTTGCTAGCTCTCTACCCCAGTGGGTAATAGACGATATAGAGGAAAGTTTGCAGACTGTTCTAGAAATTACAAGTTAGATGGCCAGTTCTCAGTGCCATCCCTCTCTCTTGCTTCTGCTGGTCTTTGTTGTAGGATAACTGGTCTTCTGGACTGGCATGCAAAGCACATAAGTAACACCTGTGTCTTTTTGGCATGAAATAGCATCTATTGCTGCCACCTGTTGATTAAGTCACTCTCTCTAGAAACAAGGCTCCCATCCAGTTGCCTTGTCCAATTTCCATACTTCTGTTGATCCAATTGTCCTGGCAGCATCTCCAGGTTTCTTCACTGTGGCACACAACAAATGTGTCTCTTTGAGTATTTCAGGAAGCCAATGCAAAAATGGTTTTAGATGTGCAAGATATTTATTGGGGAAATATTTATGAGGGATAAAATGGAAGGAGCAGAAGTAAGCAGGGGGAGTTTTCAGATCCTGGTGGAGATCTGACTTGTCTGGAAGGAGAAGGGGAAAGAAGGAGGGTTGGCCAAAAAGACTCAGACTGTAGCAATTTTTAGAAAGTCTTGACTAAGTTGATGGGGAATCCCCAGGCTGAAGTTACCCATTAGAAGGGTCCTGCTTCCTCCAGGAGTGGGCCGGCTTATTTTATCTGTTACATTCAATGACTGGCTAGAAGCAGCCTAGGACAAATGTGGGTTTGGTGCAAACATGGTCATGTACCCAGAAGGATGTCAGCTGAGGCTGATGATTATCCTCCATGAGAGTTGTTCTCTTGAAGAAAATCTGAGAAGAACATTTCCTTTGCTGTCAATATACGGCAAACAAATGTATAGACAAGTAAATGTCAGATGGTGATAAGTGCTAGAAAGAGAAAAAAAAATCTGAGCAAGGCCATAAAAAGTGACTTTTGTTTGGAAGAGCGAGAGGAATGATTATTTTGAATAACATGGTGTTGAAAAGCCTTTTTGATTTAAGAAAGGAAAGAAGTGATTTAAGTATGAAAAAAAACACACACATCATTTCAGGTGGAGGGAATACCTTGTGAACAAGTCCTGAGGCAAGCAGGAAAGTTTATTGGTTTGGAACAGAATAAGGTTGAGGGTAATGGTAGGGCATATAGCCAGCTGTAAACAGGACCTAGTAGGCTATGGTGAGTACTTTGGGTTTCTTCCTATAATGGAAAGCCATTGAAGGGTTTTGAGCAAAATGACACGATCTATGTTTTAAAAACAGCACCCACTTTGTGAAGAATTTACTGAGGGTCATATGAATGGATGGCCAGTTAGAGGGAGAGTTAGGAAGAATAAACTATTATAGTACATCTGACAAAAAGAGATGTTATCATCAATAGGATGAAAGGAAAGAGGTAGTTAAGATTTTTATATGTTTTAAAGATAAAGCTCCCAGAACTTGTTGATGGATCAGGCAAGTAGTAGGAGGTAAAGAAAGGAATCAGTGATGATTTCTAGATTTGTAGCTTAAAACACTTAGCAAGGTAAGAATGGAGGAAAGGTTTTGGGGGTAGTAAGATGAGAACCAAAGGTCTGTTCTATATTTTCATAAATACACTAAAAACTATTGAATTGTACTGTTGCAGTTGATTTCTCAACAATGTTGCAGTGGATTCGTTTCTGAGAGGAGGAGCGTGGTGGGGGCAAAAGGCATGGATTCACCACACAGACCCTGGGAGTCGGGTGAAAGTGGGCTTGAGGCAAGCAGCCCGCAAACTCATTTATTTGAGTTAGTACAACAGCTTATATAGCCAAGACCAGCCAATCCGGTCAAGGGGCGGTCTATGCCCCAACCAATCACAGCCTGTTGCCAGTCAGGCTCTTGTTGCCAGGCAGTTTCTGAAACCATCCAATCATGGCCTGCCGTCAGTCAGGCTCTGTTGCCATGTGGTTTCCAAAGCCATCCAATCACGGCCTATTGCCAGGCAGTTTCTGTTGTCAGCAGCCATCTTAGCATGACCTTTTCACCTCAGCAGCCATCTTGGCATGAACTTTTCACCTCAGTGGCCATCTTGATATGACCTTTTCACCTCATTCCACCACATTGTACAATGGAAATTAATTAATGGCATGATCTGTGGGTTATATCTCGATAAATCTACAAGAAAAAATAGTGTTTGTTAGGCCTGGCAGGTGTCTCCTAGAAGTGTAGTAAGCAGTTTTATATATGAATCCAAAGTGCAGGAGAAACATTGGAGATGAAGATACAAACTTGGAGATGAAGATACAAACAGCATTTTGACAGCATTTGTTTTCTGCTTTCTGTTGCTGTGTTAAAAGATATTCCAGAACTTAGTAGCTTGAAGAAACAAAAAATTGTTGTTTCTCATCTTTCTGTTGGGTTCTCATGCTCATGTAGCTATAATTATCTGGGAGCTCAGCTATAGCTGGTAAATGCATATCTGGGACTTGGTGCTGCCTATTATCTGGGACACTTCAGTTCTCCATGTGGCTTGCCTTTCTCACTGTCCACAGTCTCTCATCATTCACTCATGTAACACAAGCATCACGAATGGGAGGTGGATTCAGTGCAAATAAAAGCAGAAGCTACTGGGCCACTTAAATCTTAGCCCCAGAATTGGCACATTCTAAATTCACTGCATTTTATCACATTCTGTGAGTCAAATCAAATTATAAGACCAGTCTAGATTCAAGGAGGAGGTCGAATGGGATCCACCTCCCAAGAAGATGAACAGTGTACCCATACAATATGGCAAGAATTGTTGGTAGCCAGTTCTTCAGCTAATGCATCACAATATTTAAAGCCATGAAATTGGATGAGGTATCTAAGGGAGCAAAACTAAAAAGACATAAGACCTTAGGATTGAGGTCTGGGGCAGTTCAATGGTAAAAAGGAACCAGTTAAAAAAGACTGAGAAACAGTAGCCTATGAGGTGTAGGAAAACCAGGATATAGACCTGTGTTCCAATCCTGCTCTACCACTTGCTAGCTGTGTAATCTTGGGTATCTTCTAGACCCTGGGTAGATTTCTTCTTTTAAAAAAATGCTTATTTGCTATTTATTTATATGAAAGGCAGAGAGAGAGAGAGAGATTTTGCATCCACTGATTCCTTCCCCAAATGGTCTCAACAGCAAGGGCTGGGTCAGGCTGAAGCCAGGAACCAAGAACTCCATCCTGGTCTCCCACATAGGTGGCAGGGATCCAAGTATGTGAGCCATTGTCTGCTGCTTTCCCAGGTGCATTAACTGGGAGCTGGATTGGAAACAGAGCAGCCAGGACTTGAACCAGTGTTCCAATATGGGATGCTATTGTTGCAAGTGGTGGCTTAACCCACTGAAGCACAACACTGGTTACTGGGTAAGTTTCTTAACCTTATTAAGTCTCATTTTCTCATCTATAAAATGAAGATAGTAATGGTACTATTTGTCAACCTTTTTGTCTATTATAAAGAAGAGAAGTAATTAGTAAATCAATGAAATTATATAGATTTTCTTTTGGATCTATCAGAAGGAATGTTGAGAGCAGAAGATAAGATGGCTGAAGAGATGAACAGGACCTTCTTTCAGGAAGCTATCTGTAAAGGAAAGAAAAAGCATTGACTAGAGTACAATAAAGTGTGAACTATGAACTTTTAGAAAAAGATAGTAGGTATTTGAATCTGTTTTAAATGCTGATAGTACAGCATTAATAGAGAAGGATTGGCTAAAATTACAAAAGAGAGGGGCCAGAGTTGTGACATAGTGGATAAAGCTACCATATGCAATGCCAGCATCCAATATGCACACTGGTTTGTATCCCAGCTGCTCCACTTCCAATCCAGCTCCCTGCTAATGGCCTAGGTAAAGGATGGAAGATGGCCCAAGTGCTTGGACCCTTGCTAATCCAAGTGGGAAGATCTGGAGGAAGCTCCTGGCTCCTGGCTCCTGGCTCCTGGCTTCGGCCTGGCCCAACCCCAGTCATTGAGGCCATCTGGGAAGTGAACAAACATATGGAAGATTCCCTGCACCTATCCCTGTGTGTGTGTGCATGTGTGTGTGTGCGTGTGTGTCCTCTCTCTAAAACTCTTCCTTTTAAACACATAAATAAATCTTTTTTAAAAAAAAATTACAAGAAAGAGAAGGAATAAGAGGTGGAACATAGTTCTTAGAATATGAAAAGAATGGAATGGGAAAATTAAGCTTGGGCAGGAGGCAGGATTTCTCTCCTATCAAATCAAGATGCAAAGGAGTACAGATAGACAAACTTACAGGCAATATCTATTTTCTTAGTAACTAGAAGAGATGGTCTGTGGTGTTATGCGAGACAGAAACTAATAATTACAAGGGTGTGGAGAATGAAATATTGCCAAGGAGGTGGGACATGTTAAAGGGTAATTCCATGTTGATAATACAGTTGAAAGTGTAGGCCATGTGGTATCAATGGGTGTTGAGATGTGCTTATCTTCAGCAGACCTCTGCAGTCCTCAGGAAGGATAAGAGATGATAGGTAGGGTGAAATGATTTGGAGTTGGATTTTGTGGGGTAAGATGCCCTGCTGATTTTAATGCTGCCTTTCAGAAAGATGGAAAATGAGAAATCACATAGAAGGTCTGTGCTGAGCTTAAAGTCTTATTCTTTGCAATAACCAGTGACATAGAAGTGTTCCAGAAATGACAAAGATGGAACTGAAAATTTCTAAGCACCTACAATTTACCAGGGCCACAGGATACATTTTCACATTTTAAGCCTCACAACCATAATGAAAGGCAGGTGGAATTATCCTTGTTTTCCAAATGAAAATCGTGAAGGCTCAGAGGTAAGGAACTTGCCTGTGCCTGGTATCTTACTGTGTTTGCCTGGGCATGCGAATGCAGGTTGAATATTGATGGGACAAAGTACGCATTGGGGCATGATTAGCTTTATGACATTATTTTGAGTCTCCACACATACTGTTCTTCTGGGAAATAACAGAGAGGAGGCCAATCAGCAGACCTCTCTCTGCCTGGATGAAGGGAATGCACTCATTTACAATTCTGTCTTTTAAGATGCAAGTATTGCTGCTTAGAGACTCCATCTAGCTTTGCTCTCATCTTCATAATATTTTCTTGTAGAATATTGCCTCTTCTTTTTGCCAGTCCTAGTCCAGACCTTGTCTTTTTTATTTTATTTAAAGTATACAAACTTCATGCATTTCTTATATACAATTTCAGGAACATAGTGATTCTTCCCATCCTATGCTCCCTCCTGCCCACACTCCCACCCTTCTTCCTTCTCCCTCTCCTATTCACATTCTCATTTTGTGCAGAGATCTATTTTCAGTTAACTTTATACTCATCAGATTAACCCTACACTAAGTAAAGCGTTTAACAAACAGTATGAAGAAAAACACACTGTTCCTCAATAGTCGAAAAAAGGGCTGTTCAAAATCCATCGCGTCTCAAAGTGTCAATTTCACTCCTATAAACTTCATATGATAGCTCCTTCAATTCCCTTTATGGAATGGTCTCAAATTTCCCTTTGTCAAGGCTCAGGATGAAATTTCTTACTGTTATATCTTTATATCTGGTTAATTACATCACTGTTTTCTTTCCAGTTACCTAAATTACAAAGAAAAACTCTCACAATTTAGAGATAGAGAAATGAAGACATGGTATCAGCCTTTGACTAACTTTGTGAAATTTTACTAATATTTGGCCTTAAGGGTGCATGATCATGCCACTGGAAAATCCTGAGTTAACACCCTTCTGGAGCATCCCTTCATCTTTAGTGCAGGTGTGATAGGTTAATATCCTTAACCTGGAGCAGGGTCTCAAAGCCGCTTGCTGAGACATGTGTTAACTCTCTAGTTGCTGGATCATGGGAAATATAAAGCATGGTAGGAGGGGATGGGTCAGCCAGGATAGTTAGTAGGGGGTCTTAGAGACAGTACCTACTTATCAAGCAGTATGAAAGAATTTAAAGAATTTAACTGCAATCAATTCATTGGGACAGAGCACTGAATGGCAGCACTATCTTAGTAGCCATAATTGCTGCATAAATATGTTTCTGGTCAGAAGAAAAGCAGGTTAATTATTTTCTCCTAAAAACTCAAAAACCTGAAGGAAATTTTAAATATACTATTTTGCTCTTTCACATATCATGAAGACATTAATGATAATGTGGTCCTTTGCTCAGGACTGTTTGTTGTTCCCTTATGTACATTCTCCTTTTTCTTCCAAAGTAAAATAATTATTAGATGGTCAGCTAGGCAAGGAGTATATTTCCCAGATTTCATTACAACTAGTGTGGTCTTGTGATGAAGCCATTGCCCAAAGAATGCACCAAGAAGAGTTATGAAGAAATTCTTGGGGCCAGCATTGTGGTGCAGTGGGTTAGCTTCTGCCTATGATACTAGCATCCCATAAGAGAACCAGTTCAAGTACTGGCTGCTCCACTTTTAACACAACTCCTTGTTAATATGCCTGGAAAAGCATCAGAAGATTATTTGAATCCTGGGGCTCCTGCCACCCACTTGAGAGACCAGATGGAATTTCAGGCTCCTGGCTATGGCCTGGCACAGCTCCAGCCATTGCGGCCATTTGGGGAGTGAACCAGCAGACAGAAGATTTTTTTTTGTCTCTTCCTCTCTCTGTAATTCTGCCTTTCAAATAAATGTCTTAAAAAAAGAGAAAGTTCTGGTCAAATTCTTAAAGAGAGAGGACTTACCCTCTCCAACTTCTTTCACTCTATTTCTTGCATTTTGGACATTGTTGAGAGTAATTTACAACTGCATGGGCAAGGGAAATTCTCTCAGATTGGTGGATCCACAAGATAGAAGGAGTCTGGATCCTTGGACAACCACATGCAGCAGAGTCCTACCTACCTCCAGACTGCAATGTGAGAAATAAACTTATATTTGTGCAAACCATTGTCAATTTGGGTCTCTGTTATAAACAGACAAATGTATAGTCAAACATAGGAAGTCTTGTGGATTTCTCCCTCTTGACTTACTTCAGTTCCATATATATGTATATCCATTCATTTCTGGTTATGAAGTTGAAGAGAAGTGATGCTAGAAAGGTGCAGTTACTGAGGTCTGATGTCTATTTGAGGTCTAGTGTGCCTTCCTATTGTACAATGATAAGGAGATCAATTCTTTTTCTATTAATATCATTGGAAAGTTAGACATAAGACACTTAGATGTTTTTTGAAGATTTATTTATTTATTTTAAAGGCAGAGGGATGGGGCTGGGCATAGAGAGAGATGGAGAGGGGGAGAGAGAGAGAGAGAGAGAGATATTCTATCCATTAGTTCACTCCCCAAATGGCCATAATGATAAGGGCTGGGACAAGCTTAAGCCAGGAGCCTGGAATTCCATCTGTGTCTTGCATGTGGGCGGTAGGGGCCAATCTACTTGGGCTACCTTCTGCTGCTTTCTCAGGCACATTAGCAGGGAGCTGGATTGGAAGCAGAGAATCCTGGACTTGAACTTACTCTCTGATATGGGATCTTTGCATAACAAATGATGTATTAATCCACTGCTCCACAAAATCAGTCCCTTAGACATTATATTGGTCATTCGGTTACTTCATGTAAGTCTTTTGCATTACAAAACTGATGTTAATGAACCAGCCTAGAAATAGAATGAAACAGGATTTGACCTTACTTCTTGTAGCCTATACTTCAAACAGGGACAGATTCATATTCCCCATTAGCTTTAGTATTCCCAAAAGAAAATAGTGATGTGACACAACACATGGGGCAATGGAAGAAAAAGAGACCACCTGTTCAGCTAACCAGATCAAGCTAGCCCTGGAGGTTATTGGAGTAAGAAATACTACAATCAGAATGGAATGCCTGTTTACCCAAATTGAGCAGTAGGATTACTGATTCTGTACATTGAATAGTAACTTGATATCCATTAGACTTAATGCTTACTTCACTACAGAGAAGCTGCTTTCTTCCTAAAACAATCTGTCATAGATTACACTTGACAGAATGGAAAAAAAATAAAATTATAAAATATCGTAGAGAAAGATCTGTGCTTTCTAGTTGTAGTTTAAGACGAAATTCCAGAGATGTTTATCAAGAGTTTATTGGAAGGTTCCAGCCAGGAATGATGATTTTTATCAGCCAAGTCACCAAGTCTAGAGTATCATAGGGCAAGAACGTGAATCCCAAATGTCCACCACAAATATGTTGCAATTCCTTTATTCTGGGAAACAGCTTTACTTCTAGGAACAGGGCTTGCTTATGTCTTCCAGAAAGTATTCTTTGCCTGCAGGGCCTATAACAATCTTTTCAGCCCTGTTATGTTATCCCTTACACTCTCATCTGAAAGACAGGAAACTCAGATCTAACATCTACTCTAAATATCATCAGAAGTAAAAAATAACTAAGCCAGTCTTTTGTTTATTTTTGTTTTGTTTCGTTTTGTTTTAAGGGGAAAAAAATCCTGTGGATCCAAAATCGAATCAGGAACAGGGCCTAGGGAAGTTAGACATTTAAACTTCATTGGGGATTTGGGGATTTGGGGGCAGAAGGGTTCAAGGTAAGTGGACCAGGTCTCTTTTCTCTGGGACTTAATGAGAAAGATCTGTTGTTTGGGTGCTTAGCTCAACCTAGTGATTTGACAACAAATAACAGAGAAGGAAACTATCCCTGAGGGAGGCAAGACAGAGTTTGCAAAAGAGCCTGAGTTTATAAGACAAGCCTCTGGGGCAGCAATCAACTTCTATACATATTTATCTTCAAACACATATGCCGAGCCAGAGCCAGGTGAGGAATACACATACCCTGCCAGTCAGTACGACTGGATCATCAAACCAAAGAGGAAGTTATAAACACCAAGAATCAAACTAATAAAAATATCATCCATTCACTCATTAAGCAGACATTTATCGAGTTCTGTTCCAGTTGTTCTTCAGTCATAATGTACATCAGAATTTCTTTTTCCATTGAGTCCCTGGTCATGAAATGACTACCTATTATCAACCTCCCTAAACATGGTTTCTATGTAGTTAGAATTCACTGAATATCCAGGAAGGGCTATTTTATTATTTTATTTGATGTTTCAATTAAAATGCTGTTGGTTGTAGATAACAGAAAATTCAACCCATGTTATAGCATTTATTAAAATTTCCTTCATAAGACTATCATACCAGTTTGTGGATATGCAGCATTTTATGAGAATGAGAAAATATTAATTATAAATAAATAGTATTATAAATGTATTAGTCTCATCACTGCTGTAACAAATTACCATAGAAGCTTAGAGCAACATAAATTTATTATCATGGTTCTGGAGGTCAGAATTCTGAAATGTCTTTTAAGACTGAGCTCAAGGTATTAGCAGAGTTGCGTCTCTTGCTAAGGCTCTAGCAGAAATCTCATTTCTTGCCTTTCTCAACTACATCTAGAGGCTGCCCACAATCCTTGGCTCATGGCCCTGCATCACTGAAACCTCTGTTTCCATTATTACGTCTTCTCTGTCTCTGATCCTGCTGCTTCCTTGTTATAATGTCCTTTGTGATTAGTTTGGACTCACCAGGATGATCCTCAAAATTCCTAGCTTGATCACACAGGTAAAGTATATTTTGCCTGGTAAGACAATATATTCACAGAATTCAGGAATTAGACATGGGCAAGTCATTATTTTGTCTACACAGGTAATCTACTGGATTACACAATGGGGAGACCAAGTCACAGTCACAGAGTTCACTGATTCAGTGATCCAAAAATGTCATCAAGTACAACTCGACAATAAAGTCATAACTTGTTTTTAAAATGGGCAATAAACCTGAATAAACATTCCACCAAAGAAAATGTACAAATGGTCAATAAGAATATGAAAAGATGCTCAACATCACTATTCATTAGGTAAATTCAAAATCAAAATCACAATGAGATACTATGATATTATGATATTCATTAGGATGGCTATTATCAAAAAGAAAAGAACAGGAAGTAATAAAATCAAAATCCTTGTACACTGCTGAGGGAATGTAGAATAGTGCAGCTTCTGTAGAAAATGATACAAGGATTCCTTTAGAAAATATAAATATAATTACCATATGATCCAGCAATTCTACTTCTGGGTATCTATACCCCAAACAGCTGCATGCAAGGATTCACTTATTTGTACACCCATGTTCATAGTATTATTCACAATAGCCAAAATGTGGAAGCAACCCAAGTATCCATTGATAGATGAAAGAATAAATAAAATGCTGCCTATCCACAAACTGGTATGATAGTCTTATGAAGGAAATTTTAATAAATGCTATAACATGGATGGACCTTGAAAACATTAAGTAAAATAAGCCAGTCACAAATGGACAATTTTGTGTGAATCTTCTTATATGACATGCCCATTGTTAGTCAAATTCATAGAGACAGAATGTAGAATGGTGCTGGCCAGAGACTGAGGGATGGAAAATAAAGGAGCTATTGCTTAATGGGAACAGAGTTTCAGTTGAGGAAGAGGAAAAATTTCTGAATATGGCTGGTGGTGATGGTTGTATGACAGCATGAATGTTCTTAATACTTTTAAAGTGTATATTTAAAATGGTTTAGGTGGGGCTGGCGCCGCGGTTCACTAGGCTAATCCTCCGCCTTGCGGCGCCGGCACACCGGGTTCTAGTCCCGGTCGGGGCGCTGGATTCTGTCCCGGTTGCCCCTCTTCCAGGCCAGCTCTCTGCTGTGGCCAGGGAGTGCAGTGGAGGATGGCCCAGGTCCTTGGGCCCTGCACCCACATGGGAGACCAGGAGAAACACCTGGCTCCTGGCTTCGGATCAGCATGATGCGCCGGCCATAGCGCGCCAGCCGCGGCGGCCATTGGAGGGTGAGCCAACGGCAAAAAGGAAGAACTTTCTCTCTCTCTCTCTCTCACTGTTCCACTCTGCCTGTCAAAAAAAAATGGTTTAGGTGGTAAATTTTATGTTATATGTATTTTACTACAATAAAATGTGTTCAAGATACCAGATTCTTTCTATCACTGTAGTCTGTATCTAGAATATCAGGTGTTATGTAAGGCTAAATTCTTCTCATGGTCACAAGAGAGTTGTTAACAGCAATCAGAGTCACATGTTTTCTTGCTCACAACCAGAAGAGCTTATCTCTCAGAAGTAAGCCCAGTTTCCCTAAAACTTCTCATTTCCTTGAGTTTCTGGCAGGCTGAGTATCTGAACAACAGCTGACAAAAGAGGTAGATTGTGGTGGGATGAAAAGGCCATGCCAAGGTGGCCCATGGCAAGTGAGCGTCAGTTACTCAGGAATGGCTTTGAAACCCACCTGACAACAGAGCCTGCCTGGCAGCAGGCTGTGATTGTATGGCTTTGGAAACCACATGGCAAACGGAGCCTGCCTGGCAACAGGCTGTGATTGGATGGCTCCATATACTGTCTGGCAAGAGGCTGTGATTGGTTAGGGCATAGACTGCCCCTTGACTGGATTGGCTGCCTTGGCTATATAAGCTGTTGTACCAACTGAAATGAACAAGTCTGTGGGCTGCTCACCTCTGGCCCGCTTTCACCCGATTCCTGGGGTCTGTGTGGTGACTCCGCGCCTCTTGTCCCCACCACGCTCCTCATCTCAGAACAAATCCACAGCAACAGTAGATTGAGCTTTTGATCAGTCAGGATCATTCGTTCAGCTGAGATCAATTTTCCAGCTTGCTGTGCTACATTTTGATAGGAGAGGGATTGACTGGGTCCTGGGGAGTTAACCAGTCAACTATAATGTCTACTACCTCCAATTTATGACTTTTGTAGCAATGTCAATTCAAGTGTACAGATTTGTTTGCAAAACCTCTGCAAAATTCAAGTCATCCCTCCAACTCCTTACCAGCTATCCCATCTCAGTGCCTACAACACTTCTCTGCATCTCAGTTCTGATGCCTCTATATATATTATCTTATAGCAAGAGAAGAGGTCAAATCTCTATGGTACAAGTAGTGGACAGAGAAGGCATTAGAAGAGGCCATGTTTACATTTGTATAACATCACCTGGGAAGTGCCTTCAAAATAGTGATTCCTGGATCCAACCCAAGAAGTGCTAAGGCAGAACTTAAATAAAAATCAGACTGTAATTCTTATTTGTTTTTCATGAATTTACACTTCAAGAGTTGCCCTAGGTAATTCTAATGCTGACTCACGGAATATGGTTTGAGAAGCTCTGGTCCTATCTTTTCCAAGAGAAAAGTGTGTAGAGTAATTAAGATGATATGGGCCATATTCAGAAGAACCTCACAGTCTACTTGAGAGGACAGATTATTAAATAATTATGACAAGATCTGATAGGTGCTGGTTTTTGATTGTAGGAAAGGCAGCGTTATAGGGATGCCTCTGTGAGAAAGTGAGAGAGAGGGAGAGAGAAAGAGAGAGAGAGAACTTTAATAAAAATTTAGAAATTATTTTAATTGTAGATACCATGAAGACTCAGTGAATCTCAGAGTTATATGAGCATGAGAAGGCATAAATGCATATGTGATTCACTCATGGAATATCAGTTCCATACTTTCATAGTTTTAGTATCTCATTGCAGTGCTCTGAATGTGATCTGTGTGCTTACTGATATGTATTTTTCATGTGCACATTTATGTACAAGGCTGTCAAAATCATATAACATGTACTTTGGAATAGTGTAATACACTTTCAAGTTTTTTTTTTAATTTTGGGTAAACATGTAAAGCATATACATTTCTATGGCTACAATGCAATATTTCAACACATGTATATAGTATGGACTGATCAAATCAGTATTTAGCATTTCCATTTCTATATCATTTCTTAATGTTTGGAGCCCTTGAGCTCCTGTATTCTAGTTATCCATAAAACATATAATGTGCTATTGTGAACTATAGTCACTCCACATTTACGTGGAACACTAGAATTTAAAACTTCTACCTGACTTTGTTTTGGTACATGTTATCTAATCTTCTATCTTCCCTCTGAGCTACCTTTATCAACCTCTAGTAATCACTATTGTACATTCAAATCAACTATCTTTTTTAGCTTCCACAGATAAGAGAGAACATGTGATATTTGTCTTTTTTTTTTTTTTTTTTTTTTTTACAGGCAGAGTGGACAGTGAGAGAGAGAGAGAGAGAGAAAGGTCTTCCTTTGTCGTTGGTTCACCCTCCAATGGCCGCCGCGGCCGGCACACTGCGGCCCGCGCACCGCGCCTATCGGAAGGCAGGAGCCAGGAGCCAGGAGCCAGGTGCTTCTCCTGGTCTCCCATGGGGTGCAGAGCCCAAGCACTTGGGCCATCCTCCACTGCACTCCCGGGACATAGCAGAGGGCTGGCCTGGAAGAGGGGCAACCGGGACAGAATCCGGCGCCCCGACCGGGACTAGAACCCGGTGTGCCGGCGCCACAAGGTGGAGGATTAGCCTATTGAACCGCGGCGCCAGCCCGTACCATATTTTCTTTATCCATTCCTCAATTGCTAGACCCCTGGGTTGATTCCATTTCTTGGTTTTGTGAATAGTGCTGTAATAAACCTGATAGTATATGTGTTTCTTTCAAATGGTGATTTAATTTCCTTTGGATATATACTCAGAAGCCAGATAGCTGTGTCATATGATACATCTGTTTTCAGTTGTCTGAGGCACTTTCATATTTTTCTACATAATGTCTATACAAAGTTCCATTCTCAACAACAACCTATTAGGGTTTCATTTTCTCCACATTCTCTCCAACGTTTTTTATTTTATGTCTTTTTGATAATAGCTATTTTAAGTGGGATAAGGTGAAATCCCATTGTGGCTTTGATTGGCATTTTTCAAGGATAATTTTGATTATATGTAGTTAAACCTTATGCTGTTGTCTTTTTTTTTAACTTTTATTTAATGAATATAAATTTCCAAAGTACGGCTTATGGATTACAATGGCTTCCCCCCATAACGTCCCTCCCACCCGCATCCCTCCCCTTTCCCACTCCCTCTCCCCTTCCATTCACATGAGGATTCATTTTCGATTCTCTTTATATACAGAAGATCAGTTTAGCATACATTAAATAAAGATTTCAACAGTTTGCTCCCACACAAACATAAAGTGAAAAATTATAGATGATTTTTTAAATGATGATGAAATCAGATCAGACCTATTGTCATGTTTAATCCCAGTGAGAGTCAAGTTGGGAATTGATAATTTCTTCTTTTTTTTTTTTTTACAGAAGATCAGTTTAGTATACATTAAGTAAAGATTTCAACAGTTTGCACCCCCATAGAAACACAAAGTGAAATATACTGTTTGAGTACTCGTTATAGCATTAAGTCTCAGTGTACAGCACATTAAGGACAGAGATCCTACATGAGGAGTAAGTGCACAGTGACTCCTGTTGTTGACTTTACCAATTGACACTCCTGTTTATGGCATCAGTAATCTCCCTATGCACCAGTCATGAGTTTCCAAGGCTATGGAAGCTCCTTGAGTTCTCCGACTCTTATCTTGTTTAGACAAGGACTGTTGTCTTTTAGTTTAATTCCTCATCACCTTCCAAACCCTATTTCTGGCATGTTAAACAGCTATTCTAGAAAAGAAATGACAGTTATCCAGTGGAAAAGTGGAAAGAGTGATTCCAGAGTGACAAGAATTATTAGTTATTAAAGAGCAGGACACGTTTAGGGAACAGACACTCAGAAATTTGGCAACGCTCTCAGAGGACATATGAAGTAGGGTGGCAGGAGAGGCTATCAGGTCATGTAGAGGTCAGATTAGTAAAGATAGTGCTAAAGAGTGGGACCTTCACAAGAATGAAGACAGAAGCTACTGAAGGAGTTTAAATAAGCCAATGCCAAGATCAGATGGGTACTTTAAGAGAGATTATTTATTGGCTTGATAGTGGGTGGCTAATCTGAAGCAGTAAAGATCAGACCTCTCAAAGCGCCACAAAGGCTAAATTCAGTTCCATTTTACTAAGTTCCTTGCTATAATAAAGAATATAGAAAAGAAAGACGTCACACAAAGTATAAACTGTTGAACGAATACCTGTTTATGTTGTTGTCGTTGTTGTTGTTACCACTCAGACTGCATCCTCCCCCTCTTGCTCTTGGAGGAAGAGAAGACCCATCATCAATTGCAGATGGTGGCCAATGAGGTAACACAGAGCCGGCTTTATGCTCAGAGGAGGATGCTGTGCCTCCTCCTCATGGCTTCTGGTGCTCTACACATCCAGAGGAACTTCTCTAGTAGTGAACTACATATATGAACCCTGAAAGTATATTCTTAGAATGAATGTCTTTAACAAATTAACAATTTAAACCCACAGAAGACAATCTCAGTGACTGTTTCTGTGATCTCATTTGGCAATGTTGTAGATGTAGGTAGGAAGCCCAGGGTACTCTCCATCACTCAATCTTTGTTTTTTTTTTTTTTTTTTTTACAAAGATATGTGGTCAAACCACTTTTTAAAAAAAGATTTACTTGTTAATTTGAAAGAGTTACACACACACACACACACACACACGGGGTGGGGGGAGGAGAGAGAGAGGGCGAGAGAGAGAGTTCTCCATCGGCTAGTTTACTCCCTAGATGACCCTGATGGTCAGAGCTGGGATGGTCAGAGCTGGACCAGGACAAATCTGGGAGCCAGGAACTCTATCTCCTACTTGGCAAGGCCCAAGTATTTGGGCCATACCCTGCTGCCTTCCCAGGCACTGTAGAAAGAAGTTAAATCAGAGACAGAGCAGTCAGGACTCAAACCAGCACTCCAATAGGGAATGCCAGCATTGCAGGTGGCAGCTTAAGTTGCTGCACCACAATGCCAGCCTCAAGTCTCAGTTTTATGGCAACAGGAATAAGAATGTGTTTGGAAGGACGGAGTGAGATAGCATCTGTATCTGGTATTTGGCATTCTTGAAATCTCTGCAATTGTTAATATTACCAGTTTTTAAATATAATGAAACTGTGCTCATGTGCACTGAAACAGGAGCACCCATACATAGCAATGTGTGCACCTGCATTCTGAAAATACTGTTTTGGGGTCAAAGTTGGAAAGGGGGAGATCCAACATGAATATCCCCTTCACCCAGATAGCTACCCATTGGAGCCCTCTTCCTGCACATTCCCCTCTGAATGTATGAGTAATACCGTCACTCTGCGTGTGGACTTTTAGAGTGCCCTTTTCCATCTTAAAGAGATGTCAGGCATTCATTAAATGAAACCAGAAATATTTCCAAAGCAAGGATGACTTTCTCATTGGCTCTTGATGGTACATCTAGGAGATTTACCCTCAGATTCTTATTCTCTGATATTTTTCTCTGCTCAAAGATCAACACTCCCTTTGGGCTCCATGGTTTTGTCTGCAGCACAGAGATCTGTAACTCACAGTAACAATTCCCTAGATGAACAACAGCAATAACTCACGGTGTTGCAATGGACTGCCTGGATTCCTATTAACTTTTCAGAATCAAGTCCTTGAGTTGGCATGAGAGTCAATACTTAGAAGCTCTGCTGGGTGATTTCAGAACATAGCATCAGCCAAATGGGTCCCTGGGCCTGAGCCCATCTCCCAGAGCTCCAGTTTAAAGACTGCAGGTGTGCAGAATCCTGAATCTTAGAATTCCTTGGGGATGGTATATTTTAAGTGTTAGTAAAGACCTAATCCAGATTGGAACTTTGAAGGTTGATTCTTTGCACTCTGGTAAAAAAGAAACCCTCCATTTATCAAACACAAATCTCTTTTTTTTTAAACTTTTATTTAATGAATATAAATTTCCAAAGTACGACTTATGGATTACAATGGCTTCCCCCCCATACCGTCCCTCCCACCCACAACCCTCCCCTTTCCCACTCCCTCTCCCCTTCCATTCACATCAAGATTCATTTTCGATTATCTTAATATACAGAAGATCAGCTTAGTATACATTAAGTATGGATTTCAACAGTTTGCTCCCACACAGAAACATAAAGTGAAAAATAATAGATGATTTTTTTAAATGATGATGAAATCAGAGCAGACCTATTGTCATGTTTAATCCCAGTGGGAGTCAAGTTGGGAATTGATAATTTCTTTTTTTTTTTTTACAGAGGATCAGTTTAGTATGCATTAAGTAAGGATTTCAACAGTTTGCACCCCCATAGAAACACAAAGTGAAATATACTGTTTGAGTACTCGTTATAGCATTAAATCTCCATGTACAGCACATTAAGGACAGAGATCCTACATGAGGAGTAAGTGCACAGTGACTCCTGTTGTTGACTTTACCAATTGGCACTCCTGTCTATGGCATCAGTAATCTCCCTATGCTCCAGTCATGAGTTTCCAAGGCTATGGAAGCCCTCTGAGTTCTCCGACTCTTATCTTGTTTAGACAAGGTCATAGTCAAAGTGGAGGTTCTCTCCTCCCTTCAGAGAAAGGTACCTCCTTCTTTGATGACCTGTTCTTTCCACTGGGATCTCACTCACAGAGATCTTTTGCCAGAGTGTCTTGGCTTTCCATGCCTGAAATACTCTCATGGGCTTTTCAGCCAGATCCGAATGCCTTTAGGGCTGATTCTGAGGCCAGAGAGTGATCCAACATGGGAAGTGAGATACTCAGCAGACTCATAGAATGGCAGATGTCCTAAATAGCACTCTGGCCTCAGAATCAGCCCTAAAGGCATTCGGATCTGGCTGAAAAGCCCATGAGAGTATTTCAGACACAAATCTCTTTTTAACATCATTATGTGCTAATGATAGATAAGGCTTGATTATGTTCTGATTATATCCAAATCTTCTACCAATGGATGTGACAGAATGTTAGGATAAAAATACAAATGGCTATCAGCTCTCATCCAGTTTTGGTTGTTTTCTCCCTTTAAACAGATGCTACCATCATTCTTTGTAGCCTACTCAAACATTAAATCATAGGCTTTTACAGCTGAAAAATATTGCATGAGGGCAGTTTGTCTCTCTATTACCTGTAAATAAATCTAGACTTAAAATCATCCCATACTGGTAATCATTTCTAGCTATTTCTAGCTAATTCTGTAATTTCTTAGTCTTCCACTTCAGGATTTAACAATTTTTACTGCCGAAAGTCTTTGCAATCTTTCCATCCTAAAAATCTCCAGCTGCAGTGTAACCGTCTATTCTTTAGTCTTCAATGGGAGACAAGTTTACCAGTTTACAAGTTGTATCTTCCAGTTACAACCTGGTCATATCCCATTCTTGTGGGTTTTCTTCTCCATAGTTTTTATTCTTTTGAACATACCCCACAAGCTATATTCCAGCCCTTAAAACGACTCTGTTAATCCCTGTAAGAGCTTCTGCAAATGATTCTTGTCACTCATGTGTTGCAGGAATATGAGGGATTGTCAAAAAGTTTATGGAAATATATATTTAAAAAACTGGGTCTCCCACTTGGATGGCAGGGGACCAAATATGTGGGCCATATTATGATGCTTTATCAGGTGCATCATCAGGGAGCTGTATCAGAAACAGAGCAGCCAGGACTTGAACAGGTGTTCAGATGTGGGATTTCAGCTTCAGAGGCAACAGCTTAATGCACTCTGCCATATAGCTGGCCTCACTTGATGGTGTTCTTTGAAACACAAATGTTTTATATATATTTTAGTGTAGTCTAATTTATTTTTTGTATGTTTGGTGTCATATCTTAGTAACTTATAATCCAAGATTGCAAAGATTTGCATCTACATTTTTTCCTAAGCATTGTATCATTTTGATCCTTATGTTCAGGTCTGTAACTCATTTTGAATTGATTTCTATATATGCTGAGAGATGGGGGTGTTGCCAACTTCAGTCTTTTCCATATAAATATCCAGTTATCCCAGTACCATTTGTTGAGACAATTCTTTCCCCTACTGAGTTGTCTTAGTACCCCTGGGCTCCCAATTCTGTTCCATTAATCTAAATGTCTATATCTATATCTCATGTCAGACTACATTATCTTGATTATCATTGATTCACAATAACTTTTTTTTGACAGGTAGAGTTAGAGAGAGAAAGAGACAGAGAGAAAGGTCTTACTTTTCCGTTGGTTCACCCCCAAAATGGCCACTACAGCCAGCGCGCTGCGGCCAGTGCGCTGCACCAATCCGAAGCCAGGAGCCAGATGCCTCCCTTTGGTCTCCCAGGCGGGTGCAGGGCCCAAGCACTTGGGCCATCCTCCACTGCCTTCCCGGGCCACAGCAGAGAGCTGGACTGGAAGAGGAGCAACTGGGACAGAATCTGGTGCCCCAATCGGGACTAGAACCTGGGGTGTCGGCGCCGCAGGCGGAGGATTAGCCTAGTGAGCCATGGCACCAGCCAATAACTTTTGAAATCAAGAGGTGCAAATCTTCCAAATTGGTTTTTCTTTTTCAATATTACTTTGGCTATTCTGGTTCCCTTGCATTTCCATGTGAATGTTATAATCAGCTTCTCAGATTATGCAGAAAATATAGGCAATATTTTGAGAGTAATTGTATCAAATCTGTAGGTTAATTTTGTGAGTACTGCCATGTTAGCCACATTAAGTCTTCCAATACATGAATGTGGAACACTGGGGTACATCAGTTAACCTTTCTGGCCTCATGTGCTTTATTTCTCAAATGGGAATAACAGTATTTATTCTATATCATAGAGTTGTGAAAATTCCATAGAAAAATACTTCTTTTAAATTTTTTTAAAATTTTTATTTGAAGGCTAGAGAGGGAGAAATACAGAGAGAGCACTCATCTGCTGGTTCACTTCTCAAATACTTATACTAGCCAGAGCTGTGCCAGACTGAAGTCATTAGCTGAGAATGCAATCCAGGTTTCCCACATGGATGTCAGGACTCTACCATCACCTGAAGCCTTCCAGGTTGTGCATTAGCAGGAAGCTGCATCAGAAGTAGAGCCAGGAATCAAAACCAGACATTCTGACATAGAATTCAGGCTACCCAAGCAGTGTCTTTACTGATGGACCAAGTGCCTACTCCAAAGTGATTTTGAAACAAAAATGAATCAATATTTTTAATACTTCTCAGAGATATCACATCAAGAGGCTATATTAACTCCTATAACACTATCATAAATAATCCCTTATAATTGTTTTATAGTTTACACATTAAGAAGAATTTTCTGGGGTGAGTGTTCGGTGCAGTGGTTGAGACATCACTTGAGACACTCACATCTTATATTAGGGTTCCTGAGTTTGGGTTCTGATTCCACTTCCAACTCCACCTTCCTGCTAAAGTATACTGTATCAGGAAGCAGATGCCGATTCAAGTACTTGGATTGCTGTCACCAATGTGGGAGACCCAGACTGAGTTCCTGTCACCTGGCTCTGCAACTTTTGCAGGTATTAGGGGAGAGAGCCAGCAGATGGAAAATCTTTCTTTCTCTCTTTCTCTTTCCCTTTAAGATAAATTTAAACAATAAAAAATTGAAATCATATTAATTTCTTTATAACCACCTTTTCCATTGATTGTGTACTGTGTGTTTGATGCCATTATAAGTTCCATAGGATAGTGATATAGAGTATAAGCTCTAGAGTCAGACTACCTGCCTTTAATTTCCAGTTCCACCATCATATTTGACCTTAGACCTGGTACTTGCCTGTCATTTGGCCTCCTGATTTTCTAGATGGGGATAATATAATAATATCTGCTTCATAGGGTTCTTGGGAAGACTGAATGAATTAGTTATTGTAAAGTGCTTAGAAACATATGTGACACAAATTCAGAACTCAATAAATGTCAACCATCACTACAGCATCATATAGAATTACTTGAGTGCCTTATGCCCAGTGGCATTTTCAATCAAATACATATGAAATGGCCTATAGCCTCTTGGTTTGCATGATTACAGTAAGCCAGAGATTTACTGGAAGCTGGAGTGAGTGCCCCTATAGAAAAGAAAACTTAAATGAAACTTAACTGAAAAGTGATTGCTGTTAAATATAAGAGTGGTAATAAGAGAGGGAAGAGATGTGCAATTCGGGACATGCTCAAGCTGACTTACCTCAAACGGTAGAGTTAGAAACATACCAGGGGATTCCAATTCAATCCCATCAAGGTGGCATGTACCAATGCCATCTCACTAGTCCCAGTGATCAATTTCTGTTCACAATTGATCATAATGATAGGACTAAGAACCAAAGGGATCACATAAACAAGAATAGTGTCTGCAAATACTACCTGATAGAATAAAAAAGGGAGAGAATGAGCCAACATGGGAAGTGAGATACACAGCAGACCCATAGAATGGCAGATGTCCTAAATAGCACTCTGGCCTCAGAATCAGCCCTTAAGGCAGGCGGATCCGGATGAAAAGTCCATGAGAGTATTTCAGGCATGGAAAGCCAAGACACTCTGGGGAAAAAAAAACCTAAATGAAAGATCTCTGCGAGTGAGATCCCAGTGGAAAGAATGGGTCATCAAAGAAGGAGATACCTTTCTCTGAAGGGAGGAGAGAACTTCCACTTTGACCATGGCCTTGTCTAAATATGATCAGAGTCGGTGAACTCAAAAGGCTTCCATAGCCTTGGCAGCTCATGACAAGAGCCTAGGTTGATTACTGATGCCATAAACAAGAGTGTCAATTTGTTAAGTCAACAACAGGAGTCACTGTGCACTTACTCCTCATGTAGGATCTCTGTCCTTAGTGTGCTGTACATTGAGATTTAATGCTATAACGAGTACTCAAACAGTATTTTTCACTTTGTGTTTCTGTGTGGGAGCAAACTGTTGAAATCTTTACTTAATGTATGCTAAACTGATCTTCTGTATATAAAGAGAAACGAAAATGAATCTTGATGTGAATGGAAGGGGAGAGGGAGTGGGAAAGGGGAGGGTTGCAGGTGGGAGGGACGTTATGGGGGGGAAGCCATTGTAACCCATAAGCTGTACTTTGGAAATTTATATTCATTAAATAAAAGTTAAAAAAATTAAACACAAAACATGAAACCAAAAAAAAAAACTTAAATGAAAATAAATCCTCACACAATAAACTGGAGACAGCAATTTCCATAGATAAATAAATAAATACATTTCAAATGCCTTTGTGCAATGTAAAGCCTTTCTGAAGTTGGTTAAATAGAAAACATGTAGATTTCTTGGAATAACTGTTCCATGAGAAAGCAGGACAAAGACATTGTCATCATTTTTTTCTCTTTAGAAGTCTATTTTTCTCTGCTTCTAGGGTTTGCTTGTTAGAAAAGTCTAAGGGAGGCTCTCAGTTCTTTACTGAGATGTCTGCCTGATCTATCAGGTGTACTCAGAGAGAGAGTCAAAGCTGGATATGCACACCCATGCTGTTCCTGTCTCTAGTTCACTCAGACATAGCTTTATCCTGATGACATGTACTTCTAGAGATGTTGTGTTGGGTGACTGCTGTCAAAACTCTTTGTCTACTTCAAGTCTTCCAGAAGTGCAAGCTCAGAGATGTCATCACTGAAACTGCTGTGGTCAGAAGCAGACTGGGAATCAGGGCATTCAACTCCTGAAAAAGGCACAGAGCAAATTCTCTTACATCAGAGAATTTGATCAAAGGCTTTGCAGAGACCATCTAGATGTTTGTTCATTCCTCAACCTGTAGGAAAGCCTATAGTGAAATCATTGAGGACAAATTGATATATATTCCCCAGTTCTGCACTCTCTGCTATTTAGTCTGTCTCCTAACTCAGAAGAGTTGGACTTTGGTACACTTGAGCATTGCAATTTAAGGAATAAAGTCCAAGATGGGAAATATGCCCTCCACAAATACTCATTCTGTCATGGAAAACCTAAGAAACAAAAGTGCAAAGGAGAAAAAGCCAAATAGCAACAGATCCCTTGTGCAGGCCAAGTGTTGCTTAGCAGAGCAACCTGGGTACAGCTGTGTAGAAACAGTACAATAAGATAAGTCATAGTAAGTAAAAGGCAAAGAAAGCTAGCAGCGGTCTTATAGTCTAACTTAGAGGAAATTACTGTTGCCTTTATGAATTTTTGAGGCATTCTAATGAAATCATTTCCTCTATTTGCTGCTGACAATAAATAAAAGTAATTTATGATGCCAAAGTAATAACTGGTCAGAAACTGATGTGGATGCTGCAAAGAGTTGCATTAGTTTCTTTTAAAATCTAGAATTGTGCCTTCAATGTCCTTGTACACTCCTATCTCAGGTTCTTCAATTCATGGGCCTCTATTTCATTTTTCTACACCAAAATGTTTCACCATTTTCCATATTTAAAATTAGGCCTCCATTCTCCCTGTTGATCAATAAAATCTATGCTGTTTATAGAGTGGATTCAACCAAACACAAGGTAGAATACAATCTGATTGAACTAATGCAAGCTCAAGTAGAGAACTCTTGAATGGTCTCAAGATTTGGCATCCTAAAAGACAAACCATTTCCTACAAATCAATGTCTATTCAGGGAAAAGTTTGAAACAAAGTGACTTCATGAATTGTTCTGGAGGGAAAGTTTTGGTTGGAGGCTGTCTGTTGCTCTTCACATCAGACACAATTTTGCCCACGGTGCTTTGGCTACATTCTAGTTGTAAAGTCATCCATGGCATAGCCACAACATCAAAATGCTACCTGCCCAGGGACATAAGGCCTTGAAGCATTAGGCTTTAAGTAGGAGTGAGAATCAGAGATTTGGAAGTTGTTTATTGGCTCTTTGTGGAACTTCTCCATCGCCCTTTCCCTAGAGGAACCTTCCTTTCTTTGTGTGCCACCACAGAGCAGTCTGACAAAGACTCATGATTGCTCAGTCTTGGTTTTCTCGACTTTCCTTGGTTTAAAATTTGAGATGTTCTAAACTAATGGGGGAGGACAGAGAGCTTTTGGTATTTGACAGCCTCAAGAACCAGGTGGATGGTGTCATTTTTGCCCTCTCAATTTGATGGTTGGTAAAATTCAATATTGGGTGAACACAAGCACTTGTGAAATAGGTGTTCATTGTTCCACAAGCAAATTTATTGCAGATAATGAGCCACAAAGCCTAGTGTGAGTTTCCATCTGACTGGGCCATAACTGATTTGATGTGGCTCTGCTTGAGCTTTGGAGACACACTGTACTCTCAGCTTTTCCCCCTGGGGTTTCCACTTCTTCACCAACACTGCCTTCCTCCCCGGGCCATTCCCCACGGATACACTACTCAGTTTTCAGGGGTGGTATACTTACTTCTAAGTGTCACCATAACTCTGAATGACAGAACAACCAAGCAAGACCTAAGGGGAAGAGAAATTTAATGAACTGAAAGATTCCAAAACTTGCAAAGCACGCTGCATGAAAACTTTGAAAAGGTCTTTAATTCTGATGGATTTAGCTGCTTAATATCTCTAGTAGAAGCAATGATGCATGTTGTTTATTAATAATTGCTCTTTTATTTCCTTACTGACACTTACTGTGCTCTGCATTCTACCCAGAATACCTATACAAGTGGTTTTCAACCATGTCTGCGAGTCAGAATTGACCAAGGAATATTATTTTAAAAATCTATGTGACTTTGTCCCATCCCAGAGCTACTGAATAAGAATTTCTGGAGATAAGAGTACAGGTATTCACATGATATTTGAGACAAAGCCAAGGTTGAAAAACACTGCCTTAGCCTTATATGTACTAATTTATCTTTATAATGTCTTTATAAAATATGTATTAATGCCTTTATTTTAGAGATAAAAAAACTGTGGCTCATAATAGTTCAGTGATTGACCAAGGTCACACAGCTAGAAATTTGTGAAGCTAAGCTTCAAAGCCATGGTCATGGCTCCAAAAGATGTGCTCTTTTTACTCATCAGATCAGTGAGCTATATATAATTTTTCTCTATGCCTTGGTATAGGCCCCTTTTAAGCAAGGAGTCCTGACCTTATTTAGAATGGCTGGGTGCTCTAATGTCTTTTATCTCTCCATTGGTCTTTTAATTCCATCATATCTACATTTATATATTCTTTTAAATCTAGCCATAATTTTTCTAGATAGAAAAAAAACTGTGGAAGCAACATGGCACTGAGAAATGACATAATCTTCCTGTAGTTATTACCATTATACTATCAATCTTAATCTGCTCACACACTCTTATTCTTGTCTTTACCTAACAAACGCACAACACACACATACACATGCACAGCCTTTTTTTTTTTTTTTGGTGGTGGTGGTGAGGAGCTATGGAGGAAGTTGTTCTTAATAGTTTCTGAATCCTTAAGTTATTATGGATTTTGTATTTCCTGGCTTTGTTATTGTAGGTTTATTTTATCTATTTTTTGTTTGCATTTGGTTGTGCCAGTGTCCCTTCATCTATCATCTGCCTATATATTTTATATGCATATATATATATATGTTATATGCACACAGGGATAGTTACTTCAGCATTATAAACCACAAGACACTTTTCCCTGTAAAGAGTTTTAGGGACTTTATTTGTTCCAATAGTTTTCAAATTCTTTCTAGGCACAGAACTCATTCTCTAAGAAACCTGTATTCAAAATCCCAATGTACAAAACAGGTATCAGTAGAACTTGGCAGAGAAAGAAAGCAGAATGTCCTCCTCCATCTCTTTGGGCCTTGAAACAACTGCACAATTTGAAAATTACAGTTCTAATCAAGTCCGCTAATTCACTGATGAGGAAATTGAGGTCCAGCATGTGGTAGATCAAGATCTAAAATTTAAATTTCCTAATTCAAAGTCCAGTGCTCTTTCTAACGTACTTGATATGATGAAGATGAAAAACAGCACCATGTCGAGAAGTTTCTGGAGAAATCTCCAGTTACAAAATAATATAAGAACTGTTAACATATCTTGAGCACATCTACATAGCAGACACTTTATTGCTTCACTTATGGCTATCTTGTGACTGTTTAATAGTGTCTTGATCTGACTTAAATTACTGTATCTGCTTCATCCCCATGTCTCTGAGTGTCTTTTGAACACACCCAGATTCTTTTCCTCTTCACTCCCACTTCTAGCATGTTAATTTGATTATACATTATCTCTATTTAGTGCAGTGTTTAGCAAACTGCTCATTACCATTTTTTGTGAATAAAGTTTTTTTCTAACCTACACATTCATTTAATTATTATCTCTGGGCATTTTTGTACTAAAATGGAAAAATTGCAAGAAAGATGATGGCTTGCAATGCCAATAATATTTACTCCCTGGACCTTTACAAAAAATATTTGCAGACTCTTAGTGAAATTAAGCCTGGAAAGCATAAAAGAAGATAATGCATATGCTGAAACTTTTAGAGTTAGTCTTAATTTTACAGGTATCCAAGAAAGGAAAGGAGATTATAGATAGAAAGACCATAGGCAGGAGTTGAACAGACATGGAGATCTAAAAAAGCAATGTTTTTATAAAAACTGTTGAATTATACACTTTAAATGGATAAATTATATGGTATGTTAATTTTAAGTGAACAAAGTTATTTTTAGCTTGTCTACCTAAAACTGGTCCAGTGTGTCTCAATGAAACACTGGAGACACTAATACTCCATTGAGTAGGATCATTCTCTGTTGTGCCTTGCAAGATGGTTAACCTCCCATAAATGTCAGTAGAAGTCTTCCAAATTTTATGGCAATCAAATTATCATCAAACGCTTCCAAACACATCCAGAAGGGCAGTAACAGGCTCACTGACAGCTAGCGATTGGCCAATGTAGCTTGAGCAGAGGGTGTATGGAAGAAGTGCCAGGCAATGCCAGGCTAAGGAGTTTCCATGATATCTAGCAGTTAGTCCTCCTCCAAGTAAGTCTACAAGGGTACTTCAAGAAGCTCATAGAAAATACATGTTATGAAAAAATTCTATATATAGATTCCAAATGTTTAGGCACAAAACAGACATCTTTTGAGTCCATTTTTCCATGAACTTTTTGAAGTACCCTTGTGCAGTTCATGCACTAACATCTATCTCCTTGGGAAAAGTTGTTACCCTCTACCCCACAGTGAAGGAGACTTTTCTATGAAATCCCAAGTGTCAGCCTAAGATTCAAAACCCAGAAAAATCAAGTGCTTCTAGAATTCCATCCCTCATCACTCCCCATCCTGCAGAATTCTGACCATTCTATTAAGTTGTGGCCAATTGAGGGAGACAAATTTGCTATGATCATAATAAACACAGCTGGAATATGCAGTTCTATAGTGAACAAACAGGGTCATTAAGCACGCATTAGCAGCTGGTAACCCACCCTTTAAAACTGCTGTTAACATGCTGATAAGACATTTTAAACACTCAGTAAATAAAAGACACCATTAAGAATGGTGTGAATGTATTTACGCGTTCCAAATCCCCACAAAGTGAGAACAATTTATTTTCATCAGTGCTTTTAATCCTTGCAGCTCCTGCATTTCTGACGTTTATTCACCACTTAGTTGAGAGAGGCATAGAGCATTTTCATTCCTGAGATTCATTTTCAGGATGGAGAGGGGTAATCACATTCAAAAAACACCATTTCAACATGCGTGGAGTACTGGGAGATAGAAGTGAAGGTCTCGCCGACTCTCAAGGCCAGCCCCCTCCGGTACATTCTAAACAGCAGCAGCAGTGTTTCCTGGGCTATGAGATATGGGAATATGTGGATTTTGAGCAAAATTACCCCCCCATCACATCAGTTAGATTGTGTATCCAAGTGCAAACTAGGACAAAGTTCATTTTCCTTGTGTAAGTATTGGTGTAGGGAATTTAGAAAGATTTTCAGTTGCTTCGATTTTAAAGAAGTCTTCCAGAATATGCTGCAGTTATATGCCAATCAGCCCACCTTCTCTTTGTACCTCCATCTCATTCATAAATTAAAACAACATTTTAAGGGGTCTAGTTTACTCAAAATTGTTGTAATTATTGCTTCATTGATTGCAAACCAGGAACCACCCACTTCTCCTAAATACAGACAGCTGGGCCATCTGTTCCCTATGAATCATGTAAACAGAGAAGACTTGAGAGAAGGATTTAAACACTTTCCAACCTGGTTCTGCCTTATTTCAACAATGCAATCAACTGTCCAGAGAGTTAACAGATGCAATGCTTAAGATCTGTCCTGCCTACTTGATCCTCTCCTGTAACACATAAAGTTCTGGTTAGGAAATGAGGTCAAAGCCTTGAAACTAGTCATGTTTGTTTTTGATGCTCATTTAATTAAGGTTTTTACAAATTATATAGGAAATACATAAATAGGGAATAAAAATTCAAGCAGTACAGAATGGTACAAAATGACAAGGAAAAAAAGGTTCTCTCCCTGCCCTGTTC
This sequence comes from Oryctolagus cuniculus, assembly GCF_051225735.1. Classification (NCBI taxonomy): domain Eukaryota; kingdom Metazoa; phylum Chordata; class Mammalia; order Lagomorpha; family Leporidae; genus Oryctolagus; species Oryctolagus cuniculus. The sequence continues at coordinate 81,562,283 of NC_142888.1, read as the reverse complement.
TCAGACAAATCCCTTTAGATGTTTGACTTCTCTGATTTTAGTACTTTTGATGTTTATTGCATTACTCTAGCTCTTAGTTTATCAACTTTAATCTGTATTGAGACTTTCCACTAAGAAAGACAATAGATTTCCCTCTCTTGTCTTTTCTCTTGCTATAACCAAGACTCCAACTCATTAATAATACCTCTCCTTCTCTCCTTGAATTTTTTGTTATAATCTTTAGCTCTTTCATTAACTAATCCACTTTTTATTCTATTATATTCTAATGCAGTCAACTTTAGTATTTTCCATTTTTAGTTTATACTTTTTGCTTTGTTGAAGAAATTCTTCAAGATCATAAAATATTCCCCTCCATTTTATTATATAAGTTTTATCTTTTAGACTTAAGCCCCTAAACCATCTGGAACTGATTGTTATGTATAGTGTGAAGCAGAGATCCAATTTCATCTTTTCCATATGGATAATCATTTGTTTCAGCACCGTTTATTAAATAATCCAAGCTTGCCCCACAGTTTTGCAGTGCTTCTTCTGTTATCTATCAAGTGTAAAAATAAAACTTTCAGTAGAAGTGTTATTCTGTCTCTGGGATCTCTATTCTGTCCTGTCAATCAATCGAATTGCATGCTTTGGAGTCACCAGGATCCCCAAGCCATGGTTTCCTTAACCTTGAAATAACAATATCTTACCCTGTCTTGGAGAGTTCTTTGGAAATCAAATGAAATAATACATATAAAGACACCTTGACAAATGGAGAGTATTATTCAAATTATGGAACTATAGTCAGTAAAGCCGCCACCTGCAGTGCCGGCATCCCATATGGGCACTGGTTCGAGTCCCAGCTATTCCACTTCCCATCCAGCTCTCTGCTATGGCCTGGGAAGGCAGTAGTGATGGCCCAAGTCCTTGAACCCCTGCACCCATGTGGGAGGCCCAGAGGAAGCTCCTGGATCCTGGCTTTGGATTAGCACAGCTCCGGCCATTACAGCCAATTGGGGAGTGAATCAGTAGATGGAAGATCTCTCTCTCTCTCTCTCTCTCTCTCTCCTCTGTCCTCTCTCTCTCTCTGCCTCTCTTTCTCTCTCTGTGTAACTCTGACTTTCAAATAAATAAATAAACCTTTAAAAAAACAAATTTTGGAACTATGACATGGTGGTATCAAAATGGCTTTGTTTTGTAACAATATTTATTAATTTGATTATTTATTTGAAAGGCAGAGAAATAGAGAGACAGAGATAGATGCAGGGAGATCTTCCAAACTCTACTTCACTCCCCAAATGCCTACAGCAACCTGGGCTAAGCCAGGTCAAAGCCAAGAGCCCATAATCCAATCTGAGTCTCCCACGTGGGTGTCAGGGGTCAGGGGCTCATTTCTTAAGCAATCATCTTCTGCCTTCCAGGGTGCACATGAGCAGGAAGCTGAAATCAGAAGGAGAGCTGTGACTCAGACCCAGCCACTCTGACATGGGATGCAGGCATCCCAAGTGGTGTATTTACTGTTTCAAATAACTGCTCCCAAAGTAACTTAGAATATCACCTAATTAAACCATTTATATTTTCAGAAGAAGAAATTGGGGTTCAGAGAGGCTGAATGATCTTGAGAAGACAACATTATACTGCTAGCGTGTGCTTCGTGAGACCTTAGCATTAAAGAAAAGGGCATTTTATTCAATCTTACTAAAAGAACAAGTCAAGGATTTAATCTTCTCTGTCTATTGGACACTGTTTCCCCAAAATGTGATGTAATCTCTGAAGTTTGATGTATTACTTCCTGGGGCTTATGGCCAATTTCAAGGTTGAGTGGTGCAAATGCAATTTTGCACAGGCCACCTCTGATTTAGGGACAGAGATTGATATACATCAAAGCCACTTAACAAATGGCATCCATCCAGTTGGTGCCTGTCATGCAGGTACTGTGTGTTAAATATAAGGCACAGTTAAGTGATTTATATTGCTACTTTATGTAAAACAAGAACATGTATTTATAGAAACTAGTCCAAATGCAAATTGGCAAGCAAACCTGAACCAGAAGACAAAACTTTGGCTTTAATATTAAATAGCAATAAAGAGAATTAAAAACTTTTGATTCCGTTGTTAGAAAACAAATCTGTCTCAGTCAAAGACTGAATTTAGGTAGATAGTCCATAAACAGAGAATAAATATTAGCACATGATAAAGTGGTATTATAAAAGCATTGTTTAGCCTTTTATAATGAAATATATCATTTATACAAAAAGATGCAACATGCTTATGGCTTAAGGATTAATAATTAAACATTTTAAAAATACTCCTGTATCCACCACTCATGGTATAAAATAATATATATATAAATAATATATATATAAAATAATATATTACCAACATATTAGCTCCCCTTTATCCAAGGATTTGCTTTCTGTGGCTTCAGTTACCTGTGGTCAATTGCAGTCTGAAAATACTAACATTAGTCTTGACTCTTTCAAGAGAAAGCAGTCACATTGACATAACTTTTACTACAGGTATTTTATGGTTGATCTATTTTATTATTAGTTATTGCTGTTACTATCTTACTGGGCCTAACTTAAAAATAAAACTTTATTACGTGCAGAATTTGGTACTCTCCATAGTTTCATGTATCCACCGGGGATCCCAAAAAGTATCCCCCAAGGATGTGTGGGGAATACTGCACCTCCCTACCCTCAGGGATAACCACAGTTCCAGATATCATGCTAATTATTCTCTTGCATTTTAAAATAATTTTGCTACTCATGTATGATTCCATAAAAATACATTGCTTAATTTTGTCTTGTTTTGAAATTTACATTTTGTAATTTTCTGTCATTTGTTCCCTTCATCAGCATTGGAAAACAATTGACTGAGTTTCATATACTTTTTAAAAAGATTTATTTTATTTATTTGAAAAGCAGAATTACAGAGAAAGAGAGAGACGAGAGAGAGGGAGAGAGAGAGAGAGCAAGCGAGTTCTTCCTTTCACTGGTTCACTTCCCAAATGGCCAAGCCTGGGCCAAAGCCAAAGCCAAGAGCCTGGAACTCCATCTTGATCTCCCACATGGGTGGCAAAGGCCCAAAAACTTAGGGCTATCTTCCACTGCCTTCCCAGACACATCAGCAAGGAGCTGGATTGGAAGTGTAGCAACCAGGACTCAAACTGGCACTTAGATGGGATGTCAGCATCGTAAGCAGTGGCTTGACCCACTCTACCACAATGCTGGCCCCTCAGATTAATTTCTACCTTACACAAATTCAACTATGTGATATAAAAAGGAAAGATGAAAGAAATAGCAGAAGTAGTGAAAGAGAGAAGAATGATCATTCAAATAGCATTGGCAATTCAGACCACCAGAACCCAAAATATTTTAACATAATTATTGCATGGAACATAGCCATACCAAAAATATTGGTTATTTATCCAATATTCAAATTTAACTGAACTTTCTTTTTTGTTTAGTTTGAAAACTCTTTTAACCTATCGGATCCCATTCAATGAGCCAGGACCCAAAGTGAATAGGGTATGGAAAAAGTGTCTGTCATGTTTTTTCAAGCATTTTTCAACAACATGCGACTACTATGGTGTGATAATTACACAGTGTTATATGTGAATTCAGTGTTCATTCATAGGAATAATAATGTATTCAAAGGCTGAAGGAAAATGATATTTTCCTAGGTTATTTTTGAGGGAAATTTTGATTATACACAATTGTATAAGGAAGTAGATGCAATATCCAGTAAAAAAAATGCAACACAACATTTTAAAAACAAGAATTTATCTCCTCATAAGAAGGAAGTCTAGTGATGAGCAGTGCAGGGATAATATAATGGTGACAAATGTCATCAGGGGTCAGGTGTTGTGGCATAGTGAATTAAGCCATTCTCTGCAATGCTGGCATCTCATATGAGTGCTGGTTCACATCCCAGCTGCTCCACTTCTGATCCAGATCCCTGCTAATGCGCCTTTGGAAAATAGCCAAAGATGGCCTGGGTATCTGGGCCACTGCCACCAACATGGGAGACCTGGACAAAGCTCCTGGCTCCTGGCTCCTGGCTCCTGACATTGGCCTGGCCCAGCCTTGGCTATTGTGGCAATTTGGGGAGTGAACCAGCAGATAGAAGATCTCTGTCTCTCCTCTCTCAGGTCACTCTTTAAAATAAAGTAAATCTTAAAAAAAAAGCCTTGAGAGGAAACCTGTTGGAGTGAGGTGGACACTATGGGAAACGGTGGCTTGATCAGCATAGCCCTGACTGTTAATGAACAACTTAATACATTATCCCTCTTAGTAGTTTTTTTTATCTGTTCTACTTAATATGACTGGTTTAATTCTGTAATTGATGCACAGTTATTCTTAAGTGTTGAAAATTAACTGAAATGTGATCCCTGTTGAACATGGGAGTGGGAATGGGAGAGGGAAGAGATGTATAATTTGGGACATGCTCAGGCTGACTTGCCCCAAGTGGTGGAGTTGGAAGCATACCAGGGGATTCCAATTCAATCCCATCAAGGTGGCATGTACCAATGCCATCTCACTGTTCCAGGTGATCAGTTTCAGTTCACAGTTGGTCATGGTGGAGGGACTGGAGTCAAAGGGAGCACATAGACAAGTCTAGTACCTGCTAATGCTAACCGATGGAGTAAATAAAGGGGAGAGTGATCCAACATGGGAAGTGAGATACCCAGCAGACTCATAGAATGGCAGATGTCCTAAATAGCACTCTGGCCTCAGAATCAGCCCTAAAGGCATTCGGATCTGGCTGAAAAGCCCATGAGAGTATTTCAGGCATGGAAAGCCAAGACACTCTGGCAAAAGATCTCTGCGAGTGAGATCCCAGTGGAAAGAACAGGTCATCAAAGAAGGAGGTACCTTTCTCTGAAGGGAGGAGAGAACCTCCACTTTGACTATGACCTTGTCTAAACAAGATAAGAGTCGGAGAACTCAGAGGGCTTCCATAGCCTTGGAAACTCATGACTGGAGCATAGGGAGATTACTGATGCCATAGACAGGAGTGTCAATTGGTAAAGTCAACAACAGGAGTCACTGTGCACTTACTCCTCATGTAGGATCTCTATCCTTAATGTGCTGTACATTGAGATTTAATGCTATAACTAGTACTCAAACAATATATTTCACTTTGTGTTTCTATGGGGGTGCAAACTGTTGAAATCTTTACTTAATGTATACTAAACTGATCCTCTGTAAAAAAAAAAAAAAAGAAATTATCAATTCCCAACTTGACTCTCACTGGGATTAAACATGACAATAGGTCTGATCTGATTTCATCATCATTTAAAAAAATCATCTATAATTTTTCACTTTATGTTTCTGTGTGGGAGCAAACTGTTGAAATTCTTACTTAATGTATACTAAGCTGATCTTCTGTATATTAAGATAATCGAAAATGAATCTTGATGTGAATGGAAGGGGAGAGGGAGTGGGAAAGCGGAGGGTTGTGGGTGGGAAGGACGGTTTGGGGGGGAAGCCATTGTAATCCATAAGTCGTACTTTGGAAATTTATATTCATTAAATAAAAGTTAAAAAAAAACTCAAAAAAAAAAGCCATCAGTGACTCAAGCTCCTATGTTTCTGCTCCACCATTTTTAGTGCTAACTTCTGTCCTCAAGGCCACTCCATGGCTCAAGATGACTGCTGGAGTTTCTGCAATCAGGCTCACATTTCAAGGAGGGAATACAAAGGATAGAGGGCAATATGGGCATTCATTAGTATTCTGTCAAATCTTAAATAGCTCTCCGGCAAGTATCTCCTAATAAAATCCACTTAGGTTTAATTAATCCCTAACTCATAAATGTAGGTTTTAAAAATTATTTATGTATTTGAGAGGCAGAGAAAGGGAGAAAAAGAGAGTTAGTGAGAGAAAAAGATCTCCCATCTACTGGTTCACTCTCCAAATGTCCATAATGGCCAGGACAGTGTTGGAGCCAAAACCACAAGCCAGGAACTCAATTCAGATCTCCCACATGGGTAGCAGAAACCCAATTACTTGAGCCATCACTGATATCTCTGGAGATTTTTGCTTGTCTACTGAATTAAGGACCCAGTTCTTAAGAGTCCCAATTCCGGCTTTGTTTTTGTTGTACAAGATTGCTTTAGCTATTCGAGGTCTCTTGTGCCTCCATATGAATTTCAGCACCATTTTTTCCAGATCTGAGAAGAAGGTCTTCGGTATCTTGATTGGTATTGCATTGAATCTATAAATTGCTTTTGGGAGAATGGACATTTTGATGATATTGATTCTTCCAATCCATGAGCATGGAAGATTTTTCCATTTCTTGGTATCCTCTTCTATTTTTTTCTTTAAGGTTTTGTAATTTTCATCGTAGAGATCTTTAACGTCCTTGGTTAAGTTTATTCCAAGGTATTTGATTGTTTTTGTAGCTATTGTGAATGGGATTGATCTTAGAAATTCTTCCTCAGCCATGGCATTGTCTGTGTATACAAAGGCTGTTGATTTTTGTGCATTGATTTTATATCCTGCTACTTTGCCAAACTCTTCTATGAGTTCCAATAGTCTCTTAGTAGAGTTCTTTGGGTCCCCTAAATAAAGAATCATGTCATCTGCAAAGAGGGATAGTTTGAGTTCTTCCTTCCCAATTTGTATCCCTTTAATTTCTTTTTCTTGCCTAATAGCTCTGGCTAGAACCTCCAGAACTATATTGAATAGCAGTGGTGAGAGTGGACATCCCTGTCTGGTACCAGATCTCAGTGGAAATGCTTCCAACTTTTCCCCACTCAATAGGATGTTGGCTGTGGGTTTTTCATAGATTGCTTTGATTGTATTGAGGAATATTCCTTCCAAACCCAGTTTGCTTAGAGTTTTCATCATGAACGGGTGTTGTATTTTATCAAATGCTTTCTCGGCATCTATTGAAATAATCATATGGTTTTTCTTCTGCAGTCTGTTAATGTGGTGTATCACATTGATTGTCTTGCGCACATTAAACCATCCCTGCATACCAGGGATAAATCCCACTTGGTCTGGGTGGATGATCTTTCTGATGTGTTGTTGCATTCTATTGGCAAGAATTTTATTGAGGATGTTTGCATCTATGTTCATCAGGGATATTGGTCTGTAATTCTCTTTCAGTGCTGCATCTTTTTCCGGCTTAGGAATTAAGGTGATGCTGGCTTCATAGAAAGAATTTGGGAGGATTCTCTCTTCTTCGATTGTTCTGAATAGTTTGAGAAGAATTGGAGTTAGTTCTTCTTCAAATGTCTGGTAGAATTCAGCAGTGAATCCATCCGGTCCTGGGCTTTTCTTTGTTGGGAGGGCCTTTATTACTGTTTCAATTTCTGTCTCAGTTATGGGTCTGTTTAGGTTTTCGATGTCTTCCTGGTTCAACTTAGGTAGGTTGCATGTGTCCAGGAATCTATCCATTTCTAATAGGTTTCCCTGTTTGCTGGCATACAAGTCCTTGTTGTAATTTCTGATGATTCTTTTTATTTCTGTGGTGTCTGTTGTTACATTTCCTTTTTCATCTCTGATTTTATTGATTTGGGTCTTTTCTCTTCTTTTTTTAGTTAGTTGGGCCAATGGGGTGTCAATTTTGTTTATTTTTTCAAAAAAACAGCTCTTCGTTTGGCTGATTTTTTGTAATGTTTTCTTGATTCAATCCTGTTGATTACTTCTCTGATTTTAATTATTTCTTTTTTTTAACTTTTTTTTAACTTTTATTTAATGAATATAAATTTCCAAAGTACGATTTATGGATTACAATGGCTTCCCCCACATATCGTCCCTCCCACCCACTACCCTCCCCTTTCCCACTCCCTCTCCCCTTCCATTCACATCAAGATTCATTTTCGATTATCTTTTTTTTTTTTTTTTTTGACAGGCAGAGTGGACAGTGAGAGAGAGAGACAGAGAGAGAAAGGTCTTCCTTTGCCGCTGGTTCACCCTCCAATGGCCGCCGCTGCAGCCGGCGCACCGCGCTGATCCTGGCAGGAGCCAGGAGCCAGGTGCTTTTCCTGGTCTCCCATGGGGTGCAGGGCCCAAGCACCTGGGCCATCCTCCACTGCACTCCCTGGCCATAGCAGAGAGCTGGCCTGGAAGAGGGGCAACCGGGACAGAATCCGGTGCCCCAACCGGGACTAGAACCCGGTGTGCCGGCGCCGCAAGGTGGAGGATTAGCCTATTGAGCCACGGCGCCGGCTCCGATTATCTTAATATACAGAAGATCAGCTTAGTATACATTAAGTAAGAATTTCAACAGTTTGCTCCCACACAGAAACATAAAGTGAAAAATAATAGATGATTTTTTTAAATGATGATGAAATCAGATCAGACCTATTGTCATGTTTAATCCCAGTGAGAGTCAAGTTGGGAATTGATGATTTCTTCTTTTTTTTTTTTTTTTTACAGAGGATCAGTTTAGTATACATTAAGTAAAGATTTCAACAGTTTGCACCCCCATAGAAACACAAGTGAAATATATTGTTTGAGTACTCGTTATAGCATTAAATCTCAATGTACAGCACATTAAGGATAGAGATCCTACATGAGGAGTAAGTGCACAGTGACTCCTGTTGTTGACTTTACCAATTGACACTCCTGTCTATGGCATCAGTAGTCTCCCTATGCTCCAGTCATGAGTTTCCAAGGCTATGGAAGCCCTCTGAGTTCTCTGACTCTTATCTTGTTTAGACAAGGTCATAGTCAAAGTGGAGGTTCTCTCCTCCCTTCAGAGAAAGGTACCCCCTTCTTTGATGACCTGTTCTTTCCACTGGGATCTCACTCGCAGAGACCTTTTGCCAGAGTGTCTTGGCTTTCCATGCCTGAAATACTCTCATGGGCTTTTCAGCCAGATCCGAATGCCTTTAGGGCTGATTCTGAGGCCAGAGTGCTATTTAGGACATCTGCCATTCTATGAGTCTGCTGGGTATCTCACTTCCCATGTTGGATCATTCTCCCCTTTATTTATTCCATCGGTTAGTGTTAGCAGGTACTAGACTTGTTTATGGGCTCCCTTTGACTCTTAGTCCTTTCATTATGATCAATTGTGAACTGAAATTGATCACTTGGAATAGTGAGATGGCATTGGTACATGCCACCTTGATGGGATTGAATTGGAATCCCCTGGTATGCTTCCAACTCCACCATTTGGGGCAAGTCAGCTTGAGCATGTCCCAAATTATACATCTCTTCCCTCTCTTATTCCCACTCTTATGTTTAACAGGGATCACATTTCAGTTAATTTTTAACACTTAAGAATAACTGTGTATTAATTACAGAATTAAACCAGTCATATTAAGTAGAACAGATAAAAAAACTACTAAGAGGGATAATGTATTAAGTTGTTCGTTAACAGTCAGGGCTATGCTGATCAAGTCACCATTTCCCATAGTGTCCATTTCACTTCAGGAGGTTTCCTTTTTGGTGTTCAGTCAGTTGTCACCGATCCGGGAGAACATATGGTATTTGTCCCTTTGGGACTGGCTTATTTCACTCAACATGATGTGTTCCAGATTCCTCCATTTTGTTGCAAATGACTGGATTTCGTTGTTTCTTACTGCGGTATAGTATTCTGAAGAGTACATATCCCATAATTTCTTTATCCAGTCTACCGTTGATGGGCATTTAGGTTGGTTCCAGGTCTTGGCTATTGTGAATTGAGCTGCAATAAACATTAGGCTGCAGACCGCTTTTTTGTTTGCCAATTTAAATTCCTTTAGGTAAATTCCAAGGAGTGGGATGGCTGGGTCGAACAGTAGGGTTATCTTCAGGTTTCTGAGGAATCTCCAGACTGACTTCCATAGTGGCTTGACCAGTTTGCATTCCCACCAACAGTGGGTTAGTGTCCCTTTTTCCCCACATCCTCGCCAGCATCTGTTGTTGGTAGATTTCTGAATGTGAGCCATTCTAACCGGGGTGAGGTGAAACCTCATTGTGGTTTTGATTTGCATTTCCCTGATTGCTAATGACCTTGAACATTTTTTCATGTGCCTGTTGGCCATTTGGATTTCCTCTTTTGAAAAATGTCTATTGAGGTCCTTGGCCCATCTCTTAAGTGGGTTGTTGGTTTTGTTTTTGTGGAGTTTCTTGATCTCTTTGTAGATTCTGGTTATTAACCCTTTATCTGTTGCATAGTTTGCAAATATTTTTTCCCATTCTGTCGGTTGTCTCTTCACTCTCCTGACTGTTTCTTTTGCAGTACAGAAACTTCTCAATTTGATGCAATCCCAATAGTTGATTTTGGCTTTGACTGCCTGTGCCTCCCGGGTCTTTTCCAGAAACTCTTTGCCTGTGCCAATATCTTGAAGGGTTTCTCCAATGTTCTCTAGTAACTTGATGGTGTCAGGTCGTAGATTTAGGTCTTTAATCCATGTTGAGTGGATTTTTGTGTAAGGTGTAAGGTAGGGGTCTTGCTTCATGATTCTGCATGTGGAAATCCAGTTTTCTCAGCACCATTTATTGAAGAGACTGTCCTTGCTCCAGGAATTAGTTTTAGATCCTTGATCAAATATAAGTTGGCTGTAGATGTTTGGGTTGGTTTCTGGTGTTTAAATTCTGTTCCATTGGTCTATCCATCTGTTTCTGTACCAGTACCATGCTGTTTTGATTACAACTGCCCTGTAGTATGTCCTGAAATCTGGTATTGTGATGCCTCCGGCTTTGTTTCTGTTGTACAAGATTGCTTTAGCTATTCGAGGTCTCTTGTGCCTCCATATAAATTTCAGCACCAATTTTTCCAGATCTGAGAAGAAGGTCTTCGGTATCTTGATTGGTATTGCATTGAATTTATAATTATTTCTCTTCTCCTACTAGATTTGGGTCTGGTTTGCTGTAGGTTTTCTAGATCCTTGAGGTGAATTGAAAGCTCATCTATTTGGTGCCTTTCCAATTTCTTGATGTAGGCACCTATTGATATAAACTTTCCTCTTAACACTGCTTTTGCTGCGTACCATAAGTTTTGGTATGTTGTGCTGTTATCCTCATTTACTTCCAGAAAGTTTTTAATTTCTCTTTTGATTTCTTCTATGACCCATTGTTCATTCAGGATCATGTTGTTCAATCTCCCGCTCTTTTTTTACGCACGCTCTTTTTTCATTTCTGTTAGCATGGTATATCTTTTTCCAGCCTTTCACTTTCAGTCTGTATGGATCTTTGTTGGAAAAATCTGTTTCTTGTAAGCAGCAAATAGATGGGTTTTGTTCCTTAACCCAATCAGCCAATCGGTGTCTTTTAACTGGACAGTTCAAGCCATTCACGTTCAATGTGACTAATGATAAGTGGTAACTTTGCCCTGCCATTTGCCAAAGATACGTTCCAATATATGCTTTGAATTCCCTGTGATCTTTTGCTGTGAGGTTTCCTTCCTTGGTTTCCTTCCTTTACCTTCTTTCATATCGATGACCGTGTTTCTGTGTTTCTGTGTGCAACACATCTTTAAGCATCTTTTGCAGGGCTGGACGAGTGGCAACAAATTCTTTCAATTTCTGTTTGCTATGAAAAGTCTTTATTTACATTTTAGGATCTTTTCTTTATGTTTCACTGTGGAGAGTTTAATCACAACGTGTCGTGGTGAGGATCTCTTTTGGTCGTGTTTATTAGGGGTTCTGTGAGCTTCCTGTACTAGGATTTCTCTGTCCTTCTCCAAACCTGGGAAATTTTCTGCTAATATATCACTAAAAAGGCCTTCTAATCCTTTCTCCCTCTCCATGCCTTCAGGAACTCCTAAAACCCGAATGTTGGTTTTTTTAAATAGTATCCTGAAGATTCCCGACAATATGTTTTAGATTTCTAATTTTCTCTTCTTTTCTTTGGTCTGACTGTATCCTTCTCAGATCTGGAAAAATTGGTGCTGAAATTTATATGGAGGCACAAGAGACCTCGAATAGCTAAAGCAATCTTGTACAACAAAAACAAAGCCGGAGGCATCACAATACCAGATTTCAGGACATACTACAGGGCAGTTGTAATCAAAACAGCATGGTACTGGTACAGAAACAGATGGATAGACCAATGGAACAGAATTTAAACACCAGAAACCAACCCAAACATCTACAGCCAACTTATATTTGATCAAGGATCTAAAACTAATTCCTGGAGCAAGGACAGTCTCTTCAATAAATGGTGCTGAGAAAACTGGATTTCCACATGCAGAATCATGAAGCAAGACCCCTACCTTACACCTTACACAAAAATCCACTCAACATGGATTAAAGACCTAAATCTACGACCTGACACCATCAAGTTACTAGAGAACATTGGAGAAACCCTTCAAGATATTGGCACAGGCAAAGAGTTTCTGGAAAAGACCCGGGAGGCACAGGCAGTCAAAGCCAAAATCAACTATTGGGATTGCATCAAATTGAGAAGTTTCTGTACTGCAAAAGAAACAGTCAGGAGAGTGAAGAGACAACCGACAGAATGGGAAAAAATATTTGCAAACTATGCAACAGATAAAGGGTTAATAACCAGAATCTACAAAGAGATCAAGAAACTCCACAAAAACAAAACCAACAACCCACTTAAGAGATGGGCCAAGGACCTCAATAGACATTTTTCAAAAGAGGAAATCCAAATGGCCAACAGGCACATGAAAAAATGTTCAAGGTCACTAGAAATCAGGGAAATGCAAATCAAAACCACAATGAGGTTTCACCTCACCCCGGTTAGAATGGCTCACATTCAGAAATCTACCAACAACAGATGCTGGCGAGGATGTGGGGAAAAAGGGACACTAACCCACTGTTGGTGGGAATGCAAACTGGTCAAGCCACTATGGAAGTCAGTCTGGAGATTCCTCAGAAACCTGAAGATAACCCTACTGTTCGACCCAGCCATCCCACTCCTTGGAATTTACCTAAAGGAATTTAAATTGGCAAACAAAAAAGCGGTCTGCAGCCTAATGTTTATTGCAGCTCAATTCACAATAGCCAAGACCTGGAACCAACCTAAATGCCCATCAACGGTAGACTGGATAAAGAAATTATGGGATATGTACTCTTCAGAATACTATACCGCAGTAAGAAACAACGAAATCCAGTCATTTGCAACAAAATGGAGGAATCTGGAACACATCATGCTGAGTGAAATAAGCCAGTCCCAAAGGGACAAATACCATATGTTCTCCCGGATCGGTGACAACTGACTGAACACCAAAAAGGAAACCTCCTGAAGTGAAATGGACACTATGGGAAATGGTGACTTGATCAGCATAGCCCTGACTGTTAACGAACAACTTAATACATTATCCCTCTTAGTAGTTTTTTTATCTGTTCTACTTAATATGACTGGTTTAATTCTGTAATTAATACACAGTTATTCTTAAGTGTTAAAAATTAACTGAAATGTGATCCCTGTTAAACATAAGAGTGGGAATAAGAGAGGGAAGAGATGTATAATTTGGGACATGCTCAAGCTGACTTGCCCCAAATGGTGGAGTTAGAAACATACCAGGGGATTCCAATTCAATCCCATCAAGGTGGCATGTACCAATGCCATCTCACTATTCCAAGTGATCAATTTCAGTTCACAATTGATCATAATGAAAGGACTAAGAGTCAAAGGGAGCCCATAAACAAGTCTAGTACCTGCTAACACTAACCGATAGAATAAATAAAGGGGAGAGTGATCCAACATGGGAAGTGAGATACTCAGCAGACTCATAGAATTGCAGATGTCTGGCCTCAGAATCAGCCCTAAAGGCATTCGGATCTGGCTGAAAAGCCCATGAGAGTATTTCAGGCATGGAAAGCCAAGACACTCTGGCAAAAGGTCTCTGTGAGTGAGATCCCAGTGGAAAGAACAGGTCATCAAAGAAGGAGGTACCTTTCTCTGAAGGGAGGAGAGAACCTCCACTTTGACTATGACCTTGTCTAAACAAGATAAGAGTCGGAGAACTCAGAGGGCTTCCATAGCCTTGGAAACTCATGACTGGAGCATAGGGAGATTACTGATGCCATAGACAGGAGTGTCAATTGGTAAAGTCAACAACAGGAGTCACTGTGCACTTACTCCTCATGTAGGATCTCTGTCCTTAATGTGCTGTACATTGAGATTTAATGCTATAACGAGTACTCAAACAATATATTTCACTTTGTGTTTCTATGGGGGTGCAAACTGTTGAAATCCTTACTTAATGCATACTAAACTGATCTTCTGTTAAAAAAAAAAAAGAAGAAATTATCAATTCCCAACTTGACTCTCACTGGGATTAAACATGACAATAGGTCTGATCTGATTTCATCATCATTTAAAAAAATCATCTATTATTTTTCACTTTATGTTTCTGTGTGGGAGCAAACTGTTGAAATCCTTACTTAATGTATACTAAGCTGATCTTCTGTATATTAAGATAATCGAAAATGAATCTTGATGTGAATGGAAGGGGAGATGTCGCTCCCCCTCTTCGTGGAGGAACGACACAGGACCCTGGGCTGTTCTTTTGTCTGCTCGGCCCTTCCCGGGTTTGCTGCTGGTTCTTCCCGGGTTGGCTACCGACCCTTCCACCTCCGTGGAAGGGCAGTTCCCCCTAGCCACTTTCCCCACTTCCGCGGGGGAGCGGCACACCGCCGGCCGGCTCTCTCTGGGGCTGCACAGGTGTTCCTTCAGATAGATGTTCCCTGGTGCATGTTGTCTCTCTCCTCCTTTATAGTCCTCTTCCACCAATCCCAACTCTGCTACCCACACGCCGAGTACGCTGCTCTCCTCCAATCAGGAGCAGCTCCTGCTGTTTATTGGTTGAACTGGAGGCAGCTGTGTAGAAGCTGTTACTCCCTTCTCAGCGCCATATTGTGGGAGAGCAGATGCATAGAATAAGTCTTAATTCCAGTAACTTAGTCTAGTCCGAGTTGCTCCCCACAGGAGAGGAAGTGGGAAAGGGGAGGGTTGTGGGTGGGAGGGACGGTATGGGGGGGAAGCCATTGTAATACATAAGTCGTACTTTGGAAATTTATATTCATTAAATAAAAGTTAAAAAAAAAGAGAGTCCCAATTCCACTGTGACTATTTTTAGGGGAAGTTGCCTGGTTCCCATCTGTTACTTTTCTTCGGATAACAAATAATCATTACAATTATATTAGTGTGTCATAAAAACAAAGTATGAATCAATAAATTTTGGCTTATATTTTAATCCTAACTACTACACTGTGATAAATAAATAGCCTCTTCATTTAAATACTCACTTCTCAAGTAACATACTTTGTAATACCTAAGTTCCAATAATTGGCACTGCTAAATGCATTCAGTCCTCAGAAAGGAACACCTTTGCTTTATTAACAATTTTTAACATTGATTTTTATACCAAGGGACAATATTTAAAGAACCTTACACATAAACATATACCTCCTAAAGTCTTTTGAGGATGATCAGGCATACATGAGAGAGTCATCAAAAAGTTAATGGAAAATTCAAATTCTGAGAAAGCTATGCATGAATTTCAAAATTTTTTGCACAAAAATAAACTTTTTGAATTTACTTTTTCATGAACTTGTTGAAGTGTTCTTGTAGCATTGAGTCATGGTTCTTATCTACCACAGAAGTGACCTGGATGCTTTACCTATTCCTCTTAATGTAGCAATAAATGATATCCAGTTTGTGGATTTTTCAGAGTCCTAGCTTCCCTTCAGGATCACCATTTGGTCCTTCACCTTCACCTAAAAAGCACAGGGGGATACAGTGTAAACAAAAGACAACCAAATGCATTTGTTTTTTAAGAGTTCAGAGTCAGGTGAGGAAAGAGATTGAAATAATGAGATACATTATAATAATGAGAAAACATTATACTAAGTGAAAGAAAGCAGACACACAAACACACACACATATATATACACAAAAAGATGTACCCCTAAATTCTGACCTGTAGAGAGCATTGTGGAAAGTTTAGAAAACATTAGCCAACCATAACCAAAATTTATGTCTATGTATATTATCTATTATGTCTATGTCTATTATCTATTAACTATGTCTATTATCTATCAAAATCTGCTTTTACTATATCCATGAAACAGAAGGGATTTTTTAAAAATGTGGTGGCACATTACTTTCCCCATCTTAGCAGCCAGTATAATAATCAACTGTTGTCTAAATTCAGTCGCAGAGGTGAAGTTAGATGAGCATCCACCTATTTTCAACACAGAGACACTGGGAGGAGTACTCTGCTGATCTGGCTCTTATTCCAGTATGGCAGGACTCAAGAGAGAAACAACGTACCCAGTCATCAATTGGGTTTCCTTCTTTCATTATAGCAGATGCATCATTGCAAACACCAAACCTTTAAAGTCAGCACTTGGAGTCACTTTAGTCTGTTGTCTGGGCCCAGATGGGACTCTGGGAATATAAATTCCAAAGTGAATATCAGAGTATCCACTACAGCAGTGCTCTTGGCTGGATAGCACAAGAGATTGGGCAAGGAGGTACAGTAATAAGCAAAATGCTTAGCAGTCTCTGTTGCTTCTTCAGCCAGGCTACCAGAGAAACCTTTGAGTCTCCAAACTGATTTTTACTTAGTGACTCTGTGTTCTAAGAACAAAAACTCAAAGTAGAAAGATCAGGGGGTTTGAAATTGGATAATTCTGGACTGAAATCTTGATTTCATCATTTATGGAAGCTCACTATATGAGCTGGGGACAAATTACTTAAACTTCTTGATGTGTGCGCCTACTTTTTTTAACTGTAAAATGAACATCATGCCTAATACACACAATAGCAGTACATCACTGGGATGATGCAGGGCTCAGCAGACAGGAAGCACTTGTTTAATAGCATGTGTACTCCATGATTGAAGGTTGTCAGTGAAGTCTGGTGACTAAAAGACAGTCCTGCCCCTTGAGCATTTGGAACGTGTATGAGAGTTTTGGATTTTTGCAAGAATTAATAGCTCTTGCTTTTCTACAATAACTATGGAATACTAAATGGTGCTGTAGAGGTGACTTTCCAGTGCTGTGAGATCCTTAAAAGCTTCACAGGCTTCACTTATCCTCAATCTGAAATCTGAATTTCTCTTTAGTCCTTGCTTATGGATCAACTAAATTGAAAGCCTAGAGGATAATTAGAATGCAATAAAAATGGACCCACAAGCAAGTTTTGATAAATAAAAAGCAAACAAAAGAAGCAAAGATGAGGCTGGCGCCGTGGCTCACTAGGCTAATCCTCCGCCTACGGTTCTAGTCCCGGTTGGGGTGCCAGGTTCTGTCCCGGTTGCTCTTCTTCCTGTCCAGCTCTCTGCTGTGGCCTGGGAAGGCAGTGGAGGATCGCCCAAGTCCTTGGGCCCTGCACCCACATGGGAGACCAGGAGGAAGCACCTGGCTCCTGGCTTTGGATCAGTGCAGCGCGAAGGCCGCAACGCACTGGCCGCAGCGGCCACTTGGGGGGGTGAACCAACGGAAAAGGAAGACCTTTCTCTCTGCCTCTCTCTCTCTCACTGTCTAACTCTGCCTGTAAAAAAAAAAAAAAAAAGAAGAAGAAGAAGCAGCAGCAGCAAAGATGAAGAAAGATGAAGATACTGGGCCTTAGAAGAAAGCTAATAGCAAAGGATAGGGCTGAGTAAAACCAGAAAAAGGAAATCCGTGAATATAAACTTGGCCTACATAAAAACTCTGGAGTAAAAATAATTATTGAGGACTATGTTTCATTCCCTGTGCTAAGCCCATTGCATGGATTGTTTCAGGTAATCATCACAAAGTCCTCGGAGGTAATTACAAATACTATCTCCATTTTGCACATAAAAATAGGCAGAGAGAGGTTAAGGACTTGTTCAAGGTCACTTATTGGCAGAACCAGAATTTGGATGCCAATTGGGTCATGAGCCTGTGATTTTAAGTATAATATATAATAGCAACTGTTAATCAATAAATGTTGATGACAAAACATGTGAGACACTTCTAAACACCTCTCATGTGTTATTTCATAATGATCCTCCAACAATCCTAAAGAGCCAATGCCATGATTAACTTAACTTGGTTTGCCAGATTAAGGAACTGTGGTTCCAATTTAAGTGACATGTACAACTCATATAGCAAATCAGTGACTCAGCCAAGTTTCAAACTCATGCATTTTGGTTCTGTGGCTTGTACTCAAAATGACTACCTGACACTGCCTGTCTAGGTAGAACAATTATAAATAATGCCATCCAACACGTGAGAAAGAGCTTTTCAATGGCTGAGGAGCCACAGCTGCTCAGCTGAAAAACCAAAACACAAAATCTAGGGTCCCTGGATCTTTGTTTTTGCTAGGCCACCTGATTTCTTTACTTAGAGAGGTTCAGTGGTTTGGGAATTTAGTTTGTGTGACCTTTCACAGGTCTACTTCTTTGTCAAATAAATAGATCAAAGGCAGCTGCTCAGTCTTTAGTCTTGCTGTCACAACAGTGCAGTGGATTACTTGCTGTTCTTTTTTGGTATTTCTAAAGCTGAGAATACTTAAACAGTTGATCTAAGAAAATTATAAGGAACGAATAGTCCTAAAATGTTCCTTTGCCCTCTCCACCTCCCTGTTCCCCTCCCTCTTCCTCTCCCTCTCCTGCTCTATCCCCCTCTCCCTCACAGCACTTACAGGAATTACATTGGCAATTATCACAGGAAAACCAATCATTCAGCCACAGCTACCTAACAAATTGCCTTGAAACTATTTTAGAAGTGACAGATGAGCACCAGGTCCTGGAAGACACATGTTCTTGCTTCCTTAATTGCTGCTTGACTAAAAGCATGAGGCAAACAATATTGAGAACCTTATCTCTCTGAAATTCATTACCTCAGATGACAGAAGAAGTCCTACATATACCTATTTAATAGGCCTATTGAAACTTTGCTTGCCCAATATTAATTAAGAGATGCTAAAACTCATATAACCCAGCATCTGTAAATGAGCCAAAAAAGACATCTGTGGATTACTGGGACAAGTATTTCCTATTTCTGTAACCCTTATAATAATGTAAGTGGCTCATGGTAATTTTTAAAGAAAAAGATGTATTTATTTGGGTCGGTGCTGTGGTGTAGCAGGTAAAACCTGGCTCCTGGCTTAGGATTGGTTCAGTTCTGGTCATTGTGGCCATCTGGGGCGTGAACCAGCAGATGGAAGACCCTCTCCCTGTCTCTCTCTCCCTCTCTCTCTGTCTCTCTGTCTCTCTGCCTTTCTGTAACTCCACCTTTCAAATAAATAAATAAATACAACTTAAAAAATGTATTTATTTCTTTGAAAGATGGAACAACAGGGAGAGAGAGAGAGAGAGAGAGAGAGAGAGAGAGAGAGAGTGTGTTCCATCCACTGGGATCATTCCCCAAATGGCCACAAGAGCCAGAGCTGGGCCAGGCTGAAGCCAGGAGCCCAAAATTCCATCTGGGTCTCCCACATGGATGGCATAGGCCCAAGTACTTGAGCCATCATCATCACTGCCTTCCTAGGCTCATCAGTCAGAAGCTATATGGGAAGCAGAGCAGGCAGGGCTGGAACCAGCCCTCCAAATAAGGGATACCAGCGTCATAAACAGCAGTTCAATCCACTGTGCCACCTGGCCCCTCAAAGTACTTTTTGACCACTGAAAGTTAGCCTTCTAACACATCTAGGATGTAAGAAATGCCTAGTCTTCCCTTTTTTAATTAAAAATAAATGATTACTTAAGGGTATTAAACATGACAAATCCCCAGATTTTCAACTCACTGCTAAATCCTTAACAAGAACATAACAGGACTGAGTCTAGACTAAAATCTGAGGCTGAAATTTGGGGGCTTTCTGCATTTTCCTTCACCCATTCAGCAGTCTTCAGGCTTTTTCTGTGATTCCGTCTTGCCCTGGTCAAATGACCTAAAGCTAAATGACTTTTATGGTGCTGGGAAAACTGGATTTCTACGTGCAGAAGCATGAAACAAGACCCCTGCCTTACACTTTACACAAAAATCCACTCAACATGGATTAAAGTTCTAAATCTACGACCCAACACCATCAAATTATTAGAGAACATTGGAGAAACCCTGCAATATATAGGCACAGGCAAAGGCTTCTTGGAAAAGACCCCAGAGGCACAGGCACTCAAAGCCAAAATTAACAATTGGGATTGCATCAAATTGAGAAGTTTCTGTACTGCAAAAGAAACAGTCAGGAAAGGGAAGAGGCAACTGACAGAATGGGAAAAAAAATATTTGCAAACTTTTATTAGGACTTCTTTTTTTTTTTTTTTTCAGGCAGAGTGGACGGTGAGAGAGAGACAGACAGACAGAAAGGTCTTCTTTTTCCATTGGTTCACCCCCCGCCCCAAGTGGCCACTGCAGCCAGCGTGCTGCAGCCAGCACAGCGCATTGATCCCAAGCCAGGAGCCAGGTGCTTCCTCCCATGCGGGTGCAGGGCCCAAGGACTGGGCCATCCTCCACTGCACTCCCGGGCCACAGCAGAGAGCTAGACAGGAAGAGGAGCGACCGGGACAGAATCCGGCGCCCCGACCGGGACTAGAACCTGGGGTTTTTTTCTAGCTCTGTTTAAAGAATGTCATTGGTATTTTGATAGGGATTGCATTGAATTTATAGATTGCTTTGGGTAGTATAGACTTTTTTAAAAAAGTATTTATTTATTTGTAAGTCAGAGTTACACAGAAAGAGAAGGAGAGGCAGAGAGAGAGGTCTTCCATCCACTGGTTCACTCCCTAAATGGGTTCAATGGTTGGAGTTGTACCTATCTGGAGCCAGGAACTATGAGCTTCTTCTGGGTCTCCCATGTGGGTGCAGGGGCCCAAGGACTTGGGCCATCTTCCACTGCTTTCCCAGGCCATAGCAGAGAGCTGAACCAGCAGTGAAGCAGCCTGGACCCGAACTGGCGTCCATATGGGTGGGACGCTGGCACTGCAGGCTGTAGCCTCACTGGCTAAGCCACAGCACTGGCCCCTAGTATAGAGATTTTAATGATATTGACTCTTCCAATTCATGAGCATGGATTATCTTTCCATTTTTTATGTGTTCTTGATGATTTCTTTCATCAATATTTGATAATTTTCATTGCAGAGAGCTTTCACTCCTTTGGTTAAATTTATTTCTAAATATTTGACTTTTGGTGACTTTTGAATGAGATTTCTTTCTTGATTTATCTTTCTGTGATTTCATCATTAGCATTCAAAACATACTATTTTTTGGATGTTTATTTTTTTACTTGCAACTTTGCTGAATTGGTTTATTAATTCTAAAAGCTTTTTGTTGGAGTGTTTAGATTTTCCCATGTACAACATCATGTCATCTGCAAGCATGGATAATTTGACTTCCTCTTTTCCAATTTTGATGCCCTTTATTTCTTTCTCCTCCCTAATAGTATTTGCAAACCACCTATCTGACAAAGGATTAATATGGAAAATATATAATCCACTTACTCAACAACAACAAAAAAATACCAATTCAGTTGAGAAATGGGCAAAGGACTTCAATAGACGGTTCTCAAAAGAATATAAATGGAGAAAAATATATGAAAAATGTTCAACATCACTAGCCATCAAGGAAATTCCAGTCAAAACCACAGTGAAATATCTCCTCACCCCTGTCAGAATGGCTAAAGTCCAAAATACAGAGAGTAACAGATGCTGGTAAGGACAAAATGGAACACATATACACTGTTGGCATAAATGTAAGTTAGTGCAGCCACAGTGGGAAACAGTGTGGAGATTTCTTGGAAAAAAAATCTAGAAATAGACTTGCCAAATGATCCTTCAATCCCACTACTGGGTATATACCCAAAAGACTTGAACACAATATATCAAAGATACTTGCACCACCATGTTCATAGCAGCACTGTTCACAAAAGCCAAAATTTGGAATCAATCAAGGTGTTCATAATTAGATGAGTGGAAAATTAAAATGTTTTTATATACACAATAGAATAGTATTCAACTATTAGAAAAAGAATGAAATTCTACCATTTGTAGCAAAATGGACACAACTAGAGAACATCACGTTGAGTGAAATAAACCAGATCCAGAAAGACAAATACTGCATGTTATCCCTTATATGATGGAGCTAAAATTTAAAAAAACAACAAAAAAGAAGAAAAAAGAAAATGTCTGTGTATCAGTGTTCCTGCAAATATAGTTTTGTAAAACTTTGTTTTAACTGGACAGTTTAAGCCATTAACGTTCAATGTGACTATTGATAAGTAATAACTTTGCCCTGCCATTTGCCAAAGATATTTTCTAATATATGCTTTGAATTCCCTGTGATCTTTTGCTGTGAGATTTCCTTCCTTTCCCTTCTTTCATACTGATGACCGTGTTTCTGTATTTCTGTGTGTAACACATGTTTAAGCATCTTTTGCAGGGCTGGACGAGTGGCAACAAATTCTTTCAATTTCTGTTTGCTATGAAAGGTCTTTATTTCACCTTCATTCACAAATGAGAGCTTTGCAGGATATAATATTCTGGGCTGGCAGTTTTTCTCTCTTAGTACCTGGGCTATGTCTCGTCATTCCCTCCTAGCTTGTAGGGTTTCTGATGAGAAGTCAGCTGTGAGTCTGATTGGAGATCCTCTGAGAGTAATCTGACATTTCTCTCTTGCACATTTTAGGATCTTTTCTTTCTGTTTCACTGTGGTGAGTTTGATTACAACGTGTCGTGGTGAGGATCTCTTTTGGTCATGTTTACTAGGGGTTCTATGAACTTCCTGCACTCGGATGTCTCTGTTCTTCTCCAAACCTGGGAAATTTTCTGCTAGTATCTCACTAAAAAGGCCTTCTAATCCTTTCTCCCTCTCCATGCCTGCAGGAACTCCTAGAACCCAAATGTTGTTTTTTAAAATAATATCCTGTAGGTTCCCGACAATATTTTTTAGATTTCTAATTTCCTCTTCTTTTCTTTGGTTTGACTGTATGCTTTCCTGTGTTCTGTCTTCTAAGTCCCATATTCTTTCTTCTGCTTCACTCATTCTGTTTATAAGGCTCTCTAATGTGTTTGTCATTTGATCTATTGAATTCTTCATTACATTATGATTTCTCATCACTATCACAGTTTCATGTTCTACTAGTTGCTTCATTTCATTTTGATTCCTCCTTAAGATTTCATTTTCACGAGACAGATTTTCTATCCTGTCCAGTAAGGATTTCTGTAGTTCAAGAATTTGTTTTTGAGAACTTCTTAATGTTATTACCAATTTTTTGAGATCCATTTCTTGCATTTCTTCTATCTCATCATCTGCATAATCTTGAATTGGGGTGTCTTTATTATTCCGGGGCATCGTAGTGTCTTCCTTGTTTTTGTTACCTCGGTTTCTGCGTTTGTTTGGCATTGTGGAGATATTCTTTGGTTTCTTTGCTGTGGTGTTTTTTCTCTTTATATTATGACTCTAGATTAAGTGGACTGTCTGCTTTTGATGGAGCCTTAGAGGCTTGAGATGGGTGTGGCCTGAGAGCTCTGTTTGGTTCCTCAGAGTTAAGGGTGTTCCAAAGGTGACACTCCCAGGTTAGGCGTGGTAAATCTCTCTCTCTTTCTTTCTTTCTGTTTTTGATTCAAAGGGAAGTAATTCCACACAGCTCGCGTTCCAGCACTGAGCACCAAAGGGGAAACCTGTTGAAGTGAAATGGGCACTATGAGAAACAGTTACTTGATCAGCTCTTGTGCTGACTGTTGATGTACAACGTAATACTTTATCCATTTTAGTATTTTTTCTTTGTTTGGTTCTAATACTATTGGATGAACTCTGTAATTAACACATAATTATTTTTGGTGTTTAAATTTTAACTGAAAAGTGATCCCTGTTAAATATAAGAGTGGGAATAAGAGAGGGAGGAGATGTACAATTTGGGACATGCTCAAGCTGACTTGCCCCAAATGGTGGAGTTAGAATCATGCCAGGGGATCCCAATACAATCCCATCAAGGTGGCATTTGCCAATGCCATCTCACTAGTCCAAGTGATCAATTTCAGTTCACAATTGATCACACTGAGAGGTCTAAGAGTCAAAGGGATCACACAAACAAGACTAGTGTCTGCTAATACTAACTGATAGAATCAAAAAGGGAGAGAACAATCCATCATGGGAAGCAGGATACACAGCAGACTCACAGAATGGCAGATGTCCTAAACAGCACTCTGGCCTCAGAATCAGCCCTTAACGCATTTGGATATGGCTGAAGAGCCCATGAGAGTATTTTAGGCATGGGAAGCCAAGACACCCTGGAAAAAAAAAAAGAAGACCTAAATGAAAGATCTCTGCGAATGAGATCCCAGTGGAAAGAACGGGCCATCAAAGAAGGAGGTACCTTTCTCTGAAGGGAGGAAAGAACTTCCACTTTGACTATGACCTTGTCTAAATATGATCAGAGTTGGCAAACTCAAAAGGCTTCCATAGCCTTGGCAACTCATGACTAGAGCCTAGGGAGATTACTGACACCATAAACAAGAGTGTCAAATTGTTAAGTCAACAACAGGAGTCACTGTGTACTTACTCCTCATGTGGGATCTTTGTCCTTAGTGTGTTGTCCAATGTGAAGTAATGCTATAACTAGTACTGAAACAGTATTTTACACTTTGTGTTTCTGTGTGGGTAAAACTGATGAAAACTTTACTTAATCTATACGAAATCAATCTTCTGTATATAAAGAGAATTGAAAATGAATCTTGATGTGAATGGAATGGGAGAATGAGTGGGAGATGGGAGGGGTGCGAGTGGGAGGGAAATTATGGGAGGGAGCCATTGTAATCCATAAACTGTACTTTGGAAATTTATATTTACTAAATAAAAAAAATGAAAAAAAGAGAAAAAAATAATAATCATTAACTCTTAGTATAAATCCTTTTGGGGTGTTTTATGTGGAAAATATATGTATTTGATAGTGATGATAAATCTAAAAGACACAAATGTATAATTATACTTAAAATTGGATATATGAGAGGTCTTCAAAAGGTTCACGGAAAATACAAATTGTGAAAAAACTATGCATGGATTTCAAGATTCTTTGTATCAAAATAAACTTACCTTTTAATTCCAAAAAAAACTTTGTTTTATACCTTTCTCAAATCAATGCTTTAAAATATTATACTACTGTATATTTAATGATCTGTGATTATTTAAAAATTTACTGTATATGGGTGAGATGGTCATTTTTTCATTCAATTATTGTTTATAGCCATTGTCTATATTCCAACTATACTAAGATCTTTTTGCTTTTTACTTGTTAAACTTCTGTTTGGTGAAATATTAAGCCTTTCTACTGTAATGTACTGGTTCACTGCCCAAAGGCCACAAAGGTCGGAGCTGCACCAATCCAAAGGCAGGATCCAGGAGCTTTTTCTGCGTCTCCCATGCAGGTGCAGGGTCCCATTGATCTGGGCCATCTTCTGTTGCTTTCCTAGGTGCATTATTAGGGAGCTGGATCAGAAGTGGAGCATCTGGGACTCAACTGCTGCCCATATGGGATGCCAGCGCTGCAGGCGGTGGCTTGACCTGCTACATCACAGTGCTGGCCCCCTTATCTTTTCTTTGTGTTTGGAAACTACCAGCTTCCTTCCTCCCAGTTTTTACACATATGTAATCCATTATTGTGAACAGTGGTTGCCCAACAGGGTTGTGGAACACTAGAACACATGTCTTCTCTCTGGCTGTATTTTGGTCCCCAATATCCATAGTCGTTACTTCTTTATGTTGGAGGAGGGAGAGTAGTGAGGACATTCACATTAGTTTATGTGTTTATTTACATATTGCTTGAGGTTTTCTTTTTAAATTATAAGCACATATTGTATTTTTTTTAAAGTTTCTAACCCAAAATAAACATTTAATAGGAGAATCGATTTCATTGAATTGAGCCCAACTACTTGAATTGATTACCCTAGGTTGACATGGTTTGGCCATGTACATGCTTCCATGTAGCATTTTATTGAGTGTACCTGTTCATGAAATATCTCCTAAACATCACCAACTACTCCACCACCTTCTCTCCCAATAACCAAAGAAGAAAAATTAGAAAAGAAATAAAAATGTTTTACTTTGCTTGGACATCCTGGTTTTGCCAAAATAATTTCTTAAAAACATCCTTTGTTCCTTAATTGAGACTTTTCCCCTAGTAATTAAGGAATGGCAATAAATAAGGAGGAAGGCCTTTACATTACTTGACAATGAAGGGTCAGGCTTAGTCTCATATTCATCAGCCTGAGATGGGAAGCAGCCGCACGATGGGGGAAATCCATCTGTCTTTATTAAGACTTGGCACCAAGGGAGCACTGAGGAGAGAGGAGCTCATTTAGTAAATGGCAGTTCCCTTTCGGCAAAGTGACAGAAAATTTACTGCACTGTCAGCAAGAAAAAAAAAATAACCCACTCAGAGAAAGTTGTTATATTAAGAAGATTTAAAAAGAAAGAGCTTTTTAGGGATATTAGAGAGGATAAAATATTATACCTAATAATATATAACTAAGTAGAAAAAATCTCCAAGCCATTGTTCATGTTGCCTTTTCCTCCTCTAAAGGTTCTCCTTTTCTTTACATATTCCTACTTTCCATCTTTTAAAGCTAGAGGTAAGCATCAACTCTCCCTGAAGACTTCCATAATTTTGATTCCAACGAACTGCACTTGTTTCTGCCATATTTTCTAGTGTGAAGAGTTTAGTGTTTTGAAAATTCAGCATTTTATTATTGGTTTTTAAATTTTCTGATTGTTTCTTGTGCTAGTTTCTTTCACTCAACTATATTTTTATGTGTTTTATGTGGACAGAGATTGAGTCTTTTTAAAATATTTATTTAGGCCGGCACCATGGCTCACTAGGCTAATTCTCCACCTGCGGCGCCGGCACACAGGGTTCTAGTCCTGGTCAGGGCGCCGGATTCTGTCCCGGTTGCCCCTCTTCCAGTCCAGCTCTCTGCTGTAGCCTGGGAGTGCAGTGGAGGATGGCCCAAGTCCTTGGGCCCTGCGCCCACATGTGAGACCAGGAGAAGCCCCAGGCTCCTGGCTTCGGATCAGCACAGCGTGCCGGCTGCAGCGGCCATTGGAGGGTGAACCAACGGTAAAGGAAGACCTTTCTCCCTGTCTCTCTCTCTCTCACTGTCCACTCTGCCTGTAAAAAAATTAAAAATAAAAAAACTTTAAAAAATATTTATTTGTCTATTTATTTGAAAGGCAGAGTTAGAGAGGACAGACAGAAAGAGAAAAGGATCTTCACATCACCAGCCCCAACACTCAGTCTTAAACACTCTCAGAGTTCCCTTTCGCTCCTGGCAGAGTTCTTGGCACACCAGTGCAAATCAGCAAATGCTGATTGCTTGATTCATTTTCTGATCTGATTCCCACAAAGCACAGTGACCATTTTCTTTGTGCATAAACCTGAGAACACCAAATAGATTAATCTCTTAAATACTTAAAATGTATTTGTTGAAATCATACACACACAGGGTCAAATATAATGGAATACAATAGGGCTGGTGATGAGAGGCAACTGGCTTTTGCTCCACTTTGCCACATCTTTTATTTCTGCTCCCCAGGGCCAGTTTTCACTCATTTGGCTGCTTCTAAAAGTTACCTCCTCCTATCTCTACATGAAATGTTTTTATCACTAGGTCTTGCTTATATCATTCCTTCTTCCCTATCCCTTTCATCTAATATAATTACATCAGCCCTCCATTATACACAGGTGACTGATTCCAGCACTCCTTGCCAATACTAAAATCTATGGATGTTCAACTCACATATGCAAAATGGCATATTGTTTGCATATAACCTACACATTCTTAAATCATCTATTGATTATTTATCATACTTAATACAGCGACAATACTAATAATAAGAAGAAAAGTCTGCACATGCTCAGTAAAGATGTATTTTAAACTTCTTTTCCCTTTGTTGATCAGGTTACTTTAGAGTCATGTAAATGACCTAAGCTTATTTTGCACATCTATATTTATTTATTTTTGGGTTACCATGTAATACTTGTACATTTTTATGGTATACAGTGCAATATCACCATATATATAGAGCAATATCATGATATATAATATATAATATGATATATATATATATATATATATATATACTGTGTAAACTGATCATACTAGGCCAATAGACTTTCCATATCCTTATCTTTTATTTGTGTTTGAAAGGCAGTTAAGTGAAGGTAATGGGTTCTGGTGTTCTGCAGCTCTATGGGGTGACTATAGTTCCTGATAATGTAATATATTCTGGTTAAAGAAATGGGACAGAGGAACTGGCAGGCACAATTTTCTTTCCAATATTTTCTAGCCATGGTTGGTTGGCTCTACAGATGTGGGAACCACAGATGCAAATGGCCAACTGCATGTAGTTATTTTGGCTCCTCTCTTAGCTGGTTTGAATATGATGTATTTTGAATGTAGTCTTTTATTACATGTCACTTCAGCTATCTTCTTTTTAACCCCCCAACTTTCTTCATCTGTATTTTCCTTCCATATGCTTTTGATAATCATAAGGAAGTCTGTGCTTTCTCTGTAGGTTAACCTAAAAGTCAAAAATCAGTCACCAGGATTTCCATTATTGTGACTACATAAATAATGTTCACTTCAGGGCCAAGAATTGGGTTATATTTCCTTTCCTAAACAACTATAAAATCTTTACTGGAAGTTTCTAATACCTTTTACCCCCTAGCTTGTACTATTTGCCTGTTTCATATCCTCAATTTGTTGGTTGGTTTCTTTTCAAAATCTTCATCATAACAGATGAAGCTCTTTTATTCAGGACAATGCCCTCCTCTAGACCTCCCACCTTGGGTTCCTCTGTGGGCTAGTTGCACTCTAGGCTTACTTCACAACTACCACCCTAGGGCTTTACTGCTTCCTTGAGTGGGATTCATGCTTTTCAAGAATTCACGTCTTCTCTTTCATGATTTGTTGCCTCTTTTTTGCAAAACTAAGTCCTCAACTTCCTTGAAAAAGTATTTGATGCAGATTAATTTTAAGAGTCATGTTACATTTGGAAGTGCTTTTATTCTACTCTCACAAATGCCTGATAGTCTACTTGTGGAATTGCAGAAAGTTGTTTTCTTTCAGAACTTTGGAGGCATTGCTCCAACGTTATCTGACCTGTGACACTGCTTATGAGAAATTCAATTCAGTATTACTAACATTTCTTTGTAGATTTCCCAATTTTCTCTTGAGAAGCCTTTCTGATATCTCCATATTTTGTACTCATATTCTAAAATTTCACAAGAACATAATCCAGAAAGTTCTCTCATACTGTTTGATAGTTCCATCTTCTTAGTTCTCCCTTCCTTGAATTTCTATCCACATTTTAACCTTTTGTTCTACTTTGTTTAATAACACTATCTACCAACTTTTCTGTCTACTTCATCTCAGTAATCTTATTTTCAAAAGGTCTTTCTTGTCGTCTTAATTATTTTTAAATTCTATTCTATTTTTGTTATATTAATGCAATGTCTTATTTAAACTTTCAAAGCTTCCTAATTCTAGTGTTTGGTCTTTTTTTCTCCTTTTCCCCCTCAATATTATTTTTTTACTGTTTGCTTATCATTCTCTATCATTCTGAAAGCTTTCCTCAGATATCTTGTGATCATTGATATTTTGAGAAGAACAAGGCAATAGAAATATGATTGGAAGCTTCTTATACCCATATATGAGTAGAGAGTTGACCATTTTGTTTTTTTATTTTTATTTGACAAAATGATTATATACATTTGATGTACAGTATGATGTTTTAATATATGTGTACATTGTGTAATGATCAAATCAGTGTAATTAGAATATCCATTACCTCAGATATTTAATATTTATTGGGGTGAAAACATTCAAAATCCACTTTTATCCACAAATGGCTCCTTTCCCATTCTCATCATCATTGTAAATTTATATCTTGTATTTCTTTGCTATTTTACAGTGTAGAGGCAGTATGAAGGTACTTCAAAACATTCATAGAAAACAGAATAATTTTACCATAATATGCACTTTCCATGAACATTTTGAAGACTCTTCAATACTCAAAAAGGTGGGGGGTATGCATTTGCTGCAGTGGTATCACTATGTTTCTGAATCTGTATACATGAAATATATGAAATTTTTATACCTTAAATAAATTTTTTTAAAAGTCCCATGGGAATCACTGAAGCCTGAGCTTCAACCACAGCTATGCTTCCCATTTCAGCTTCCTGCTAACTTTCACCTGTGAAGCAACAGTTGGTGGTTCAGGTACTTGTGTTCCTGCCACCTACTTAGGAGATCTGGATTGAGTTCTGGTCTCCTGGCTTTGGCCTAACCCAGCCCCAGTAGTTACTGGACATTTGTGGAGTGAAACAGCAGATGTAAGTTCGTTCTCTCTCTCTCTCTCTCTCTCTCTCTCTCTCTCTCTCTCTCCCTTTCAAATAAATAAAATAAAATTTAAAAGAATTCAAGAAGTTCATGAAAAGCATTTTATCAAAAAATGCTGTGCATGAAATTCAGAATTTTTTGCACCAAAATAAACTTATCCCTTAATTTTATTTTCCACAAACTTTTTGACATACTCTCTTATGTGCATGTGATAGGTCTTCCATTTTTAACTTATGCAATACATAAACTTATTTCAAATACAGGCTACTCTCTCACTTTGTTATTCCTTCCATTTTTTTTCAAAGTATTGCTCTAAAGAGCGTTGTACTCACTGCTGTGATAGCACCCAACTGATTTGTTATAAAAGCCTATTTTGAAGGAGAGAATATTGAAGCATTAGAACAGTAAATGTCTATATACACATGTTCCTCCTCTTAAAATGTGGTTACAACCTGATAAATGAATTGTAATTTGAAAACATCATTAGTAAAAAATGCACTTAATACACCAAACTGACCAAACATTGTAGCTTAGCAATACAACACACTGTAGAGTGTCAGTTGTTCCCTTTCTTGATCGCAGGGCTGACTGGAAGCTGCTGCTATGTCTGCCCAACACTATAAGAGATCATTATACTGCATATCACTAGCCCAGGAAAAAAAATCAAAATTCAAAATTGAGTTTTGCCTCGACGGAATGTTGGTTTCACACGACTTTGATAAAGTCCAAAAACCATAAGTCAAGCCATTCTAAGAGGAGGATCATCTATACATCCTTCTTAGGTGGAATTTCTATTCCTAGAACAAAGTATCAGATATATTATTTAGCAGAATCAGTTCATTAGGTACCTCTTTCCTCAAGGTAGTGCTTCTTAACCTGCAGAGCTTGTTTAAAAATATATATTCTCATGCCTCACCCCTGCTGAAAGTCTGAGTTAGGGCCAAGACTACGTGTTTTGGGGCCTGCGTTGTGGCATAGTGGGTAAAGCCACCACCTGCAATGCTGGCATCCCATATGGGTGCAAGTTTGACTCCCATCTGCTCCACTTCTGATCCAGCTCTCTGCTAATGCACCTGGCAAAGCTGTGGGGGATGGCTCAAGTACTTGGGCCCCTGCCACCCATGTGGGAGACCTGGATGTAGCTCTTGGCTTCTGCCTTAGGCTTGGCTCAGCCCTGACCATTGTGGCCATTTAGGGATTTGGGGAGTGAACCAGGGGATGGAAGATTCTCTCTCTCTCTCTCTTTCTCTCTCTCTTTCTCTCTCTCTCTTTCTCTCTCTCTTTCTCTCTCTCTCTGTGTGTGTGTGTGTACATGTGTCTTCCTCTCTCTCTATGTAACTCTTTCAAATAAATAAACAAATCTTTTAAAAAGCGACTTTGCGTTTTTGAAAAGAGCCCTCTGAGTGAAAAGCACAGTCCTGGTTAAGAACCACTAAGCACTGGAAAGTCAGCAACAGCAAGGATGAGCCATTCCATTCCCTCTTCCTACTTATTTCAACTTCTATTCTTTCTGACTCTTAGAGTATGTAGCAGACTTTAATGTGAATGCTGTTAAAGAATTGTTGCTGCATGGATCATCTAGCTTGCCAAACTCTGCTATTTCAATTAAAATCCAAGTAATCAATAAAAATATTGACAGATTTAATCTGTGCTGAGTAAACCCATTTGCCTAAGGGCATCAATGTGAGTGATGAAAATGAGAACAGCACTTGGACTAATCATCATATATAGTCCACTCCATAGGTTGCCCTTCCTTCTAAATGTTGAAATCTATAATAAGAAGGTAAGAAATTACATTACAGCAGTACTGGGGTTTAACTACCAGAAAAAATCCTCTTGTAAGAATGAAACAAGCAAATTCCTTGGATTTGAGCAATGTGTGCAAGATTTTATTGGGGTGAGGGAGTTTTTGAAAGGGAGATTGAGACTTCTAATTAAGACAACCGACATTATTAATTCACTATCTTATTTTTAAGGTCCACAAGCCCTTTTAGAACTTCAATATTTTCATCCCCAGGGAATCAAAAGTAAGCCAAATAGAGCTGCTGATTTGCAAATACTTGAAGTAGATCTTAAACATAGTTTTCATACTAAGCAGGAATATGATATGTTGGCTAAGGGTACAGGTTTAGAGTCACACACACTTGCCTTAAGAGTCTAGGCTCCATTGCTTATTAGTGGTATGACCTACAGCAAATATCTTAACCACTCTAAGGTTCAGTTTCTCCTTTTGTCATTTCTCAAGTGTGCCAAGCTCTCTCAAGGTTTGGTGCCTCTGTACAGGCAGATCCATCAGCCTTGAATATCACTCATCTCCTTTAACTTCTACTCATCCTTCAGATCTCAAAGCAGCAATACCTCTTCCTGGAAGCCTTGATTTCCCAGAGTTGAATAATATTCTTCTATCCTCTCCAAGTGCCGTAAGTATATTTTCAATCAGAGTAAAGATTCAGTAATTGGCAGTATTTAAAAACATGTTTCTTACATTAGCTTAGGAACTAACATACTAGGGCCCACAGGCCAAATCTCACCCATGACTTTATTTTGTATAGTCCTCAAGATAAATATGTTTTTCTTCTTTTTACATTTTATATTCTTATTGCATATATTTATAGCACCCAGTATGAACATTTGATTTTATTTGATACGTAATGATAACTATTAAATCAGTTCTTTTTTTAAGTTTGATTAAAAAAAAAAGAATATGAGTGAACCTCAGAAAGTGTGTGAAAAATGGAGTTTTAAGATAAGTTGTGGGTCCAGCGCTGTGGTGTAGCAGTTAAATCCGCTGCCTGCAGTTCTGGCATCCCATATGGGTGCCAGTTCGAGTCCCAGATGCTCTACTTCTGATCCAGCTCTCTACTATGGCCTGGGAAAGCAGTAGAAGATGGCCCAAGTCCTTGGGCCCCTGGACCTACATGGGAGACCCCAAAGAAGCTCCTGGCTCCTGGCTTCGGATCTGCACAGCTCTGGCGTTGCAGCCATCTGGGGAGTAAACCAGCGGATGGAAGACCTCTCTCTCTCTCTGCCTCTGCCTCTCTGTAACTCTGCCTTTCAAATAAATTAATAAATCTTTTAAAAAAGATAAGTTTGCTGATTTATTTATTTTAAATGCATACCAAACTCCTGGAATATATCTTTTTCCTGTTTTTGTTTTGTGTTATTTATTTATTTGAAAGACAGAGTAACAAAAGGGGAGGGAGAAAGAAATAAATCTTGCATGAACTAGTTAACGCCCCAAAAGCCAGGACTACAAAAGGACTACAAAAGACAGAGCTGGGCCAGGCTGAAGCTAGGAACCAGGAACTCAATCTATTTGGGTTGAAAAATTTTTTAAGTCCATACACTTGAGAAGTCTTCAAAAAGTTCATGAAGATGAGTATTATGAAAAAACTATGAATGCAGTTACATTTTTTCACCAAAATAAACTTGGCTTTTAATTTCATTTTTCCATGAATTTTTTGATGTACATAATATGTAACGGAGATTATGCATGTTCTGCAAAGCCTAAAATATTTACTATATAGCCCTTTACAGAAAAAAAAATTGACCTGTTCCATAGGCCTTAAGCAATTTCAGGGTAAGGGCTCTTTAATTTTACCATATGCCTTATTCCTAACATAATGCCTAGAACATAATAAGCACTCAGATGCTTGTTGAATTAAAGAATTAGTGAGTCTAACCAGTATTTCTTAAAATATACTTGATCATAGAATCAAAATACAACACTAGTTTGTCTCTGAAATGGCACCCGAAATGTACCCCATTGGGATAAGCTTTCCCTGGCCCTGGATGGAAACTTGGAGAGAGCAAATGACTGTTCTGCTCACTTCATCAAGAATACACATAAGATCCTGCTAAGTCACAAAACAAATATTGATTCAGTAGTCAGGATGTATTGAGTCCAAGATAGTAATCAAAATTTTAGTGTCTTTTTTCAAAGTTCTCCCTTACCTATGCTAAGGGCTGTAGATGGTGGCTACCTGCCTTTGGACAAGGATTGATAGATTTCTTTATCCAACATTCAGCTCCTATTTGGACCCTCACAAGGAAGGAAGCAGAAACAGGGAAAAGAGATTAGGGGATCAATCATTTCTTCCTTGGTGGGAAGGCTTCCCACTTCCTTGATATCTGGCTCTCCTGTGGTTTCTCTAAAGACCCCTATCATCAACAACTTCTTTCCTGTAATTTAGGAGCCCTGAGTTGATACACTTCTATTTATGTTAGTAGTCTTCAGCTCCTTCCTCAGCCATTAAGACTTCAGCAGTTCTGTTCAGCTTCCTGTTGCTGGGATCCTTCCACTCCTCTGGGTAGCTCTGTTAGATAGGATCCAAGATGGTTCCACCATGCTTCTCTCTTTTGCATGGTCCTCATTTTGGTTTCCAGGAAATTCTCAACCACCCCGTGTCCTGACAAACTGAAAATTTAGGCCAACTTCAATCCTGTCCTCCTGCCAAGGGCCACATTAACTTTCTCGGAATGGAGTACAGCTCTAATTCTCTTCCTATCTACAGCAGGGAATAATAGTCAAGCTTTCTCAATAGTCTGGTGAAATGCACTGTCACTAGGCTTGAAGTGAAGAAGGTAGTGTCCCCAAACCCCATCACTCCTATGGAGGGTGGAGTGCAGTCTTAACCTGGCAAGAGCACTTTGTAGAGAAAAGTTTTCACAAACATCTCTTCCCACTCCCCTCCACAATCTAACTCCTCTTTATTTTCCTGGATCCTGTTCTGGAACATCTTCTTTGTAAAGTCCATACATGGTGACCTAACCTTGGAATTTCCCATCTATTGTAGGGCAACTGTTATGTCTTTCTGGAAACCTGAATTTTAATATGTTGTTACATAAGGCTTTTATTTCTAATTAGAGAAACTATGGTGAAACCTCTAGTTATATTCAAGTACTCTCATCTTGCTTTTTATTTATATGAATTATGTATTTATTTGAAAGGCAGAGTTACAGAGAGAGATATTCAGAGAAGAGAGAAAGATAGAGATAGAGATACAGATAGAGATAGAGAGATAGATGAGAGAGAGAGAGAGAATGAATATCTTTCACCTACTGATTCACTCCCCCAAAAGGCTACAACAGCTGGGTCTGTGCCAGGCTGAAGCCAGGAGCCCAGAACTTCATCTGGACCTCCCATGTCGGTCTCATGGCCCTAAGCACTTGGCCCATCTTCTGCTGGTTGCACAGGCACTCTAGCAGGGAACTGGATCAGAAATAGGTAGCCAGAACTTAAACTTGGGATTCGAACCAGGGATCATTTGCAATGCCAGCTTCACAGGTGGTGGCTCAACACACTTCATCTTAACACCAGGCCCTCTCATTATTTATTTATTTATTTATTTATTTATTTTTTGACAGGCAGAGTGGACAGTGAGAGAGAGAGACAGTGAGAAAGGTCTTCCTTTGCTGTTGGTTCACCCTCCAATGGCCGCCACGGCTGGCACGCTGCGGCCGGCGCACCGCGCTGATCCGATGGCAGGAGCCAGGTACTTATCCTGGTACCCCATGGGGTGCAGGGCCCAAGCACTTGGGCCATCCTCCACTGCACTCCCTGGCCACAGCAGAGAGCTGGCCTGGAAGAGGGGCAACCGGGACAGAATCTGGCGCCCCGACCAGGACTAGAATCTGGTGTGCTGGCTCCGCAAGGCGGAGGATTAGCCTAGTGAGCCGCGGCGCCGGCCTGTCTCATCATATTTTGATATATAAAATTTAGAGATAACAGCATTAACATTCATTGAGCATGTATAATACATGTTTTAGAAATATTTTTCTCATATTGTCCCTCTTTCATATTTTTCCTCTTTTGCAGACAAGAGAACTGTGTCTCAGAGAAATTAACTTTCTTAAGGTGATCCAGAAAATATAGATAAAAGCCTGGTCTGGCTGATACCCAGATCTACTTGACTTAAAATTCCTGGTCTTTCTGTTGTACCATGATCTTTGAATTTTTCTACAAAATATTCCAAAGGTCAGAGGAGAGTGAACACGTTTCTCCAGGGAAGTCTGGGTGGCCCAAAAGGGCCCCACCACAAATACAAACATTCTTTGAAGTCTCATGTTTGATTGTAAAAATGCACACAGAATGTACATTCTATTCTTCAATGATTGTTTATTTTCATATAAACTGTTTAAAATTGTCACTCCAATTACCTATGCTCTCCCTGTCTGCATGCTCAAGCAAAATTGATCCTCTAGGGAAAGGCACTGTATTTTATGTTAAAATCTGCCCTTTCCTGAACCTCAAGCATACCACTCCAGTTTTGAAAACTCCAGCACACTCCAGCTGTTTGAGAAATAAAGTAGTAGGACATGTTGACATGTCATTCAGGATTTCAAATAAATCCTGAAAGCATTGTAACTGCTGACATGAAGGAACTGAAGAGACAGACACTATCAGAGTTGTTAAAGGGAATTTGGGAATAAAGAGAGTATTCCTACATCTATTTCTTAAACATTGACATGACAGTTATTAATACTATTATTGCTACTGGTGAAAATTGTTGATGACCATGTGTTGGGTAAACAATGTACCGGTGCTGAAATAATTTTGGGAAAGTGACATGGGGACATTCAGCTGTTCTTAATCTGGGGGCTATGAAGCACAGAATTTGTTTACCTACTTCTTTTAAAAAAATTTTATTTATTTATTTGGAAGGCAAAGAGGCAGAGAGGGAGGATAGAAAAAGAGGAAGAGAGAATCTTCCATCTGCGGTTCACTCCCCAGATGCGCACAACAGCCAGGGCTGGGACAGGCTAAAACTAGGAGCTAGGAACCCCATCCTAGTCTCCCATGTGGATAGCAGGGGCCCAAAGACTTGGGTTATCTTCCACTGCCCTTCTAGGTGCATTAGCAGGGAGATGCATTGAGAGCAAAGCCACCAGGGCTTGGATTGGCTCTCTGACATGGGATGCCAGCATCAAAAGTGGTGGCTTAACATGATGTGCCACAATGCCAGCCCCATGTATGCCTATCTCTGAAGAAGGGGAAGGCTTATAGATTTCATTAGATTCTCAAAGGAATCCAAGACCCACAAAGGTTAAGAACCTGTGCTGTAGAGAAAAGGACAAAGATCTGGAGATCATGCTGCGTTGTTTTCGAATGCTGGCTCTAGGCTTGCTCAATTGCACCATACATGTTGACTCGCTGACTCCGGGTTGTCATCTGTAAAATGAAAGTCACAATACCCATGTCACAGGCTTGTTGTGAGGAACAAATGAAGATCTTTTTGTTAAATGATTGACATAGGGTAGGTACTCATAACACATTAATCTCTTTCCTCTGCCATTTAACCTACAAGCAGGCAAACCATTTCTAACGGACTCTACAAGGGTACTTCAAACAGTTCATGGAAACATGGAATTAAAAATGAGTTTGTTGGGGTGTAAAATAATTTTGCAATCCATGCATATTTTTTCATAATATGTATCTTCCATGATCCATGAACTGTTTGAAGACTCCTCATATACTCTAGATAGAAATGCCTTCTGCAAAGACGTTCTGCCTAAGTCTTAGAACCCCAAGTAGAAATTTAGGCTGTTGGTAAATTTCCACAAAATATGCAAATATGTATTAAACTGGAACCTAAAAAGAAAAAGTTTCCCAAATCTGGATAATGTATGCACATGCACACACACACACACACACACACACATTCTGTTTGTAAACACAGAATTATTTAAATACTACCACATCCTGGCATGACTGGTTTCAAGTCTAAGCCTATATTATTGTCAGACCCAGGATGAAAAACTTCTTGAATTCAGCAAGAGATCTGATCCTCTTAAATGACATATGAAGCTGCTTTTACAGAGAGGGAGCCCTTGCTGATCCCACAGATTCACGAAGAAGGCTTGAAGGGGTTAAACTGGAAGGCTTACACAAACTTTGCTGAGGAGCCTCTCTTTTCTCCTCCCTCTGGAGGACTCCACACCGCTAAGGCAGAGCAGAGCTGAATCATTACCTTTCCCACATACTCTAAACTGTTGCCTGCCAAAGAGGAACTGGGGACTTAACCTTAATCAGGCTGCTTTCATTCAAGTGTTCCAGACGGTGCACACACATCCAGAGACTTTTCACTGCTCTTTGGGGCGTGGAAGAAGCAGGCATCTGAGACTGCACTCTGAAGCTGTAAGTGGCAACTGGCATTTTAAGTAACTAATAGAGGTCCTATTCTGTTTTTCTGGAAAGGACGGACTGTTTAGGAGGGGGAAAAGGCATAATTTGCATGAACTTACCTACCCCTGTTTCTTTGGCGAACCAAGATTTTATTCTGTTTTTCCAGATATTCCAGAGATGCCCCTGAACAAGTTGCCTGCTGGTGCAAGCTTCAGAAGGAATTCTTAACTGGCCAACCCAATTCATGCTGTAAGCCTGAAAAGGTAAGCGAGATTTGGAAATATTATGATGTTATTCATGGTAAAGTGAGCGGCATTGTTTTATTCAACGGCAGGTGTGATAAATAGGCACCATCTGCCGCAGAAGAGACAGCAACTCCCACTTGAGCGAGCTTATTACTTAATGGCTCCAGCCACTGAAGAAGCACTCGCTGCTGGGATTGTTTTTTCATAGGCTGCTGTGGAGCTGGATACTCTACAGGCTCTTACCTCCTTTAGTTTTCTCTCCTTGGGCTGAGCAGATAAATACAAATAGAACATGTTAACTCTTGAAAGCTATTGTAATTGATAGTTGTGACTTTCTTTTCTGAATTCTTCCACTGATCATTTTCCTTAGTTTTTGGTGGAATTTCAGCTCTGGAATTATGTAGGCAGGTGATGTGCAGAAAGATGTAAATGTAAAATTATCAACGAACTATTTTTATGTGCAGAATTTTATCATACTGGAGAAAAGCAGAAGTCATTATTAGGAGCATCTCAAGGACCAAAACACCGATTAGGGTGCCTTTATTTCTATATCCCCATCACTGACCAAAATATCTGGAGCGTGGTTGTCACTCAATAAAAGGTTTGCTGAATGAATGTGCGTCTGATTGTGGAGGCCTGTGGAGAACTTTGTTGCTTTTATTGGAAATAAGTTTTACTCGGGGAATCCCTTTTGAGGTTCATAGATGAAGAAAGCTCCACAATCCCTTCTCATTTTAAGGAGAAAAATTAATGATCTGAGAGTGTACGTTATTTTGCTGCTGTGAGGTTTTGTGTATTATGTGAATAACAAACATTAGAGAGGGTGTGGAATTTCCATGTTGATATAAAAAACAAAAGAAGTATAATTTTTAAAACTACAAATAGCTTTATTTACCAAGTTAATGACCAAGCATGCCATCTGAAAACCAAAGGTACATTCATATCACTTGTGGGCATTTTGATTTATGTTAGAAATGAAATAAAGCAGATGTTCAGATTAATGTTGGACTTTGGCCCATTAAGTTCATCTCTTTCCCTTGTCCCTTCCCCTAAACTTCTCTCCCTTTTTCCTTTCTTTCTCCCTTCCTTCCTGATATTTTCCCACTTCCCTTCCTTCTCTTTCTCTCTCACTCATTTCCTCCCACCTCTTATCTCCTTCTCACATCCTTGGTCTTCCTTACTCCTTGCATTGTTTTCTTTCTCTCCTCCCTCCCTTCCCTCATTCTCTGTCTCCATACCTTTCTTAATTCCTGACCATTCTTCCCATTCTTCATACTCCTCATCAGTCAACAGCTTTCAATTACTTCTACAAATACTAGAAACTCATTTTTATTAATTCTCCAAAAAAGACTGGAGCATACTAACATAATTTTATAAAGGTCCTCCTGTAAATATTAGATACCTGAGAATTAATAGAATTTTGGTTCCTATTGAAATTTCATGGTGATTTCTCTTTCTAAATGGTGCAAAGCTTTTAATGGAGAAATAACATTATCTAAGCACCTCATTAATTAGTTAGCATAGAGAGTCATGGCAATCATGTTTGGAAAGCTTTTATGACAAGTTGTCTCAGATATGGGACCAGAGTAACAAGTATTCCACAATACCTAACTTTTCATTTATCCATTTCAACGTACTTAATGGACTGAAGAAATTAAATTGATAGACATGTCTGAGTTGACCAAGCTGTTTTGTGTCCTGCAGTGCATTGAAGGCATAAGAAATGACCCATTAGTCAGTTTTCCAAAGACTCAAAGGAAACATTTAAAGAAATTGACAACTGTAGCTGAAATCATGGTTATCTAAATTTCTCCAAGCTAAAAAAAAATTCTCCAAGCTTCATAGAATTCTAACAAATATTCAGACCTTAGCAATATTCAGAGAGTGTCAATTGTTAAATCAACAACAGGAGTCACTGTGCACTTGCTCCCCATGTACGACCTCTGTCCTTAATGTGTTGTACTATGAGAATTAACGGTAAAACTAGTCTTCAAACAGTGCATTATACTGTGTGTGTCTGTGTGGGTACAAACTGTTGAAATCTTTACTTAGTATAGAGTTGATCTTCTGTATATAAAGATGATTAAGAATGAATCTTAATGAAGAATGGGATGGGAGAGGGAGTAGGAGATGTGATGGTTTGTGGGTGGGAGAGTGGTTACGAGGTGAAGAACCGCTATAATCCAAAAATTGTACTTTTGAAATTTATATCTATTAAATAAAAGTTTTCTATTAAACAAACAAAAAAATCTGTAGGCACAATTGGACTATCTAAAATTTAAATCTAAAATTTAATCCAGACCATGTAATTTTCCTTTAAAATTACATAATTTGTGGAGAGGGGAGGGCAGTGGAAGGGAGGGAAATTGGGGGGGGAAAGCCACAACAATACAAAAGTTGCACTTTGTAAATTCACATTTATTAAATAATAAAAAATCTATTCCTAAAAAATTACATAATTTAACAGTAATTCAAGAGTGAAATTTCTAATAATGCAATTATTCTTAATTCTAGATTATAATCTGTAATTTACTCTCTTTTACAAAATAAGAGATTGGGGTATGGAGAAAGGAGTAAAAATAAAATGGAGATGCAGGCTCTTCTCAAAATGGAGATGCAGGCTCTTCTCCAAGCTGTATTAGCGATTAGATCAGAGACAGGATTGTTCTTCTCGTTGAATTGTTAGTACTAAATGTGTTTCTTTGGTCATAGCCATGCATTTATTCAATAATTATTAACCAGCTACTTCAAGCACTGCTGAATAAAGGATGGAATGTTGAAAATAATTTCAAGTTTATAAATTAGAATTCAGGGGAAAGCACATCAAATAACTATCTACAATATTAGGAAAATGTAATTCTTCTAGAAGAGATACAAAGCATTGTGGGAATTAGGATTGGACTAGGCAATCAAGGGCCAGTTCATGAGTTGGACCTTGAAGAATGGTAGGTAGCATTTCCCCATGCAAAGATGTGTGAACAGGGCTGGCACTGTGGCTTAACAGATTAAG
Organism: Oryctolagus cuniculus; assembly: GCF_051225735.1. Taxonomy (NCBI): domain Eukaryota; kingdom Metazoa; phylum Chordata; class Mammalia; order Lagomorpha; family Leporidae; genus Oryctolagus; species Oryctolagus cuniculus. The sequence goes on along the minus strand of NC_142888.1, from coordinate 81,520,716 downwards.
CCACTGTGTTAAGTCACCACTTGCAACTCCAATGATGGCATTCCATAATAGATTTCCAGTCCAAGTTATGGATGCTCCACTTCTGGCTTGTTGCTAATGCACCTGGGAAGGCAGCAGAAGATAACCCAAATGTGGGCCATTAACACCTATGTGGGAGACCAAGATGAAGTTTCTGGGTCCAGGCTTCAGCCTGACTCAGGCCTGGCTGTTGCAGTCATCTTGGTAGTGAACCAGCAGATGGAAAGATGGAAGATCCCGTCTCTCTCTCTCTCTCTCTCTCTCTCTCTCTCTCTCTCTCTCTCTCTCTTTCTTCTGCCTGTCACCCTACCTTTCAAATAAATAAACTTTTTAAAAAATATATGTATGAAGATAGAAAGAGCTGTTCAAACAAAAACATGGAGGCACAGAAGTAAGTGAGAGAGAGAGAAAGAGAGTTTTAAAGCTTATAATGTGGAAGTACAACAATGACTGAAAAACATTTCCTCAAGAGAGTACTTTAAAGCTTTAAGTGGCTTGCTTGTTGCAGAGATTGCAATGTCCTATCCTAATCTAGGAAACAGGGCAAAGGGCCTAGGAATCTGCATGTTAAATAAGCACTCTCTGGTGGTGATTTTGATGAAGGAACTTCCCTTGGCTCAAGCTGAGAAACATTGCCCCAAAGGGTTCCAAATCCCTGGGGCCTCAGTGTGGTTGCTCTGTGTATATTTGTTTCCTAGGACTGCCATAACAAAGTTGCACAAACTGAGTGGTTTGAAACAACATAAATTTATTCTCCCAGGTCTGGAGCCTAAAGTCTGGAATCAGGCAACAGCAGGGCTATGCATCTGCTGAAATCTGCCAGATAGAATCCTTCCCTGCCTCTTCTAGCCCCTGGTGTTTGCTGGCAAGCATTGGTGTTCCCTGGTTTGTAGATGTATCCCTCCAATCTCTGCCACCATCTTCTTTCTGCCTGTCTCTTGTCTTCTGTTCTTATAAAGAACACAGGTTATTGGATTGTGGCCAACCTAATGACCTCATTTTAACTTTACATCTGCAAAGACCTTATTTCCAAAGAAGGTCACATTCACAGATACTGGGCATGAGGACTTTGACATATCTTTTTGGATCACAGAATTCAATCCATAATGCTCTTAAACACTTATTCAGTAGGGCCTCCACACAAATAAGACACATTAGCTATGTTTTTTAGCTGGGCCTATCTAAACAGGAAAGACAATGGTTAACTCTCAAAGCTTGATGTACAAAGAATCACATTAAAAGCTTGTGTTTAGATGCATATACCTAGACATCAATGCAAGATGACCAAAGGTCAACACTGATGTACTTTTAAGTAAAACAAAAAGGTATCCTAGACCACTGTTCCCGAGATAGTAGAAAGAGACCCTATCTCTTTGCTCTTGTTTCTTGTGAACCAGGTAGCTCTGCTGCATGTAGGACAGCAAGTGGGTAGGCTGAGAAACATGTAGATTACAGGAAGTACAGTACCATGTGGTATGGAATACAAACTCTAAGCTGAAATGTACCCAGCCTAGGGGAAAAATGGATGCTAGTTCTGTTAACTCTCCTTGAGTATGTTACCAAGAGACAGAGGTAGGCTATGTTATCAATAATCTACCTGCATAAATGTAACAGGTAATACTTGTTTATTTTGTTGTAGTCACCCATATTCAAAATTCCTGTTTGGAATGACAAGCTACATCATTGTAGAAAGCTTCAACAGTAAATAGTTGATGTTATTTACACATTAGAATGTGCATGCCAATAAAAATAAGCTTCTGTCTGTACCAATCATGAAGGATTCTATTATTTGTTCAGAAGAGAAATGACCTCTCCATTCCTTCTGGCCTACAAATAATGGGACAATATATGTGTTCTCATCCAACATAGCTAAATGAGAATAGAGGACAAAAACAAAACTGGAGACAGCATGCATTCCTGAACATTCCATGACTCATTGAAGTAACAGCTGATACTAGGATCTGAAGATTGAAAAACAGATCCTTAAAGTTAAGTCTTCTTTCCTGGTGGTACTTAGTCCTGGCTGCCCATTAGAAGTATCTAGGAATGTTTTTTAAAAACTAGTAATGCTCTAAAATGATACCCATTGAAGTGAAATGGACACTATGAGAGACAATGACATGAGCAGCCCTTGTCTAGACTGTTGAAGAACAATTTACTATTTTATTCCTTTTAGTATTTTTGTTGTTGTTGTTGCTCTGTTTGTTCTACTTAATACCACTGGCTGAACTTTGTAATCAATACACAATCATTCTTAGGCGTTTAAAAATTAACAGAAAAGTGATCTCTGTTAAACATAGGAGTGGGAATAAGAGAGGGAGGAGATATATAGCTCTGCACAGGCTCACTCGGACTTACCTCCAATGGTGGAACTAGAAATGTGCCAGGGGATTTCAACTCAATCTTATCAAGGAGGCAGGTACCAATGCCAGCACACTTGGTAAAGTGATAAGTATAAATACACAACCAATCAAAAAGATAGGGTATGTGTCGATGAGATTTCACAAATAAGACTAGTGTAAGCAAATAACGAAGGATAGAATTAAAAGGGAGAGAATGATCCTGCGGGGGAAGCAGGACACACAGCAGACTCATAGAATGGCAAACGCCTGAAACAGCACTCTGGCCTCAGAATCAACCCTTGGGGCATTCGGATCTGGCTAAAAGGTCCATGAGTCTCACAGGCATGGAAAGCCATGACATGGTGGCAAAAACAATCTAAATGAAAGATCCTGGTGAACAAGACCCCAGCGGAAGGAACAGGCCATCAGGGAGGGAGGCGCCTTTCTCCGAAGAGAGGAAGGAACCTCCACTGTGATATGGCCTTGACTAAACAAGTTCTGAGTTGGTGAACTCAAGGGGCTTCCATAGCCTAGACAGCTCATGGCAAGAGTATCGGGTGATTGCTGACATCATAAATAAGAGTGTCAATTGTTAAATCAACAACAGGAGTCACTGGGTACATGCTCCCCATGTAGGGTCTCTGTCCTTAATGTGTTTTACTATGAAACTTAAAAACAACACTACTAGTCGAACAATGCCCTATACCTTGTGCGGTTGTGTGAGTGCAGCCTGTTGAAATCCTTGCTTAGTATATACTAAGTTGATCTTCTGTATATGAAGGTAATTGAAAATGAAACTTGATGAAGGGTGGGATGGGAGAGGGAGTGGGAGAGGGGAGGGTCGCTGGAGGGAGGGAGGGAGGTTGGGGTGGGGAAAGCCAGAACAATACAAAAGTTGCACTTTGTAAATTCACATTTGTTAAATAATAAAAAAAAAAAACTAGTAATGCTTAGTTGCATCCAAGACCATCAAATTCTGACTGTCTGGAGTGGTGTCTAAGCCCCTAGTGTAGAAATTAGAATTCACAAAGCTTAAGCTGGGGCCCAGGATCTGTATATCAATCAGTATGCTAGGTAAGTCTCATGATCGGTTCATCTGAAAAACACTGTTCTGCTCTAGTATAATTATTAGCTGCTGTTTAGTGCTTTGGATTTCTCTTTAACCTTTTTTTTTTTTTTTTTTTTTTTTGGACAGGCAGAGTGGACAGTGAGAGAGAGACACAGAGAGAAAGGTCTTCCTTTTGCCGTTGGTTCACCCTCCAATGGCCGCCGCGGCCGGCGCGCTGCGACCGGCGCACTGCGCTGATCTGAAGCCAGGAGCCAGGTGCTTATCCTGGTCTCCCATGGGGTGCAGGGCCCAAGCACTTGGGCCATCCTCCATTGCACTCCCTGGCCACAGCAGAGAGCTGGTCTGGAAGAGGAGCAACCAGGACAGAATCCGGCGCCCTGACCGGGACTAGAACCCGGTGTGCCAGCGCCGCAAGGCGGAGGATTAGCCTAGTGAGCCACGGCGCTGGCTCACTTTAACCTTTTAATAGTATTTTTTCACATAAGAAAATATTCAAAGGTATAAAACGCAAGATATAATTTTACAACTAGTTTGCCCATAGCAAACTATTTTGCAGTTTATCGGTTCATTTTATACTCTCGAAATAAATTGCCATTTGTTTTCTTAGATATCTGAATCTTTGATTTCTGTTTCTGATTTTTAGGAAAATAAATCTGTTGAAGAATCTGAAAAGACCAACCTTCTCAGCTTAGGCCTGCTTCTGGCAGCACCTCCGAGACCTCCTCCATCTGAGAATTGCCAGGTCTGACAACACTCTCCCTCTGGCCTACAGGGAGGGAAGTCAAGAAAGCTGTAGAGAAATCATCCCCTCTAGACTGACAATTTTCAAGGTGTGCCACTGGGCAGGAACCCTACAATCTCCATCTTTAGGGAAGAATCAAAAAGACAGACAAGAGTGGTGAAATCTCAGGCATGCTGAGCCTGAAATACACACAGGCCTTTAGAAAGTCTCCTCACAGCAGAACCCAATTATCCCCACATAATTAGTCCACACATGTAAATGAGCTGGAGGTGAAACGGAGCCTTTTCTCCCTCTATCAGGAAAGAAAAAAGATCTGGAACAATACTCTCAGAGATTCTTGTTCCCAAACCAGTATTATAAAGCAGTTTCACTACATTTACTTTCATCAGCATAAGAGTAGGGGTGGGGGAAATAAAGATTTATTTACATTTTTAAAAATTGATTAAGACGTTTTGAGAAACCCTCTTTGGCAGCGTGCTGTGCAGGAAGACAGAGAGGGAGAGGCAACTGCCAAATTAGAACATCACTATTTTCTTGCTGTTGCACTACAGACTTAGCTCTGAGAGTGATCGGTTTGCATCAGGTTGTTAGAACACTTCCAGTATATTCAGAGACAGTCTCAGTGACTGTGGAATGCCTCAAGGACAATAAAAATCCGATAGAAAGAAGTTCCAACTCCAGTCTGAGTGATGACAGAGGTACATTTTAAGTACCATGGAAATCTCACCGGGCGAGCCCATTTTCCCACTCTGGCAACAGAGGTTGACACCACTTCAGACAAGTATTCCAACCTGTACATGTATGTGGGCTTATTCCTGAGCCTTCTGGCCATTCTTCTCATCCTGCTCTTCACGATGCTCCTTCGACTCAAACATGTCATCTCGCCCATCACCTCTGAGAGCACAGAAAGTGTTCCTCAGTTCACAGATGTGGAGATGCAGAGTAGAATCCCGACTCCTTAGAGCCAGGATGAGGTGAGCTGTAGTGGATCTCAGTGAACCCTTGGGTGTTGCTGTTCAGGAAAGCTCCCCCCAACCATTTTTTTTTGCATGAAGCATCCCATCTCAGGAATCAAAAAGTTATTCCTTTAACAATATGCTGTTCATATTTCCCTTGTGTTATTCTTCATCTTGACTCTGCTCATCAGATAGCTAAGAGGTTTAAGACTCATTCTTTGAAATACAGTAAATGACAGCTGGTTGTGAGGACAGGTTTACATAGTAACCAAGGAAAGCCTGGGCCTTGAGCAAACCTTAGACCACAGAAATTCATATACAGCTGTTGTAAAAAAAAAAAAAAATACGAGATCCTTGGAAGCTCTCGAACAAGGAGGATTTGTCTTTGAACAGCTGATGATGCCAAGAGAAGGAAAAGTTTCTGATTAGCACATCTACCCTAAGGAATCACCTGTGCTGACATGAAACTAAATCATGTCAAAGGTTAACAAAAGGGAGCACTAACTCCTTCCCAAAAAAGCAATGCTTTGATCCTCTTAGGCCAATGAGTTTGTTCCCAATGGAAGAAGAGGTTTAAAAAAACTGGTTCAATTTAAAGAGGAAGTTTGCAGAAGGAAGTTTATGATAAGCAAACTAATCAAGACAGGGAAAAAATGTGTCTATTATATCTGTATTATTACTATTACTGTACTCTAAAGAACTCAGATAATGGCAGATGTATAACTAAAATCTGCATGATGAGCTGCCGCCAAATCAAGGGAAAATGAAGTCAAAATGTGCAGCTTTGCTCTGCCCTCCCCCCATGCTCCAGGACTGAGCTCCACACAAATATGAGCTTTGTTTAAAAGTGGCTTTGACAAAGATACGACTGTACTTTCAAGCAGAAATGAAACGATCTTGGATTCTGTCATCAAATGATTGTGGCTTTGGACAAATTATTCAAGCTTTCTGGGTCCTAGGTTTTTCTTGTTGAAAAATGATCAGAGAGCTATTTGGTCACCAATAGACTCTTTTTGATCAGAGCATAAGAAAAAAAATAGAGAGAGACAAGGGAGGAGAGAACTAAACTATATCTTCAAAAAAATCCTTATGGACATCAATGTCCTCAAATGTCACATTTATCTTCCCTAGAAAATGCTCTTTCCTTCCTGATCCCTGCTAAAAATCAAGTGTTTCATTTATTAGCATCAGACAAATATATTTTGCAAATTTTCATTTTCAAAAGTAGCCCTAGTGTGCCAGTAGTGGAGAGAAACTTAAACTTTTCAAAATTAGCTTTCCAAAGGGAAACCAAAGAGGATGAGTGTCGTCTACAAATTAAAATTAGAAAGCTGGTCATATTCTTGCCACTGATGAACTAATACACTTGTGCTAAATTCTGCCTGTTAAAAAATAATAGGGCCTCCCTGCCCCTCAAAATTGGGCATCAAATTTCACAGGATGCTCCCTAGGGAACTCTAGTAGTAGTGAGAGACAAATGGAATAGATGTTAGGTTAATGCCACCTCCACCAGACATGCAGCTCTCTACAGTCTGTAACCAATTTAGACTGGCCCCTTTACTCTGGTCTAAATCTAGCTTGGTGTTGAAATTCCCAAGTGCTTTCCACTTTTGTACACAGTCATTTGCCAATGCTCCCCTCTCCAAGGGGCTGCAAAGTGTGAAATCCCAACTTGCAAAGCTAAACTTAGTAGCCAGGCTGACTCTGCCATACCTGGTAACAACTGTGCACTGTCAGAGATGGCAGCTGCATTCTGCACCATTCAGAGTAAATTAGCAGGTAGGCAGAGACCATGAGAGGGCATACAGTTCTCTTCTGGCTTTATATTTCCACAACATAGTGTGACTCTACTATTATTCCATCATGGTGATTTAAGTTGTGTCTTTATGTAACACTCAGATTTTACAGAGTCTGAGGTTCTTAAAATTTTAGCTCTTAGTAGCCATACGTGGATTTCATCAGAGATTAGCACTTATACCCCAGAACTTCTTAAAGACCCATATCTACCCTCATTCCTGGCTCTCCCTTTTGCACCCACAGTATTGAATGCACTTTACAGTTGAGAAGTCATGGCTGGATAAGTGAAGGAACTGATTATCATTTCAACAGCAGTGAATAGCAGGATATCCAATGTCGTGTTGCTGAATCGCATGAAGACTGACTGCAAATCCATTCCCTGCCCTCCTGACCTCCCCAACCTAAATTTCAAGATATTAAAACTGCTTTTGAAGCACTGGCTTAGATGAAGATTCCTAATTTCTGATCAGTTTACTCACCTGGAAAACAACAAGCCTCTTTCATCACAGCTACCCCATGGGATTCAGATCTTCACTGAACATTAACCAAAGCACACAGTATAGATTACACTAAAATAGCAGCATAGCCCCTCACAATTCCCAATGGTAACATAAATGGAGATGCATTTAAGCAGATGTGTCATGATGGTGACTCACATGGTATTTAATCTTTAGGAAAATACACTGAGTGTTGTCATCATCGCAAACTTACTGTAAAGAAAAGATTTTTCCATTTATATTAAATTATATTATATCCCTCAATGTATTACTTAACATATATTACTGCTCTAAGAGGCAGCTAGAGTAACCAGTGGGCACAATTTGAATATATCCTTCTATCTAAAATGCTGACTTGGCATTTTCCTACCCCAACCCTTCCCCAAAATTGCCCAGTATGCAAAGAGAAATGTTATTTACATGTAGATATACTCTGTTTTAAGATGAAAAAATGGTTCTTCACTTTTTAATACATTTAACCAAATAAAATTGTCATTTTTGAAGGTCAAAATCTCTCACATATCAGCAATTTCCTATCATTCAATCTAGTACCAAGATTCAGTACATGAATTCTTTAAATAGTAAACTCTACTAACATGGTTAAAAATAATTTGGTTTATAAAAATGTACTTCTCATACATTTCAGAATCATGGGTTGTATAAAGCAAGGTATATTGTGAAAGGCTATGTATTATGTATTAAGCAGCAAATATTAAGGTAATCAAGTAAAGATGGATTAATCTAGCCTAACCTTTCCATCCATGCCAAATCTGAAGCTGAGGACTCATAACTGGGTTTGATTGCTGCAGATCCCATTGTACTTACTAAGTAGCTACAAGGGGTCCATTTAATGCATTTAAATGGTTATATTTAGTAATACATTTTATTCAACTGCATTTGTACAAAAAAAGAACTTTTTTAACAAAATGAAGAATTGTGTGGAAGAAAAAAACTAAATTTCTTTCTTTTGAAATCATTAATATTTGCAATAGATTCATATTGTATAAAGACAGAAACATATGTGCATTAATATTTAGCATGTTATTTTTTATTCCTGAACAGTAAATGCTGTTTGTTTGCTGGTAACAAATATCTATTGTCTGAAACATGTAAAAAGCAATACATTACTCTTCATCACAATATAAATTGTAACAACTGCAAATTTGTGGTACTTATCATTTTGAGGTCTCATTATTTTTCCTTATTCCCTAATCTCCCAGTTTTTATTCTCTCCCCCATTGCAAACTGATTGTTGCATTTGTTTATTTTTTTTATTTAGTAGCAAGAAATGAAAAATGCATAACTGTCAGCTGCCATTGAGGTTAACCGAGGGGAGAGTGAGATGGCTTCTCAACTGCCAGTGGCTTTCACCATTCCCCACTCCCCAACCAGGTGGATTTTGTTTTTAGTGGATTTTCTATTTTGTACTGTCTTTAAGTGATCTTCACAGCAATGCTGTTAATGAATGGAGGTATGAGGAAGTCTGTTTTACAACAGAGGACACAGGCACAGCAAGATTCAGGAGGCATTCATGGTTACAAAGAGGCAGAGTGAACATAACACTGTTAAGTTTCTGTTTGCTCATTTAATGCCCATTCCATCATGCTTGCTTTCTGAAAGCTGAGTAGATATTGCAAATCTATCCATTCTGTAATACTCCAAGTTCTACAAACAACGATTGAGCTCTGTAGGTGATTGACACCTTATGTCTAATAATTCAAAACAAATAAATACAGTTCTGCCATCTCTTAAAATAATTGCATAGCTGCAGTGAGACACATTACCCAGATTATAGGGAAGTTTACGCAAAGATCCTGCAGCTTTAACTTATACAAATGAAGGTAAAGGGCAGAAGTATGAATGGACTATCAGCCACAATACAAACACCAATCTTCTGATATTTTATTTAATGTTCACAGTGACTGTTTCTTCTTCATATGTAAGATTGTTTTCTCTGCCCTTTCCTCCCTAGAAATGAGAACACCTCCTGTTAGGTAAAAATAATGTTTGTATTTAAAATTGTATAGTGCCTTAAAAGTACACAGCAACTCCAATTGTGCTCTATAATAGATGCTAGGACATCATGAGGGAAAAAGTTAACCACTAGAGAGGCTCCCTCTAGCCACAGAGAATGAATTGTATTTGCACAAAAAATGGAGAAAATTTGGAACATATGTAGATTAGGAAAAGAAAGCACATATAACAAATATTAGGTGAGAAGATTTTGAAGAATAACTTAAGCAATCCCAGGTATTACAATTCATGTTCTTTTTTTCTTTTTTAAAAGATTTATTTATTTATTTGAAAGTCAGAGTTACACAGAGAGAGGAGAAGCAAAGAGAGAGAGAGAGAGAGAGAGAGAGAGGAGAGAGATGGAGAGATCTTCCATCCCATGGTTCACTCCCCAATTGGCTGCAATGTCTGGAGCGGTGCCGATCCGAAGCCAGGAGCCAGGAGCTTCTTCTGGGTCTCCCATGCAGGTGCAGGGGCCCTAGGACTTGGGCCACCTTCTACTGCCTTCCCAGGCCATAACAGAGAGCTGGATCTGAAGTGGAGCAGCCAGGTCTCGAACCGGCACCCATATGGGATTCCAGCGCTTCAGGCCATGGTGTTAACCCGCTGCGCCACAGCACTGGCCCCTGCAATTCATTTTCATGTCAAGTATTTGTTGATTGAATCATACGTAGACATGGAGGAGAATGAGAGAAACAGATTACACAACATACTGGATTAGATTCTGTAATGATCTAAATTTTACAATCAAAAACTTACCATCTGGCAAAAATGATAAAAATGAAATCCATTCATTCAATAAACATTGATTCAGCTCACAGTCTTTGCCCTGGTGAAGGTTATACCTACTGAGATGGACAACAGCACTCAGATATTTGCAAGAATCCTGCATGATACATGAGGATAGGGTTCTTGTGTACATATAAAGTGGAAGGGATGCTGCCTGACCTGGCCTACAATGGAAGGGAAGACTTTACTGAGGAAATGATATCTAAGCTAAAATCCAATGGATGAATAAAGGGAAAGAGTAAGGCAAAGGCTCCATAGCAAGAAAGTGTGTGTGAAGGATCTGAGATCAAACATACTTGGCACACTTGATGAGCAGTGAGTAAACAGAAGGCAGCTCCAGAAGGCTGGGAAGGTTGACAGTGACTGGAACATCAGGGTTCTCTAGGCAATGCTATAGATTTTTAACTTTACAATAAGCATGGGGAAGAGAACCCTGGCAACAGTATAGAGGATGGATTCAAGAAGGGGAAGAGTACAGGGAAATCAGTTGAGAGGCTATGCAATGGTCCAGAAGAAAGATGATCATGCCTTAGATTTACCAACAATTAAGTGTTAGTGGGTAGGGATAAAGAAAAGTGGAGAGCTCTGAGAAAGATTTAGGAAATAAAACCAGCATTACTTGGTGATGAGTAGGAGAAGCAGTGAAAGTAAGAAAAGTAAAGTCTCAAATGACTTGTAGATCTCTGTTTGGAATTAGGAACTGGTGGTTCTATTCACTGACAGAAAACAAGGGGGAGAAATCAGGTCAAGGGTGACATGAATTCCATTTGGGACATGCTTAGCACAAAGTTCCTTTGAGACATCCAAATGCAGATGTTACGTAAGTACTTCAATATGTGGGTCTGGGACTCAGAAGACTGATTTGTGCTGAAGACACAAATTTGGGAGTTTTTAGTAGGTGAGATTGCCCAGGAAGGGATTGTAGAGTAGAGTGAAGAAAGAATGACAATAATGTAACATAGAATATGCCCAAATATGCTTCTCTTCTGATTTTGGAGGGTTAGTCACTTGTCAAGAAGGTTAGAAAAGAATATTAGGTTTAAGAGTTCTCAAACTAAGGCAGACTTGGAAGCAGAAGTAGAAGAGTGAATCAGAGCCAAAATCCTTGGGAGACAGGTAAGACTCCAGGATAGGACAACAAATACAATCAGTATGTACACAGGTTAGGATCAGGATCATAGATAAGAGAAATAGAGCAAATAGAAGCCAGAAGCCAATGTAACAATGAGGTATAGGTCAGGAAGTGGGTCCAGAGTGATTGCCATGAACAACAGTGAGTTGTAAATTACAAATATGAGGTTGTGTTGACCACGGTCCTAGCAGAAAACAGGTGACAACCTTAAAAAGGTGAAAAAGATATTTTAGTGGAGGGACTATTTATGAAGGGGTGGGCAGGATTGAGGCAACAAAATGTCCAGGACCTAGCAGCAGCAGGAAGTAGTACCAACAACCCTAGGCTTGCAGGGTGAAGGGGAAGAGGAGCTATGATTGGAATCTGAGCCTTGAGAAAGAAACCAACAATGTGGCCTTATTTAGAGAATAAATCCAATAGGGAGGGTCTGGTGCCATCGCAGCATAGCTGGTGGAGTCACCACCTGCAATACTAGCATCCCATGTAGGTGCCAGTTCCAGTCCTGGCTACTCCACCTCTGATCCAGCTCTCTTTTGGTGTACGTGGGAAGGCACAGAAGATGGCTCAGGTCTTTGGGCCCCTGCACCCATGTGGGAAATCTGGAAGAAGCCCCTGGCTTCGGATCAGCCCAGATCCTGCCATTGCAGCCATTTGGGGAGTGAACCAGCAGATGGAAGACTTCTCTTTCTCTCTCTCCGTCTCTACCTCTCTCTGTAACTCTGCCTTTCAAATGAATAAAATAAATCTTAAAAAAAAAAAGAAAGTCTCTCTTTGCCTCTCCCTCTCTCTCTGTAACTCTGCCTTTCAAATAAATACATAAATTAATCTTTAAAAAAAGTAGGGAACTGGAGGAAAAAATACCCTAAACACTTCCTCCTCTAATTTCCATTCTGCTGTATAAATGGAATCCATTTGGAAGCCAGAAAGCAAGCAAGCCCAGCTGATGAGCTTTGTAGAGGTCACCAATTCAAGTAAAGAGAGAGGTTTATGAATGGATATGATGGAGAAAACAGAGAATGTCCAACCAAGAAGTAAATAGGCATGTTGAGATGGCTTAAAAATCAGATTTGGGGTTTACTGGATAAGATTTTACCATTAAAGAGATAAAACACACTACATATTGTTTAAGTCTTATAATTCAGAGTCAAATCAAGAAGAAAAAAAAAGAAAGAAAAGAAAAACAAGATTGCCCTAGTCATTTCAAGTAGAGGTAGTCTAATACAAAGAATTGATAATGAATGCAATCAAAACAAATAGAGATGGGGCTGGCACAGTGGCGTAGTGGATAAAGCCACCACCTGCAGTGCCAGCACCCCAATTGGGCACTGGTTTGAGTCCCAGCTACTCCACTTCTGATCCAGCTCTCTGCTGTGGCCTGGGAAAGCAGTAGAAGATGGCCCAAGTCCTTGGGCCCCTGCACCCGTGTGGGAGACCTGGAAGAAGCTCCTGGCTCCTGGCTTAGGATCGGCACAGCTCCAGGCATTGCGGCCATCTGGGAAGTGAACCAGTGGATGGAAGACCTCTCTCTCTCTCTCTCTCTCCCTCTCTCTCTCTCTCTCTCTTTCTGCCTCTGCCTCTCTGTAACTCTGCCTTTCAAATAAATAAATAAAGATTTTTAACAAATAGGGATAGTGAAGCAGCCTAGAGATCAGCAAAAGCAGAAAGAGGCCACTAACCCTATGGTTCGAGTATAATGGGGGGAGGTGATATCACCAGAGCACAAAGCTGGGATCTTTTTTGTTTCTGAGAAATGAAGGGGTTACCTTATAGAATCTGAGACTCAATAGAAAGGGCTCTCTGATGGGAACTACAAATCATGGAGGAGAAAGGTTTTGAGCCATTTGTAGTAACGCTTGCTATGATTAGTTAACAATGTCTTCAGTGGTAGAAGAAAATAATGGAGACCTGCATATTACATATGCATTTTTGACTATGAACATGGATTTATTGCCTTAAATCTATACAGCATGGGGATATAAAGTATTAGTTTAAGACCTAGGGACAGAATTCCTTTCAGGAAAATTGTCTATCTGGTAAAGCACTGTAAAGGGCCATTTTAATTTAGAAAGATAACCCACAGGCAGCTCAGTTGGACTAGAAGCAAAAAAAGTACAGATAAACTATGACATCAGAAATGAACAGGCATTTGGAGACTGTTGGACATGAACCATGGATGAAAGTAAAGAGTACAAAGTAGAGAGGGGCCTAGCAATAGGGAAGGATAAGATAACCAGTGAAGATTCTTTCCCCAGAAACACAGAAATGGTTTATGTTCAATTTTAAGACTTTTTGTATGATCCTTAAAATGTAACTCACACACACATACACACACACAAAGCGAAACATAGAGCAAAAATTGTGAATTTAATAAAAGCAGGAACATGGATCCAAAGCTAAAAAATGAAATACAAGACTTTCCTTTACTCTGAATTTTAATCTTAGATTCTATAACTCTTTAAATGACTGACTGGCAACAGACTAATTAGAAGTCTAAATCAAACCCTTCAAAATTTAACATTTCAAACTACTAAAATATCTAATATTTGTTCACCAATCTACTATGTTTGTAGGTAATCTTGAAATCTGCTGGCTAATTCTGATATAATTCATAATCTCAAGTTTAGACTTGAAGGGTAGAAAATATTCTGGAGAATAAGAGACATTGACTTAAACCTTTGAAGAATTTCCACATCAAAGTCAGAGAAACTTAACCTGCATGGATTCAATGGACAGAACTAAGATCAATAAATTAAATTTAAAGGTAGTAGGGTTTACAAGCAAAAAAAATTGGCTTGTACTTCTAGTAACAGAGATTCCTTAAAATAGGACAGGCTTTCTTGCAAAGTAGAATATTACTGAAACAGTTAAAGCAGAGATAATGATAATAATAATTATTGCTAACATATCTTCAATTTTTGTGTGAAATACTATGCTTCACATTCTACATGTATTTTACTTAAATTTCACAAAAGCCTGCAAAGCATATATTATTATTATTCTCATTTTTTCTATAAGATGCTGAGGTTAAGAAAGGTTAAAATAACTTGTCCTAAGTAATACAGCGAAAAAGTGATGGAAAGGAAATTCTCACCCAAGTGATTCCAGAACCACATGCTACCATTATGTTATACTGTATATCAAATGCTATAGAAGTGACTCAGATATTGAGTAAAAAACTAAGATGACCTGAGAGTGCACGTGGACATAAAGGTGTGTGTGTATGCATATATATATATATATATATATATATACCCAGTATATGTATGCATCAAATATTTCTATAAATAAAATATCTACATGTATATATATTATCTCATACACATTATATATATATAGATACAGATACAAGTATATACATACATATAATTATATGCATGTATATATATATGGAGAGATATAAAAACTAGCATGTATATACACACAGAGAGAGTGTATGTATAGGTCTATACCTCCATAGTAGAACACTATAGGGAAAAAACTTCTTAATCCATGGGAAAAAATGAGTAAAAGATAGTCCCCTCAATGGGAAAATATCAACACAAATTGAAATTGATATAAACTGAGAGGTGTTTTGTAAAATTTTGACTTGCAAGACATGGGAAATGACTAAGTCCTATGAAGTTGACCAAGGTAGAACTAGGTTGCTGGAAATGATGAGCAAAATATCAATCACCCCAATTGTGCTGTAACTGGACTGTGTGGGATACTGAATCAGAAAAAGAAGAGATCTACAAGACATCTAAAAATAGACAAGTCATTAGTCATTTCTTATGAACAAAACAGTTTTTTTAATTATGAAATATTATAAACCTATAGAGAAATGTAAAGAACTATTAAGAAAGAGAAAAACATGTTAATTATGAACCCATTACTATGCTTTGGCAAGTCTTGCCATATTAGCTTCAGATTTTTTTAAGAGATATGGAACATTTAGGCAGTTGAAGCCATTACATGCTTCTCGAGGATCCTATTTCCTTACCTTAACTTCTGAGAACTAAAATTGTCTGCCCAAATCCTAAGCTTGGATATTGAGGACTGAAGTTAACTTCCCATTTGCCCCCATGTAGCTTACTTTCTACATAAACATGATTAATCTCCCAAGACACTCTAGTCCAGAAAAATGGCTTGATTGTTTATTACAAGAACTTCCTCAAATACTCATCAACTTTTCAAGGGAAAGTATCAATAGATTGTGCCTTAAAACACTTTAAATACCTCCCCTCAAAATCCTTCTCTTGCTGTTTCCACTAGTCCTAGACTGTTGTAGCATGACCCCTACCCAATCCTAAATGCCCCCACATTGAAAGACTCATTTTTAACCTAACTTCCAATTCTCAATAAATTCTGACCTTGCCTTTCTCCAAGATATGAACAAAGCTTTGAGTAGTTAGTGTTCTCTCATTATGTTAAGCAAAAAACTCAACAGGTTGTATTGCTAATATTTGAAGAGTCAGCCCTTAGTACTACTATTCTGGATTTGGTGGTTATAATCACAATGTATACTTTCATTTTTTAAACAGATTTTGTGTATTTCATATGAAAAATTGTAAGAAGATAACCAAACTTCCCCTCCTCCTCCCTCCCTCCTTCAATCCCTCTCCTTTTTTCCCTTACTTTTTTCTTTAATTGTTGCAAAAAAATAATTTCTTTTTCTCTTTTTGACAGGTAGAGTGGACAGTGAGAGAGAGAGACAGAGAGAAAGGTCTTCCTTTGCCGTTAGTTCACCCTCCAATGGCCACCGCGGCTGGCACGCTGCGGCCGGCGCACCGTGCTGATCCGATGGCAGGAGCCAGGTACTTATCCTGGTCTCCCATGGTGTTTAGGGCCCAAGTGCTTGGGCCATCCTCCACTGCACTCCCTGGCCACAGCAGAGAGCTGGCCTGGAAGAGGGGCAACCGGGACAGAATCTGGCGCCCCGACCGGGACTAGAACCCGGTGTGCCGGCGCCACAAGGCGGAGGATTAGCCTAGTGAGCCGAGGCACCAGCCTTCAAAAAAATAATTTCAATCAACTCTATAATGATTGGCTTAATGCACTACTAACCATAATATTCAACAAGTAAAAAGTAGAAAGACCACAGATCCACAGGAGTATAAATAAGAGCTAAAAGCAACAATCAAATCACAAGATGTACATTTAATTCCTATTTTTTGTATTCTATATTTTTAAACTTTTATTTAATAAATATAAATTTCCAAAGTACAGTTTATGGATTACAATGGCTTTTTCCCCCCATAATTTCCCTCCCACCCCCAACTCTCCCATCTCCCACTCCCTCTCCCCTTCCATTCACATCAAGATTCATTTTCAATTTTCTTTATATACAGAAGATCAACTTAGTATATATTAAGTAAAGATTTCATCAGTTTGCACCCACACAGAAACACAAAGTGTAAAATACTATTTGAGTACAGTTATAGCATTAATTCACATTGAACAACACATTAAAGACAGAGATCCTACATGGGGAGTAATTGCACAGTGACTCCTGTTGTTGACATAACAATTGACACTCTTGTTTATGGCATCAATAATCACACAAGGCTCTTGTCATGAGTTGCCAAGGCTATGGAAGCCTTTTGAGTTCGCTGACTCTGATCATATTTAGACAAGGTCGTAGTCAGAGTGGAAGTTCTCTCCTCCCTTCAGAGAAAGGTACCTCCTCTTTGATCACCCTGTTCTTTCCACTGGGATCTCACTCGCACAGATCTTTCATTTAGGTCTTTTTTTTTTTTGCCAGAGTGTCTTGGCTTTCCATGCCTAAAATACTCTCATGGGCTCTTCAGCCATATCCGAATGCCTTAAGGGCTGATTCTGAGGCCAAAGTGCTGTTTAGGACATCTGCCATTCTATGAGTCTGCTGTGTATCCCGCTTCCCATGTTGGATCGTTTTCTCCTTCTTTCTTTCAGATAGTATTAGCAGACACTAGTCTTGTTTATGTGATCTGTTTGATTCTTAGACCTATCATTATGATCAATTGTGAACTGAAATTGATCACTTGGACTAGTGAGATGGCATTGGTACATACAATCTTGATGGGATTGAGTTGGAATCCCCTGGCATGTTTCTAACTACCATTTGGGGCAAGTCAGATTGAGCATGTCCCAAATTGTACATTGTATTCTATATTACTATCACAATTTTTCACCACATATGTATGTACCTACAAGTGATATCTAATATCATTTTGCAATGCATGCTTTTAAACAATATACATTTGGTACTGGCACTGTGGCGTAGCAGGTAAAGCTGCCACCGGCAGTACCGGTATCCCATATTTGTGCTGGTTTGAGTCCCGACTGCTCCACTTCCAATCCAGCTCTTTACTATGGCCTGGGAAAGCAGTAGAAGATGGGCCAAGTCCTTGGGCCCCTGCATCTGAGTGGGAGACCCAGAAGAATCTCCTGGCTCCTGGCTTCCGATTGGCACAGCTCTGCCCATTGCAGCCATCTGGGGAGTGAAGCAGCAGATGGAAAACTCTGCCTCTGGCTCTCTGTAACTCTGCCTTTCAAATAAATAAAATAAATTTTAAAAAAAAATATAATTAATGTATATACCGTTCTGTAATTTATTATGATGGTGGTTCTTATTAAGTATGTGATATCTGTCATTAATTTTCACTGTTGTGTTTCATTTTTTAAATGTACAATTGTTATTATTTTATTTGAATACGTCTGTTCTAACTCATACCTGCAACTCATTTATTTTTGCTGGGATTAATTTGCTAGGATTTATTACAATAATCTCATCTGTTATTTTCTTTAGCTTTTTTCAATCTTTTACTAAATTTTATTCGGCTTTTAATTTCCTCTAATTATTTTTATTGACTAAGAAATTCACTTATCTTTCACTTCTTTAATGGCTGGCTTGTAAGTGAATTCTATCTACTGACTTTCCCTCCCAGAGTTTTCAACTACAGTTCATTTTAATATTCTTTTCTGTACCTTTTATATGTCTGCTTAACTTATTAAAAATAGGAAATACAGTTATAACAAACATTTTAATGTTCTGATCTGTTAATTCTAATACCTGTTTCATGGATCAATTTTGATTGTTGGCTTTTTTTCTTCTCTTCATTATTGGCCACATATCTTGGTTTGTATGCCATATATTGTGGATTTTAACTTGTTGGGAGCTAAATACATGTCTATTCCTATAAATCTTTGTATGTTCTGTGTTTGGATGTGGTTAAGTTATTTTGGTTACATTGACCTTTTCAGGTCTTTTTTTTTTTAACTTTCATTTAATGAATATAAATTTCCAAAGTACAGCTTATGGATTACAATGGCTTGCCCCCCATAACGTCCCTCCCACCTGCAACCCTCCCCTTTCCCACTCCCTCTCCCCTTCCATTCACATCAAGATTCATTTTCGTTTCTCTTTATATACAGAAGATCAGTTTAGCATACATTAAGTAAAGATTTCAACAGTTTGCTCCCACACAGAAACATAAAGTGAAAAATACTATTTGAGAATTAGTTATAGCATTAAATCTCAATGTACAGCACACTAAGGACAAAGATCCTACATGAGGAGTAAGTGCACAGTGACTCCTGTTGTTGACTTAACAAATTGACACTCTTGTTTATGGCATCAGTAATCAACCTAGGCTCTTGTCATGAGCTGCCAAGGCTATGGAAGCCCCCTGAGTTCACTGACTATGATAATTTTTAGACAAGGCCATGGTCAAAGTGTAAGTGCTCTCCTCCCTTCAGAGAAAGGTACCTCCTTCTTTGATGACCCATTCTTTCCACTGGGATCTCACTCGCAGAGATCTTCCATTTAGTTTTTTGTTTGTTTGTTTGTTTGTTTTGTTTTTGTTTTTGTTTTTGTTTTTGTTTTTTTTGCCAGAGTGTCTTGGCTTTCCATGCCTAAAATACTCTCATGGGCTCTTCAGCCATATCCGCCTGCCTTAAGGGCTGATTCTGAGGCCAGAATGCTATTTAGGACATCTGCCATTCTACGAGACTGTTGTGTATCCCACTTCCCATGTTGGATCCTTCTCTCCCTTTTTCATTCTATCAGTTAGTATTTGCAGACACTAGTCTTGTTTGTGTGATCCCTTTAACTCTTTATTTATTTATTTATTTATTTTTTGACATGCAGAGTGGACAGTGAGAGAGAGAGACAGAGAGAAAGGTCTTCCTTTTTGCCATTGGTTCACCCTCCAATGGCCGCCATGGCCGGTGTGCTGGGGCCGGCGCATCACGCTGATCCGAAGGCAGGAGCCAGGTGCTTCTCCTGGTCTCTCGTGTGGGTGCAGGGCCCAAGGACTTGGGTCATCCTCCACTGCACTCCTGGGCCATAGCAGAGAGCTGGCCTGGAAGAGGGGCAACCAGGACAGAATCCGGCACCCTGACTGGGACTAGAACCCAGTGTGCCGGTGCCGCAAGGAGGAGGATTAGCCTATTGAGCTACTGGCCACCCTTTGACTCTTAGACCTATCAGTGTAAACAATTGTGAAATGAAATTGATCACTTGGACTAGTGAGATGGCATTGGTACATGCAATCCTGATGGGATTGTATTGGAATCCCCTGGCACATTTAGGGTGTTGTATTTTATCAAATGCTTTCTCTGCATTTATTGAGAAAGCATATGGTTTTTCTTCTGCAGTCTGTTAATGTGGTGTATCACATTGATTGATTTGTGAACATTGACACATCCGTGCATACCAGGGATAAATCCCACTTGGTCTGGGTGGATAATCTTTCTGATGTGTTGTTGCATTCTATTGGCCAGATTTTTACTGAGGATTTTTGTGTCTATGTTCATCAGGGATATTGGTCTGTAATTTTCTTTCAATGCTGTCTTTTTTTCCGGCTTAAGGATTAAGGTGATGCTGGCTTCATAGAAAGAATTTGGGAGGATTCCCTCTCTTTCAATTCTTTTGTATAGCTTGAGAGGAATTAGAGTTAGTTCTTCTTTAAATGTCTGGTAGAATTTAGCAGTGAATCCATCTGTTCCTGGACTTTACTTTGTTGGTAAGGCCTTTATTACTCTTTCAATTTCTGTCTCAGTTATGGTTCTGTTTAGGTTTTCTATGTCTTCATGGTTGAATTTAGGTACGTTGCATGTGTCCAGGAATCTATCCATTTCTGATGGATTTCCCTGTTTGCTGGCATACAAGTCCTTGTAGTAATTTCTGAGGATTCTTTTTATTTCTGTGGTGTCTGTTGTTATGTTTCCTTTTTCGTCTCTGATTTTATGGATTTGTGTCTTTTCTTTATTTAGCTAGTTGGGCCAGTGGTGTGTCAATTTTGTTTTTGTTTTTTTTTTTTGTTTTGTTTTGTTTTTCAAAAACCCAGCTCTTCGTTGGCTGATTTTTTGTAATGTTTTTTTGGATTCAATCCTATTGATTTCTTCTCTGATTTTAATTATTTCTCTTCTCCTACTAGATTTGGGTCTGGTTTGCTGCAGTTTTTGTAGATCCTTGAGATGCATTGAAAGCTCATTTATTTGGTGCCTTTCCAATTTCTTGATGTAGGCTCCTATTGCTATAAACTTTTCTCTTAACACTGCTTTCGATGTATCCCATAAGTTTTGATATGTTGTGTTGTTATCCTCATTTACTTCCAGAAAGTTTTTGATTTCTCTTTTGATTTCGTCTATGACCCAGTGTTCATTCAGGAGCATATTATTCAGTCTCCATGTGTTTGCATATACTCTAGGGATTCCTCAGCTGCTAGTTCCCAGCCTCATTCCACTCTGGTCTGAGAAGCAACATGGTATTATTCTAATTATTTTGAATTTGCTGAGACTTGCTTTATGGCCCAGTATGTGGTCAATCTTAGAGTAGGTTCCATGTACTGCTGAGAAGGATGTAAATTCTTTAAGTGTAGGATGAAAAGGTCTGTAGATATCTGTTAGATCCATTTGGGCTATATTGTCAATTAAATCTGCTGTTTCCTTGTTGATTTTCTGTCCGGGTGACCTATCTATTTCTGAGAGTGGAGTATTGAAGTCCCTTAGTGCTATTGTATTGGAGTCTAAGTCTCCCTTTAATTCCCTTAACATATCTTTTAAATAAACTGGTGCTCTGTAATTAGGTGCATATACATTTATAATGGTTACATCTTCCTGTTGAATTGATCCTTTAATCATTATATAGTGCCCCTCTTTGTCCCTCTTAACAGTTTTTGTGTTAAAGTTTATTTTGTCTGATATTAAGATGGCTACACCAGCTTTTTTTGGTTTCTGTTGGCATGGAATATCTTTTTCCAACCTTTCACTTTCAGTCTGCATGCATCTTTGTTGGAAGGATGTGTTTCTTGTAAGCAGCAAATTGATGGGTTTTATATCTTAATCCATTCAGCCAATCTGTGTCTTTTAACTGGAGAGTTGAGGCCATTAACGTTCAATGTGACTATTGATAAGTAGTAATTTTGCCCTGCCATTTTCCCAAAGATATTTTCTAATATATGCTTTGAACTTCCTGTGATTTTTTTACTGTGAGGTTTTCTTCCTTTACCTTCTTTCATATTGATGGCCATGTTTTTGTGTGTAACATGTCTTTAAGCTTCTTTTGCAGAGCTGGACAAGTGGGGACAAATTCTTTCAATTTCTGTTTGCTATGAAAGGTCTTTATTTCACCTTCATTCACAAATGAGAGCTTTGCAGGATGTAATATTCTGGGCTGGCAGTTTTTCTCTCTTAGTACCTGAGCTATGTCTCGCCATTCCCTCCTAACCTGTAGGGTTTCTGATGAGAAGTCTGCTCTGAGTCTAATTGGAGATCCTCTGAGAGTAATCTGACGTTTCTCTCTTGCACATTTTAGAATCTTTTCTTTATGTTTCACTGTGGTGAGTTTGATTACCACATGTCGCGGTGAGGATCTCTTTTGGTCATGTTTACTAGGGGTTCTATGAGCTTCCTGTACTAGGATATGTGGGGAGCAACTCTGACTAGACTGTTACTGGAATTAAGACTTATTCTATGCATCTGCTCTCCCACAATATGGCGCTGGGAGAGGAGGAAACAGCTTCTACACAGCTGCCTCCAGTTCAACCAATAAACAGCAGAAGCTGCTCCTGATTGGAGGAGAGCAGCGTACTCGGCGTGTGGGTAGCAGAGTTGGGATTGGTGGAAGAGGACTATAAAGGAGGAGAGAGACAACATGCACCAGGAACATCTATCTGAAGGAACACCTGTGCAGCCCCCGAGAGAGCCGGCCGGCGGTGTGCTGCTCCCCCGCGGAAGTGGGGAAAGTGGCAGGGGGAACCTCCCTTCCACGGAGGTGGAAGGGTCGGTAGCCAACCCGGGAAGAACCAGCAGCAAACCGGGGGAGGGCCGAGCAGGCAAAAGAACAACGCAGGGTTTAGTGTCGTTCCTCCACGAAGAGGGGGAGCGACATAATGGTGCCATGACTCGGATAGGAAACCTAGGGGGGAAGAAATGGGAAGAAGTGGGAAAATACCGGAGAGAGAGACTAGCAAAGAGCCTAGGGAAAAGCCGGACGGAAAAGGTGCCAGAAGAAGCTATTGAAAGCCTAGGCATAGACTCGGATACGGACTGTGGGAAAGAAGTTAGGATTGAAAGTGAAAGTGAAAGCAAGAAGAAACTTAGACTCGGATGTGGACTATGGCGGGGAAGCTAGGAGATTAAAAGTGAAAGTGAAAGCTAGAACAAACAGACTTGGATACTGACTGTGGGGAGAAGCAAGGAGAAATGAGAGGGGAATATTGTTGGCAGAAAAGTTAGGAAACATACCGGGTAGAGAAAAATATGTTAGGGAGGATGAAGCCGCGGGGGCAGGCTGAGGCGGAGATGTAAGCTAGATTGGGATTCGTCGAGTCAGCCTGGGGAACAAGGGGCGAAAATCTGGAACCAGAGGCGGAGACGTGGGCGAGGTTGGAGTCCGTCAGATTAGCCCGGGGAGCAAAAGACGGGAAGCCAAACTGAAAGGCGCAGACGTGAGCTAGGTTGAATTCGCCAGGTTAGCCCGGGGAACTTAGACTGAATACCGGTGGCGGAAACGTGAGCTAGGCTGTGTGATTCGCGGAGCCGCCGCGCGCAGAGAGAGCGCGCAGGGCACAAACGGAGAGAGCGCACGGGGCGCGAGTAGGAAATGCGGGGCTAGCGCGAAGGCCATGGTGCGGGCGCAAAGGGCGTGGAGACCACGGAGCGCGCGAAGCCGGGAAGCGACGCAGAGCCGGGAAGCCGCCGCGGGGCGAGGTGCCGAGAAGCAGCCTCGGGGCTGGCGCTGGGAAGCCCCGGGGATAAGAGAAACAGAAGTTTAGAAGTAAAATGAGAAAAATAGGAATGCTGGCAGATAGAAGTAAAATAGGAGAAATAGGAATGCCCGGAGATAAAGAGAAAAATAAGGCCTCCCCACAACACGGCAATGAGAGGGCTTGGATTCGGTCTGCCTGATTAGTAAGGCGATGAGCACCTGCGGGCGGCTAGCAGCTTATCCACCTCAGGTCACCGAAGACAGGCACGTTATCAACATCAACAAGTCTCCCCACAATACGGCAACGAGAGGGCTTGGATTCGGTTTGCCTGATTGGTAGGGCTTGTAAGCACCTGCAGGCAGTTCCAGCAGAGCAGAGCATGCGCTGCAGGGCACCGAACACAGGCACGCATCAGCGCCTAAAAACCTCCTCACAACATGGTGAAGAGAGGACCCGGATTCGGTTTGCCTGATTGATAGGGCTTGTAAGCACCTGTGGGCAACTCTAGCAAGCAGAGCAGAGTGTGTGCCACGGGGCACTGAAGACAGGCACGTATCAACGCCAAAAATAAAAAGAAAGGGGGATCTGTGGGGAGCAACTCTGACTAGACTGTTACTGGAATTAAGACTTATTTTATGCATCTGCTCTCCCACAATATGGCGCTGGGAGAGGAGGAAACAGCTTCTACACAGCTGCCTCCAGTTCAACCAATAAGCAGCAGGACCTGCTCCTGATTGGAGGAGAGCAGCGTACTCGGCGTGTGGGTAGCAGAGTTGGGATTGGTGGAAGAGGACTATAAAGGAGGAGAGAGACAACATGCAAAAGGAATATCTATCCAAATAACATCTGAGCAGCCCCCGAGAGAGCCGGCCGGCGGTGTGCCGCTCCCCCGCGGAAGTGGGGAAAGTGGCAGGGGGAACCGCCCTTCCATGGAGGCGGAAGGGTCGGTAGCCAACCCGGGAAGAACCAGCAGCAAACCTGGGGAGGGCCGAGCAGACCAAAGAATAGCGCAGGGTCCTGTGTCATTCCTCCGCGAAGAGGGGGAGCGACATAATGGTGCCACGACTCGGATATGAAGCCTAGGCAGGGTTTAGTGTCATTCCTCCGCGAAGAGGGGGAGCGACAGGATATCTCCATCGTTCTCCAAACCCGGGAAGTTCTCTGCTAGTATCTCACTAAAAAGGTCTTCTAATCCTTTCTCTCTCTCCATGCCTTCACGAACTCCTAGAACCTGAATGTTTGTTTTTTTAATAGTAGCCTGTAGATTCCTGGCAATATTTTTTAGATTTCTAATTTCCTCGTCTTTTCTTTGGTTTGACTTTATACTTTCCTGTGCTCTGTCTTCTAAGTCTGATAGTCTCTCTTCTGCTTCACTCATTCTGTTTTTAAGGCTCTCTAATGCGTTTGTCATTTGATCCATTGAATTCTTCAATTCATTATGATTTCTCTTTAGAAACTAGATTGTGATAGCTGCACAACTTTTAAATATTATTTGTGCTGAATTGTACACTTTAAAAGCTTAAACTGGCAAATTTTATGTTTTATATGCCTTAGCATTATTAAAAATTTTATTATGGGCTGTCATTGTGGTGTAGTGGGTAAAACCACTGCCTGCAATATAGGCATCCTATATGGGTCCTGGTTCATGTCCTGGCTGCTCCACTTCTAATCTAGCTCCCTGTCATTGTGCCTAGGAAGGCACTGGAAAGTGGCCCAAGTCCTTGGGCCCCTATACCCATGTGGGAAACCCAGTAGAGTCTCCTGGCCCTCTCCCTTGTCCAGCCCCAGTTGGGGTGTGAACCAGTAGATGGTAGATATCTCTCTCTCTCTCTGTCTCTGTCTCTCTCTCTCTTGCTTTAGCTTTGCTTCTCTATCCATAATTATGCTTTCCAAGTAAACAAGTCTCTTAAAATTTTATTATGTAAAATACCAAAAGGCATTGAGTTGTACACTTGAAATGGTTGAATCATATGGTATGTGAATTATAACTCCATAAGACCACTTAAAAAGACACAGGGGATGGGCATTTAGTTTAGCAGTTAAGATGCCCATGGCCACACCAGAGAATCTGGGTTCAATTCTGGGGTCTGGTTTCTGACTCCAGGTTTTATTAATGCACACCCTAGGAGGCAGAAAATGATGGCTTAAGTACTTGGATTTCTACCACTCTCATGGTGTGAATTGCGCTCTTAGTTCCTAGTTTCAGCCCAGATCCAGCTATTGCAGGCATTTGGGGAGTGAATCAGTGGATTGGAGCTCTATAACTACCTGTCTGTCTGCTTTTCTCTCTGTGTGTCTTTCTGCCTCTCGAATAAATTAAAACAGTATAAAATTTAAGAAAACCCCCAAACCTTACATTTCTAGAAAGCTAATTCTCAGATTGCACAAGTCATATACATTTTTAAGTTCTTTTAAGTTTTATAAAATTCTTCATTAGTATGTAATACTTATACATTTTTACGGTGTAAAGTGAAATGCTCGTCATTAAATGACATGATTTATCAAATCAATTAAATATTCACAGCAATAAGCTAGGGGAGAGAGACAGAGTTTCATAATATACTTGGCCTATGATATCAGCAGGTTAGATCACATCTGGGTATTGGTTTAAATGCCCTATTTCTCTCATCATGTCAACCTTTGCCACTGATACTATGCTCAGGAGAACCAGAGATGAAATTTGAGCAAAGGTATTTTTAAGTGAAGGAAACCTGAAACCAATTATATATACTTACTGTATTATAAAGTTCCATGGGCAAATGTGCCTGTCCAAAACTGATGTTTGCCATAGGCCAAAGAACAGTTTTAAGTTGTTTTTCTTTATATATATATATATATATATATTATTTTATTTAATGAACATGAATTTCCAAAGTACAGCTTATGGATTACAATAGCTCCCCCCCCATAACTTCCCTCCCACCCACAACACTCCCCTCTTCCACTCCCTCTCCCCTTACATTCACATCAAGATTAATTTTCAATTATCTTTATATAGAGAGGATCAATTTAGCATATATTAAGTATATATTTCAACAGTTTGCACCCACACAGAAACACAAAGTGTAAAATACTATTTGAGTACTAGCTATAGCATTAATTAAACACCTAAGAGTAATTGTGTATTAATTACAGAGTTCAACCAATAGTTTTAAGCAGAACATAAAAAATACTAAAAGGGTAAAGTATTAAGTTCTTTTTTTTCTTTTTCTTTTTTTTGTTATATAGTTATTTTTTATTTAATAAATGTGAATTACAAAGTGCAACTTTTGTATTGTGGCTTTCCCCACCCCAACCTCCCTCCCTCCCACGGCCCTCGCCTCTCCCACTCCCTCTCCCATCCTGCCCTTCATCAAGTTTCATTTTCAATTACCTTCATATACAGAAGATCAACTTAGTATATACTAAGCAAGGATTTCAACAGGTTGCCCTCACACAACCGCACAAGGTATAGGGTATTGTTCAACTAGTAGTGTTGCTTTTTAAGTTTCATAGTAGAACACATTAAGGACAGAGATCCTACATGGGGAGCATGTACCCAGTGACTCCCGTTGTTGATTTAACAATTGGCACTCTTATTTATGACGTCAGCAATCACCCGATACTCTTGCTATGAGCTGTCTAGGCTATGGAAGCCCCTTGAGTTCACCAACTCTGAACTTGTTTAGTCAAGGCCGTATCACAGTGGAGGTTCCTTCCTCCCTTCAGAGAAAGGTGCCTCTCTCCTTGGTGGCCTGTTCCTTCTGCTGGGGTCTTGTTCAGCAGGATTGAAGTTGTTTTTCATTTCTTAGAGGACGCATGCATCCAGATTAGGTGTCATTTATGGATGGCTGATTTAAGTCCTCATAAATACTGAACATTCTATGTATATTTAGTGTATCCTAAATATTAGGTGTTTCATGAATATTTAGTGTCTACTAGGTTCTTTCTGATCTATATTCTGTACACATACACCCTACTTTATGTCTAAAATGTCTCCTAGGGGCCAGACATTTGATGCAGCAGTTAAGTTGTTCTTTCGGCTTCTTCACTCCATATCAGAGTGCTGATTCAAATCTCAGTTACCCTGCTCCCTGCTCCTGACCCAGTTTCTTGCTAACACACACCATGGAAGGCAGAGAATAATGGTTGAAATACTTAGATCCCTGTCATTCATAAGGGAGACCCAGATTGAGTTCCAGGCTCCTGGCTTTGATTTGGTCCAGCTCTGGCTGTTAGGAATTTTGGGAAGTGAACCAATGGATGGAGAATCTTTCTATGTGCCTGTCTCTCTGCCTTTCAAATAAATTAGAATAAATAAACAGAATTAAAAGTAATAGAAATTTAATATCAAAAATCCTATGTGTTAATATTCCTACTTGGCTTTGCTTAGTATGAAATTCTTTTCTAATTTGTTTTCTAGTCTTCTATAGCAGAATGCAGTTTTGTCAATCAGTACAGAAAATGCATATTCCAATTAGTTTGCAGCATTCTCATTTTATACATGAAGAAGCTGATATACAGAGGAATTAGATAACTTGAAGAATTTTCCAGCCAGGATCACACATGGAATTCAATGCCTGGTAGTTTGACTCCAAAACCCATCTTTTTAACCAGTATGCTCTACTGCCTCTGGGGATAAAGATGAGATAGGGTATTATAACAAAATAAGTTAGACATCATAAGAGAAGGTCTAAGTGCAATGGAGGCTCATTGGAGAAAGCCTTATGGAAAGGCTTTAAGGAAGTCCATCTGAAATGACTTAGAAAGAATGTAGGGCATGATTCCTAGCAAAAAAAAAGAATGAAGTAGAAGTGTTACACTCTTTGTAACTTAAAACATTTAAACATATATAGTGTAACATTGTATGTGGTGCATTTGTGTCTTTTAGTTGAAGTTACAACCTAGGAGCAACCAGTTTTCTATTTCCACATTAACTTTTCAGGGAAGCTATCTACTGTTTAAATTAGAAGACATCTGCCCCTACCTGCTTCTTTTATCTATAGCTACACCAACTATAGCAATACCAGGTGCTTTATCTATTAGCACTGTCAATATTGAAAATTGGATTACTTTGGTGAAATGTGTGGCTTGTTAATCAGCATAATGAATGTTAAAAATGAATTCTTAGAAGTAAGTCCATAGGAATATATGAAGAACTATACAGCTTTACAGTTACAAACTTCATAGACTTCACAATTACAACTTTAGGAATATGGTGATTCTTTCCACTATGCCTGGCCTCCCACCCATACTCCCACTGCGCTTCCTCCTCCTTTTCTAATCCCCACTCTTATTTTTTACTGAGATTTATTTTTAATTGACTTTATACACATATGTTTAACTCTATGTTAAGTAAAGAGTTCAACAAATAGTATTTAAAAAAACACACAACTATTCCTCAATAGTCAAGACAAGAGCTTACTTCTCAAGATACAGTTTAAAACTTGCCATGGGACCCCAAGTCCCCCTAAGCTGGTGGTAAAAATACCATCTTAAGTGTTAAAGTGATCATATGGATAGGATTAAGGATCTGGTAATAGTAATAGAATTAAAAAGGAGTGAATGCTCCAATATGTGAAGCAGTCCACACAGCAGACTCAGAATGACAATCACTTTAAGTAGCACTCTGACCTTAGAATCAGCCTTTAAGGCATTCTGGTCTGACTGAAAAGCTTGAAAGAGCATTTCAGGCATGGAAAGCCAAGATACCATGGCAAACTGTTCTACATGAAGGACCTCAGTGGGTGAGACCCCAGTGGAAAGAAGTGGTCATCAAAGGAGGAGTTACTTTTCTCTGAATGGAGCAGAGAACTTCCACTTTGCTTATGGCCTTGTCTAAATAATAAGGGAGTTTGTGGATTCAAAAGGCTTCCACAGTATAGGCAGCTCATGTCAAGAGCCTTGGGCTATCACTGATGTCATACATAAGAGTGTTAATTGTTAAATAGTACAAAGTCTTCTGTATACCTTGCAGTCACTCTGTAGGATATCAGGGTTCAGTTCACATGCTCCAGTCCTGGGAATAGGGCTGTTGGTATTACAAGCCCCAGCAACAGTTACATTCTCCCAGAAGGACCTAGGAAGGGCCCCTCCATATCACACAGTCCTGGAGCCACAGCTATTTGTGTCACAAGCCCCATCGTCACCCAGGATTGCCAGTGTGACAAGGAGGAAAGCTCATTTTCTTTCCACCAGCACCAAGAACAAGGCCCTAGATATAACAATCCCTCGTGTAACTGACACCAAACTCTCTGGGGACTGAAGACACATGCCGTGGGAAGCCAACACTTACCTCAAAGTCACACTTTAACCACAAGCTGAGCCAACTAGACCACTGTATTACTTATAGACACAACTGATATAAATTAAAGCAAAGAAATCACTCAGAGCTTACACTTTGAGGCTCACTTAGAACCAGAGCCAAAGCAACAAACCAAGCGATACCCTGAATTCCACCTAAACCATAAACTCTATTGCAAGAAAACTTACTCCATAGAGAAGAAGGAACTATTACACCAGATGTGCAGATGTCAACAAAAGGAAATAGGAAACATGAAGAAAAATACTATGATACCTCCAAAGAACAATAGTTCTCCAGAATTAGACCCTGATCTGAAGGAAATCTGTGAAATGCCAGAAATAGAATTCAAAATAACCATTGTAAAGAAACTCAACACAATGCAAGATAATACAGACAGACAACTTAAAGAAATGAGGAAATCAAAGGGTGAAGTGAATGGAAAATTCACTATAGGGATTAGAAATCATTAAGAAGACTCAATAGGGCTGGTGCTGTGGAAAAGTGGATTAAGCCACTATTGGCATTACATACGAGTTCCTGTCCTGGCTGCACCATTTCCAATCCAACAACCTGCTAATTTGCCTGGGAAAGCAGTTGGAGGATGACTCAAGTGCTTGGTCCCCTGCACCCATGTGGGAAACCTGGAATAAGCTCCTGGCTCCTGGTTTTAGCCTGGCCCTGCTCTGGCCATTGTGACCATTTGGAGAGTGAACCAGCAAATGGAAGATTCTCTTTCTCTCTCTCTCTCAAATTCTGGCTTACAAAAGAAGAAATTTTGAAAATGAAAACCTCTGTCACTGAAATAAAAAAAACTGATTGAGAGCTTTAACAACAGAATAGACCAAGTGGAGGGAAAAATTTCTGCTCAAGAGGACAAAGTATTGGAAATAACCCAATCAAACAAAAATGAAGATAATTTTTTTTAATTTGACAGGTAGAGTTATAGACAGAGAGAGACAGAGAGAAAGGTCTTCCTTCCGTTGGTTCACGCCCCAAATGGCCACTACAGCCGGTGCTGCACTGATCCGAAGCCAGGAGCCAGATGCTTCTACCTGGTCTCCCATGCAGGTGCAGGGCCCAAGCACTTGGGCCATCCTCCACTGCCTTCCCGGTCCTCAGCAGAGCTGGACTGGAAGAGGAGCAACTGGGACTAGAACCTGGTGTCCATATGGGATGCTGCTGCCACAGTCGGAGGATTAACCAAGTAAGCCACATCACCGGCCCGAAGAAAAGAATTTAAAAAACTGAAGAAAGTCTATATGAAATAAAGGATACCATTAAGCAATGGAATATTTATATTGTAGGGATCCCTGAAGGGGAATAGAAGGAAAAGGCACTGAAAGCCATCTAAATAAAATAATAGCTGAAAATTTCCTTAGGTCTGAAAGAGATATAGATGTCAAGATACAAGAAAATCAACCAAGCAGACTCAACCAAAAAATATCTTCTCCAAGGCATATTGTAATTAAATGTTTCAAAAGTTAGAGGCAAGTAGAGAATCCTAAAGATAGAGAAAAGTGTCCATTAAAGATAAAAGAAAACCAGTTACAACAACAGCAGACATCTCAGTAGAACTACTACAGGTCAGAAAAGAGTAGGATTATATATTCAAGGTCCTAGAAGAAAAACAAAAGAAACAAACAAACAAACACCCTACAACTAATAATATTATATCCAACAAAGCTATCCTTTAGATGTGAAGGAGAAACAAAATATTTACCAGTAAGGAAGAACTGAGACAATTCATCACCACAAGACCAGCCTTATAAGAAATTCTGAAGGAGTCCTATATTAGAACTAAACATCATGCAAACAAATGAGAGTACCAAATTTTCTAACAGAGCAGGTGTAACCAGCAACCAAGCAACAAAATGTCAGGTATTAATTTTTACCTATCAATACTAACCTTGAATGTAAGTGGATTAAATTCCCCACCCAAAAGATGTAGGTTGACCAAATGGATAAAAAAACAAGACTCCACTATATGCTGCCTACAAGAAACTCACTTTACAAATAGACACACATAGACTGAAAGTGAAGGGCTAGAAAAAGATACATTGGTCAAATGGAAATCCAAAATCAGTAGGAGTAGGTATACTCACATCAGATAAAACAGATTTTAAATTAAAAAAAAAACTGTAAAAAGAAACAAAGAAGAACATTATACATTGATAAAGGATCAACTCAGCAAGAAGATGTAGCAATCATAAGTATATACACACCCAACAGAAGACTGCTAAGATAAGATATATACAGAAAATACTATTAGACCTAAAGGGACAGAGAGACTCCAATATAATAGTAGTTGGTGACTTCAACACCCCGCTCTCATAAATGGACAGGTCATCCAGACACAAAATCAACAAAGATACACGGGAGTTGAACCACACTATTGAGCAAATGGACCTAACAGACATTTACAGGACATTTCACCCAACGGTTATAGAATACACATTCTTCTTTCCAGCACAAGGAACATTTTCTAGGATAGACCATATATTAGGTTACAGGTCAAATCTCAGCAAATTTAAGAAGATTTAAATAATACCAAATATCTTCTCAGAAACCAAAAGGATAAAACTATAAATCAACAAGAACAATAGAACATTCATAAATATGTGGAAATTAGGCAACCTAAAACTGAATGACCAAGATGTCATTGAAGAAATTAAAAATGAAATAAAAAACTTTCTTGAAATACATGAAATTGAAAACACAATATGTCAAAACCTGTGGGGTACAGCACTAAAGAAGTAGTAAGAGGGAAGTTTATAGCATTAAGTGCTTATATTAAAAAAGAGAAATGTCTCAAGTAAGTGATCTAATGATGCAACTCAAAGACTTGGAAAAACCAAATCCAAAATTAGTAGGAGGTGAGAAATAACAAGGAGCTGAGCCGAAATAAAAGAGATTGAAATTTAAACAACAATACAAAGATCAGCTAACCGAAAAAGTTGGGTTTTTGAGAAGATAAACAAAATAGACAAACTTTTAGCCATAAGAACAAAGAAAAAGAAGAAAAAGCTCAACTGATTAAAATTAGAGATGAAGAAGAAGGCATTACAGCTGATATCACTGAAATACACAGGATCATCAGAAACTACTATGAAAAATTGTATGCTTACAAACTGGAAAACCTCAAAGAAGTAGATAAATCCCTGGATACATACAACTTAACACGATTAAATCAAGAAGATATAGAAAAGCTAAACATTTTCATAGAAAGCAACAAGATTAAAGCAGAAATTAAACATCTTCTATCAGCCCAGCAGACTCATAGAATGGCAGATGTCCTAAATAGCACTCTGGCCTCAGAATCAGCCCTAAAGGCATTCGGATCTGGCTGAAAAGCCCATGAGAGTATTTCAGGCATGGAAAGCCAAGACACTCTGGCAAAAGATCTCTGCGAATGAGATCTCAGTGGAAAGAACAGGTCATCAAAGAAGGAGGTACCTTTCTCTGAAGGGAGGAGAGAACCTCCACTTTGACTATGACCTTGTCTAAACAAGATAAGAATCGGAGAACTCAGAGGGCTTCCATAGCCTTGGAAACTCATGACTGGAGCATAGGGAGATTACTGATGCCATAGACAGGAGTGTCAATTGGTAAAGTCAACAACAGGAGTCACTGTGCACTTACTCTTCATGTAGGATCTCTGTCCTTAATGTGCTGTGCATTGAGATTTAATGCTATAACGAGTACTCAAACAATATATTTCACTTTGTGTTTCTATGGGGGTGCAAACTGTTGAAATCTTTACTTAATGTATACTAAACTGATCCTCTGTAAAAAAAAAAAAAATTATCAACTCCCAACTTGACTCTCACTGGGATTAAACATGACAATAGGTCTGATCTGATTTCATCATCATTTTAAAAAAATCATCTATTATTCCTCACTTTATGTTTCTGTGTGGGAGCAAACTGTTGAAATCCTTACTTAATGTATACTAAGCTGATCTTCTGTATATTAAGATAATCGAAAATGAATCTTGATGTGAATGGAAGGGGAGAGGGAGTGGGAAAGGGGAGGGTTGTGGGTGGGAGGGACGGTATGGGGTGAAGCCATTGTAACCCATAAATCGTACTTTGGAAATTTATATTCATTAAATAAAAGTTAAAAAAAAAGATACAATCCACTACTGTGGATTTTAATAACATAAAACTGCTGAGGTTTTCATAAATGAACTGAGAAGTTTTACTTATTAATTTACTCTAGTAGCACTTTTCCTGGTTTAATTAAGCATTCCAATTATCATCTGTTTTCTGTTTGCAGTGATTCATAAATTAATAACAATAACGATAGCAAGAGAAAGCTTTAATAAAAATATATTCATATTTAAAAAAAAAACATCTTCTATCAGGAAAAAGTCCAGTACTTAATGGCTTGACTACTGACTTCTACAAAACATTTAAAGAGGAACTAACTCCAATACTTTTTAAAAATATTTTTCTAAAATATTGAACTGGATGGAACTCTATCAAACTCTTTTTATGAATGCAGCATCACTTGATACCAAAACTAAACAAAGATACAACACAAAAAGAAAACTACAAACTTATCTCCTAGATGAACATAGATGCAAAATTCTCAACAAAATAGTAGCAGAATGAATCCAGAAGCACATTAAAAAGATCATACATTGCCAGAGTGCTATTTAGGACATCTGCCATTCTATGAGTCTGCTGTGTATCCCGCTTCCCATGTTGAATCGTTCTCTCCCTTTTTGATTCTATCAGTTAGTATTAGCAGACACTAGTCTTGTTTGTGTGATCCCTTTGACTCTTAGACCTCTCAGTGTGATCAATTGTGAACTGAAATTGATCACTTGGACTAGTGAGATGGCATTGGTACATGCCACCTTGATGGGATTGTATTGGAATCCCCTGGCACATTTCTAACTCCACCAATTGGGGCAAGTCTGACTGAGCATGTCCCAAATTGTACATCTCCTCCCTCTCTTATTCCCACTCTTATATTTAACAGGGATCACTTTTCAGTTAAATTTAAACACCTAAGAATAATTGTGTGTTAATTACAGAGTTCAACCAATATTCGGATCTGGCTGAAGAGTCCATGAGAGTATTTTAGGCATGGAAAGCCAAGACAGTCTGGCCAAAAAAGACCTAAATGAAAGATCTCTGCGAGTGAGATCCCAGTGGAAAGAACGGAGGTACCTTTCTCTGAAGGGAGGAGAGAACTTCCACTTTGGCTATCACCCTGACTGAATAAGATAGAAGTCTGTGAACTCAAAAGGCCTTGGCAACTCATGACTAGAGCCTAGGGAGATTACTGACACCATAAACAAGAGTGTCAAATTGTTAAGTCAACAACAGGAGTCACTGTGTACTTACTCCTCATGTGGGATCTCTATCCTTAATGTGTTGTCCAATGTGAAGTAATGCTATAACTAGTACTGAAACAGTATTTTACACTTTGTGTTTCTGTGTGGGTAAAACTGATGAAATCTTTACTTAATATATACTAAATCGATCTTCTGTATATAAAGAGAATTGAAAATGAATCTTGATGTGAATGGAATGGGAGAGCGAGTGGGAGATGGGAGGGGTGTGAGTGGGAGGGAAGTTATGGGGGTGGGGGAAGCCATTGTAATCCATAAACTGTACTTTAGAAATTTATATTTACTAAATAAAAGTTAAAAAAATGGAGAAAAATTTAAAAAAAAAGATCATACATTGCAATCATATGGGATTTATCTCAGAGATGCAAGGGTGGTTTAACATTTGCAAATCAGTAAATGTCATAAATCACATCAATAGAAGGAAAAACAAAAACCATATTGTCATCTGAACAGATGAAGAGAGAGCATCTGATAAGATTCAACATCTCTTAGTGGTAAAAACTCTCCACAAGTTATGTATAGAAGGAACATATCTCAAAATTATAAAGGCTATAGATGACAAAACAATAGGCAATATCATACTGAACCAGGAAAAGATGAAAGCATTTTCCCTCAGAACTGGAACAAGACATGATATCTACTTTCACCACGACTACTCAATATATTACTGGAAGTAATATATAGTAGGAGGAGTTAGAGAGGAGAAAAAATAAATAGCATCAAAATTGGAAAGAAGAAAGTAAAAGTACTCAAATATGCAGATGACATGATATTGTCATGTCATCTGGAAAAATCTAAACACTTCAGCAAAAAGCTGTTAGAACTGATAAACCAATTAAGTAAAGTTGCAGGTTACAAAATTAATATACAAAACCCAGAAACTTTCTATATGCTAATTATGAACTCACAAAGAGAAATCAAGAAGAAAATCCTATTCACAATAGCCATAAAAATAAAATATTTATGAATAAACTTAGTCAAAGAAATGAAAAATCTTTTTTTTCAAATTTTTTTTTTACTTTTTTCTTTTACAGGCAGAGTTAGACAGTGAGAGAGAGAGAGACAGAGAGAAAGGTCTTCCTTTCGTGGCTCACCCCCCAAATGGCCGCTATGGCCGGCACACTGTGCTGATCCAAAGCCAGGAGCCAGGTGCTTCCTCCTGGTCTCCCATGCGGGTGCAGGGCCCAAGAACTTGGGCCATCCTCCGCTGCCTTCCCGGGCCACAGCAGGGAGCTGGGACTGGAAGAGGAGCAAGTGGGACAGAATACAGCACCCCAACCAAGACTAGAACCCAGGGTGCCAGCATCGCAGGTTGAGGATTAACCAAGTGAGCCGTGGCACCGGTCACTTTTTTTTTAAATTTATTTGACAGTTAGACAGTGAGAGAGAGAGAGAGAGAGAGAGAGAGAGAGAGAGAAAGGTCTTCCTTCCGTTGGTTCATCCCCCAAATGGCCGCCATGGCCAGAGCTACACCAGTCCGAAGCCAGGAGCCAGGTGCTTCCTCCTGGTCTCCCATGCGGGTGCAGGGGCCCAAGCACTTGGGCCATCTTCCGCTGCCTTCCCAGGGCATAGCAGAGCTGGACTGGAAGAGGAGCAACAGGGACTAGAACCCGGCACCCATAGGGATACCAGTGCTGCAGGTGGAGGATTAACCAAGTGAGCCATGGCGCCGGCCCCAAAGAAATGAAAAATCTTTACTATAAAAATTATAAAATACTGATGAAAGAAATCACAAAAATGGAAAGATATTCCTTGCTTGTGGATTGGAAGAATTAATATTGTTAGGTCCATACTACCTAAACGATCTATAGATTCAATGCAGTTCCCATCAAAATATCAATGACATTCTTTAGAGAATTAGAGAAAAATCCTAAAATTCATTTGGAATCACAATAGACCCAGAATAGCCAAAGTGATCCTGAGAGGGCAAAAATATCATGTGAGGTGGAGCCAGTGTTGTGATGCAGTGGGTTAAGTTGCTGCCTGCAATGCTGGCATTCCATATGAACATCCCTGTAAGTCCCGGGTGCTCCACTTCCAATACAGCTCCTTGCTAATGTGCCTGGGAAAGCAGCAGAGGATGGACAAAATGCTTGAGCTCCTGCACCCATGCGGGAGAAACAGATGGCCTTCCAGACTCCTGGTTTTTGTCTGGCCCAGCTTCAGCCACTACAGTCTCTTGGGGAATGAACCAGTGGATAGCATATCTCTGTCTTTTTCTGTCTCTCTTTGCCTCAGCATGCTGGCCGAAGCGCATCGGCCACGGTGGCCATTGGAGGGTGAAGGAAGACCTTTCTCTCTGTCTCTCTCTCTCACTGTCCACTCATCCACTCTGCCTGTCAAAAAACAAAACAAAACAAACCCCACAGAGTTCCAGAAATACACTTTCAAAGACCCATATGGGGTACCGGCGCCACAGGCGGAGGATTAACCTACTGAGCCATGGCACTGGCCCCAATAAATAAACCATTAATCTCTCAAACTGAAACTTGCCAGTCAATAATATAAAATAATTAAATTTATTAGTTTAATTTGAAATAGATTGTATGACTTCAGGGCCTGTGCTGTGGCATAGCGGGTAAAGCTGCTGCCACCTGCAGTTCCGGCATCCCATTTGGGGTGCTGGTTCAAGTCCCGGCTGCTCCAGTTCCAATCCAGCTCTCTGTTATGGCCTGGGAAAACAGAAGATGGTCCAAGTCCTTGGGTCCCTGCACCCACAAGGGAGACCTGGAAGAAGTTCCTGGCTCCTGGCTTCGGACCAGCGCAGCTCTGGCCACTGCGGCCATCTGGAGAGTGAACCAGTGGGTGGAAGACCTCTCTCTCTCTCTCTCTCTCTCTCTCTATGCCTCTCTCTGTGTGTCACTCTGCCTTTCAAGTAAATGAATAAATCTTTTAAAAAAGGATTATATAATTTCTCCTTCCTTCCAACCTTCTACTACACTGTTTTGGCTAACAACACCAAAGATGTCCTAACTTGCCAAAAGCAAGTCCTAGTTGACCTCTCTGCAAAATTTGTCCCTTTAAATCAATTTAACTTTTTTAAAAAATACCCTACTTATTTAGCTTTTTTCCAAAGATTTATTTGAAAAACAGAGACACAGAGACAGACGTGGAGAGAGGTGGGGGGAAGGAGAAGGAGAGGGAGAGGGAGGTGGGTAGAGAGAAAGAGAGAGATCTTCCTTCTGCTGTTCACTCCCCAAATGTCTACAATGGCCTGGGCTGGGCCAGGGTGAAGCCAAGAGCCAGGAGCTTCATCCAGGTCTCCCATGAGTGCAGGGGCCCAAGGACTTGTGCCATCTTCCATTGTTTTTCCCAGGTGCATTAGCCGGGAGCTGGATCAGAAGAGTAGCAGCCAGGGCTTGAAACGGTGCCCATATGAGATGCAGGCACTGCAGGTGGATGCTTAACATTCTACAACACAGCGCCAACCCTAGTGCTCCCCATTCGTACAACCACTGTCTCAGTCAGAATTCTCAACCTTCTGAGCCCAAACTGAGCCCAACACATTTGCGTCTACATGTAAGGCACTATAGGGGTGTTTGTGTGTGTGTGAGAGAGAGAGTGTGTGAGTGTGTGTGTGTGTGTGAGAGAGAGAGAGAGAGCAAAAACTGACTGCAAAGTGAGATTAGTTTCCAGCTAGCAGTTAGGTTACCAAAAATCCCTTTGAAAGGACAATTCTTGGTTGAAGAATCAAAGACTCAGTGAAAAATATCAGGCTCAGGAAATTGAGCTTGTAAATGATTCCATGAGAGTTCTTATTGCAAATACTGGCTCTCCAAACATCACTAAAATAACTTGTTGAATAGACAAGGCTGTGTTTATTCTTTCCAAAGCATGAAGGGGTGTACTATCTGAACAGAGTTGTAGTAACATCTAAAACTAGGGAGGATGCAATTGTGGTATATATAAAATTCTAAATTCTATTGTAAGACATGCCTTTCATTTGAGAGAGGAGCTTAGTTACAATTGGGAAAGAATCCTCATACAATAGCTTAAGATTTGTGGACTCAGCAGTCCACCAATGGATTTTTAGGACTTTTCTGATGGTTCTTTCAGGAGTTTACTGAAATGTAAGATAAGTTTACCTTTAACTATTATTTTTCTGGAAAAGAATTTCCTGGAATAGTAAAATCATATGGATAAAGGCATTGGAAAATCACGTTAACATAGATAGTACACCTTGTAGGTATAGCTGGACTCATGTTTCATGATAGAGAAGACAATAAAGAGATAATAAGAATGATAATTAAAAGATATTTATGGATTAAATTAGTAATAGTGATTATTGAACAATTAATTTCTATTTATAACCATATTTTCATTGTTATCTGACCTAAGCCGATTTGGCCTCACAAGTGTTAAGTTTAAATATCTAGAAGTTGAGGCCTAGAGATCTTCACATGCACAACTTTGCTACTTCACAGCATGTTACAGTGAATGGGGGTCTTCAACTGAATTACCCCACACATACATTTATTAGCAAGCAGGCACAAGGAAGTCCTACAATATTTTACAATAAGCCCTGAAAAATCTCTGCTTCATTTTTATGAGCACTTGAGCTTTAGAAAGTTTCACTCCAAAGCAAATGTTCTGAAAGCAAGCTTATCTAATATATTTGGGTCATAGAACAAAGGGCCATATTACTGGTGTGGGGTTAGAGGATGGGGAGAGAAAGAGTTCTAGAAGTGAAAGACAAAATAAATCAACCAACTAAAGAGGTGTTTTTATTCAGGCTCCTGCTATAGGGAGAATAGGTATATGAGAGTCATCTATGAGGCATATGGGAACTATGAGAAGGATGTAGATGGGTCTTACCTGGGAAGATATGGAAGCAGAGTAGCCTTTTGAGATTATTCCATTATCATAGGATCCTTTGGAGTATCCTCAGCATGGGAATGATTTGAGCTGATTTGGCTTTAAACAGTTACTTGTTCTGTTATATGGTGTTCTAATCCATTTTCTTTTTCTATGACAAATGATCCTCACGACTAATTAGTTTATAAAAATAATTTGTTTAGTTTAATAAATGAATAGCTTATCCAGCCTAGTTCTGGAGGCAGGGAAGTCCAAGAGCATGGCATTAGCATCTGCTTGTATCTGCTTAGCATCTGCTGAGAGCCTCCTTGTTGCATCATAACTTGAGAGACGGTATCATGGCAAGCATGCTAGGTCAGGTCCTTCTTCCTTTTCTTATAAAGTCACTAATGGAGCCAGTGTTGTGGCGTAGCAGG
The DNA here is from genome assembly GCF_051225735.1 of Oryctolagus cuniculus. Taxonomy (NCBI): domain Eukaryota; kingdom Metazoa; phylum Chordata; class Mammalia; order Lagomorpha; family Leporidae; genus Oryctolagus; species Oryctolagus cuniculus. The sequence continues at coordinate 81,480,312 of NC_142888.1, read as the reverse complement.
TAAAGCCACCTCCTGAGCCACTGGCATCCCATATGGGTGCCGGTTCGTGTCCTGGTTGCTCCACTTCAAATACAGCTCTGTGCTGGTGGCCTGGGAAAAGCAGCAGAGGATGGTTCAAGTGTTTGGGCCCCTGGCACTCATGTGGGAGACCCAGAAGAAGTTCCTGGCTCCTGGCTTTGGCCTGACCCAGCCCTGGCTGGTGTGGCCATGTCTCGAGTGAACCAGCAGATGGAAGATCTCTCTATCTCTCCCTCTCTCTCTGTAACTCTGACTTTCCAAACAAATACTAAATAAATCTTAAAAAAAGAAATATAAGATCTCAGGCCCTGTCTCAAACCTAATGAATCAGAACATGCATGAAAAAAAGCCACTAATGCCATCATAAGATCCCCATGTTGGTAACTATATCTAAACCCAATTACCTTCCCATAAGCCCCACTTCAAAATGCCATCAACATAGGAACTTGAGGACTAAGTTTCAACATGAGTTTCAGAAGGACAGTTTAAACTATGACATATGACCTACAGAGACCAGGAGAAGAAGCAGAGAGGTTACTAAGGAGGCCACTGCCAAAGTTGAAGGGAGAGGTGATGGTGGTCTGAACCAGGATGTTCGCTGCAGAGGTGGTGTAAAGTGGCAGATTGTTTGCACATGGTTAGAAGGTAAAGTCAACAGAATTTTTTGATGGGTTGGTTGTGGGTAAAAGAATATCTTATTCAGGAATATCTCCAATGTTTTCTTCATTAAGTCATGTCTCCCCAGGCAGCTTACCTATGTTCCTGGAGGGTAGGGATAGAACCTAGACAAGTCTTCTTTGCACTGTATTTATTACAGGATTATATACCAGGGCAGGCTTAAATGAATATTGTTGACTGACTCTGCTAAACAAATTGAAATAGAAAATAAAAAGGTTACGATACGTGTCCACAAGGCAGATTTTCTAATTGGGGCGCCTCTTTTCTCATCCTTTTCCTTCTCTCTTGATACTGAATTAAGCATGAGAAATGCAAAACACTTAGCGAGTCTCCACTTTCCCTTAAGGGGTAAAATGACCTGCATATTGATGTAGTCATTCTAGGTAAAGTGGCTAGATGTTCTAAGTGAATATGAAAGAATACAAACATTTACATGTATTTGAATCCAGAATTTTTTTCTGCTGTAGAAAAGGAAATGAATCAATACCCACCAGAAAATTATAGCTGAATTGCAGATTATATACACACTTTTAGTTGCATTTTAATTCTGTACTATTTGTTTAGTGCTCAGGTAAAGAAGATTTTATTCTATGATTAAAATCTGGATTTTTTGTTGTTGTTGTAAATTTGCAAAAGCAGGAGAGGGACCTTTACTTTCCTTACTCAATCATGATACTCCTATTAATCATAGTGTCATGTAGAAATACAAGGGAGCAGTAATGCTCGGTTAGTAATGGAATTTACATATTAAAAGCAAGTGATGCATACTCAATTGGTTCTGTTTCAGAAACTCATCATTATCACATTAGTCATTACTGTGTAACTACCTTGTTTTGACTGATTATATCCATGAACGCAATATAAATGTGCATAGCTGTCATGAAAAAGTTGGCTTCCATTTAATTCTGGTAAAGTAGTTGTCAGTTTATTTAAATTTTGCTTCAAAATGTTTTTCATGTTTCCCCTAAAATTTCCATATGTTTTCTTCATTATCCATATTTTCATTTCTTCTTGCTTTCAAAAAAAGTGAAAGGAGTCATTAAAACCTAAATTCCTAATAGAAAAAGAAAAAGGATTGCAAAATGGTACTAAGAGCATATACTAGAAAGAGCATTTACTGTATTCCAAACTTATTGTGGTTATCCTTCTTTTCCACATTTAAAGTAAGATTCCACTAATTTAGGCTATCACATTAGAAATATTGGTTTGGTAATCACATGAACAGTGTTAGTATCATATTTAGGCCACCTAAGTGAATGACATGTTCACTAATGCAATCTCCCTACTGTTAAACTAGCTTATACTCATTCTTAGGAAAATGTTCACATTATCTGTAAGCTTTTTGTACATTCTAAGATACAGATTTGGGTAGCCAGGATTAACTGTATCTGGCTGGAACAAGGGTGGCCGATATCATGGAATGAGACTTCCCCACTGAATAATTCCAACTGTTAGCATCAAAGAGAGTGCAATATGAGAATCAGAGTATAATACTTAGTCTTTCACTCCTTCATTGCTATTCAGTATCTACTACTTACCAGGTTTTGAGCTAGTCAATGTAGTGATGAATGTCTTCCCTTAAAGTGCTCGCATATATGCAGATGCCTGTAGGGATTGAATGCAAGAACATTAGCAAATGATAATAACAGAGGTTTCACAGAGGAAATAGTAATGAACTATGTTCTGGAGGGAAAGATAAAGGAAAGTCATAGACCTGGATAACAGGGCTAAATCAAGCTTTTTTTTTTTTTTTTTTTTGACAGGCAGAGTGGATAGTGAGAGAGAGAGACAGAGAGAAAGGTCTTCCTTTTGCCGTTGGTTCACCCTCCAATGGCCGCCACAGCTGACGTGCTGCGGCCTGCGCACCACGCTGATCTGAAGGCAGTAGCCAGGTGCTTATCCTGGTCTCCCATGGGGTGCAGGGCCCAAGCACTTGGGCCATCCTCCACTGCCTTCCCTGGCCACAGCAGAGAGCTGGCCTGGAAGAGGGGCAACCGGGAAAGAATCTGGCACCCCGACCGGGACTAGAACCAGGTGTGCCAGCGCCGCTAGGTGGAGGATTAGCCTATTGAGCCGCGGCGCTGGTCCAAGCTGTTTTAAAGAGTGAATAGCTACACTGAGGATAGAGAGATGGGAGGTACTTTCCAAACAGAGGGAGGATAACATCATCTAGCTGAAATATATTGTGAACAAGAAATGAATGAGAGTGAGGATCAAGCAGTGCAAGCAAAATGATAGTTTTATGCATTATACTAGGCCACACACACACACACACACGCTTTCCTTAATAATTTCAGTGTCTCATTCTTAAATATAAACATTGTCAAGAAATACTAGAAATATGAGGAAAACTTCTAATATTAGGGCTTAATTTACTTAATGGGCATAATTTGGTAAATACACACACACACACACACACACACACACGTTGATTGTGTGTGTTGACATCCATAAAACAAATTGCTGAGATTTTGACTGGGATTATGTTGAATTTGTAGAGCAAATTGGAAAGAACTGACATCTTGAAAATATTGAAGTGTCCTATCCACAAACATGAAATATCTCCATTCATTTAATTCTTTCAATTCTTTCATAAAATTTCACAGTTTTATTCATGTAGATTATGTAAATATTGTGTTAGAATTATCACTAAGTGTTTCATTTGGGGGGTGGTACTGCAAATAATATTGTATTTTTAATTTCAACTTCCACATATTCATTATTGCTTTATAGGAAAATGATTAACATGTATATTAACCATTAACTTTTATCCTGCATTCTTGTTACAATCCTTACTAGTTTTTGTTTTTCTCTCTTTTTTGGATTTTTTTGCACAAATGATAATGTCATCCATGAACAAAGACAGTTTTATTGTTCTTTTCAATAAGTATACCTTTCAATCCCTTTTCTTTTTTTTTTTAAAGATTTTATTTATTTATTTGAGAGGTAGAGTTACAGACAGTGAGAGGTAGAGACAGAGAGAAAGATCTTCCTTCCATTGGTTCACTCCCAAAATGGCTACAACAGCTGGAGTTAAAATAGACCCAAACTCAGATTTGTTCCAAATCCATAGTTGGTATAATGTTCAGAATGAACTGTGGAAATGTCTAATAATGGATCGGTTGTGGCTACAAGCCACTTCCTGGAGCTGGTATAGGTCCAACCACCAAAACCTGTGGCCACAAATGCCATGATACTAGATGACACTAAGAGCCCATGGCTTATTGATACCAGTACAGCCCAGAGATAGGACTGACACCCACCAGGCTATGTTCTTTCTGCTGCTGTGGACTCCTAATCCAATGCAACTCCTACCAGTCATTGCTGATGCTGGCTAGATTGGAAGACTAATCAACAATATTCAGGTTTCTGAGGAATCTCCAGACTGATTTCCATAGTGGCTTAACCAGTTTGCATTCCCACCAACAGTGGGTTAGTGTCCCTTTTTCCCCACATCCTCTCCAGCATCTGTTGTTGGTAGATTTCTGAATGTGAGCCAATCTAACCGGGGTGAAGTGATCACACCGATAGGTCTAAGAGTCAAAGGGATCACACAAACAAGACTAGTGTCTGCTAATACTAACTGATAGAATGAAAAAGGGAGAGAAGGATCCATCATGGGAAGCAGGATACACAGCAGACTCATAGAATGGCAGATGTCCTAAACAGCACTCTGGCCTCAGAATCAGCCCTTAAGGCACGCAGATATGGCTGAAGAGCCCATGAGAGTATTGTAGGCATAGAAAGCCAAAACAGTCTGGAAAAAAAAGAAGACCTAAATGAAAGATCTCTGCGAGTGAGATCCCAGTGGAAAGAACAGGCCATCAAAGAAGGAGGTACCTTTCTCTGAAGGAAGGAGAGAACTTCCACTTTGACTATGACCCTGACTGAATAAGATAGAAGTCGGAGAACTCAAAAGGCTTCCATAGCCTTGGCAACTCATGACTAGAGCCTAGGGAGATTACTGACACCATAAACAAGAGTGTCAAATTGTTAAGTCAACAACAGGAGTCACTGTGTACTTGCTCCTCATGTGGGATCTTTGTCCTTAATGTGTTGTTCAAATGTGAAGTAATGCTATAACTAGTACTGAAACGGTATTTTACACTTTGTGTTTCTGTGTGGGTAAAACTGATGAAATCTTTACTTAATATATACTAAATCAATCTTCTGTATATAAAGAGAATTGAAAATGAATCTTGATGTGAATGGAATGGGAGAGGGAGCGGGAAATGGGAGGGGTATGAGTGGGAGGGAAATTATGGCGGGGGGAAGCCATTGTAATCCATAAACTGTGCTTTAGAAATTTATATTTACTAAATAAAAAAGGCTAAAAAAAGAAATTGAAACAGTAATAAAGTCCCTCCCAACAAAGAAAAGCCCAGGACAGGATGGATTCACTGCTAAATTCTACCAAACATTTAAAGAAGAACTAATTCCAATTCTTCTCAAATTATTCAGAACAATCGAAAAAGAGGGAATCCTCCCAAATTCTTTCTATGAAGCCAGCATCACCTTAATCTCTAAGCCAGCAAAAGAGGCAGCATGGAAAGATAATTACAGACCAATATCCCTGATGAACATAGACGCAAAAATCCTCAATAAAAATCTGGCCAACAGAATGCGATAACACATCAGAAAGATCATCTATCCAGACCAAGTGGGATCTATCCCTGGTATGCAGGGATGGTTCAATGTGTGCAAATCAATCAATGTGATACACCACATAAACAGTCTCCAGAAGAAAAACCATATGCTTTCTCAATAGATGCAGAGAAAGCATTTGATAAAATACAACACCCGTTCATGATGAAAACTCTAAGCAGATTGTGTATAGAAGGAACATCCTCAATACAATCAAAGCAATTTATGAAAAACCCACAGCCAGCATCCTATTGAATGGGGAAAAGTTGGAAGCATTTCCACTGAGATCTGGTACCAGGCAGGGATGCCCACTCTCACCACTGCTATTCAATATAGTTCTGGAAGTTTAAGCCAGAGCCATTATGCGAGAAAAAGAAATTAAAGGGATACAAATTGGGAAGGAAGAACTCAAACTATCCCTCTTTGCAGATGATATGATTCCTTATTTAGGGGATCCAAAGAACTCTACTAAGAGCCTATTGGAACTCATAGAAGAGTTTGGCAAGGTAGCAGGGTATAAAATCAATGCACAAAAAACAACAGCCTTTGTATACACAGGCCATGCCACAGCTGAGAAAGAACTTCTAAGATCAATCCCATTCACAATAGCTACAAAAACAATCAAATACCTTGGCATAAACTTAACTAAGGATGTCAAAGAGCTCTACGATGAGAGTTACAAAACCTTAAAGAAAGAAATAGAAGAGGATACCAAAAGATTGAAAAATCTTCCATGCTCATGGATTGGAAGAATCAGTGTCATCAAAATATCCATTCTCCCAAAAGCAATTTACAGATTCAATGCGATACCAATCAAAACACCAAAGACATTCTTCTCAGATCTGGAAAAAATGATGCAGAAATTCATATGGAGACACAGGAGACCTCGAACAGCTAAAGCAATCTAGTACAACATAAACAAAGCCGGAGGCATCACAATACCAGATTTCAGGACATACTACAGGGCAGGTGTAATCAAAACAGCATGGTACTGGTACAGAAACAGATGGATAGACCAATGGAACAGAAAAGAAACACCAGAATCAAGGAACTAAAACCAATTCCTGGAGCAAGGACAATCTATTCAAAATATGGTGCTGGGAAAACTGGATTTCCATGTGCAGAAGCATGAAAACAAGACCCCTGCCTTACACCTTACACAAAAATCCACTCAACATGGATCAAAGATTTAAATCTATGACCCGACACCATCAAATTATTAGAGAACATTGGAGAAGCCCTTCAAGGTATAGGCACAGGCAAGGACTTCTTGTAAAAGACCCTGGAGGCACAGGCAGTCAAAAGCCAAAATTAACAATTGTGATTGCATCAAATTGAGAAGTTTCTGTACTGCAAAAGAAACAGTCAGGAAAGTGAAGAGGCAGCCAACGGAATAGGAAAAAATATTTGCAAACTATGCAACAGATAAAGGGTTGATAACCAGTATTTACAAAGAGATCAAGAACTCCACAACAACAAAACAAACAACCCACTTAAGAGATGGGCCAAGGACCTCAATAGACATTTTTCAAAAGAGGAAATCCAAATGGCCAACAGACACATGAAAAAATGTTCAAGCTCACTAGCAATCAGGGAAATGCAGATCAAAACCACAATGAGGTTTCACCTCACCCCAGTTAGAATGGCTCACATACAGAAATCTAGCAACAACAGATGCTGGAGAGGATGTGGGGGGAAAAGGGACACTAACCCACTGTTGGTGGGAATGCAAACTGGTAAAGCCACTATGGAAGTCAGTTTGGAGATTCCTCAGAAACCCGAATATAACCCTACCATACAGCCCAGCCATCCCACTCCTTGGAATTTATCCAAAGGAGATTAAATTGGCAAATAAAAGAGCTGTCTGCACCTCAACATTTATTGCAGCTCAATTCACAATAGCTAAGGCCTGGAATCAACCTAAATGCCTATTAACAGAAGACTGGATAAAAAAATTATGGGACATGTACTCTATAGAATACTATACAGCAGTAAAAAACAATGAAATCCAGTCATTTACAACAAAATGGAGGAATCTGGAACACATCAAACTGAGTGAAATAACCCAGTCCCAAAGGGTCAAATATCATATGTTCTCCTAGATCAGTGTCAACTGACCGAACACCAAAAAGGAAACCTGTTGATGTGAAATGGACACTATGAGAAACAGTGACTTGATCAGCCCTTGTCCTGACTGTTGATGAACAACTTAATACTTTATACCTTTTAGTATTTTTTGTCCTACTTAATACTATTGGTTGAACTCTGTAATTAACACACAATTATTCTTAGGTGTTTAAATTTAACTGAAAAGTGATCTCTGTTAAATATAAGAGTGGCAATAAGAGACGCAGGACATGTACATTTTGGGACTTGCTCAATCTGACATGCCCCAAATGGTAGAGTTAGTAACATGCCAGGGGATTCCAATTCAATCCCATCAAGGTGGCATGTACCATTGCCAACTCACTAGTCCAAGTGATCAATTTCAGTTCACAATTGATCATAATGATAGGTCTAAGAGTCAAAGAGATCACATAAACAAGAATAGTGTCTGCTAATACTATCTGAAAGAAAGAAGGAGAAAACGATCCAACATGGGAAGCGGGATACACAGCAGACTCATAGAATGGCAGATGTCCTAAACAGCACTGTGGCTTCAGAATCAGCCCTTAAGGCATTCGGATCTGGCTGAAGAGCCCATGAGAGTATTTTAGGCATGGAAAGCCAAGACACTCTGGGAAAAAAAATGATCTAAATGAAAGATCTCTGCGAGTGAGATCCCAGTGGAAAGAACGGGCCATCTCTTTCTTTAAGAGGTACCTTTCTCTGAAAGGAGGAGAGAGCTTCCACTTTGACTATGACCCTGTCAGAATAAGATCGAAGTCGGCGAACCCAAGAAGCTTCCATAGCCTTGGCAACTCATGACAAGAGCCTTGGGTGATTACTGATGCCATAAACAAGAGTGTCAATTTGTTAAGTCAACAACAGGAGTCACTGTGTACTTACTCCTCATGTAGGATCTCTGTCCTTAATGTGTTTATACAATGTGAATTAATGCTATAACTAGTACTCAAACAGTATTTTACACTTTGTGTTTCTATGTGTGTGCAAACTGATGAAATCTCTACTTAATATATACTAAATCGATCTTCTGTATATAAAGATAATTGAAAATGAATCTTGATGTGAATGGAAAGGGATAGGGGGTGGGAGATGGGAGGGTTGCGGGTGGGAGGGAAGTTATGGGGAGAAAAAGCCATTGTAATCCATAAACTGTACTTTGGAAGTTTATATTTATTAAATTAAAGTTTAAAAAGTGTACAGTTCAGCACGAATAATATTTAAAGGTTGTGCAGCTATCACAATCTACTTTCTAAACCTTTTTAATCATCCCCAACAGAAATTCTGTAACCATTAATCAATTGCCCATTTCCTTCTGTTGCCAGCTATTGATGTTTAATCTACTTTTTGTCTCTGTGAATTTGCCTAATCCTTGGGCTAGTACTGCAGTGCAGTGAGTTAAACTGCCACCTGCAATGTTAGTATCCCATAAAAGCACTGGTTCAAGTCCTGGCTGTTCCACTTCCATTCTAGGTCTCTGCTAATGTGCCTGGAAAGAAGCAGAAGATGATCAAAGTATCTGGGCTCCTGTCACCCCTATGAGGGACCAGAATAGAGTTCCAGGATCCCAGCTTTGTCCTGGCCCAGTCACAGCTTTTGTGGTCATTTAAGGAATGCACCAGCAGATGGAAGATTCTCTCTCTCTCTCTCTCTCTCTCTCTCTCTCTCTCCCCCTCTCTAACTCTGCCTTTCAAATGAATAAATAAATCTTTAATATCTATATATAGCCTTTCATTATAATCGCTGTGAAGTAACATCTTACTGTCGTTTTTATTTGCATTTTCCTAATATTTCCCCCCATTTACTTTTTTTTTTTGACGGGCAGAGTTAGACAGTGAGAGAGAGAGACAGAGAGAGAGGTCTTTCTTCCATTGGTTCACCCCCCCAAATGGCTGCTACGGCCGGCATGCTGCACTGATCCGAAGCCAGGAGCCAGGTGCTTCCTCCTGGTCTCCCATGCAGGTGCAGGGCCCAAGTACTTGGGCCATCCTCCACTGCCTTCCCAGGCCACAGCAGAGAGCTGGACTGGAAGAGGAGCAAGTGGGACATTATCCAGCGCCCCAACCGGGACTAGAACCTGGAGTGCTGGCACCGCAGGCGGAGTGAGCCATGACACTGCCCCCCCCAATTTACTTTTGCCTAAACATTTCCCCTCTTGAACTGGTTTTGGAAAACACTTTCTGTAAAGGGACAGACAAATAATTATTTTAGGCTTTGTGGGCCTCATATCTCTGGAACAAGGCTGTTGTCTCATTAAAGCAGCCAAATTCAATACATAAAAATATGAGCATGGTTCTGTGGGTGGGCCAAATTTAACTCATTTATCATATTTTCCAAACCCCTTATCTAGAGATATAGGATCATTGCTGCTGAATTTGTTCCACATGCAAAAGCATGAATATGGAGGGGTCACATTTTTGTTCATTCAAAAATAATTATTCAACACATATTATTTGCCTGCATGTGCCAGATACTCAGTATATAATAATGATAAGCATTTTGAAAAGTTCTGAGACATTTTTTCCTTTCACTGATGTGTAATGATTTTATTTATTTATTTATTTTTTTTTTTGGATACAACTGAAGAGTCAGCTCTGCTCTTGAGATATTATGGCTTCATTATGATAGAGAACAAAACAAAATACCCTACAATTAAAGATCTGAATTCTCCTGGGAAAAGTTCTTGTCATGATGCATTTGCTCTCATTTATTTTTCTTTTCTTTTTTTAAACCACATAAATTATTTAAGGGAGCAAGGACACTATACCCTAAAGCCATAAAATTTCCTTGACTGTTTTTGCACATGAATTTTAATGTGACATAATGTTTTAAAAGTTATTGTCATAAAAATCGTAGTGTATTTTGGGATGTGAAGTTGATGATGTTTTGTCATGTTTTCCATGTTTAATCCCTTCTGTCATGTTTTTCACACTCATGGAGATCACTAATGTGAAGAAGTACTAAGTACACAAAAGAAAATTGAAAGGGTGAAAAGGACAAAGATCAAGTCAAATATGAACAGAAATAATCATGTTCTAAATTTTATAATTAATTTAACATGTATAGTCCACAAGAAAAATGCTGGAAGCAATAGAATCATCCTGGATTAAATCAAGAGAGGCCAGGGATGAGAAGTGACATTTAATATAATTATTATTATAAGTATATCTTATTATTAAGATGAATGGAATTCATATTTTATCTGAGCTTCTGGGCACATACTGAGCAATTGCAAGAATGTTTAAACAAATAAACCACCAGAAGCCTTACAACCAGATTAATCCCCTTCAATTAGACAGGCGCTTAATAGAAAAGATTAGTCTTTACAGAACTATCAATATTTGAAAACGAAATTGAATTCTTTGAGTGAAATATTCAATTCAAACCAGAGCATAGGCTAAGAGTATAGCCATCAGGTCTATCCATGCACCCGATCCATTGGGTAAGCCTACAGAAAGTACTTCCAGCCCTCAATTCTAGACTGATGGACAAATAGAGGGATGGTTAGATGGAAGAATAAGGGATAAAGCAAGTAAGTAAAATGTTGTTAAAATATAGGTATTGAGAATAGGTGATCACTGTAAAATTCTTGCACTTGTTCTCTATTGAACAACTTTACAATAAAATATTAGATATAAGAAAAATCTGCAGCTCTGCATAAGTGGTAAGAACAGCATCATATTCCCACTTTGACCATGAAAGTTTGTGTGTGTATGTTTTATTTGACATGCTAACCAACTTGTAGTACTTGTAGTGCATTTTCCATACTTTCCAATATTTTATCTTTTAAAACAAATCCTGAAGATATTTTTAAGGATTTATGTACTTGAAAAGCAGAGTTACACAGAAAGAGGGAGACTCAGAGAGTACGAGAGAGCACAAGAGAAAGAGAGAGAGAGAGAATGAGAGAGAATCTTCCACTTGCTGGTTCACTTCCACAATGATCAGAGGGCTGGGCCAGGCCAAAGCCAGGAGCCATGAGTTTCTTTCGGGTCTCCCACGCTGGTGGCAGGGGCCCAAGAACTTAGGCCATCTTCCAATGCTTTTACCAGGCCATCAGCAGGGAGCTGGATCAGAAATGGAGTAACCATGCCCATATGGGACACAGGCAACACAGGCAGCAGCTTTATCCACTATGCCACAATGCTGGCTCTTGACAATGTTTTAATACTGCAAGTTTTATGCCTTTTTTATTTACTTGAACAGCATATATGTATATGTATATGTATATGTATACAGATAGAAAGATGCATATATATATATGAGAGAGAGAGAGAGAGAAACTATCCTCTGCCACTTTACTCCCTAAAAATCCCACAAAAACAAGGGCTGGGCCAGGTCAAAGCTGGGAGCAAGGAATCCAGTCCAGATCTCTCTCACGTGGAGCAAGGGACCCACCCTAATTATCACCTGCTATTTCCCAGAACCCTCATCACAAGCTGGAATCGGGAGCCAGAGCTGGGACTAGAACAAACCCAGGCATTCTGACAAGGGATAAGGGTTCCACAATCGGTGTCCTCAATCATGAGTCCAAATGCCCACCCCCTTCCATTTTTGATCTCTGATTTAGCATTTCAGATTGGAGGGGATGGTGGAGATGATATTCATTAATCATTGTCATTTATACTCAGTCTCTTGGAGTGAAGGAAGCTGCTCCAAGACCAATCAGAAGAGAGTATGCTGGTAGCTTCATGTCACCAATTTTTATGGTGACATTATTTTCACTAATCATTTCACTAATCATTCAAACTGCAGCAAGGGCAGAGTTCACTATTTGTATGGATGACAGATGAGCCATACTCCATAGGAGTGGGGAGATAATGGCAAGATTCTTAGTATTTAGTTGAAAGCTTATTCAATTCCATGTTCATACAAGCAAGGAAAAAAGGATCTTATCTCATATAGTTAGCTGTCTTTTCTCATGAAATATTACCAGTTCTCAATCACCAAAGGGATCAATAGTTAAGGCCCTTCTTTGAAGCAGACTGGAGTTGTTGAAATAAATCTGAGAATGAGGGTAGAGGCGGCAAACCATCAGATAGGACCTGGTAAAAAATTTCTGTGAGGGAGATAGTCTAGGGGGACTGTTCTGTTTACTGTGATCGCTTTGGGTCCTAGAACAGAGGTATATGCTCAGTAATGCTTTATTGAATGACAGACTGACTGACTGAATAAATGTATTCTCCTCATTCAATTATTTTGTAAACCCATAGAAATTATTGCCATGCATTGAATTGTGTACTCCCCCAAATTCATGTTGAAGTCTAACCTTCAATGTGATAGCATTTGGAAATGGAGCCTTTGGAAGGCAACTAAGTTTAAATGAGTTAATGAGAGTGGAATCTCATGATGGGGTAAGTGTCCAGACCTTGCTCACTCTCTCTCTCTCCCCTCTTCCATACCCTGATTCCACCATGTAAGGAAATAGCAAGAAGGTTGCTGTCTGCAAACCAGTAAGAGAGCCCTCACCATGAAACCCAATCAGCCAAAACCTTGACTTCTACCCTTCAGAGTTTGAGAAATTATTTCCTCTATTTTTTCCACTTAGTCTATGGTATTTATTATAGCATCTGAGCTAACACAAGCAAGGACCATTTCTTTTCTCTGATCATATTAAAAAGAACCAGGCAGTCTAGCCCCAAACTAAATCACCATGTGTAAAATAAGAAAACCCTGTGAGATGTGACCTATCTAAGCATTTATGCTTTATGTTTTCTCTCAGCTTCTAAAGCATTAATTCAGTAATTTTAACAATTACTTTTATAACTTTTATTTAATAAATATAAATTTCCGAAGTACAACTTTTGGATTATAATGGCTTTTCCCCCCATAGCCTCCCTCCCACCCACAACCATCCCATCTCCCACTCCCTCTCCCATCCCATTCACATAAAGATTTATTTTCAATTATCTTTATATATAGAAGATAAATTTAGTATATACTAACTAAATATTTCAACAGTTAGCACCCACACAGACATACAAAGTATAAAGTACTGTTTGAATACTAGTTATGCCATTAGTTTACATAATACAACACATTAAGGACAGAGATCCTACATGGGGAGTAAGTGCACAGTGACTCCTGTTGTTAATTTAACAATTGACACTCTTGTTTATGACATCAGTAATCACCCAAGGCTCTTGTCATGAGCTGCCAAGGCTATGGAAGTCTCTTGAGTTTGCCAACTCTGATCTTATTTAGACAAGGCTATAGTCAAAGTGGAAGTTCTCTCCTCCCTTCAGAGAAAGGTACCTCTTTATTTGATGGCCCATACTTTCCACTGGGATCTCACTCACATGGATCTTTCATTTAGGTCACTATATTTTTTTTTCCCAGAGTGCCTTGGCTTTCCATGCCTGAAATACTCTCATGGACTTTTTAGCCAAATCCAAATGCCTTAAGGGCTGATTCTGAGGCCAGAGTGCTGTTTAAGACATCTGCCATTCTATGAGTCTGCTGTGTATCCCGCTTCCCATGTAGGATCATTCTCTCCTTTTTAATTCTATCAGTTAGTATTAGCAAACAGTAGTCTTATTTATGTGATCCCTTTGATTCTTAATCCTATCATTATGATCAATGATGAACTGAAACTGATTACTTTGACTAATGAGATGGCATTGGTACATGCCACCTTGATGGGATTGAATTGGAATGAATCCCCTAGCATGTTTCTAACTCTACCATTAGGGGTAAGTCCAAGTGAGCATGTGCTGAACAGTACATCTCCTCCCTCTCTTATTCCCACTCTTATATTTATATTAAATTTATATTATATTAAATTCTTATATTAAATAATTCAACCAATGGTATTAAGTAGAACAAAAAAAATACTACAAGGAATAAAGTAATAAGTTGTTCCTCGATAGTCAGTACAAGGGCTAATCAAGTCATTGTTTCTCATAGTCCCCATTTCGCTTCAACAGGTTTCTTTTTAGGTGCTCAGTTAGTTGTCATTGGTCAAGGAGAACATATAGTATTTGTCCCTTTGGGACTGGCATATTCCCTCAGCATGATGCTTTCCAGATTCCTCCATTTTGTTGCAAATGACCAGATTTCATTTGTTTTCACTGCTGTATAGTATTCTATAGAGTACATGTCCCATAATTTTTTTATCCAGTCTTCTGTTAATAGGCATTTAGGTTGATTCCAGGTCTTAGCTATTGTGAATTGAGCTGCAATAAATGTTGAGGTGCAGGCAGCTCTTTCATTTGCCAATTTAATCTCCTTTGGATAAATTCCAAGGAGTGGGATGGCTGGTCTGTATGGTAGGGTTATATTCAGGTTTCTGAGGAATCCCCAAACTGACTTCCATAGTGGCTTTACCAGTTTGCATTCCCACCAACAGTGGGTTAGTGTCCCTTTTCCCCCACATCCTCGCCACCATCTGTTGTTGCTAGATTTCTGAATGTGAGCCATTCTAACGGGGTGAGGTGAAACCTCATTGTGGTTTTGATCTGCATTTCCCTGATTGCTAGTGAGCTTGAACATTTTTTCATGTGTCTGTTGGCCATTTGGATTTCCTCTTTTGAAAAATGTCTATTAAGGTCCTTGGCCCATCTCTTAAGTAACAATTACTTTTTACTAAAAGTAATGTGTGTATTTATAAATTGGAAGAAAAGAGGGGAATTGGAGAGCTTTTAAGAATCCTGAAAATTGGGCCAGCGCCGCAGCTCATTAGGCTAATCCTCCACCTTGCGGCGCCGGCAAACCTGGTTCTAGTCCTGGTCGGGGCGCCGGATTCTGTCCCGGTTGCCCCTCTTCCAGGCCAGCTCTCTGCTGTGTCCAGGGAGTGCACTGGAGGATGGCCCAAGTGCTTGGGCCCTGTACCCCATGGGAGACCAGGATAAGCACCTGGCTCCTGCCTTCGGATCAGCGCGGTGTGCTGGCGGCCATTGGAGGGTGAACCAACGGCAAAGGAAGACCTTTCTCTCTGTCTCTCTCTCTCACTGTCCACTCTGCCTGTCAAAAAAAAAAAAAAAAAAGAATCCTGAAAATCAGTTATTATAGTAGACTGGTTAAATGACAATCTTGACTTTGGACCCATGCATCTGTTATTTATTGAAGCTTACCAAGTGACTCCAATATGTAGCCAGAGTTGATGACCACTGTTGTAGTCAAGGAAAGAGCAAATGTTTTCTGTAAAGAATCAGATAGTAAGTATTTTAGAACTGTGGGCCACATCTGTTTCTTTGATATATGCTCCTTTGTTTATGCTTCAACTATTTTTTAAATATTTTATTTATTTATTTGAAAGTCAGAGTTACACAGAGAGAGGAGAGGCAAAGAGACAGAGAGAGAAGTCTTCCATCCGATGGTTCACTCCCCAGTTGGCCGCAACAGCCGGAGCTGCGCCGATCCGAAGCCAGGAGCCAGCAGCCAGCAGCCAGGAGCCAGGAGCCAGGAGCTTCTTCCAGGTCTTCCATGCAGGTGCAGGGGCCCAATGACTTGGGTCATCTTCTACTGCTTTCCCAGGCCATAGCAGAGAGCTGGATGGGAAGTGGAGCAGCTGGGTCTTGAACTGGTGTCCATATGGGATGCCAGCACTTTAGGCCAGGGTGTTAACCCACTGCACCACAGCGGTGGCCCCTATGCTTCAACTCTTTAGAAGTATAAAATCTGTGGCCTGCACTAGGGCACAGCAGGTTAACGCCCTGACCTGAAACGCTGGCATTCCATATGGGCACCAGTTCGAGACCTGGCTGCTCCACTTCCCATCCAGCTCTCTGCTATGGTCTGGGAAAGCAGTAGAAGATGGCCCAAGCACTGGGGCCCCTGCACCCACATGGGAGACCCAGAGGAGCCTCCTGGCTCCTTGCTTTTGGCTTCAGATCGGCGCAGCTCTGGCCATTGTGGCCATCGGATGGAAGACCTCTGTCTCTCTCTCTCTGCCTCTCCTCTCTCTGAGTAACTCTGACTTTCAAATAAATAAATAAATCTTAAAATAAAGAAAAAAAAGAAATGTAAAAATTGAGGTAGATATTTGGCTTATCAGTTAAGTCACCATTGAGAGCTGCACCCCACATCAGAGTGTCTGGGTTCAAGTCCCAACTCACGATTCCAGCTTCCTGCTAATGCAAACCATAGGAAGCAGCAGGTGATAGCTCAAGTACTCCGGTACCTTCCAGCTACATGGGAGACCTGGATTTAGTCCCTGGTCTTTAGCTGTGGCTCATTTTTGAGGTATTATGGGAGTGAGCCAGTGAATGGGGCTCTCTCTCTCTTCCCCCCCCTCTCCCTATCTCCCTCTTTTTCTACCCCTTAAATAAAATAAATGAATACATAATTTTAATGTAAAAACCACTCTTATTCTATAGGCCACATCTGCTCTAGTCTGTCAGTTCCCTGAAAGCTACAACCACTTCCGAATTTTTCCCTATTATGCTATGGTTTAAACGGGATTTAGCTCCCAAATTCATACATATGGTTTTTTTTTATTTTATTTTTGACAGGCAGAGTGGACAGCGAGAGAGAGAGACAGAGAGAAAGGTCTTCCTTTGCCATTGGTTCACCCTCCAATGGCCACCGAGGCCAGCGTGCTGTGGCTGGCGCAGCACGCTGATCCGATGGCAGGAGCCAGGTACTTATCCTGGTCTCCCATGGGGTGCAGGGCCCAAGCACTTGGGCCATCCTCCAGTACACTCCCTGGCCACAGCAGAGAGCTGGCCTGGAAGAGGGGCAACCGGGACAGAATCCGGCGCCCCGACTGGCACTAGAACCCAGTTTGCCGGCACCGCAAGGCGGAGGATTAGCCTAGTGAGCCGCGGTGCCTAATCCCTAGCCACAAGTTAATAGTACTGGGAGGATGAAGACTTGATCCAATTGTAGTGTTTAGAAGGTGTGCCTGATAGTCCTTAGGTCATTGGGCACAAGCTGTCAGAAGGCAATTCTCATGAGAAGGTTAGTAACAAAAGCTGAGCTGCGCACTACCTCTCTCTGTCTCTCTCTCTCTGTCTTTCTCTCTGCCTCCTGGCTCACCATGTGATTGTTCCCCCACAAATGCTCCACTGTTACCATCCCCTGGCCTCAGCAGATGGCAGAACCAATGAAAACTGCCCAACTTTAGACTGTGAACTTCCAAAGCCATGAGAAAAATTAACTTTCTTTCTTCATAAGTTGCATGTGTTGGGAATTGTGTTATGGGGATGAAATCTAACTAATACATTCTATATTCTTGAAACCTAGCACAATGTCTACCACAGAAGAGATACCCAGTAAACATGTGTTGATTAACTGGCTGAACTCTTTTAGCAAATCTTCCCTTAACATTCTCCCACCCCAAGTAGAACTGCTTCATCAGTGTTAGGATAGCGTCCTGTATATTCATTATCTTTCTTTAGTATACCATTTTAATCATTCTTGAATACTTAGGGTTAAACACTGCAATATTTTGTTGAATTAAATACTACTTTGAGTATGCAGATAAAGTACGGAGGCAGAAGTGCTAATAAGCATGATTTAATGATAGTGAAGCATTCAGCAACCAAAAGCAGTTATGAAACTATCAGTGTTCTGAGTAGGTGGTTATTTTTGAGCTGTAGTTTAAAATGATGCTGTTACCTTGGATTAGGTAATGTATTTAACATATGAAACCAAAAGTAAAACAGGCAAACTGGATGACATCAAAATTAAAAATATTTGTGCTCCAAACGATACCAAAAATTGGAAACACAATGACGAAAGTGGGAGAAAACATTTCCAACAAACATGTGTGATGAGGAATTTAAATCTAGATCATATGGTGAATTTTTACAATTCAACAATAAAAAGAAAAATAACCCAATTAAAATGGATAAAACATCTGAGTAGACACTTCACCAAAGAAAATATACAAATGATCAATAATTGTAAGAAAATATGCTCACGATCATTCATTAGTAGGTAAATGCAAAGCAGAACTACAGTGAGATATAATCTCACACCCACAAAATGGCTCTAATTAAAAAGGTGAATAATAACAACTACTGATGTGAATGTGGAGAAACTGGAGCCCTCATACACTGCTAAAATGATGCAGCCACTGTGGGATGGTATGGCTACACCTCAGAAAGTTAAACATGGAGTTATCTTATAACCCAGAAATTCTACTCTTTGGTGTATACTTCAGAAAGTTTAAAAATATATTTACACAAAAATTTTTATACAAATGTTCATGACAACATTATTCATAATAGCAAAAAGTAAAAACAACCTGAATGTCCATAAACTGATAAATGGAAAGTTAGGAGAATGAGCCAGATACTGTTTTCATATTTATTTTATAAATGAAGAAACTGAAAAATACAGAGAGCTTTCAAACAGAGAAGTTAAATAATTTTCCCAAGGCCACATAGTACCAAATGGTAGGACTAGGATTAGAACTGAAGTTATTTAGCTCCAGAAATCATGCTCTTAATAATTTCACAAAACAACTAATTAGTAAAATCATACCAAGTACACAAGGCTCAGCTATCAAAGCTGGAAGGTAGCACATCTAAGGCCTATATTGAACTCTGTTACATTTATCCCACTAATTTTGACATAACAAAGGGAAACTGAGCAGAGGTAGCTTTTTCAAATTACTAGTATTTATTAAGGAATGATTTAAAACCAAAGATTAGCCAAGATAAATTTTAATTTAAAGAAATCTTCCCATTAATTCACATCACAGTCAGGCACTTTTTGCTGGGGTAGGGTCAAAGGCCACGGTATCTTAACTTCTTCAATGGTCCTTAAGTTGCTTTCTCAGTGGGGATGTACTCTTCTTTTCCAGTAGTTACTTAGGCCTTCATTGTGGATGGACTCTTATACAAAGGTTATTCAAAGCAAGCTAAAGAGCCTTCAGTCACAGGTACCACATTTGAGTCTTAGAAGTGTAGAAAGTCTTCAAACAGCCCTGAAGTGGGAACAAGCATATGAAGTTCATAATATGAAATAATTTCCCAGAAATGATAAAACATACTAGTCTTCAGATGGAAAGAGATCATTAGGTGCTAAACGAGATAATCAAAAAGAAGTCTCAGATGAAAATGCATTGTGGCAAAATTTCTGAACACTGAGAATTAAAAAAAAAGAATTAAAACAAATGTCAAAAGCTTCTGTAGAGAAAATATGAGACAAATACAAAAGTTGTAAATAATTCCAAATAATTGAGGGAGCTTAATGTCAAGTTCTTCTAATTTTTTAAAGATCATTTATTTATTTGAAAGGCAGATTTACAGAGAGGCAGAGAGAGAGAGTCTTCTATCTGCTGGTTCACTCCCCAGTTGGCAGCAATGGCCAGAGCTGGGAAGATCCGAAGCTAGGAGCCAGGAGCTTCTTTTGGGTCTCCCATGCCGGTGCAGGGACCCATGAACTTGGGCCATCTTCTAGTGCTTTCCCAGGCACTAGTAGAGAGCTGGATTGGAAGTGGAGCAGCCAGAACTCAAACTAGCTCCCATATGGGATGCTGGCACCACAGGTTGTAGTTTAGCCTATTACACCACAGCATTGCTGCCCCGCCCCCCCCCCCCGCAAACCTATTTCTTTAAAGGTTAGTCATGCTTGTGACTTGTTCTGTCCTTTAACCTGTTTCTACACCCCTGGCAATAGGAACCATTTGAGAAGTCAGAGGTACTTGAACAGTTGAAAGGACTGGAGTGGAACCCACTGCAAAGCAGTTGTTATCTTCAATGTACTATTTTCAAGGCGATTGATATTCCAAATAAGCCAGTGTACAAGTTAAAGGGTTCCATTCACAGACGCCATTGGTTCAGCTGTTTTTGGATCCATCTTGAAAAGCCTTGCTCTAGGGGCAAGCATTGTAGCATAGCCAGTAAAGCCACTCCCGCATCCCATAGGGCGCCTGTTCCTGTCTCTGCTACTATGCTTCCTATCCAGCTCCCTGCTAAAGGCCTGGGAAATGCAGCAGAATATGGTTCAAGTGCTTTGGCCCCGCATCCACATGGTATAACCGAATGAAGATCCTGGCTTTGAGCTGTCTCAGCCCTGGCTGTTGCAGCAATTTGGAAAATGAACCAGCAGATGGACGGTATCTCTACCTCTCTCCCTATCTTCCTCTCTCTCCTTCTCCCTCCCTCCCTCTCTCTGTAAGTCTTTCAAATATTTTTTTAAAAAAGAACCTCTGATCACTTAATTTGTGGATACATCAAGAATAAAAAAAAAAAAAAGCCTTGCCCTAGAACTTGACATCTGACAACTTTAGTAAAGAAAGATGGATGGCATCTCACTGATGTTTGCAACAACCTAACTCTGGATGTATTAGTGTTTTAACTTCTTGGATTCTTAAATTTGTGCAGACTACAAATCATGGCTTGTATAAGTGTTTATTTTAGTCAAGCTTATAACAGAGCAGTGCCCTACTCCCAAGTTTTTTAAATTTGCTAGCATTTCTGATATATGCATAAGTCCCAGCAAGTAATTCTAACTTCAACTGTCATTTGTTCACTAATTAGCTCCATGGGCTGCTTAACAAGGTTGTAGTCTATCTTAAGATTGTGAGTTTGGAATTTGGCTGGTCTTGAAACAAGCACATCTGCCTTCAGTTTCCAGTTGAAAACTTGTAGGTGTATGCCTTGTCCTGAATGCCATTACCAATTAATTCAGTTTAATCAGATGATTGTTATTGTCGTAAAACCTGAATTCAACATGTGTACTAAATTGACCTAATTATCATCAGATGTAATCAGTTTTTATGGTCTGTTTAAGTCATAAATACAAGTACCTTTGTTGATGTGTTCTACTCTTCTCTAATAAATAAGCGAGTGAGCCTTGGCCCTCCTGGTGAAGACCAGGGAGGTAAGGGTGAGGATAATCTATACTGCTGCAAAACTCTGCAGTGGTTCTTGGAGGCAGCTGCCAGATAAAAGGAAGTGGTTGTTGTGGTAATTAAAAAACTAAGACTTGCCAGCGCCGCGGCTCACTAGGCTAATCCTCCGCCTTGTGGCGCCAGCACACTGGGTTCTAGTCCCGGTCGGGGCGCCGGATTCTGTCCTGGTTGCTCCTCTTCCAGACCAGCTCTCTGCTGTGGCCAGGGAGTGCACTGGAGGATGGCCCAAGTGCTTGGGCCCTGCACCCCATGGGAGACCAGGATAAGTACCTGGCTCCTGCCATTGGATCAGTGCGGTGCGCCCGCCACAGCACGCTGGCCTCGGTGGCCATTGGAGGGTGAACCAATGGCAAAGGAAGACCTTTCTCTCTGTCTCTCTCTCTCACTGTCCACTATGCCTGTCAAAAAAAAAAAAACAAAAAAAAAACTAAGACTTTACATTGAATCAGCCTGTAGCCGAAATGTAGTGGTAGATTCCTCTTTTACATGTTACGTTTTTAGTTGCCCTTAATATTATCAACAATATTCTGTCTTTTCTTTACTGTTAACAAAATTTCATCATTCAGAAATACCAGGGGAAGGAGATACAAAGGTAGCATGGTTTATTTGAGAACCTTTACCTCTACCCTGTTCCTGATATAAATCTGGTGCACTAAAGTTAGAAAGTTGGATCTTTTCCATACTGAGGGAAAAAAAGTTTCTAGTAAAATCTAGATTTAGATTAGGAAAAGACTAAACATAATGTCACGTGTTAGCATACCAACCAGATGCATAGAAAGAACATATTCACCTTTGGAGCAAGAAGAAAAATAAAAGAACAAAGCAAATGATCCATCCAGATAAAAGGAAGAAAGCAGACATGAAACAAGAAAAAACAAAAATGAAGACATAAAATTACTAGTAGTACTAAGTACAAATATATCAGTAATTACAAAAATATTAATAGGCTAATTATACTACTGAGAAGACTCTAATTGAAAAATTTTGAACTTTTTCTTATGTAATAATTAAAGTATTTCAAGAAGTTTCAGCAATAGTTAAATAACTGTGGTACAGGTAGTTGAGTGTATGTATTTTTTAAAAAGATGTATTTTCTTATTTGAAAGTTAGATTACATAGCTAGAAAGAGAGAGACAGAGATTTTTCATCCACTGGTTCGCTCCTCAAATGGCTGTTATGACTGGGGCTATGCCTGGCTAAACCTAGGAGCCAGGAGCTTCATCCAGGTCTTCCTTGTAAGTACATGGGCCCAAGCACTTAGGCTGTCTTCCACTGCTTTCCAAGACATTAGCAGAGAGCTAGATTGGAAGTGGTGCAAGGCTGGCATGGTGGCTCAATAGGCTAATCCTCTGCCTTGCAGCACCGGCACATCGGGTTCTAGTCCGGGTCGGGGCGCCGGATTCTTTCCCGGTTGCCCCTCTTCTAGGCCAGCTCTCTGCTGTGGCCCGGGAGTGCAGTGGAGGATGGCCCAAGTACTTGGGCCCTGCACCCGCATGGGAGACCAGGATAAGTACCTGGCTCCTGCATTTGAATCAGCGTGGTGCGCCATTGGAGGGTGAACCAACGGCAAAGGAAGACCTCTCTCTCTCTCTCTCTCTCTCACTGTCCACTCTGCCTGTTAAAAAAAAAAAAAAAGAGGAAGTGGTGCAGCCAGGACTTGAACTGGCACCCATATGGAATACTAGTTTTGCATATAGTGGCTTAGCCCACTGTGCCACAGTGCCAACCTCAACTGTATTTAATTTGAAAATGTAAAATATGAAACCTTTTTAGCACTGATATAATGTTAAAAACTTTCAGATAATGGAGCATTTCAGATTTACATTTTCAGATTAGGGATGATCATCCAGTAAATTCCATGCAAACATGACAAAATCTGAGAAACTCAAGACATCTGAAGCACTCCCAGCCCAAGAATTTTGGATAAGGGATAACATTTATTCAGATTTCCCAGTTGATAACAGTTAACCACACTCATTTTCTCTGTTTCTAATTTTTTCTGAAAAGTTTCATCGTGTTTAAGATGATTCTGGAACATCTTGGATTCCAGAGAGTAAAGCTCTCAAAAAATCATGGGAAGAGAAATTACAGATAGTGCTCTTATGAAACCACAGTATAATTATCAAAATCAGGAAATCAACATTGACACAATATTATTATCTAATATATAGGTCTTATTCAAATGTTGCCATTTGTCTTGAAGAGTTAAAGCTTAAGCTTACAGGTTTAAACCTTCCTGGTACATCTGTAAAAAATAAGACAGAGTAGCACCTTGGCAGTAGGGACTCCATTTTGGAGCACTTGAGACTGCATTCTGGGAAAGCACCCCCCACTGTGAGACTCTGGTCTGAAACTATGATCTCAAATAGTCGGACAATAGCAGTGCACTACATCACCCTTGGCAGAACACAAAAAACCCCTAGCATGATTGCTCAAGCTTAAAAGTAGAAAGGTTGCACTTGGGTTACCTGGGCTAATAATAAAGATGTGATTTGTCTGTGTCTTACATTAATGTCAAGTCCTAATTGCTAATTGTAATATTGTAACTGGTATTGTCAAGATTATGATAAATATTAATTTCACTTAGGTTTTAGGTTATGTTGACCCCAGTAACCATATACTCTCTTTTGATTTTATGTACTCTCTTTTGATTTTAGCAACTGTGTATAGCAACCGTGCATAGCAACCATGTATTCCCCCCTTCCCGGTTTTGCGGTTTTTGCCTTTATAAACCCTAACCTTTGGTTATTCGGGGCTGCTCTGTTCATGTATGGTCAGACAGCCCCAGCATGCTGGATAATCAATAAATCTTTAACCCTTTGCTGGTTGCATGAGAGAAAAGTCTCTTGGAGTCGTTCCTCGGGCGGTGGGCTTTTTCAGACTGTAACAGGCTCAATAAAGTGACCCTTTGTGAGATTATCCAAGAGTTTGTTTATGTCATTCCATAAGACATAAGATAAGAGACACATAATGGGGGCCACTGCTGAGGTGTAGATTAAGCCTCTGCCTACAGTGGTGGCATCCCATAAGTCGCCAATTCGAGTCCCAGCTGTTCCACTCCCGATCCTGCTCCCTGCTAATGCACCTGGGAAAGCAATGGAAGATGGCCCAAGTGATTGGGCTCCTGCACCTGGGTGGGAGACAGGGAAGAAGCTCCTGATTCCTGGCTTTGGTCTGGCACAGCCCCAGCCATTGAGGCCATTTGGGCAGTGAAGCAGCAGATGGAAGACTTCTCTCTCTGTCTCTCCCTCTCTCTGTGTGTAATACTGCCTCTCAAATAAATACACACATCTTTATTTAAAAAAGCAGAGAGAGACATAATGGTATTATTAGGAAAAAAAATTATGTCCCTGTATGATATTGTAACTTTCCCAAATTACAGAGTTATTTAAGTGCAGACTGAAGATCAGAACTCAGGTTTCCTAACAGATTTCTTGTCTGGTGTTCTCTCATTCTGACACTATGTCCAAACAAGCAATTAACACAGGTTATGACTGGTACTAACTACTTTTCTCACTATCTATTTGTAAATAATATTTCACCTATTGGAACACACGGCCACATCATTAAAAACTGCTTTTAAAATAAAAAGCTGAATGTAAAAAGCTTACATTTTATAATACTCTAAAGCCCCCAACAGCTGAAAATTCTCATAAAAATGAAGATTCTAAGAACAATGTTGAAATGGGAAATATTGTGACTGTCATATAACTAGACTATTTTAAAAAAATTAGAATATATCCATCTGAATACTCTCCTAAGAGAAAAAATAATTTATTCCATGGATGCCACAATCACTTGCAAACCTTTTGCTCTTTCTTGAAATTGCTTTCTATGCCAGTTTATGAGTCACAGAAGAAAAATTAAAGAGAAAATTTATAGTCATATCTCATATACAACTGATGGGAAAATTTTAATCGGTATTCACCTAGTACTTATGGTTTTAAAAGCTACAGACATGGGAACTGATTCAATGAAAATGATTAAAGTGCATAATTAATTCTGAGTGAATTAGCAAACACCTAGACTGGTCAATGATAAATTGTTTTACAAGGAGTTGGCATAGAACCTATCTGAGTAATATGCTTAAGTGAAACTTTATGATATGATGGTTAAGTGGAAAGGGCAACCATGCTATAAAAATCCTACAAACTGACCTTATAAGATATAAAATATCCTGAAAGTGATCCATAAAGCAAGTAGGCTAGGAATTAGGCTACTATTTTCCTGAACTTTCACAGATAGCATCACACCAGAAATTAGAGAACAATGAATGGGGTGCTGTACTTAGCTGTACAATGTGATCTTAATGTTATCATTGTGATGCTATTTGCATATGGTTCCATGGAATGTTGCTCTGTAAAATTGTTACTACTCTGAGTCTTCATTCATTGCAACGCAAGTGCCTTGGAACTAAATAGAGGCTATCATTGTACAACATTGTGACAACTAAATTTCAATAAATTACAACTTTAAGATGGTTTATTTTGTTACATGAATGTCACCTGCCATTTTTAAAATTTTTATTTTAATTATTTGAAAGAGAGATAAAGACACAGACAAAGAAAGAGATGGGGAGAAAGAAATAGAGAGATTATCATTGGTTTGTTCACTCCCCCAAATGCTTACAACAATCAGGACTAGGCCAGGCCAAAGCCAGGAGCCAGGAACTCCACCCAGTTCTTCCATGTAGGTGGTGGAGTCCCAAGTTCTTGAGCTGTCACCTGCTCCATCCCAGGGTGCATATTACCAAGAAGCTGGAATTTGAAGCCAAGCCAGAACTCAAACCTAGGTATTCCAATATGGGATATAAGCATCCCATAGCAGCATCTGAAATGCCTCCCTAAATGCTTACTTTTCCCCTGTTTCAGGTACTTTCCTTGGCCTTTGTATACACTGTCTAACCCTTCCAACAAGCCTAAGAGATAGACATTTTTTATCTCTATTTTCCAGAGGAAGAATCTAAGGATCCATGGGTTTAAGTGTTTTTGTAGTTTAGTAGAGAAACTGAGATTTAAACCTAAGTATATCTGCTTCTGACTCTTGGGATTGAATATTTATAGAAGTCCACAAATGAAGTGTACAGTCATCTGGATGCAAATACTTGAAACCATATAACCAGAGTAAGAAAAGAAGAAGATGTCCTTACTCAGTGTCATTGGGGCCATCTGCAGAGTCAGCCAACATATGAAAGACTCTCTCTCGCTCTCACTCTCACTCTGTTTTTCAAATAAATAAATCTTAAAAAAAATAAAGTCTTCCCTCAATCACTCAACCCAGTCCCAAAGGCACTCATGAACTAAGTTGGTTCTTATACCCTTTTACTGAGGTGGCCCATGGAACTGCATGGTGAGCATTCTTCCTTCCTGCAACAAGCAATAAGCCCTTCTTGTTCAACCACAAGTGTATTATTAGTGACCTTTCACTACAGGGCGTTAACATAGCCAATTATACAGTATCAATTCCACGGTGTGAAAAAAAATAAAAAAAACTCCACTTTTTTGAAATAAAATTTTCGTATTATTTAAAAGATAGAAGAAAGAGAAAGATAGACAGAAGTATTTTATCCACTAGCTCGCTTTCCACATGTAACCACCAAAGTTGGATCAGGTTGAAACTAGGGTCAGAAACTCAATCTCAGGCCTACCTCACGGATAGTGTGGACCCTAGTACTTGGCCATCACTTGCTACTTATCACGGCATGCATTAGCAGGAAGCTCTACTTGAAAGCAAAGATGGGATTCAAACCCAGGCACTCCAATATAGGATGCAGGCATCCCAAGTGGTGTCTGAACCACTGTGCCAATGCCTTTCCCACCATTTTGGTTGTTCAGTATAAATTCTTTTCCCCTCTTCCCTCAACACACCTTTTTTTTTAACTTTTATTTAATGAATATAAATTTCCAAAGCAGGATTTATGGATTACAATGGCTTCCCCCACATACCGTCCCTCCCACCCACTACCCTCCCCTTTCCCACTCCCTCTCCCCTTCCATTCACATCAAGATTCATTTTCGATTATCTTAATATACAGAAGATCAGCTTAGTATACATTAAGTAAGGATTTCAACAGTTTGCTCCCACACAGTCAACACACCTTTTAAAACTACTTTCTTCATTTAATATAGACATTACTACAATATATCAAGTAATTTAATCTACAGAAGATACTCAATATCATCTTTGAACTCTAGATTCCTGGTTCTTTATTTACAGATCAGATTGATGTATCGTTTAGTGATTAAGAAAAGTGTATGATGAATACCTCTACATCTTAATAATTAAATTTAAAGTCATAAATACTGCTGTCTCAATGTCAACAGAGAGAGAGCAAGCGAGAGAGAGAGAGAGAGAGAGAGAGAATCTTCTATATGCTGGTTCACTTCCCAAGTGGCTAAAACCTGGCCAAAATCAGGGGCCACTAGCTTCATCCAGGTCTCCCATGTGAGTGGCTGCGGCCCAAGCACTTGGACCATCTTTTGCTACTTATCCCCAGACCATTAGCAGAGAGCTAGATCAGAAGTGGAAAAGCCAGCACACGAACTGGTACTGTATGGAAAGCCAGCATCACAGGTAGCAGCCTTACCTGCTATGTCACAACACTGGCTGCAAGTTGTTTTGAATTTATGTTTATTCACTTTTCATGTTTTTTTTAATCAGCTATAAACTCTGCTACATTGTTTCTTTCTAACAGCTTAATTAGAATATAATTCACATTCTATTTATTTTATACGTTTAAAGTGTACAATTTGATGTTTTTTTTTTGATATATTTGCCGGATTGTGAAACCATTTCCACAATAAGCATTCAGAATGTATTTATCTCCCCATAGGAAACCCTATATCTATTAGCAGTCATTTCCCACTGCCCCCAAGCCCTGAACCTTGTCCTAGGCAAACATCAAAGTGCTCTCTCTCAGACTTGTCTATTCTTAACATTTCATACAAAGAGAATATTAGAATATGTGGTTGATTTTGACGGCCTTCTTACATGTACAAATATTTTCAAAGTTCACCATGTTGTAGCAGTATATATCAGTACTTTATTCTTTTTTATTGACAAGCAATACTCCATGTTTCCCCTGCCATTTATTTGCTAACAGAGCCCTGGTTTTGATCATGTATAAAGTAGGCTTAGGCCCCAAAGATCACATTTCAGAGGGTAAATCTCAATCCAACCTGGGATTTTTCAAAAATTGGACAATAACTCACTAGTAAGCTATACAATCAATTTAGTAGGTTACAATCAGAACTTTTCTTAAAGATTTTCCTTCCTTCCTTCCTTCCTTCCTTCCTTCCTTCCTTCCTTCCTTCCTTCCTTCCCTCCCTCCCTCCATTTCTTTGTTTGTGTGGGGAGCAACTGAGACTAGACTAAGTTACTGGAATTAAGACTTATTCTATGCATCTGCTCTCCCACAATATGGCGCTGGGGAGGAGTAAACGTCTACACAGCTGCCTCTCACCAATTTGACTGATAAGCTACAGGAGCTGATCCTGCTCCTGCTTGGAGGAGAGCAGCGTGCTCGGCATGTGGGCAGCAGAGTTGGGATTGGTGGAAGAGGACTATAAAGGAGGAGAGAGACAACATGCACCAGGGACATCTGAAGGAACACCTGAGCAGCCCCCGAGAAAGCCGGCCGGCGGTGTGCCACTCCTCCGCGGAAGCGGGGAAAGTGGCAGGGGTGCCGCCCCTCCACGGAGGTGGAGGGGCTGGCAGCTAACCTGGGACGGCGTTGTTCCTCCACGAATGAGGGAACAGCAGCTAACCCGGGAAGGGCCGAGCAGCAGAAAGAACAGCTCAGGGTCCTGTGTCGTTCCTCCGTGAATGGGGGAGCGACACTTTGAATGTCAGAGAGACAGGGGGAGACAGAGAGACATCTTCTATCTGCTCCATCTGCTGGTTCACTCCCCAAATGGCTAGGTCAGGCTAAAGCCAGGTGCCTAGAAATCCACCCTAGTCTCCCACATGGGTAGCAGGGACCCAATTACTCGGAATATCCTCTGCTACTACCCAGATGTATTA
Organism: Oryctolagus cuniculus; assembly: GCF_051225735.1. Classification (NCBI taxonomy): domain Eukaryota; kingdom Metazoa; phylum Chordata; class Mammalia; order Lagomorpha; family Leporidae; genus Oryctolagus; species Oryctolagus cuniculus. The sequence goes on along the minus strand of NC_142888.1, from coordinate 81,451,019 downwards.
GCAAGGAGCTGGATCAGAAGTAGAGCAGCTGGGATTCAGGACTCTGATATGGGATGATACGCAATGCCATTGGCACAAGCAGAGACTTAACCCACTGTGCCACAATGCCATCACTCAGCGCTTTCTTTTATTGTGGTAAAACATATATAACATAACATTTGCCATCTTATACATTTTTGTATACATTAGTTAGTATTAATTTTGGACACACTGTTGTACAACAGATCTCTAGAACTTTTTCTTCTTGCAAAATGGAAACTTAATACCTATTAAACAACATATCACCATTTCCCCTCTCTCCAGCTACCAACAACAACCATTCTACATTCTGTTGCCAAGTTTGACTTCTTTAGATATCTCCTAGTGGATACAGACATGTTTGTCTTTTTGTAACTGGTTTATTTCATTTAGCATGATGTCCTCTAAATTCATCTATCATTATAGTATATGACAAGATTTCTTTTTTTAAAGTTGAAAAATATTCTATGGATATCTGTATCTTCAATTCATTCACTCAGAATGACTTTTTTGCTTCTACATCTTGGCTATTAATAATTCTGTAGTGAACGTGGGTGTGAAAATTTCTCTTTGAGGTCATGTTTTCAATTCTTTTGTATATATACCAAGAAATACAGTTGCTAGATCATATGGCAATTCTATTTTTATTTTTTTTAAGAACTGTTATTCAAATTTTCCTAGTGGCTAGATCATTTTACATTTCTACAAGGGTCATAATTTCTCCATATCCTTGCTAACATTTATTTTTATTTTTTAAATATTTATTTATTTATTTATTTGAGAGAGAGAGAGAGAGAGAGAGACTGGGAGAGACTGGGAGAGACAGAAACAGAGAGGTCTTAGAGAGCTCCCATCCATTGGTTCACTTCCCAAATGCCTACAATGGCCAGTTGCTGGGGTAGGGCTAAAGCCAGGAGCCGGAACTTTTCCATGTAGATGACTGGAACTCAATTATTTGAACCATGATTGCTGGCTCCCAGGGTCTGCATTAGCAAGAAGATGGAGTCAGGAGCAGGATAGGAAAGTAGAACTTAGGTACTCTGATGTGGAATACAGCCATCTTAACAACTAGACTAAATGTCCATTCCAACTTTTTTTTAATAGTGACCATTTTAATAGATGTAAGGTGATATCTCATTGTGATTTTAACTAAATTTTATTTAGTTAGTTAGTTTACTTGAAAGATGAGGTGAGAAGGGCAGGGAGAGATCTTCTAGCTACTGGTTCACTCCCTAAATGCCTGTAACTGACAGGTCTAGGAAAGACCCAAACTGGGAAACAGGAACTCAATCTGTGTCTCCCCTGTGGGTGGCAGAGACCTAAGTCCTTGAGTTACTACCACTGCCTACTGTAGTGCGCATTATCAGGAAACTAGAATCAGAGTCTCAACCAAGACTTGCTTGACATCAGGCATTCTGATATGGGGTGTGGGCATTCCAAGTGGTATCCAAACCACTGTGCCAAATGCCTAGCCCATTTTGATTAGCCCTAATCAATTTTGTATTACGAGAAAGACAAAGATATTTGGAAAACGAATGTGTATTTAGAGATTGATATACAGTAACTTTATGAATATCTAGTAGAAGAGAAGATGGGAATTTTTTCTAATTCTATTTTATCTCCCCTTTGTCCCCAATTGTATCCAACCAAGCAGCAGATGGCTAAAGCACAGGTACTCACTACTGAGTTCTCCCTCAACTGCTTTAAAGTGCCCCTCATTTGGAAAGACTTGACCTACAAAGCATCTGAAATAGCATTGTCTATAGAATAGTTTTCCTTGGTTGATGTGCAACAAACCATTTTTATTTTTTAAAATCTTAGGCAGCTCAAACATATAAAGGCAAGCCACTTGAACATTGTAGAAGGGAGTTTAAACCTTCTTCAGAGTTTGCGCAGAGCATCCTGCATCAGATCATTAGTTGCACAGAGAAATTCAAGTATTGATCTACCATATCCCTAGAAACCTTCTGAAAATGTCAGACATTTAAAGAAAGTATACTAGCAAAAATACAATGCTTCAAGAAAATGATTTTCTTGAAGATAACGTAAATTTCTGGTAGCATTCAATTCATTGCAGTTGCCATTTGCTCAGAATCTCCACATGGAAATGGAGGTGACTTCTGCCCTTCCCTTAGATCAACTACTTGCTGCTTTTTTGAGAGTCATTTTTATTGTGTATTCTCAATGTATTTTTCTTTTACTGTAAAATGGGTGAAATGGCACCTCTATCTATACACTACAAAAACTTTTAACAACAAAGAACATATGCCGTGTGTCTCTGAAAACAACTAAGAAATATCAGGGAGACCTTGTAACATGCACTTCTGTGTGCATACTCTCTAGAATCTGGCATATTTGGCTTTGAATTCCAGCTTTGTTTCTTAGCTGAATGACCTTGGGCAAATTATTGAAGTTTGCTGGACCTTATTTTCCTCATGTATAAAATATAAATAATTGTATTACCTATCTCATAAGACTTCTTAACGTCAAAGTTGATTTGCATTCTGATTTTAGCTCTACTGTTAGACCAGTACCAAAGTCAAGAACTGGTAGTTGGCAGACCACAGTTTGAATAACACCGAACTAAATAAGCCTAAGAATTTCAGACTTTTAAGCTACTGATCTTTGTACACCATCCATTCTCTTCTTCTCCTTTAACTTAATGATCACTGCCTTCAGGACATCTGAAACAATAAGCTCCGTGGAGAAGAAAAACACTATTAATTTGATCAGGAAATTGTCCAGCAGAGCATCAATCTCAACTCCTGCTAAGGCTGCAGCTTTCTTGAGATGGCTTCTGCTGGAGGACAGAGCCTCTTGCTTTCTCAGTTCTTCAAGGCTCTAAATTACAGGAATTTCAGTAATCTTAAGTTTCAGGCCAAAAGCTGAAAGCATTTTTCCTAGTACATTTACATTTACTTCCGAATCTACAGTCTGACTTCATCACACTCTCATAGAGCTTTCCTAAAACTCATAAGAGGAGCCAGCATACGCCAGCCTTTGAAATTTCCTACAGTTTTTCTTTTTTTTTAAAAAAAAAAGATTTATTTATTTACTTGAAAGGCAGGGTTACAGACAGAGAGAAGGAGAGACAGGGAGAGAGGTCTTCAATCCACTGATTCACTCCCCAAATGGCTGCAATGGCCAGAGCTACAATGGCCGATCTGAAGCCAGGAGCTTCTTCTGGGTCTCCCACGCAGGTGTAGGGGCCCAAGCACTTGGGCGATCTTCTGTTGCTTTCCCAGGTCATCAGCAGGGAGCTGGATTGGAAGTGGAGCAGCAGTGGGATTCAAACTGGAACCCATATGTTATGGTGGTGCCTCAGGCAGATACTTAACCTACTAAGTCACAGTGACAGCCCCCCTATCATTTTTCTTAATGCTAATAACCTTGATTGACACTTGGTTTACACTCTAGGGAATGTCAGATAAAAGTCTCAACACAATCACAACCCTTCCAGATTAAAATGAGTGTGTCTCCAATACTCATTTTCCCATCTTTCCAACTCAGATAATACTTCACTTTTTAAAAAAGATCTTTTATTTATTTCTTTGGGAGGTATAGTTACAGGCAGAGACAGAGAGACTGAGAGAAAGGTCTTCCATCCACTGGTTCACTCCCCAAATGGCCACCATGCTAGGGCTAGGCTGATCCGAAGCCAGGAGCCAGGAGCTTCTTCCCAATGTGGGTGCAGGAACCCAAGCACTTGGGCCATCTTCCACTGCTTTCCCAGGCCGTAAGCAGAGAGCTGGATCAGAAGAAAACCAGCTGGGACACAAACCGGCACCCATATGGGATGCTGGCACTGCAAGCAGAGGCTTAGCCTACTATGCCACAGCTCCAGCCCCCAATACTTCATTTTTTTTTTTTTTAGAAGATAACCATATTTGCCTCCCTCCCTTACTCAAACCACTCTCTTTTTTTTATCTTTTATTTAATGAATATAAATTTCCAAAGTACGACTCATGGGTTACAATGGCTTCCCCCCCCATACCGTCCCTCCCACCCACAACCCTCCCCTTTCCCACTCCCTCTCCCCTTCCATTCACATCAAGATTCATTTTCGATTATCTTAATATACAGAAGATCAGCTTAGCCAATACTTCATTTTAAAATTTTGTTCTTTGCAGTACCATTTTTTGATACCAATTACTGTAAAGGTAAGAATTCTTAGACAACAACAGAGTCCATTCTACCTAGTTTGAAAATTCAACCGTGCTTAGTTTAATGTTATTAGATAACCTTCAGAATTGCTGGAAGACATGTTCCTAGACATGGAACAAAATAGATTAAATGCCTAGGAACAACTCAATAGAACTGCCTTATGAAGGATGTCACTATTGGCACAGGCCCTAGAACCATGCTTCTGCTATAATTGAAAAACAACTGCCTCCTTTGATGTAACAGTTTGTACTATTTTGCTATAACAATATGCCTGAGGGTGAGTACTTTATAAACAAAAATGTTTATTTAAAGCACAGTTCTGCAGACTCAACACCATGACACTAGCTTCTATTTGGCTCTGGTGAGGGCCTAACAGTGGATAGCATTACAATGATGGGAATATGTATAGAAAACAGCACATAGTGAGACAGGGAGCCAGAGAGCAGGGAGGGGTCAGTTTTATTCTCTTGATAACATCTCACTCTGGTGAGAACTTCTTTCAAGAGATAATCACAAATGCCTTGGAAGGGCAATGACCCCAATGACCTAATTATCCACCACCTTAACACTGCCACACTGAGAACAAAGTTTCCAATATAAAATCTCTTGAGGCACAAACCGCATGAAAACTATGGCCATGGACAATTCCAGAAGAATGAAATGCCTTTTCCAGTAGATTTCTCAGTAGGTCCAGTCTCCTTGGATTCTCTTTTCCAGGTCTCACACCTACAGAAACTTAGCTCCAAGAATGAGAAACAGATTTCAGCAGGAAGTGTATTGGGGAAGAGTTGAGTGATCCGATCTATATCATCTACCATACACTAGTCTTTGCCTTCTGACCTGTCAAGAAGAAGGGGTGTATCTATTCCTTTTCTTTTTTTTTTTTTTTTGACAGGCAGAGTGGACAGTGAGAGAGAGAGAGACAGAGAGAGAGGTCTTCCTTTGCCGTTGGTTCACCCTCCAATGGCCGCCGCGGCCAGCGCGATGCGACCGGCGCACCACGCTGATCCGATGGCAGGAGCCAGGAGCCAGGTGCTTTTCCTGGTCTCCCATGGGGTGCAGGGCCCAAGCACCTGGGCCATCCTCCACTGCACTCTCGGGCCACAGCAGAGAGCTGGCCTGGAAGAGGGGCAACCGGGACAGAATCCGGCGCCCCGACCGGGACTAGAACCCGGTGTGCCGGCGCCGCTAGGCGGAGGATTAGCCTAGTGAGCCGCGGCGCCGGCCTCTATTCCTTTTCAAAGTGAGTCTCTTACATTTTTGGCCACACACCTTCTTTAATCTTTCAGGATGGGACTCCATTAATTGTTGCTTAATTTAGTATCAGTCTCTCCTCCACTATCTTCTTTCCCTTAATCCAAAATCTATCCTCACTTACACCTTCCTATAAAGGTTCTTGCTTTCTCTTTCTTCTTTAATTTGACAATATCAAATTTACAGATTACCTGTATTAACTATTCAACCCATAGCAATCTAGGCAGGTCAGGGCAGACAATTTTTCCTTTAAAATCTGAATGAAAAAAACATTTTATTTTGCCTGACTTCATCATAATGTAGACAAAACAGGAATTTATGTGATTTATTAGGGCTTGATAGCACGAACATACTAAGATGCACTATAAATTTTAGGTTTAAAGTATACAAAGTGTAATTGGGGCAATACCTACGGAATTGTTTCCACCAGCCTTGATTTATGTTTTCTGGTCTTTAAAAACAACTTTTCGGGGAACGTATTTGGATACAAAAGCTATACTGCCGGGACTGAGCAATGGGTTAAGCTGCCAATTGTGCCCCCTGCCTCGAATATGGGCGCCAGTTTGGGACTCAGCTGCTGCACTTCCCATCCAGCTCCCTGATAATATGACTGGGGAAGCAACAGAAGATGAGCCAAGTGCTTGTGTCCCTGTATCCACATGGCAGACCCAGATGAAGCTACTGGCTTTGTCCCAGCCCAGCCCCAAATAAATAAAATTGATCTTTTTTTAAAAAATTACATTGCATATTAAAGGATATGGATAAATTTAGAAGCATGTGGGTTTTTTTTAAAAAAAGATTCATTGATTTAGTTATTTGAAAGGCAGAGAGAGAGAGAGATACCTTCTATTCTCTGGTTCACTCCCCAAGTATCCACAGCAGCCAGGGCTGTGCCAGGACAAAGCCAGGAGCTAGGAACTCCATCCTGGTTACCCATGTGGTAGGAAGTGATCTTATAACTAAGGCCATTATCTACTGCTTTCCCAGGTACATTAGCACGGAGCTGGATTGGAATCAGAGCAGCCAGGACTCAGTATGGTATGCTGGTGTTGCAAGTGGTGACTTAAACCACTGTTCCACAGTGCTGGCCCAAGCATCTGGTTTTATCAACTGTTATCTATCCTCATACAACCATTAAATATACAAGAAAACATAAATTTTAGACAACTTACCACCATCCTTGCAAACTACCATATTTCAGGTGACAAAGACTGTACTTCATTAAACCTTATTCATAAGGCCGGCATTGTGGTATAGTGGGCTAAGTTTCCGCCTCTGGTGCCGGAATCCCATATGGGTGCCTGTTCAAGTCCCAGCTGTTCCTTTTCCAATCCAGCCCTCTGCTATGGTCTGGGAAAGCAATGGAAGATGGCCCAAGTGTTTGGGTTCCTGCATAGATGTGGGAGACCCAGAGGAGGTTCCTGGCTCCTGGCTTCAGATCACCTCAGCTCTAGTTGTTGCAGCTATCTGGGGAGTGAACCAATGGATGGAAGATCTTTCTCTTTGTCTCTCCCTCTTTCTATCTATAATTCTACCTCTCAAATAAATAAGTAAATAACCTAAAAAAAACCTTATTCAAGCTACCGGACCATCTATGTCATCTATGCACTTCCTTGTAAAATCCAGCTTTAGCAAAGAATCTTGCTAAGTCATATTGGCAAGAGCTCCTTACCCTCAATATCTGATCACTCTCAATAGCTGGTCAGGCTATCAATCTGTCTGATAACCCTGGCCCGTTTTTAACAAGAATCTTGTCAAGTCATCTTAATCAGTATCTTCCTTACCCATAATGTTTGCTTTAGTAATTTTGCCTACCCTGTCCCTTGCCTATACATTACCACTTGCCCATGCTATATTCAGGGTTGAGACCAATATCTTTACCCCAGTACAAAATCTCACCAAGTGGCCCCTATGTTGCTATGATCTTGAATGAAGCTTTTTTTTTTTTTTTACTATTCTCTAACATGTGTCTTTGAATAATTTTTCTTTAATACACAATGTTGATAAATATTCTCTGCCTAAGAAACTAGAAAGCCCCCTTTTTTTCAGTTACTGAATATTGCAAGGGCCATGTGATCAGCAGCTGCTTCTGCAATATAATCTCTACTAACACAGTATAATGATTGATAGGATGATAAATCATGAATTCTGTAGCCTAGGTAATTGGCCTGAAGTAGAATATGATTAAAATGTATACTTTTAGATTGACCTTGTTAGAAAGGAAAAAAAAATCAAAAGTAAGATTCCACATTTAGTCCTACTAAACTAATAGTCATTAATTAAGTAAAACATTTTCGGCCAGCGCTGCGGCTCAATAAGCTAATCCTCCGCCTGTGGCGCTGGCACACCGGGTTCTAGTCCCGGTCGGGGCGCCAGATTCTGTCCCGGTTGCTCCTCTTCCTGTCCAGCTCTCTGCAATGGCCTGGGAGTACAATGAAGGATGGCCCAAGTCCTTGGGCCCTGCACCCGTATGGGAAACCAGGAGAAGCACCTGGCTCCTGGTTTCGGATCAGCGCAGTGCGCAGGCCGCAGTGGCCATTAGGGGGTGAACCAATGGAAAAAGGAAGACCTTTCTCTCTGCCTCTCTCTCTCACTGTCCACTCTGCCTGTCAAAAAAAAAAAAAATAAGTAAAACATTTTCTTGAATTATGCGTTTGTCATTATAATTCTTTTCTTACTAGAAGGGGAACATTTTGGTTCTTGAATTTTTGGTTTAGGGATACTGCTATGGTTTGCATATTAGCTTAGATGTTAAATGTTACCAAAGGCTCATAGGCTTAGTTTCCAGTCTTATGGTAAAGATACTAAATGGGTGGAAACCTCATCTAATGACTGTATTTGGATGTGAAGACTTTGGGAGGTTATTGTATTGGATCACTATAATATGGGGGAACTAAACAGGAAGATTAGGTAGGAATAGTTGAGATGGAATATTTTTTTCACAATTACTGCCTAGCCCTGCATTATAACTCTACCGCCTTCCCTGTCAATCTAGTATGCTCACTTTCCCATGATGCACCAGTATCTCATCTGGGACCAGGAGGAAGGAGATGCCATGATGGCCATGTGGAAGTTAAGCTCCGTATGGAGGTACCATGAAACTTCCAGAAATCCTCAAGCACAGTAAACTCCACCCCATTTATATATTCAATTACGGCACTACTCTGTACCTCATAAAAGGGAATAATAATGTGAAAGCCATCCTTCTTTTGCTCTTGGCTTCTGGGCCATGCATGTGGATCCTTCTCTGGTCTTCTCCTACTCTCTCTCCTTGTAGACATCTCTCTAGAAACAAAAAGCTGCAACCAGTGTGCCACACAAACCTGGGAAAGCCACTGATATCAGCATGCAGGCTTGAAGAACAGCCACGTGGGCAGAGACCAGCAGAGCCATGGTGGCATGGAGGCCTCCACCAGTACATCAAAGGATGTCTCAGACAACTTGGAAGTCCAGGCAGACACCTGGAGCAAGGGCAAGCTACTGCAGATAAACTCCAATAGGGCAATACCAAAAGGAAATATGTGGTTAAAGCTGGGGCAGAGTCTCCACAAGTTCAATGTCCAGGGGATCTGCAGAGATGAGATTCCAGCCTGTGAGAATTAATAAATAATAGACTGTGAGCAGCAAAGTCATAGAAGTAGGGCTACCCAAACCCTTGGGAACTCATCACCTGTCACAGTATGGCCAGAATGCCACACATGGAGCTTTAGGGTTTCATGCTTCCTCTGAGGGATTTCAGTCTTGCCTTATTCTGAATAATCATTTCTACTTGGTAGTTACCCATTTTTGGAACAGAAATATATACCTTTCCTATCCTACCATCATATCTCAGAAGTATGCAACTTTTGCTTTGTTTTGTTTTGCTTTGCTTTTACAGGAGTTTACAGCCAAGGAAGTTTACTTGAGTCTCAGATGAGACTTTGGACTTTTGAATAAAGTTGGAAAATTAAGATTCTGGGACTCTATTTTTTTTGACAGGCAGAGTGGACAGTGAGAGAGAGAGACAGAGAGAAAAGTCTTCCTTTTTCCATTGGTTCACCCCCCAATGACCGCTGCGGCCGACGCACTGCACTGATGCGAAGCCAGGAGCCAGGTGCTTTTCCTGGTCTCCCATGTCTTTGGGCCATCCTCCACTGCCTTCCTGGGCCACAGCAGAGAGCTGGCCTGGAAGAGGAGCGACCGGGACAGAATCCGGCGCCCCGACCGGGACTAGAACCCGGTGTGCCAGCGCCACAGGCGGAGGATTAGCCTATTGAGTTGCAGAGCCGGCCCAAGACTCTGGGACTCTTCAGAGTGAGTGCATTCTGCATGGTAAGGTGCACATGAAACTTTGGGAACCAGGAGCAGAATGCTATTGTTTGGATATTAGTTTGGTTGTTGAATATTCCTCAAAGACATATTTGTTAAAGGCTTGATCCCCAAAGTTTATGTCAATGATACTCCGAAGGTGAGAACTTAATTCAATTATGATGTTTGGAGGTAGGGCCTTTGGAAGGTGACTGGATGGAATTGGGCTGTTAGAGTGGAATACCATGATTAAGTCCTGATGGCTTTGTAGGCAAGCACATAGAAATAGAGATGAGCCATGTGGTGCTCAGTGCCACCTCAGGACTCTACTAGCAGGAAAGCCCTCGCTAGAGACCAAACCAATGCAGCCCTCCCAGACTTGGACTATAAACCTCCAAAACTGTGAACCAAAATGAACACTTTTCTTTCATACACAGTCTGTGTCAGGTATTTCATTGTAGTGAGAAAAAGCTGACTAACATGCAAGTGTGCCAAAATCTTTATTAAATAAAAATGACATGAAATAAACTATATGTATGCCTTTAAAAGTCTTAAAGTATACAATTTTTTAAATCTTAAAAAAAATTGTCTTTAAAGATTTTATTTTCATTTATTTGAAAGACAGATACACAGAGAGAGGGAGAGACAGAGAGAGACAAAGATCCACTGGTTTACTCCCTAGATGGCTGCAATAGCCAGGGCCAGGCCAGGCCGAATCCAGGAGCCTGGAACTTCATCTTAGTGTCTCGTGTGGGTGCAGAAGCTCAAGCACTCAAGCCATTTTTCACTGCTTTCCCAGGTGCATTATGCTCCAAAAAGGGATATTGGTGTTGCAGGTGGAGGCTTAACTTGCTGAGCCACAATGGCAGCCCCTAAAATTCTGTTTTTAAATCAAGATACATAACACAGATTACAGTGCTAGTTGCACTGTGAATATACTAAAAGCCATTGAACTGTGACTTGAATTTAAATGTGATTATATGATATATAATTCTCTCAATAAAGTTATGGGGGAAGACATAGATAAAGCTCCATTCATTAATAAGGGAATTCAAACATAGAGCAATGAACAGGAAGCTGAAGCTGCAGACCTACAAGGTTTTGGGAGCAAAAACATGGTATGGAGGGGCCAGCACTGTGGCGTAGTAGGTTAATCCTCTGCCTGCGGCGCCTGCATCTCACATGGGCTCTGGTTCTCGCCCCGGCTGCTCCTCTTCTGATCCAGCTCTCTGCTTTGACCTGGGAAAGCAGTGGAGGATAGCTCAAGTGCTTGGGTCCCTGCACCCGCATAGGAGACCCAGAAGAAGCTCCTGGCTCCTGGCTTTGGATAGGTGCAGCTCCAGCTGGGGAGTGAACCAGCGACAGAAGACCTTTTTGTCTCCCCCTCTCACTGTCTGTAACTCTACCTCTCAAATAAATAAAATCAAAAAACAAAAAAACATGGTATGGAGTCAGAAAGCAACTCAAATAAGACAGTTTTCAAGCATTCACTTATAAGAGGGGTTGGAACCTCATTCACGGGGTGAAATGAGGGGTGAAAATGACGGTATTGAGTTAAGCTTCCTTCTCCGATTAATTTAATACTGCCCGGGGTTACAGTCAGTAAACATGGCAAAAAAGAGTGGTTACAACTGTGCAGGAGAGAATACAGCCAAATTGTGCACTGATGCGGAATTGAGAGTCTCATAGCAAAAGATCTATGAGCTGCCATGTAGAAGAGCTGGTTTTAAATGGGGAACCGTAGGGACCTGATGGCAGCAACCCCAAAATTACATATGTGGAGTGGGAAGAGTGGACAAGGTTAAAAAGGCATGCTGACTCGAGAAAAGCTTTCAGAGCAAGATTGCAAACATGTGACAACAGTTTACTTTTTATATTTATTTATTTATTAAAAATATTTTACAAATTTTTAAATTTTTTTGAAAGGCATAGAGGCAGAGAGAGTCAGAGATACAAAGAAAGACAGAGACATATACACAGAGATCTCTCATCTGCTAGTTTACTCCCCAAATGCCCACAACAGCCAGGGCTAGGCCAAGAAAAAGCCAGGAGCCTGGAACTTAATTTAGGTCTCCTACATGGTAGTCTTCCATGATATAAAGTAGCAGAAAGCTAGAATCTCAAGTGGAGCTATGGCATGAACACAGGCACTCCAATATGGGATGTGGGCATCTGAAACAGCACCTTAACCTCTGTGCCAAATGCCTGCCCCATGGCGAAAAAAAACAAACTCTGAAAATGGTTAACAAGCTCAATAAATGGGAGAATTTAAGTGCGAAATAAATGTGAGTAAGAGAGCACTTACAAAAGATTTTTAAAGACCCACAAAGAGATACAGTTTGGAATAATATTCATGCAAAAGAGAAGCATATTTTGAAATAAAATTGGGCAGAAATGAATAAATAATATGAATCAAGATAAGTTAAAGTATAAAGTGAATACAATAAATGAGAATAGGTAATAAAGGAAGACACAGATGAGAAAAATTTACCGAACGTGCAACATCAGAGCTTTATGTACAAAACATAGATTAAGGAGCTCTACCATAAATCTATTAGGGGTGCATTAGTTTCCTGTGGCTGCCATAACAAATTATCTCAAGCTTGATGGCTTAAAACAGCAGAAATTTCTTCTCTTATATATCTAGAGCTAAGAAGTTCAAAACCGGCTGGCGCTGTGGCTCAATAGGCTAATCCTCCGCGTTGCGGCGCCGGCACACCAGGTTCTAGTCCCGGTCAGGGCGCCGGATTCTTTCCCGGTTGCCCCTCTTCCAGGCCAGCTCTCTGCTGTGGCCTGGGAGTGCAGTGGAGGATGGCCCAAATGCTTGGGCCCTGTATCCCATGGGAGACCAGGATAAGCACCTGGCTCCTGCCTTTGCATCAGTGCGGTGTGCCAGCTGCAGCGCGCCAGCCGCGGCGGCCATTGGAGGGTGAACCAATGGCAAAAGGAAGACCTTTCTCTCTGTCTCTCTCTCTCACTGTCCACTCTGCCTGTCAAAAAAAAAAAAAAAAGTTCAAAACCAAGGTACCAGCTGTGCTGTCGCCTCTCAAAAAAATAAAAGAACCTTGTTTTGCCTTTTCCAGTTGGCAGCTTCTAGCTTCCCTGGTTTATGGCTGCATAATTCTAATCTCTGCCTCTGTCTTCACCTGGCGTTTTCCCTTTCTTCCCATATCTCTCCTCTGTGTCTTTTATAAGAATGATTGTCACTGGATTTAGAGTTCACCCAGATAATTCAGGATGGTCTTCAAAGATTCTCTCTCCAAATAAGTCTCATTCACAGGTTCTGAGGATTAGGACATCAACATATCTCTTTGGAGGCTGACATCCAACCCTCTACAAGGAGAAATAAAATGAATAGCAGATAGGCAATATTTTAGAAGATAATGGCTAGACATCTTCCAGAATAGAATGAAGACAAAAATCCTTATATCAAAAGTGCACACCAAGCGGAAAAAGATAAATAAAAAAAGACTCTACATCTAGACACACCATAGCGAAAATGAAGGATATTTAAGAAATTAATCTTTAAGTTTTATCTATTTGGAAGGCACAGTGTGTGTGTGTGTGTGTGTGAGAGAGAGAGAGAGAGAGAGAATCTTTCATCTGATGGTTCACTCTAAAATGGCCACAACAGCCAGGGCTGATCAAGCCAGGACTGGGACAGGCCAGACGGGAACTCCATCTGGGTCTCCTACATGGGTTGCAGAGGCCCCAAGCACTTGGACCATCCTTTGCTGCCTTCCCAGGAGAATTAGCAGAGAATTGGAAGCAGAGCAACTAGGGTTCCAATCTGCATTACAATATTGGAGTGCAAGTGGAACTTAACCCACTATGCCACAATGCTGGCACCTAAGAGATTAATGTCATCCCCCAGAAGACAAATATACGTTTTCCCTGATTTGTAGAAACAAATATACATAATATACAGAGTAAAAAATTGTAATATACCTGGGCAAAATTGACATTTTGAAATTTATTATTGTTTATAGCCCTGTCTATATTCCTGAGGAACAGCAGCTTTTCGACCTACTTATTGAATTCTTTATTTAATGGAGGGTTAATCTCATAATAATAAAGTAAACAGAAAGTATGTCATTGCAGAAATTAAAAGAAAAGAAAGAAAGTAAGGAGGAGAGAGGGTGGGAGTGAGGAAGGGAAGGAGGGTGGGTAGGAAGTATCATTATGTTCTTAAAACTGTATACATTAAATGCATGAAATTTGTTCCCGAATTAGAAAATTATTGAAAACCAACCAGAAAGAAAGCCTAAAGTACTTAAGAAAACTGGAATGGCAGCAATTATTTTCATCAGCTATGCTATCAGCAGACAATCCGATGGTACCTTCTAAATTATGAGGGAAAAGAACTGCCAACATATATTCTATATTCAGTTTAACTATTATTCAAAGTGAAGTTAAATATTTTAGGGCAGATAAATATAAAAAATAGATTATTCACAAATATTTTCCAAAGCTATTATAACAGGTACTTTAGCAAGAAGAAAAATAAATCCAGAATGAAAATGTCAGAAGAAACATGAAATGGAAGAAAGTTGAGATGGAACAGAAAGAAATCAGCAAGTGAAAAAAAAAGTCAGGGAACTGGAAAAAAATGAAAGGAATGTTAGGTACATAAAACAGGGGAGAAAGAAAAGAGGAATATGGGGGAGGAGAAAATCCTTTTCAAAAGCAACAAAGAAAAATGCCCTAAAAGTGAGAAAATCCTTTGTTCCAGCAATTCTACCTCTAGGAATTTGTCCTAGGAAAATAATTAAGGACAGATGTTAATATTTAGCTGCACAGCATATTATCATTTAAAGATTAACAATAGATGATTTGATATGTAAATTAGGAATATCAAGATAGTAAAATATTATGTATAACACCAAAAATAATGTTCTATGTAAATATTTGGCAAGTAAAAATTTTATAATATATTGTTGAGTAAAAAGAAAACTGATTGCAAAACAGTATAGACTGTATGATCCAATATTTGTTTAAATATCCATGTGTGGGGGTCTGGTGCTGTGGTGCAGTGGGTTAAAGCCCCAGCTTGCAGTGCCAGCATCCCATATGGGCGCTGGTTCAAGTCTCAGCTGTTCCACTTCTGATCCAGTTCTCTGCTATGGAAAGGGAAAGCAGCAGAGAATGGCCCAAGCCCTTGGGCCCCTGCACCCACATGGGAGATGTTAGGAAACTGGCGCAGTTTCAGCCAGGTGGCCACATGGTCCAGCTACCTGAGCCAGGCTCCACCCCCATCCTAATGGGATTCACTGCTCCTGCTTCCCTGCCCACCCTCAGGCAAAGTTTTAAAAGGGCCTGTTCCTGAACACATGCTCTCTACCCTCTTGGCCCTTCTCTCCTGTGCTCTCTTGGTTCCTCTCTCTAGCCTCCTCCTCTGGTCTCTTGGCTCTCTCTCTCGGCTCCTCTCATCTCTCTTCTATCCTTGCTAGCTCCTCTCCTCTCTCTTTCTCTCTTACACTCTCTTTCTCTCTCTTTCCCTTCGCTGCCCCTTCACTCCGGTCTGTAGGGTGTTCCCCAATAAACCCTTTCCCTTACTCCGGTGTTCAGTGTGTTTTGCGACGGCTAACATTAATACATAACAGGAGACCCAGAAGAAGCTCCTGGCTCCTGGTTTCACATCGGTGCAGCTCTGGCAGTTGCAGCCATCTGGGGAGTGAACCAGCTAATGGGAGACCTTTCTCTCTCTCTAGATCTCCCTCTCTCTGTAACTCTGTCTTTGAAATGAAAAAAAAAAAATCCATGTGCGGGGCTGACACTGTGGCGTAGTAGGTTAAACCTCTGCTTGCGGTGCCGGCATTACATATGGTTGCTGGTTCAAGTCCCGGCTGCTCCATTTCCAATCCAGCTCCCTGCTAATGTGTCTGGGAAAGCAGCACAGGATGGCTCAAGTGCTTGGGACCCTGCCACCCAAGTGAGAGATCTGCAAGAAGCTCTTGGCTCCTGGCTTTGGATCCACCCTGCTCCAGCCATTGCTGCCATTTGGGGAGTGCACCAGGGGATGGAAGATTCTCTCTCTCTCTCTCTCTCTCTCTCTCTCCCTCTCCCTCTCTGTAGCTCTTCCTCTCAAATAAATCTATAAATCCTAAAAAAAAATCCAGGTGCATATAAATTGTAAAACATTTGGAAGCTTTTAAATTAATTTAGTTAATACTCTACTGAGTTTGAATGTGTTTAAAAATTTTATTTATTTATTTGAGAGAGAGAGAGAGAGAGTTACAGACAGCGAGAGGGAGAGACAGAGAGAAAGTTCTTCCATGTGCTGGTTCACTCCCCAAATGGCTGCAACAGCTGGAGCTGAGCTGATCAGAAGCCAGGAGCCAGTAGCTTCTTCAGGGTCTCCCATGCAGGTGCAGGAGCCCAAGGACTCGGGCCATCTTCCACTGCTTTCCCAGGCCACAGCAGAGAGATGGATCAAAAGAGGAGCAGCTGAGACTAGAACCAGTGCCCATATGGGATGCTGGTGCCACAGGCAGAGGATTAACCCACTGTGCCACAGCGATGGCCCCTGAATGTGTTTTTTAGAGATTTATTTATTTATTTATTTGAAAGGCAGAGTTACAGAGAGAGAGTGAGAGAGATTTTCCATCCACTTGTTCACTACCCAAATTACCACAACAGCCAGACCTGAGCCCATCTGAAGCCAGGAACCAGGAGCTTCTTCCCGGTCTCCCACGTAGGTGCAGGGGCCCAAGTATTTGGATCATCTTCTACTGCTTTCCCAGGCACATTAGTAGGGAGCTGAATCAGAAGTGGAGCAGCTGGGTCTCAAACAACTGCTTGTATGGCATGTCAGTGCCACAGGTTACCCACTATGCCACAGAGCTGGCTCTGAGTGATTGTGTGTGTGTGTGTGTGTGTGTGTGTGTGTGTTTAAGATGTATCTGAAGGCCGGCGCCGTGGCTCACTAGGCTAATCCTCCACCTTGCGGCGCCGGCACACCGGGTTCTAGTCCTGGTCGGAGCACCGGATTCTGTCCCGGTTGCCCCTCTTCCAGGCCAGCTCTCTGCTGTGGCCAGGGAGTGCAGTGGAGGATGGCCCAAGTGCTTGGGCCCTGCATCCCATGGGAGACCAGGATAAGTACCTGGCTCCTGCCATCGGATTAGTGCTGTGCGCCGGCTGCAGCGCGCCAGCCGTAGCGGCCATTGGAGGGTGAACCAACGGCAAAGGAAGACCTTTCTCTCTGTCTCTCTCTCTCACTGTCCACTCTGCCTGTCAAAAAAAAAAAAAAAGATGTATCTGAAAGGCAGAGTTAGAGAGAGAGAGAGAGAGAAATATCCTCCATCTACTGGTTCACTCCCCAAATGGCTGCAAAGGCTAGGGCTGTGCCAGGCTAAAGCCTGGAGTCCGCAATTTCCTCCGAGTCTGCCATGTGGATGCAAAGGCCCAAGATCCTGGACCATCTCCCAAGATCCTGGACCATCTTCTGATGCTTTCCCAGGCACATTAGCAGGGAGCTGGATAGGAAGTGGAGCAGCCGGGACATGAACCAGGGCCCATATGGATGCCAGAGTCACAGACAGAAGTGTAACCTTCTAGACCATTATGCCTGCCCTGAGTCTGAATGTTTTTAAAATTTTTTTGATATGCTTGCCAGCTGTATTTCTATTTTCTCTACAATGAATACATACTGCATATCTAACATTGTTTTATCTTTAATTTTAACATAACAGAGTAAACTTTAAAATAGTGTGTTTTTTCCTCATACTACTTGTTGAACTCTTTACTTACTGTAGGGTTAATCTATGAGTGTAAAGGAAACTGAAAATAAATCTTTGTAAAAATTGAGTGGGCATAGGAAAGAGAGAGAGGAGGAAGAAGAGTGGGAGTGCAGGCGGGAGGGAGGGTAGGGTGGAAAGAATCACTATGTTCCTGAACATGTATGTATAAAATGCATGAAATCTGAATACCTTAAGTAAGATTTAAAAAATAATAATTTTAGCTGATAGCAATTAGAATTGTCTATTGACTCCTTCAAGTCTCCAAAGTACTCTGTAGTTGTAAACAGAGATGAATGAATGGCTAAGATATTTTTTATTAGTCTCTTGTTTTCTACTTGTATGAGTTGCTGTCAGGTATTTTATTATCCATAGCATACTGTAGATAGATCTGTTATTTACTACTTCTTTAGGAATTACATTAATCATTTTTTAAAGATCTACTTATTTATTTGAATGGCAGAGGTACAGAGAGAGAGGGAGAGATAGAGAGAGAGAGAGAGGTCTTCTATTTCCTGGTTCACTCCCCAAATAGCCACAATGCCCAAGGCTAGGCCATCATGAAGCCAGGATCCTGGAACTTCATCCAGGTCTCCCAAATGGGTGGCAAGAGCTCAAGCACTTGGACCGTCTTCCACTACTTTCCCTGGTGCATTAGCAGGGTACTGGATAGGAAGTGAAGTAGCCAGGAATGAACCTGGAACCCATGTAAGATGCTGGCATTGCATGTGGCAGCTTAACTCAGTGTGCCACAACATTAGCCCCACATTAATCATTTTTATAGAGAGAGAGTGACAAGGATTAGGGTTATAAAATATGCTTAAGAAATAAAATATTTTAACCAAATAACAAAAATATGTGAAGAAATAACAAAACCCAAAATTGTTTATCCATTCATCCTATCTAGCATCATACAGTCACAGAATCCATGGTGGGCAAGGGTGATCATGGTATATGAAAAATATATGAAAAAGCATTGTGGCACAGCATTTTAAGCAACGATTTCTGACGCTGGCATCCAAAATCGGAGCACCAGTTCCAGTCCCCACTGCTCCACTTTTGATCCAACTTCCTGCTAATGTATCTTAGAAAGCAGTGGAAGATGGCCCAAGTTCTTGGTCTCTGCAGCCCACATAGGAGACCGGAATGGAGTTCCTGGCTCTTGGCTTCAACTTTTCCCAGGCCTGTCTATTGGTAGCCATTTGGGGAGTGAACCAATGGATAGAAGCTCTCTCTCTCTCTCCCCCAGTCTCTCTCTCTCTCTCTCTCTCTCTCTCTCTCTGTTGTTTTGCCTTTCAAATAAATGAATAAGTATTTAAAAATAAGACAGAATTGATATGAAATTTTTCAAAATGCTAATGCTATGATGGTTTTCAAAATACTCTTAACCAAGTTACCATAACAAAGACCTCAAATTATTCCTGCGAATTATTTTCTTGTTTGTTTGTTACTTGTTTATTCGAGATCTATCTATTTACTTTTGGGGGCACTACTTAGAGGAAAATTTATATTCCCATTATTGTATAGAAAAATATCACAAATCTAGCAGCTTAACAAAAATATCCATTTATTTCCATGAGTCAGGAATGTGAGCATGTATTGACTGAGTTTTCTGATCATAATCTCACCAGGTGGAAATCAAGGTGCTGGCCAGGGCTGAGGTCTTGTCTGAGGCTCTTGGCTCTTTTTCGAGATCACATGGTTCTGGGTAGAATTCATTTCCTTGCAGCTATTGAACTCACAGTGCCTGTCTTTAAGGCCAACAGAGGCATGTCTTCTATTGTTTCATACATCCTCTAAGTGCTCACGTGATTAGGTCAGGCCCATCCAGGGTAATCTCCCTTTAGTTTAACTCAAAAGCAACTTGTTAGGGATTATAATTCCATCTGCAAAATACATTTTGCCCACAGGTCAACAGGGCCCACATAATCAAGGGGAGAGTATTTTTTAAACAAGATTTTTGAATGGCAGAGTTAGAGAGAGAGAGAGAGAGAGAGAGAGAGATCTATCTATCTTGTATCTGTTGGTTTACTCCTGAAATCACTGTAATAGTCAGTGCTGGGCCAGGGTGAAGCCAGGAGCCTGGAACTCCATCTGGGTGTCCCATATTGGTGCAGGGGCCCAAGGACATAAGCCATATTCCATTGCTTTCCCAGGTGCATTAGCAGGGAGCACCCAAATGGTATGCTGGCATTGCAGGTGATGTCTTTACCTGCTATGCTACAATGCCAGCCTTGAGAGCATTTTTAGGTGTATTTATTTTCATTTTATTTGAAAGGCAGTTACACAGAGAAAGAGAGAGAGAGAGAGATCTTTAATTTGCTGGTTCACTCCACAAATGCTTGCAACAAGTAGATCTCCAGGCCAAAGCCAGGAGCCTGAAACTCAGTCTGAGTTTCCCCCAGGGGTGGCAGGGTCTCATGTACTTGGGCCATCATGAGCTGCCTACTAGAGTATGTATTAGTGAGAAGCTGGATTGCAAGGAGAGGAGCAAAGTCTGAATCAGGCACTTTGATTTGGGATGCATGTGTCCCAAGTGGCAAGTAAACAAGTATGAAATGCTCAGCCGAGGAGAGAGTATTTAATCCTTATCTAAGATTCTGTATCTTTACTTCCTAACAATGGAAACGGGGGAAATGTTAATTCTCCTTCACAGCTAATTATTTCAGATGTGCATCATGAATCAACTTCTTTTCTGATTCCGTAATTCCACTTACCAGTTTGGTGTGTGAAATCTGGCTACTTAAATACACCGACATTACTTATTTATTTTTGCAGGCTGAAAGTTGGACTGCCAAGGAAATAAATCAAATATAGCCTTTTGAAAATTGAACCTATTATGCTAAGCTAATGTATCCTCACAGAGAAAAAGAGCAAAGCACTTGGAGCTAATAGAATTGGCTGAACAGTGGGATTTTTAGAAGACCCTGAACCATTTTCTGGCTGACCTCCCCCATAGCATAAAGTAACAATAAATCTGAGTGGCATATGAGTCATACAGACTTATACAACCTTGGCATATACTAGTCACACTCATAATGTTTTACAGAGTATTTGTTATTATTACATTCAGCTTGCAATGTGCAAACCATGCACTCACAAATGAAATTGAATATTGGATGAGTTTTTCAAAATTGATTGGGGTAGTAGAAGGTAACCACAATGTTCCCTAGCAACAATAACATTGCCTGATTTATGAATGCTAGCATTAGCCAGCAGAATCACACAAAGCAGCCCTGATGAAATTTAAGCTGACAGGAGCACCATATTGTTGTATGCGGCTTTTGTTTTGTTTGCTTTCTTCTTTAGGACCTTCTGACTTGAAAATAGGATCTTAACTGCTTTTTAAATTTTATCAATTTTCAAAGAAGTCTAGCAGTACTTTGAAAACACCTTAGCAGTCATCAACAGAAATTATTTGTATTATTTATTTTTTTATTTAAAAAGCAGAGAGTGTGTGTGTATGTGTGTGTGTATGTGTGTGTGTGTGTGTGTGTGTGTGTGAGAGAGAGAGAGAGAGAGAGAGAGAGAGAGAGAGAGAAATCTTCCATCTACTGGTTCACTCCCAAAAAATGCCTGCAACACCACCAGGGCTGGGACAGGACAAAGCCAGGAGCCTATAACTCTACCTGGGTCTCCCAAAAATTATGTACAAGGACTCACCTACTTGAGCCATCACCTGCTGCCTCCTGGGATCACATCAGGAAGAAGCTTCCAGGAGTAGAATCAGGCAATCTGAAAAGAGATGTGGGCTTTCCAAGTGGCAGATTCAGTTGCTGTGCCACAAAGGCCCACTCAAACAGAAATTATTAGGATATTTTATGCCTTAGTACATCACTGTTTGCTGAATGTGCCTGGTGAAATCTTGGATTATATTTAGAAAGCTGGTTTGCTACCCATGAATAGACATGCTTGCATGTGCCAAGTCTCAAGCATGAACTAATCAATTAGGCATTAAAGTTACAAACATAATTAATCCACAATTCCTGCCTCAGAGGACTTCACAGTCCAGTAAGGAAGACAGATACAGAACAAATTAACTACCATATAGAACATATAACACACACATAAACAAAGTGCTATGGAAAAACAAAAGAGTGTTTCAGAAAAAACAAAGAAATGGATAATGAAAGTGGAAGAAGGAGGTCAGAGGAGGTAACTTATGAGAAGGGTCAAAGAATTACCAGGCAGAAGAGGAGGGAAGGGGCATTTCCATTACTGGAAACAGCTTCAGTGAAATGTATGAATACCATCTCCTGCATTGCAAAAAAAAGTACATTTTATTTCATTAGCATTACAAAAATATTCATATTTTCTTGAAGTGGTGAATTTGGTTTCACATTTTAACAGGTCCATAAGCAAGATGCTTTTAAGACCTTGAATGTAGAATTAAATAGATATGTATCCGAAACCAGGTCTAGCCATGGCTACCATCGGTACTTTTAAAAGATGGTAAACTTGATATGGCAATTTTTTTTTTTAATTTCAGGACAACTGAATAGCAACCTCCTCCAGTATTTCTTCTTGAAAAAGATTTATTGGCTGGCGCTGCGGCTCAATAGGCTAATCCTCTGCCTGCAGCGCCGACACCCGGGGTTCTAGTCCCGGTCGAGGTGCCGGATTCTGTCCTGGTTGCTCCTCTTCCAGTTCAGCTCTCTGCTGTGGCCCGGGAAGGCAGTGGAGGATGGCCCAAGTGATTGGGCCCTGCACCCGCATGGGAGACCAGGAGGAAGCATCTGGCTCCTGGCTTCGGATCAGAGCGGTGCTCTGGTCGCAGCTGCGCCAGCCGCAGTGGCCATTGGGGGGTGAACCAACGGAAAAGGAAGACCTTTCTCTCTGTCTCTCTCTCTCTCACTGTCCACTCTGCCTGTCAAAAAAGAAGATGTATTTATTTTGTAAGTCAGAGTTAGTTACAGATTTACAGAGAGGGGGGAGGGAGGGAGGAGGAGGAGGTGTAGGAGGAGGGAGGGAGGGGAGAGAGAGAGATTCTATCTGCTGGTTCACTCCCCAGATGGCCACAATGGCCACAGCCAGCCTTGGACCAGGCTGAAGCCAGGAGCTTCATCCAGGTCTTCCACATGAGTGCAGGGGTCCAAACACTTGGGCCAAATTTTGCTGCCTTTCTCAGGACATTAGCAGGCAACTGAATAAGAAGTGGAGCAGCAGGGACTTATACCTCTCTACCACAATGCCAGCATCTCCCTCAGTTACTTCAAAAAGCTATCAAGTGAGGTATAAAAGGATGATTCTATTTTCTGAAAGTCTCTTCCAGATATATTGGTCTAGATTTTTTTTTTACAACAAAAATCCATCTTCAGTTCTATCAGTGTTAACATTACTACATGAAACTAGCTCCAAATTGTTTTTGTTCTGTAAAATGTAGCAGATACAGCTGAGGCCATACTGGATGTGTTCCATCTCATTTTACTTCCTCCTTTTCAGTGATGACAACTACCACAAATTTAGTTGATATCATCCCCCTACTGGTTTTTAGTTTATTTGTACTTATGAGTGGTTCCATAAACAATGTATTCTGTTGTGTTTTCAAACCTTAAATAAATGCCATGATATTGCATATATTTATTTTGCAATTGTGCTTTTGATTCAGTTATATATACTTTTAATAAACCTGTTTCATTTCATTTCATTTCACTTATAGCAAAAAGTTTCTGTAAAGAAAGAGGGAGAGACAGAGAGAGGCAGGTCTTCCATCTGTTTGTTCACTCCCCAGATGGCCACAATGGCCAGGACTGGGCCAGGTCAAAGCCAGGAGCCAGGAGCTTCTTTCAGGTCTCCTACATGGCTGCAGGGTCACCTTCCACTGTTTTCTCAGGCCATTAACAGGAGAGATGGGAAGTGGAGCAGCCAGGATATGAACCAGCAGCCATATGGGATGCCAGCATCACAGGAGGCAGCTTAACCCTCTTAACCCACAGCCAGGGCTCCTATATTTTTTTAGGGAAGAAATGTGGAGGGTTCTCCCAGGGCACTGGGAAAATCCTGAAGCTAGGGATGGTGCAGGCTCCTTAGCTCCACCCAGAAATGCAAATCACCTACCTTGGAAAATCTGTTGGATCATGGGAAAAACTTCCCTAAGAGAGTATTACAATTATAGGTGTACTTCTTTCAGTTGTAGTCTGTCTAGCAGTTGTCATTGTCTAGTTGCTTGAATAGTGCTCTCTTGCAGCATGTTCAATAAATCAAACTCTGTTCACTCCAAGAGCCAGGAATTCAATCTAGGTCTCCTATATGAGTGGCAGGGGTCTAATTACTAGAGCCATCACCTGCTGCCTCTCACTGCCTCTCAGAGTACATGTTGGCAAGAAGCTGGAGAGCCAAATGTCTGCCCCTCAAAATCATATTTTAAGTTTTTTTGTTTGATCTATGATACAGTATTCTATTGTATTTGTATTATCACAATCTATCCAGTCACCATTATGTTGCTTTCAAAGATACTTATATTTTTTAAGACAACTCTTCTAAAGTGTGGTACACTTTGGGGGACATTGGGTTACTCTGCTCTGTTACATATGATTCCAGCATCCCATATAAACATCTCTTTGAGTCCCAGCTGCTTCACTTTTGCTCCAGCTCCCTGCTGTTGTGCCTGGGAAAGCGGCAGAAGGTGGTCCAAGTGCTTGGACATTGCCACACACATGGGAGACCCGGATGGCCTTCCAGGTTCCTGACTTCAGTTTGGCCCCACCCTTGCTATTTGCCATTGTGGCCATTTGGGAAGTAAACCAGTGGATGGAAGATCTCTGTCACTCTGCCTAATACTAATTAATTAATGAATTAAAAAATGTGATTTTTTAAATCTCACACCTTCACTTCTGCTTAGTGAATCAGAATGAAGTAGGCAGGCATACAGGTTAAAATTGATCAGATTTGTGAACTTGAAGACCACGCCCCTGTGTGACCTGATGCTCCTACCTGATGCCTTTGCCATGCCCCTGTGTGGCCTCATTCCCCTACCTGGCCACACCTGGGTGCCCACCAGCCAATCAGGATAATTAACCACTCCCCTTTGGAAGTAGGTTAAAAGCTGGGCCACACTGCTCTTTTTCCTTGGCCTCTTGCTAGGAAGGGGGCTTGCTGTAGCCCCACGCCTCCAGGGCGCATGGCCTTTGGGCCATGTGCTCTAGGCTTCCTGGCCTAGATGCTCATCCATGTGGCTGGTTCCTGGTGCTTGGTATGAATCCCTATTCACCTCTCTCCCCTAAATAAGCTCTCACCCTCCTATGCACCTTTCTCACTAAATAAAAGCCTAAAACGTACCATGCTGCCTCGTTTATCTGTGCCGGTATTCAGAATTCTTCAAATATTAGGCAAGAACCCTCTCGTGCTTATTAATATCGGGGATTTAGTAATAAGCCCGTGGTGAAATCGTAAGGCACCCCAAATTCCAGCAGCACATGTGGCACCCCGGATAGCATTTCTAGGGAACTTTAATGGCCACATTTTAGTGTAGATTTTAGGGGTTCTTGTCCGATTTCAAGAATCTGTGGAGATGGGAGGTGAGCAAGTTTTTTTTTTTCTTTCTATTACAAATTCCTTAGGAGATGTTTGGATATTACTGCTTTAGGAACTTCAGACTAAAGATGCAGCAAAGATAGATTTGTTTCTTAGAGCATCATAGAACTGGGAAACAATTGTAAATTAATTGCCTAAGGAAATTTGTAGACAGGTTTATCTATAACTACAGGTATGAAAAGCAGTAAAGAAAAGGTTCCAATTTGGTTTGTTCACATATCTGCTCAAAAATAGTTCTTAGAATGTTAAGAGCAAAGCAAATTCACGTGATAGTAGGTAACAGCTTGTTGCTATTTTCAAGTGTAGGAAAGAAAACTCCTTTCCTCTACCCTCTTGGTTTTGGTCCCAGTAGGTATGTGAATTAAATTAACAAAACACAGATTGTCAAGAGAAAAAAAATTATTTACACACGCAGCGCACTTAAGAGGGTACTTCAAAATGTTTTTGGAATTTGAAACCTATGTATATAAAAGGGTTTTCCAAAAGGTCGTGGAGATATGTATTGTGAAGAAAGTATGCATGGATTTCAAATTAATTTGCACCAAAATAAGATGATTTTTAATTCAATTTTCCACAAACTTCTTGATGTTCCCCAGACAGTGATGAGTAACATAAAGAGGTGATAAAAATATGTAGCTTACAAACCTAGCTTGAGGAAGGAGAGGTAGAGGGAGTCTATAGGAGGAACAAATAAATAGTGTTTTTCAGGAAAGACAAATGAGTTTCTAGAAGAAAAATAGGGGAAACAAGAAAGTTTGTGATAATGTTTGTTTATGCAGGTGCAAGTGGCCTTTCTATCTTTATAGTCATGATGCTCCCCCAGGGAGAGGATTTATGGTAGGTTTAGTTTTACTCTCTCTCCTGGCAGTAGAAAACTCCCCAAAGAGGGAATTTATAGCAGTCTCATTTCTCAGAAGTTCTGCTTTTGGTCAGATAAAGGAAGCTCCAAGAAGGCTTCTTGCTGCATCTGTTGAATCTCAAATGTCTTCAGCTTAAAATAATCTTTATACCAGCTCTGGGGTTCCGAGTAAAAAACATTTTGTAATGGAGTGAGTTCAAGTCAGAGTGTTAGAAACCACACTTCAATAGAGATGGGGAAAAAGTCAGAGCAGGTAAGTTGACCTACAGAAGACAGGCAAACAGATTAAGGATGTGTACAAATAATTGGGCAAGGCAAACAGTGTATCAGATACTAGTGAAAGCTGAAACCAACATGATTTCCTGTCCCCAAACTAAACAATTCTGAGCAAAGGCATATTTTCCTGTCTCTCTATTAATTCTGATTTCAGGTACCCCTTCCTGTCCTTAAACTGGGACCAGAAATAAAAATTGAGATACTCATTTCAGGAAATACTTGCTCTTGGGAGGGCAACCAATTAAAACAGTTTGATCATCAACATTCTCTTCAAGATTCTAAACCTGGGTGTGTTCAAAAATCCCATGTTACTATGCCATAAACTCTGCCTAATCTTTATCTGGTTGCCATCTTAAAATCTCCCATTGCAGGCTCTAAAACTCCAAAATACCTCATAACTTAATTTCTTTATTTTGAGACAATACTAAGACTGTCATAGTGGTCTTCTCTCTTATCAGTGTAGGTCTAATAAGCTTAGCACTGCTTGACCAACATGCTGTTCTGGTATCCAAAAGTTATAAAGTACTGAAAAAATAGGCAAAAATGACTAGATATCCTTTCAAAGGAATGCTAGATGTTATCTAGAAAATTCTTTAGGGATTATCTACTTTTATTAGGATCTATACTTTTCACTTTCTTTGGTCTAATTTACAACACTGTATGTTGTTAAAAATTATAATAATGCAAATTATTTTGTCCATAGAGATGTAGAGAGATTTCTCCTGATTTGGGATGGGGGAGGAGAGAGAAAGAGAGAGAGAATTATGTAATCATGGAAACTGTTGGAAACTGACAGAGTTGCTTCCTCTAAGGGAAAATTCAGTTTTGCACTTAAGACCTTCAAATGGGTATCATAGCCTACCTATGTTGACAACATAAAATTAACTATCTCACAGCTCAAAGCTTTTTCATATACTTATAGTTGATGCAAGAATCTATCTCTGTGTGGGACCTAAAACAGTGCTTCTCATGCTTTATGCCCAAAAAGAACCATGTGGGGATCACATAAAATGTAAATGCCAATTCAAGAGGTCTGGGGTACGGACAAATTAGCTGCCAGATGATGCAATGATGCTGGTTCTTGGACCACACTTTGAGTAACAAGGATTTAAACCGTAACAACAGAAATATTATCCAAGTCTCAAATGTGAGCCACGCATGTGATTTTAAATTTCTGGTGGCTACATTAAAATGTGAAAATAGATAAAATTAACAATTTATTTAACATAAAATATCATTTTAACATATAATGCATATAAAAAGATATTAAACATTCTTTTTTTTGTACTAAATCCTTGAAAATCAGGGCATATTTTGTAGTTTCAGCACATCTGTTTATCCTCGCTACAGTTCATGTATTCAGTAGTGATTTTCTTTTTTAAAAAAGATTTATTTAATTCTACCGTTTGAGGTAAGTCATCTTGAGCATGTCCCGAATTGCACATCTCTTCCCTCTCTTATTCCCACTCTTATATTTAACAGTGATCACTTTTCAGTTAAGTTTCAACACTTAAGAATAACTGTGTATTGATTACAGTATTCAACCAAAAGTATTAAGTAGAACAAACAAACAAACAAAAAAACAGTAGAGTTAGAAACATACCAGGGGATTCCAATTCAATCCCATCAAGGTGGCATGTACCAATGCCATCTCACTAGTCCAAGTGATCAATTTCTATTCACAATTGATCATAATGATAGTACTAAGAGCCAAAGGGAGCACATAAACAAGACTAGTGTCTGCAAATACTAGCTGATAGAATCAAAAAGGGAGAGAATGATCCAACATGGGAATCGAGATACACAGCAGACCCATAGAATGGCAGATGTTCTAAACAGCACTCTGGCCTCAGAATCAGCCCTTAAGGCATGCGGATCCGGCTGAAAAGCCCATGAGAGTATTGCAGGCATGGAAAGCCAAGACACTCTGGAAAAGAAAAAAAAAAAAAAACAACAACAACAAACCAAACACACACACACACAAACTAAATGAAAGATCTCCATGAGTGAGATCCCAGTGGAAAGAGCAGGTCATCAAAGAAGCAGGTACCTTTCTCTGAAGGGAGAAGAGAACTTCCACTCTGACTACGACCTTGTCTAAATATGATCAGAGTCAGTGAACTCAAAAGGCTTCCATAGCCTTGGCAACTCATGACTAGAGCCTAGGGTGATTACTGATGCCATAAACAAGAGTGTCAAATTGTTAAGTCAACAACAGGAGTCACTGTGTACTTACTCCTCATGTAGGATCTCTGTCCTTAATGTGTTTATACAATGTGAATTAATGCTATAACTAGTACTCAAACAGTATTTTTTCACTTTGTGTTTCTATGTGGATGCAAACTGTTGAAATCTTTACTTAATATATGCTAAACTGATCTTCTGTATATAAAGAGAATCGAAAATGAATCTTGATGTGAATGGAAGGGGGGAGGGAGAGGGAAAGGGGAGGGTTGCGGGTGGGAGAAGCCATTGTAATCCATAAGCTGTACTTTGGAAATTTATATTCATTAAAGTTAAAAAAATAATATCAACAACAACAACAAAATGATTTATTTATTTGAGAGGTAGAGCTACAGACAGAAGAGAAAGGCAAAGACAGAGACAGGGATCTTCCATATGCTGGTTCACTCTCCAAATCGCCACAACTGTGGGAGCTGGGCCAATTAGAAGCCAGGAGCCAGGAGCTTCTTCTTTGTCTCCTATGTGGGTTCAGGGGCCCAAGCACTTGGGCCATCTTCCACCGCTTTCCCAGGTGCACTAGCAGGGAGCTGGATTGGATGAGATGCAGGTGCCACAGGTGGAAGTTTAATCTACTATATCACAGCTCCAATCCCTCAATAGTGATTTTCATAGCATACAGTGCAGGACTAGGGATATGTAGGAGCCTTAAAAGGACCTTGTAGCTGGGTATGTGATACATTTCCTCTCTTCATCTTCTCATTTCCTCTTTCAGATAATTGTTTTAAATAAGATCAATCTTCAGGAATCGAATTGTATTTGAGTACAAACATTAACTACATCTAAACATGAAGCTCAACTATGCAGATCAACAATCACTTTTAAATACTCTTCTCTCTAAGTAAAGAAACGTCTACATTTATTAAAAGACGTAGTAAGAGGTGAGAAACTATTGGCTAGATACCTGATGGTTGACTACACAGGTAACATTCACTCCATCCTCTTGTGGTCCTGCCAGTTGTGACAGGTCAATGCAAGGATTCTGGGTCAGGATTCTGGCATCAAAGAAAAGTTGATCAAAAGAGCTTGCCAAAAAAGATATCCAAGACAAACTGAATCCCATCCTCATGCCCCAACATTCTCCTGTACCCTAGTACTGACGACCTTTTCATAGCATATTCCAATTCTAAAACAAAATTCTTATCTTCCTGTGAAGAGAAAATGGTTGAAAAAATTCTTCACTGAGGGGTTGCATTAGAGCTGGTACTTGATAGACTTGTAAAAATTTCGCAGGACAAGGTGGATGAAAATGCAAGAGTACTTCAAAATGCTCATGGAGAAACAGAATTAAAAGTTGATTTTGGTGCAAAAATTTGAAATCTATGCATAGATTTTTATACAATAGACATTTCCATGAAATTTTTGAAGTGTCATCATATTCCAGTATTAATGAACAATATGAACAAAGGTATTTATAAGCCTAAAAGGGTGGGTTTGAATTTGAATCTTTGCTATAACATTTTCAAATACTAATGTGACTTTCACCTCATTTATTTACCAATGTGAAAGTTCTGCCTTATTTTTCCTGGTTTCTTGCTTCCTTGCTGGATAACTCTATCCTCTTAGCACAGGCTCAGTTGCTTATTTTCTGTCTCAGGGTAGGAAAATTGCCCTATGTATTTTCAATCCCTTTCTTCACCACCCTTTATTGCACAGGTGAAGTTATCTATTGGGATGTCATTTTATTCCACTCTCTAGTATTAAAAAAAAGACAACCGGATTTGTACTAATAATTCTAGTTATGCCCATTTTTATTTTATTCTATGTTGTCTTAGGTAATGAATGTAACATCTTTGAACCATTTTTTTTCATTTATATCATAGTGATAACAAACTCCTTTTCACATCTTTGTTAGTATTAAATAGAGTATGTTAGTGAAAATGTCTAACAATTAGAAGATTCTCAATAAACTATTTTATTCCTCTTAAAACAAGCATATGAGTGGGAGAAATCAGCAAATTTTGTATGGCAGGTCCCAAAGAAACAGATCTTAAACCTTTCTGAGATTGAAAATATTTAAGAATTCAAAATATATTTCAATCAGCTTTTCAGTTAGCTTTTTCTCACTCTATCAAGATAAATTTTTACTTTCTGGAAAGATTGCTTATTTGACTTTAGTAAGAAATTTATTGCATAATTGTAAATAATAGAACTTTAGAATGTGTTACATGCATCTAAATAATAGTAAGGATTTTGTCTAGGGTCAAAAGGCCAGTATATATAATACTGCTATTATTATTATATATATAATATATATTATATATGTATATATAATAGCAGTATTTCATTTTATCTACTCAAATTGAAGTTGGGGTATAGCCTGGGTCAGGGAGATAAGGTTTTCTTATAACTCCAGGAAGGTTCATAAAGTAAAATGAAATAAACCGATTTAGAGCCAGGTATGTAAACTTGGGTCAGGAAATAGATGATCATGTTTAACTGTCCTGGAAAGTAGTCTTTTTTTGTGAGTAAAACTCTGGTGTTCTTTCATTCAAGGATGTGCTTTAATTTCCAGGATTTC
Organism: Oryctolagus cuniculus; assembly: GCF_051225735.1. NCBI lineage: Eukaryota > Metazoa > Chordata > Mammalia > Lagomorpha > Leporidae > Oryctolagus > Oryctolagus cuniculus. Next base: position 81,420,130 of record NC_142888.1, on the reverse strand, counting down.
ACATGAACTAGGTTGCTACTTCTAAAAGCCTTTGCAAAAGACTACATCAGCTATGTACTTGTGTTATATTTTCTACAAAGCATTAGGCAACATCACGGACATTTCTGTAGCTAATGTTGCTGGGAGAATTAATTTGGTAAGAATCTACAAATATTTTTTAGGTTTTCTTAGCAAAGCCCAATACAAATAGCATTTCATCATATTCATTATTTTTATGTCACTTGAATTTTGCAGATTAAATGAGTTTTTAGGACTCTTTTTAAAGATTTATTTATTTATTTGAAAGTCAGAGTTACACAGAGAGAGGAGAAGCAAAGAGAGAGAGAGAGAGAGAGAGAGAGAAAGAGAGAGAGAGAGGTCTTCCATCCACTGGTTCACTCCCCAATTGGCTGCAGTGACCGAAGCTGCACTGATCCAAAGCCAGGATCCAGGAGCTTCTTCCAGGTCTCCCACGTGGGTGCAGTTACCAGACCTTGGGCCATCTTCTACTGATTTCCCAGACATAGCAGAGAGCTGGATCAGAAGTAGAGCAGCTGGGACTCTAACTGGCACCCATATGGGATGCCAGCACCGCAGGCAGCGGCTTTACCCATTACGCCACAGCGCCAGCCCCCAGGACCCTGACTTTTTTTAAAGATTTATTTATTTGAATGAATAAATAAATAAATAAATAAATTCACAGAGATAAGGGGAGAGCCAGAGAGAGAGAGAGTGAGGGTTCTTCTGTCTGCTGCTTCACTCCCCAGATGGCCACAATGGCTGTGGCTGGACCTGGCAGACGCCAGGAGCCAGGAGCTTGGGTGGTAGGTACCCAAAGTACTTGGGCCATCTTCTACTGCTCTCTTAGGTCATTGGCAGGGAACTGGATGGAAAGTGGAGTAGTTGGGATGAGAACTGGTACCCATATGGGATGCCAGCATTGTAGGCAGTGGCTTAACCCACTGAGTCAGAATGCCAGCCTCAGGACTTGGATTTTTGCACAGTTTTGTAAAACCTATATAAGTATGAATGTGAAATTCATAGTGAGGAAGAGAAAGAAAGGCTGACATTTTTCAACTCCTGTTCAATTGAACTTCCACAAAAACCTGACCCAGATCAATAGCAAAATTCTGGATTAAGATTGTTCTGTACATATAATAAAAATAAAAATACTTTATACAGTAAATATTCTTCCTGATATGCATATATTTACAAAGCCTTAGTGAAATTGGCAAAATTCTATCTCTTAGGCCATTAATGAATTTCACAATATTTTCTGCAAGTGCTGAAGTCTCAACTGCTCTGCTTCCAATTCAGCATCCTGCTAATATATCTTGAAAGGCAGCAAATGACTGCTTAAGTTCTTGGATGTCTGCCACCCACATGAAACCTGGCTGAAGTTCCAGGCTCCTGGTTTTAGCCTGGCCCAGCCATGGCTGATTGCAGGGATTCATGGAGTGAACCAGTAGATGGATGATCTCTCTCTCTCTCTCTCTCTGCCTTTCCAGTAGATGAAAATGAAATATATAAACATTTAAAAAAGAAAATCATAAATATAAGAGTTTGATTATGGGTTTTAGTACCACTTAGAGCCACATTCAATACCTTTGGCCAGAATAGACTTGGTTAATCTGATATCCTTGTTTAAGGAAACTGCCATTTGGGGAAACACATGTAGATTCAACAGGAAAATGAAATGAAAGTCAACTGAGGTCCAAATCAGTATTGTTAAGTGGCTGATTTTCCTCCTAACCATTTACTACTGAGCTCTCAATCATTAAGAGGAGAAATTACATTTTAGCTATCTGAAATTTTGGCAATCAAAATAATTTTATTTTCACAACCACCAAGAAAGACCTTTATATAGACCAGAGGTTTCCAAAGTGGACATGTACACCTCAGGAATATGAACAAGATGATCCACATGGCACAAGAAGGTGACCAAATGAAATTTTATTTAGATTTTAAAATTTATTTTTGTTATTTTTTTTAAAAAAAGCGGCTTTATTGAGAAATAACTTACATACCATAAAATTCACCAGTTTAAAGCGTAAAAATCCATGGTTTTTAGTATATTTAGATGTGTGCGACCATCACCATTTGATTTTAGAACATTTTCATTACTGCATAAAGATACCCCATTCCCACTAACAATAACTTCCATTTTCCCTTTACCCCATCTCCAGAAACCAGTAGTCTACTCTCTGTAGATTTTCCTTTTCCAGACATTTCATATAAATGGAGTCATATAATATGTAGTCTTTTATGATGGAATCTTTCACTGAATGTATACTTTTCAAGTTCACCCATGTTGTAGCACATACCAGTATTTCATTGTTTGCAATGCCAAAATTATTCCACTGGGACCAGCACTGTGGCATAGTAGGTTAAGCCTCTGCCAATCTCCACCTGCAGTGCTGGCATTGCATATGGACACTGGCTCGATTCCCAGCTTCTCCTCTTCCGATCCAGCTCTCTGCTTATGGCCTGGGAAGGCAGTAGAAGATGGCCCAAGTCCTTGTGCCCCTGCACCTGTGTGGGAAGAAGCTTCTGGCTCCTGGCTTCAGATCTGCCCAGGTCCAGCTGTTGTGGCCATGTGGGGAGTGAACCAGCAGATGGAAGACCTTTCTCTCTGTTCATCTCTTTGTGTCTGTAACTCTACCTCTCAAATAAATACATAAAATATTTTTAAAAATTATTTCATTGTATGGGTCACATTTTATTTATTCATTCATCATTTGATGAAAATTTGGGTTGTTTCCACTTTTTGTCCATTATGAACATTTATGAAGAAATTTTTATTGGAAACAGTTTTTCAATTCTCCTGTTTCTATATCTAGGAGTATAATTTCTGTATCATATGGTAATTATGCTTACATTTTATTTATTTATTTTTATTTTTTGACACGCAGAGATAGACAGGCACACACACACACACACACACACGGGGGGGGGGGAGTCAGGGGGAGAGGGAGGAAGGGAGGGAGGGAGAGAGAGAGAGAGAGAGAATCTTTCTTTCCATTTGGTGGTTCATTCCAAAAATACCTGCAACCCACTGTGCTGGGACCAGACTAAAGACAGGAGACTGGAATCTAATTTGAGTCTCCTACATGGGTGGCAGGGATTCAGGTACTTGAGGCATCACTGCTCCTTCCAAGGTACAGACTAGTAAGAAGCTAGAATTGAGAGCGGAGTCACAGCTTGAACCCTGGCACTCTGACAAGGGATGTAGATATCCTAAATGTTGACTTAACCTCTATGCTAACACCTTCCCCATATAGTAACTATGATTTACTATTTGAGGAATTGCTAGACTATTTTCCATAGAAATATAAAATTTTATATTTCTCTCATCAATTTATAAGATTTCATATTTCTCTACATTCTCATTAACATTTGATATTTCTATTTATCTGATTATAGCCATATAATGGGTATGCAATGACATCACACTATGGTTTTGATTGGCATATCACTGATGACTAATGATGTTGAGAACCTTTTTGTGTACTTATTGGTCATTTTTATGTTTTCTCTGGAGAAATGTCTATACAAAACCTTTGTCCTTTTTAAAAAATTTTCTTTATTTATTTGAAAGAGTCACAGAGAGTGAGAGAGATAGAGACGGAGAGAGAGAGAGAGAGAGAGAGAGAGAATCTTCCATCTACTAGTTCACTCCCCAGATGGTTGAAACAGCTAGTGCTAGACCAGGCCGAGCCCAGGAGCCAGGAGCTTCATTTGTGTCGCCCACATTGGTAACAGGGGCCCAAATACTTGAGGCATCCTACACTGCTCTTCCCAGGCCATCAGCAGAGAGCAGCCAGGACTCCAACAGGTGCCCATATGGGATGCTGGCGTTGAAGATTGTGGCCTTACCACTATGCCACAACATCGGCAATCCCTTGCCCTTTTTAAAAATTAGGGCATTTGTCTTTTTTTTCAAAGAATGATTTGCTTTGTTTATTTTAAAGGTAGAGTTACAGAGAGAAGGAGAGACACAGAGAAGGGAGATCTTCCCCCCGATGGTTCACTCCTCACTTGGTGGCAAAGGCCTTGGCTGTACCAGGCAGAAATCAGGAGTTTCATCAGGGTCTCCCATGTGGATGACAGGGGCCCAAATACTTGTGGGTACATATATATGTAGTGAAACAAATGTGATAGTTAATATAGAATACAATGTATAATTTGAGACATGCTCAAGCTGACTTGCCCCAAATGGTAGAGTTAGAAATGTGCCAGGGGATTCCAATTCAATCCCATCAAAGTGGCATGTACCAATGTCATCTCACTAGTCAAAGTGATCAGTTTCAGTTCATAATTGATCATAATGATACAATGAAGTGTCAAAGGGATCACATAAACAAGACTACTGTCTGCTAATACTGATAGAATTAAAAAGGAGAGAATGATCCAACATGGGAAGTGGGATACACAGCAGACTCATAGAATGGCAGATGTCCTAAACAGCACTCTCACCTCAGAATCAGCCTTTAAGGCATTTGGAATATCCTTTCATTTCTGATATGAGAGCATTCTGATATAAAGAAGCAATTCATCTCTGTGTCATTGACTTTTACAGCTTATAATCATCTAGAAGCAAGAACCATTCTGTCTTACTACCTTTTAATAATATCCAGTAGAACAACACATATAAGTGGAACTAAGAACTGCTTGTGATGATGATATATCAAACACTGATTCAAAACTGACAAAAAGCAGAGCTATATGATAATTGCCATTTTGGGAGTTTCATCTCTGTTTATATGACATTCAATGCAAATTTTATTTATACTTTTGTAGCCAGAGTACAAATTTTTATTTATAGTACAATTTGTACTTCTTCAAATAGATTTCATAAAATAAATTATACTTTCATTTTAACAAGGAATTCATACTCTACATCTAATTGTAAATGTATTATGGTATGAAAATCAATTCATTTCAGCAAACTAACAAATTCCCATACAAATAATTAAGCTATTGTCATCAGTATGAATGAAATACCCTTATTAATGTTTGCTTAACTCATAACAGGTAAACTTTGACAACAGTGGAGGGGTTTTGGATTACATTATCACACAAATTATATTATGAGCAATAAATCCTTTTCATACAAACAGCAAATAAAATAACAGGGAGTAAGAGTACATTATTCTTTATAAAATAGAGAAAGTTCACTTAATTTTACTCAACAACAAAAACTCCAATTTAAAACTACTTCAAATTATATAAAATTGAATGAGTCATTTCATCTAATGAAGGCTTTCACTTGTTTACAACGTTGTTTCTCTTTCTTTTAACATCCATAATTTTCAGGCACTGACTGACAAATGCCTCCTTTGGCCACGATACTGAGAGATGCATAATAATCAGTATTCTACAAGATATAAGATTCCTGTTGCAAATTACTTTTTTTACAACTGAAGGGTGCTTTTTTCTCATTGAGGGATTTATACTATAATTAGAAAAGGATGGTCTAAACTTTAGCAAAATGATCGTGCTTTGATTGGAATTCATTTGTTAGATAAGCCCATGCAGAAAAGTTGGAACTGCTTTTTATTGAAGTTAAATTGTTAACTGTGAAATCAACTAAATCACATTCTCACTTAAATATCTGGAATGACTGGTCCATTTAATTGCTTTTTTTAAGGAGCTATTCATCTGACATTAACTGGACAATACTTTAGGATAAAACATGTAAAAATCCTCTACACAAAAATATCAGCTCAGGGGCCGGCGCTGTGACTCACTTGGTTAATCCTCTGCCTGCGGTGCCAGCATCCCATATGGGCACCGGGTTCTAGTCCCGGTTGCTCCTCTTCCAGTCCAGCTCTCTGCTGTGGCCTGGGAAGGCAGTGGAGAATGGCCCAGGTACTTGGGCCTCTGCACCTGCATGGGAGACCAGGAAGAGGCACCTGGCTCCTGGCTTCGGATTGGTGCAGCGCCGGCCATAGCAGCCATTTGGGGAGTGAACTAACGGAGGGAAGACCTTTCTGTCTCTCTCTCTCTCTCACTGTCCATAACTCTATACCTGTCAAAAAAAAATATATATATATATATATATATCAGCTCAAGTAAAGTTGGAGGGGCAGTAGAATATTTTAAGTATGCTTAAAATTAACCTTGGAGCCTGTGCTGTGGCATAGAAAGTTAGGCCTCCACTTGCAGTGTTGGCATACACTATGGGTATTGGTTCGCTTCCTGGCTGTTCCACTTCTGATCCAGCTCCCTGCTAATGTGCCTGGGAAGCAGTGGAAGATGGCCCAACTGCTTGAGTCCCTGCAATTATATGGGAGACCTGGAAGAAACTCCTGGTTTCAGCCTGGCCCAACCCTGACCACTGCAGCCACTGCAGCCATTTGGGTGGCAGTGAACCAATGGATGGAAAATCCCTTTTTCTCTTCTCTCCTCTCCTCTCCCCTTCCCTCTCCTCTCCTTCCCTTCCCTCCCATCTTCTCCCCCCTCCTTCTCTATGTATATCTGCCTTTCAAATAAATCTTTAAAAGACATTTTACAAATATTTCAATTTGAAATAGTATGTTTCATGTTTAGAGAGTTTTTTTAAATATTTATTTTTATTTATTTGAAAGGCAGAGTTACAGAGAGACAGGGAGAAATAGAGAGAGAGAGATCTTCCATCCACTGGTTCTTTCCTAAAATGGCCTCAATGGCCAAGACTGGGCCAGGCCAAAGCCAGGAGCCAGGAGTTCCATCTGGGTCTCCACATCCATTGCTTTCCCAGGTACATTAGTAGGGAGCTGGATGGGAAGTGGAGCAGCCGGGGCTTGAACAGGCACCTATATGGGATGCCAGTGTTCCAGGTGGCAGCTTTATTTGCTATGCAACAACACTGGCCCCTAGAGGATTTCTTAATAGGAATACAAACATTTGGCCCAATATCAGATGAGCCAGTGTCAAGGCCAGCTAATGGCAATAAGTCCGTTAGAATTTCTTATTTATAAGACAAAAATTATTGCATTTGTTGCTTAGCCATCTCCTACCCTTCCAAGACAAGACTATATTTCAAAATAGTTCATATGATATTTACTGTATAAATTTTTCATGGTGATTTGGAACTTTGAGAGCAGTTTAGGTAACATTCAGTCTATTTGTCTTCACAAACCATCCAAATATCCTGGAAAAATCCAAAATTTCATTATCCAAACTATATCTTCCAGATTACTTATTAAACATGAAAGTAGCAAGAAACAACTCCTTTGGCATATATTTACAAATTCTTTCAGAACCTTTCCAGGGACCTTTCCAAGATCCGTCAGTATGCATGGTTTTCAACTTTTTTTGCACCAAAATAAGCATTTTAATTTCATTTCCATGAGCTCTTAGAAGTACCCTTGCATACCTGAATACACGAGAAAAAGAGCATTTCCATCAATGCAGAATCAGAACAGCATTAGAAAAAATTATCTCAAACTTAGCATATGTAATAACACAGAGAAGGAGCTGGCATTGTGATGTAGCATGTGAAGCCACTGCCTGCAATGCCAGCATCCCATACAGGTGCTGGTTTGTATCCCAGCCGCTCCACTTCAGATCTAGCTCCCTGCTTATGCACCTGGGAAAGCTGTGGATGATGGCCCAAGTGCTTGGGCCCCTGCACCTCTGTGAGAGATCTAGAAGAAACTCCTGGCTCCTGGCTTCAGTTTGTCCCAGCCTTGGCCACTGCGGCCATTTAGGGAGTGAACCAACAAATGGAAGATTTCTCTCTCTGTCTCTCTCCCTCTCTCTTTAATTCTGCCTTTCAATAATAATTTTAAAAAGAACACACAGGTATCCCAAGGAATAGGCAATGGTCAGACCCTTTTTTCTGTAAATTTACAGATAGTAAGTATATTCAGCTTTGTAGTCCATATTGTCTATGTCACAAGTCCTCAACTGTGAGGTTGTAGCCTGAAAGCAGTCACACACCATAGACAAGTCAGAATGGACAGATTAGGCCCACAGGCTTTGTCAATTGCTGGGCTAGGGACTCAGGTTCATAACTTGTTCAATTCACTGTTACCACTTAGTTTCCAGATTTAGTGAACTTTCACATTAATGGGTAGGTTTTTGTCTACAATAGATGCAAATAATTTCTGTATGACAGACAGAAAACCCCAATATTTTATGGTCCTGTTAGAAATCACCCAGTTTATATCTAATCCAGTAATTTTATGTTCCTAACAACTCTGATTGAAAACGAAGATTGGGGGCAGTTTTGGGGGCCGGTGCTGCGGTGCGGCGGGTTAAAGCCCCAGCCTGCAGCGCCAGCATCCCATATGGCCACTGGTTCGAGTCCTGGCTGCTCCACTTTCAATCCAGCTCTCTGCTATGGCCTGGGCAAGCAGTAGAAAATGGCCTAAGTCCTTGGGCCCCTGCACCCATGTGGGAGACCTGGAAGAAGCTCCAGGCTCCTAGCTTTGAATCAGCTTAGCTCTGGCCATTGTGGTCATTTGAAGAGTGAATCAGCAGATGGAAGACCTCTCTCTCTCTCTCTTTCTGTAACTCTGTGTTTCAAATAAATAAGATAAATCTTTAAAAAAAAAAAAAAGGAAAACGATGTTTGACACAGTGATGGCATCATAAGGGTTCCTTCATTAGTTACTGAGGTAAATAAAATAAAATAAAATATTTAACATGTGTTCATTTTATTTTTTAAATATTTATTTATTTATTTGAAAGAGAGAGAGGGAGAGGGAGGGAAGGAGGGGGAGAGAGAGAGGGAGAGAGAGGGAGAGGGAGGGAGGGAGAGAGAGAGAGAGAGAAAGGGGGAGAGAGAGGGAGGGAGGGAGGGAGAGAGAGAATCTTTCATACACTGGTTCACTCCCCAGATGGCCAAAGTGGCCAGGGCTGAGTCAGGAAGAAAGCAAGGAGCCTGGAGCTTCATCGGGGTCTCCCAAGTGAGTTCAGGGGCCAAGGACTTGGGTAATCTACTGCTTTTCCAGGCCATCAGCAAGAAGCTGGATCAGAAGTGGAGCAGGGTCTGGCACCATGGCATAGTGGGTAAAGCCACCACCTGCAGTGCCAGCAACCCATAAGGGTGCCAGTTCGAGTCCTGGCTGCTCCACTTCTGATCCAGCTCTGCTATGGTCTGGGAAAGCAGTAGAAGATGGCCCAAGTCCTTGGGCCCCTGTACCCATGTGGGAGACCCAGAAGAAGCTCCTTGCTCCTGGCTTTGGATAGACATAGTTCCAGCCATTGGGACCAGTTGGGGAGTGCACCAGCAGATGGAAGACCTCTCTTTCTCTCTGCCTCTCCTCTCTCTGTGTAACTCTGACTTTCAAATAAATAAATAAATATTTTAAAAAAAGTGGGGCAGTCGGGACTTAAACCAGTGCCCATATGGGATGTTGGTGTTGCCTAACTATTATGGTTTTACTTGTTTTAAAACTATGTTTTGACAGTTTTTTTTGACAGGCAGAGTGGACAGTGGGAGAGAGAGAGAGACAGAGAGAAAGGTCTTCCTTTGCCATTGGTTCACCCTCCAATGGCCGCCGCGGCCGGCGCACCGCGCTGATCCGATGGCAGGAGCCAGGTGCTTTTCCTGGTCTCCCATGGGGTGCAGGGCCCAAGCACTTGGGCCATCCTCCAGTGCACTCCCTGGCCACAGCAGAGAGCTGGCCTGGAAGAGGGGCAACCGGGACAGAATCCGGTGCCCCGACCGGGACTAGAACCCGGTGTGCCGGCGCGGCTAGGCGGAGGATTAGCCTAGTGAGCCGCGGCGCCGGCCGATGTTTTGACAGTTTTGAAAGCCCTATAGAGATGCCTAAGGTGATTCATATGATGGAGACACTTAAAATCCATTGCCAGAAAAATGTACCTTATAGCTTGTATAAGCCCAAGTATATTTTTTCTTGGCTGTTAGAGTGAATCTCTAACAGCAACAGAATTTTAACTTTGCTGATTCCATTTCCATAAATTTTATTTTCTCATTTTTACTGATTTTTTTTGCTTTCTTTGTGTTTACATATGAGCTGGGGCAGATTCTGTACAGCTAAAGTTATAAGGTCTCTATATACTTACGTTTCTATAAATCAGAAAGTCTTTTCTTTAGTATGAAGTAATTTAATACCTCTGAAGGGCAATAATAAATTATAATGTATCTTCAGGGTCAATTGTGATTTATTTATAGCTAATCAGATATAAATTTAATATTCCTATAAAATGACAGAAACTTATTTTTCTAACATTTATTTATTTGAAAGATAGAGAGTGAGAGACAGAGAGAGAGAGCCCCTCCATCACTTGTTCAGTCCCCAAACAGCTGCAACAGTCAGGACAGGGCCAAGCCAAAGCCATGAGCCAGGAACTTGATCTGGTAAGAAATTATGGAGTCTAACTCCAGAAACTCAGAACTTCCTGAATGCTGGGGAGGGTCACTGTGGAGGTTTCTGTGCTCACTTTCCAAAGCACATAAATCCTTTGTGCAGCTCGTGCTCCTGAATGGGTGGGGTGCACAGGCACTGTAAGTTCACCCTAGGCAGTTGAGTTATCTTGGCACAGAGAAGGGCTGAGATTGTGAACATGCCAGCCAGCATGATCATCCCCTCCTCACTACTGACAATAGAAGACATCTACCATGCCCAACTTGGGTGTCATTCTGGACTCCTGTCACAACCACAAATGCTGCTCAAAGCTCCCTGGACCCACCCAGCACACTCTTCTGGATATCTGCTAAAAGTACAGGTATTTCAGTAAGCCATAAAAGTGCATATCCTAGAATAAAGCCTTCAGAGGAGATACCAGCAAGGGTTTCCCAGATGCATTATAAAAAGTACAAATACAAGAAACATGAACAAGGAAGACAACATGAGTCCCAAAAGGAAAACGACATTTCAGTATTGGATGTGAAAATGAGGCAATTGAAGAAATGCCTGAGAAAGAATTCAAGAAAATGGTCATAAGATTACTCAAAAACACAGGGAAGCAGTTACATAAGTTAAAGAAATTGGCACATGGCATGAATGAAAAAGTCTGTTATGACATAGAGATATTAAGGAAAAATCTATCTGAAATATTAGAAATGAAGAATTCAAAATATCAAATAAAAATACAATGGAAAGTCTTAACAACAGACTTTGTGAGGCAGAAGGAAGGATATCCAAATAATAAGGAAAATCTTTAGGAATATCTCAGACCGAAAAAAAAGGGAAAAATTAGGAAAACCAAAAATATTGTTTGATATCTATGGTATACCATCAAATGACCAAATATGTGTCTTTGGAGTTCCTGAAGAAACGGAAAAAATAAATGGCTTAGAAGACTTATTCAGTGAAATAATTTCAGAAAATTTCCCAAGTTTGGAGAATGATATGGCCATTCAAGTTCTGTAAGTGCACAGAACCCCAAATAGACATAACACATTATAGTAAAATAGTAAAACTTTCAAAAGTAAAACTAAGGAAAAGATGTTAAATGTGCAAGAGAGAAATGCCAGGTTACCTTAAAAGGATCTCCAGTTAGATTGACAGCACAGTTTTCATCAGAAAACCTATAGGCTAGGAGAGAATGGAGAAATATAGTCTAAGTCTTAAAAGAAAAAAAAAAAACTCAACCCAGAATACTGTATCCAGGAAAGCTCTCATTTAGAAATAAAGGTGAAATAAACAGAAATTTAAAGACTTAGTCACCACATGGCCAGCCTTACAAATGATACCTAAGGATATGCTGCACACAGAAATAGAGAAAGATAATCAGCAACATGAAAGAATGTGAAGGCAGAAAACTTCCTAGCAAAAGAACAACGGAGATCCAAAAACAATAGGAATATTTATGGAAAAAATGGCAGGACCAAGTTATTACTTATAAATAACAACCTTGAATTTAAATGGATTAAATTCCCCAATTAAAAGATACAGACTTGGCTGAACAGATCAAAAAACAAGACCAATCTATATGCTGCTTACAAGAAACACACCTCACCAACAAAGATACACAAAGACTGAAAGTGAAAGGATGGAAAAAGCTATTCCATGCAAATGGAAGTGAGAAATGAGCAGGAGTAGTCATCCTAATATCAGACAAAATAGACTGTAAGACAAATACAGTTAAAAGAGACAAAGGGCATTATGTAACAATTAAGGGATTGATGTACAATTTAATACTGTATCCCCGTTAGTATTTTTTTTTTGTTCTACTTAATACTATTGGTTCAACTCTGTAATTAACACACAATTATTCTTAGGTGTTTAAATTTAACTGAAAAGTGATCCCTGTTAAATATAAGAGTGGGAAGAAGAGAGGGGGGAGATGTACAGTTTGGGACATGCTCAATCGGACTTGCCCCAAATGGTGGAGTTAGAAATGTGCCAGGTGATTCCAATACAATCCCATCAAGGTGGCATGAACCAATGCCATCTCACCAGTCCAAGTGATCAATTTCACTTATAGGTCTAAGAGTCAAAGAGATCACATAAACAAGACTAGTGTCTGCTAATACTAGCTGATAGAATAAAAAAGGGAGAGAACGATCCAACATGGGAAGCGGGATACACAGCAAACTCATAGAATGGCAGATGTCCTAACAGCACTCTGGCCTCAGAATCAGCCCTTAAGGCATGCGGATCTGGCTGAAGATCCCATGAGAGTATTTTAGGCATGGAAAGCCAAGAAATTCTGGCAAAAAAAGAGGACCTAAATGAAAGATCTCTGCGAGTGAGATCCCAGTGGAAAGAACGGGGCCATCAAAGAAGGAGGTACCTTTCTCTGAAGGGAGGAAAGAACTTCCATTTTGACTATGACCTTGTCAAAATATGATCAGAGTCGGCGAACTCAAAAGGCTTCCATGGCCTTGGCAACTCATGACTAGAGCCTAGGGTGATTACTGATGCCATAAACAAGAGTGTCAAATTGTTAAGTCAACAACAGGAGTCATTGTGTACTTACTCCTCATGTAGGATCTCTATCCTTAATGTGTTGTTCAATGTGAATTAATGATATAACTAGTACTCAAACAGTATTTTTTCACTTTGTGTTTCTATGTGGATGCAAACTGTTGAAATCTTTACTTAATATATGCTAAACTGATCTTCTGTATATAAAGAGAATTGAAAATGAATCTTGATTTGAATGGAATGGTAGAGGGAGCAGGAGATGGGAGGTGAGGGTGGGAGGGAAGTTATGGGGGAAAAAGCCATTGTAATCCATAAACTGTACTTTGGAAATTTATATTTACTAAATAAAAGTTAAAAAAAGGGATTAATTCAACAGGAATATGTGACAATAGAAGGGCACTGGGCTGTTGAATACCAATGTTAATGGATATAAAGGGACACATGGGCTCCAAGAGAATAGTAATGAAGGAATGACTTCAACACCCCACTTTCATCAGTGGACAGATCAACTAGAAAAAAAATCAACAAAAAACAACAAAGCGAATCCACACCATTGAACAAATGGATCTAATTGAGAGCTACAGAACATTTCATCTCACAGCTGCAGAATACATTTTTTTTTCACCAGTGCATGGAATGTTCTCTAAGATAGACCATATGCTAGGCCACAAAACTAAGTCTCAACAAACTAAAAAGTTGAAATCATACCATGTATATTTTCTGACCACAATGAAATGAAGCTGGAAAATAAAATAAGAAACCCTAGAAAATACGGAAACATATGGAGACTGAACAACATGCACCTGAATGAACAGAGGGTCATAGAAGAATTCAAAAGGGAAATTTAAAAATTCCTAGAAATGAATGAAGATGATAAATCAAAACTTACAGGATGGGGCCAGTGCTGTGGCTTAGTAGATAAATCCTCTGCCTGCAGTGCTGGCATCCCATATGGGCTCTGGTTCGAGTCCTGGCTGTTCCACTTCCCATCCAGCTCTCTGCCATGGCCTGGGGAAGTAGTAGAAGAAGGTCCAATTGCTTGGGCCCCTGCACCTGAGTGGGAGACCCAGAAGAAGCTCCAGGCTCCTGGCTTTGGATCAGCCCAGCTCAGGCCATTGCAGCCATCTGGGAGTGAACCAACGGATGGAAAACCTCTCTTCCTCTCTCTCTCTCTCTCTCTCTCTGCCTCTCTGTAACTCTTCCTTTCAAATAATAAATAAATATATCTTAAAAAAAACTTATGGGATACAGCAAAACAGTGTTAAGAAAGTTTATGGAAATTAGTGTCTACATCAAGAAATTGAAAAGGCATCAAATAAATAATCTAACAATGCATCTCAATGACTTAGAAAAATAGGAACCAAACCCAAAAGCAGTATGAGGAAAGAAATAATTAAAATTGAATAAATAAACAAAATTAAAATAAAAATTATACAAAAGATCAGCAAAATGAAGAACTGCTTTTTTGAAAAAAATGAAGAAAAATTGATATGCCATTGGCCCAAATAACAAAAAAGGGGGAGAAGACCCAAATAAATAAAATCTGAGATGAAAAAGTAGATGTCACAATAAATACCACAGACATAAACAGAATCATTACAAATTACTATTAACAACTATATGCCAACAAATTTGAACATCTAGGGAAAAATGGGTAGATTTTCTTACACATACAATTCACTAAAATTGAATCTTGAAGACATAAAAAACTGAAATAGACAAAAACAAAGATGGATATTGAATCAGTAATAAAGACCCTCCCAACAAAGAGAGCCCAGGACCAGACAGCTTCACTGATGAATTCTAGTAAACTTTTTTTAAAGATTTATTTATTTACTTCAAAATCAGAGTTAGAGAGACAGCAAGCAAGTGAGAGAGAGATTGATTGATTGGTTGATCTTCCATCCACTTGTTCACCTCGCAGATGGCCACAAGGGTGAGGGTTAGGCTAGGCTGAAACTAGGAGCCAGGAGTTTCCTCCAAGCCTCCCATGTGGGTGAAGCGGCCCAATCACTTGAGCCATCCTCTGCTGCCTTCTTGGGCATATCAGCAGTGAGCTGGATAGGAGATGAAGCACCTAGGACTCAAACCTGCACCCATAGGGATGCCAATGCTGCAGTGGCTTATCCCACTTAGGGGCTTATCCCACTAAGCTACAATGCTGGCCCCTCTACTACACTTTTAAAGAAGAATGAATTCCAGTTCTTATTAAACTACTCAAAACAATTGAAAAGGAAGGAATCCTCCTACATTCCTTTTATGAAATCAGTATCGCCTTAATTCCACAACAGAAAAAGCTACAAAAAAGAAAGAGAACTATAGACCAATATCCGTGATGACCATAGATGCAAGAATTCTTAACAGAATACTGGCAAATCAAATCCAGTAACACATCAAAAGATCATCCACCTGGACCAAGTGGAATTCATCCCAGGGATGCAGGGATGTTTCAATATATGCAAATCAAAAACCATGAGACATCACATTAACACACTGAAGAATAAAAGCCGTATGATTATCTCAAGAGATGAAGAGAAAGCATTTGACAAAATACATCTTTCATGATAAAAAAAAAAAACCTTATGCAAACTGGATATAGAAGGAACATTCTTCAATTCAACCAAGGCCATTTATGAAAAACCCACAGACAGCATCATATTGGATGGAGAACACCTGGAAACAATTTCAGGGAGATCCAGAACCTGACAAGGATGCCTCACCATTACTATTCAATATAGTTCTCTCACCATTACTATTCAATATAATTCTGGAAGTTCTAGCAAGAGCCATTCGATGAGAAAAAGAAACCAAAGGATACAAATTGGAAAGGAGGAAGTCAAGTTATCCCTGTTTGCAGATGAAATGATCTTATTTATTTAGAGAAACCAAGAGTCAACTAAGAGACTATTAAGGTGCCAGCGCTGTGGCACAGCAGGTAAAAGCCCTGGCTTGAAGCACCAGCATCCCATATGGGTGCCAGTTCTAGTCCTAGCTGCTCCTCTTCTGATCCAGCTCTCTGCTATGGCCTGGGATAGCAGTGGAAGATGGCCCAAGTCCTTGGGCCCCGTGCACCCATGCAGGAGACCTGGAAGAAGCTCCTGGCTCCAAATCGGCACAGCTCCAGCTGTTGCGGCCATCTGGGGAGTGAACTAGCAGGTGGAAGACCCCCCCCACCTCTCTCTGTAACTCTGTCTTTCAAATAAATAAAATAAATCTTAAAAAAAGAGAGACTATTAGAACTCATAAGAGTTTGGCAAAGTGGCAGGATATAAAATCAACACACAAAAATCAATGGCCTTTGTATACACAGACAATGCCATGGCTGAGAACGAACTTCTAAGTCCCATTAAAAATAGTACAAAAAATTTAAATACTTGGGGATAAATTTAACCACAGATGTGAAAGATCTCTACAATGAACATTATAAAACATTAAGTAAAGAAACAGAAGACACACAAAAAATGGGAAAACTTTCCATGTTCATGGATTGGAAGAGTTAATAGCATCAAAATGTCTATAGTATTGAAAGCATTTACAGATTCAATATGAACCCAATCAAAATAACAAAGATGTTTTTCTTGGATCTAGGAAAAATGTACTAAAATTCACATAGAAACACATGCGACCCCAAATAGCTAAAGCAATCTTAAATAATAAAAACAAAGCTGGAGGCATCACAATACCAGTTTTCAACACATATTACAGGGCAGTTATAATTAAAACAGTCTGATACTGGCACAAAAATAGATATGTGGGCCACTGGAGCATATTAGAAACATCAGAAATTAATCCACATATCTACATCCAACTAATCTTTGACAAATGAGCTAAAATCATTCCCTGGAGAAAGGACAGTCTCTTCAACAAATGGTGTTGAGGAAATTAGATCTGTGTATGCAGAAGTTTGAAACAAGACCTCAGGCTTACACCTTATACAAGAATCAACTCTCAGTGTATCAAGGAGCTAAAACTAAGACCTGAAACCATCAAATTACTGGAGGAAAACATACCGGAAATACTGAAAGACATTGGTGTACCCAAGGAACTCTTGGATGAGACCCCAAAGCACAGGAAATAATAGCAAAAATAGGCAAATGGGATTGCATCAAGCTAAGAAGTTTCTGCACAGCGAACAAAACACTGAACAAAGTTAAGAGACAACCAAAAGAATGGGATAAAATATTGCAAACTATTCATCTGATAAAGGATTAATATCTAAAATAAATAAGGAAATCAAGAAACTCAAGAACAAAAAAAATTTAAGTTCTGAAGTGGGCAAAGGAAATGAACAGGCATTTTCCAAATGATGAAATACAAATGGTAAACAGATGTATGAAAACATGCTCAGGATCACTAGCCATCAGAATACAAATGAAAACCACAATAGAGTTTCATCTAACCCCAGTTAGAAGGCTATCACCTTCTATATGGGAAAAGGGTACCCTAATATACTGTTGGTGGAATGTGAACTAGTACATCAATTAACGAAGACAGTGTGGAGATTCCTCCAAAATCTGAAAATTGATCTACCATATGATCCAGCCATCCCACTCCTCAGAATTTATCTAAAGGAAATGAGGCATAAGAAAAGAATGATCTTTGTTCCAACGTGTATAAGCAGCTCAATTCACAATAGCTAGGATATGGAATCAACCTAGATTCCCATCAACTGATGACTAGATAGAGAAAACGTGGCATATATACACCATGAAATACTACTCAGCCATAAAAAAAATGAAGTCCTGTCTTTTGCTACAAAAATGGATGCTACTGGAGATTATTATCCTTGGTAAAATAATCCAGACACAAAAAGACAAATTTCATGTTTTCTTTGATTTGTAGTAGCATTAGCAAATATATATATATATGTTTGATATATACAGTATCAAAAAGCAATAAATGAGTGAAATTGACAACTTGAGATTTGATTATTGTTTATAGTCCTTGTCTATACTCCTGTGGAACAGCTGTCTTTCTTCTTGATGAATTCTTTATTTAGTGGAGAATTAAGCCTGTGACTATAAAGTAAATTAAAAGTATGTCATTGCAAAAATTAAAAGAGGAAAAATGAAAGGAAGGACTAAGGAGGGAAGGAAGGTGGGAAGTGTCATTATGGTCTTAAACTATATATATAAAATACATGAAATGTGATCTTTTTATATAAAATTTAAGAAGAAACAATCATCCCTATGGAATTGATTTCTTCTCTCTTATCTGACTAAAATTTTGCCTTTATTTGTCCAAGACGAAAATCAAATTGCTGTTATGGTTATGAAAAAATATAATCTCTACAAAAAGAAAATATGTATCATGAAAAGACTGCATGGTTTTCAAACTTTTTTGCACCAAAAGAAACTTATCTTTTAATTGTCTTTTTCCATGAAGTTTCTGAAGATCCCTCATGTAAGGTAAGGTTTTTTTTTTTAATCAATGTAAAAATATAGTAGTTTTTTTAAAAGCATCTGATTGTTCCAGAATGTGAAAGTGGACAGGGAAAGCCAAGCTTTTACACAGTTACAGGTTTTCAGAAAGAGAATTTTCTTTTTCCCTTTTTTAAAAAATATTTATTTATTTGAAAGTCGGAATGAGAGAGAGAGAAAGAGAAAGAGAGAGAGAGAGAGAGAGAGAGAGAGAGAGAGATCTTCCATGTGCACCACAGTGACCACCCCTAGAAAAGGAATTTTCGTATGCAATGATTTGTAATTCTGAATCTGAAAAGAAACAAGGATATGTGTTAAAATTTTGCCAATGTTTGACTCAGTTTTGATGTATGTATTGATAATAAAAATGTGAATTTTTACTTCCAATGTTGAATTAATAAAACACTACAATTTGTCTCTCTCTCTATTAAATTATAAATTGCTGAGGGATAGACAAATTCTGCTGGTTCACTCCCCAAATGGCTCCAACACCTGGGACTGGGCCAGACTGAAGCCAGGAGCCAGAAACTCAATCCAGTTCTCTTACATGGGTCTCAGTGGCCCAAACATCTGGGCCATGTTCTGCTACTTTCCCAAGTGCACTAGCAGGAAGCTGGCTTGGAAACAGGACAGCCAAGACTTGAGCTGCTGTTAAAAGCAGAACAGAACATAAAACCCAAATATAGATCCCTGTAAATAATCCACTTAATTTTAAAAATAAAAACTATTTCTAAATTTAATTTGAAAGGCAGAGTGATGTGTACAGAGAGGAGAGGGAAGGAGGGAAGGAGAGAAGGAGGGAGAGCGAAAGCAAGAGAATCTGCTGGTTCATTCTCCAAATGCCTGCCACAGCCAGTGTTACTCCAGGCCAAAGTCAGAAGCCCATAAATCTATATGGGTCTCCCATGTGGGTAGCATGGACGCAAGTACTTGACTCATCACCTGCTGCCCCCCTGAGTGTGCATTATCAGGCATCCCAAGCAGTGCCAAATGCAATGCCTCCCACCTTCCATCCAATTAATTTTGACCAAGAATCAAAAGCAATTCAGTGGAGAAAGTATAGCCTTTTAAATAAATAGTGGTGGATGAATTAGACACCCGTTGACAAAAAAAAAAAAAAAAAAAAAAAACATAAATGAAACTTTACTGAATTCAAAATTGATCACTGACATAAAATGTAAAACAACACTTCTAGAAAAGAGGCAGGCACTAAGGCACAGCAGGTTAAGCTGCCACTTGTCATGCCCATATCCCATATCAGAGTGCCTGGGATCCAGGCCCACCTTCACTTCTGATCCAGTTTCCTGTTAATGTGCACTCTGGAAGGCAGCAGATGGCTCCACCTGCAACAGCTGAAGTATTTGCATTCCTACCACTCATACAGGATTTCCTGGTCCCTGGATTTGGCTTGACCCAGGCCAGGCTGTTGTGGCATTTGGGGAGTGAGGCAGTGGTTGGAAAACATTCTCTCTCTCTCTCCCTCTTCCACTCTACCTCCTTCCCTCTCTATCACTCTGCCTTTCAAATTAAAAAAAACTTCTAGAAAAGAACATATGAAAAATTCTAGATAATATTAGTATATAGTTCTTGGACTTGACAGCAAATAACATGATAGGTAAAATGAAAAATTGATAAATTGGACTTTTATTAAAACTAAATATTTTCATCTGTAAAAGATTATTTTAGAAGAATGCAAAGATAAGCTCCAGTCTGGAAGAAAATATTTGCAATCACATATTCAGTGAAAGATTTGGATATATAAAGAACTCTCAAAATAACATCAAAGGAAATTAAGAATCCAACTGAGAAATGGACAAACATGTACAGACATCTCATCAAAGAGGATATACAAACACATTAAAAGATGTTCAATATCACTATCCATTAGAGAAATGCAATTCTTTAAAAAAAGATAGATCTATGTATGTATGCATCTACCTACTTACCTATCTAAAAGGCAGAGTGACAAAGAAGGAGAAACAGAGATAGATCTTCCATCTGCTGGTTGACTCACCAAATGGCTGCAACAGTTAGGGCTAAGACAGACTGAAGCCAGGAATTCCATTTGAGTCCCCATCATGGGTAGCAGAGGCCCAAGCACCTGGGCCATCCTCTGCTATCTTCCCAGGTGCATCAGCTGGGAGCTGGATCTGAAGTGGAGCAGCCAGAACTCAAACTCTTGGTTTGGGATGCTAGAGTTTCAAGCAGTGCCTAACCTACTGCACCACAAGACTGGCCCCCTAAAAAGGCAATTTAAAAGTACAATGAGATGCCACTACATTCCTACTAGAATAGCTGAAATAGAAAACAATGATAACATGTAATGCTGGTGAGGATGTAGAGAAATTGGATGATTAATTCATTGCTGGAATGCAAAATGGCACAGCTATTCTACAAAATAGTTTGGCAGTTCTTTTCACATCAAAAATTGACTTAACATATGATCCAGCAATTGCACTATTAGCATTTGTCCTACAGAAATGAAGACATTTCCATGCAGGAAGTTGTACATGAATGTTCATAGAGACTTTATTTGTAGTTGTAAAAAAACTGAAAAGTATCCAAATGCCCTTCAATGAGTAGATGGCTATATAAACTACTCTGCAGTAAAAAAGAATGAGTTTCTTATACATGTAGTAACTTGGATGGATCTCAAGTGTATTGTGCTGAATAAAAAAAAGCCAATCTTAAAAGCTCAATATCGTACAATTGTATTTACGTAATATTCATTAAATAGCATAATTAAGAGATGGAGTGATGGAGAAGAGATTAGTGGTTGCCAGAGATTAGGAATGGGGGCAGGTTACCTAAAGGAGAAGTATAGTTATGGTATGGTTGCATATGTTGATTGTGGTGTGTTATATAGGGATACACAAAACTGCATAGAACTATACATGCACACATACACATACACACACAAAACACAACAATAAATGCTGAAATCTGAATAAACTCCAAAGATTGTACCAGTATCAATATTTTGGTTTTGGTATTTTAAAAATATTTATTTATTTTATTTGAATGGCAGAATTACAGAGAGAGATATTTCCCATCTGCTGGTTCACTCCCCAAATGCTCACAACAACCAACGATGAGACAGACTAAAACCAGAAGGCAGAAACTTTGTCTGGGTCTCCCATGTGGATGGTGGGAACCCAAGTACTTGAGCCATCATCTACTGTTTCCTAGGCACATTAATAGGAAGCTGGATTAGATGGGATAGATCAGCCAGGATTCCCAGTTTTTATTCTCATGTGGGATATAGGCCCCTCAAGCAGTGTTTTAGCCTGCTGTGCCTTAATGCCTGCCCCTGATATGTTTCAAAGTTAAGTTGCTAACATTAGGGAAGACAGAGGAAGAAATACAAAGAACTTCCCTGTACATTTCTTTGAAACCTCCTTGTTTCTATAATTAATTCAGAGTAAAAAAGAAATAATGAGCAATTGATCTTCAAGCTCTCATCAAGGGGCAGTAAGCGGTTGTTTTTTTCTTTAAAGATTTTATTTGAGAGGTAGAGCCATAGAAAGAGAGAGAGAGGGAGAGACAAAGATAAAGGTCTTCCATTTTCTGGTTTACTCCCCAAATGGCCACCAACAACCAGAGGTGGGCTGATCTAAAGCCAGGAGCCAGGAGCTTCCTCTGGGTTTCTTGCCCTGGTATAGGGGCCCAAGCACTTCAGCCATCTTCGACTGCCTTCCCAGGCCATAGCAGAGAGCTGGATCAGAAGAGGAGCAGCCAGGATATGAACTGGTGCCCATATGGGGTGCAGGCAGAGGCTTAGCCTACTCCCAACAGCGTCGGCCTGGCAGTAAGAGGGTTGTATTTACTTTCTGTATAGTCTGCCTGATAGCAAAGACTTCTTCACATCATAAAAACAGTTTTATCTTTATCTCCATCATCATGTCCCTGATTAAAAAAAAATACAAGTACTCAAAGGTGTAAACAAAAAACCTAGGTGAAAGAATTTTCTTATAACCATGTTACCTTCTTTTCTATTTTATTGCCATCTTAATTAGATAACCAAACATTGCTTTTAAGATATCTACGAGTCTTTATCTTCTTTGTCAAGCTGTTTTGATTTTTGTCTTCCTAAGATAGGATTCCAAATTTAGAAAAATAAAAATCTCAGGATATCTTCTTCATATTTCGTAACTAACTCAACACTACTGTAAGGCTGAACAAGAGGAAATGTGAATTCAGGAGAAATACTCAGCCATTCCTAGTTTAAATTTGTACAGATAACATGATATTAACATTCAAATGTTTCAGAAATTATACAATTTATGAATAAGCACTGGAGAGTTGTTGGCGCCTTCATTATTAAATATAGAGGGAAAAATTTGTCAAGATATTATGAAATCTCAGGGTACTTTAAAAAATTTGTGGAAAAATACCAAAAAGCTTCTTTGATACAAAAAAAATCCCTGAAATCCATGCATAGTTTCTTCATAATACACATTTCCCATAAAATTTTTCAAAGACATTTTGTAGTTCTGTACTATATGCCAATAGAAAATTTTACTGCCATTCTAATATTGGTGATTGTAAGAAATTAACCACAGTCTCTCAGTCTCCTCATCAAACATATTTCTGCTTTTTGGTATATGCCTAAAATCTCTGCTAAAAGGTTTGGCTGGAGTTTGTGCTACAACAAAGGAGGACAGTACTACAGGCTTGAGTATAGGACTATAATGAATTAATCTGAAGTACTAATACATTATGAATAGACTGTTCGTTCCAGCCTTCTGAGCTGACATTTCTTCTTTTTTAAGATTTATTTATTTATTTGAAAGTCAGAGTTACACAGAGAGAGAGGAGAGGCAGAGAGAGAGAGAGAGGTCTTCCATCTGCTGGGTCACTCCCCAATTGGCTGCAGTGGCTGGAGCTGAGCCGATCTGAAGCCAGGAGCCAGGAGCTTCCTCCAGGTCTCCCCTGCGGGTGCAGGGCCCCAAAGACTTGGGCCATCTTCTGCTTTCCCAGGCCATAGCAGAGAGCTGGATTGGAAGTGGAGCAGCTGAGTCTCGAACCAGCACCCATATGGGATGCTGGCACTTCAGGCCAGGGCATTAACCCACTGTGCCACAGTGCCGGCCCCATGAGATGACATTTCTTAGGTCTCAGACTACATGAATAGAGGGAGTTACAGTTTCTAGGACTTGTCATAGTCTGGAAATAGATGCATTTCACGAAGGCAGACTACTCATCCAAAATGCAATGGACACAAGTGAAACAAGAATTGACTATACAGGTGTGAATGAATGGATGAGGCTGCATGTGGGAAACCTTGGCTGGTAGGGCTACCACAGAGTCCCCACTAGGGCAATGCCCAGAGGAGTCATGGGTGTAAGGCCATTCAGAGACCAGAGACTGGTACCACCCCACTGCTCCCAGAGGCATTGCCCTTGTGGGGGCTCTCTTTGGTAGCCTCCCCCTCACAGAGGCCCTCTGCCTAAGTTGCTTGCCTAAGTGGCTCCATCCTTTGAAATCTAGCTGGAGGTGGTCAAGCCCCACAACTTCTGGTCTCTTCGGGCTGCTGGGAATGGCAGCATACAGACACCACCAAGATTTACCTCCTGTGCACTCCATTGAGGTGGCTACCAAAACCCTTCCCACACCTGTGAAAACTGAGATTGTGGCAGAGGATGGAGAACAAAGACTTGAGGTGCTGCTGGGCAATGTGTTCCAAAGTACTGAAGGCATGTGAGGCCCCTCTTTTACATAGTTTCTCTCCCCCAGAACTTTGCATTCTAGATCTGCAATAAGGGTGGCAGCTCTGATAATGCCTGAAATGCCTTCTGGGCCTTTCTTCCATATATGTATATATTTTTATTTGAAAGGCAGAGTGACAGAGAGGGAGAGAGAGACAGATATTTTCTAGTTCACTCTTCAAGTGGCCCCAGAAGTCTGAACTGGGCCAGGCTAAAGCCAGTAGCCAGGACCCATCAGGGTCTCCTACATGGATGGCAGGGACCCAAATACTTGAACCATCCTCTGCTATCTTCCCAGGCACATTACCAGGAAGCGAGATTGTAAGTGGAACAGTTGGGATTGGAACCAGTGCTCCAATATTGGATGCCAATGTAGCAAGCAACAGTTTAACCTGTTGAGTAATAACACTGGCCCCAATACTTCAAATTTTGAATTTTAATATTTTCCTTGGCTAGTCATTAGCACTATGGAGTACAATACTCTCTTGAGATGCTATGTAGTGACAGAAAGCCCCAGCTCCCAATCAGCTCTACGATCACAAGGGAAAAAAACAACTGGAATCTGCAGTGGACTGTGTTACTAAGGTAGGATGTTTGGGAGGCTAGGAATATTAAATGCCTTTTTTCCAAGACTATTTATTTTATTATTTCAGAGGTGTGCAGAGACAGAGACAGAGATAGGAGAGATGGATGGAAGGAAAGAGGGAAAGAGGGAGAGAGGTGGGTGGGGGAGAGAGCTCAAGAAAAATATACACATTGGTGGAGGCCTGAGACAGGAATTGGAAACACAATCCAGGTTTTCCACTTGGGTGGCAGAAACTCAATTACTTAAGCCATCATTGCTGGCTCTCGGGGTCTGCACCTGTGGAAAGCTGGAGTCTTTAACCAATTCATGGCTGGTTATTGAACCCAGGCACACTGATAGGGGATGCAGTTATCCTAACTGGCATCTTAACTGCAAGACCAAATGCCCGCCCACTAGATGTATTTCTGACTTAAAACATTTTCAACTTATGATGAGTTTGTGGGGGATATAACTCCAACCTACGTTGAGGCACATCTGTATATAAATATAGAAAAAGTCAATTACAGTAAAAAAAAAAAGTAATGTTGTTAGGTAGTCCAGATTTTTAATTCAAACAGATGTCTTACACAGCTGTACTTTAATAAAGGTGAAACATGCCATTTCAGAAATGAATTTATTAGTTAAATGTCAGATGCAGTTAGAACTTTTTCTGGAATAATCACTATCATACATAGATGTAGAACTTTGTAGCTCTTATCAGCAACCCAGAAACAACTTTCACCTTGACCACAGATTCATTTGTATGGAAAAACACAACAGTATTTCTAAATATATGCGGTATCTACCATCTAATTAGTACCTCAGGGCAGGTTGTTTATAAACAGAAAACAATAAGGGACATATTAAATATCCCCAACAGTATTCTTTGCATATTATCAGGTTTAGGAATAAGGAAGATGGTTTGCATTTTAAGTAATAAGCCAGATAGCTACCAGACTATCATTAAGTACAAAGGAACCAACTAGAATAACCCATGATCCATGCAAAATAATTCTGTCTGCAGCTTCATACCCTAGAGAAATAAATGACTGCCTTTAGCTTTGAATCAGAAATGTGTTTAGAGGGCAGTGTGGAAATAGATACTATATTTTTTGCTTTCAGTTTTAATAAAAAAGAATACTATTAAAATATTTCACCCTTCATGTTAAATATGTCAATTATGCCCATCTCCCACCTTGCAACAATCACTTCCAAGTGACTACAAGTACCACTTACTGGGATCACTAAAGAAATCAGCCACCAAGCAGGGAGCATCAAGCTCAAGGGACCTGTAATGGGTTGCACAGGAGTGCACATGATGTTTCACAGGAGGATGAGGTTGCCATCTGCTGGACTTTCTATGACTAAAAGCCAGTAACATTTATAGACATAAGCAAAGAAACACTCTCGCAGGTGGGCAAAACCTGCATATTTTAGTAAACATAAAGGTATTTTTAAATGTTTATTGCCTATTTTATCATTCCTATTGAATTGGTGACTGTTCTTTGTAACTGGAGTATGAGAAAAATATCAGAAAAGTCAGTATACTAAAGCTTCAGATTTAAAAGGTAATATATTGAGTACTTTAAAATATTTATCAAGTTTTTGTTAAATAAATTTTTGTTACATAAATATTAAAATATTTAGAGGTGCTGGTGTGTAGTGTAGTGTATTAAGCTGCTGTCTGCAATGTCTGCAACCCACGTAAGTGTCCATTCAAGTCCTGGCTGCTTCCAGTGCAGCCCCCTGCTGATGTGTCTTGGAAAAACAATAGAAGATGGCCCAAATGCTTGGGCCTCTGTCAGTCACATGGGAGATACAAATGTAGTTTCAGGTTCCTGGCTTTGGCCTGGCCCAACCCTGGCCATTGTAGAAATCTGGGGAGCAAACCAACAGATGGAAGATTTTTATCTGTCTCTCTATCTCTCCCTATCACTCTGCCTATCACTCCCTATCACTCTGCCTTTCAAATAAAATAAAATAAATCTTAAGAAAATAAAAATATCTAGAAGGCCTATGACATCATATTGGTTTTGTGTTAAATGTTAAGTTGACTTTTGGGTTCATGTATGTCTTTACCTGATGGCCTTGCCATGGGGATTCAGGATCAAATATATGCAAGTAGTGTAAATAGTTCAATCTCTAATCTACTCTAATGCAGAATGATTGATGATTCACATATCACCATCTACCTTTTCTAGTTTTCTAATTTTCTCCTTCCTTTTCCTAATGAAACTCTAAGAGTGATCACCATATACTGAAATGCAACATCATGACAATGGATTAAAAGAGTGTGCTAGGAAATCATAGTCATTTATTGCAAGTGTACACATAGAACAGCTCTGTCCCATGGTCATCAGCCAACCATGTCATAAGTATAGTAGTTAACTGTTTGTTAATCATAAAGGAGAGCAAGTCAAAAAATAAAGAAGACAGGCTTGAGTAAGATCTAGATTGAAATTTTATCTTGACTGTTTTTGAATTATTTATCCTTTATAAATGAGGTCTCTAAGCCTCATTCTTCAGCTATAAGAAAAAGAAGCAAGGGAAATTATGGCATATGGATGGTACTAGGCTGCTGTAGGGATGACAGCGCCTCTCAAAGAAAGGGATTTTACAGTAACTCAGTTATATGTGAAAAATTTCTTTTTGGAAGATTATATGACTTGCTGCCTTTATACAATTGTCATGTCAAGCTGTGCCTTTAAAAAAAATTGCAGGTGTTATCTACTTGTATACTCCTAAGGTTTTTTGCTTTTTAAAAATTTATTTGAAAGTCGAAGTGAGTGAATGAGAGGGAGACCTTCCATCTGCTAGTTTACTCCCTAAATGATCATAACAGTCAGGGCTGGGCCAGGTTAGAGCCAAGAGTAAGGCACTCCATCCAGGTCTCCTACATGGGCGGCAGGATCTCAAGCACTTGGGCCATCATTCATTGCTTCCCAGGAGCGCTAGCAGGGAGATGGATCAGAAGCAGAGTAGCCAGGGGGAGGGAGGGGGCGCTGTGGTATAGCGGGTTAAGCCACAGTCTGCAGTGCTGGCATCCCATATAGGCACTGTGAGTCCCAGCTGCTCTACGTCCAATCCAGCTCCCTGCTAATGCACCTAGGAAAGCAGCAGAAAATGGTCCAAGTCCTTGTGCCCCTGCACCCATGTGGGAGACCTGGAAGAATCTCCTGGCTCCTGGTTTTAGCATTGCCCAGCCTCAGCTGTTGGAGCCATGTGGGGAGTGAGCCAGTGGATGGAAGTTCTGTTTCTCCCTCGACCCCTCTGTAACTATGTATTTCAAATAAATACATAAATGGAAGGAGTGGCCAGTACTTGAACTAGCACTCTGATAAATGGGATATGGGCATCCAAAGTGGCAGCTAAACTTGCTATGCCACAATGCCTGCCTCCCAAAGGTATAACACTACCATTAATGCCATTAACACTACCATTACAGCTATTAAAGAAAACCTGTATCAAAGCCAGTTTTAAAACACAAGCAAGCCCACCAGCAAGCACATACATATATAAAAATATCAATTTAATATAAATGTAGAAACCGGGGCCAGCGCTGTGGCATAGCGAGTATAGTCACTGCCTGCAGTGCCGGCATCCCATATGGGCGCCAGTTCGAGTCCCAGCTGTTCCACTTCCGATCCAGCTCTCTGCTATGGCCTGGGAAAGCCGGAGAAGATGGCCCAAGTCCTTGGGCCCCTGCACCCACATAGGAGACCCAAAGAAGCTACTGGCTCCTGGCTTTGGATCGGCGCAGCTCTGGTCATTGCGGCTAATTGCGGTGTGGACCAGTGGATGAAAGATACACTCTCTCTCTCTGTCTCTCTCTCTCTCTCTGCCTTTCCTTCTCTCTGTGTAATCTCTTCTCTGTGTAATTTTCAAATAAATGACTTTCAAATAAATAAATAAATTTTAAAAACTGACATCACAATTACGAGGGAGAGGGAGAGGGAGAGGGAGGGGGAGGGGGAGGGGGAGAGGAGGGGGAGGGGGAGGGGGAGAATCTTCCATCTGCTGGTTAATTCCCCAAATGGAGTGAGTACATATACACATACAGAATGTTCCCATCTGCTGGTTCACTCCGAAATATCCGCAAGGCTGGGGCTGCACTTGCTAGAAGCTGGGAGCCACTCAGTCTAGGTCTTCCAGAGGAATGGGAGAAAATAAATTACTTGAGCCATCACCCCTGTCTCCCAGGTTCTCTCTTAGCAGGAAGTTGGAGTCCAGAGCCACAGCCAGGTATTACACATAGGCATTTTAACTGTTAAACAACAACTGCCCCTACATTTGTCGCTCCCCCTCTTCATGGAGGAACGACACTAAACCCTGCCTAGGCTTCATATCCGAGTCACAGCACCATTATGTCGCTCCCCGTCTTTGTGGAGGAACGACACAGGACCCTGCGTTGTTCTTCTGTCTGCTCGGCCCTCCCCGGGTTTGCTGCTGGTTCTTCCCGGGTTGGCTACCGTCCCTTCCACCTCCGTGGAGGGGCGGGCCCCCTGCCACTTTCCCCACTTCCGCAGGGGAGCGGCACACCGCCGGCCGGCTCTCTCGGGGGCTGCACAGGTGTTCCCTCAGATAGATGTTCCCCTTAGACGTTCCTGGTGCATGTTGTCTCTCTCCTCCTTTATAGTCCTCTTCCACCAATCCCAACTCTGCTACCCACAAGCCGAGTACGCTGCTCTCCTCCAATCAGGAACAGGTCCTACAGTTTATTGGTTGAACTGGAGGCAGCTGTGTAGAAGCTGTTTCTCCCTTCTCAGTGCCATATTGTGGGAGAGCAGATGCATAGAATAAGTCTTAATTCCAGTAACTTAGTCTAGTCCGAGTTGCTCCCCACAGCATTGAGATTTTAAGTGCCAAAAATAGGTATTTGACTCATTTTCCTACATCCCTACAAATTTTTATAATCCAGTTCATAAGAAAAACTTTTAGTATCTTCTTATTGAAATCTTTTTATATTCAAGGATATAAAGATGTCAATGGCCACTAAATCTATCTCTCTAGCCTAACTCTTGAACTGCAATCTCAGGTATCTAAATAGCTTCTATACATCTTCCTAACATGTCTCACCAGAGAGACAGCAGAGCCAAACATTTAAAAACACAGATTACAGGACAAGCACTTGGACTAGCAGTTAAAGTGCCAACTGAGATGTCTGAGTCCCCTATCAAAGTGCCTGGGTTTGATACCCAGCTGCACTCCTGACTCCAGCTTCCTGCTAATGCAAACCCTGGAAGGTATTAAGGATGGCTCAAGTGATTGAGGTCTTGTTACCCATGTGAGAGACCTGAATTGAGTTCCTGGCTCATGGCTCTGACTCCCAGGATGCTGTGGGGTATCTGGGGATTGAACCAGCCTGCCTGCCTGCCTCTCAAAACAAACAATTCACAAGTGCAGACCAGAGGTTAAAATAGACTATGTTCAACTCCTGACTTCATTACTAGTTCCGTAACTTTGGGCAAGTTAGTTTGTTCCTCTGAGCCTCAGTTTCTTCATTTGTAAAGTAATGACAAAAATAGTAAGTGATATAAGACTTATGAAAATTAAAGGGGATATATACTTAATACTCTTAGCTAAATGGTAAAAAAAATGGTTTATACATTCCATGAAACACACATACACATTCCTCTCTGAACCAGCAAGTTTTCTCTCCTGTGCCATAGCTGGCAGCCCTTTTACCAGCCTAGTTGTACCTAAGCTAGTTTTAGTCCATTTTAGAGCTACTGTAGAAGACTGGCCTGTGTGAATGAGGTACAAAGAAACACACAGATGTGGAATATAACCTGCACAATTAATTTATACTGCAACTTGGCAAAATGGATACATGAAAATACTTGTGTCATTCATGTGGCACTTATCACATAATACCATAGAGTTTAGTAGTTATTTTACATATGTTTTATCCTCAACACTAGATAATGAGCTTCTTGATATAACAGGCAGTATCTTCATTTCACAGCCTCCTCTCCATATGTCTGTGCCTTGCACAGAGGAAGTATTCAGTATACATAAATTGAGAAAGAAATCTATCTTGTTCTTACACGAAAGAAAAAAAGAATAACACAAATATCCATGTTAAATAATCTGCAAGCTCAAATATATTTTACTAGTCTTTTGGAGAATTATTTAAATTCTCATTTTCTCTCTAGGTTATTTCCTTTAGTCTTAGCCAATTTTATATATACATTTATACATATTCGAGACTTATGCATTCTTGCTAATTTGTTAGACTGAATATGCATTAATTCATTGCAGGCTGATAATACCTAGCTTTATAAAGATTTGGTTGCTTGGAAACACCAGCTATATTGCTTTTTAAAAACAGCTATTCTTTGACATGTTTCTCTTTCTTCTCTTTCAGCTTTTATTCCTTTCTTTTCTTACAACATATCTGATGGTATATTTTGCAAAAAACAGTAAGCTATGTGTGAGCTGAACATTTATTATGAATGCGAAATCAAAGCTCTGCTTAAAGTTCCAAATTGTTAATCTTCAAATTCATGTGCCTAGGATGAGCTATTTAATACTGCCATGCTGAAAGAACAGCAAAAACAGGGACAGCATTTAAAATTATACTATGAATATAAATAAGTTTACAGTAGTACTTGAGGAGGAATGAGGGAATTGAAGGAAATGGGGATGTTGTAACTCTTGTGGTATTCTCTGTTCTCTGTTGCTCTTTACTCATTTGTTCTTCCTTTTATACTGTTTAAATTCCTTTTTCAAATAATCACTAACCATCTGCCATGAAATAATTCATAAAAAAAGTTTAGTAGTTAATGGTGGGTAGTAAACACTCTATAAAGATGAATAAAGTCTAGTGACTATTACTGTGCTTAATTCTACTTCTTTGCCTTTACTGTACCCCTTTTTCCAAATTTTTATAAGGGCCAGTGAGGCCATGGTTGGAGCAGAGGAAGACCATGCATTTCATGTTTTAAATACATAAGATCCTGGGGCCGGTGCTGTGGCTCACTTGGTTAATTTTCCGCCTGTGGCGCCAGCATCCCATATGGGCGCCGGTTCTAGTCCTGGTTGCTCCTCTTCCAGTCCAGCTCTCTGCTGTGGTCTGGGAAGGCAGTGGAGGACGGCTCAAGTCCTTGGGCCCCTGCACCCATGTGGGAGACCAGGAAGAAGCACCTGGCTCCTGGCTTCAGATCGGCATAGCGCCGGCCATAGTGGCCATTTTGGGGGTGAACCAATGGAAGGAAGATCTTTCTCTCTGTCTCTCTCTGTCTAATTCTATATGCCAAATAAAAAAAAATTAAAAACTTAAAAAATAAGTGCATAAGATCTGTGTAAGTAATTTTAAAAATAATGTTTTTAATTCACCTATTTCATAAATCTACAACATCAAACTCCTTGCTCCATCCCTCCAATTAGGAACTGTTTTAGCTAGTCAATAAATGCCATTCTTCCTAAGGTCCCTAAATAAGGGCAATTAATACATGAGGGCAATTTTTCATAAAAATATATTCTGTATTCAAAAACTACTAGGCAGGCCCTTATTTCTTGTTTATTTATAAACAAATTATCTATAATTTCAAATATTTAACAATTGCTACAACTCAGTGTTCTGTAGCAACAGACCTTTTGCTTCTTCACAGTGCAGTGAATAGTCATATGTATGGCTTACTTATAAAATAACTTTTGTTTATTGCATGCTACTCTGAGGCCGATTTTCACTTTTTGTTGTAAAGTGGGCTTCTCAATCTCCCACCCTTAATGTTATTTGCTTCTGACTATATTATTTTTCAATACAAAATGTGCTATAAGACTTCTGGTTAAACAAAGCAGATAAAATTTTATCTTTGTTGTATCAGAAGGCTCTACTAAAATGGTAATATATATATATGTAAAATATATATATATATATTTTAAAAGTGTAACTATGGGTTGGTGCCATGGCTCAGCAGGTTAAGCCACCACCTGCGATGCCGGCATGACATATGAGCACAGGTTCAAATCTTGGCTGCTCTATTTCCAATCGAGTTCCCTGCTAATGTGCCTGGAAAAGCAGCAGAAGATAGCCCAAGTGCTTGGGCAACTGCACCCACATGGGAGACCAAGAGGATGTTCCTAGCTCCTGGATTTTGCCTGGCTCAGCTGGGGCCAATAACTCTGCTTTTTAAATAAATAACTAAATATTTTTAAGAAGGTATAAATACAGAAGGACAAAGAAAACAGAGAAAGACTACAGCAAAACAGTGAAGTCAATAAAAATGTAGAGGCTGAAGGCAATAGATGAGGTTAGTGCTAAGCCAACTTAATTGTGGAAAGCTGAACCCTAAAACTGGTATTGCTAGGCTCAGTTCATAGGAGTACTGAAGGTCTCTGAAGTACAGATGAAGAGAATGCTAAAAAGAGGAGTGATTCAAAGTTTATATAAGAAAAAAATGGATCTCGAGAGCCTCTTTTTCATTTCAACAAAAGTTTCAAGTTTCAAGCCATCTCTTCAGCTAAGGTTTAATCCTAGAGACAGGCATAGTTGAGGGCTGGAGTGATGAACTATAATGAAAATGGGGACTGAATGTCTATATACTAAACATTAAGACTAGTTACTATGGACGAGATCCATGGAGGACAGCTATTCATAATGACTAAATCAATTCTGACAGGAGCAGAGGGACATAATTCCTCATCACAGACATCTTTAATGAAAAAGAAGAGTTATAGGTAACCTGATATATTTGAACACACATAGAGGAGATGTATAGATCTTCTGGGGAGACCTGTTTGAGTAAGTGAATAATTCATAAAGAAAATCTTAAGCAAAATAAAATTTTTACAGGAAATAAAATTTAATGACATTTCCAATAAATGGTTAAAATCTGAACATTGTCTACAAAGTCATAGTGTTATAATCACCAAATATTGATTTAAATACTCTGAGAAGAAGAACAGTATGCATGTTTATGGGAGTACAAGCAAGGCAAATTGTCAATGTTTATGAGAGAAAATCAATAGATGGTATGAGAGTATATTAAAAATTTTACAGAAAAACGGAAAAGATAAATTCATTTTTTTGTAAAATTAATTTTGAAATCCATGCATTTTTTCATAATATGTGCTTTCCATAAACTTTTGGAAGCTCCCTTGTACCTAAAAATTTAAAATCAAGATACAACAATATAAACATGCTATGTAGAAACATGGTAATAAATACCATAGGGAATAGCTAAAACTGTTTAAAGTTTATTGCCCTTTTGGAGTGGAGAGGGATAGGATAGAAGACTGTTGTTTTTCACTGTACTATTTTTGAAGACCTATGTATACAGTATTAATTTAAGAAAATACTTAGCTTTGAAATGATTATTATGGGGGCTGGCATTGTGGCCCAGCTGGTTAAGCTACTGCTTGCAACTCTGGAATTCCATATTGGAGTGCCAGCTGAAGTCCTGGCTGTTCCACTTCCAATCCAGCTCCCTGCCAATCCACCTGGGAAAGCAGTGGAAGTTGGCCAGGTGCTGGGGCTCCTGCCACCCTTTGTGGGAAACCAGATGGAGTTCTGGGTTCCTGGATTTGGCATGGCTGTCAAAGCCAGTTGGGGAGTGAACCAGTACATAGAAGATCACTCTCTCTCTCTCTGTCTCTCCCTTGCTAATAATCTGCCTTTCAAATAAGCAATTGTTTATTATGTTATTCCCATAAACAACATATTTTTGGGTTTAGCTTAATTCTTCAGAGATGTGTGCATGTTCTAATCCACAAATAATAATTTTTAAGCAGGTAAATAATTCTTTCAAATATTTTGACACATTTGACTCTTATTAGATTCTTGAAGAGCAAAAATAAAACTCCTTAACATGACCTGTAAGGCTTGTTGAATTCTTCAATGTCATCGTGTACCCCTGACTCCTTTGCTTACTATGCTGTACACACACTGCCATTTTTCATTTCTCTATACACACAAGCAAAGTTTCTTCCCTGATGATCTGCCCAGAATGTATTAATTTTGGTTGGAAGGTTATTCTCTGTCTTCTCCTGGTTTTTTCCTTATTTTTTCAAACTTTAGTTTACATGCCACTTGTAAAGAGAAACTTTTCCCAATTATTAAATCTCAAGTCATTCCTTTGCCAACCCCAACACTGCTTGTAATCCTCCTCTGCATGGTTCTGCTCTATCACAATTATAAAAGCATAGTTTTTAAAGATTTATTTATTTATTTGAAAGAGAGTTACAGAGATAGAGAGAATCTTCTACTCACTCACTGGTTCACTCCTCAAATGGCCACAACAGCCAGGGCTTAGGCAAGCAGAAGCCAGGAGTCCAGAACTCCATCCAAGTCTTCCATGTGAGTGGCAGAGGTCCAAGTACCTGGGCCAACTTCCACTGCATTCCCAGCTGCATTAGCAGGGAGCTGGATTGCAAATGGAGAAGCCAGGACTCCAACTCGTGCTCATACAGAATAGTCGCTTAACCCACTGCGTAACAATACTGACTCTGTGTAAAGACATATTTGCATACATGTTTGTGTGTTCTCTCGGTTAGTGTAGTGCATCTGTGCATAAAAGAAGACTTGCACAATAATGCTTAATGATTATTTTTAATGAATTTGTTTATATTAAGTGACAGAGCCATGCCTCTGACATTTATTAACAATGGTATGTTATAGGCTGCAGATTGGTCTACAATGGGCTAAAATTAGATAAAAGGGACTGAAAGAGAAACCAAAGTAGTTCAAATTATTTTTGAAAACTGGAGTTCTTGAAAAACTTCAAAGTCCCAACACCTCTTGTATCATCTAAGCACACTTTCATTATACAATGGATTTAGAGCAATGTCTGGAATTTGAGTACTTAAGAGTATTGATTAAAGGAGGTTATACTCACACTACACTGTTTCCTTCAATCAAACAGCTTAATATTTGTAGTTGATTATGATAATTTTACAAATAAGGGGGTTAAATAACAATATCACTGATCAATGCTGCAGATGTATAATTATAGAATCAGGTTCACAATAATCAGATTCACATAAATGTCGTTTCCTTATTACTAAAACACATGGTAATGAAATATCTAACAGTTTTATAGCTGCTATAATAAAATGAAGTATGTTTGAGGTGATTAGTTCCATATTCAACTATTTTTTCTTTTCAACTTTATTTAATAAATATAAATTTCCAAAGTACAACTTTTGAATTATAGCAGCTTTTCCCCCCATAACCTCCCTCCCACCCACAACCATCCCATCTCCCACTCCCTCTCCCATCGCATTCTTCATCATCATTCATTTTCAATTATCTTTACATACAGAAGATCAACTTAGTATATACTAAGTAAAGATTTCAACAGTTTGCACCCACAAAGACACACAAAGTATAGAGTACTGTTTGAGTAGTAGTTTTTTTTTTTTTGGACAGGCAGAGTGGACAGTGAGAGAGAGAGAGACAGAGAGAAAGGTCTTCCTTTGCCGTTGGTTCACCCCCCAATGGCTGCTGCGGCTGGCGTGCTGAGGCCGGCGCACCGCGCTGATCTGAAGCCAGGGACCAGGTGCTTCTCTTTGGTCTCCCATGTGGGTGCAGGGCCCAAGCACTTGGGCCATCCTCCACTGCACTCCCGGGCCACAGCAGAGAGCTCGACAGGAAGAGGAGCGATTGGGACAGAATCCGGCGCCCCGACCGGGACTAGAACCTGGTGTGCAGGCGCCGCAGGCAGAGGATTAGCCTATTGAGTCGCAGCGCCGGCTCTGAGTAGCAGTTTTACCATCAATTCTGATAGTACAACACATTAAGGGCAGAGGTCTACATGGGGAGCAGGTGCACAGTGAATTCCGCTGTTGATTTGACAATTGACACTCTTATTTATGGCATCAGTAATCACCCGAGGCTCTTATCATGAGCTTTCAAGGCTATGGAAGCCTATTGAGTTCACCAACTCTGATCTTATTTAGACAAGACCATATTGAAAGTGGAAGTTCTCTCCTCCCTTCAGAGAAAGGTACTGCCTTCTTTGATGTCCCGTTCTTTCTGCTGGGATCTCACTCACAGAGATCTTTCATTTGGGTCATTTTTTTTTTTTTTTTTTTGGCCACAACGTCTTGGCTTTCCATGCCTGCGAAACTCTCTTTTTAGCCAGATCCGCATGCCTTAAGGGCTGATTCTGAGGCCAGAGTTCTGTTTAGGGTTTTTTCCATTCTATGAGTCTGCTGGGTAACCTGCTTCCCATGTAGGATCATTTTCTCCTTTTTAATTCTATCAATTATTTGCAAACACTGAATTATTTATGTAATCCCCCCCCCCTTTTTTTGACAGGCAGAATTAGACAGTGAGAGAGAGAGAAACAGGGAGAATGCTCTTCCTTTTCTGTTGCTTCACCCCCCAAATGGCTGCTACGGCCAGCGCGCTGCACCGATCTGAAGCCAGGAGCCAGGTGCTTCCTCCTGGTCTCCCATGCACGTGCAGGGCCCAAAAGAAATTACTTTGCCTACCTCCCTCTCCATTCCCAGGTGCTTTGCATTTCGGCTCTACAGAGTTGTGTTTTTTTTTTTTTTTTTTTTTTTTTGACAGGCAGAGTTAGTGAGAGAGAGAGAGATAGAGAGAAAGGTCTTCCTTTTCCATTGGTTTACCCTCCAATGGCTGCTGCAGTCAGCACACAGCGCTGATCTGAAGCCAGGAGCCAGGTACTTCCTCCTGGTCTCCCATGCGGGTGCAGGGCCCAAGGATTTGGGCCATCTTCCACTGCACTCCCGGGCCACAGCAGAGAGCTGGACTGGAATACAAGCAACTGGGACAGAATCTGGCGTTCCAACTGGGACTAGAACCCAGGGTGCCGGCGCTGTAGGTGGAGGATTAGCCAAGTGAGCTGTGGTGCCGGCCTTATTTATGTGATCCCTTTGAGACTTAATCCTATCATTATGATCAATTATGAACTTGAACTGATCACTTTAAAAACTAAGATGGCATTGGTACATGCCACCTTGATGGGATTTAATAGGAATCCCCTGGCACATTTCTAGCTCTACCATTAGGGATAAGTCCGAGTGAGCATGTGCCGAACTGTACATCTCCTCCATCTCTTCTTCCCACTCTTATATTTAACAGGGATCACTTTTCAGTTAAATTTATTTTTTAACTTTTATTTAATAAATATAAATTTCCAAAGTACAAGTTTTGGATTATAGCGGCTTTTCCTCCCATAACCTCCCTCCCACCCGCAACAATCCCATTTCCCATTCCCTCTCCCATCCCATTCACATCAAGATTCATTTTCAATTATCTTTGTATACAGAAGATCAATTTAGTATATACTAAGTAAAGATTTCAACAGTTTGCACCCACACAGAAACACAAAGTATAAAGTACTGTTTGAGTATCAGTTATGCTGTTAATTCACATAGTACAACACATTAAAGACAGAGATCCTATATGGGGAGTAAGTGCACAGTGACTACTGTTGTTGATTTAACAACTGACACTTTTATTTATGATATCAATAATCACCCGAGGCTCTTGTCATGAGCTGCCAAGGCTATGGAAGCCTATTGAGTTCACCAACTCTGATCTTATTTAGACAAGACCATATTCAAAGTGGAAGTTCTCTCCTCCCTTCAGAGAAAGGTACCTCCTTCTTTGATGGCCTGTTATTTCACTGGGATCTCACTCACAGAAATCTTTCATTTAGGTCTTTTTTTTTTTTTTTTTTGCCAGAGTGTCTTGGTTTTCCATGCCTGAAATACTCTCCTAGGCTTTGTAGCTGGATCCGAATGCCTTAAGGGTTGATTCTGAGACCAGAATGCTGTTTAGGACATCTGCCATTCTATGAGTCTGCTGTGTATCCTGCTTCCCATGTTGGATTGTTCTTTCATTTTTAATTCTTTCAATTAGTATTAGCAGATACTAGTCTGGTTTATGTGATCCCTTTGAGACTTAATCCTATCATTATGATCAATTATGAACTTGAACTGATCACTTTAAAAACTAAGACTGCATTGGTACATGCCACCTTGATGGGATTTAATTGGAATACCCTAGCACGTTTCTAGCTCTACCATTAGGGGTAAGTCTGAGTGAGCATGTGCCGAATTGTACATCTCCTCCCTCTCTTCTTCCCACTCTTATATTTAACAGGGATCATTTTTCAGCTAAATTTAAACACCTAAGAATAATTGTGTGTTGATTAAAGAGTTCAACCAATGGTATTAAGTAGAACAAAAAAATACTAAAAGGAACAAAATAGTAAGTTGTTCCTCAACAGTCAGGACAAGGGCTGATCAAGTCATTGTTTCTCATAGTGTCCATTTCACTTCAACAGGTTTCCTTTTAGGTGCTCGGTTAGTTTTCACCAATCAGGGAGAATATATGACATTTGTATCTTTGGGACTGGCTTATTTCACTCAGCATGATATTTTCAACTATTTTAAATATGGTATTTCATTACATTTTTAAGGATTTATTTCTTTAATTTAAAGGCAGGATAAAAGAGAGTGGAGGAGGGTGGGAAGGAGGGAGGGGGAGAGAGGGAGAGGGAGAGTGAGAGATATCTTCCATTGGCCGGTTCACTCTCAAAATGATTGCCATGGCCAGAGCTGGGCCAATCCAAAGCCAGGAGCCAGGAACTTCTTCCAGTCTCCAAGGTGGGTGCAGGGGCCCAAGGACTTGAGCCATCTTCTGCCTTACCAGGTGCATTAGGAAGGAACTGGATCAGATGTGGAGCAGCTGGGACTTGAACTGGTACCATATGGTATACCGGCACAGCAGGCAGTGGTTTTATCCGCTATGCCACAGTGCCGGCCCCAGTTTCATTATTTTTTATCTTTGTTATTGTGGCCTACAAAGCAGTGTGAGATAAAAGTCACAAAAAGGGGCTGGCACTGTGGCATAGTGGGTAAAGCCACTGCCTGCAGTGCTGGCATCCCATATGGGCACTAGTTAGAGTCCTGGCTGCCTTTTCTTCTCTCTCTTTGTGTAACTCTGACTTTCAACTAAATAAATAAATCTTTAAAAAAAAAAGTCACAAAAAATGTTTTTGAGAGGCAGAGAGAGCTCCCATCCTCTGGTTCACTCCCTGAATGCCCTCAATTTCTGGGGCTGGGCAGGGCCAAATCTGGGATGCAGGAACTCAATCCAGGTCTCCCTCACAGGTAGCAGTAACTCAAGTACTTGAGCCATCACCTGGGTGCATTTCCAAGGGTGCACATTAGCAAGAAGCTGGATTACAAGCAGAGCTAGGACTCAAATCCCAGAACTTTGATATGAAAAATGAGTAACTTAACCATAAGGCCAAAGATTTGCTGCAAGGTTCACTATAATTATTTCTTTTTCTTTCTTTTTTTTTTTTTTTTTTGACAGGCAGAGTGGACAGTGAGAGAGAGAGACAGAGAGAAAGGTCTTCCTTTGCCATTGGTTCATCCTCCAATGGACGCCATGGCCGGCATGCTGCAGCTGGCGCACCGCACTGATCCGATGGCAGGAGCCAGGTACTTATCCTGGTCTCCCATGGGGTGCAGGGCCCAAGGACTTGGGCCATCCTCCACTGCACTCCCGGGCCACAGCAGAGAGCTGGCCTGGAAGAGGGGCAACCGGGACAGAATCCGGCGCCCCGACCGGGACTAGAACCCGGTGTGCGGGCGCCGCAAGGTGGAGGATTAGCCTAGTGAGCCGCGGCGCCAGCCACTATAATTATTTCAATAATATTTTTTCTAATATGATTAGTGGTGTAATTTTCTATAAGCAGCAATTTCATGTATAGATTGAATTTGTAAAAATCTTAGTGTAGTAAAGTGAGATCAGATATGTAATGTGCCTTCTATGTGCTTGGCACATTAGGAATGTTCAATACAAATTAGATTGTTTTCCTGTCTCTGATGACCCAAATAGCAGTACAGCCAATTCTCATTCATTACAGTCCATTAAAACTCCAATATACTCACATAGTTGTTTTTTCTAATCTTAGTCTAAGACTTTGATCTGATTTATTTCAGCTTATTGCTCTTTGATATTTTCATTTTTTACAATTTTTGGGTTCTTTTAAATTTTAATTTTGTTAGCTCCCCTGCACATTCTTGAGTGAATGAAATCCTTCATTTTACTTGCTAGAATGTTAAAGAAACTGGGCAACCTGTTCTTTAAACATCACTGAAATAAAAAAGACTAATAAATTAAACCTTTTTTACAGCTCTCTAAAAGTGGACTTTAGTACATTTTAACTTATGATTTGAACAGTGAAGCTAGGAAGCATTATTTTGGTGTCCTTAAAAGTAAGACAACTGCCATTAATAATACTTGAAGGAAAATGTTAGAGGAAAGGGACAGTCAGGGTCTGGCAACTTCTCAAGAACACAAAGATCTACAAAGCAGAGATTAAAAGCCAGTGTTTTATAACTTGTGACTTCTCACTTTTGAAAAAAAAGACATTTACTTTAATAATACATGATGCATTTTTGATGAATGATACATTTTTGATAAAGTTTTGATGAATAATGGAAAATTAAAGAAATAAATCTAAACACACCTCAAGGATTTTGTTACGTGTTACGTTTAAAGATTAAGAAGAAACATTTCTGGTTTATCATTCTTTAAAAATTGTACTGCTGATGTTACTCATATCATGATATCATGCAAACTACCATTATTATAGGCTCACTGTTAAAGGATGGGTTAGCACAGTGTAGGGGAGCACTGGACATGCATGAGAAGAGTTGGGTTTAATCCTCAGATCTACTATCAGAATAATATTGGGAAAATCAATCTCTTTCTTGTTCTGAAATCAAACAAAAAAATGGTTCCAGGGCTTCTTCTAAATTTCTACACACCACTCTTTAGCCAATAAATATAACAAAAAATTACTGCTAGAAGAGTATAGGAACTATGTTTTAATTGTTTTTGTAATCCCCAGAGGGTATAAGATGATACATAAGAATTAATTCTATTTAATTCAATGAACATTTTCCAACTATTGTCCAGATTCCTGGAATAGCACAAAATACTGGAAATTCAGAGATGATTTAGATATGCTCTCTTTCACTATTTTACAGTCCAGAGAAGAAAACTATACATGTAATATAAATATCAAGGATTTATGACATGGGGATGGTATTGTGGTGTAGAAAGGTAAGCTGATGCTTACAAGCTGTTTCCTCATATCCAGTGCTCTGGTTCCAGTCCTGGCCACTCTGCTTCTGATCCAGTTTCCTGGTAACATGCCTAGGAAGACAGCAGATGATGGCTCACATACTTGGGCCCCTGACACCCATGTGGGAGACCAAGATGGAGTTCTTGGGTCCTGGCTAAGACCTAGCCATTGCAGCCACCTGGGGACCAGAGCAACAGAGGGAAGCACTGTCTCCCTTTTTCTCTCTCTCCCTCTGTCACTCTTTCAAACGTATATAAATCTTAAAAAAAATCATGACAGAGGTAGGAAAAGAGTGATACTGGAACATAGTGGGTACAGCTTATGAAAGGCTGAGAAAGTGTTCCTGAAGGAAACCATACCGTTGATGAATCCTGAAGGATTATTTACCCATTTCCATGGGAAGAAACAAGAAAGAGTAAGAGTGGGGCCAGTGCTGTGGTGCAGCAGGTTAAGCTACTGCTTAGAGCACCAGCATTCCATATGGGCACTAGTTCGAGTCCTGGCTGCTCCACTTACAATCCAGCTCCCTGCTAATGTACCTGGGAAGGTAGTGGAAGATGGCTCAAGTCCCTGGGTCCCTGTCACCCACATGGGAGATCTGGAAGAAGCTCCTGGCTCCTGGGCTTCGGCCTGGCCTAGCCCTGGTCATTGTGGCCATTTGGAGAGTGAACCAGTGGATGGAAGATTTCTGTCTCTCTCTGTAACTCTGTCTTTAAATAAATAAATAAATCTTTTAAAAAGAGCAAGATAAAAAAAAGAAGTAGCAAGGGCAAAAAATAAAGAAACATAAGGTGTATGAATAGATATTCATTCTAAATTAAGAAAAATACATCACCAGTCATATAAAATGGGTATGAAACCACCTTTATAAAGGTAACTTATGCTACTTATTTTCCATATTTCCTTTAGAATCTCAGCAATAGCTGCATGTTTATTTTTTGGTGCCAAATATGTAAGAATTTTCTTCTAAAATGCATGCTGTAAAACCTGGGTTTCATATGTCATGAAAAATGGTGAGAAAATAGGATTACTGGGTATCTTATGAAAAGTAGGGACTGTCTAATATGCTCTTTGGGTTACTTGTTTCTGTAGCTGTCTGTGCCTTTCACTGGACTAAAATGAGCCCTGAGAATCAGAATTCTATCCATTGGTATTGTCTGACAGTTATCTAAATAATGTCAATTTAGAAGACTGAACTCTAAAATCTGTTCTTTAAAGTAGCAATCATGTGTAGTACCTGGTAGTCTTTCCACGAGCATCTGAGATTCCTCTCTGATGAAGACACAAATTCTGGCCTGTAGTTTATAGTAGAACCTTCAGGCAAGCTCCAGAATAAAACAAGAACAATAAGATATTGAATAATTTTGGTTACCTTATTACTATAACCAATGTTATCATAAAGCATATATTGGAGTTTCATAAAAGCTTTGGTCAACGGTGGCGGCGGCGGCGGCAGTTCTGGCAGCTCAGGACTGAGTGCAAGTAACATAAAGTCAGCCATGGTCCTGCAGAAGCTCTTCAGGTTCTCCTCTGTCGTCCGCTCAGCAGTTGCAGTCCATCTGCGGAGGAACGTTGGTGTAACAGCAGTGGCATTTAATAAAGAGCTTGATCCTGTACAAAAACTCTTCGTGGACAAGATTAGAGAATACAAATCTAAGCGACAGGCATCAGGAGGACCTGCTGATGCAGGCCCATCATACCAGCAAGATCTGGAGAAAGAGCTTTATAAGCTGAAGCAAATGTTTGGTAAAGCAGATATGAATACGTTCCCTACCTTCAAATTTGAAGATCCCAAATTTGAAACCATTGAAAAACCCCAGTTCTGAAGAAATAATGGAAAATTAATCTGGTAATTTGTCATGGATTACTTGTACAGTTAATCAGAAGTATCACAATAAATACATTTCAATACATTTCACAATTAAAAAAAAAGCTTTGGTCAGGGTTATTATCCCTGTGGGCAAAATAAAATTATGGATAAGGAGGGTTCAGACAATTGCCAGAGACTTCCAATAAACCATATAGTTCCTTTACATTACATACATTTTATTGGTGCCAGCATTGTGGCACAGGATGTTTGGCTACTGCTTGCAATGTTGGCATCTCATATCACAGTGCCAGTTCAAGATCTGGCTGCTCTGCTTCTGATCCAGCTTCTTGCTAATGTGCCTGGGGATGGTCCAAGTACTTGGGCCCTTCATACTCATGTGGGAGACAAAAATGGAGTTCTAGGTGTCTGGCTTCACCCTGGATCAGCTTTGACCATTATGGCCATTTGGGGAATAAACGAGGGGAGGGAAGACCTATTTCTTTCTATATTTCTTCCTATCTCTCTGTGTCACTCTGCCTTTCACATAAATAAATAAATCTTTAAAAATACATTTTATCAAAGCAAATTTAACTTAGAGAAGACTAAGTATCTCTTCTGATACAACAACTCTTCCCATGCATCTTTTATAAAAATAACACATTAAAACAATCAGAATTGTTTCATCTCTTTTATAAAATAAAAGAATTAATCTTTGTGATTTTTCAGATGACATCAGAAATCTCAATGGTTTTAGCTTAAAAGTTTTTGGTTTGGGGCCAGTGTTGTGGCACAGCAGGTAAAGCTGCCATCTGTGACGCCAGCATTCCATATCAGAATGCTGGTTCGAGTCCCCGTTGCTCCACTTCTGACCTAACTCCCTGCTAATGCAACTGGA
Organism: Oryctolagus cuniculus; assembly: GCF_051225735.1. Lineage (NCBI taxonomy): Eukaryota > Metazoa > Chordata > Mammalia > Lagomorpha > Leporidae > Oryctolagus > Oryctolagus cuniculus. Next base: position 81,375,842 of record NC_142888.1, on the reverse strand, counting down.
AAAGCAGCAGCAGATGATCTCAGTGCTTGGGCCATGCTACCCACGTAGGAGACCTGGATGGAGTTCCAGGATCCTAGCTTCAACCTGGTCCAGCCTGGCCATTGCAGCCATTTGGAAAGTGAACCATTGTATATACAATCTCTCTCTTGTACTGCGTCTTTCAAATAAGTATTTTTTTTAAAAATTTCATTTTCCACACACACACACACAAAACCAGGTCATTTATGTTAATATGCGATGTGTTTATCACTGCCATTTTCCAAGGAATAATTCAATAAATATTTTACCATTTTCATATTTTTAGTGTCTAATGTGGTAAATAACAATAGTTATAACCTACAGAAATAAAAATAGTTTGTTTGAGGTTCTCAATAATTTTTAAGAGTTTAAGAGGATTTGGAGAGACTGATGTAGCTGTGGGTTGGGATGCCCATATTCCCTATGGAATGGCTGGCTACATCTCTTTCAGTCTAGCTCCCTGCTAATGTGCCTGGGAAGGCACAGATACCTGAGTCCCTACCGCTTAGGTGGGAGACCCAGATGGAGTTGCAGGCTCCTGGCTTCAGCATGTCCCAGCCCTAACATCTGGGGAGACAATGGATGGAAGATCTCTCTTTGTCACTCTGCCTTTATTTATAAATAAACAAGCAAATCTTTTTTTAAGAATATAGAAACCAAGAAGTTACATTAGGGAAAAACTCTCTTTCCATGGAAAACAGAAGCACATATACTGGTATAATTCTGTCATGTTATTCTTTGAAGATTCTCAGTCACTCATATTAACTATATCTTTTAAATGAAGTAGTCAACTACTATTTTAAAGAGAAAAGAACAAGGTGGATTGAGAACTGTCTGGGACATACAAAGGTACTTCAAAAAGGTTGTGGAAAATGGAGTTGGTGTTTGATATTGAGGGAAGACAGGTAATCAAATCCTTGACTTACCTTCAAGAAAAAAATTAGGTGCAAATCAGAGAATAGCAAACAGCAAGCAGCAAACATTATATTGAGAAAGCAAAGATACAAACCACACGCTGCAGGGCAGCAGACTCTCACCTCTGAATTATGTTTCATATTATATGGGCCATGTAATTCAACAGGATGTGTATTTCAACAAAAGGTAGTTATAGTCCAGGTTTTTCTGAGAAGCTGGATGATTTGCCAGAATATAGTTATTAGCCTAGTTCAATACTTATATGTTATGATATTTCTTGTCATGGCAGCTGGTAGGTGTGTTACTCAGCATGCTGAAGTACTACAATGACAGTATACTGAGCTGTAGGTCAATCTAAGTCAACCTTGGGACACTAAATGGGTATAAACCTGGTCCAGGCAGGGAGTCTGCTTATCTTTAAAGGCAAGGGGAACCAAACTCATTTCTTGTAGGTCTTGAGAAAATAGGAACAACCCAGGTAGCTCAACTGTTCTCTCTGTTTCAGTAAAAGACAAATTAATCTTGATGCAACATAATATTCAGGGCTGGTATTGTGGTATTAGGTAACTGATATCCCCTATCAAAGCACGGATTCAATCTTTACTGCTCTGTTTCTAGTCCAGCTTCCTGCTGATGTGCTGGGAAGGCAGCAGATAAATACTCAATTACTTGGGCCACTATCACTCATGAAGGATGAAATTCCTGGCTTTTGATTTAGGCCTGGCTCAGTCCCAGCTGTTATAGTTGCTTGAGAAGTAAGGTATAGGATAGAGAATCTCTCTCTGTATCTTTCCAATAATAAATTCACCTTTTTAGAATAAAGATCTATTTATATATTCAAAAGGCAGAAATAGAGAGAGAGAGAGCGAAAGAGAGAGAGAGAGAGAGAGAGAGAGAGAGAATCTTCCATCTGCTGGTTTACTCACCAAATGGCCGCAACGGCCGGGGCTGAGCCAGACCAAAGCCAGTAGCCAGGAGTTTCTACCTGGTCTCCCACATGGATGCAGTGGCCCAAGGACTTGAGCCATCTTCTGGTGCTTTCCCAGGCACATTAGCAGGGAGCTGGATTGGAAGTGGAACAGCTGGAACTCGAACTGGTGTCCATATGGGATGCTGGCACTGCAGGCAAAGGCTTAGCTTTCTACACCACAGCAGCAGCCCTAATAAATTCATATTTTAAAAAATAATTTTGAAAGTATTCAAAAAGCTCACCAAGATTCACATTATGAAAAAAGGGCATGAATTTCAAAATTTTTGCACAAAAATGAGTATCTTTTTTAAAAAAGAATATTTATTGATTTGAAAGGCAGAATTACAGAGAGAGACAGAGATCTTCCATCCACTGGTTTACTCCCCAAATGATGGCAAGGCTGGGACTGTGCCAAGGCAAAGCCAGGAGTCTGGAATACCATCTGCATCTCCCATGCGGGTGGCAGGGGCCCAAGGATGTGAGCTGTCATCTGCTGCCTCCCAGGTGTATTAGGAGGGAGCTCAATTGGAAGTGGAGCAGCTGGGACTCGAACTGGCACTCATATGGAATGTTGGTATTGAAGACAGCAGCTTCACCTGCTGTGCCACAAAGCTAGCCCCTGAATTTACCTTTTAATTCCATTTTTCACAAACTTCTTAAGGTACATTGGCAGGAGCATTTGAACAGAGTAGCAGAGGTTAGGACTACATATAAGAAAACTTTCTATAACTACATAAATCCTTTTTATAACTTCCTAAAGTGGGGTAAATGGACACATTCATTACAGCCTTCATGATATAGCCCCTCTCAGGGCCAGCATTGTGGCACAGCAGGATAGTCACTGCCTGCAACACTGGAAGCCCATAATGAGAACTGGATCAAATCCAGGTTGCTCCACTACTAATCCAACTCCCTGCTAATGCACCTGGGAAGGCAGTAGAAGATGACCCAAGTACTTAGGCCCCTGTTACCCAAATGGGAAACTCAAATCAAGTTCCAGGCTCCTGGCTTTGGCCTGGCTATTGCAGCCATTTAGGGAGTAAACTAGTAGAACTCCCTCTCCCCCCTCCCTCTCCCTTCTGCCTTTCAAATAAATAAAATCTTTTTTTTTAAAAAAAAGTTCCTTTCAAATAAATAAATCTGTAAAAGAAAAAAGATGTAGCCTCTCTACAGCGTTTGAAAACAAGAAGCAGGGCTGGCGCCTTGGCACAGTAGGTTAATAGTCCGCCTGTGGCACCAGCATCCCATTTGGGCACCGATTCTAGTCCTGGTCGCTCCTCTTCCAGGCCAGCTCTCTGCTGTGGCCCGGGAGGGCAGTGGAGGATGGCCCAAGTACTTGGGCCCCTTTACCCGCATGGGAGACTGGGAAGAAGCACCTGGCTCCTGGCTTCAGATCGGTGCAGCTCTGGCCATTCCGGCCATTTGGGGAGTGAACCAACAGAAGGAAGACCTTTCTCTCTGTCTCTCTCTCTGTCTATAACTCTACCTGTCAAATAAATAAATAAAATCTTTAAAAAAAGAAAATAATAAGCAAAGGTAGTTAAATTATGCTTAATTGAAAACAATGTTTCAGAGTTCCAGCACTGAGGACAGCAGCCCCAGCAGTGTGGCTTTGGTGTCATTCAGAGAAGGTAATCCCACAGAGATGACTTCATCTCCTTGGCTCTGGGGAAGCAAGAGCATTGGAATGCTGTCTATGAGAGAGAACTACAAACTTTGCAGGAATATGGAGATACAAAAGAAATCTGGTTTGGAGAAGAGAGTGTGACTTGACTAATAAGATGATGAAGAAACAGAATATTCCACTGGATGCAACCAGTGCTTCATATTGGAATTGGATATAGTGTTTTCCTGGTTGAACCTGCAAAATTTGGTTTCAGTAATATTATTGGCATTGAGTACTCTCCTTCAGCAATTCAGATTTCTGGAAGTATCCTAGAGAAAGAAGGGCTATCTAACTTTAAGTTGAAGGTATAAGATTTTTGAATCTTTCCACAAAGCTGTCTGGATTTAAAATTTGTATTGACAAAGGGTCTTTTGATGCCATAAGCCTTAATCTTGACAATGCAGTTGAGAAGAGGAAGCAATATGTGAAATCTCTCTCCAGGTGCTGAAACTAAAAGGCTTTTTTCTAATAACCTCATGTAATTGGACCAAGGCAGAGTTCTGAAGGAATTCAGTGAAGGATATTTTGTGGGCCATCACTGTGGTGTAGCTGGTTAAGCTACTGTCTGCAGTGTTGGCATTCCATATCGGCACCAGTTTGAGTCTTGGCTGCTCCACTTCTTATCCAGCTCCCTACTAATGAGTTTGGGAAAGCAGCGGACAATGGCCCAAGTCCTTGGGCCACTATACCCAAAAAAAGCTCCTGGCTCCTGACTTTGGCCTGCCCCAGCCCCAGCCATTGCAGACATTTAGGGAATGAACCAGTGTATGGTGGAGCTTTCTCACTCGCTCCCTCCCTCTATAACTCTAGTTTCCAAATAAATAAATAAATCTTTAAAAAAAGTTTCATTACTCTCTTTTCTTTAGGAATTACCTAGCCTACCAATGACTAACCATGAACTCATTCAATTTAATGCCATCACATGATTGATTAAAGATCTTGGAAAAATCTTCACGTAGGCATACTTCAAAGCATAGTTGTTATTGAAATAAAGTTTGTTGGAATAATGATTTAATTTAGTTGAATACGATTTACATTTTTCACAATTGCAAACATTGTTAGGAATAATGTTAACTAACTTGATCAGAATATGTGTGCAAGTTTAAAAAAAATATCACCCAAGAAAAACAAAAAGTATGCTTATATTACACTTGACAATGGTAAGTCAGAAAAAAAGACATAAGCCAAAGAATCATGTTAATTATGTAATCTTTTCTCCATTAGTTTCTGTAAGATGTTTTATTAAAGTCTAGCACATTTAAAGTGTTAGAAGTTCAATTTTCTAGGAATTTAAGAACATTCAGTTTATGTATGTATTCAGGTTCTTTAATTGAACAATGGTGCTCCTTCACTATCTTCCAGATATAAGAAAAGATTTCATAGACAACAATGAGAAGTTAAGGAAGGTATTTCTGAGTAACAGCCACACAGATACAAAGAAAGCTTAAAACTTCAGCCGCATAGCGGGTTAAGCTGCTGCCTGCAAAGCTGGCATCCCATATGGACTCCGGTTTGAGTCCCGCTGTTCCACTTCCAATCTCACTCTCTGCTAATGAGCCTGGGAAAACAGTAGAAGATTGTCCAAGTGCACGAGCCCCTGCCCTTGGATGGGAGAACCGGTGCAAACTCCTGGTTCCTGGCTTTAGACCAGCCTAGCATTGCCCACTGCGGCCACTTGGGGAGTGAACCAGCAGATGGAAGATATCACTCTTTCTAGCTCCCTTCTCCCTGTAGCTCTCTACCTTTCTAATAAAATAAATCTTAAAAAAAAAAAAAAAGAGTCAACATAAAAACAAATCCTAATCAACCCAGAGATCAAAAAGCTATTCTTCCTGGTCGTATAAATTCTTAAATGATTTGAATATGAAATAAATAAACACACAAACAAAAGTAATAAATGCCTTCTATCATCTCTTGCCTAACGGAAGACAGGGCTTTATAATCCATTATTACTAATCTATACAATCTATTAATACAGGTCAAAGTCATACTATAAAACTGAATTCTCCCTTACTGCTGCTACCAAACATGTTTGTATCAAAAACAAAATAACAATAATGAAGAAAAAGGGTGCCAGTGCTGTGGCATAACGGGTACAGCTGCCGCCTGCAGTGCTGGCACCCCATATGGGCACCAGTTCAAGGCCCGGCTGCTCCATTTCTGATCCAGCTCTCTGCTATGGCCTGGGAAAGCAATAGAAGATGGCCCAAGGCCTTGGGCCCCTGCACCCACCTGGGAAACCTGGAAGAAGCTCCTGGCTCCTGGCTTCAGATTGGCACAGCTCCGGCCGTTGCGGCCAATTGGGGAGTGAACCAGCGGATGGAAGAGCTCTCTCTCTCTTTCTCTGCCTCTTCTCTCTCTGCGTACCTCTGACTTTTAAATAAATAAATAAATCTTTTAAAAAAATGAAGAAAAAAGAGAAAGGAAAAAATCAACTTTTAACAAATGTTAATTTTAAGCACCAACATGATCATCTCACAATATGGTATTAATATTAAATATACAAGAATTTTAATTTTCATGCTTTGTTATTAAATAGCAAAATATTCACTCTTAAGAGTCACATACCACAGTATGTTGAGCCATCACTTACAACACTGCATCCTCTATCAGACTGATGCCTTTAATTCTTTCTTGTGCCAACACAAGAACCTCTATTCCAGCCATTTCCACTAATAGTCAATTATTGCTTTCACATAGAAGAAATGGTTTCCGCAGGTTAGCGTGCCTTGTGGTAAAATTCAGAGCAACTGAGGCATATGCATAAATTATAAGTTCAGGATGTTTTAGGACAGGTAAGATTTTTAAATGTCTTTATCTTTAAATTTCAATACATATTCATATTTTATTCCTCTTATTGGGCAGAAAATGATTGTAATTATGTATTTTTATTTAACCATGGCTTTTCTACATTCATTATTGAGCTGTAGTTGCACTGTACCATTAATTTCTGAAATTTGGTATCAACAAAGGGATAACAACATTATCACTCCTCAAAGATAACTACCCATTGTACAAGATTTATAGGAAACACCCTATAGAAATAGGAGTCTGTCTTCTCAGCCTACTATTTTAGGCTTAATTCACCTCCAATTCTTTTCTGCTTTAAAATAATTTCTTCTCTTGGTTTCTGTGGATATATTCAGGCAGGCCAATATATAAACTTGAAGTGACTTAAAGTGAGATTTTAAGCTGGAAACACAAAACACATTAGAACGAGATAAAACAGGCAATAATTAACAGTATGATGGTGGCAGGAGTTTTTACACCTGTCTCTTGTACCTGCCTGATAAAGTGTAATTTCTCTGTGGCACTCATGCTGATTTATAATCTACAGTTTAAATGGTTCAGTGTAAAGGCTCAATGGGTTACAGATCTAGGCTTCATTCCTTACTACCTCTATTTTACATAAAAAGTGTGCTAAGGGAGTTGACCAGTCTCTTTGCAGCTTCCAAGAGACCCTCCAGCAATCTGGTTTTTGGACAACTGGAGTTGAAAGAGCCTACGAATGATTTTTAAAAAGGCACTTTTACTTTTTATCCCCCTCCAGCTTCGCAGCCTCGAATTAAAACTATTTAACTCACATGTATCTTGGAAAAACATAGTAGCAAGTAAAGAACCCCAAACTTTTCTATTATTAAAAGAACTGAAGTGCCCAAGAAATGACCCCAGCATAATTCTAGGGATAGACTGGTTGGTCTTTTTTTTTTTAATACTACTAAAGAAAAATTATATTAGGCATTTTCTTATCCCTTTACGGTGAGGGTCTCAAGAGCAGTTAGACGCCGAGTTTACAGCAAGAGCCTAGAAAGAAACCCTCAGTCTTTGGCTCCACCCCACTGGGGACACAGGCATGGGTCCTGCCGCCCCCTGGCGGTCCCGGTCGACTTCCGCTTCTGCCACGGACCACGGGCCACCGCACGCGTGGCCTACGCCACGTCACATCCGGTCCTTGCGAGTGGAACCCGCGCGATGAAGTGCGTGTTCGTTACCGTAGGGACCACCTGCTTTGTCGACCTCATTGCGCGTGTCTCGGCGCACGAGAGTCTGCAAGTGAGTGGGGGAGGGGCGCGGGCGACGTCTGAGCTCGCCGCGCTTCGCCCGCCGAGGCCAGTCTTAACTCCTGGCCCCGGTAACCTTGCCTGACCGCAACGCTGGGAAAGAAATTACCACAGCTGTACCTCAGGTGCGGCCGTCCCTTGATTGGCTTTTCACTGCGCCCGGTCGAGCCCGCTTCCGGCTCTGCTCAGCCCCTCTAGGTCCTCCACTTCCCCCTCCCGGTCCCCCGTCATTTCTCAGGGCCGAGCCTCCTCGTCCTTTCGGTGGCTCCTCCTTTCCCAGGCTTTTTTCCTTGGGATTCTCCGCCTTCGCCCCTCCTCCCTAACGGCTCCGCCCTCAGAGCTGGGGCTTCTGCCCAGCCGCGACACCCCGTCGTGTTCGGCCTTCCAGTCTGTGGGGTGCCCTCAGAGCTGGCGTCCTCGGGCTTCGCGGCGTCCCCTGAGCGCGTCCCCCTCGAGGCTTGCGGTTCTCGCAGCCCAACTCGTGAGGAGGTAGAGCTCTGCTGTTCCCTGCTTCTCTCTGGCTAGTTTGCGACCCTCTTTTCAAAGTCTAACCCTGCTCTCCTTTTAGCCGTGCTGGTTCTTTCCCGACTTGTTAAGCTGGGTCACCGAAATCCGTCTGGGATAGTGAGGTTCCTGGGTCGGGCCCGGGACGGGCAAAGTTGGGAAAATTAAGGTTGTTTGGTAGCCCGTGCTCGGGTCTGCACGCTGGCTTTTAGGATTTGTTAACTGCGGTTTTCTCGGGAGGCAGTTTAAAAGGCCCGCGTTTTCTTATTTCCTGTTTCAGATAACCAAGAGCTTTGGTTACAACCAACTTGTCCTCCAAACTGGCAGAGGAACTGTAGTACTCGAACCGTTCAGTGCTGAGTCTTTTACTCTGAATGTTTACAGGTACAAGGATTCCTTGAAAGAAGACCTTCAGAAAGCAGATCTTGCTATTAGTCACGCAGGTAAAATGCCTTAGAATCTCAGGATTTGGTCTTTGCCACATAACAAAAAACGAGTTGACACCGGGACCTTTCTGTCGCCAGAATTCCGAATGGTAGCCCTTTTGAACATATGATTACTGGAATTATTTGAATGTAACAATTGAGAACTTTATGGGAATTTAGTATTTCTGGATGAGCGAAGGATGGAAAATTCATCACCATAGCTCAACTTTCTGATAAGAAAGCTAAGCACAGAGAGGGAGATAGTTAGTTCATGCAATGACACCTGTAGTGAACTGTGAACTTGAAATTAGTATTTGGGCTTAGATCTGAAGCAATGTTTAGCTTGCTGATGGGTTGGGTTGGTCATGGTGAAATTCACTTTGAAAGATTTTTTTGCATTTCTATTAAAAGTGTGTGAAACGAATTCAGAAATATTCTTTAGCAGCTATATATCATGCAAATCACTGCCTGCTTTTCAGAGAACCATCCTAATGATCTAGTTAATTAGACTTCAGTTCCCTTATAATTGCATTTAGGAAGCATTGCAGTTTTCACTGCCAGGAGGGAGGATATTCCTGGTTTTTAAAGAGTCTAGTTTTTAAAGAGTCTAGTTAAAGAGGAGAGAAAGTCATTAGAAACAGACGTTACTAACAGATTGGTGATCAAAAACTTAGAAAATAGTAGCTAAAGAGCTTTTGGAACTGCTCTGAATGCTTTGTGTATTTTATCTTGTTTGATTCTTACATACAAAGGAAATAAGAGGAAATTCCAGAAGCTTCATGGCAGTTATAATTAAACAATGTTTATTTTGGTGCAAAAACTTGAAATCCATGAGTAACTTTTTTCATAACACATTTTCCATCAACTTTTTATGTACTTGTGTTTCTCCATTTTACAGATGAGGAAACAGAAACGTGTTAAGTTAGTTGTCCAGTCAGTAAGTGGTGGAAAGATAACAATTAATTACCCCCTCCTATAAAAGGTACTGTCTACATATCAGTGTTCTTGTTCCCATTTAAAATAGCTGGGTGATTTTAGATTCAAAGTTGAATTGATCCTAATATTTTATGGGTGAAAATTCATAGCAGTCTAACCATTCTGGGTATGGCACCTCAAGGGTAGACTCATAAGGAGTGGGCAGAGCTTTGCTTTATTATTAGTTTTTCACATAGCAGGCTTGCCTTTTCTATTTGTGTTTGAATAGAAGTAAACTGTGACTGTCCCTTGGTATCCTTGGAGGGTGGGTTCCAGTACCCTGTGCAGATGCTCCAGTCTCTTATCTAAAATAGAATAGTATTTGCATGTGGCTTAGACATATCCTTCCATAAACTGCACTTGAAATCATCTCAAGATTGCTTATAATACCTAATACAGTGTAATGCTATATACATGATAGTTATAAAAGGTTACTTCAAAAATTTTATGGAAAATAGAATTAAAAGATAAGTTTATTGATACAAAAACTTTGAAACCCACAGATTTTTAATAATGTTCACTTTCCGTGAATTTTTCAAGACTCTAGTATACATGAATTTCAAAAAAAATTATCAAAATAAACTTTTTATTTATTTGAAATGCAGAGTAAAAGAGATGCCTTCCATCTGTTGGTTCATTCTTGACATACCTGCAACAGCCAGGGCTGGGCAATGCCAAAGCCAGAAGCCTGGAGCCTAGAACGCCATCCGGGTTTCTCAAATGGGTGGCAGTGATCCAAGGACTTGAGTCATTGTATGCTGCCTCCCAGAGTGTGCATTAAAAGGAAGCTGGGTTAGAAGTAGAGGCTGGGGGCCAGAATCCTGGCACAGCAGCTTAAGCTGCTGTCTGGGATGCCAACATTGCATATGGGTACCTGTTCTAGTCTTTGTTGTACTGCTTTCGATCCAGCTGCCTGATGATGCACCATGGAAAGCAGCAGAAGATGACCCAAGCACTTAGTCCCCTGTCACTTATGGGAGACTTCATGGAGTTCCAGGCTCCTGGCTTCTGTGAACCCATAAAAAGAAAAGTCTGCTCTTTGAGCATGCATCCCAATGTTAAAAAATGAAGAAGTGGAGGCTAGGCTAGAGTAGATCCCAGGCATTCTGCCACAATGCCTGCCCTGAAAATAAACTTTTTTTTTAAAAAAAAGATTTATTTGTTTGAAAGTTAAAAGAGGCAGAGGTGGGGAGAGAGAGAAAGATAACAGACACACTTTCAGTCTATTGGTTCACTCCCCCAAAGACCACAATGTCCAGGGCTGAGCCAGGCTGAAGCCTGGATCCAGGAGCTTCTTCTGGGTCTCCCATGTGCATGCAGGAACCCAAGCATGTGGAACATTTTCCACTGCTCTCCCAGACATATTAGCAGCGAGCTTGAACCAGCACCCATATGGGATGCCGGTGCTGCAGATGGCAGCTTTACCTGCTACACCACAGTGCTGGTCCCAAAAATAAACTTTTAACTCCATTTTTCCACAAACTTTTAAAAGTATTCTTGTATTATTTAGGGAGTAATGACAAGAAAAAAATCTAAACATGTTTTGTACAGATCCAGTTTATTTCCAGAATATTGTTTTTTAAAGATTATTTATCTGAAAGGCAGAGTCAGAGAGAGGGAGAGACAAAGACAGATCTTCCACCCACTAGTTCACTCCCCAAATGATTGCAATGGCTGGGTCTGGAACAGGCCCAAGTCAGGAGCCTGAAATTTCAGCTGAGTCTCACACGTGGGTGGCAAGGGCCAGCATTGTGGCGCAGCAGGTTAAGCTGCTACTAGACACTGGACTCCCGTATGAGTGCCGGTTTGAGTCCAGGCTGCTCCACTTCCAATCCAGCTCCTTGCTAATGCACCTGATAAAGTAGCAGAAGATGAACCAAGTATTTGGGCTCCTGTCACTCACATAGGAGATTGGGATGGAGTTCCAGGCTCCTGGCTTTGGCCTGGCACAGCCTCATCTGTTGCAGCTATTTGGGGAGTGAACTAGTGGGTGGAAGATCTGTCTCTGTCCCTCTCTGTGACTCTTTCAAATAAATCTTTTTTTTAAATCGTATTAATAAATTTGATCTTTGGGGGCTAGTGCTGTGGTGAAGTGGGCTAGAGCCCTGGCCTGCAGTGTCAGCATCCCATATGTGCACTGGTTCAAGTCCTGGCTGTTCCACTTTCTATCCAGCTCCCTGATGATGCGCCTGGGAAAGCAGCTGAGGATGGCCTAAATCCCTGGGCCCCAGTACCCACGTGGGAGACTTGGAAGAAGCTCCTGGCTCCTGGCTTCAGATTGGCTCAGCTCCAGCGGTTATCTGGGGAGTGAACCAGCGGATGGAAGACCTCTCTGTCTGTCCGTCTCTCTCTCTCTCTCTCTCTCTCTCTACCTCTCTACCTCTCTACCTCTCTCTATATACCTCTGTCTCTACCTCTGTAACTCTTTCAAACAAATAAAATCTTTTTAAAAATTAACCTTTTTTTGGTAGGTGCAGGAAGCTGGAGACTCTGGAAAAAGGAAAGCCACTGTGGTAGTTATAAATGAAAAGTTGATGAATAATCAACTGGAATAATCAGCTGAAATTGGCAAAGCAGCTGTACAGAGAGGGGCATCTCTTCTACTATACTTGCAGGTATACTAGAGACCGATTATTTGACCACTAAGCATAATTCCTCCCTGACTGTTCTTATCTACTCACCTAGCCCGCCTGTCTTCTTTTAGCTGTTCTCTTCTCCTGCTTACCAAGCATACTTTGATTTTTCTCACCTATAAAATCATCTCATTTGTTTCTTTCCCTTTTTAACTGATCTCTGTGTTACATGCTTTTCTATGTATGTGACTGTTTCTTTACATGTGAGTATCTGGGTGTACAAGTCTCTGAGAATCTAATTTTTATGTTCATCATTTAGATATTCAGTATTCAGGGGAGGCATTTACTTACTTTAGTTAAAGTTTTGCATTTAGTAAGCCCACTGGCATCCCTAAATTAAATTTACTCATTCATGTATTCAACTGTACCTAATATGTAGTAGATGCTGTTTTAGGTATTGTGGATACAGTGGTAAAAAAGAGGTAAAGTCCCTGTGCTCATAGTGCTTACATTCTAGTGGTGGTTGATTAGCAAGCAGTAAATAAGTACACAAATAATCACAATAATTTCACCTGAAGGAATGTCCTGTAAAGAAAATAAGACCTGGGGTGAAGAACAATTAGATATAATTGTCAGGAGAGGTTTGACATGATCTTTGAGCTGAGGCTTGAATTCCATGGAAGAGCCAGTCATGTGAAGCTGTAGAGGTAGAGGAACAGCAATTGCAAAAGCCCAAAATTAGGAGTAAAGTTGGAATTTTGTGTGCTTGAGGAGCAAAGGGAAGGTTAGTGTGGCAGGAACATAGCAAGGGAGAATGTAGTGAAAGATAAGGCTGAGCAGGTATCATTCACGTGAGAGTTCTGATTTTATTCTGTATTAAGTGAGAAGTCTTTGGAGCGTTTTAAGTAGGGGGATTACTTTATGGTAAGAAGTATTATTTTCTTTTCTTTTTTTTTTTTTTGACAGGCAGAGTGGACAGTGAGAGAGAGAGACAGAGAGAAAGGTCTTCCTTTGCCGTTGGTTCACCCTCCAATGGCCGCCGCAGCCGGCGCACCGCGCTGATCCGATGGCAGGAGCCAGGAGCCAGGTGCTTTTCCTGATCTCCCATGGGGTGCAGGGCCCAAGCACCTGGGCCATCCTCCAGTGCACTCCCTGGCCACAGCAGAGAGCTGGCCTGGAAGAGGGGCAACTGGGACAGAATCCGGCGCCCCGACCGGGACTAGAACCCGGTGTGCCGGCGCCGCTAGGCGGAGGATTAGCCTAGTGAGCCGCGGCGCCGGCCAAGAAGTATTATTTTCTACAAGTGTGTTAGAATTCAACAAGAACTGATTGACATCATAATAGGAGGATGAAGAAAATTGCTGGTTTGTTTTCTATCGTTCTTCCTTAAGATACTGGAAGCTTCCCAAAGGGCTGGTCAGTAGTTCCTAACTGACTTTAAAACATATCCTAATTTGATGTTTTGAAGAGTAAAAGCATAGAAGTATTTAAAATTACTTATTTTTGTTATATTGAAGTTAATTTAGAATAAAAATAAGTAAACCATAGAAGAAATTGGCTACACCATAATAAGCTTTCCTTTTAATTTTCCTATTTTATCTTTTAGGCACTCACTAAATACTTGTTCATTCATTAATACTTATTGAGCACCTACCACGTGCAAGGTATTGTTCTAGGAACTTGCTATATACATCAGTGAACAAAATAAAGATTCTTACTCTCATCAAGAGGACACAGATTCATTCATTCAGGAGTAAAATTGTTGGTGGCCTCCTTTGTATACTGACAGAGATGTTAGAGGGTTCTATAATGTAGAAGCTGGTTTTGAAGCATTGTGAGTCAGTGGAGAAGCTAGATGATTAAAATTATGTATGCTTTAGATAATGGGCATATCTGTCTTTAGGTAACTGAGATTGCTAGGGGTTAACATCAGTTTTTAAGATAAATAAACTTTCATTTTCCTAACTGGTTTATGCGAATCTATTTTTCCAGATACATTTGAGGAATATTTTCACTTTAAATGATACAGCTGTGACTTTAAGTTAGTACCTTATAAAGGGAGAAACATTGACCATTGACTTCAGAAACACATGCTGGCCGGCGCCGCGGCTCACTAGGCTAATCCTCCACCTAGCGGCGCCGGCACACCGGGTTCTAGTCCCGGTCGGGCGCCGGATTCTGTCCCGGTTGCCCCTCTTCCAGGCCAGCTCTCTGCTGTGGCCAGGGAGTGCACTGGAGGATGGCCCAAGTGCTTGGGCCCTGCACCCCATGGGAGACCAGGAAAAGCACCTGGCTCCTGGCTCCTGCCATCGGATCAGCGCGGTGCGCCGGCCGCAGCGCGCCGGCCGCAGCGGCCATTGGAGGGTGAACCAACGGCAAAGGAAGACCTTTCTCTCTGTCTCTCTCTCTCACTGTCCACTCTGCCTGTAAAAAAAACAAAACAAAACAAAACAAAACAAAAAAACACATGCTGACATTTTACCGAGGTCTAAAGGGAAACAAGGGAAACTGTATACTTCTTTAATTTGCTCATTTTTTCCCACAGTTTTAGAAGTTTTTTTTTTTTTTTTAAGAAAGTCACATACGTGAAAGCAGTAAGAATCAATAATTGGTTGTATTTTTATTTTAGGTAAATCATTTTTTTTTCCAAATTTAGACTGGTTGGTTTAATATCTGTTCAAATTGAAGTGGCTGATTTAAATAAATTCCTGAAACAACAGTTTCATGTTGTTGTTTAGAACCTTATTTCTAAAATGCATGATGGTTATACATTGCTTATTTGTATATGGATTTATGATAGTAAATTACTGGCAGGATAGTTATTTTAAAATCCTCATGCATGGTCTATTCTTATCTGGCAGCTATTATATTTGGTTTCATTTATTCTGTTTTCATAAATTAATTTTGTTTTAATTTATATCTGCTCAGTCCTAAGAAGTATTACGAAGCCACATGAACACTTTTTTTCATGAAGTAACTACATTTCTGAAATATTACCTTGATATAAAAATGTATTTGTTGAATTGGTGTTGACATTTTATAGTATTCTTTGTATTGCTTTAATTATCTTGGTATGTATGCCTAGAATATTAAAATACATAAAAATTCTATGTGTAGTTTAAGAAGCATCACTGTGTTCTTGGAAGTGGATTTTAGTCATCAGGTGGACAGCAAGTAATTATGAAACTTTCTCCCGTTACCTAAAATTTTTCTTCTTTTGTTTTAGCACACTTCCTGGGTTGTTACAGTCAATGGATTATTAAAACTGAAATGTTATCCTCCTGGCCAGCCAGAAAAATTTTCTACATTTTTGGATAAAGTTGTTGGATTACAAAAATAAACACTAAACCCTTAGCACTTTTTTTTTAATGGATTTGAATCATAAACCCTTAGCACTTTAAAAACACTCCTGAATCCAGTACATGAAATGTAGCCAAATCAAATTAAATGCATAATACTTTTTCAGAACAATATAATTAATAAACTTCTTACATCTATGGAATGTACATATATAAGAAATTTTATGGTGTACACATTTGCAATGGGGTCAGAATTCTAATTGCAATTTAATGTACTTATTATTTTTTACCCAGTCTTCAATATGTAGTGAGAATTCACAGCTTTGGTCTTAGAATTCCAAATGGATTTGGAATCATGGGAAGAAAGTGAAATTTTAAAAATTGGACAAATGCCGTAAAGGTAGTTAGCTTTGATGTTCCTGATAATTAAAAAAATGAAATATTAACAACTTTTAAAAGTTGAGAGGAGTTGTCTTTACCTTCATAATTCAGGGAACCAATATTTTTTTAAAGCAGAAATGTTGGATCGTGCTTTATGAAGTAAAAAACTCAATAATTGCCTGAAAAACATTAGATCTGTTTATCTATTTTACTTGGAGAAACTACTTTTGTCCTAAAAGATAGGGTGAAGTGGATGTGCTAACTCTTTTCCCTCTGTAACATAAGTAGAAATGACAAAATAATTTTGCTCAGTGTCAAGTCTTTACTGGTTTGAGAAGACTAAACCAAAAGAAACTATGCTAGTAGGACAGTAGGACTTACCGTTATCTTTTTTTAAGGATTCCCCTCTCACAGTTTTAATGGAAAATTTATTTTAATTTATGTGCTTATAAAATTAGTTTTACAAATTAGGTAGGCATAATAGATTAAGTATATGGTTTAAGTTCATGTGATAACTTGAGATAGAAACACTATTCTTTCTGATGAAAGTGCATGGTCTCAAGATCTTTAGAATAAAATAGATTATCCCTAAGTGTCCATAGTTCTTTGGTAGGTAGTTTCAATGTAACTTCTCCATAAAAGTAGATATTCACCATAAAAACCAACCTTCTCTTATCTTACCATCCCAAAATATTAAATGTTCCAAACATTTTAATTTAGGATGCATTATATGATGTTTTATAGGTTTATTTTTCTGATTGTGTTTTACTTAGACTAATGCCAAAATCAATTCTTACTAATGGTAGAAAGTGGTGACTGAGAAGTACTCTGGGTAGCAAATGGAAGACAACTTGGATTAAAACTAAAAAGTGAGTAATCTATATCTACATAGTTGAGAATTCATAGCACCATGATTATAGTTGTATATTAATGTTTTACTAATGTTTTAGGAAAAGTCCTGTTCAAATCCAGGGAGAGAATTTTAGCGTTTTTTGAGCCCTCAAAATTACATTTTTCTCATTTCAGAAAAACTGTGGCTTGAAGTTTATATTTGTCACTCAGTCCTTATTTTATGGCTCACAAAGGACTAACCATAGAGACTCTGAAAGTAATGAAAGGGGTTTACTCAAATAGCAGACAGCTAAAAAGCCATGATTCCTCAAATCCTTTGCTTTCTACTTTTCTGCAAGAATGCATAATCTACAGTACATTTCATTTAGCAGAAGCTTAAGCCAGTGGTGTCAATTCTAACATCTCTGACTACAGTTTTATCAATTATGGGGTTTTATTTCAATATTTTAGAGTCCTTCTGGCTTGCCAGGGAGTCTCAAGATTATGTAGTGTAATGCCATCATTTCTTAGGTGAGGAAAGAGATGAGAGGTTACAGTTTGCCTAAAATGACAACTTTTGGCACAGCCACCACTAGAAGCAGCTTCTTGATTTTCATTCTCGTGCTTTCTGTCATACCATAAGTTGTAAGCTTTTTGGTTCTTTATAGTTGTTTGCTTAGTATTTATCTTAATTACAGTAAACCCTCTCAAAGAAAGTTTTATTTATTTTCACAAGTAATTTTAGTAATTCCACACATGAATTTTCCTTTGGTGTATGGCAGCCTCATCTAGGGCTTAGAAATGTGTCATTCCTGAATTTTTGGGATCTAGCAAAATGTTCTGTGTAGAATTAGTACTAGCAATGAATTAATACTTTAAGACAAAGGATTATGGAGTTTTGGGAGTGGGAAAAGAATTTAAAGAATGTGTGCTACAAACCACTCATTTACAGATGAAAAAGGCTAAGGTAGATTAACTTCCAAGTTCACATCTTACTGTTCTTTATGAAAAATTGGTAATCAAAATTCTAATTGAAATGTTTCCTCAATATAAATTTGATTTCATTGCGTGACAGGGCCTCAGGTTTATAAAGTCGGTGACTAAGTGGAATATGATTAATTTAGCAGTTTTATATTAGAAATATTTAAGTTTCCAGTGCTATGAAAGAAGAGAGTTTGGTTTTCGGAAATTTACCCTGTGGTTAGGTTCAAAGGTGGACAGGTGTTAGTTTATGGTGTTGGAATAGATGGAAAAGTATGAGGTAGTGTGAGATAATTTTGGGAATGGAGATTTTAGGTGACTGTGTTTATAACTTGGGAGAAAAGAAAGAGCTGGAAGCATTTGGTGGTAAGATAGTACTTGGCATAGTGTTCAGGAATATTTAAAAGTTGTCACTATCTGAAAGTATTATCAAGTTTCTGATTTTTGATAGCTTAAAGTTCTACTTTGTATGCTTTTAAGGGTAAATAATATGTGGGTACAAAGGAAAATATAAATAGATTGTTGCTTTGACTTAGGAAGAATTTTCCATGACTAAAGTTAGGGATGACTAACAATAATGTAGAGGTTTTTTGGCCCTTTGTTACAGTATAGGCACTTAGTCTTTCTGATTTGTTCATGATATAGAAGATGAAAGGTGACCAAAACTGGGCATACAGTCTGAGAAATGAGATATAAGAAAGGATAGTTTTCAATGATTTTTCCAAAATATTTGGAAAGGATAGTCCTGAGAGCCATGTGATAACCAGTTTTCTACTCTACAACTAATAGCATGGTTTGTGGAGGAATGAAAAAGAACAATTGCAGTCAACCCTTGTTGAATGTTTCCACATCAGCTGCTAGTGAAAGTACTTTATAAATATGAATTCATTTAATCTTTACAATAACTCTATGAAATAGTTGCTGTTATCCCATTTTGCAAATGAAGGATCTGACCTCAGGATATGAAGTGAAAAAGGAGTTTTATGCCATTTAAGCGTTTTTAAAAAGGGTCCCAAAATTGTAATTGGAACACTGGATTCCAGTATGTAAGTACTTCAAAAAGTTTGTGGAAAATGGAAATAAAAGACAAGATTCTTTTAATGTGAAAATTCATGAAATATGTGCATTTTTAAAATATTGTCCAAGAACTTTTTGAAGACACCTGATGTTTCCATCATTTATGGGGATGGTAGAATGGAGCATTTAAAATCAGAAGACTATTCCAGCAATTTTTTTTAACTTTTATTTAATGAATATAAATTTCCAAAGTACAGCTTATAGATTACAATGGCTTCCCCCCCCCCATAACTTCCCTCCCACCCGCAACCCTCCCCTTCCCTCTCCCTCCCCGCTTCCATTCACATCAAGATTCATTTTCAATTCTCTTTATATACAGAAGATCAGTTTAGCATATAGTAAGTAAAGATTTCAACAGTTTGCATCCACATAGAAACACAAAGTGAAAAATACTGTTTGAGTACTAGTTATAGCATTAAATCACAATGTACAGCACATTAAGGACAGAGATCCTACATGAGGAGTAAGTGCACAGTGACTCCTGTTGTTGACTTAACAAATTGACACTCTTGTTTATGGCATCAGTAATCACCCAAGGCTCTTGTCATGAGTTGCAAAGGCTATGGAAGCCTTTTGAGTTCACCAACTCTGATCTTATTTAGACAAGACCATATTCAAAGTGGAAGTTCTCTCCTCCCTTCAGAGAAAGGTACCTCCTTCTTTGATGACCTGTTCCAGCAAATTTAATGTATACTAGCCACAAGTATATAACCTTGTTTGAGTTTTTTCATTGCACACTGACAACTATTCATAGAAACCATGTGGAGAAACTTTCCCAGTTTAGCTAGTTGCATATTATTAGTATTACTGTTTTTCCCTCGAATGTCTATATTTAAGGTTCTCTTTTGGTCCTCTTTATATATTTTTCCTGGAATTTTCATCATTCTCAGAGATTATACTATTGTTGATTCCCCTATCTGTATCTCCCAAATAATGATTTGAGCTTGTCAATGATATTTCCAGTTGCCTATTGGCCATATCTGTCTGTTAATTCTGTAAGCCCTTCTCCACAAACTAAAATACTCCTTTTCAAGATCCTTATTTCTATTAATGGAGTTAACCATTTCAAAATCAGTTAACCCCTTACATCTGATTGTTCACAGTAATCTCCGCTTTACTTCCTAAGCATCCCAAGCCTATTTATTTATTAGTTCAGTCTTATAAGTGGATAATAAGATCCTGTGTTTTATGTCAGCAGAACTTAAGATGTGATTCCTGCTCTGGAGGAGCTTTTAACCTGTCTAGTTATGGAAGCTCTGTGTTTTACTCATTTTTGAATCCTCTGCCTGAAACACAGTAGGCTTTATATAAATGATGTCTGTACTTTTGTAATTTAGTAGTTTTCTGCTTAGGTATTGGTTCTAAGAAACATTTACACATGTTTATTTCAAAGTGTCTTTGATTTGATTCCATGTAGTATTTCTCTTGTTCAGAAGAACGATGAGGCTATCGCATGGTATGATGAAGTTTGTAGGATCAAGCATTTATAGAAATGGCATGCCAAATTTAACAGTGCTAATCCTATAAAAAATCTTTAAGATATTTAACAGTCTGTCAAATAATGTTACCTGCTGGGGAATTGTCGTAAATCATGTTAAAAATCAAGTATATAAAAAGCAGTGTAGTGATTTCTAGTAAAAGATTACATGGACAAAAATTTAGGTTACTACCAAATAATATTTAAACTACTAATTAAATAGTGAATTCCCTGCATGAATATTCTAGTACTATCTTTATATATTGCTGTTAATTCTTATGTATTTGTAGGTGACTAAGAAAAGGTAGACAAATCTACAGGAATGTAGAATCCATGCTTCTGGTTGTTAATATCAATTCTTGAGAAATATTTTGAAGAACTTTTTATATTGTTATACACTTCGATCTTATCTCACTTCTAGATATTTATGTGCTTTTAAAGCACATCCTGGCCAAAATTCTTTCTTTTGTTTGATACACTATCATAACTTCCAAAATGACTTTATTTTGATGGCTGCAATCTTGTTCTAAATGACTAAGTTTCTTTTTAAAATACTTAATACTTACTCGTCTCTCCCTACTCACACATATACATAGCAGTGACAGGTGCCTGCTGGTCCCAGATTAAGAATCCCTAGTTTGAGGCCAACTTCATTAACTTCATGCTTTGGTCTTTGATTATTAGTTTTGATACTAACTTCTATATTATTTTATAATTATAATTTCATAATTCTTTTAAACCCTTCTGATTAAATTTGTATAGCGATACCCAGTTTTTATAATGCAGTGTTAATTGTAAGCTTTTCACATCAAATTGAAAACATCAAACATCTCATTTGGAAACTAACCTTAACTCTTTTAAACTGTTAATTCAGTGTCTGTAACCCATAATGCTGTGTGTAGCACTATTTCTAATTGATAAAAAGGATTAAATGGAATTTTTCTAAAAAATTATAGTTACTGTTTTAGGATATTTACTACATTAGGCTATTTGGCAAAGGTGACCATTGAGGCAATACAGTATTGGATTTACTTATTTACTGTGAAGCATGCTTCTAAAGTACTTGTTTGTTAAACTATCATGGGCACTGCTTAAGTGATATCTGTGAGAGCACATACATTGCAATTTTTTCATTGTTCATTTCTCCCTTAGTACAGGATAAAATACTGTTGATCCAATGCAAGTGTGAAGTGTATGTATAGTATACTCCCCAAAGTTAGCAGTGGAAAGCACTCCTAAATCTTTAGCTTAAATTATTAATTTTCATAATCTCGGTTTTCTCACTTGTGAATTAATAACACTAGCTTTCCTTATATGTAATTTCTAAGGCATAAAACCAATTGTGTGGCATGTTTAAAAATAAAAAAAAAGCCTTTGAAATAATACATTTTTCTCTGTTAGTTTTTGTTTTAAGAAATAGGAATATGCAGAGATTTTCCCCTAGAATTCAGTCTATAGCCCTAAATGATACAGAGAGCAGATTCTTAATTGAATTTCATATTAAATTCATTTTCAGGCTCGAGTTGAGGTTATAGTTAGAGATTTAAAGTTATTTAGAAGTTTAAGTGAGTTTTTCTAATATTTTAAAACAAAGAATGTTCTGGTTTATTATTCCTCCTCCCAACCATTCTATCTCAAGACTGATCAGACACTGTAACTATCTTAGGTCAACAAACAACAACCCTGAGTGCATTTCTGCAGCAAAGCAATCAATTTTAAATAATAGTACTATCCCCCCCCATCTCTATTATAATACATCAAGTGGAAAAAAGGGAAGAGAAGAAAATGAAAGAAAGTGGTTCTCAGTAATGCTTTATTTCGTTTTTCACTTCTATGCAAGGATTACTACTCTGGCAGATATCTTTTTTTTTCTCGTTTTTATTTTCTCCTTCCTAAAACTTGAAAAGATTGAACAGGGTTGTGAGGCTATTTTTTTTTAACCATTGTGATTCCCTTACCTCCTAAATTCTGCTTTGCTATTTTTTTTTTTGAATATCCACCATTAAAAATAACAGATTCTTGTTCCAAGGTGCTATTAAAAACATTTGTTAAAAGTTTACCATTATATATTCAGTAATGAAAGACCTTAAAAAGATGTTTTATAAAGTTGAAGAGTTAATTTCTCCCAGTGGACCCCATATTACTTGATACTAAAACTATTTAAAATTATTTACTATGAAGTTTTTAGATACTGATTACCTTTTTCAGTAGGTTCTGTTATAAGTTTATAAAAGATTTGATCTGCTTATTTCGTTTGATAAGGTCAAATTTATTCAGTTTTTTTTAAAAGATTTTTATTTTATTTTACTTGAAAGCCAGAGTTACACACAGAGAGGAGAGGCAGAGAGAGAGGGAGGGGGGGAGAGGGAGAGAAGCGGGGAGAGGGGGGAAAGAGAGAGAGGGAGGGAGAGGGGGGGAAAGAGGGAGGGAGGGGGAGGGGGGAGAGATGGAGAGGGAGAGAGAGAGGGGGGAGAGAGAGGGAGGGAGAAAGGGAGAGAGGGTGAGAGGGGGGGAGAGAGAGGGAGGGAGGGAGAGAGGGAGGCCATAGCAGAGAGCTGGATCAGAAGTGGAGCAACCAGGTCTCCATCCGGCACCCATATGGGATGCCGGCACTGCAAGTGGCAGCTTTACCTGCTAAGCTACAGCGCCGACCCCAAATTTATTCAGTTTTCTATAGGCCAATCAATCTCACTTTTTTGCTTGGATAGTAGCCTAACACCACCACAGCTATTTTTATGGCTAATGTTGATCACAATTTTGACTACTGAAGGAAGAACAAATCTGTTACCCACCACTGAATCACAGAATAATTTCTTAGACTTGTAAGAGAGCTCAGAGATCCTGCAGCTCATCTCTGTTGTTTTACAGAGAAATTAAAGTGGCATAATACTTTTCATGATACTGTATTTCCTCTGAGAAACTAACTCAAAAGCATTATGTTGCATACATTAACAATTACACTTTGAATGTCACAGATTATGTATGCTTTAAAAAATAATTCTGGGCAAAAATACACCTCATTTAGTTGATTGAAACATGAAGAGGGGCCAGCTCTGTGGTGCAGTAGGTTAATTCTCCACCTGTGGTGCTGGCATCCCATATATGCCCGTATATGCATCCCATATGAGCAACAGAGAGATCTTCCATCCCTGGTTAACTCTCCAAATGTCCACATTACTCAAGGCTGGGTCAGGCCAAAGCCAGGAGCCAGGTACACCATGCAGATCTCCCACATGGGTAGCAGGGATCCAGGTACTTCAGCAAACATCTGTTGCCTCTCAGGGGTGTATTTGCAGGAAGATGGATTGGAAATGGAGGCAGAACTTGGACCCAGGCACTGTGGTGCATCCCAAGCATCAACCTAACCTGTTCTACAACTTCTGTCCCACCTTTGTTTTTGACCAAAGAATAATTTGGTGAACTACTTTGTCGGGTAGCAGCTAACAGCAATTAATATTTAATGAAGCATTTGTGTGTAAAACACTGAACATGTAGTGTTTTATATAATTATTACAATATCAGGTTTATATTATAGAAAAATATGTACAGCAATATGTTTCAAATTTTAGAACATTACCAGATGATCCATGGTGGAAAAAAATTGGGGGAAAGTCTAAGTCAAAACAAGTCAAGCAGTCACTTTAAACATTCCTTCTGGTCTTTAATATTACTTGTAGGCATTATGAATCACAAAGATAGAATTATAGTATAGAATGTTTCCTGAAAATTTGGCCTTGAAATCTTCTTTTTAACATTTAATAACTTGTGGAACACATTGTTTTAGAGCAGTAGGTCTAAAGGTATATTCCCTGGATCAGCATCAGCATCAGTTGAGAGCTTTGCATTCGCAAATTCTTAGGATCCCAGATCTGCTAAATCAGAATCTGGGGAAGAGGCAATCTGTTTTTAACAAAGCTTCCCTTGAGAATCACTGTTCTGGATGTTTACAGGATTGGAATAGTTTTATGATGCCATTATAGTCAGCCAATTGGGATTTCAAATGCAATAGATAATTTAAAGGACAATAAAAATACCTTGAAATGCCTTTCTGTTATGAACAAGATTAAGTCTAGCCATGTCCCATGAGTCTTCCTAAAAATTCTATTGTACTAATATGGATATTGTAACCTATATTTATCACTTTAGCCTTCGTTCATATTTTTGCTGCTTTGGCATATAATTCCTCTGTATATTAATTGTGTAAACATCGGGAGACTGTATAGTTTTAGTTCTGATACTGTTAGCGATTGCATATAAAAATGCAGACAAGTCTTATAATTAATCAAAATCTGTCTCTTCATCTATAAAATGAGAATTCTTTTGTAGCCACAAAATTCAGCTTTACTGATTTTCCCAGTTCATTCTGCCATTCTTTTTCTTGCTCGCTAGCAATAAAATGTTTATATTAAATTTTTATTGTTTTAATTTAAGGTAGTACAATAAATAATTTAAAATATTCATTAATTCTGCAAGGCTTATAGCAAGCAGCATTTCAGTGTCCCACTCTTCTCCATCTATGATCTTGCTTCTTGTAGGTGAACATATTATTTTATATGTATTGTAGGTAATATGCTCAAATGAGATTTTGTTTTTAAAATTTGAGTGTTATCTTTAATCTTTCTACATGTAAGAGAACTCAAATTTATACATTAATTTGACAATTGTATAAATTTATAGCAGTGATACTTTGGTATATGTAAGCATTGTGGAATTAGTAAATCAGTCTGATGAGCTTATTCATCTCACCTACCATTTTTAAAACGCTTTTAAATTTATTTATTTTAAAGGCAGAGTTATGGAGAGAGTGAGAGACAGAGAGAGATGTTCCATCTGTTGGTTCACTTCCCAAAGGGCCACAATGACCAGGGCTGGGCCAGGCCAAAGTCTGGAACTCTATCCAGGTCTCCCATGTGGGTGCAGAGGCTAAGGACTCAGGCCATCTGCTGCTGCTTTCTCAGGTGCATTGGGGAATCTGGGTCAAAAGTGTAGCAGTCAGGACTGGAACCACTGTTCATATCAGATGCTGGTGGTGCAGATGGTGGCTTAACCCATTCCACCATAATGCAGACACCACCCATCATTATTTTTATGGTGAGATGTTTGAAACTTATTTTCATAGTGATTTTAAAATATACTGAGGCTCGCATTGTGTAGTGGTAAAACCGCCTCCTGCGATGCCAGCATCCTATATGGGCACCAGTTCGTTTCCTGGCTGCTCCTCTTCCCAACAGCTTCCTGCTAATGGCTTGGGAAAAGCAGTGAAAGATGACCCAAGTGTTTGGGACCCTGCCACTCCTGGAGACCCAGATGAAGCTCCTGGCTCCTGGCTTCAGCCTGGCCGAGCCCAGTCCATTGCAGCCATCTGGGCAGTGAACCAGCAGATGCAAGATCTCTCCTTATGCAACTATTTCAAATAAATAAATAAATCTTTTAAAAATTAAAATATATATTATTGGTTATAATCCCTCTGCCTCCTGTCTCTCTGAAACTTTGTAACATTTGATTAACAACTCTCATGGGGCCAGCGCTGTGACTCAGTGGAGTAAAGCCCTGGCCTGAGGCGCCAGTATCCCATATGGGCGCCAGTTATAATCCCAGCTGCTCCTCTTCTGATCCAGCTTTCTGCTATGTCCTTGGGCCCCTGCACCCACGTGGGAGACCCAGAAGAAGCTCCTAGCTCTTGGCTTTAGATTGACACAGCTCCAGCCATTGTGGCCATCTGGGGAGTGAACCAGCAGATGGAATACCTCTCTCTGTCTCTACCTCTCTCTGAAACTCTGTCTTTCAAATAAATAAAATAAATGTTTTAAAAAAAACCCTCTCCCATTCTCTATTTCTCCATCTCCATCCCCACTCCTAGCCTCTGGTACCCTTTATTCTAACTATATACTTCTGTGAGTGAAACTTTTTAGAATTCACATATATGAGAATACTTAAAGTTTGTGGAAAATGGAGTTATTTGGGTACAAAATACTTTTGCATGTTTCGTGTGTTTTCAGGGTCATTTAAAAAAATTGTTGGCAATACTGTTATTCTGGAAGTTTACCTCTATATTTTCTACTAACAACTTTAAGTTTTTAATCCATTTTGATTGATTTTTGTATATGATGTGAGACAAAGATCCAATTTCATTCTTTAGTAAGTAGATGGCCAGTTTTCCTTTAAATGTATGGTGAATTTCTGGGCTTTTTAAAAAATATATTTATTTATTTGAAAGGCAGAGTTAGAGAAACAAGAAGAGATCTTCCATCTGTTGGTTCACTCCCCAAATGGCTGCAATGGTCATGATTGGTCCAGGCCAAAGCTGGGAGACAAGAGTTTCTTCTGGGTCTCCCACATGGGTGTAGGGGCCCAAGTGCTTGGCCCATCTTCTGCTGTTTCCCAGGAGCATTAGCAGGGGGCATGATTGGAAGTGGAGCAGCTGAGTCTTGAACTGGCGCCCATATGGGATACTGACATTGCAGGTGGAGGCTTAACCCCCTATGCCACAATGCTGGCCTGAATTTCTAGGCTTTCTACCTGATTCTGTAGATGAATGTGTATGTTTTTATGCTACTACCATGGTATTTTTTTTTTTATTTTTTTTGACAGGCAGAATTAGACAGTGAGAGAAAGAGACAGAGAGAAAAGGTCTTCCTTCCATTGGTTCACCCCCGAAATGGCCGCCACGGCCGGCGTGCTGCACCAATCCGAAGCCAGGAGCCAGGTGCTTCCTCCTGGTCTCCCATGCGGGTGCAGGGCCCAAGCACTTGGGCCATCCTCCATTGCCTTCCCGGGCCACAACAGAGAGCTAGTCTGGAAGAGGAGCAACCGGGACAGAATCCGGCACCCTAACCCGGCTAGAACCCGGGGTACTGGCACCGCAGGTGGAGGATTGATGCTGCTAGCTTTGTTCTTTGTCTTCAAAGTTGTTTTGACTATTAAAGATAGTCCCATGTGAATTGTAAAAACTATTCCATTTCTGTGAAAAATATCATTGAAATTTTGAGAGGGATTACACTGAATCTGTATATTGATTTGCATAATATAGGCATTTTTACAATATTTTTCTGACTCATGAACAGGATATGCCTTTCCATTTATTTGTGTTTCCTTCAACTTATTTCATCAGTGTTTTATGGTTTTCAATATATAGGTCTTTTACTTCCTTTGGTTAAATTTATATGTAAGTATTTTATTTTTATTGTTATTGCTGTTATAAATGAGATTAGTTTCATAATTTCCTTTTTGAATAACTCCTCAATAGTATATGGAAACATTGCTTATTTTTGCATGTTGCTTTTGTATATCCTACAAGTTTTTTTAAAAAGATTTATTTATTTATTTGAAGGTCAGAGTTACACAGAGAGAGGCAGAGGGAGAGTAGATTTTCCATCTGCTGGTTCATTCCCCAATTAGCTGCAATGGCCAGAGCTGTGCCAATCAGAAGCCAGGAGCCAGGAGCTTCTTCCGGTTCTCCCACGTGGGTGCAGAGCCCAGGGGCTTGGGCCATCTTCTACTGCTTTCCCAGGCCATAGCAGAGAGCTGGATCAGAAGTAGAGCAGTGGGACTTGAACCCGAGCCCATATGGAATGCTGGCACTGCAGGCAGCGGCTTTACCCACTACGAACTGCACCGGCCCCTATCCTGCAAGTTTACTAAATTCACTTTTCACTTCCAATGGTTTTTTAGTTCAATCTTTAGGGTTTTCTTGTGTGTGTGTGTGTGTGTGTGAGCACGCGTGCGTGCAAAGATAGATGATCATGCTGTCTGCAAATAGAGAAATATCGCTTCTTTCTGTTCAGAAAGATTTTTTCTTTTGCCTAATTGCTGTGTCTGGGACTTAGTACTGCATTGAAAAGAAATCGTGAGAGTGTTTCTTTGTCTTCTCCTGATATTAAAGAAAAACTTTCAGCATTTCACTGTTAAGAACGATTTTAACTATGAGTATAGAATATATGTCCTTTATTGTGTCAAGGTGCTTTCTCTCTATACCATGTCTGTTGAGAGTTTTTAATCAAGAAAGATTTTTGCTAGATGTTTTTTCTGCATATATTGAAATGATCATATGATTTTTAAATATTATTTATTTGAAAGGCAGAGTGACAGGAGGAGCTAGAGTATGAGAATGCTATCACTTCCTTCTGTTGGTCTACTCCCCAAATGACCAGGGCAAAGCCAGAAACAGGAATTCCATCTTAGTCTCCCATGTGGGTAGCAGGACTCAAATACTTAAGACATCTTCTGCTGCTTTTCTCAGGCCGTAACCAGGAAGCTGGATCAAAAGTGGAACAGCCAGGATTTGAACTGGCACACATATGGAGTGCTGGCATCACAGGTAGTGGCTTTATCCACTAAGCCACAATGCTGGTCCCTGAACCAGCACTTTAATAAAAGAATGGTGGCATTGCTAGTGGTGCTTAATCAACTGCACCACAATACTGACCCTGATTATATAATTTTTATCCTTCATTTTCTTAATCACATTTATTGATTTGCAAATATTGAATAATCCTTGCATCACAATAATAAATCCTACTTGATCAAGATCCATGATTATTTTTTAAAAAGTATTATTTGTTTTTAAACTTTTATTTAATAAATATAAATTTCAAAAGTACAACTTTTGGATTATAGTGGCTTCCCCCCCATAGCCTCCCTCTCACCCACAAGCATCCATCTCCCACTTCCTCTCCCATCCAATTCTTCATCATGATTCATTTTTAATTATCTTTATATACAGAAGATCAACTTGGTATATATTAAGTAAAGATTTCAACAGTTTGTACCCACACAGATACATAAAGAATAAAGTACTGTTTGAAGACTAGTGTTACCATTAATTCACTTAATACAACACATTAAGGACAGAGATCCTACATGGGTAGCAAGTGCACAGTGACTACTGTTGTTGATTTCACAATTGACACTCTTGTTTATGACATCAGTAATCACCCGAGGCTCTTGTCATGAGCTACCAAGGCTATGGAAGCCTCTTGAGTTCACAAACTCCGATCTTATTTAGACAAGGCCATAGTCAAACCAGAAGTTCTCTCCTCCCTTCAGAGAAAGGTACCTCCTTCTTTGATGGCCTGTTCTTTCCACTGGGATCTCACTCACAGAGATCTTTCATTTAGATAATCATTCTTTTTTTCTTTCTATGCCTGCAAAACTCTCATGGACTTTTTAGCCGGATCCAAATGCCTTAGGGCTGATTCTGAGGCCAGAGTGCGGTTTAGGACATCTGCCATTTCTATGAGTCTGCTGTGTATCCCGCTTCCCATGTTGGATTGTTCTCTCCTTTTTAATTCTATCAGTATTAGCAGACACTAGTCTGGTTTATGTGATCCCTTTGACACTTAATGATAGGTCATTATGATCAATTATGAACTAAAACTGATCACTTTGACTAGTAAGATGGCATTGGTACCTTGATAGGATTTATTTGGAATCCCCTGGCATGTTTCTAGCTCTACCATTAGGGTAAGTCCGAGTGAGTATGTGCCGAACTGTACATCTCCTCCCTCTCCTATTCTCATGCTTATATTTAATAGTGATCACTTTTCCGTTAAATTTAAACACCTAAAAATAGTTGTGTGTTTATTAAAGAGTTCAACCAATGGTATTAAGTAGAACAAAAAAATACTAAAAGAATAAAGTAGTAAG
Organism: Oryctolagus cuniculus; assembly: GCF_051225735.1. Taxonomy (NCBI): domain Eukaryota; kingdom Metazoa; phylum Chordata; class Mammalia; order Lagomorpha; family Leporidae; genus Oryctolagus; species Oryctolagus cuniculus. The sequence continues at coordinate 81,346,044 of NC_142888.1, read as the reverse complement.
TTGTTCCTCAACTTTCAGGACAAGGGCTGATCAAGTCATTGTGTCTCATAGTGTCCGTTTCACTTCTACAAATTTCCTTTTAGGTGCTCGGTTAGTTGTCACATATCAGAGAGAATGTATGATATTTGTCCCATTGGGACTGGCTTAATTCACTCAGCATGATGTTTTCCAGATTCCTCCATTTTGTTGCAAATGACTGGATTTCATTTGTTTTTACTGCTGTATAGTATTCTATAGAGTACATATCCCATAATTTCTTTATCCAGTCTTCTGTTGATGGGCATTTAGGTTGATTCCAGGTCTTAGCTATTGCGAATTGAGCTGCAATAAACATTGAGTTGCAGACAGTTGTTTTATTTGCCAATTTAATTTCCTTTGGGTAAATTCGAAGGAGTGGGATGGCTGGGTCATGTTGTGGGGCTATATTCAGGTTCCTGAGTGTCGCTCCCCCTCTTCGTGGAGGAACGACACTAAACCCTGCCTAGGCTTCATATCCCAGTCACGGCACCATTATGTCGCTCCCCGTCTTCGTGGAGGAACGACACAGGACCCTGCGCTGTTCTTTCATCTGCTCGGCCCTCCCCGGGTTTGCTGCTGGTTCTTCCCGGGTTGGCTACCGACCCTTCCACCTCCGTGGAAGGGCGGTTTCCCCTGCCACATTCCCCACCTCCGCGGGGGAGCGGCGCACCGCCGGCCGGCTCTCTCGGGGGCTGCACAGGTGTTCCCCTTAGATGTTCCTGGTGCATGTTGTCTCTCTCCTCCTTTATAGTCCTCTTCCGCCAATCCCAACTCTGCTACCCACACGCCGAGTACGCTGCTCTCCTCCAATCAGAGCAGGTCCTGCTGCTTATTGGTTGAACTGGAGGCAGCTGTGTAGAAGCTGTTTCTCCCTTCTCAGCGCCATATTGTGGGAGAGCAGATGCATAGAATAAGTCTTAATTCCAGTAACTTAGTCTAGTCCGAGTTGCTCCCAGTTGCTCCCCACACTGAGGAGTCTCCAAACTGTCTTCCATGGTGGCTTTACCAGTTTGCATTCCTGCCACAGTGGATTAGTGTCCCTTTTTCCCCACATCCTCGCCAACATCTGTTGTTAGTTGATTTCTGTATGTGAGCCATTCTAACCAGGGTGAGGTGAAACCTCATTGTGGTTTTTATTTGCATTTTCCTGATGGATAGTGATCCTGAACATTTTTTCATGTGCCTGTCGGCCATTTGGATTTTGTCTTTTGAAAAATGTTTAGGTCCTTGGCCCATCTCTGAAGTGGGTTGTTTGTTGTTGTGGAGTTTGTTTTGTTATTGTGGAGTTTCTTGATCTCTTTGTAGATTCTGGTTATTAATCCTTTATCAATTACATAATTTGCAAATATTTTTCCCATTCTGTCGGTTGCCTCTTCCCTTTCCTATTTATTTTGCAATACAGGAACTTTTCAATTTGATGTAATCACAATTGTTAATTCTGGCTTTGACTGCCTGTGCCTTTAGGGTCTTTTCCAGGAAATCTTTGCCTGTGCTTATATCTTGCAGGGTTTCTCTGATGTTCTCTAATGATTTGATGGTGTCGGGTAAGTAGGCTGTAAATGTTTGGATTGATTTCTGGTGTTTCTATTCTGTTCCATTGGTCTATCCATCTGTTTCTGTACCAATACCATGCTGTTTTGATTATAACTGCCCTGTAGTATGTCTTGAAATCTGGTATTGTGATGCCTCTGGCTTGGTTTTTGTTGTACAAGATTGCTTTAGCTATTCGAGCTCTCCGTCTCCTGTGCCTCCATATGAATTTCAGAATCGTTTTTTTCCAGATCTGAGAGGAATGTCTTTGGTATTTTGATTGGTATCACATTGAATCTATAAATTCCTTTTAGGAGAATGGACATTTTGATGATATTGATTTCTTCCAATCCATGAGCATGGAAGATTTTTCCATTTTTTTGGTATCCTCTTGTATTTCTTTATTTAAGGTTTTGTAATTCAGATCATAGAGATCTTTAATGTCCTTGGTTAAATTTATTTGAAGGTATTTGATTGTTTTTGTAGCTATTGTGAATGGGATTGATCTTAGAAGTTCTTTCTCAGCCATGGCATTGCCTGTGTATGCAAAGGCTGTTGATTTTTGTGCACTGATTTTATATCCTGCTACTTTGCCAAACTCTTCTTTGATTTCCAGTAGTCTCTTAGTAGAATTTTTTTTTTGAAAGAAAGGCATTTCTTTTTTATTTATTTATTTATTTATTTATTTTTTGACAGGCAGAGTGGACAGTGAGAGAGAGAGAGACAGAGAGAAAGGTCTTCCTTTGCCGTTGGTTCACCCTGCAATGGCCGCCGCACTGCGCTGATCCGATGCCAGGAGCCAGGTGCTTTTCCTGGTCTCCCATGGGGTGCAGGGCCCAAGCACCTGGGCCATCCTCCACTGCACTCCCTGGCCACAGCAGAGAGCTGGCCTGGAAGAGGGGCAACTGGGACAGAATCCAGCGCCCCAACCGGGACTAGAACCCGGTGTGCCGGCGCCGCTAGGCGGAGGATTAGCCTAGTGAGCCGCGGCGCCGGCCTCTTAGTAGAATTCTTTGGATCCCTTAATAAAGAATCATATCATCTGCAAGATTATTTATTGGAAAGGCAGAATTACAGAGAGAGACAGGGAGAGAAAGCTCTTCTGTCTGCCAGTTACTTCTCAAATGGCCACAACAGCCGGAGCTGGGCTGGTCTAAAGCCAGGAGCTTCTTCTGGGTCTCCCACATAAGTGTAAGGGCCCAAGTACTTGGGCCATCCTATGCTGCTTTCCCAGGCACATTAGCAGGGAGCTGGATCGGCGTGTTTGATGTGCTTTTAACTTTGGAAAAAAAAAAACAGCTGGAACAGCTGGGACTTGAACCAGCATCCATATAGGATTGCAGACAGCATCTTTATGTGCTAAGCCACAAGGCAGGCCCCTGTGAATGATTCTTCTAATGTTTTGTTGAATTCTATGTGCTATGATTTTGTTGAGAATTTTTGCATCTGTATACATCAGAATACAGATGACCTGTAGTTTGTTTTTTTGTAGTGGTAGTGTCCTTGTCCAGCGTGTTATTAGGGTAATACTGGCCTCATAAAATGAGTTACAAAATATTCTCTCTTCTTCCATTTTCCTGAAAGAGTTTGAGAATTGGTATCAGTTCTTTGACTATTTGGTAGAATTCAGCAGTGAAGTTGTCAGATCGTGGACTTTCCTTTGATGGGAGAGTTTATTACTAATTTGATCTTAAACATTAGCTTAATAAGATTTTCTAATAATAGTTTAGTTTCAGTAGGTTATGTCTAAGAATTATCCATTTATTTTAAGTTATCCAATCCATACTCCCCCCAGTGGTAAATTTTTTTAGTTTTGGTAAAGTCCAGTTAATCGATTTTTTTTTTTCTCATGCTATATCTAAGACCTTTTTATCTAACCCAAGATCTTGAACATTTTCTGTGTTTTCATCTAAAAACTTTGAGGTTTTATTTTACATTTATCCATTTATTTATTTATTTGAAAAGCAGAGTGAGGACATTTTACGGGTAGGGGAGATGAACAACCAGGACACATATCTGGTGGTTCACTCTCCAATGGCCACAACAGTCAGGGCTGAGCCACACCAAAACCAGGAGCCCTAAACTCAGTCTGGGTCTCCCTACATGGGTGGCAGGGTCCCAAGTATTTGGGTCATTTTCTGCCACCTTCCCAGGTACATTAGTAGGGAGCTTTATGAGGAAAAAGAACAGTTGGGACTGGAACTGGGACACTGATATGCGATGGCAGCTATCACAATCGGCTGTTTAATCCACTGCACCAGAGTGAGCCTCCTTTTTTACATTTAAATCTATGATATTTTTGGGTGTATTATAAGCTATGAGATATAGGTTGATGGTTCTATCGTAGAAGCTGTGAGGTATAGGTTGATTTTTTGCATATGGATTATCAGTTGTTTTGATAGCATTTGATGAAAGTACTGTATTTTTTCTGTTGAACTGCTCTTGTACCTTTGTCAAAAATTAGTTTACCATCTTATTGTGAGTCTCCTTTTGTGTGTTTACCTTGTGTGTTACTTTTTTTAAAAAAGATTTATTTATTTATTTGAAGTCACAGTTACACAGAGAGAAGGAGAGGCAGAGAAATAGGTCTTCTATCCACTGGTTCACTACCCAGTTGGCTGCAACGGCCGGAGCTGTGCTGATCCGAAGCCAGGAGTCAGGAGCTTCTTCTGGGTCTCCCACATGGGTGCAGAGGCCCAAGGACTTTGGCCATCTTTTACTGCTTTCCCATGCCATAGCAGAGCTGGATGGGAAGTGGAACAGCCAGGTCTCTAACTGGTGTGTATATGGGATGCTGGCACTGCATGCAGCAGCTTAACCTGCTGGGGCACAGCGCCTACCCCTTGTGTTACTTTTTGTTTGTTTCTTTTTATCTTCCTGTCTCTGATTTTTCATCACTTTAGTTCCAGTTTTCTTCTGTTTTTTGATTCTCCTGATTTCCCTTCCTCTGTTGCCTTCTCGAAATCATGTTTGTAGATTGCATCAATTAAAATTTTATATACCTTATTTTATATACCGACGCTGTGTCATAGCGGATAAATCCGCCACCTGCAATGCTGGCATCCCATATGGATGTGGGTTTGAGTCCCAGCTGCTCCACTTCCTATCCAGCTCTCTGCTATGGCCTGGGAAAGCAGTAGAAGATGGCCCGAGTCCTTGGGCCCCTGCACCGGCGTGGGAGACCCGGAGAAAGCTCCTGGTTCCTGGCTTTGGATCAGCAAAGCTCCAGCCATATCAGTCAATTGGGGAGTGAACCAGCGGATGGAAGACTTCTCTCTGCCTCTCCTTCTCTCTCTGTGTAACTCTGACTTGCAAATAAATAAATCTTTAAAAAAATTTATATACCTTGTTTTTAGTTTAAAAGGCAATAGATATGAAGAATTCAGGTTTTTCCTATAAGCAAAATATGTCAAATGTATTAACTTTTAAATTACAGCCCTTAATTACTTTTTTTTTCCAGTGAATTAGTGGCCTTAAAGAAATGAGGTAATCCTTGTTTTCCAAACAGTATGGTTCAGAACTTTTGCAAAAAAAATCACTTACCCAATATTATAGTTTCTTTAAAAAAAAGTAATTCCAGATTGTCATGCTAAGGGAAGTCAATATTTTATTCCTTTTTAAAACCATGCTTTTATTTAGTTATACAAGTAGTAGTTGATGCTTTTTCTATAGGGAGTAATCAGGTTTACTACTGGAAGCACAAATATAAGAAAAACAATTTTAAAACCAGCTTACCGTGGCACTTCTCCAAAGCCAGCTTTTGACCTATTTAAATTATTTTAAAAAGTAGGAAAGGAATTGGATTTCGACTTTTAAATTAAAATAAGACACTTGATAGTGAAATCAAGCAATACAAATGATTGGTCCTGTCTTTTCCCCTTAATATTTTACTTTGATTTTCTCGAAATCCAGGGCAGTTTTTCTGGAATAGTACTCTAATAATACATTGTGTCCAAACCCCTCTTATATAGTGCCACAACATTTTACATGTAGTCTACTAGAACATTTGTGGGTAAGATATGTTGCATATGCTGCTTTCATTTAAAATGCTTATGTTTTCCATTTTTAAGAAATATTTCTTTTTGCATTGTCCCTTGTTATTAGTGTCATATAGTACTTTGGCAACATTAGTCAAAAATCATATCAAGGTTTCTTAGCACAGCTAATAGGCTTAGTTTTTGTGATTCTAGCAGTTACTACTATCTTAGAACTAAATGAGATTATTTCAGCCCCATACCTGAAATATCCCCAGATAATCGCTTTGGTTTTTTAGTTTGCTTGAACTGTGACCTCTACCCCTACAGATCAAGGGAGCTCCCTGCCTCCTTTGCTTATAAAAAAAGATACTCTTAATGTAAAACTTAGTAGTTAATTAAGTTTAGGCATTCCTGCAACTATGAAGCAAGCAAGGAACTTGGGTAGAGACTGTAGGTGAAAATTCAGGCAGAGATCTTAAGGCAGTGTGATGTGGACCAGGCTGTATTCTACACACCTGAGCCTTATCATAGTCCCCTTTGCAGCCTCGTGCAACAGTTGCCCTGAGTTAAGCTGCATACTTCTGGTCCCAAAGCTCAGCTGCTTATGCATACTTTTCTCAACCTTGGGCTGATTGGGTTAATCCCTCCCTTCCCCAATGAGGTAGCTCTGTGAGCGCCATGTCCCTCCCTCCCTTGTCTCCTTCTCAAGTTCCCCATTCCTAGGAGCATTGGCTCTTCCTCTTCTTTTCACAGGGTCCCGACCTATCCTGGGCAAGCCAGTTCTTTGCTTCTGCTCCTGCGAAGTGCCGAGGTTCTGCAGTGCTGACTCCAACTGCCTTCTCCTGCCTAGACCTGGGGCTGTTTTCCAGATATCTGCATAAACGGCCCTTGTCACTCCTACTCATTCCTCCCTGCATCCTGCTTTTTTTCTTTTTGCCACACTTTGTTCCTTCTTCTGCCCTGCTACGACCCTGCACAATGAATAAAGGATGGAAAAAGTACTGCGGCCAGAAGTCTCTGAGTGAGACATCAATGGATGAATATTTAGGCAGCTTAGGGCTGTTTCGAAAGCTGACTGCCAAGGATGCCTCTTGTCTCTTTCGGGCTATTTCGGAGCAGGTAAAAGAAAAACATATCTGTCTTCCTTAAATTGAATGTTAGCAGTTTGAGATATGGCATGGTCCTGTAGCTAAACATGTAGCCTACCATGAGATTAGATTAGGTCCTGGAAAGAGCCTCTCTGCACCTTATTAGCTTGGTGTGTGCTAATTCAAATATTGCTGTATCTTTGCTATTTTTTCCGTTTTCTAAATGCCAGTTTGCAGGAATGATAAGATAGTGGGGTTAAAGAAAACTTCGAAATGTATCTTGATCCTTTGTAAGTATCCCCTCCTTCCTCTAAATTTTATGCCCAAGAAAAACTACAGGCTGTGCAAGTAAGAAGTAGAAGGGAGGAGAGGTGGGGGGCTTAACAGAATCATCTCTTCTCAATCTCACTAAAGTTGATAAACATTTTAATAAGAGGACTGTAATTTGCCAGTTCCCTTCATATGTTCTGAATAAAGGAAGCCTAGTGTCCAGTTCATAGTCTTAAATTTAGAAGCCTCTGTTTCAAATGACTGCTGACAGTGAGCTGATCTTTTTCTTCTTTTTAGTTGTTTTGCAGCCAGGTCCATCATTTGGAAATCAGGAAGGCTTGTGTCTCATATATGAAGGAAAATCAACAAGCTTTTGAATCTGTAAGTAGAATACATACCCAGGGGAGAGTTGTTGGTATAGAGTATGTAGCAGGTAGGAGAAAGAATTTTGAGCACCTACATGTGAAAATTAGATTATGTCATGCAATCTCTTCTCTTAGCAGCAAATATTTAATTCTCAGCTGAATTCCTTGCCACTAGCTAACGTGCTTGGGCCTTCTTTCAGAATTAAGTTGTGTTGTAGTCTAAAAAATTTAAGAAAGAATTTATTTGTCTTTCCCGTTATCCCCGAACAACAAAAACCCAAACCCAAAAAAGTGACGTTTTGACTGCTGATTTGTATTATCCATACTACTGTTTTCTTGAACAGTTAACTAGTTTGTGAGAGGTTTTGCTGTTAATATTTTAAAATGTGTATTTTAAAATGTGTACAAATGGGAATCTACTTCTGTTCTTTTGCTTACTCCTGTACACAATCGTTAGAAGGAATTTTATAAAACTTAATTGTAAGCTAACAAATTACTCAAACTCCTAGTCCTTACATTTGACAAATTGTAGTATTGGAATTCTGCCACTAATGATTGATTTTAAGTAAAACAACTTTCAAGGTCTAATTTGAAGTGTGCCTTTTTGTATGGCTGTTTATTTTTTTGACCCTTCTAGCCCTTCCATTACTATTTGATTTCTTCTGACTATGTTGAGGGTATTTGCCTTCCCGCTGTTCGAGGTTTACTCTTAATTTTCTCAACAGGTTTCAGTAAACTATGTGATGGCTTCTTGACTTGTAAGCTTATTACCTTGAAGCTTGATTGTAGTCCTCTTCACACCTGGGGAAAGGATTATTAGTGACATTACTTCAAATGCAAGACTGTGGTGTAAAGCAGTGCATCTCAAGTATTTTTGTGCATACAAATCACCTGGGGATCTTGTTAAACTACAGTTCTGATTCAGTAGGTCTGAACTGGAATCTGAGATTTCTGCATTTAACAAACTCCCAAGTGATGCTTGCTGTTGGTTCATGGACTACATTTTGAATAACAAAGATGTGTGTAAAATCTTAAAACTACATGGATGAATCTCAAAATAATTACACTGAATGTGAGAAGCCAGGCACTCCCTCCTTCCCCAAAGTTTATTCTGTGTGATTTCCTTTATTTAAAACTAGAACAATATAAGCCAATCTGTAGTGACAGAGAGTAGATCAGTGGCTATATATTAGTTATAAATGGGCACAAGGAAACTTATAGGGGTGATAGATAATTCACGATCTCAATTGTATGGATGGTTTCATGGATGCATTTGTAATTTGTACTATTTAAATTGAACAGTGTATTGTATGTTAATTATCCCTCAAAACTCTTGAAAATAAATGAGGAAAACTTAAAAATTGATTTAAGACTAATGATATGTGGGCATCAAACTAGAAATCTTATGTTTCCTGAATTTAATTTGATTTTAGTTTTATTTAGTACATTTTACATTCAATAAAATTCATCATTTTAAGTTTAGCATTTTTAGTGTTGCAGTGACACAGAATCATGCAACTGCCATCACAGTCAAGATACAGAATGTTTCCATCGCCCATAAAAGTTCTCTTGTGCCTGAGCTTTTTTTGAAATGAATGATTCAGGTTCTCTTTAAAGTTCCTCAGTTTAACTTTGTAAATGCATGTCTCCTGCCGAATTTGAAGTCCTTATAATTATCAGTCTTATTTGATTCATGAAAATCATCAAATTATTTTAAGCTGGCATTTCAAAAGAAGCTCAGAGGCATACCATTTGATGAAATGCACTGGTATGTGGATAAGCTAAGAGCAACTCCTAAGATACTTTGATAGGATAGTGTTTCTCCACTCATAACTGTTGTGTATGTACAAATCTTCTTGAGGTGCTGTGCAAAATAGTAATTTAATACTATAATTGTTGAGCTAACCACAAAACCCATTGGAACATAATATTGCAAAATATAATCAGATTTCAGTAATGCTATGTATTTGGTTAAGTCAAGTTTGTTTTATTTTTGAAGTATGTGGAGGGATCTTTTGAGAAATACCTGGAACGGTTGGGAGATCCCAAGGTAAGATCAAATATGGGGGTTTAATCTTTTCAGAGTTATTTGGAATAGTAGCCTAAATCTGTGTTGCTTTATCCAGGCCCAAAATACTTAAGTAGCCAGCTGTGTTGAGTCAACTAATTTTTGGAAAAGTTTAGAGACTGGCAGTGGATCTTGTTTTGTGTTGAATATTGACAATTGTTAACAGTCTGATCCATAGGCTAGGCAGAGTACACACTGCTTGAGAAAAGGACAAACTTAAGGCTTTTCACTTTAATGGGGGAGGAGGGTGGTGATGAATGTTATTTTTGTATTGTTATTTAACTAATTCCCCTGATTTGTAGTTATCCTCCTTTTATGCACTTCACATAGACATAATTTTTATGTAATGCAATTAATTCCATAGTTCTAGGCTTATAACACATAGACAGAATATATCCTGCTACCTTTGTATTCTTAAGTTGCATTTTCATTGTGCCTTTTAAAGCTCCCATTTGAAAGGCTATTATTACTTAATGGCTAACTAAGAAGGGCTTAGTTAGGTAGTTTTTTCCAGGATAAGTTTATGTTAATGAGTAACTATCACAGTATTCCAAGCCTCAAAACAAGTTAAAGTGTGTTCTACAAGTTCTTTATCTAAAACAGTGCTAAGCAACTAAAAAAAAAAAAAATGCTGAATTTGCAAATCTTCTACCTCCTAACTACAGAATGGTTTTAAAAACTGTGTACTATTTATCTTTAGGAAAGTGCTGGCCAGCTGGAAATAAAAGCTCTTTCTCTAATTTACAAGTAAGTTGTATTCCCTTTAAGAGATATGTGAATGTGGGTGCATGCAGCCATGAGCCCATGAATGTAAGTTTCCTATTAAAGTCCGTTTTGGATTGGGAAAACTTAAGGTCTGATATACTGATATGTAAAATGAAGAGGTCTAAGCAATGTTAGTTTGGTGTAGTTTTTGGTTGGAGAATCCTATAGATAGTCTCTTTGATAGTGGAGATGGGTGGTGTAGGTTTTTAACTCATTTAAAGGCAAATAGAAATTAACAGGAGGGGCTTTTTGGGCTTAATATTTGGATAGACTTTAAGGCCTGACCTGGCCAGGTACGTGTGAGGCCCAGACCTATCCATGGGGTACTTGAAGAGACATTACAAAGGAGGTATGAAACTCCTTAAGGAAGGAATGTTGTTGACTCCTTTATGAGGCTGGACTAAGAAGAGAGCTAGTCTGAACAGGAAGCTAGTACAGAACAGGTCGTGTCTCTAAATGGAAATTCACGGTTTTTCCTGCAATGTCACTGACCCTAGGCCATCACCACAGTAGCAGTGGTTAGAATTTGAAGCTGGACAGAATGAAGGGTCTTTTAGCTTGGGGCCAACAGGGTCTGTGGCTCTGACCCAGGAGTCCTTCGACCCCCCAGGACAGTTTCATTTCCAGTGGCCTGCTTCTTGGCAGAGCTGACAGGGCTCTGTTTCTATCACAACAGCTGCTTGCCTAATGCTCTAGTTCTTCATATTGAAACAGGTGCCATTTGAGGTTGGACTGGCCTTGTTGGGTCTTCTTGATGGCAGATCACTGCATAAAGCAGCCTTACTTGGCCTGCCACCTATCCTTACATTGCTTCTTCTGCTTAGCTCTCTCCTCTTTCTCCAGGTCTCTTCTATAAAAGTAGACCAAATTGGCATCCTTTATGATATCATTCAATAGGGTGTTCAGTCCCATCCCTAATTTTTGAAGATTTCTTTTAACATTGACAGGGTGAGCTAGAAACCTATGGTAATGGGAAAATTCTGGTACTTAGTATTTTGCTATGCGTTAAATCAGTGCCCATGAGGAGAACTATCACCTTTTAGGTGATATCAAATGTGGTGACTTGTTTATATATTTTGAGGTCATCAGAAAAACTTCCTATCGCCCCTTCAATTTGATTTAAAAGGGGAGTTCTGCCCATTGGCCATGCACACAGAAAAATAAATCTAGCTGTAAAATCATAGCATAATTTAATCTTTCATTTTCTGGCTATGCTATTTTGTCCTCTGTATTATGGCTAGGTATTATTACAGAAAAGGTCAGTCATCCCTTTTATAAGGTCTGGGAATCAAACCATACATCGGAGTGGAGAGGCTGGAAGAGAAAAGAGGAAAAAATCTGGCCTCCCTGGTTGCTTAGCCTAATTTCCTGAGCCTTCAGATTTTACTGGTACTTACTCTGTAGCCCGACTTAAAGAAGTTGAATCTGGCCTGCAAGCCAGAGACTGGAGCAGCTGGGAAAAAAAAGTGCTTATAACTGAAGTTTAGCATCATTTCACATCTTGGCAGTGTTTAATATAATCCAAATAGCCTAATTGATTGTTTTCTCTACAAGATGAGAGATATATCTTTGACATTTCCAGGGGCTCATCTGAAAATATCAAAGCCCAAAGAATTCATAACCTTGATTTTCAGAAAGTATGTTAAAGGGCCAAGAGATTTTTTTTAAAGATTTATTTATTTGGAAGTCAGTTACACAGAGAGAGGAGAGGCAGAGAGAGAGAGAAAAAGGTCTTCCATTCAGTGGTTCATTCCCCAATTGTCCACAATGGCCAGAGCTGTGCTGATCCAAAGCCAGGAGCCAGGAACTTCTGTGTCTCCCACGTGGGTGCAGGGGCCCAAGGACTTGAGCCATCTTCTGCTGGTTTCCCAGGCCATAGCAGAGAGCTGGATCAGAAGTGGAGCAGCCAGGACTTGAACCATTGCCCATATGGGATACTGGCGCTTCAGGCCAGGGCGTTAACCCGCTGCACCACAGCACTGGCCTTGGGGGAAGAGATTTTAAAGTATCTGGTCAAAATGGAATTCCTTAACATTGTGAAATAATATCATCCATGTAGTCACGGTGAATTTACCAGTTTTAGAACAGATTTAATCATAAAGTGACCAAATATTTTTAAATAAGTACATATTTAAGACAATGCTTTCTAGCGTTTAGAACTTAAGAGACAGTAGAGAACACAATAGATTACTTCAATAGAACACAAAATCTGTGACTCTTTGGTTATCACATAAATCAGAAATAAAAACCTTAAATGTAAGATTTAGCACTTGAAATCACCCCATAATTTAGTTTAATTTAACAGAGTCAGAAAAGAGTTTACAGCACCTAACTCTTAAATTAAGTAAATTTTACTGGAACATAGTCATGCTTATTCACTTATGCATTGTCTGTGGCTGTTATCTGACCTTTTACAAAAAAAAAAATTGTCAACATTTGCTTTTCAAATAAACTATCTCTTCTATATACCAAATTATCTTTTCCCCTTTGTTTTTTAATGATAGTCGAGATTTCATTCTTTATCGTTATCCTGGAAAACCTCCAACTTATGTCACAGATAATGGCTATGAAGACAAGGTAAGAAGATAATTGAATGTTGATTAAAAAGAAGTTGAATGATGCTGTTTATTGCTTACTCTTTGACTAGAGGATGAGATTCAAGCCCTGAAGCTAAGGTGGTCTCAAACCTTTCCTTGCTTGCTTCATTGTCTTCCTGTGTGTAACATGCTACCATATGCTAGGGCTTTCAGGCTTTCAGTCCCTTTGTACTTCAAATATCCCTTCTTCTGAGACTTTGCCCATGCCTCTGGCCCCTGGAGGCAGATCTGCTCTTTGTGCCTCTTTAGCAGCTTCCTAGAGCAACTTTCTGGTATCTATTTTTATGTCTATTTATTTTTCCCATTAGTCTGAAAGTTTCTTGAGGGCAGGGACAATGTTCTGCCTAATAATGTGCTTGGAGAAAAAATAGGTTCTTTTGGTTGTGGCCACTCAGCAGATAACTAAATTGTTTTCTAGCATATAACTTATAAAAAGTTTGTTTTTTACTTGCAAAAAATTTTTAAGAAAAGGCTTTTATCTTCATTTGATTAGTGAATGTAGGACTATCTAGTTTTAGTTTTACAAGCCTTTTTTTCACACCATGGAGCACAATACAGGCAACAGTTTTAATGATGATAAAATAAGACTTGACACTAGGAGAATTGTTAGGAGGCCATTACAGTAATTTAGGCAAAAGACCTAAAGCGGTCTGAAGCGGGGAAGTGGTTTAGTAAAGACCAAATAACAGACAATTTAAAAGAAAAGTATAAATTGAGACATTTTTTTAACCAATGGCCACCATTTAATTTGTTCAGCAGACATTGAGCCCCTATAGTATAACAAACATTTTTTGGGGGGCTTTTTGGGAGACCAAAATGAAACGGTAAAATCCTTGTCCTCCAAAGACTTAAGGGACTATAAAGATTGACGTGGAAATAGATAATTACAGTGAAGTGATAAATTTTATCATAAAAGTATGTGCTAAGAGCATAAAAGGGGCCAGTGTTGTGGCACAGTGGGATAAGCCACTGCTTGTTGATGCTGACACCTCATGTTTGAGTCCTGACTGCTCTGCTTCTGATCTAGGTCCCTGTATTGTTTTTTTCTAAAGATTTATTTATTTATTTGAAAGGCAGAGTTAGAGAGACAGACAGAGAGCTCTTCCATCTGCTGGTTCACTGTGCATATGGTCACAATGGCCTGAGCAGGGCTGGTCCAAAGCCAGGATCTTCCTCTGGGTCTCCCACATGGATGCAGTGATCCATAGGAATACAAGATGTCAGGCCTCTTGAGTGTGTACAATCAGAACACATCATTTATAGTGCAAGTATGTTCATATTGAAATTTATGCAAAAGCCAGGTGCTTTTATTGTGTGACACTTCACTTTGTCTAAAACTTTGTTGTTGTATCTCCAGACTGCTAATATTGATATTTGAATTGAGATTTCAAGAGTGACTTTATTAAAGGTAGTAAACATTAATCAATCTTCTAACATGTTTAAGAGAAAACTTCCAAAGAAATAAATGCTCATGTTCACCTTGGTACTTGTAACCTTCTCTATCGACTTAACTCTGCAGTCTATCTATTTATCCTCAACTTCCTAAATGTATTCAGTATCAAAGTGAATTCTACTGAAAGTTAGCCATCTGTACTCAGATCATTTGCTCTATCTAGAAAGAACAAAAATAATACTTATTTTAAATACAAAATAAAACTTAAATCTTACATTGTAGAGTGAAAAGTAAAATCTCCATTCATTTTCTTCAGTCTTGTGCATTGCCAGGTAATAAGTAAGTATTGAGGGTGAGCCTTCTGTATCATTCTCTTTGTATTTGTGTATGTATTTTTTTAAAAACATAGATAGTATCATACTTAACATTTTATTTACTTGTTCCTTTTAGTTATCTTTCTCATGTAGATCTCATTTTCACTACTTTATAGCCATTACATCCCACCTGCCTACACCCCTTCAACTAACACACCACCTACAAGTATATATGAGAGAATTACTATTTAGATTGAGATACCCCCAGGAACATACTGCTTCTTCCATTGAAAATGGAACTTCTTGCCAGTTGAATAGAGAAATTGTGCAATCGTCTCTTTTCTTTCTCCAAGAACTGTTTGTTTATTCATCAATTCTGGTTAGCTGTGCTCCTTTACTCCTTAACAATTGCCTCTGGTTATTAACCTTTTTTAGTTGGAGTTTTCAGCTCAAAGTACAAAGGGCTACTCTGCTTAAAATCTGCTCACTATTGAGTTAATAAACTTCTCTTAAATGTATATACTACTTCTAGTAAGTAAAACTTATTCATAACATAAACTTTACTGTGAGTTACCTTAGCTTGACACTTGCCCTCAGTACTTTGAAATGGATTATACTGACAGAGTTAGAATTGTGATTTCAAAACATGACTAGGGAACAAAAATAGATGTGGAATCAGAAGATCATTGGGTTAGTCCAGGGTGGTATAGGAAAGTAGAAAAAAGAGTACTTAGGATAATTTTCTGCTAAGGAAGCTTGGTGGCAACATCCTTCCCTTAGAGCCCTAACTTGCCTTCAGTATCTCAGGTTTCTGATACCAGAGAGCACTTTCTTAATCCCTAGGGATTATATCACTTAAACAAGACAATTTTTTAAAACAAAACTTCATAAATATTAGGGAATAGTTATGTAAACACATTTAATCAAATGGAACATTTTTGTTGAAAAATTTGGGTTAGCAAGCATGACCTTTGGATTGTTTTGAAAAAACTATGGCGTGAAGGAATCAGCTAAAATGTTAACCTCTTGTTTTTGTAGCCTTAATTCATTAAGAAAGCCTTTTTAGCAGTCTTGTTCCTATGTAATATATTGATATATTGCTATTTAGTAGAGTGGATAACCTTTTGAATAAATTGCATGAATTTGCTCTCCTTAGTCTGACTTTGAAATTTTATTTAATCTCTCCAGTCATTGTTGGAAATTAATTTGGTTTTTTTTTGATTTCTGTTATGTTCAGTAACTAAGGTTATAAAAACAAAATCCCATCTTAATGCAGATTTGTACATCAAGACTTATTTAGTGTATTAAAAGAATATGATGGGCCGGCGCCGCGGCTCACTAGGCTAATCCTCCGCCTTGCGGCGCTGGCACACCGGGTTCTAGTCCCGGTCGGGGCGCCAGATTCTGTCCCGGTTGCCCCTCTTCCAGGCCAGCTCTCTGCTGTGGCCAGGGAGTGCAGTGGAGGATGGCCCAAGTCCTTGGGCCCTGCACCCCATGGGAGACCAGGATAAGTACCTGGCTCCTGCCATCGGATCAGCGCGGTGCGCCGGCCGCAGCGGCCATTGGAGGGTGAACCAATGGCAAAAGGAAGACCTTTCTCTCTGTCTCTCTCACTGTCCACTCTGCCTGTCAAAAAAAAAAAAAAAAAGAATATGATGGAGGTGCATACTATAACTTCAGTAATAATTTTAATCTTGTTATTTAAAAGTCACTGTCAAGAAATGTCTTTGAGCATAGCTTATTTATTTGTATTTAGTTTTAAAAAATCATATCTTAAAACTTCATTTAATCAATTACTAATTTCAAGTTAATTATCAGTTTAGTTGCATGGAATAACATTTAATTACTCTTTTTCATCAGATTTTGCTGTGCTCTTCCAGTAGTGGTCATTATGATTCTGTATATTCAAAACAGTTTCAGTCAAGTGCAGCTGTTTGTCAGGGTATGTGAAATCTTTATTAATATTTGGATGTAATTTCAGATGATATGTTGCCAGTCTTTAAATTGAAGTACCGACCATAAAGAACCCCCTTTAAAACCTTGTGGGTGCTCATTAAATTTGCGTGTTGGGCTTTGGCTTTTTTCACATTGAAATGAAAAACATCTTGTTTTGACAATTGAACTTTTGGCCATTTTTTTTTCCTTCAGCTGTATTGTATGAAATCCTCTATAAAGATGTGTTTGTTGTGGATGAACAAGTTTTGAAAACTGCAGTTGAATTGTTTCGAAGTAATTCCAGGAAGAACAGAAATAATGCTCTGACTGCAACTGATGATGCCCATATCGATTACAAGAATTCAACTCCGGATAGGTAATAAAGGGAAAGGGGATGACAACTACATGACA
The DNA here is from genome assembly GCF_051225735.1 of Oryctolagus cuniculus. Lineage (NCBI taxonomy): Eukaryota > Metazoa > Chordata > Mammalia > Lagomorpha > Leporidae > Oryctolagus > Oryctolagus cuniculus. The sequence goes on along the minus strand of NC_142888.1, from coordinate 81,329,313 downwards.
ATTATGTTTCTGTGCATCATTTGAAAGTGGAAGGGGCCTGGCAAGTTTATGACTTAACTGACATACATGTGTGGTAGAGATACATATTTTTAAATAAGGAAGAGAAAATTTACCAAAAAATGTTTTTTAAAGATTTTATATATTTACTTGAAAGGCAGAGTGACAGAGAGAGGGGAAAACAGAGATCCTCCATCTGCTGGCATAACTCCCCGAATGTCGGTGATAACCAAGGCGGGGCAAGGACTAAGCTAGGAGCCAGGTGTCTCTTGATGATGGTAGGGATTCAAGTACTTAGTCCATCATCAGTTGCCTTCTCAGCTGCATTAGCAGAAAGCTGAATTGTAAGGGGGTAGCTGGGACTCCAACTGGCACTCCTATATGGGATGCAGATACCACAAGAGGTGGCTTAACTTGCTGTGCCACAATGCTCACCCTTCCCCCCAAAATTTGTTATATTGTGAGGTGCTCATACTTCAGGGATTCTGTTCAAGTCACAATCCATTTTTTTAATTTTAAAATATATTTTGAGATAACATTTTAAATTTACTTTATAGTTAAAAGCATATTGGCTCCACTAAATAAAAAATTCAACAAATAAAAAGACCATAGTGCAACAGCAAAAGTCAAGAGCTATACATTGTCAGAGAACAAGATGTTCAACTTCACTCAAAGTAAATTTTAAAATAGTTACAAAATCATTAAAACTATAGTAGTATATAATTTGTATCAATTTGACAAATACTGAAAAGCAAGTTTGACAAAACACTGTTTGTAGTAATGCTGATGCACTTGGACATTTCATCTTTTTTTTTTTAATTTTAGCTCCCACGTATAAGGGAGATGATGCAGTATTTGTCTTTTGGGGTCTGGCTTATTTCACTCAATATGATGTCTTCCAATTCTAAACATTTTGCTGCAAATGATAGAATTTCATTCTTTTTAATAGCTGGATTATATTCCACTGTGTGTGTGTAAGTTTATGACTTAGATTATATGTACATACATACATATACATGTATATGTGTACACACTCAAAACACACATTATCAATGCATTTGATGATGGACACCTTGGCTGATTCCATAGTTTGGCTGTTGTGAACAGTGCTGTTATAAATGTGCACATACCTTTTTGATACAATGTGTTCATGTCTTTTGTGTATATACCCAGTAGTGGGATTCCTGGATCTTTGGAACATCTATTTTAAATAGATAATAACTAGGCTAATAACTGCACTAATTTACATTCCCACCAACAGTGTAAAAATTAGTTCCCTTTTTTCCATGTCCTTGCCAGCATTTGTTGCTGTCTTTTGTATAATAGCCATCAGACAGGGGTGAAGTGATATCTCATTATGATTTTGATTTGCATTTTCCTGATAGCTAGGGATATTGAGCACTTCTTCATATATTTGTTGGCCGTTTGTATTTCTTCTTTTGAGAACTGTATTCAGACCCTTTGTCCATTCCATAACTGGAGTGGTGGTTTTTTTGTTGCTGATACATCCTGGATATGCATCCTTTATTGGATAAGTAGCTTGCAAATATTTTCTCCCATTCTGTCAATCTAATCCCATGATTCTCAAACTTTAATTGAATACAAATTGCTCAGAATGCTTCTTAGAAAGGCAAATTCCTGGGCCTACTTTCACAAAATATGAGGTCAGGATGAGAGCATGAATCTATTTTTTAAAGTATTTATTTACAAAATTCATTATATTCTACTGTAAGCCCTTTTGGATTATTTGGTTCACTTAATGGCTTGGTTGTGTATCTTAAGAAAATGGGTCCAGGCATAGATTATTTTTTGTGAATCAGATCTCAAATCTTATTTCTAATCTTTGTATTCCAGTATAATCTTGAAGCAGACTCTGCATTTCCATATCATACACTAATCCTTGCATGGTTTTCTTGTCTTCTTGCACTCTTCACTGTGATGTTACAATGATCACTTACATTTTGCCATATCTAGTTCTTCTCTTGGGTGAGGTTCTTCAATTATTCTGCAACATTTATAGGCAGCTTTGGTCAGCATATTTATGCCTACAACCACTTCTTCATTTTTTAGAGCATTACTTGTAAAATCATTTTTGGTTAAAGATCATGATCATTGAAATTTTTTCCCCAATATATTGGAGATAAACTCATTGAATACAATATAAAGCAATTAGTAAAAATAAGAGAAATAAAGATGTGACAATACAAGATAATTTGCATTATTATTACTTTCTATAGGTAAGAAATAATGCAAATAAGGTGCTATAAAATTTATAAACACTCTGTCAGCACTTTCTTGTCATAGACTAGTAGGTTACAGCTCTGAGGCTACTGTCATCAGTAGACTACATTTTGAGAGCAATGGACTAGAAGAGATGGAAAGCCATAGACACATCTCTCTGAATAATTCATATTAAAATATTTTTGAAAGGTTACTATTTTTACATTAAAAGATGTTGGCACAATGGGGCTGACATTGTACCACACTGGGTCAAGCTGCTGTTTGTGACCATGGCATCCCATACTGTAATATTGGTTCAAGTCCCAGCTGCTCTGCTTTTGATGTGGCTTCCTACTAATGTGCCTGCAAAGGCAGTGAAAGATAACCCAGGTACTTGGGTCCTCAATACCCATGTAGGAGTCCAGGATGGACTTCCTGACTCCTGGATTCAACCTGGTCCAGACCTAGACGCTGAGGCTATTTGGGTAATGAGACAGTAAATGGAAGCTCTCTCTCCCTCTCTGTCTCTGAGTGTGTGTGTGTGTGTCTGCCTTTCAAATAAATAAATAATTTTTTGTCTTTTTAAAAATTATATAACAGGAAGTTTCACATATTTCAAATATGCAGCATTTTAAAGATTTATTTTTTTCATTTGAAAGGCAGAGTTACAGAGAGAGAGAAAGATATGGAGAAACAGGTCTTCCATCCCCTGGTTCACTCCCCAGATGGCCACAATGGCTGGGGCTGAGCTAGGCTGAAGCCAGAAGCTTCCTCCAGGGCTCCTACTTGGGCGCAAGGGCCCAAGCACTTGGGCCATTGTCCGCTGCTTTCCCAGCTGCATTAGCAGGAAGCTGGATCAGAAGTGGAGCAGCCAGGACTCGAGCCCCAGTGTCCATATGGGATGCCAGTGCTGCAGGCGACAGCTTGATCCACTACACCATATATACAGTTTTAAGAACAGAGTGATAAATTCAACAACAACAAAGCAAGCAATCCAGTTAAGAAGTGAGCGAAGGACTTGAAGAGGCATTTTTCAAGAGAGGAAATTCAAATGGCCAACAGACACTTGAAAAAAAATGCTCAGGATCATTAGCCATTAGGGAAATGCAAATCAAAACCACATGGAGTTTTCAGCTCACTATTAGAATGTCTCTCATACAGAAATTAAAAAAAAAAAAAAACAAATGCTGGTGAGGATATGGGGGAAAAGATACCTCAGAAATCTGAATATAGACCTACCATGTGACCCAGCCATCTCCTGGGAATTTACCCAAACCAAAAGAAAACAGCATATAGAGAGTTATCTGGAGGCCAACGCTGTAGCATAGCAGGTAAAGCTGCTGCCTGCAGCGCTGGCATCCCATATGGGTACCGGTTTGAGTCCTGGTTGCTCCACTTCTGATCCCATTCTCTGCTACGGCCTGGGAAAGCAGTGGAAGATGGCCCAAATCCTTGGGCCTCTGCACCCAAGTGGGAAACCCAGAAGAGACTCCTAGCTCCTGACTTCAGATTGGCGCAGCTCCAGCCATTGGTAGCCAGTTGGGGAGTGAACCAGTGGATGGAAGACCTCTCTGTCTGCCTCTTTGTGTAACTCTCCCTTTCAAATAAATATTTAAAAAAGTTCTCTATACCCCCATGTTCATTGCAACACAATTGACAATAGCTAAGATTGGAATCAACCCAGATGTCCATCAACTCTTGACTGGATAAAGAATTTATGATATATATACATTGTAGGATAGTACTCAATTGTAAAAAAATAGAAAGAAATCCTGTCTTTTTCAATAAAATGGATACAACTGTAAACCATTATTATTAGTGAAATAAGCCAGTCCCAAAAACACAGGTACCATATGTTTTCCCTGGTCCAAGGTAACTAATACAGTACCTAAAATGTATTAGAGTGAAATGGACATTTTGAGATTTGATGATTGTTTACAGTTCTTGTCTATTCTGTTGAAGAACTGTTTATTTTCTTCATACTGTTTGTTGAACTCTTACACTTAGTGTAGAGTTAACTTGATGATCATTAAGTAAACAAGGTAGATCTTTGTAAAAAATTAAGAGTGGTAATAATGGAGAAAGAAGAGTTGGGAGAATGGGCAAGGGGGAGGGGTTGGATGGGAAGTATCACTGTGTTCCTAAATCTGTATATATGAAATACATGAAATTTGTATAACTTAAATTTTTTTAAAGAGCATAATGATACTTCCTAGTCTCCTGCACTTTCACCCTCTGTCCTCCTTACGTTTTTATTTTGCTTTCAGTTATAATCACAAGCTTAATTCCCACTAAATAAAGAATTTAACAAGTAGTAAGTAGAAATACCACTGTTCCTCATGAGTATAGATAAGGCTATAAAGAATAATGAAATCTCAAAATGTCAATTTTTTACTCATAAACCTTCAGTAAAATTAAATGAATAAATATATGTATGTCTGAAGACCCATAATCTGTCATAATTCTTTAGAGTTCTTAAAATGCACAACTTTGGTCATTATTATAACATTTTCACAGGGAAAAACAACTTTTGTACACATGTTTTATGAAATCATTCTACTTTGCATGTGATTTTTAGGGAAAAATCATAACTAAAAAAGATACTCATGTGTTTCTGAGGGGAAAAACCTGTTGGAGTGATGGTTGTTCAAAAATACTGCTTTTAGTACTCATGTCCTTCTGCTGAAAACATCTTACCAATAATTAAAAAATCTGAAATATTTTTGGAACATACTTTTATGTTTTTAACCAAGCATATTTTTTAAAAAAAACACAAAGCCTGTACAAAAAAATATTTACTTGAAACACACACTCACACACAGATATCAGTTGATTAGTTTCCAACCTTCTGGTTCACTCCTCCAATGACTGCAATAGCCGGATCTAGGTCAGGCCAAAGTCAGGAGCCAGGAACTTCATCCTGTCTTCCTGCATGCATGACAGGGGCCCAAGCCCTTGAGCCATCATCTGTTACCTTCCCGGGCACATCACCAGGAAACAGAGCAACTGGAACACAACCTGGCACTCTGATACGGTGTGCCAGTGTCACAAGTGGTAAATTAACCTTTGTACCGCAGTGCCCACACCAGGAATCTGCATTTTTAGACAAGTACCTCCAAGTGTCCTGATGTGGACCCATACTTCAGAGGGCGGGGGTGGGAAGCAATTCTCAATCAGCACCATCTTTCTGTTGCTGATAACAGGTAGATTGGTTGCTTGAGATACACACCTAGCTAGTAGAACATCTCAGGCTAACAGTGTTTGAGGAGCTTTCAATGTTGCCTTCTGTATGCTCTGGATTTATACATTGTGTGTATCTGTGGATGCAAATGATATTTAATAGATCTAATCAGAAACTGGGTTTGAGATAGTAAAGGGGGTATTGTCTTATATCTTGTCCTGTTTCTCAGTTCTGTCTGGAAATTCAGATAGGTTTGGTGCTAGTCAAGTTCTCTTCTGATTTTTGCCCTATAGGTCTATTTCTTGGATATTTAATGCTTGCATTTTTTTTTGTAAAAGAGGGTTTTTAAAAAGTTATTTGTGACTACAGGGAGTAGCAACCATGTATCAGGGTAAACATTGCTTTATTTTGTTTTAATTTATTTATTTGACAGGTAGAGTTATAGACAGTGAGAGAGACAGAGAGAAAGGTCCTCCTTCTGTTGGTTCACTCCCCAAATGGCCGCTACGGCCGGCGCTGTGCTGATCCGAAGCCAGGTGCTTCTTCCTGGTCTCCCATGTGGGTGCAGGGGCCCAAGCACTGGGGCCATCCTCCACTGCTCTCCCGGGCCACATCAGAGAGCTGGACTGGAAGAGGAGCAGCCGGGACTAGAAACTGGCGCCCATATGGGATGCCGGTGCTACAGGCGGAGGATTAACCAAGTGAGCCACAGCGCCGGCCCCAAACATTGCTTGATTGTTTGTCTTATAGACTTCAGGCTTAAGGAAGCTAGTAGTAAGAAAACAAGATGTATTAATTGTCTACTGCTGCATACCAATATTACCACAACTTGACATTTAACTCACAATTTATATGGGTTTGTAATCTGGGCATGACATAGCTTTTGCTGTCATAAGACCATAATGAGGGTGTTGGACAAGTCCTTATCTGGAGTTATTTTTATAACTAAATACTGGGGCTAGCACTGTGGTGTAGTAGGCTAACCTCTTTCTCCATGCTGGCATCCCATATGGACACCGGTTCTAGTCCCAACTGCTCCTCTTTTGATCCAGCTCTCTGCTTATGGCATGGGAAAGCAGTAGAACATGGCCCAAGTGCTTGGGCCCCTGTACTCATGTGGGGAGACCCAGAAGAAGCTCGTGGCTTTAGATCAGCCTAGCTTCAGCTGTTGTGGTCATTTGGGGAATGAACCAGCAGATGGAAAACCTTTCTGCCTCTCCCTCCCTCTCTCTCTTTAACTCTGCTTCAAATAAATAAATAATCTTTAAAAAATAATCAAATACTTTCTTAAAAGATTTATTTATTTGAAAGGCAGAGTTACAAGGAGAGAGGAAGAAACAGAGGGAGAGATGTTCATCTGCTGTTCTCTTCCCCAAAGTGGCTGTAAATGACTGAAGCTAGGCCAGCCTGAAGCCAGGAGCCAGGAACTTCATCCAGGTCTCCCACATAGGTGCTAGGGCCCTAGCATGTGGACTATTTTTCACTGCTTTCCCAGGCACATTAATAGGGAGCTAAATTGGAAGTGGAGCAGCCAGGACTTGAACCGTTGCCTATATGTGATACCAGCATTGCAGGTAGCAGCTCAACCCACTGTGCCACAAGGCTGGCCCTGGACTTTTTTTTTAAGATTTTATTTTTTTTGAAAGAGTTACAGTGAGAGAGCAATCTTACATCCACTGATGGACTTTCCAGATGGTCACAATGGCCAGTACTGGGCGAGGCCAAAGCCAGGAGCTTCATCTGGGTCTCACATGCAGATGGCAGAGGTCCAAACACAATCTTCCACTGCTTTTCCCAGTCCATTATCAGAGAGCTGGATTGGGAGTGGAGCAGCCAGAACACAAACCAGCGCCTATATGGAATGCTAGCATTGCAGGTGGCAGCTTTACTCACCACACCACAGTGCCAGCCCCTATCTAGAGTTTTGGCTTGAGGAAAGATCTTCTTTACTTGGTTCTTGGCAGTGTTCACTCCTTCCAGCTATTGGACTGAGAGCTTCCATCTTTTTGCTAGTATTTAGCCAGAGGTAACTGTCATCACCTTGACACATTGGTGGATACGGCTGCTTGCTTCCTTATAGGGCAGCAGAGGGGAGAGAGACCAGTAATATGGGTACTGCGTTCTTATGTAATCACATGCATTCCGTCTATTGGTTAGAAGCAAATTCAAGGAGAGGGGAATCACAGAGGTGTGAACATCTGAAGGCAGGGAGCATCCTAAGTGTATCTTCATAGGAGGTATAAAATATAGGAGATAATATGCTTGGTATACTAGTATTACAGCACATACTTAAATAAAGGGAGCATAAATGCAAATATTGGGATAAAGTATTTGCTTCACTTTGGAGATTGAGCTACTTTACCACTAGGTGGTGGTATAGTCATTAGACTTAAGTAACTATAGTAACATTAAGTAATACTTATATATGAAGCTCTTTGCTCTTAATCTTTCTAATTAGGACTGAGGAGTGGGGTGCCTGCTGCAATGTTGAAAGTATACCAGAGGGCTACAATCAAGGGACAGAAGAATCAAAGGTCTGATATTTTCTATGGAAAAGAATTTTTACATTCTTGGCTTACAACATCATGACTTAAACTAATTAAGGTCACATGGTCCATTCTAACCATATGGAACTTAGGAAGAGTTGGTCATGTTTTCCTTTGTGTATACTAAAGATGTAAACCATGTGTTTAATTTCCTCCAAATTCTTATTCTCATGAAATTTTAGATTTTTCAAAGCAAACTCAGGGCACTCAAGAAATTTCAGAAGCTGTTCTCAAAGTAGTACACAAACACGGTATTTAGTTCATAGTCAATCTTGTGATGCTTTGATCATTTTTTCCATGTAAGAATATAATGCTTATCTCTATTCTAATCAAAGAAACTAGATTATGATCCTGGTCTATTAAAGTTGGAGAAATAAGAGCAATTTTACCATCTTGACTGCCTAAGATCAAGAGGGCCTTCAGTTTCAGCCTAGCAAATACTACTACAGCAATCTATGTATAACCCAAGTGCTATTAATTTTGGAATAATACTGAATATGGTTAAATTCTAAGAAAGCAGTAAAAGATGGTAGTTTCTTTGGAAATTGTAACAATTTCACCAAAAATAAAGTAAACCTTTCTGATATTTTCAAGTGATTTTAAGGTTTATACTTGTACCTCCGTGTGTATATCAAGATGACACTTGAAAAATAGAGTTGTTGATTTTCCTAGGTGTTGTTTCCCTTCTGCTATCTAAATGCTTTTAAATTATTTGCAATTTACTTCTTTAGTTTCCTGATTTTTAAAATACACAGTAAAATTTGTGCTATTATTTTAATAAAGAAAGGGAGATAGGAAGACAAGAACCTTAATTCTTCCTTACTCAAAGAAGAAATATTCAAGCTAAGGATGGTGAGTTTGCAGCATGATTATTTTTCTTTTAGTCTCCAGAAAATCCATCAAAGATGCTCTTCCCCTATAAGGTGCTCAAAGCCCTGGATCCAGAAATCTATCGTAATGTAGAATTTGATGTTTGGTTGGACAGCAGAAAAGGTAATAAAATATCACCAAGGTACTTTTGAATCTTGACAGAGCCAGGAGAAGTTTCTTATAAGACATGTTGACAACATATTGTTGTCAAAACCAATCTAGTACTTTTATTACTCGAGATATGATTTAAAGTTGGAAGGAAGCAAATAGGTTTAGAAATGGGGAGGAATCGTTTAGAATCTAATGCTTGTCTGGGGCTTCTTAAAGTATTAAGATTACTCTTAACTGATGAATGAATAGGTCAGACCCATTAACCAAATATGACCTACAACCTATTTTTGTGTGGTCTATGAGCTAAGAATGGTTACTTTTAAATGACAGAAAAATAAAATAACAGTATATTGTGACACAAAAATTATATAAAATTCAGATTTCATTGTTTATAAATAAAATATTTTTTTAACTTGAAAGAGAAACACAGATCTCCCCTCTGCTTATTCACTCTGCAGATACCTGTAACAGTTGGGGCTGGGCGGAGCTGGGAACTCAATTCAGGTCTCCCACATGGATGCCAGGGACTCAACTACTTGAGCCATCACTTGTTGACTCAGAGGCTGAGGGATCAGGAATGGAACCAGGACTTGAATCCAGGCACTCTGACATGGGATGTGGGTATTCCAAGCAGTGTCTTAATCACTATGCTGAATGTTGCCCCTAAAGTTTTACAGTGGACTTGAATAGTTCTGACAGTTTCTTAATCTCTGGCTCATTACACAAAAAGCTTGCTAACCCTTGAAATAGATAATTGTATTCTTCTTATAAGGTAACTAAATTGATCAAACTATACCTTAAAGTACTGCTTCCAGGTTAATCCTTTAAGGTTTCACATTCATCTTCTTGAACTTCAGTGTACCTAGACATAATCTAGAAGGTGTTAAGACCTCATGTTGGTAATTTTAAAAGTCTGTTTTAAAGAAACTGTATAGTGGCTGGAGTTATGGGACTGTGAGTTAAATTGCCACTGCCTTCAATGCCAGCATCCCGTATGGGTGCCAATTCCAGTCCTGGCTGTTCCACTTCAAATACAGATCACTGCTAATACCCCTGGGAAAAAATGAGAAGATGGCCCAAGGGCTTGGGGCCCTGCCACTCACATGAGAGACCCTAATGAAGCTCCTGGTTTCAGCCTGGCTCAGCCCTGGTCACAGCAGCCATTTGGGGAGTGACCTGGCAGATAAATTGATGGATCTTGTTTTCTCTCTTCCTCTCTCTCTCTCCCTTTCAAATAAGTCTTTAAAATAAAAAAAAGTTGTATAATGTTACTTTCAAATTGTACCTTAATTAATGTTTGATCAACTCTAAGATTATATCTGAAATTCTAATTATTTGTATTTTAAAGTACAAAACTGTTCTGGTAAGTCACTTTACATTGACCACAGAAATAACATCTGAAGAGTGATAGAATGGCCCTTTCAGTGTTCCCCACCCCAAATTTTAATTTATAGTGGTAGCATTGTCAAATGCACTATGGTAAAAGTAAATTAGGAAATTAAGTGATGTAACATAGGAATGTTAACCAATTCAGTTGAGTTTCAATCTTTGTTTTCTTTCAAATAGAACTTCAAAAATCTAATTACATGGAATATGCTGGGAGGCAGTACTATTTGGGAGACAAGTGCCAGGTTAGTTCTTTGAAAGAATCAATTTATTTCTCCAGGGTTGGACTTTTAGTCATTCATAAGTTGAGCAAGACTTATTTACAAAATGCTAGCAAAATGTTGTTGATGTTTGTATTAAATTTTAACAACAAACTTCTGTGGTTTGATATAACTCTTTCATTATGTACAACCTCCATTGTCTCAGACGGGCAGTGTTGTTATCAATTACTTTACAGAGTAAATACTGAACTCCCTTTGGAGGAGAGTGATATTTTTGTTTGATAGAAACCAGATCTGTCAATAGACTTGAGACTAGAAGAATTCTTACTATCTCTTCTCTCTTTTAGGTTCGCTTGGAATCAAGTGGAAGATACTATAATGCTCATATTCAGGAAGTTGGAAATGAAAACAATTCTGTAACAGTCTTCATTGAAGAACTGGCAGAAAAGTAAGAGTATAACAATGTGTTGAATTACTAAAATCTTTGGATCCTGATAGCTTTTCATAATATTAGCTTGAGAATAGGATGCTAGTAAGAAACCAGAGTTATATTTGGTACTTGCCTAAGATGTCATCTTGAATTACAAAAAGCATATGTTGAAGTAGGAAATAACAGCATAAGTACCACTTATGTATAAGTTTCCAAATCTTAGGTACTAACCAACTCATGAGAAAGATTAAATTAAGTACAAGAAAATTATGGTTGAAAACCGTTCATAGTAATTGGAAAGGAGTTTTGCCAACTGAGCCTCTGCCAGTATCAAGATAAGCTAGACCAGTCCTTCTGAAACTACCATATACTAGAATTACCTAGAAAGCTTATGAAAACACAGATTGGTGAGCTCAATCCCCAGTGTTTCTGATTTAGTAAGTCTGGAGTAGTATCTAAGTATTTGAACTTCTAACATATTTCCAGGTGATGCTAATGCAGTTGGCTCACTTTAAGAACCATTAATTGAGGCTACATTGCCCTAACGATCAAAGAAATTTCAGCAGTTTAAAACAAGAAAGGTAATTTCTGTCTCATTTAGCATGTCCATAGTGGGTCCAATAGTGGCTCTTTTCTGATATGTGCTTCTGTAAGCACAGGCAGGGAAAGAAATGAGAGTGTGACAAACCAGCTGCTGATCCTTATAACTTCTCATACATTACTGACCAAAGTTTTACCTAGTGAAGTCTGATGTCAGTGGGGTGGTGAAATAAAATCCTTCTCTAAGAAGGAGCAGCAAATGTTTGAACTAAACAGTCTACCACAGTCTTCTGGATATAAGATACAAGCTACACACATTTTGAAGCTTTACAAACTAGTCTTAGGTTTTCTAACCTAAAAGAAAAGAAAAAAAAATGAAATAGGAAAGCTAATGTCAGTAAGTTTAAATAGAATACACTTTAAAATGTAGCAGGAGGTGTAAAATATGCATATTGAATGAGAGGTAAGTCTGAGTTACAGTGGCTTCATGGTGGTACTTCTGATTTTAAGGCATGTTGTTCCGCTGGCTAACCTAAAAGCAGTTACCCAAGTGCCACCTGTTCCTGCCTGGAATGCTATGCCCAGTCGGAAAGGAAGAGGTTACCAGAAAATGCCTGGGGGCTATGTTCCAGAAATGGGTTTGTATACTAAAGGCTTTTATTTTTCCTTTCTTTTGGACCTTTTTCTTATGTTGTAGGGTTTTTTTTTTATTTATTTATTTATTCTAGGGTAAAGTTTTTCAGCCTCGGCACTATGGACATTTTGGGATGGATAATACTTCATTGTGGGGTGATTCGAAGCATCCCTTGCTTCTACACACTAGATGTCAGTAGCACACTCTGCCTCTGATTATGACAACCAGGAATGTCTCCAGACATTCCAAATATACCTTGAGGGAGGAAGGGGAAAATTTTTTCCTCGTTGAAAACCACTGTTCTAGGAGACTTTGTGAAACTTAAGCTGGTGTACATTTTAGACTGCAAAACTTGAGGGGGAAATTTCTCAAAGAACTAAGAAAGTACTTTCTAAGAAGCAGCCAAAGATACTAACAGGCATAATTTCTTTTTTTAAAAAGATTTATTTATTTATTTAAAAGTCAGAGTTACATAGAGAGGAAAGGAGAGGCAGAGAAAGAGAGATCTTCCATCCGTAGCTTCACTCCTCAATTGGCTGCAATGGTCGGGGCTGCACCAATTCGAAGCCAGGAGTTTCTTCTGGGTCTCCCACGTGGGTGCAAGGGGCCCAAGTAACTTGGGCCATCTTCAACTGTTTCCCAGGTCATAGCAGAGAGCTGGATAGGAAATGGAGCAGCCAGGACTTGAACCGACACCCATATGAGATGCTAGCACTGCAGATGGCAGGCGGCTTTACCCGCTATGCCGCAGTGCTGGCCCCAGCATAATTTCTTGTAAAATAGTGATGTAGGTGACTGGATGACTTAATATTTTGAATTCAGTGCGGCCTATAAAGGTAACACTGAACTACTCATTGGTATAGAAATTATCTGCTGGTTTTGCTATTCTAAATGGAAGACTTCGGTATATCCTTGAAAGATACAAAAATGTTCTCCCTGTATTTGATTTATTCCTCATTAAAGCTACTGAAACTTTAAGGCAGCATGGGGGTTAGGGGATGCTAGATGTATTGCTTTGGCTATGAAGCTTATTTGGTACTTCTTTGTATGCCTGAAAGCTATGGTAGAGATGGACATGAAGCAGCGGAAGAAAATATTCAAGAAAGTTCGAGGAAAAGAGGTTTATATGACAATGGCTTACAGCAGAGGAGACCCCCTCTTTCCGGCCAGACTTCAGCATAGCATGCATTATGGGCATGAGCCTCCATTGCACTACTCACAGGCAGCTGGCAATGTTATGCCTAATGAACATTTTCATCCTCAATATTCATCTCCAAGACAAGGTCGGGGATGTGGGATGCCTAGGTAAGACTTTCAAGATAATATATGTCCTGTTTAGGTCTTAGAATTTTCTAATACCTGCATGGAATTATAGTAGAATTGAAAAAAAATCTGAATAATTCTCTGCCTAAAGAGAGCATGGAAGATAGAACTTCTGTACAGTTAAATTATTGTCAAATGAAGTTGTTGGCATTTTTGCATCTCATAGTCTAGGAAAAGGTAAAGCTGTTGAAGAGATGCTAGAAGATAAAATGTCATGAAGATGAATGTCCATGTGATATATGCCACTGTATCCATTAGTAATGGATATGCCTTATGCCAGTATGTTGGAAAGAGCAAATCTTGTTAGTTGGATGTTTTTAGAAAGGTGTTTTACTTCTTCTTAATTTCAACAATGACTACTCAGGCATAAGTGAGTAAAGAGTTGTATTTTTCCTTTCCGTTTATTCTTAGGGATTCATCTCACTTTATCAACAGGCAAAACATGCCAGGCCCTAAAGTTGGTTTTTATTCTGGCCCAGGAAAAAGGTGCTGCCAGAACTATGATAACTTCTCCTATAGATCTCGGTAAGTATTTTAAAAGAGTTGGAAGTCAGAAAAAAATAAATGGTGAAGTCTGGTTTCGTTGCTGAGCAATGATAATATAGACTAAAAAGTGTTAACTTCAGATATTTGAAGTGTTACTTAGAAATGGGAAACAAGTTACTGCCATATTTTCTCATTTTTCCTTTTTCATTCTCTAAACTACTTAAGCTCCTTTAGACGTAGTCACCGCCAGATGCATTGTATGAATAAGAACTTCCAATATGGCTTTGTCCCAGAAAACGGACAGATGCCCAGGAGCTTGGAAGAAACTGTTACTTTTTATGAAGTGGAAGAAGGGGGCGAGACTGCTTATCCAGCTTTACCTGTAAGTGGTCAAAGCTTTACTCAAAAAGCTGTTTAGTTTTTTTTTCTTTATAAGTAAAGACAATGTGGATAAATTTTAGCTTTTTGTATGAGCAACCAAATAACGACTTTTCTGAAGAATACAAGTTTTCATCTTAGAGCTTTCAAAGAGAAAAACTTTTTAAGCTGTTTGTAGAGAATGGGCTAGAAATAGACACATAATCTTATATATATGCATATACATAGATACATGTATACATGTATGTATATACTTATGTTTTCTATTGATCATTAATTTTAAAATACACTTAAAACATGTACTTATAGAATTCTCTGACAATAGCGATTCACATTGTTACTCTTTGTTACTAATTGCCTTTCAGAATATCCTCTTTTCTTTTCTGACTATACAAAGAATACACTTGTGTTTCTTTTTGATACAGAATCATGGCGGTCCCTCTACAATGGTTCCTGCTAATTCAGGATACTGTGTTGCAAGGCGAGGACATAGTACAGGCAAACAGCCTTTGAATGCAGAAGAGAATAATGGTCAGGGTGATAGTGGTGAGTCAATGTTCAATGTTTTTTAAAAGAGGATTCTTAGGGTATTTTCACATCAGGGTTGTGAAGTAGACCAAAAATTTGGGTCTAGGGTCTTGTCTTTGTTCTAGTAGTTTATTTTGGAAATGTTTTAAGGCCTTGTCCCAGAACCTGCTGGAGTTTGGAAGATGTCCTGGTAATTCTCAGAAGGACAGGCTTTTATTTCAGTAGGCCATTATATTGTTATAACTAATTTCTAGGTCTTTACATAGGACTTTGGTGAGTTTTATTGGTGAGATATCAGGATGGAAAACCTGTTTCTTATTAGTAAGGTACTATTCATAGTTCCCCTTAGCATTTGTTTAACTACTTTGACCTTTTCATATGACTAGCTGTTATTTTACAAGACTGCTATGGAGTGTCTCCTCACTCACAGTTTAGTTGACCTATACACAGTACTATTTATTGAATCCTATGTGACATCCATTTTAATAGGCTTATTTATACTTTAATATCATTATTTCTGTACTCTTTTAAGGAATGCAATATTCCTATTTTATCTGTGAGGAAATGTGAGATTCAAATGACATGGCCATGGCCATGATCATACTCTTGGTAAATGGTAGAGGTGTGTTTATATAACAACTTTATTAAGATACAACTTTTTACCTATTTAATGTGTATAATTCAGTGTTTTTATTACATTCAGAATTGCATAGCCATCACCATAATTAATATTATAGCATTTTTATTACCCCAGAGAGAAACTTAGTGCCCATCAGCACCTATTCCCCACATCATGTAACCACCCCTGTTCCCAGCCATTAGTAAACATCAGTATGTTTTCTGTCTCTATGGACTTACTTATTCTGGCCTTTTTAGATAGTATGAGGGTCTTCATAAAAGCTCATGGAAAATATGCATTATCTTTAGTTTTTTTTTTCCATGAACTTTTTAAAGTAGTGGCTCTATGTGACTGCAGAGATAGATTTTGGACTCAGGTGTATCTGACTTTAAAGCATACACACATAACATACATATGCATATATGAATGCTCTTAACAGATGTCATATTGCCTCCTACTAGGAGTATGCTTATTTTTTGCCATTTCACTAGTAAATGATATATGCCTACTGAAACTGTTCTGGAAGATTGGATGACGTAAGGCAGTGTGAGACATTCTGAATGACTTGATTTCAGTATGTTTCTTGTTTTATAATATTCCTCCTTCTACTATCATGTAGAAGAAAATACAGTAGATATTTCTAGGAACTTAATGAGAATCAAAAATACAGCACCAGTCCAATTTGTGAAAATGTTATGCACGTGTGTGTATGCATGTGCGTAAGGATGCTTCCTCTTTGTTTTTTTTTTTTCTTCTTATCCCTGTGGGTAACTTCAGATAAACTGCTCACCCATTGTGGCACATTTAAAGTGACCAGATCTTTGTTCTCACCTTCAGTTCAGATTGGTAGAGTTTTATTTGGTAGAAAACTATCCTTACTCTGCATCTCAATAGTACAGAGATCTTAAAGTACTTCAATCTATTGAGCCTTCCTTTCAGGAAAAATGGTACTACATGTATTACTGGCATGAAAAAGGCATAAAATATATAAGTCATAGCTTATTCCTTTATTATCCACCTCAGGAAACTGAGTTATACTAAGATTATGCTCAACATTTGAGTTGACTGTAATCTATACTATATGTCAAAAATTCTAAATTTTTTTCACTCTTGTTAACCCTACTCAAAACCCATATAAGCTAGATACTATTATCCATTTTACAGTGAAGAAATTGAGGTACAAATATTAAATAGCTTGCCTAAAGTCATGTAGCTAACTAGGATTCAAATTCAGGCAGTCCTAGCTCCAGGCCCTTTGTACTGCTACACTGTACTGCCTCCCTAGAAGCACTGAACACAGCTGGGTTTTTTACCTCTACCTGAACTCTTACAAGCTAAGAGAATTTTCAGGAGAAATTTGTGTTGTTTATTGCTGGTCTTTGGCTTCAGTATCTGTCAACAAGTATGAAAGCTCAAATGACTTCTAAGGATGTATGGAGTTTAGTTTTGAACATATAACCATAAAACTTAGGAAAAAATTTAAAAAGTGAAAAAACAACTTAGGAAAATCAAGTGTTGGCCATTTTGCTTTCTCAAGCTAATAAAAACTATAAATATACTTCTGTCTTTTTTTTTCTAGGGGTATATCATGAAGAATATCTTTATCCTTCAGGTCAGTGAGATATAGATATAATGACAATCGTCACTATTTATGGGATTTCAAATGATAAAATAATGCTCATATTTTACTTTACTTTGGCTGTATTCTCTAGAGCCAGACTATGAAACTTCAGGTGTTTACAGCACAACTGCATCTACAGCAAACTTGGTAGGTACTTAATAATGGCAAACACTGAGCCATATGTACTAGGGCACTATTCTAGGAGCTATGCATATAAATATATTCAAATCCATGAGGCAATTAGTATCATTCTGATTTTGTAGATATAGAAATTAAATAACTCATCCAATATCATACTCAAATTCTGAAATTAGGGATTAATTTAGGGATATTTAATTTAATTAAGGGATATTCCTAATATTTGTTGTTAGTAGAAGAGGAAATTCTAACATTGGCAGTGATGATTTTTAGAGGATTTTATTATTTTTTATCAGTTAAAATGAAAAATCTCAGTCATTTAATACAGCAAAAATTTGCTTCTTGGTTATGCTACATGTCCAGCAGAGGTCTACAAGGACTTAGTGACACAGAGTGATGGGTGCTGCATCTCTTGATTGCCAAAGTGGGTAATAAAAGTGGGTAAATGGTACACTGACTCCTAGAGCTTCTATCAGAGGTGACACATGGCACTTTGTTTTCTACTGGCCAGAGCAGATCCACCTGAAAACTCTAATTTATTTGTTCTTGGAAGGCAAAATGTTGACAGCATTAAGGACTTACAGTATTGAACTAGTTCTCCCTCTCCATCCCACAGGCAAAATACTTGTTTCTACCCCCAGAAGAGACAGCCTAAAATTTCCATTCAGTGTAATCAAACTTAAAGCCCAGGATTTCTGGGTAATTTGTTAAACTCTTTATGTTGGATCCAAATATCTCTCCTCTTTATGCTGAGGCCTAAAGCAAAAGTTTTACTGTGCCCACCTATATCCAGGCTTTAGTTACAAAACAGGGGCTAAAATATTGCAATGAAAATCCCTAGAAAGGAAGAAAATGGTAGAAACATAGTTACTGTCCCATAGCAATTCTGAAATCTTCATAGGCAAACATTATGAACAGCGCCAACCAATAAATGGGGAACTATTCATTGGTTCATTGTTTCTGGTATCTTTTGGTGGTTCCAAGGCTCTTCTTTCCTTGGCTATATTTGAAATAGGCATTGGAGAATGATTATTCCCTGGCAACTGAGAAGCTTTTTCAGCCTGCTTCTTACAGAAAATGGGGGCCCCAGGCATTTTTTTTAAGAGTCATTTATTTTTTTCAAATTTTTATTAATATAAAGATAACTGATTTCATGTATGCCATAGGTACAATTCTAGGAAGATAACTATACTTCTCTCCCTTCTCCAATCTCCCTCCTTTCTTCCTTTCTTTTTTCCTCTTTAATTTTTGCAGGAACATAATTTAAGTCCACTGTATAATCAGGCATAATGCACCACTAACCATAATGTTCAACAAGTAATTTAAAGAACACAGATCCAATTCCATGTCCTTCTTCATGATAGCTCCACATTGTATTTGGTTACTTTAACCAATCAATTCTCAATTGCCAAATTCATGAACAAATTTGTTTACAATGTTTATAAAATAAGATAGAAGTTTGTGTTTTTTTTTTCTTAAATAAAGTCCACAGTTCCCCTAGGCAGCTCATGTCAAGAGCCTCGGGTGGTCACTGACGTCATATATGAGTGTTAATTGTTAAATTAACAACGGGAGTCACTGAGTACTAATTCCCCATGCAGGACTTCTGTCCTCAATGAGTTGCATTTATGAGAGTTAACTGTAAAACTAGTTCTCAAACTGTGCGTGTGTATGTGGGCAATTGTTGAAATCTTTACTTAGTATAAAGTTGGTCTTCTGTGTACAAAGTTAATTGAAAATAAATCTTAATGGAGATTGGGACTGGTAAGGGGAGAGGGAGGAGGAGGAAGGGTGAGAGCAAGGGTTGGAGGGCGGGTATGATGAGAAGAATAACTATATTCCTAAAGTTTTACTTATGAAATTTGTATTCCTTAAAAAATAAATACAAAAAAAAGACCACAGTTCTACAGGTGTATAAACAAGGGCTAGAAACAATGATCAAATCACAAGATATTTGGTTCCTATAATTTTTTTATATTCTGTGTTAACTACTACATGTAAGCAAAAACATACTTGCTGGCTTATCTAAGCATAATAGTTTCTAGTTGCTTCCATTTTATTGCCAAAGATAGGACTTCATTCTTTTTTTAAGACTGAGTAGTATTCCATAGTGTGTATATACATTTTCTTTATCCATTCATCAGTTGATGGACATCTAGGTTGATTCCATATCTTAGCTATTGTGAATTGATCCATAATAAACATGTAATAAACAAATAACTCATATGCTGCTTTTATATCCTTTGGGTAAATTCTCAGGAGTGGGATGGCTGGGTCATATGAGAGAGCCATTTTCACATTTCTGAGGAGTCTCCATAATGTCTTCCATAATGTTATACCAACAGTGTCTTAGGGTACCTTTATCCCCACACTCTCCCCAGCAGTTACTTTTTTTTTTTATTTTTGGATGATAGGCATTCGAACTAGGGTAAGGTGAAACCTCATTGCGGTTTTTGCATTTCCCTGATGGCTAGTAATCCTGAGCATGTTTTCATATGTCTGTTGGCCATTTGTATTTTATCCCTTAAAAAATGCCTGTTCATATCCATTGCCCATTTCTTGATTGTTTTATTATTGTCGAGTTTCTTGAGCTCTTTATAGATTGTAAATACTAATCCTTTATCAGTTGCATAGTTTGAAAATATTTTCTCCTATTCTGTGTTGCCTCTTCACTTTGTTGCATGTTCCCTTTTGCAGTGAAGAAGCTCCTTAACTTGATGTAATACCATTTGTCAATTTTTGCTTTTATTGCCTGGTCTTCTGGAGTCTTTTCCAAGAAATCTTTTGTCATATCTTGCATAAATACCCCTTATGTTTTCCTCTAGTGGTTTGATGGTAAAAAATTGTAGATTTAGATTCTTGATCCATTGCGAGTTGATTTTTGCATAAGGTGTCTTGTTTCATACTTCTGCATGCGTAGATCCAATTTTCCCAACACCTTTCGTTCAATAGACTATCCTTTCTCTAGGGATTGATTTTAGCTTGTTTGTCAAAGATTAGTTGATTGAGCTTGTAGTTGATTGTAGTTAATGGTGAGTCCAAGGGTGGTTTTTATCTCAGCTGAATGGTTTTTAGTTCTGGCTTATAGTTTCTTTGAGTAATTCATTTATCAGTTTGATCTTTTACAGTTTAAGATCAAAAACAGTTGCTTCTTCTACCCTAAGAGTTCCTGTATGCAAAGACTCTCTATTCCCTTTTATTCCTGCCTGCAATCGGCTAATTCTTACACATGTCTGTCTTCAGAACTTTCCTAGAAAATCAGTATTATGAAAAACTACATGGATTTCAGAATTTGTTATACCAAAAGACCTTTAAGTTCCATTTCCACTTTTTGAAGTATTCTCATATCTTGCTAAACTTTGCCACCAGTAGTCAAAACACAGTGTTAACATTCAATTTTCTGAGTCTCTTTTCCTAAGAGCTATGCATTCACAATCTCAGTTAGATTTTGGGTACAACACATACTCTTAGTTACATCTGTTTTACTCAAATTAAGTTATGCTGTCAAATAGCCCTCAAAATCCCAAAGGCTTATCACCAGAAAAGTTGTTGCTGCCAATGTTATATGTCCAGTGCAGGATGTAGCAGGTATCTGTTCTTCATGATCCTCAGGGACGCAGGCTGATGGATGTGTACTTTCACAATCACTTCAGTAGTTCAAAGATACAGAAATTGAACACCAGCAGTTAACCTTACTGCTTATATTTCAGTGTCCAAACAAGTTACCTGGCAATACTTAATTTTATTTGGGGCTGGAAAGGACCATCCCACTAGAAACTCAAAATGAGAACTGGAATATTTAAGTACTTACTAATAATTACCCTCTGTTCTCTAATTAGGTTTATACTTAACCTTGGCAGCTTTCTGTAATTTTTTTTTCTTTTTTTTACTATTTAGGCAATTCATCTTAGGAAGGAGAAAAAAACTCTGATATGTAATTATTTTCTCCTCCTTTGTTCTCTTACTTTGCACCTTTTAAAGAAACAGTTTTTCCTCCACCTCACCATTACTGTTCTCATATCACATGCTTTTATACCTGCTTTTGAAATAGCCATTCAAGTGAAAATGGTAGTTAAAAATCTAGCCATTAAGCATGCTAATACTAGGTACTTTCTTTTGTTTTTAATTTCATTTTTCACATGTTCCTTTTTCTTCTCAATTTGCTTTATCATAGCCTACCATAGCCTACAGTCTCTTCATGATGTTCCCCATGCCCACCCGCCCCCCCAAGCTGCCAAATCCATAGCAAATTTCTAAAGATTTTTTTCATATTATTCTGAGGGATGGAAGCCTAATATAGGATTTGAATAAATGTTTCTAGGTACAGAGCCTTCCAGGAGACCATAAACATTTATTCCATGTTCATCGCTCAACTAAATCCTTCTCCATAGTTGTTTAACACCCGCACAGGGCCTTCTGAGCTAGGGTAAATGTTTGTCTTTAGGCAGGTGCTTTGGCTGTACTTGAACACAAACTTTGGAAATGAGCCATCTTGTTAAGTGGGGCTCCTTTTCACAGTATGGTTCCTGTTGTTTCCTGTGATTGTTTCCCTGATTCTTTCTGCATATTGACCAGTATTACCAGTTTCTCCTGTGAGAGTTTTTGCTGCCATCATAGTCTCTCTTACATGAATTTGAGGCCTTCAAAACCATCTTTACTTTTATAAAGATAAGCTCTTCAGCCCAAGGGAAGTAGTATTTGGATCCTACTACATCTTGCTTAGATAAGATGCAGTCATGAGGCGGGCACTGTGGCATGGCAAGTGAAGCTGCTGCCTGCAGTGCTGGCATCCCATGTGGGCACTGGTTCGAGTCCCGGCTGTTCCACTTCCAATCCAGCTCATTGCTGATGCTCTTGGGAAAGCAATGGAGGATGGCCCGAATGCTTGGGCCCTTACACCCACATGGGAGACCCAGAGGAAGTTCCTGGTGCCTGACTCCAGATCAGCCCAGCTCCAGCTATTGGGTCAATTTGCAAAGTGAACCAACAGATGGAAGATTCATTCATTCATTCTCTCTCTCTCTCTCTCTCTCTCTCTTCCTTTCAAATAAATAAATTAATCTTTAAAAAAGATGCAGTCAGCTAGCCCATCCTTGTCCCAAGCTACATTATGAGATAGAATAGAGTCCTTTAGCAAAACTATTGATGGTTCTACTTCTAAAGCAAGAAAGCCTACTGAGAAAGGGTTAAAATTTCAGTTAGATTTTAGAATCTGCCTTGGGACTAGAGTTATGTGATCAGGATCTCGGTAGGTAGGTAACAAAACAGTCACCCAAATCAGGCTCTAGAGTGACACCTTTTAGAGCAGTATTACCTATCACTTTCAAATTTGCATTATTTCAGGACAGATCACTTTCATTTGATTTTATATGTTAAGCAGATCTTTTATTGATGTGAGGTTTGGTTTCTTGATTTCACTTTATTCAGTTGTATTTCTGTATTCCTTAAAGTCTCTTCAGGACAGAAGGCCATGTTCTGTACCTCCTCAGGATGCAGTTACCTCATTCAGCTACCCCCAAAAGGTAATCTGTTATCAAATCATTACAGTGATCTGAACAGAGAAAAATTATTTTCTTTTATCTCTGTAATAGTTCAAACAGCTGATTGTGTTTTAATATTATTAATACCTTGTGGTACCTGACACAGTGATTGTGTAAATTCATTCAATAAAATTGATTAAGAATCTACTGTGTTCCAGACACTGTTCTATGTGCTGGCATTAGACTACTCATAGTCAACCTACTGTGAACCTCTTCTGTGATGAATGAGTTAATATAAATTACCTGTCAGATCTATTTTACTGAAGCTTAAGTTTAAAGTTCTCCTGTGGAATAAGGAGTCAGCATAAAAAGATAACTGGAACCCTAGGAGTAAATAGTCATCCTGGGAAGTGCAAGAGATTGAGAAAAGAATCTAGAACAGAGTATGTGAGTCGACAAATTTTACAAAATGGGTAGAGAAGGAACAGTCGGGGGGAGGAAAAGTAGGAAATTGTATTAATCTGGAAGCCCCTGGAAAAGAGAGTTTCAAGGAGCAGTCAAGTATCAGTTGCTGCTAAAAAGTCAAGCAACATAAGGATTAATAAGTCTATTATGGTTTGTTGCCATGGAGACTACTGATGACTTTGAAAGCAGTTTTGGAAAACCAGAGAGGGTAAGGGTAGTAGGCACATTTCCGTGGGTGGTAAGGAAATGGAACTGACAGTGAGGACAGTGTGTTCAAGAAGAGTCTTGCCATTTATTTATTATCTCTGCACAAACTTGGACTGGATGCTGTGGGAAAGTAGTCTGTGTCATAAACAGAAAAAAACTTGTAGTCCCATGAAGTTACCAAATATGCAAAGCACCTTTCCTGTTTAAAAAGTGTGTGATTATTTTAAAAAATGTGACAAACTGGATATGTATCACAAATCTCTGTAACCATATACAGGAAACTCATAGATTATCTGTTTGGGGAAGAGGTAGTGAGGCAAGTAGAATACAGGTTGGAAGGAAACTTTTCATTGTATACAATTTGATACTTGATTTGTGAATCTCATTTATATATTTTCATGAAAATAATAGATTTAGAAGTTAAAGCGTTTGGAGCCAGTGTTGTCCCATAGCAGATTCAGCCACTGCCTGTAATACTGGCATTCAAGTAGGCACTGGTTCAAGTCCTGACTGCTCCACTTCCTATCCAGCTCCCTGCTAGTGTGCCTGGGAAAGCAGCTGAGGACAGCCAAAGTGCTTGGGCTCCTATACCCATGTGGGAGACCTGGATGAAGCTCCTCTCTTCAACCTGGCCTAGCCCTGGCTGTTGCAGTCATCTGGGGAATGAACCAGTGGATGGAAGATCTCTCTGTGTGACTTTTCCCCTCTCTCTGTGTGTAACTGTGCCATTCAAATAAATAAAATCATAAAAAGTTAAAGCTTTCAAATGAATCTGGGATCTTCTAAAAGAAATAACCTTCCTACATAGCATTTATGTGAGATGAACTTCTTAGTCATTTAGTTATCAAAATTATATCCTGAATTTTAGGATTAGATAAGGAACTAAAATTAGTTTGAGAAACCAAACTTAAGAGTTCTGAACTTTTTCTGCACTTATAGGAGATGGGAAATTCTCCAGTACTTGCAGCTTCCTGTGCCAATAATGTTCCAGCTCCAGTTTTATCTAACTGTACAGCAGCTGATCAAGCTAGTAGTACCGCTTCAGTTTCCTCACAGAATACTGTACCACCTCTATATGTATCTACACCTATACGAGGTAGACCAGGTAGGTTACTAATGGTTGTTTTCCTATTTAAGAACATATGCACGCAACTATTACAGTGATTGGATAGGATCATTTTAATTGCCAGAATTAAATTTATTAGTAAACTTTGTCATTGAGGAATTCATGATATGAGAGTCAGAGTTTCAATTTTTTCTTGCAGATTTGGCAAACAATTTAATAACATTTTGTACTTATCATTTTTCTTTTCTTTTTTTTAAACTTATATTTAATAAATATAAATTTCCAAAGTACAGCTTTGGGATTACAGTGGCTTTTTGCCTCCATAACCTCCCTCCCACGCGCAACCATCCCATCTCCCACTCCCTCTCCCATCCCATATCAATTATCTTTATATACAGAAGATCAATTTAGTATATACTAAGATTTCAACAGACTGCATCCACACAGAAGTACAAAGAATAAAGTACTGTTTGACTACTAGTTATGCCGTTAATTCACATAGTACAACACATTAAGGACAGAGATCCTACATGGGGAGTAAGTGCACAGTGATTCCCGTTGTTGATTTAACAATTGACACTCTTGTTTATGGCATCAGTAATCACCTGAGGCTCTTCTCATGCGTTGCAATGGTTATGGAAGCCTTTTGAGTTTGCCAACTCTGCTCTTATTTAAACAAGGCCATAGTCAAAGCAGAAGTTCTCTCCTCCCTTCAGAGAAAGGTACCTCCTCCTTTGATGGCCCATTCTTTCCGCTGGGATCTCACAGAGATCTTTCATTTAGGTCATTTTTTTTTTTTTTGCCAGAGTGTCTTGGCTTTCCGTGCATGAAATACTCTCGTGGACTTTTTAGCTGGATCCGAATGCCTTAAGGGCTGATTCTGAGGCCAGAGTGCTGTTCAGGACATCTGCCATTCTATGAGTCTGCTGTGTATCCCGCTTCCCATGTTGGATTCTTGGGCATTTAGGTTGATTCCAAGTCTTAGCTATTGTGAATTGAGCTGCAATGAACATTGAGTTGCAGACAGCTTTTTTATTTGCCAATTTAATTTCCTTTGGGTAAATTCCAAGGAGTGGGATGGGGGTTTTATGATAGGGTTATATTCAGGTTTCTGAGGAATCTCCAAACTGACTTCCATAGTGGCTTTACCAATTTGCATTCCCACCAACAGTGGGTTAGTGTCCTTTTTTCCCCACATCCTCACCAGCATCTGTTGTTGGTAGATTTCTGTATGTGAGCTATTTAACCGGGGTGAGGTGAAACCTCATTGTGGTTTTGATTTGCATTTTCCTGATGGATGGTGATCCTGAACATTTTTTCATGTGTCTGTTGGCCATTTGGATTTCCTCTTTTGAAAAATGTCTATTGAGGTCCTTGGCCCATCTCTTAAATGGGTTGTTTGTTTTGTTATAGTAGAGTTTCTTGATCACTTTGTGGATTCTGGTTATTAATCCTTTATCTGTTGCATAGTTTGCAAATATTTTTTTCCATTCTGTCGGTTGCCTCTTCACTCTCCTGACTGTTTCTTTTGCAGTACAGAAACTTGCCATTTGATGTAATCCCAATTGTTAATTTTAGCTTTTACTGCCTGTGCTTCTGGGGTCTTTTCCAAGAAGTCTTTGCCTGTGCCTATATCTTGTAGGGTTTCTCCAATGTTCTCTAATAACTTGATGGTGTCGGGTCGTAGATTTAGATCTTTAATCCATGTTGAGTGGATTTTTGTATAAGGTGAAAGGTAGGGGTCTTGCTTCATGCTTTTGTGTGTGGAAATCCAGTTTTCCCAGCACCATTTTTTGAATAGACTGTTGTGGGGAGCAACTGGGAGCAACTCGGACTAGACTAAGTTACTGGAATTAAGACTTATTCTATGCATCTGCTCTCCCACAATATGGCGCTGGGAGAGGAGGAAACAGCTTCTACACAGCTGCCTCCAGTTCAACCAAATAACAGCAGGACCTGCTCCTGATTGGAGGAGAGCAGCGTACTCGGCGTGTGGGTAGCAGAGTTGGGATTGGCGGAAGAGGACTATAAAGGAGGAGAGAGACAACATGCACCAGGAACATCTAAGGGGAACATCTATCTGAAGGAACACCTGTGCAGCCCCCCGAGAGAGCCGGCCGGCGGTGTGCCGCTCCCCCGCGGAAGTGGGGAAAGTGGCAGGGGGAACCGCCCTTCCACGGAGGTGGAAGGGACGGTAGCCAACACGGGAAGAACCAGCAGCAAACCTGGGGAGGGCTGAGCAGACAAAAGAACAGCGCAGGGTCCTGTGTCGTTCCTCCGCGAAGAGGGGGAGCGACAGACTGTCCTTGCTCCAGGAATTGGTTTTAGATCCTTGATCAAATATAAATTGGCTATAGATGTTTGGATTGATTTCTGGTGTTTCTATTCTGTTCCATTGGTCTGTCCATCTGTTTCTGTACCAGTATCATACTATTTTGATAACAACTGCCCTGTAGTATGTCCTGAAATCGGGTATTGTGATGCCTCCAGCTTTGTTTTTGTTGTACAAGATTGCTTTAGCTATTCGAGGTCTCCTGTGTCTCCATATGAATTTCAGCATCATTTTTTCCAGATCTGAGAAGAATGTCTTTGCTATTTTGATTGGTATCGCATTGAATCTATAAATCGCTGTTGGGAGAATGGACATTTTGATGATGTTGATTCTTCCAATCCACGAGCATGGAAGATGTTTCCATTTTTTGGTATCCTCTTCTATTTCTTTAAGATTTTGTAATTCTCATTGTAGAGATCTTTAATGTCCTTGGTTAAGTTTATTTGATAGTATTTGATTGTTTTTGTAGCTATTGTGAATGGGATTGATCTTAGAAGTTCTTTCTCAGCTGTGGCATTGCCAGTGTATGCAAAGGCTGTTGATTTTTGTGCATTGATTTTATATCCTGCTGCTTTGCCAAATTCTTCTATGATTTCCAATAGTCTCTTAGTAGAGTTCTTTGGATCCCCTAAATAAAGAATCATATCATCTGCAAAGAGAGATAGTTTGATTTCTTCTTTCCTAATTTGTATCCCTTTAATTTCTTTTTCTTAGCTAATCACTCTGGCTAAAACTTCCAGTACTATATTGAATAGCAGTGGTGAAGAGTGGGCATCCCTGTCTGGTACCAGATCTCAATGGAAATGCTTCCAGCTTTTCCCCATTCAATAGGATGTTGGCCATGGGTTTTTCATAAATTGCTTTGATTGTATTGAGGAATGTTCCTTCTATACCCAATTTCCTTAGAGTTTTCAACATGAAAGGGTGTTGAATTTTATCGAATGCTTTCTCTGCATCTATTGAGATAATCATGTGGTTTTTCTTCTGCAGTCTGTTAATGTGGTGCATCACATTGATTGATGTGCGCACATTGAACCATCCCTGCATACCAGGGATAAATCCCACTTGGTCTGGGTGGATGATTTTCCTGAGGTGGTGTTGCATTCTATTGGGCAGAATTTTATTGAGGATTTTTGCATCTATGTTCATCATGGATATTGGTATGTAATTTTCTTTCAATGCTGCATCTTTTTCCGGCTTAGAGATTAATGTGATGCTGGATTCATAGAAAGAATTTGGGAGGATTCCCTCTTTTTCTATTGTTCTGAATAGTTTGAGAAGAATTGGAGTTACTTCTTCTTTAGATGTCTGGTAGAATTCAGCAGTGAATCCATCCTGTCCTGGGCTTTTCTTTGTTGGGAGGGACTTTATTACTGATTGAATTTCTGTCTCAGTTATGGGTCTGTTTAGGTTTTCTATGTCTTCCTGGTTCAATTTAGGTCGGTTGCATGTGTCCAGGAATCTATCCATTTCTGATAGATTTCCCTGTTTGCTGGCATATAACTGTTTTTAGTAATTTCTGATGACTCTTATTATTTCTGTGGTGTCTATTATTACATTCCCTTTTTCATCTCCAATTTTATCGATTTGGGTCTTTCCTTTTTTTAGTTAGTTGGGCCAATGGTGTGTCAAGTTTGTTTATTTTTTCAAAAATCTAGCTTTTCATTTAGCTGATCTATTATAATGTTTTTATTGGATTCAATTTTGTTGAAATCTTCTCTAATTTTAATTATTTCTCTTCACCTACTAGTTTTGGGTCTGGTTTGCTGCAGTTTTCTAGATCCATGATATGCATTGAAAGCTCATTTATTTGGTGCCTTTCCAGTTTCTTGATGTAGGCACCTATTGCTATAAACTTTCCTCTTAACACTGCTTTTGCTGTATCCTATGAGTTTTGATATATTGCATTGTTATCCTCATTTACTTCCAGAAAATTTTTGATTTCTCTTTTAAGTTCTTCTATGACCCATTGTTCATTCAGGAGCATGTTGTTCAGTCTCCATGTGTTTGCATATGCTCTAGGGATTCCTGAGTTGCTAATGTCCAGCTTCATTCCACTGTGAACTAAGAAGCTGCATGGTATGATTCTAATTCTTTTGAATTTGCCGAGACTTGCTTTATGGCCGAGTATGTGGTCAATCCTAGATAGGTTCCATGTACTGCTGAGAAGAATGTGTATTCTTTAAGTGTAAGATGAAAGGTTCTGTAGATATCTGTTAGATTTATTTGGGCTATAGTGTCGATTAAATCTGCTGTTTCCTTGTTGATCTTCTGTCCGGATGATCTGTCTATTTCTGAAAGTGCAGTATTGAAGTCCCACAGTACCTTTTTTCATATTGATGGCCGTGTTTCTGTGTGTAACACATCTTTAAGCATCTTTTGCAGGGCTGCACAAGTGGCGACAAATTCTTTGAATTTCGGTTTGCTATGAAAGGTCTTTATTTCACCTTCATTCACAAATGAGAGCTTTGCAGGACATAGTATTCTGGACTGGCATATTTTCTGTCTTAGTACCTGGGCTTTATCTCACCATTCCCTCCTAGCCTGTAGGGTTTCTGATGAGAAGTCTGCTGTGAGTCTAATTGGAGATCCTCTGAGAGTAATCTGACATTTCTCTCTTGCACATTTTAGAATCTTTATGTTTCACTGTGGTGAGTTTGATTACAACGTGTCATGGTGAGGATCTCTTTTGGTCATGTTTACTAGGGGTTCTATAAGCTTCCTATACTAGGATGTCTCTGTCCTTCTCCAATCCTGGGAAGTTCTCTGCTAGTATCTCACTAAAAATGCCTTCTAATCCTTTCTCTCTCTCCATGCCTTCAGGAACTCCTAGAACCCGAATGTTGGGATTTTTAATAGCATCCTGTAGATTCCCAACAATATTTTTTAGATTTCTAATTTCCTCTTCTTTTCTTTGGTTTGACTGTATACTTTCCTGTGCTCTAAATCCGATATTCTCTCTTCTGCCTCACTGACTCTGTTTTTAAGGCTCTCAAATGCGTTTGTCATTTGATCTCTTAAATTCTTCATTTCATTTTTCTCTTCACTATCACACTTTCCTGTTCTATTAGTTTCTGCATTTCATTTTGATTCCTCCTTAAGATTTCATTTTCACGAGAGATTTTCTATCCTGTCCAGTATGGGTTTCTGTAGTTCATGCATTTGTTTTTGATAACTTCTAAATGTTCTTATCATAAATTTTTTGAAATCCGTATCTTGCATTTCTTCTATCTCATCATCTTTATAATCTTGTATTGGAGTCTCATGTTCATTTGGGGGCGTTTAATGTCTTCCTTGTTCTTATTTCCTCGGTTTCTGCATTTGTTGTTTAGCATTTTGGAGATATTTTTTGATTTCTTCTTTTTTTTTTTCCTTGCTGTGGTGGCTTTTCTCATTGTACTATGACTCTAGATTAAGGGGACTGTCTGCTTTTGGTGAATCTCTAGAAGCTTGTTGTGGGTGTGGCCAGAGAGCTCTGTTCAGGTCTTCAGGGTTAAGGTTGTGCCAAAGGTGACACACCCAGGTTTAGCATGGTAAATCAATCTCTCTCTCTCCTCTCTCTCCTCTCTCTCTCTCTCTCACTCTCTCTCCTCTCTCTCTCTCTCTCTCTCTCTCTCTCTTATTTTATAGATATATATATATATATATATGATTTTTTTTATTCAGAAGGTAAGGGAAGTAATTCCGCTCAGCTTAGCTCTTCTCCTTCATGGCAATCAGTGTCTGAGCACTAGCCCCAGTGGGTGTAATGTTCGTCTGCTCTGTCCCAAGGACCACACAATCCTCAGTGTAAGCTCAGATTCCCCTGTAATGTCTCCCACCGAGTTGCCAAGGTTACCGAGTTTGTGGCGTCTCCCATGGAGACTACTCACATCTCAGCCACACTGTGAGTTCTCCCACACACCCTCAGGTTTTTTTTTTTTTTTCACAGTCCCAGTTCATAAGCTCCACACATTCACTAGGTCTTAACCTCCTGTTATTTCTCCCCACCAGAGTCAGGTTTTTCTGCTTGGCTGAGGGCGGGCACAGCCCTGAGCTGGCGCAGCGGTTTTGTATGTCCAAAATGGCACCTGCTGTATTGTCTTACCCACCTTTGTAAGGTGAGTGGAGAGAGAGAATCGTGTCCGTCCGTACCGGTCCCTTTCATTTTTTTTTTCTCTCCTCTAGTTAGGCTGGTGGACTTTCCCCCACGGGTCTTCAAGCCTCGTTGCCTCTAGGCTCTTCCTGCCACTTTTCCGCCAGTGTCTCGGGCTACTGCATTTTCTCCTCACCTCCCTTTCCAGCACTGGTGCGTAGACTCAGCAGCTGGGGTCCTGTGCCATGGGCGCCCGTGCGCTCCACATAGGTCCACCTGTATCCCACTAGTTCTGGAAGAGTTTCCTCTGCAGTTTTTTCCCTAACTCTTCCCTGAGACTACAGTATCTCCAGTTTCATTAAACTCTAATTTCCTGGACTATCAGTGTGCTCCCTCTGTATTCTGCCATCTTGTAGCTCCTCCGTTGGAGCAAAACCCTTACCATTTTTATATCCACTGAATATTTATAGGACTAACACCAGTTTCTCAAACTTTAACTTGTATTATACAAGAATTAACATAGAAATGCTTCTCAATTTATAGAAGAAATTCCTGAAGTGTTTTCTATAAAATTCTTGTACAATGAATCATTGCCCTGTGAACGTCATGACAAAGCACATAGGGTCTGGAACTTAGGAGTTCCAGGTTAGAACCTTTTTTAACCCCTTTTTAGCTAATTTTGGACAAGTTATTGAACGTTTGTTATCTATGAGCTTAGGGGTACTTATAATACCAATTCATGCAATGTTTGTGGGATTTTAATTAGTTAATACATTTAAAAATTCTCTGGGCCTGGTATTGTGGTGTAGCAGGTTGAGCTTCCACCTGTGACTGGCATCCCATATGAATAAAAATTTGCATCCTGGCTGCTCCACTTTGAATTCAGCTCCCTACTAATGGCCTAGGAAGGTAGGAAAAGATAGCCCAAGTGCTTGGGCTACTGCTGCCTGCGTGGGAGACTGGTGGAAGCTCCTGGCTCCTAGCTTCAGTTTGGCTTAATCCTGGACATTGCAGCCATTTGGGGAGTGAACCAGCAGATGGAGGCTCTCTATCTCTCCCTTTCTCTCTCTCATTCTGTCTTTCAAATAAATAAATAAATCTTTAAAATTTCTCAGAATTCTTGGCAGGTGGTGACAACACCACCATAGCTTTTCAGTCTGAATCCCCAAATATAAATGGAAATAGCAAAGCCAGAACCCACAGACAACATCTACAACAAAACATGGTGACAAAGTATCAACACAAACCCCAAAATTTAAATCACCAGTCATAATATCTGCATGTTCTGAGTGTCTTATAGGAGCAAGAAGATGAATGCATCAAAGATGCGGTCTTAGGGACTCAAGAGCAGAAGACCCCCAAAATTGCTAAAAAGAATTCACTGGAAAGTGGAATGGCTAATTTAGAACCAGCAGCTCAAACTGAGAAAGGATTTGATCTCTCCAATGAAACTTCGAATTGCTTACTGCAGTCTAGTCCCTAAGAAAACTCAAAATGGCCTGCCAGATCTCCCTTTTATATTTCTCACTGGGGATAAACTGCTGAGAGTAGAATGAAAATGGATCAGCATAGCACAAAGAGTGGTTCACACTAAAGTTGGGGAAGAGAACAGAGTCAAGGAATCCTAGAAAGCAGTCATGCTCTTTGTCTTTTAAGATTTATTTATTTATTTGAGAGGCTGGATGTGAGAGAGAGAAAACATGCATGCACACATGTGTGCATTTAAAACTGCTGATTCATTCCCCAAATGGCTGCAATAGCTAAGGTTGGGCTAGGCCGAAGTCATGAACTCCATCTGAGTCTTCCACATGGGTGACAGGAACTCAAGTACTTGAGCCACATCCAGAGATTCCCAGGAGTATTGGAAACAGAGTGTCTAGGACTTGACCTGGCTTTGTGATGTAGGATGCGGGTGTCACAAGTGGCAACATAACCCACTACACAACAACAACCGCCCCTGAAATAATAGTTTTGAGTGTTACATAAAGATATTTAAAAAGAGCTCTTTGAAGTTAGAAAAGCCTTCTTGTGCCCCACCTCATTCTAACGTTCATGAAAAGTAAATTTACTTAAAATTAAACAAAAGGTCAATGCTATATAAAGAATATATATTACGGGGATAAAAGAAGGCAGAATAGTATTCCTAAAATGAAATCATGTCAGAAATGCACCTACTAAACAGAAGTAAACTAACTTATCTCAAAATGAACTCAATAAAATACTGCAAAATATTAAAGATTAAGATAAATCAATTAGCAAAGCTCTCTTGAGGTGACAGAACTCAGGAAAGAATTAGAAAGGGAAGAAGATACTTCAGTAATGAAGAATGAAGTATAAAGAGCTTGAGCAAATGTATGCAAAAGATAATGCTTTGAGAAGAATAAGGACATAAGAATGGAGAAATCTAAAATTGAAAAAGATCAAAGATTGAAAAGTGACATGTAAATTAGGCAAAAGCAGTCAATCTCTGATAGAAGTCCCTGAAGAAGAAACTCAAAAGAGCAGAGCAAATACTGAAAGCTATAATTCAGAAAACTTGAGGCCAGTGTTATGGTGTAATGAATGAGGATGGCTGCTACCTACAACTCTGTCATGCCAGATGGGCTCCACTTTGTGTCCTGGCTGCTCCACTTTCAATCCAGCTCCCTACTAATGCTCTTGGGAAAAACGGTGGAAGGTGAACCAAGTGTTTGGATCCCTGCTGTCCACATGGGAGACTTTGATGAGGCTACTAGCTTCAGCCTGGCCCAACCTTGGCCATTGCAGCCATCTGGGGAGTGAATCAGCAGATGGAAGATCTCTCTCTCTCTCTCCTCTATTCCCCACTTTGTAACAATGGCTTTCAGATAAATACATTTTTAAAAGGAAAAATAAAACTTGACTGAAATTTTAAAATGTTTTAAAAGTACATAATGAAATAACTGAGAATATTGACCCAGAAAAACCAACAATTAGAATAGTCTAGTAAAACTACTGGAGTTTAGTGAGAAAGAAGGTCCTTTGCATATCTAACTAAAAGAGGCTATGGAATGTAAGAGAAACAAGATGATAGTCATCAAACTTTGACAGTAATGTTTTATGCTAGAAGAAAATGGAGTAACAGTTAAGATACTTGAGGAAAGAATTTGTGAACCCAAAGATAATAAAGTCAGCCTAACTGATTTTCAAGAACAAAGAACACCATGTAAAAATCAGAATGTTATTTCCATGAATCTTTCCTGAAGAAAATGCTAGAGCTGTGCTGTTGAGATAATCACTAGCTACATGTGACAAATTAATTACAGTTAAACTTTAGTTCCTCAGTCACATTAGCCATATGCCAGGTGCTCAATACAGTAGCTACTTGATAGCTACTGAGCACAGATGATATTGAGCACAGATATAAAATATTTCTACCAACCTAGAAGGTTGTATTGGACAACAGTGTACTACAGAATTAACTAGTATGCATGTATTTCCTATCTTCCTTCACTGAAAGGCTTAGAAACAAAAGTATCCCTAATACCCAGTTTGTGGTCTTAAAATATACTTTATCATTGTTTAAAGATATGGCTTTGTAGAGAAATGGTTGATTCCAGGTCTGGACAGGACCTATTCAAGTTGAGCCTGGAACATCTTGTCATATCAAACAACAAGGAAGCTATCAAAGAGTGCTGAGGTGTTGTCAAAATGAGTCATCTGGAAGGGATTCCCACTGGCCAAAGATGGAACAATTTAAAGTTCTACAATGACAATAGATTATAACATTTTAGATGTTCAATTTAAAAGTCCTAATAATATTTAAAAAATTGGTCACCTTAAGTGAATGATAAGAAATCAATTCATTTTCTTGAAAAGTAGAAAATAAAAAATCAAGGATTTATCCTGCTTATATGAACTATACCACTGAGTAACCAAATAGTAAATGAGGGGAAATAGCTCCTTATATTAGTATTCTAACTAGTCAATGAAAATGAAGTGACAAAATGTAATCATTTTGCAGTCCCCAATGAATGGATAAACATTAAGCATTAATAGCTGCTAATATTTCAAAGGCACTTAGATGTTACTATAGAAGTGCTAAAGGAATCAGTTGTGAGTCTGATCCAGTCTCCTGAATATATTTGCAAGAAATATAGATGTGATCAGCAAAATCCACACTGGGAAGGAAGCTCAACAGGTGGAATGGCCCAGGTTCTTCAAAAGAAAAACTGTTAGGAAATCAAGTGGATGGAGGAGGGATCTATAGGATAAAGAGGTTCAAGACATGCCAATTTTTTTTTTTCATTTTATGTTTCTCTTTTAAGTTTGACTCTCTGCTTAAGTTAGGTTCTCAGCTTCTTTTTTTTTCAACTTTTATTTAATAAATATAAATTTCCAAAGTAAAATTT
Organism: Oryctolagus cuniculus; assembly: GCF_051225735.1. Classification (NCBI taxonomy): domain Eukaryota; kingdom Metazoa; phylum Chordata; class Mammalia; order Lagomorpha; family Leporidae; genus Oryctolagus; species Oryctolagus cuniculus. Next base: position 81,294,089 of record NC_142888.1, on the reverse strand, counting down.
TTGGATTATAGCGGCTTCCCCCCCCCATAGCCTCCCTCCCATCCACAACCATCCCATCTCCCACTCCCTCTCCCATCCCATTCTTCATCAAGATTCATTTTCAATTATCTTTATATACAGAAGATCAATTTAGTATATACTAAGATTTCAACAGACTGCATCCACACAGACACACAAAGTATAGAGTACTATTTGAGTAATAGTTTTACCATTAATTCACATAGTACAACACATTAAGGACAGAGATCCTACATGGGGAGTAAGTGCACAGTGACTCCTGTTGTTGATTTAACAACTGACACTCTTATTTATGATATCAATAATCACCCAAGGCTCTTGTCATGAGCTGCCAAGGCTATGGAAGCCTACTGAGTTCACCAACTCTGATCTTATTTAGACAAGACCATATTCAAAGTGGAAGTTCTCTCCTCTCTTCAGAGAAAGGTACCTCCTTCTTTGATGGCCTGTTCTTTCACTGGGATCTCACTCGCAGAGATCTTTCATTTAGGTCTGTCTGTCTGTCTGTCTTTCTCTCTCTTTCTCTCTCCCTCTCTCTCTCCCTCTCTCTCTTTCTTTCTCTCTTTCTCTCTCTCTCTCTCTCTCTTTCTTTCTTTCTCTCTTTCTCTCTTTCCCTCCCTCCCTCCCTTCCTTCTTTCCTTCTTTCCTTCTTTCCTTCCTTCCTTTGCCAGAGTGTCTTGGCTTTCCATGCCTGCAAAACTCTCATGGGCTTTTTAGCCAGATCCAAATCATGCCAAATTTTTTAAATGGGCAATACTGAAAAACTATCTAAGGATGCAAATTTGGGTGATAAAAATTCTAAAAATCACAAGGAAGTAATTACTATTAATGTCAAAATAATGGCTTGTTATGGTAGGAGAGAAAAGGCTGGGATTAATGAGGCAAAGGGAAAGGAAAGTGTGAGGTTGCTAGCAAAATTCAGTTTCTTGACCTGGTTAGTGTTTTCCTTTAAAGTAATCCAATAAGCCATACATTTGATTTGTTTCTATATATGTTTCATTTAAAAAAATGTTTATCACAGTGCCTGTAACAAAATAGTAAATATTAATAATGTTTAAATTTTTCATTGGGAATGTTGTTATAGACCCTGGTTTTACTACTTTGTGCTAATTGTAGGGGAAAGCATTGGCTGTCTGCTTCTAGCAGACATCTGAGCTTTAAAAAAAATCAAGTAATAGATGAGCATTGTAATGCCTCAATTATGTGGAATGATTGAAGGCTTACCCTTTAAATGTCAGGTTTTCCTGAATATATGCTTCTTTTATTTTGCTTTTTTTGTTGTCACTTATGAACCTCAACTATAGCTGTAATTTACTAGATTTGGCTGCTTTTTACTTCCTCTTTCCCATTCTTATCAACCCCTTAGATGAAACAACTAATGTTTCCTACTTTGTTCATAATGTCTTTCTGATTGGCCCTTTCCATCCTTCTCCCCACCCCCCCTTTAAGATTTATTTCTTTATTTGAGAGAGAGAGGTCTTCCATCCACTGGTTCACTCCCCCAATGGCCACAAAGGCTGGAGCTGGGCCCATCTGGAGGCAGGAGCTTCTTCGATATCTTCCATGAGGGTACAGGAGCACAGGACTTGGGCCATCTTCTACTGCTTTCCCAGGCCATAGCAGAGAGCTGGATAGGAAGTGGAACAGCCAAGATTCGAACTAGCGCCCAGATGGGATGCTGGCACTGCTGGCGGCAGTTTTTAACCACTATGCCACAGCGCCGGCCTTTCCATTCTCTTGTAACTTACTGCTAATATGCTAGGTAATTTGATGCAGTGATTATATTTAATAGAAATCTCTTCATAGGCATTAAATTGTGTCAACTTCCCATTTTGGTAACTATTTCCAAGACTGTCCCCCAGACCAGAACTAGTGACTCAATTGCCCTGAATGCAAAATTTAAGGAGATATCAAAAATGCACTGTAATTTAAGATAAATAATACTTTAATTCATTATTTTAAAAACCATTGCTAATGGGGGGAAAAAAAGTCCATGAACAACAAAGTATCAATTTTAATGAAGACAGGCTTTATGGTCCAAACTTGGGGTGAGGTGAGTGAGACACATGGAAGTGGAAGTTTGAAACCTGTCTTTATCAAAATTTTTCATGGGGCCAGCATTGTGGAAAGCAGGTAAAGCTGCCACATGCGATGCCAGCATCCCATATGGGCTCCAGATCAGTCCCAGATGCTCCACTTTCTATCCAGCTCCATGCTAATGGCCTGAGAAAAGCAGCAGAAGATGTCCCAAGTGCTTGGGTCCCTTTGACCCACACAGGAGACTCAGAAAAAGCTCCTAGGTTTGGCTTGGCCTAGCCCTGGTTGTTGCGGCCATCTGGAAAGTGAACCAGGTGATAGAAGATCTCTTTCTCTTCATCTCTCCCTCTGTGATTTTCAAATAAATACATAAATCTTTTTTTATTTTTTTTTATTTAGTAAATATAAATTTCCAAAGTACAGTTTATGGATTACAATGGCTTCCCCCCCCCATAATTTCCCTCCCATTCGCACCCCTCCCATATCCCGCTCCCTCTCCCACTCCATTCACATCAAGATTCATTTTCAATTATCTTTATATACAGAAGATCGATTCAGTATATATTAAGTAAAGATTTCATCAGTTTGCACCCACACAGAAACACAAAGTGTAAAATACTGTTTCAGTACTAGTTATAGTATTACTTCACATTGGACAGCACATTAAGGACAGATCCCACATGAGAAGTAAGTACACAGTGACTCCTGTTGTTGACTTAACAATTTGACACTCTTGTTTATGGCGTCAGTAATCTCCCTAGGCTCTAGTCATGAGTTGCCAAGGCTATGGAAGCCTTTTGAGTTTGCCAACTCTGATCATATTTAGACAAGGTCATAGTCAAAGTGGAAGTTCTCTCCTCCCTTCAGAGAAAGGTACCTCCTTCTTTGATGGCCCGTTCTTTCCACTGGGATCTCACTTGCAGAGATCTTTCATTTAGGTCTTTTTTTTTTCCCAGAGTGTCTTGGCTTTCCCTGCCTAAAATACTCTCATGGGCTCTTCAGCCAGATCCGAATGCTTTAAGGGCTGATTCTGTGGCCAGAGTGCTGTTTAGGACATTTGCCATTCTATGAGTCTGCTGTGTATCCCGCTTCCCATGTTGGATCGTTCTCTCCCTTTTTGATTCTATCAGTTAGTATTAGCAGACACTAGTCTTGTTTGTGTGATCCCTTTGACTCTTAGACCTCTCAGTGTGATCAATTGTGAACTGAAATTGATCACTTGGACTAGTGAGATGGCATTGGTACATGCCACCTTGATAGGATTGTATTGGAATCCCCTGGCAAGTTTCTAACTCCACCATTTGGGGCAAGTCCATCTGAGCATGTCCCAAATTGTACATCTCCTCCCTCTTATTCCCACTGTTATATTTAACAGGGATCACTTTTCAGTTAAAATTTCAACACCTAAGAATAATTGTGTGTTAATTACAGAGTTCAACCAACATTATGCTGAGTGAATTAAGCCAGTCCCAAAGGGACAAATATCATATGTTCTCCCTGATTGGCGACAACTAGCTGAGCACCAAAGGGGAAACCTCTTGATGTGAAATGGACACTATGAGAAACAGTGACTTGATCAGCTCTTGTCCTGACTGTTGATGTACATAAATCTTAAAAATGTTAGTCTTAGCCCTCTTTTTGATCTCTAGAGAATCAGTCTATTGTTTATATTTACATTCTCTAAAATACCCTGAAGCAGACTGCAGCTACATGAACAAGAGGAAATAAGCATTCTAACAGCATTACATTGATTTCTACTAAGATTTTAGAATATTTAATTTCTGTCCCTCAAACAATATCCCATTGAGCCTACAAAGACTGTGTTAAGAATGAGATGCTCATGCATTTATAGAGCCACTGGAGATTATAAGAACATTTTCTTAGAGGGCTTATTATAATACTGTGGGTATATAAGGAAGATGAGTTCAGACAATGTGACCTTCAAATTTTTCTACCTTTGATTCTTTCAGGTCCATGAAAAATTTATGTAGGTCTTTTTCTATTAGTTGGTTTTTACCTAGTGATCATAATCACACTCTGCTATTTTTAGCTAGTTTTTACTGCAGTTTCTTTTTTTTAAATGTGACTTATTTTGAGTATTTAAAAGGAGTAAGAGAAGAGCTTTGTTGAATAATTTGTTTTATTGAAAACAAATTCATTGATTTATAGCACTTAAGGATATTCCGAAAATTATTCTCAAATTGTAGAATGTTTCTAAATGCATGAAAAAGCTCCAACAGTTAGTTAAGCAAGTTTTTAAAATTTAATATTTATATATGGGAAAATTCATTTTTGGGGTACCAAGTTATAGTTCTGACAAATGCATGGAGTTGTATAACCACTTCCACAATCAAGAGAGAAAGTTTTATCACCAGACCTCCATCCCCAAATTGGTAACCAAGTTTTAGATAACCCTGAGATATACAGATTTCCTATAACCATTACCCTGTAAGTATATAAAAGTTATAGATGAATATATTGTTAGTATTTGTCAGTGAATGAAAACAACATGGATTACTTATTGCTAAATTACTACAATAACAAATTAACCTTGTGTTGACTGTTCCTGTACTAAATTCACTGGGCAGAAATTCTGAATTTAAACATGTATTGAATGATGATACTAAACTTCCTCTACTTCTCAGTATGAAAATGTTAGTGCAGGTGACATAGTGATGAAGTTTCATACTTGAATTTCTAAGTTGGCTCAAGTGATTCAGGTAAACTTGATGGGTTATATCCTTCATCTTTTGTTAGAAAAATTTAACTGGCTTGTCGTGTGTGTGTGTGTGTAGAGAGAGAGAGAGAGAAAGAGGAGGATGTATGTATTAACTAGGAAGAGCCACATTATTTCTCCTTTATTATCATAGAATATTCATATTTAAATGTTATTATATTTTAATTTCTTATATCTAAAACTGTGAGACACTGAGTATTGTTTTTAAACTATATTAAGAGGTAGAGAACATTAAAGTTAGCCCTTTAATGTTTATTTAGCCTGTTTTGTTTTGTACCTCCTTAGATATGGAACTGTTATGATATAGAATTTCCCATGTTTCTCAGATGTTACCAGTAGAATTTCTCAAAGATTGCTAAAATGTGAAATCTGTGCAGTTTAGTTTCTTATTAGCTTATGCATCTTGTGATTTAAGCATGAAAGATTGATGCTTTAAATTATATATTAAACTAAGTAACCAAAGATTTTTTTAAAAAAAAGATTTTATTATTTGAAAAGCAAAGTAAAAGAAGGGGAAGAGAGATAAAGAAGAAGGAAGGTGGAGAGAGAAAGGGGGACTGGAGAGAGATCTAACATTTGCTGATTCACTCTTCAAGTGGTCTCAGTAGCCAGGTCTAGACCAGGCCAAACCAGGAGCCAGGAACTCCTTCATGGTTTCTCACATGTGTGGCAGGGACCCAAGTACTTGGACCATTTTCTGATACCTTCTGAGGAACATAACCAGGAATCTGGATTGGAAGTGGAACAGCCAGGACTTGAACTTGCACCAAAGTATGGGATGCCAGTGTTGCAAGTGGCAGCTTAAACCTGCTGAGCTGCATCGTTGGCCCCACCTTGAAAGTTTTTATCTTTAAGTGAAACTATGAAAATTAAAGAGTTTCATGACCATACAGGGAACATAAAAGCAGAAGATAAGTTGTTTATAAGGTATTACAATATACATTGCTACTTTTCTTTTTTAGTGATTGTCTCACAGTCCTATCCATACCACTCTCCTCCACTTCCTCCTGCTGCTGCTGCTGCCTCTCTACCAGTACCACCACCACCACCACCACCACCTCCACTTCCTTCTCTTGAGATGGGAGAGGCTTCAAACTTTCCACCACCACCTCCGCCTTACTCCTGTGATCCAAGTGGCAGTGACCTGCCTCAAGGTAAGTAGATTTTGAGACTTGGTGAGGGTTATCTAAGTCTGATATTTTAAAAAAAATCTTGGTGCATATTTCTCTATGCTTGACCTATGAGAAAACTGGGGTGAGCAGCGAAATGGAAATGAACTTGAGCATAATGCCAGGTAAGTGACTGCAGAATGGAGAGATTGAAAGCTAAGGGTATCATTTACATAATCAGCAAGTAGATAGTTGATTTGACTTTTGATCCTTTTTTTGGGCAGTGACATATCTTTCCTGAAAAAGATTCTCAAATAGCTATCTTTCCTGTTCTCCGCTGTTGTTCTTTAAAAGCAGGAGTCAGTGTCAATTTTTCTCCATTTTTAAAATTCTTTCCACAAGTATATGAAATTGTTGCAGTCTTTGTTATTTAGGATTCCAAATGAATTGTGAAGACGTGCAGAGGGTTTTAGGGGAGAATTGGGGATCTGATCTGCTTGGATTTCAGCCATATGCTCATTTCCTTAAATAGCTAAGGAGTGGTTTCCATTGGAAGTTATCCTTCAGTTTGGTAGCATTGCTTAAAAAAGAATTGTACTTGAAAGTTCCTTGTAGTTTACTTATACTTTCTTTTCTTGAAAGAAAGATGTATTATTCTTTGAAAAACAGAGTGACAGGGGGAGGATGAGAGAGGCAGACACACTGACAGACATCCGTTTTATGTCTGCTATTTCACTCCCCAAATGGCATTAAAAACCAGGTCTAGGCCAGGCCAAAGCCAGGAACCAGGAACTTTGTCTTGGTCTCCCATGTGGGTGCTGCCTTCCCAGATACATTGATAGGGAGCTGGACCAGAAGCAAAGCAACCACAACTTCAACTCTCATATGGGATGCCTGCATTACAAGCAGTGACTTAACCCCCTTTGCTAAAATGCCAGCCCCTAATACTTGCTTTGCTGTGACATTCTCTTGATATTTCTAGCTGCTTTTCTATTCAATTTTGGTCTTTTTTCCCCCAATCCCAAATTAATTGCCAAGATTTTCTTCGACTTCATGATGTCCTTTTTCCCTTCCTTCAAACTTCATCGTTAATACTTCGAGGTAGTTGATTCCTAGATTTAGGTAGCCTTGGCCTCAGAATTATCAGATATTTTTCTCTAGCTACTTGCTACACATTTTATTTTCTTTTTCTTTTTTTTTTTTTTTTGACAGGCAGAGTGGACAGTGAGAGAGAGAGACAGAGAGAAAGGTCTTCCTTCTGTTGGTCCACCCCCCAATGGCCCCTACGGCCGGCACACCGTGCTGATCCGAAGCCAGGAGCCAGGTGCTTCTCCTGGTCTCCCATGTGGGTGCAGGGCCCAAGCACTTGGGCCATCCTCCACTGCACTCCCTGGCCACAGCAGAGAGCTGGATAGGAAGAGGGGCAACCGAGACAGAATCCGGCACCCCGACCGGGACTAGAACCTGGGGTGCCGGTGCCACAGGTTGGGGATTAGCCTATTGAGCCTTGGCACCAGCCTACTTGCTACACATTTTCATGTAGCTTTTAAACTTTCATTTCAAATTTAAAAGTCCATAATGAAATTCCTCATTTTTATCTCCTTTCTTCTTAGGCCACACAAAATGTTGACTCACTGACTCTTCTCCGTGGTTTCTTAGTTTGTTAGCAGTGGTAACATTTCCACCTAATTGACCTATTATCTAAACCCTGATTTCTTTACTCTCTCCCCTCTCTTACCTGCCTATACCCAAGTTGTAGTCAGTCACTGTATAATGCTGACTTTGCTCTTTTCCAACATTGTGTTATGGAAATATTCAAACACACATAAAGGTTGAATTTTAAAATCAATAGTCTATTCGCCACCTAGATTCTATCATTAACATTTAGCTGTGCTTTCTTTATAACATGTCTGTACATTTTTTCTGTCTCCATCAGTTCATTAATCCATCTTATTTATATGAATTTAAAAGTAAATTATAGATGTCAGTATATTTCTCCTAAATGGAAAAAGAAAATGTGGTATATATGCATAATGAAATGCTATTCAGCCATAAACGGAATGAGATCCTGTCATTTGCAGCAACATGGATGAACCTAGAGGATGTTACATTAAGCCAGGCACAGAAAAACAAGTAACACCCAATCTCACTTTTATGTGGAATCTTAAACAGCTGATCTCACAGAAGTACTAAATAGAATAGTGGTTACAAAGGCTGGGGAGGATGGAGGAGAGATTGGTCAATAGGTACAAAATTGCTGTTAGATACGAGGAAAAAGTTCTGGTGTTCTCTTGCATAGTAGGGTCACTATAGTTGACAGTATTGCATTTTTCAAAATAAAGAAATGGTAAATGAGGTAATGGATATGCTTAATACCCTGATATGACCATTATACAACATGCACTTTTATTGAAATGTTACACTGTACTCAAGTATGTACAACTGTTATGTATCAGAATCACAATAAAATTTCAAAAACCTTCAGTGTACATATAATTTAGTTGGAGTTCAGTAGTTTTTGGTTTTTTTAAAGGTTTATTTATTGGAAAGGCATAGTGACAGAGTGAGGGAGACAAATCTTCCGACTGCTGGTTTATTCCCCAAATGCCTGCAACAGCTGGAGCTAAGCCCAGCTGAAACCAGGAGTCAGGAACTGCCTCTGGGGCTCCCATGTGGGTGGCAGGAACCAAAGTACTTGAACACTCATTTGCTGCTTCTAAGATGCTTTAATCAGAAACACAGAGTAGTTGGGACTCAAACCAGGCACTCTGATATGGGATGCAGGCATCCTAGGCAGTGGCTTAACCGACTGTACAAGACCCACCCATAGTTTTTCATTTTCTTGCAAAATTCACATGTAATTGAATGTCCAAAGCTTAAAACTAGCCGAGTTTTAACATATGTGTGCATGTACCAGTGTAACCCAAATCTGCATCAAGGTACACAATGTTACCATTATGCAACAAAGTTCTTCCATGCCTCTTCCCAGTCTTTCCCTGCTTGAATCTCCATTATCCCTGAGACAACTCCTGTTCTGATTTCTTCCTACCATAGTTTTATCTGTTTTATCATTCCATATAAATGTAAACATACAGTATTTAGGGGCCAGCACTGTGGCGCAGCCAGTTAACATCCTGGCCTGATGCGCCGGCATCCCATATGGGCACCGGTTCAAGTCCCGGGTGTTCCACTTCCTATCCAGCTCTCTGCTGGATGAAATAGCTGGGTCAGAGAAGTATATTCTTGCTTTTATAAGAAATTGCTGAACATATTTTTTTTTATTTGGCAGGTAGAGTTATAGACAGAGACAGAGAGAAAGGTCTTCCTTCCGTTGGTTCATTCCCCAAATGGCCGCTACAGCTGGCGCTGCACTGATCCAAAGCCAGGAGCCAGGCACTTATTCCTGGTCTCCCATGCAGGTGCAGGGGCCCAACAACTTGGGCCATCCTCCACTGCCTTCCCGGACCACAGCAGAAAGCTGGTCTGGAAGAGGAGCACTGGAACTAGAACCCAGTGCCCATATGGGATGCCAGTGCCGCAGGTGGAGGATTAACCAAGTGAGCCCCTGCGCCGGCCCCCTACTGAACATAATTTTTAAAAGATTTATTTATTTATTTGAAAGGCAGAACTAGAGAGGAGAAATAGAGAAAAGATCTTGAGATTGATCTTCTATCTATTGGTTCACTCCCAAATGGCCATTATGGTTAGGGCTGGGCTGGGCTGGGCCAGGCCAAAGCAGGAGCTTCTTCCAGGTATCCCACTTGGGTGCAGGGCCTTAAGCACTTGGAACAGCTGGGACATGAACCAGCACCCATATGGGATGCCAATACTACAGGTGGAGGCTTAACCCTCTCTGCCACAGTGTTGGCCCTGAACATTTTCTCCAAATTATATCGCTTTACATGCCTACCAATAATGTATAATAATTCCAGTTCTTTCTCATCCTTGCCATCATTGAGGGTTGCCACTCTCTAGTTTTAGCCATTTTGGTGACTGATGAACAATATGTTTTGGGGGTCTGGCATTGTGGTATAGCAGATAAAGCTGCCACCTGCAATGCTGGCATCTCATATGGCTGCTAGTTCTAGTCTTGGCTGCTCCACTTATTATTCAGCTCCCCGCTAGTGTGCCTAAGAAAGCAGTAGAAGATGGCCAGAGTCCTTGGGCCCCTGCACCCACATGGGAGACCCAAAAGAAGCTCCTAGCTTTGGCCTGGCCCACCCCAGCCCTAACCATTATGGCCATTTGGGGAGTGAACTGGTGGATGGAAGATGTCTCTGTTTCTGTGTGTGTATGTGTATGTCTGCCTTTCAAATAAAAAAAGTACTGCATTTTTTGAGCAGTTTTCTATTCATAGAAAAATTGAGAGGAAGGTACAGAAATTCCCCATGCACCACCTGTTTCCACAAGTGCATAGCCTCGCATATTAACAAATGCCCCCCCACCAGTGTGATAAATTTGTTATAATTGATGAACCTATATTGACACATCATTGTCACCTAAGGCCATAGATTACATTATGGTTGACATGTACTGTTATATATTTCATGGGTTTGGACAATTGTACAATGATATGTAGCCTCCATTATGTTATCACACGTATTTTCACTGCCCTGAAAATCCTCTGTGCTCAGCGTATTTGTCCTCCCCACCCCCACCAACCTTTGGCAATCACTGATCTTTTTATTATCTTCATAGTTTTGACTTTTTCCAGAATGCTGCATACTTGTACACACAGTTGTATAGACAGTATTTAGCCTTTCCAGATTGACTTCTTTTGCTTAGTAGTGTGCATTTAAGATTCCTTCATGTATTTTTATACCTCAATAGTTAATTTCTTTTGAGAGCTGAAAATTAATCCATTGTCTGGGTGTATCACAATTTGCATATTCGTTCACCTACAGAACATCTTGGTTGCTTCTTTTTTTAAAAAAGGTTTATTTGTTTGAGAGGTAGAGTTACAGTGAGAGGGAGAGACAGAGGGAAAGGTCTTCTGTCCACTGGTTCACTCCCCAAATGGCCACAATGGCCAGAGCTGGGCCGATCTGAAGCCAGAATCCAGGAGCTTCTTCCGGTCTCCCACATGCATGCAGGGGCCCAAGGACTTGTGCCATCTTCTACTGCTTTCTCTGGCCATGGCAGAGAGCTGGATTGGAAGAGGAGCAGCCAGGACTAGAACCAGCACCCATATGGGATGCTGGTGCCGCAGGCGGAGGGAGGATTAACCTGCACCACAGCGCTGGCCCCAGTTGCTTCTTAATTTGAACAATTATGAATAGAGCTGCTCTAAATATGTATGTGCAAATTTTTGTTTAGTTTTTTAAGAAATAGTCAAACTTTCTTCTAAGATGGATGTACCATTCCGTATTCTCACTAGCAGCAAATGAGAATTCTTCTTGCTCCACATTCATACCAGTACTTGGTGTTGTCAGTGTTCTGGATTTTGGCCGTTCTAGTAGGTGTGGAATGGCACCTCAATATTTGGATTTAGATTTTTCATATACATATTTGCCACCTATATTTCGGTGAGATGTCTTCATGGTCTTTGGCCCATTTCTTTTTTTTTTTTAATACATCAGAAAGTGTCTTTTTTTTTATTTGACAGGCAGAGTTAGAGAAAAAGAAAAGAGAGAAAGGTCTTCCCTCCGTTGGCTCACTCCCTAAATGGCTGCAACGGCCGGAGTTGTGCTGATCCGAAGCCAGGAGCCAGGCGCTTATTCCTGGTCTCCTACACGGGTGCAGGAGCCCAAGCACCTGGGCCATCCTCCACTGCCTTCTAAGGCCACAGCAGAGAGCTGGACTGGAAGAGGAGCAGCCAGGACTAGAACCCGGCGCCCATATGGGATGCCGGCACCGCAGGCGGAGGATTAACCAAGTGAGCCACGGCGCCGGCCCCAGCCCATTTCTTTAAACAGGTTTTCTTATTGTTGAATTTTAAGAGTTCTTTGTGTATTTTGGGTAAAAATATTTATCAGAGATATCTTTTCTCCCAGTCTATGACTTGTCTTTTCATTCTGTTGACAGTGTCTTTTACAGAACGGACTTTTTTTATTTTAATTAAGTCTGCTTTATCAGTTACTTCTTTTATGCATTGTACTTATGGTGTTGTATCTAAAAAACCATCACCAAAGCCAAATCCATCTAGATTTTCTCCTCTCTGGTCTTCTAAGACTTTTATAGTTTTGTGTTTTACATTTAGATCTGTGATCCATTTTGAGTGAATTTTCGTGATGAGTGTAATTCTATGTTTAGATTGAGATTTTTCCATGTGGATATCCAGTTTGAGTATTTTTCACATCTGCTGATTGACTGTTTGCATATTTTTCTTTTTAAAAATACTATGTAAAAATCTTAATATACACTAAATTGATCTTCTGTTTATAAAGATAATTGAAAATTAATCTTGATGTGAAGGGGATGGGGAGAGGGAGTGGGAGAGGGGAGCGTTGTGGGTGGGAGGGAAGTTACGGGGAAGGGGGAAGCTGTTGTAATCCATAAGCTGTACTTTGGAAATTTATGCTCATTAAATAAAAAAATACTATGTAGGGCCAGCATTGTGGCACAGTAGCTTAAGCTGCCCCCTGCAATAATACTAGCACCCCAGATGAGCAGCATACCTTCTGAGTACCAGATCAAATCCTGTCTGCCCTGCTGCTGATCCTGTTCCCTGCTAATGCACCTGAGAAATCAGCAGAAAGTGCTCCAAATTCTTGGGCCCCTGGTACCTGCATGGGAGATCTGTAACTCTGCCCTTCAAATAAATAAATATTTTTAAAGATTGTGTTTTATAGGGAACATTTACATTTGAATGATTAAATTTGACCTGTAGTGGATGGAAGTAGGTTTTTTTTTTTAAGATTTATTTATTTGAAAGAAAAAGTTACACAGAGAGAGGAGAGGCAGAGAGATAAATCTTCCATCCACTGGTTCACTCCCCAATTGGCCGCAAAGGCCAGAACTGCACCAGTCTGAAGCCAAGAGCCAGGAGCTTCTTCTGGGTCTCCCACGTGGGTGCAAGGGCCCAAGAGCTTGGGCCATCTTGTACTGCTTTCCCAGGCCATAGCAGAGAGCTGGATCAGAAGTAGAGCAGCCAGGGCTTGAACTGGTGCCCATATGGGATGCTGGCACTGCTGGCGGCAGCTTTACCCGCTATACCACAGCACTAGCCCCAATATTTTGTTGTTAAAAAGTGTTTTATTTATTTATTAAGATTTATTTATGTGAAAGAGTTATGGAGGAGGGGAAAGAGAGACAGAGAGAGAGAGAGAGAATCTTCCATCCACTGTTTCACTCGCCAAATGATCACAACAGCTGGGGTTGGGCCAAGCCGAAGCCAGGAGCCCGTAACTCCAACCAGGTCACCCATGTGGGTGGGAGAGCCCCAAGCATTCAGGCCATCTTCCATTGCTTTCCCAGGCACATGAGCAGGAAGCTGGATTGGAAGTAGAGTAGCTGACACTTGAACCAGTACCCTTTTGGGATGTCAGTGTGGTAGGCATTGGTCCAACTTGCCGTGCCACAATGCTGGTCCCTATATTTCTCTTTTTTAAGTGTTTATTTTAATGTACTCAAAAGGTAGAGTAACAAGAGATATTGATCTTCCATCTGCTGTTTCACTCCCCAAAATTCCTGCAACAGCTTGGACTGGGCCATGCCAAGGTCTGGAACCTGGGATTCCATCTGGGTCTCACTCATGGGTGGCAGGGGCCTAAGCACTTGAGCCATCTTTTGTTGCCTCCCAGGATACATTAGTATGAATTTGGGTTAGAGGTGAAGGAACTGAGACTTAAATCACCAAATCAAGCATCCAAAGCTGTAGCTTAACCCACTGCACCACAATGCCCGCCTCTGTACCACTTGTGTTATTGAGTTGTAAAAGTTCTTTATGTATTTTGGATACTAGTCTTTTTGTCAGATATGTTTTGTGAATATTCTGTGGTTTACTTGTTTGTTTGTTTCATGGTGTCTTGATGAGCAGAGGACCAATGCCTACCACACTGACATCCCAAAAGGGTACTGGTTCAAGTGTCAGCTACTCTACTTCCAATCCAGCTTCCTGCTCATGTGCCTGGGAAAGCAATGGAAGATGGCCTGAATGCTTGGGGCTCTCCCACCCACATGGGTGACCTGGTTGGAGTTACGGGCTCCTGGCTTCGGCTTGGCCCAACCCCAGCTGTTGTGATCATTTGGCGAGTGAAACAGTGGATGGAAGATTCTCTCTCTCTTTCTCTGTCTCATCTGATAAAGTCTGATTTGTCAATTTTTTATTGTTTTCTATAACCAAAGAAACCTTTGCCTACTCCAAAGTCCTGAAAATGTTCTCCTATATTTTCTTCTGAAAGCTTTATTTGTATTTAGGTTAGCCATCCATCTCAATTTTTTTTTAAGTGTATGTTCATCCACTTAAAAGACTTAGACAATCCTCCATCTTCTGGTTCATTCCCCGAATGCTCACAATAGCCAGATCTGGGCCCAGCCCTAGCCAGCATCCTGGAAGTCCATCCATGTCTCCGATGTAGGAGAAGGGCCCCAGGCACTGAAGCCATCATCTGTTGTCTACCAAGATCTATTAGCGAGAAGCTGGATTGGAAGCAGAGGTTCTGAGACTCAACTTGTCACTGTTTTATGTAAGACACAGGCATTCCAAATGACAGCTTAACCTGTTCTATGAGGCCTGCCCTCATCTTAAATTTTGGTTTATAGTATGATCTGGGACTTAAGATTGCTTTTTTTCCCTTATGGATATCCAGTATTCCAACAGTACCACTTGTGAAAAAGACTTTCTTTTCCCTATTGGATCAGTTTGGTGTTTCAATCAAAAATGAAATAACTGTTTTAAGTGCAGGTTTATTTCTGAGCTTTCTTTTGTTGCACTGATCTATTTTTTTCAAACCATGCGCCTCTCCACACTGTTTTTATAGTATGTTTTATACTATAACTTATAATACTTTTATAAATTTTGTAGTTGTCTTCTGGGAAGATTGCTTTGGGTATTCTAGGTTATTTGCAGTTCCATTTGATTGTTGCTTTTTACCAACCAAAAATTCTTCTGAGAATTTGGGGTTTCATTGAATCTATGGCCCAGTTTGGGGAGAATGCCATCTTAACAGTATTATCACTTAGAATCCACAAACATATTGTCATACTATATCTGTCCATTTATTAGAATCATCTTTGAATTCTCACCAGTTTATGTATGTGTGCATAATAATCTTCTGTATCTTTTGTTAAATATGTTTGGCTTTTTGGTACTATGTAAATAGAATATTTAAACTTCGATTTTTTAATTCTTATATGCTAGCATACAAAAATACTATTGATGTTTGCATGATAACCTTGACTGACTTATTAGAAATTTGTTATAGAGGATTTTTTAAAATATCCATCGCCTCCATCCTAGATTGTGCCTTTATCACCTCATCTCTGAACATTAAGAGTAACTTCTTGACCACTCTGATATCTGTACCACTCTGTGTCTCTTACCTTCAGAACTCTTCAGTGATTCTCTAGTTTGTATAAATTTCAACAAATTAAGGATGGCATTTATGACTTAGCATAATGTAATCTCCATTCTAACCTTTTCTCCTTCTATTCTTACATGAACTTTATGCACCTAGTTTTCTGCTCCTAAGCCTTTGCTGGCATGGTGATTACTCAAAATATTACCCATCTACTCATCCATCAAATTTCCTATTAACCTCCAAAAGGTATTCTGTACCCTTCAGTAGTCATTCCCTATTCTGTCTGGTCCTAGCAGTCACAACTCTGCTTTCTATTTCTATAGGTTTGCTTTTTCTAGACAATTCACATAAATGGAGTCATACAATATAAAGTGTTTTGAGGCTTATTTCTGTCACTTGGCAAAATGTTTTCTGGGTACATCCATGTCATAGCATGTATCAGAATTTCATTCTTTTTATGGCTAATATTCCATTATATGCATATACCACATTTCACTTATCAGTTGATTCATATGTGGGTTGTTTCTACCATTTAGCTTTTAGTAATACTGCTATGGATATTTGTATACAAGTTTTTGTGTTGATGAGTGTGTATATCAAGGAGTCTCATGACCTATCTTTTCATATTCCTCAGCTTGCACATTAGGGTTTTATACTAAACTCCCACATAATAGTTAAAATACAAGCTGATTGCTTTTAAATAACAGCAGAGAGGTGTTTTCTGAGAGCTTCTGTTAGTGGAATTCTGGTTATATATGAATAAAAATAAATGTGGGTCCCAAGTCAGTCAGTACAAATACATTCAGAGATGCAATTGGAATACTGAGACTGTTTCCTCTGTTCACCCATACATCTAGTTAATTTATGAAATATTTTTGTTAAGTCCAGTTAAGTTCAATCATTGCCTCTTTTCTTTCTTGTTCCAGCAGTAGTATGTTAACCATGGTAAAGAAAAGCAAGATGAATTATTTCATGTTGTATTAGTTGTCTCAGCAGGCATCACTAATAGCAGCCTTAGTAGAGCATTAATATGTACCATCTAATCGTTCCAGTAACTGAGGACCAAAATGATTGCTTATATATAAGTAGAGTTGTTTTAAAGTTGAATTGTAGTTGAGGCAAGTAAGAAAATGCCTTTACTCATTTTTTCCTAAATGTTAGCAGAATTGCATTCTTGTTGATTCTACCTAATGTTAAGAATAGAAATAAAATATGTAGTTAGTGATTAACTTTTATATCACAAAATGATCTTATCTATAATAATGGGTAAATGGTCATTTACTGTTAAGGTAGAATTGAGAGAGGAGTGTCATGGTGGAAGACTACATTGATACCTACCTTAATGCTCAAAGAGAAGAACTTCTAAATGATGGTTCTGATTGCCTATATCAGTCTAATCACTAATTTTTTTTTTAATTTTAGACACAAAAGTTTTGCAGTACTATTTCAATCTTGGATTGCAGGTAAGAGTCATGTTAAATTTGCTTTCATAAGCTCTAAACTCAAAATATAAAGTGTGTTGATAATCAGACTCTTGAACTTTAAAATCCAAGAATACTGTGAGGGGCCTAAAAATTTTTTTTCTGTCTTGTGAGATCTCTGAAGATATGCTATAGGTCAGTTTTCTACTTTAGCCTCCCAGTGCTTAAGTTTCTCTTACTAGAAGAGTAGAGACTAAACTCTGGCAGCATAACTTCAGCAAATATTAGATTAGCCTTCATATTTAGCATTACATACCAACTCTGTACTGTTTTTCTGTCTTTGAATAAACAGAATATTTACCTTGCCTACTTAAAATATTTTATGACTATTTCTGCATTTTGTGTGAGAACTAATCAGACTGTTAGCTACATTATTTTTAAAAGCACTCGTGTGTTCATAGATACTTGCCAAACACTGGTTTCATCACTCCTACAGATGGGTACTGAGATATGTCTTAATATTTCTTAAAGGTATTTCTGATTTAAGCTGAGAGTTCTTTTATTTTTCCTCCTGAAATAACACTTCTGATAATACAAGATAACTTATTTACTGAAAAGGAATGATGCATCTTAAGATTTGGCAGATGATAAGCTATTACAGTCTCCTGGAAAATGCTCATATTGTTTCATATTCCTTGACACTGATTTCCCAGAAACCTTCAACGTTCCAGAAAACCCTTCTCCAAATAGTACCTATAAATTCAGAGTAGTGGGCTGTTTTTTTTTGTTGTTGTTGATGTTGTTGTTTTTTGAGACTTTTGTGCTAATTGCACTTTCAAGAATTGATAAATTACTTGCCCCTTCAGTTATGTTTATTATAGTCACATGTGGAAACTTTGTTCTACAGGACTGAGGAATTTAAAATATTCTCCAGCTTTTTATATCACAAGAGTACTAGGAAATGCAAACTAGATATTTTAAAAAAAAATTTCAAGGGCAAAGAGAGAGAGCAAGCTCTCATCCACTGCTTCACTCCCCAAATGTCCACAATGGCAGGGGCTGGGCTAGGCCAAAGCTGGGAGTTGGAAACTCACTTGAGGTTACCTGCATGGATGCAGGGACCCAAGTGCTGAGCTGTAACTGTCACCACTGCTTCCCATGGTCTGCATTAGAAGAAAGCTGGGGTTAGGAGTTGGAGCTGGGTATCAAACCCAGGTATTTTGATGTTAGACACAGATGTCTTATCTGCCATGTAGAATTCCCACCCCAGAGTAGCTATTTTAATATTTTAACATAATAGAAGCAGTAGTGTCCACTGCAGTACATTTGGATTAAATAGAAATTCAAATCATCTGTATAACCAGTATACATTTTCATCATATTCCCTATAACGTTTTATTTTTATTTTTTCCAGTATATGGATTCCGCTGCATAATTTTGTAATGTCTTAAGAATATTTTTTCTTGAACTATTTGACAGCATGATTTTTCGCCTATATAGTATTCCATCAAAGATATATAATAATTAATTCATCCAATTCTCTGTTGTTGAATACTTAGGTTCAGTGTTTTTTGCTTTTAATAATAATGCTACAAAATTTATCATTGTATACAGATGTTTATGTATATCTCTAATTTCCATAGGATGCTTTTCCAAAAGAATTCCTAGATCCAAATATGAAATAACAGATGCTGCAAGAGATGTTAAAATTCTAGTAGAGAACAAATTATCTGTCATTTCTTTTATGTCAAAGTCATTGCTACCATACCTGAAAATCATGACTCAATTGTTTTTTTCACTGAGAAATTCTATGGTATAATAGGAAACAGTAAATTTTTTTTTTGTTTTTTGTTGCCCTTTCTTGCTATCAAGTGCTATCATCAGAACTACTGGCACTCCATGGTCTATATGCCACATGTGCAGCAACTCCCTATAGAGAATTATCCAGTGTATCCTGAGCCACCTCCTCTGATAGGCCAGACTGTTACTCACACGTACAGTGAAGTAGGGAGAGCAGATGGCACACAGGCAGAAGCATCAACAAATGGTGAGTATGTAGTGAGATTGTCAGCAAGACAGACAATTGGATTTTATTGTATGTAATCTAGTAATACTTTCAGATGTTTTATTAGGTACATACACTAAGTCAGTGATTCTCAAAGCATCATATGTGGCCCCCTTTGCATCCCTGAGACTCTTTCAAGGGATTCATGAGGTCAAAAGTATTCACAGCAAGATTTTATCTGCCCCTTTAACTATGTTAGATATGCATTGAAGGTATAAAAATCAGTAATGGGTAAAACTGCTGGCACCTAAACACAAATCAAGGCATTGGCACCAAACAAAAATTCCATTTTTATTTCTTCTCCAGTTTCATCAAAAATGTTGTTTTTAATTAATATCTTTGACTAATTTTATTTCATATACTTTGTGATAGAATAGAAGCTATTCATAAAACATATCTGCATATTGAGTGAAGTACAATGATTAACTTAAGAAAAAGTTCTTGTGCTATTGAGTTACAAATTTTGCCAGCTGACTTCTTTCATGGAACACTCTTACTTGAAAAAATAATAGATTGATTATTCTGACTTGGTTGATCTCGCCATCATTTTCTCAAATGAACAAAGTGACCCTATTATTTCTGGAAAAGCAACTAGTAGCATTTATTGTCAAAGAAAACTCCAGTTTTCATGTAAAACTTAGGCTTTTGGAAAACTTC
The DNA here is from genome assembly GCF_051225735.1 of Oryctolagus cuniculus. NCBI lineage: Eukaryota > Metazoa > Chordata > Mammalia > Lagomorpha > Leporidae > Oryctolagus > Oryctolagus cuniculus. The sequence continues at coordinate 81,274,584 of NC_142888.1, read as the reverse complement.
TATCTACTACCATGAGCTTGACAGCTTCCCAGGAATTAAAACTTTTTAACAAGATAGGTGGAGCAATGAAGCCAATTTCTTAAAATGTATAATGAAATGTGTTAACTTAGTGAGGTACAGTTTCCTAATTACCAAAGCATGATGTTACCCGTGCTTGGTTTTCTAAAGTATCTAACCAAAGTACAAGGTAAAACAGTGGATTCTAATGTAACATAATATGAAAAGTCCATATTGGTAATGACTTTTGAGAAACCACCACTTTGATAGTTTTGGTAAATAATGAGGTAATTTGAGGTAAATTTTTTCTAGAAATCACAGGATATCTAGAAGTCTTGTTATTTAAAAAATTCTCTTTTCCAGCTATGTCTCTGAGATCAGATTTCTTCTTATACTTCAACCAAAATGACATATAGTAGATTGAATACAGAAGCATCTGTGAGAGTCCAGCCATCTTCTATTAAGCCATACATTGGAAATTCATACAAATATAAAACAGTGACACTCTTCTCACTTTTTTTAATTTTGGAAAATTTTTTCATAAAATTTATATATATGTAGTTATTTTCACATTAATAAATAGTTTAGTTTTCTTATGTTAATTCTTACTATATTAAATATTGATATAAACCACATAAATAAAATTTATTTGAAGTTCTCAATTTTTTAAGAATGTAAAGTGATCCTGAGACTAAAATATTTGAGAACCACTGTGCCAGACAGTAAGGATGATTGCCATCTATGTGTTTACAGTATAATTTAGATGGGAAAGCATTTGGGAGGGTTTAGAGTAGGATCTTTGGACTGCTCTTCTTAGAAAGAATCAGTAGGAGGCAGAAGAAATGGTATGAACTAATCTAACTAAATCTGTTTTAAATTCTAACACTGCTACTTGATGTTTGTGATTTTGGTTAAGCTATTTAACTTTCCTAAACCTGATTTTCTGTAAACTGGGAAATAGCTGGCTTGCCAGTGTTGTTAGAAGAACTGATTGCAATCTATATATAAGTATGTTGTACCTGGTGCATATTTGAAATGTTAGTTTCCTTTCTCTACTCCCTTCCCTTTTTAAAGTATAGTAATGTTTTTGGAATGTTGTTAGCACTATATAATCTTGTTTCTAGTGAGCTGATATGATGTGGCCCATGGTAATAAAAAAATAAAGTGTCAAACTTCATTGCATTTTTGTACAATGTACCTTTTATAGAGCTCTTTTTAGTTGTAGTAGTAAACCATGAGGCAGTGGCAGTCTTGATTCAATGGAATGGGATAATCTAAATAATTAAAAATTCCTTTTTTTGTCTAATATGTATGGTCACTATAGCAAAGTTAGAACACCATCAATTTCTACTGTGTTTTTGATCATAGCCATTCCATCCGGGATGAGGTGATATATCATTGTGGTTTTGATTTGAATCCATTTTCCACAAACTTATATGTAATGTTTTATTTGAAAATTTTCATATTATCTTTTGGTTGTTTCCTTTTAGTCACTATTATTTATATGTAAAGTGCCCCTGCTGCAGTTGCCGTGATCTTTCTTACAGTTAGTGATATTATTATATTTCACCTGTAAGAACATCTGTTTATTTTGTATGGGATCTATTTCAGTGAATTTTTGTGTATAAAGTATACCATATGTATTCTGTATTTCAGATACTTTTCCAAATGCTGATCCTGCATCCATCCCTCATGGAGCAGTCTACTATCCAATGATGTCAGATCCCTATGGACAGCCACCTTTTTCAGGTTATGATGCCTGCTATCCTGTTGTGCCAGATTATACCTGTGTTGCCTCATGGCATCCAGTTGGTGCAGTCTATGGCAGTTCTTCTCAAATTCATGGTGCTATAAATCCTGGGCCAGCAGGCTATGTTGCTCCAACTTCCTCAGCTCCTCATTATTTACCTCAAAATATGTAAGATTCAACAGTATGAAGTATTCTTGCACTGCTATTTCTTGCTGTTTTGGTTTTTAGAAAGTCTTTTATGTTAGTGTTTAAATGGTTTAGGTGGGTAGAATGGTTACCATTGTATCTGTTTTCAAGAATATTTTATCTTTTGATTTAAAATACCACATTAAAGTAATATTTCTTTGAGTTGTGAATGAAGAAATTGAGTTGAATGTACAACTAGTCCCACATTTTATTCAACTGCTTTCCTATCAGCTGGCTTGTCAACTTTGAGTTAGCTGATGGTAACAATTGATAAAACGAATAAGTCATACAAACTGTTTCCTTAGTTCAGAGATCACACATATTAAAACATGCAAAATTGGAATAACTTGTGCTTTTTTCTAGAAAGCAAAACAATAAAACCAGAAGCCTTTGCCTCTGGGTGACTCAATATTAAATGAGAGTGTTCTTCAGATGTCTTAAGAGTTGTCTGAACTGAGCTGTATTCTGTGGTAATCAGCTTTGAAGGCACACGGTGCTCTGCTTTAGATTTATCCTATACTATTGTTTAAAACTGGATTTATGTAACTGTTTTACTGCACAGTATTGAATTGGTGTCCTTTGCACAGTTAGCAGTAAATAAAAACTAGCATTTAAAATTGCCAAAATGTGTGAGATTTTCTTCTATTTTACTTTTTCATGGCCACAAAGAGTGTACCAGACATTTGATTATTTCAGCATGTTTTTTCCCCTGGCATTTTGGTTGCAAAAGAATGTGAATTTATAGCATGAACTGGTGGGGGTAGTTGCGGGACCATTTGAAATGTCATTTAATCTCAGGTCACTGCAATGCATACTGCTGTATCTAGTTCTTTTCTCCTGAGAATGTTCCTTTTTAGGTTGTATTTCTGTTTTTCAGAAACATCTGTATAAACCCATTATGGAACATTAATCTAGACTTTCTTATTGTCCTATGCTTTGCAGTTTTTCATCTTGATGTTTTGTGTTTAGACTTATCTTGTATCTCTGAAGGCTTGTCTCTTTCTGCGAGACAGTTCATCAATCCATCTTTCCTTTTCCTTTTCATCTATCCAAACACCCCAAGGTGTTCTGTATTTTGATCAGTTCTCCTCTGAGGGGTAATTTGTCCTAAGTGCATTACTGTATTTCATCTGACAGCAGTTTAGAAAGTGTTCTTTGGTTGCCCCAAAACCTACTTTTTTTTTTAAAGTTTTATTTATTTGAAAGGCAGAGTCAAAGGGAGAGGGAGGGAAAGGAGACAGAGACTGATTGATTGAGATCCTTCATCCACTAGTTCACTCCCAAAATGGCTGTGATAGGCAGGGCTGGGCCTGGCCAAAACTAGGAGCCTGAAACTTTATATGGGTCTCCAGTGTGGGTGTCAAGTATCTAAGTGCTTGTGCCATTTTCTGCTGCTTTCCCAGGCATATTAGCAAGGAGCTGGATTGGAAGTAGAATAGCCGGACTTGAATTGGTACTCATGGGTTTCTGGCTTCACAGGCACTGGCTTAACAGTCTGTACCACGATGCCATCTCTAACCTATTTCTTTCTCTTTCTCTCTTTTGTAAAGGTTTATTTATTTATTTGAAAGAGTTACAGGTGGGGGAACGGAAGGAGGGGAAGAGAGAGAGAGAAAGAGAGAGCGAAATAGAGATCTTTCATCCTCTGGTTCACTTCCCCAGATGGCCACAACTGTCAGAACTGGGCCAGACTATAACCAGGAGCTTCTTCCAGGTTTCCCACATGGATAATGGGCCCAAGAACTTGGGCCATCTTCTGCTTTTCCTAGCCCATTAGCATACAGAGAAAATGCAGCCCCACAAAGGAAGGAAGCAGACCCCGGACACTAACCTTGAAAAGTGGTTGCTCCCAATTAACTAGCTAAGCAGCTGCCCAGTATTATCTTGTCAAGGGAGGGAAGATGTCCTAAGTTCTGCTATCTGTAACTCCAGTGATAAATCTGCCCTATAAATCCTCTCCAGGTATCTCTTTTGTAGCCATACAGAATCCACTGACCATTGAAAAGTGTGGCCTTAAGTCACATAGGATGCAGTTTAAACCCACTGCTGTACTGGCTAAGGTGTGATGCTGATGAACCTATAAATATGGTAAGAAACTTGGGATTGATGCTCAGTTTTCAGGAAATGATTCCGGTTGAGCCCACTCATGTTAATACACTGCTTTGGATCCTCCACTGTCTCTGGTGCCTGTTTGAAAGAAGGGAGTTTTCACATCCCAGGTTTCCATAACAAGCACAGAGAGCTGGATCGGAAATGGAGCAGCCAGGACTAAAATCAGCACCCATATGGGATGCTGGCGCCGCAGGTTGTAGTTTAGCCTACTACACCACAGCAGTGCCGCCCCCCCCCCCCCAAGCCTGTTTCTTTAAATGTTAGTTATGCTTTTGACTTGTTCTGTCCTTTAACCTGTTTCTACACCCCTGGCAATAGGAACCATTTGAGAAGTCAGAGGTACTTGAACAGTTGAAAGGACTGCAGTGGAACCCATTGCAAAGCAGTTGTTATCTTCAATGTACTATTTTCAAGGCGATTGATATTCCAAATAAGCCAGTGTACAAGTTAAAGGGTTCCATTCACAGAAGCCATTGGTTCAGCTGTTTTTGGATCCATCTTGAAAAGCCTTGCTCTAGGGGCAAGCATTGTAGCATAGCCAGTAAAGCCACTCCCGCATCCCATAGGGCGCCTGTTCCTGTCTCTGCTACTATGCTTCCTATCCAGCTCCCTGCTAAAGGCCTGGGGAAAGCAGCAGAATATGGTTCAAGTGCTTTGGCCCCGCATCCACGTGGTATAACCGATTGAAGATCCTGGCTTTGAGCTGTCTCAGCCCTGGCTGTTGCAGCAATTTGGAAAATGAACCAGCAGATGGACGGTATCTCTACCTCTCTCCCTATCTTCCTCTCTCTCCTTCTCCCTCCCTCCCTCTCTCTGTAAGTCTTTCAAATATTTTTTTTTTTAAAAAGAACCTCTGATCACTTAATTTGTGGATACATCAAGAATAAAAAAAAGCCTTGCCCTAGAACTTGACATCTGACAACTTTAGTAAAGAAAGATGGATGGCATCTCACTGATGTTTGCAACAACCTAACTCTGGATGTATTAGTGCTTTAACTTCTTGGATTCTTAAATTTGTGCAGACTACAAATCATGGCTTGTATAAGTGTTTATTTTAGTCAAGCTTATGACAGAGCAGTGCCCTACTCCCAAGTTTTTTAAATTTGCTAGCATTTCTGATATATGCATAAGTCCCAGCAAGTAATTCTAACTTCAACTGTCATTTGTTCACTAATTAGCTCCATAGGCTGCTTAACAAGGTTGCAGTCTATCTTAAGATTGTGAGTTTGGAATTTGGCTGGTCTTGAAACAAGCACATCTGCCTTCAGTTTCCAGTTGAAAACTTGTAGGTGTATGCCTTGTCCTGAATACCATTACCAATTAATTCAGTTTAATCAGATGATTGTTATTGTCGTAAAACCTGAATTCAACATGTGTACTAAATTGACCTAATTATCATCAGATGTAATCAGTTTTTATGGTCTGTTTAAGTCATAAATACAAGTCCCTTTGCTGATGTGTTCTACTCTTCTCTAAGAAATAAAAGAGTGAGCCTTGGCCCTCCTATTGGTGAAGACCAGGGAGGTAAGGGTGAGGATAATCTATACTGCTGCAAAAGTCTGCAGTGGTTCTTGGAGGCAGCTGCCAGATAAAAGGAAGTGGTTGTTGTGGTAATTAAAAAATTAAGACTTTACATTGAATCAGCCTGTAGCCAAAATGTAGTGGTAGATTCCTCTTTTACATGTTACATTTCTAGTTGCCCTTAATATTATCAACAATATTCTATCTTTTCTTTACTGTTAACCAAATTTCATCATTCAGAAATACCAGGGGAAGGAGATACAAAGGTAGCATGGTTTATTTGAGAACCTTTACCTCTACCCTGTTCCTGATATAAATCTGGTGCACTAAAGTTAGAAAGTTGGATCTCTTCCATACTGAGGAATAATAATTCATTTTTATTTTTATGTTGTATGTGCATTCTCAAAACTAATTGTGGCTGTCTGCCTTGATTAAGAGCAGATGCAAATATTGAGTCTTTTACTGTTGAAATCCAAGAGTTGTGAATTTAAAACATCTTTCATTTCCTTGGATCCTCTAATCAACGGATAACCTTTTAATTAGCTTTGGAAATAAAAGTATAAACAAGCAAATCATGGTGTTTTCATGTGAACACCAGACATTGAGAATTTAATTCAGACATGATAAATCTCCACCAAAAATGAACTAGTCCATTGGGGAAGGTAGGGCATGAACTTAATCTAGAGTTTTCTAAATCTGGGGCAATTTTAGGTCCTTTGATGTGAAATCTGGAGTATTTTAGTTTTCCATTCATAGCAGAACTAAGAATTCCTGACTGGCAAGCAAAAAATGACCTGTTTTTCCACATCCTATCTAGAATGTTAAATTTCAGGAAAGCAGTTTGATTTAGAACACTTGTCTTTTTTCCTACCTCAATTATCATAGGCAGTTTTATCTATAATACGTTTTAAGGACTTGTTGGGTACCTGTGGGGATATGTAACTTCAAGAAAGGATTGACCTGAGTGTAGGTAACTACCTACTAGGTGACTAAAACTGTTTTAAGGGTGATAATCTGCGGATATGAATTGTAGGTTGAAGATTAGCTGCCTGTTACTCTTTAATAACTGTTGAAGTTTGGGTTAGTTATGCTCTTCTCTACTTTGTGTTTGAAATTTTTCATAATTATTAAAGAAAAACTACATTGGTAATTGGCCATCTGGAGAGGAGATGTTTGCTTAGGACGTAAGAGTTCAGGTTTTAAAAACTGTTGACTTGGGACTGGCACTGTGGCATGTAGTTTAAGCTTCCACCTGCAGTACCAGCATCCCAGATGGGCACTGGTTTGTGACCCAGCTGCTCCTCTTCCAATCCCGCTCTCTGCTATGGCCTGGGAAAGCAGTAGAAAATGACCCAAGTGCTTGGGCCCCTGCACCCGCATGGGAGACCCAGAAGAAGCTCCTGGCTTCGGATCTGGCCCAGCTCTGGTGGTTGTGGACATTTGGGGAGTGGACCATCTTATGGAAGACCTTTCTATCTCTTCCTCTCTTTGTCTGTAACTCTACTTCTAAAATAATCTTTTTTAAAAAATTATTGACTTCAATCCAGAAAAGAATCTAATTTATTAGAGAGACTGTCACATAAGATCTGTAGATACGATGTGAAGACATCCATATGATAAGAAATGGCTCTTAACATTCTGCAATTCTCAAGAATAGTCAATAGCTACATGTAAAACTAATTTTTATTAACTGTATAACATTTGCTTGTAGTTTAATCTAATTGAGGTGAGTGAACCACTTCAGGTTTTACTATTTCAGTAACAGTTTTCCTAATAATTATCTCTGCCTTCAAGTTCACTTTTTTCTTTACATTTGGCTGCCAGAGGGGATTTTGGAAACCAGGAAATTTCCTCACTGGTGAACTGCTTTTTCTCCCTTTGGTGAGTGGCTTCTGTGACTGGCTAGACTAGGGGAATGGGAATGTTTCCATAATACTGAAGTTCAATTAAATGAATTCTTACAAATTCAGACCAGTGAATAAAAGTGTTAAGATCTTTTCCAGTCAAGGTTATTGGTTAATGTTACTAATGTATTAGTGTTATATGGGTGGTGAATCCCCCACATAATTAGGAAATTTTTCTTGCGAGACCTTATGACTTTTTCCAAACTCTGTATGTGTAAGTATGTAAGATATGGGTTTTTCAAATTGTTTGCAGAATTGTAGGAAAAATCTGCCCTACTAGTAGGATTCTAAAGTGTACTAGGCTTAAAGAAACTGTTTAATTTCATTGCTCTGGTATGTTAGCCACCTCAAAGTTAGAATTTTTACCTTAATAAAAAGCCAATTTATTTTCAGTTGCTCTGCTTGCCTTAGCAGTTGAACTTTGTTTTCTGCCTTTTAACTGTGCTTAGCTTAGCTTCAGCAACCTAAGTAGGTCTCCCCTTCCTAGTTGTTTTGAAGCATGGCATATGTTTGGCTTTTGTTAACCTAGTTCTTTCCCTTTACTGATTGCTTTTTCCAACATTTTATTATGAAAATGTTCTAAATATACAGAAAAATTGGATGAATATATATCCACGACCTAGATTTTATAATGAACATTTTACTCTACTTACTTTTTCACATATCCATCTCTAAATTCTTATTTTTGATGCATTTCAATGTAAATTGCAGACTTAAATACACTGCACCCCAAATATCTCAGAAAGAATATTGTTAACTAGAATTCTGTATTTCTTACAGATTCTTCTTTTGAGGTAAATTTTACATAGTGAAATGCAAGAAATCTTAAGTGATGCAGTCAGTTTTGATAAATCATAACTGACAAATCATAACTTGAATCCCATGTGCTGATCAAGATAGCATCATCCCTGAAAAATCCCTTCATGCCCCTTCCCAGTCAATCCTTACTTCTATCCCCATCCTTCAGGTAACAATTGTTCATTCTGGTTTTACCGCCATTAGAGATTGACTTTCTGTTATTCAAACTGTATGTAACTGAATCTAATTTTGTGCTCTTTTGTGTAAGGCTGATTTCAATATAATATATTTGGGATTCATCTATCTTACACGTCTCAATAGTTGTTTTCTTCTTATTTCTGAGTAGTATTTCATTATATGGCTGTGTTCTGTTGATGGATACTTGGTCTATTTCCAATTTTCAGATGTGAGTAAAGCTTCTATGAATGTTTTTCTGGAAATCATTTTGTGAACACTTTTCATTCCTCTTGAAAGAGAATTGTTGGGTCATAAGTTAGGTGTATGTTTAGTATTATAAGAAACTGCTGGGCATTTTTCCAAAGTAATTGTACCATTCTTACATTCCCATCAGCAATATATGAGAGTTCTAGTTTTTCCATTTCTATCAGCATATGGTGGTGTCAGTCTTTTTGGTTTTAGCCATTCTAGTGAGTGCCTAAGTGATATCTTGTGGTTAAAATTTACATTTTCTTAATTTTTTATCAAGCATTTTTATGTGTATATTCCTTTGTGAAGTATGATCAGACTGTTTCACATTTTGGGAGAAATTTGTACATGTTGATTACAAATCTTTGTCAAATATACTTCGCACTTCTTTTTAAATTGTCCTTATCTAACTAGTGTACAAATGTTATACACTTTTATGCTCAAAATAATTGGGCCAGAATTTCCAAGTTATTTAGCTGAAAGTTGGTGTTTTGCTTATGCTAACCAGTGTCCTAATGGCCTGAAACTTTAATTATTAAAATACAATGAAACATCAGGAATCTGAATTAGTTGGAAGAAACGTAATTGCTGGCGAGTCTATTACTACCAAACCTTCGAAGGAATGTCAATTAATACTTGAAGTATTGCTCAGATGTACTCAGATTACACCATAACCATGACCAGCTTAACCTTGGTTTATATGTCTTCTTACTGACTCAGATTCAAACTGTTTTGTGTGCAACCTGTATCGTATTTTAGGTATCCAATGGAGAATAATAAGTTTCTAGGATCAGGACTTTGAGGTTTCCCAGTGTTGTAAGCTATAGTTTTATCACTGGATTGGTCCTTTATTTTATCAACTCATAGGTTTTCTGAGTGATTACTAAATTTTAAATTAATAGTCATAGCTTGATTTAGTAGGAAATGTAAAAATTGGAATAATGTTTATTTTCAGTCATATACTTTTCAAAATCTATTAGACTGCAGAGGTCTTCTGTTAGTGTTTCTGTTGTCAAATTATAGTGTAAAATCTATTGTTCATAAATATTTATTAATAGGTGGCTACAAATTATTACATTGGAAAAGGGTGGAACAGACATACCTTAAATCTGAGTAACCATACATATGGGGGGGAGTAAATGCTTTATTTTTATTTATAGTAAAGCTAAAAATACACAAAATTATTGTACAAGATTTTTTTAACACAGTTAAGATTGACACTAAGTTTGCACTTCTTACAGAAAGTAAATAAAATAGTTACTGAAAGAGGTTTTAGCTTTTAAAATAGTTTGCAAAGCCAAAACACCATTTTTCACAAACACATTTGAAATTTTTTATGATTAAGCTTAGGAGCTATAATTTGAACCTTAAATTTGACACTAACACTTTCTGTATGATAATGCATGACTGGGGCCACCAGCTAGGCTGAAAAAGTGAATTAAGCATACACTTTATTTTCTAATCTTTTTTTTCTTTTTTGCTGTAGTTCCAAACTGCATTTATTAGTTTAAGTAGAAAGGAATTCCCCATCCTCGATTTCATCCCTATAGTTGAGAAATCTTGAAGATATTGAATCCTATGAATAATTTAAATATTGCTGTCCTCTTGAATACTACTTCTAGTGTTAGAAAAAAACAAGAAAGAAATTGTTCAATATCATAGACTGGTTTTCATAAATACATACATTCTGAACAATTTAAAACAGGTCATCAAAGAAGGAGGTACCTTTCTCTGAAGGGAGGAGAGAACCTCCACTTTGACTATGACCTTGTCTAAACAAGATAAGAGTCGGAGAACTCAGAGGGCTTCCATAGCCTTGGAAACTCATGACTGGAGCATAGGGAGATTACTGATGCCATAGACAGGAGTGTCAATTGGTAAAGTCAACAACAGGAGTCACTGTGCACTTACTCCTCATGTAGGATCTCTATCCTTAATGTGCTGTGCATTGAGATTTAATGCTATAACTAGTACTCAAACAATATATTTCACTTTGTGTTTCTATGGGGGTGCAAACTGTTGAAATCCTTACTTAATGCATACTAAACTGATCCTTTGTAAAAAAAAAAAAAAAGAAATTATCAATTCCCAACTTGACTCTCACTGGGATTAAACATGACAATAGGTCTGCTCTGATTTCATCATCATTTAAAAAAATCATCTATTATTTTTCACTTTATGTTTCTGTGTGGGAGCAAACTGTTGAAATCCATACTTAATGTATACTAAGCTGATCTTCTGTATATTAAGATAATCGAAAATGAATCTTGATGTGAATGGAAGGGGAGAGGGAGTGGGAAAGGGGAGGGTTGTGGGTGGGAGGGACGGTATGGGGGGGAAGCCATTGTAATCCATAAGTCGTACTTTGGAAATTTATATGCATTAAATAAAAGTTTAAAAAAAAAAGAAAAAAAAAAGAAAGAAAGCAACAGGCAGGTCTGGGCCAGGCAGAAGTCAAGAGCTAGAAACTCCATCCTGGTCTTCCATAGGGAGCTGGGTTGGAAGCAGAGCAGCCAGGACTTGAACTGGCACTCCTACATGGGATGCAAGTGTTGCAAGTGACAAATTAAGCAGCTGCACCACAACACTGGCCCCAAGAACCTTTAAAATGTTAACAGCAAGAAGACAAACTGGAAAGGGGTACAGTTGACAGTGACATACCTATGGATGATAAAATACAGCAGAACTCCATTGTTTTTACCTTGTTCCTGTATTTTCTGTCAAAGAGAAATATTCATATTGACAAGTCTAGCTCAGCGCTTTTTAAGCTTGAATGTGCACAAGCATCATGTAGAGATTTTGTTAAAAATAAAATTCTGATTTGGTAAAAAAAAAAAAAAAAAAAAAAAAAAAAAAAAAAAAAACGTACCATGAGTCTGATGTGTTCAATTCAGGGTTGCCGTGATCCCAAGATGAGAACTCACTACCATCTGAAATGAAACCCAAATATGACCCAAAATTTTAAAAATCATAGGTTGATTGGAACTAGTTTTCATATTCTGTTGCAATTCTTGATTTTATTAAGGGAGAAAATGATGACAATGTTTTAATTTGGAAACCATATTTTTTAATTGGGCAAACTGAATCTCAATTTGGTGGTTAGTCCCATGTATTTTTTTAAGAATACTTATTCAAAAAGCTGAGTGACAGGAAGGGAGACACAGAGAGAGAAACAAGTCTTCCATCTCAGATGGCCTCAGCAGCTAGGTCTGAGCCAGGCCAAAATCAGGAGCCTGAAATTTCATCTGGATCTCCCATGTGGGTGGCAAGGGCCCAGGTACTTGGGCTATCTTTTGTTTCTTTCCCAGGAACATTAGCAGAGAACTGGATCAAAAGCAGAGCAGAAGGCACTTATGCCAATGTACTGATACAGGATGCCAGGGTCACGAATTGTGGGTTAAACCATTGTACGACAATGCCAGGCCCAGTCCTATGTTTCAAAGTGCATATCCATATTCATCTTTACTTTAAAAGCTTTTCTTTTTGTCTCTCTACTGTCACCATCTAAGTCCCTCGAGAACTCCAGTAAAAATCCAAAGGGTCAGTTTTAGGGTTTCTATAAAACTGGAGAACTGTCAGGATGGTTTTTCATTTGGAAGGCAATTGGTGGCAATGAGTATTTGAGGGGCTATTTTGAACTTTGAGGGGAAAAAAAAATGGCCAAGACCAGCTTAACTGTACTTACACATGATTGCCTACTTTAGATTTAAATGAAAGATACACTGCTACCTATTCATTCAGGTGCCACTGAGAACAGTGTCTTGGTGTGTATGTTTCTGTGTGTTCATGTGTTGGCATACAACCTTTTAATGCTGAAGGGCAAAAAAAAATGTTGCAAATTAGTGAAAATGACTTTCACTCTGCATATCATTCTTCTTTAGTCTTTTTTAGTTCTATCAAGTCATTTGGAGTTGTAAAGAAGGCTTTTTGGGAGGAGGCGCAGGAGGGGAAGATGGATTTGTGCTACAATCATGGATGTGTGAAGCTTGATTACAGTGATCAAAAGTTGTGGGTTCTGTTACTGGGGAATTGTTTTTGCTTCAGCTATGTGGTGGCAGAAAGCCTCTATAGAGCTTTCCCAACTTTTCACATCAGATAAGAAAACTAGCTTCTGGTATAAGGGTGTCCCACTTAATTTTATATTTAAGTATCATAATTCCTAATATGTATATGTTTCTCAAGTACCTCCAACACTGATGGTATATTTTTAGAAAAAGGAAGAATACAGCTTGTATCAATAAGCTAACAAGTACATGATGCAAATCCATTCTAGATAGCAAAAGATAAAACAAATACTGAACTTAAAGATGCTAGAACACCCTGGCTTGCTGCCTGAATCATTCCAGTAATTAACTGCTCTGTGCTTAAACATCCCATTTTTTAAAAAGCCACCTACTAGCACTTTCTCTGGATCACCAAGCAGCATATAGTTTAAAATCCTAGGCCATAAATCAACATGTAAATAGTAATATCTCAAGTGTGCAGACTTGCTTTATTTTGCCAAAAATGTATATTTTTATATTTTACAGGTAAGCTCTTTTTTTTTTCCTGACTAAATGCTTATTCTTAAAACCAAAAACCTCAAATCTTGATAGCCCTCGATATAACAGTTGTGTTACAGAGAATGCTGTCATGGCAGTTCATTTTAGCAATTCCTTACCACATCTCAGGAAGTATCTTTCCATTAAAAAATTATTCCAGCTTCCTCTCCCTTCAGAATGATCTAATAATTACCAAACAAAATGAAGGGCCACGGTCAGTACAATCAGATGCTATTAAGTTTCATTACACATATGTGTACATAGACAAGGTTCCCACTTTAAGAAACATCCCCACAAAAGCAAAGCAAGCCAAAACTCTGATCTGTTGAAAAAAAAAAAAAAGTGACTGAAAGAGTCATTGGCAATGCAGTAGAAATAACATTTCTGTGTAGTAAAGTACTACTCAGTTTCCAGTTGCTAGTCCTGCATCAACAGAGTAATTGGAGCATTTACGCAAGTAGAGCAAACCAAAGAAACAATCTAAAATGCCCATAGTTCTGAGGCAAAGCTGCAAGGATTGAAAGTAGGGGGAGCTGTGAAGTAAGTATGAAGAGGTTATTTAAATGATCCCAACAATTACATTAATATACATTGACTGGTCTATACAAGCAATCTGTTTATTAGCACTCTTTTGAAAGCTTGATTACCAAGATAATATGTTCTAATCGTCTTTCTTTTAAACAAACTTCTGCCTAACTTCAAGTACTTTTTATCTGATGATTTAACAAACCAAGATCCGAACCATTAAAACTATCAATCAAAACACTGAATCTTACCCACAATTCAATGTGAATGCCAAATCGTTATATTTTCTGGGTAAGATATTGCCTCATATTTTCCTCTAAAATTCCCATTGAAATTTCCAAAGGAGGTTTGCATTGCCATAAGAACTATAAATTTTTTTTAAAAAGGTAGTGTTTTTTTGTTTTGTTTTTTAGGTTCTTGAACCATATTGCAGGTACATGTTTAGATGTTTTGCACTTAGTTGAAATAGCCTAAATTAGGCCATGATGGAATGAAAAATAATGAAAAATTCTAGGAGGCAGAACTGGACATTTAAAAAAAATTCCCATGGAAGTAGGTTGAAGTAAAACTTGGATCATTTATATTTGTAAAAGTTGGCCTATTCCAAAAAATGATTTTGAATTTAGAACCTTTCCTCTTTGTACTGCATTGGCCTTAAAGCTAGAAGTGGAAGGCATAACTTCAACCATGATCACTTTGTCATAAAATCCAGACATTGTAATATTTTTACCCTTACTATCATAGAGATGTGAGTGTCATTATGGGATCAAGCAAATTCATCTAAGGTGTCTGGAAGTAATAAGAAAGCCAACTGTAATGGAGGTGAACCATGGTATAGATATTTTATACTAGTAAATGTTTTATATAAGTATATTTGACTTCACAGTACATTTTTAACTTTACATTTAAATATGTCAGTCTGAAATTTTGTTCATAACATTTTGAGCAAATGAAAAAAGGGTATTTGTAGTGGCTATTTCATTTGCACATCTCCTGTATATAACATATATGCTTAATAATGTCTATTTCTGTGATCTAGATTTGAGTTATTGGGTTCTGTGATGTTGAGCAAGTTGTTATTCTTCTCTGGGCCTCCTTTATTCCTATTCCTGTTCTTTTATTTGTAAAATACCAAGTTGGAATAGAATCAGTCTTATCTAAGGTTCTCTTTTAGCTCTAACATTTTTACCTCTATAAATCTACTGAGGTTGTCTTATACCTTCTCTAGGGTCAGAGGATATGACCATTTTGACTTGAGATACCATTTTTGATAGTAGCTATCAAAGGTGGTACTTTCTTCATACTTTCTACTAAGTTAGCTAATAAAAATGTTGATGTCACCAACATAAAAATTAGGACAAAGTTTGGCTTTAACCACCATTCTAAATGAGGCCTCAACATTGCTAGTGAAGTCATAAGCTCAATTCATGCAGAAAACACCCTGAAAATATCTGAAAAACAATGTACTCCCATGAAATATGACACTAGTTTCTTTTAGCAGCAGGGATTGACTACTGTGATTTATACATACTCTTTCTTGAGAACATAGCTGAGAGAAGACTGTTTTGGAGCATGGCTCCTTGTGTGACTACCCTGTTCTCTGACAAATTGGTAAGTTAATTGCTAGAACAGTTATATGAGAAATATATACACTTGTGTGAAAGACATGTGGTTTTTCTTTTCATGAACTAGAGCTATATATATTGTTTTTTTGGTAACATCAGTACAAATTAGTAATGTAGTCAATGTTTTATTATTCAAAGTTACTTTGACAATTGGGTAAGTTAGATGAACTCCTACTGGTGTTGACGTTTAAAAGAATAAGATGACACCTAACTAACTGTTTTCTGGGGACACATACTGAATTTAATCTCCAGAATTCAGACCTATTAGGACTGTTTCAGGTCATTTATTAGAGTCTAAATTGGAAAAACCTTTGTGCTAATGCTGGTGAAAACCATTCTTGCTTATAGCATGTTATCTTGTGGTGGTTATCAGGTCTAAAACAATGACCTTTATGGTCATCATTATGGACTTCACTTTTAAACTTGAACCTTTGTAATCTGATGAGGCACTCAAGCTGTGGAAAGTAAATTTTGGATGTATATTGCTTCATAATAGCAGAACTTGGATCATGTGCACTGTTTCATGAGTTCACTAGGGTTGTTATTTTATATATCTAACAAATTTACACATGCAGTTTCATTGCTCCCAATGAATATTAAAACTGCAACCTGAATTAGGTTATCTAGACCTAAAATTGAGTTCTCTTCTGAAAGCGATTAAATTGAAGATGCTCATTTTTCAGATTCTAACACCTCAGCAAAATGTCATTTTTCTAATAGAAAATGTTTCAAATCCAGACTTGTATCTTAGAAATTCTTTGATAGCAATGATGATTAAAACTATAAACAGTAGATAGGACCCTATAAATATACCAGCTAATGATTTTTTTTTCTTTTCAGTGTATAAGATGTAGTGACTATTGGTTAGAGTGTAGTAGAAGTTTTTAAAAAACAGTACACATCCTAAATACTAACTTTGATAGTATCAAATATCAAAATGTAATAAGTTAACTGAAACACACAAACACAGGAAAGGAATTCACCTAACTTATTAGATATGCCATATACTATGGGGTAAATATCTCATTGGCACACATTACGAAACTGACACATCTTTAAGAAACAAAACTCAACAGCCCCCACAGTAAGAAGTTGTAGTGTTTCAAAACAAAACAAAAGGCCAGTTATACCTAGAAACCACGAGCTGACAATTCTTTGGAGTCTGTTCGGCCTCCCTCTTATGCTGTTCATTGAACCAGCATGGGCAGCGTGTAGCACTGAAGGGCAACAAAGATAGGCAGGTTGGTTTGCCTTATCTGATAGCTGGTGGGGACTGCTGGCCACATCCCTCCACCCTGTGGGGACATGGTGTGAGATCCTGAGGAAGGTCAGGAATCTGTGGCAGCAACAATAGCACAGTGGCACCTGGAGCTTCAAGGAAGCAAAGGTAAGAAAAGCAAAGCAAAAGGGTTAAGCACCCAACTGCACCTCTGCTGATTAGGGGCAACACCCCTTCAGTTGGTTGTGAGATGGACTTAGTGTTTATAGGTATAAAAAGGCAAATAATATAATAGTAAAACAAGAACAAAAATATGGAGGATGTGGCTATAAAAGACAGTGAAAATAATAGGAGTTTCACTCCTTCCTAGCGGGGGCAGTGAGAGAATCATATTCTATGTCACTTCTGAGAGCAAGGATATTATAAATTTTCTGTTGAGTTCCAGAACAGGTGATAGGGGCTTGACTTAGAGCCGAGTAGTAACTTGTTCTTCCTGTCCATCACCCCATTTGTGCATGAGCAAGTCACAAGCCTCTCCCCAAGTTTCAAATACATCCTCTGAGGAGTCTAAGAGTTTAGAATTTGAGGAGCAGATGCTGGATGCACAGTGAAGAGAGCTGGAACAGGTTAAAGGGCATTCACTGCTCTGAGCAGCGCCCCGGACTTCTCCTAATTCTACCTCACTGAGGTTAATTTCACTTTGAGAACAGGCCTCTGCTTTCCCTTTCTCCATCTGAGAATATCTGATGTCCTGCCACATATAGTGCTGCTGAACGATTCCATCAGAAATGGTGTACATTGGTTCTGAACTGGGTTCAGACATATGACCATTAAACTTGGAGAATAGGAGACCCAATTTCTTGAGAGAAGGGCCCATGAAGGAGCGTTTGCTTGATGACTCGGCTTTTGACTTTCCTTGGGCACCACTGGCTCTTGGCATGGTTCTGATGAGAGGTGGCCCATGGCATGCCTTTTTCTTACAGCCTAAATTGAAAGAAACACTCTTGGATTTGGCCCGAGCCCCACCACTGCCATCATTGGTATCATCCCTCTGAGAGAGTTCAGTGCTGCTAGTGGAAAGGCTTCTCCTTGGCTGTTTTCTATTTCCTAAGAGGTCAAGCACTTCGTATCGAAAGCTGGAGATGTCCTGCTTTAGTTCCTGGGGAAAGAGAGGAGGCACATTATGTCAAGAAGCTTGGTTTTTAATTCAAAGTGGGCACATTCCCCTTTGGAACGTAGCAGGGTTTTCCTAGTAGCAAATCACCAAGTCTGCAAACTATCAGAAAAGTCTCCCATTATCCAAGCACAAGAAAAAAAAAATGTTAATAATTCTGCAGGCAGGGTTGGCCACTGCAAAAATTGTGCAGTGGGTAAAGTTGATTTCAGAACCACCTCAGCAGGGCACATCAACAGACTAATTCCTGCTAAAGTGTTAACTGACAATGAAAGTATTAGATTAGGGCGCTGGCTTTCACAAGTATCTGCATATAAAAGGACTACTGAAGAAGAAAAAGCTTTCAGGACTCTAAGGAATGAAACTAGAGCAGTGGAATGTCAGAGATGAGACTGCTCTCTGGGGACAGAACTGTTCCTTTAAGTCTCTATGAACTCTCCTCTATCTTACTGGCTACTTAGATACTAGGTTGTTCCTTTGAAAGCCTTTTTTTAAAGCTTAATCTGATCATGTCATTCCCTTGCTTAAAACTAGTAATTTAGGACAAAGTTAAGCACCATGCCATGGATTAAAGTTTTTTTAAGGTCTAGTACCTATTGATTCTTTCTAGTTTCATCTCTCTCCTTCCCCTATTTCTCGGGCTGTCTACTGTCCACCCATACAGGCATATTCTCCCTTGTGCTGTCCTCTCTGTCTGGAACACCCTTCTCACCAACTCTTTCTTCATCTGGCTCCTCTGAACCTCAGCTTAAGCACCGGTTCTGCTGGAAAGACTGTTCTGGCCCTCCAAGTCCAAGTTGTGTTCCTTCTCTCTGTTTTCATAGTGCCTATATTTACCCTGTCAGAATACTCAATCATTTATCACTCTGCATTACTGCTTGTCACTCCACGATACTAGAGACTGTTTAGATCTTACTTACTACTGTATGCTAGCACTTAGCAGAGTTCTTGGCACTCCATAGGTGCCGAGTTCAGGCTCTCCATAGGTGAATTATGTCTGTGGATTACGATAATGGCCTTCCTATATACCTTAGAAAAGAAATGTGTTCTAGGAAAGGGTATCTCAACCTCTGCACTATTGAGATGTTGGGCTGGATAATTCTTTGATATAGGAAGCTATCCTCTTCATTAGCAGAGGTTTAGTAGCAACCTTGCCTTTATTCATTAGATACTAATGTAGTGACCAAAGATGTCTCCTGACATTCCTACATGGCCTGGGAATCAAAATTGCCCCCAAGTGAGACCCACTGTTTTAGGCATATGCCAAGAGTAACAGAATTGTATTGTTTATTGGTAGTGTTTCTTAAGACCTTAAATCTAAGAACAGATTTTTTTTTTTGGTCTTACATCTTTTAGGTAAATAAGTACTTTAAATCTCCAAAAAGCTTACCTTTTCTGTCTTGCCCCTCACCATACATCCTTGCCACATCATTTGCAGGGGTGGGGAAACTTTTTTCTGCCAGGGGCCATGTGGGTATTTATAACATCATTCGTGGGCCATACAAAATGATCAACTTAAAAATTAGCCTGCTATACATGTATTGAATTTTGAGTCCTGTCTGCAGTTGCCCCGGCAGGGCCACGCCAAATGGTTTTGTGGGCCTTATTGGCCTGTGGGCTGGATGTTCCCTACCCCTGAAAAACACCCAGAATATTAAAAGACTGCATGGAGCACACTTATTTTATTCATAAAACTGATTGTGATTTGATAAACATTGGTAAAATTTCTCCATCTACTGGGTGACAAGCAGTTTCAAAAAAGAAAATAAGTATTAGAACTGATTGTATGCGGGTATAGCTGTGTTATCGGCAGGTGAAATTTTATCACAAGTAACCCCAAACACTTTGAAGATTAAATGATGCTTAAGAAATAAAAAATGAGAGACCACTTAGTGATTAAATTACCTTGAAATTTTCTTCTGTTAGTCCTTCATTTGTTTTGGAATTTCTTATCATTGCAGCCACATATCTTTTAACTAAATTCCTGATAACTTCCTGGAATTAAAAAAAAAAAAAAAACAGGAAGAAGCATTCAGTTTCCTTCTTAGGCTCTTAGTGAAATGAGCAATGAACACAGGAAATAAAACATGCTTAGATCATCTTTGCAACAAAATCCTTACAGGATCCAGCCTTTTTCTGCCCCCAAAATGGATTAAGTCCATTGACTAAACAAATTATTATGTCTCTGAATGTGGGAGTAGAGTGAGCCAGTAAAAGCCAATTCACACTAAGGGCAAAATTTCTACCTAAGTATAAAGGAAATATGCATTCACACTTATAGAATAATAACAATGAAATAATGCTTGAATGATCATATTATCTGTTCCTTTCAGGCTGGATTAAACTGTAACACTCCTAGGAAAATGAGTTTTTCCTCCTTTTATAAAGTTCAGAGTCTCTAAGTGCTAATTTCAATATGCACTAATAATATACTCAGGGTATTTTTTTTTTTTCAGAATCAACCTATACTTCTTTACAGGAATTGTCTCTTGATTTGACCTCAGGGCAATAACACACATATGGTCTCTATGATTTGTATTAGTGATGATGATGATGTTGATAGCTGTCACTTACTGCACTAGGTTAGGCACTGTGCTGGGCAATGCCCCACACCACACACACGCACACACACACTCATCACTCAATTTCCAAGACCCTGTAAGAAGTTTTATCATAATTCCCCTTTAACAGATGAGGATTCTGAGACTCAGTGAGGTTAACAGGTGTGTCCAAAGTCACACTATTAGTAAATGCAAAAACTGGAATCCACTTTCATTTCAATCTGATTTCAAGGCCTATAGTAACAATAGCTAATGCTGTATATATTATATCTGTTACTCTGATCTTAAAGAAGTCACTGAGAGGCAGATGTTGTGGTGCAGTTGGTTAAGCCAGTGTGTACAAAACTGGCATCCCATGTCAGAGCACCAGTTCAAGTCCCAGATGCTCTGCTTCTGACCTAGTTCCCTGCTAATGCACCTGGGAGAGCAGTGGAAGATGGTTCAAGTACTTGTCACCCTGCCACTCATGTGGGAGACTAGGATAGAGCTCCTGGCTCCCAGCTTGGCCTGGCCCAGATCTGGATGTTGGGGGCATTTGGGGAATGAACCAGAGGATTGAAGATCCTCTCTCTCTCTCTCTCTCTCTCTCTCTCTGTGTGTGTGTGTGTGTCTGCCTTTCAAATAAATACACAAATAAATCTTTTAAAAAAAGTAACTGAGATGTCCTTGAAACAATTTTTATAAGGACTTTGAAGCAGGAAATGAAGACAGTGAATTTTTCTTAAGACTCATTATGAAAATAATAGTGGTTAGAGGCAGGAATAGTGAGAGAAGAGTTCTTACCAAATACTGTATTTTCTGTTTCTCTTAATTATGTCCTAAGAGAGAGTTAGGAGAAGTGACCTGTAGAATAAGGATGAATTTACTTCAAGCCTGCTTTTTTCTACTTTGGGCTTCTTTTAATCAGAAAGGTGAGAGATGATTGTCTCTTACTTGGGATTTGCAAGGATCATTCTCAAAAGATGTTTCTGGTATTTGGGTGCTTGGTTGTTTTCTGTCTGGTGGGGAGAGTACCCAAATGTTCCCTTGGTTTATTACATTTTTAGCATGCTGAAATGCTTATTTAATTCTGTAATTAAAGTCATGTTGTAATTTAAGAAGAGTTGTGTTCCTAACATTCAGATAAGCTTTTAATTCATTGATGTTACTTTCCTTTTGTTATGTATTCCTGATGCATTGTATAGTATCATTACTCTATGCACTTTTTTTTTTGACAGAGACAGAGAGAAAGGCCTTCCTTTTCCATTGGTTCACCCTCTAAATGGTCGCTACAGCCAGCGCGCTGCGCTGATCTGAAGCCAGGAGCCAGGTGCTTCTCCTGGTCTCCCATGCGGGTGCAGGGCCCAAGCACTTGGGCCATCCTCCATTGCCTTCCCGGGCCATAGCAGAGAGCTGGCCTGGAAGAGGGGCAACCGGGACAGAATCCGGCACCCCGACCGGGACTAGAACCTGGGGTGCCGGCGCCGCAGGCGGAGGATTAGCCTAGTGAGCTGTGGCGCCGGCTGCACTTTTTCTTCATAGTAGATTTTACCCTTGTATCACCTAATTTTAATAGCTATAATGATTTGTTAAATATCTTCTTATTCCTGCTAAATAATAAAAGAATAACAGAAAGACTGGGTCTTGTTCACAGTGATTTCTGTTGTACCCAGCTTAACGTCTGATAAACAGTAGGTATTAAAGTATTTGTTAACTGAGTGACCAATAACATTCTATTTTACTTAATCTCAAAAATATAGGTTTGGAGTAGGGTTTTGGCCTTATAGTTAAGACACCCACATCTGATATTGGAGTACCTGGGTTTGATTCCTGGCTCTGGTTCCTGATTACAATTTCTTCCAGTGCAGACCTTGGGAGGCAGTTGTGGGTTCCTGCCACTCAAGTGGGAGACCCAACTTGTGTTCCTGGCTCCTGACTTTGGCCCAGCCCTGGCTTTGCAGGCATTTGGGGTGTGAACCAATGGATGCAATCTCTCCCAGTGTCTCTTTCTGTTCCTCTACCTCTCAAAATTTTAAAAAAACTTTCTAAGTCATGGACGCTGTTGAATACACTGAGACATTGTTCAAAGACAATGAACAGGATGATAAACCAGGTGAATCCACTGTAAAGTGATACTTCAGCCTTTGATGAAATAACAGTCTCTCCAAGCCTCCTACTCCAGTCAAATGGAACATATCCAGAAAGCCAGCATGGAATTTGTTTCTACTTCACCAAACTGGCCAAAAACCATTGTCTTTAGTTCCAGTTAGGAAGCTTTACCTGATAATGCTGATTTTGTATCAGACTGTCAGCATGGCGTTCCTGGAATTGAAAATGGGAAGACAGGTTACATAAGCAATCAGCCCCGCCCTACCCACCCATCCGGATATATTTCTAAACATTAAGATTAGAGAATAACACAGGAGCTCCTTCTTGACAAACCCCCAAAGCATGTGTAGACTGGAGTGATTTTGACATTTAAGATACGGAATGTCACAAAGGAAGGAAGGGAAGAAACAAATTTGTCTAAAGGGAAACAATTTGAAAAAGGCTTACTGTGAAACTTCTCAAGTTGTGCCTTCTCCGTCTACCATCAGGGTCTCTTTTGGGGCAGAAAGTGTTGTTGAACCAGTTGCCAAGGTATAGAAATGACTTGGGGCTGGGGATGATGTTGAAAGGAGGTGGCAAGGTACCACCTTCATCAAAGTAACTCATCCAGAGCTTTGTCCTTGCAAATTTCCACTCAATATCAGCATGATCCTATGGAAGACAGAAGTTTAAAGATTTGGAATGCCTCATTCTAACCTTTCTTTTTGCTTCTGTAGAGGACACTCTGTCAGTAGCTATATCCTCAAGTTACACATAACTGATGATCCTGTAATCCCACTTTTAATAAGGTATATACCTTATCAATATACTTGCAAAAAGATATATGCATAGACTGTTCACTCTAGCACAGCTAGTAATAGAAAAACAACTAACACAACCTAAACATCCAATAGTGGGAGACTAGTTAAATAGATAATATCGTATCTAAAAATAGCATACAATATAATAATTAAAAGCAAAGAAGCTCTATAGATATTTTATAAGTACATATATGTGTCTAGATATGTCTATATGCATCTAAGACCTTTAGGTGAAAAAAAAAGCAATGTAAAGCAGAGCATATGCTGTATACATGAACCCACTTCTATAACTGTAAACCCTTTGTATCACATGCTTGCAGGTTCTAGACAGGTACATACTAAACTGATCATAGTAGTATTTTTAAGGAGTGGAACTGGAGTGGCGCTATGGTTTAGATGTGGTTTATTCCCCAAGGGTTTATGTGTTGGAAGCGTGATCCTCAGGTTGTGGTGTTAAGGTGCTGAGACCTTTACGAGGTGAGGCCTAATGGGAAGTTCTTAGGTAACCGAGGGCACTGTTATCAGAAGAAATTAATGTAGTTCTTGCAAGCCAACCCCCACTCTGGCTTCCTTTCTGGCCATGTGTCTCTCCCTCTCATGTACATTCCCCTTTCATGATGCTATCTGCCATGAGGTCCTCAGCTAAGTCCATGCCAGAGTCATGCTCTTTTTTTTAAGGATTTATTTATTTGAAAGGCAGAGTTACAGAGAGGCAGAGGAGAGGTAGAGAGAGAGAGAGAAGTAGAGAGAGAGAGAGAGAGAGAATCTTCCATCCACTGGCTCACTCCCCAAATGTCCACAGTCCACAACAGTTAGGTCTGCGCTAGGCCAAAGCTAGGAGCCTGGAACTCTATTCTGGTCTCCTGTATGGGTGGCAGGGGACTTCAAGTACTTGAGCTATCTGCTGCTGCTTTCCCAGGTGCATTAGCAGGAATCTCGATCGGGATGGAGCAACCAGGACTTGAAACAGCACTCTGATGTAGGATGCTAACATTGGAAGTCGTGGCTTAACCTGCTGCACCATAAAACCAGCTCCAGTGTTGAATTTCTTATATTCTGAAGTATTTGGAGTAAAATGTTATAATATTGCCAACTCACTTTCAATTATTAAAAAATAGGGGGGCTGCCATTGTGGTGTGGTTGGTTAAGCTGCTGCCTGTGACATTGGGATACCATATAAACACTGATTCTAGCCCTGGCTGCTCCATCCTGATCTAGTTTACTGCTAATGCACATGGGAAAGCGGCATAAGATATCCTGAGTGCTTAAGCGCCTGCCAAATGGAGTTCCAGCCTCCTAGCTTTGGCCTGGTCCAGACCCTGAAATTGCAGCCACTGGGAGAATGAACATTTGGATGGAAGATTGCTCTTTCTCTCTTTCTAACTGAGCCTTTATATTTAAAAAATAAATCTTAAAGAAATAACGTCCTTGAGCCCCCAACATTTTCATAAGACAGTGCAAGCTTTGTTTAGAGGCCACATAACTTATGATTTATACCCATCAGCTTTTTAAATAAAGATTTAATTTTTTTGAAAGTCAGAGTTGGGCGGGGGGAGACACACAGAGTTGGAACTCCCATCTGCTGGGTCACTCTCCAGATGGCCACACAGCAAGTGATGGGTTAGGCCAAAGCCAGGAGCCAGGAGCTTTATCTGGGTCGCCCATGTGTGTGGCAGGGTCCCATATACTTGGAACATCTGCTGTTGCTTTTCCCAAGCCATTAGCAGGGAAGTGGATCAGAAGTGGAGCAACTAGGACATGAACTGGTTCCCATATGGGATGCCAGTATCACAGGTGATAAATTTACCCACTATGCTACAGTGCCGGCCCCTACCCATCAACTTTTTTTTTGACAGGCAGAGTTAGACAGTGAGAGAGAGATACAGAGAGAAAGGTCTTCTCTCTCCTGGTTCACCCCCTAAATGGCTACTATAGCCAGCGCACTGCGCCAATCTGAAGCCAGGAGCCAGGTGCTTCCTCCTGGTCTCCCATGCGGGTACAGGGCCCAAGCACTTGGGCCATCCTCCACTGCCTTCCCGGGCTACAGCAGAGAGCTGGACTGGAAGAGGAGCAATGGGGACAAAACCGGCACCCCAACTGGGACTAGAACCCAGGGTGCCAGTGCCATAGGCAGAGGATTAGCCAAGTGAGCCATGGTGCCGGCCCCTGATAGGTTTGCATTATTTCATACCAATAAGTTTGTGGTTGTTTGTCAGAACAGCAATTGAAAACTAGTACAGATATGTGTGAAAGAACAGGGATCATCTTTTGGAGGCTGAAACAATATTGTTATTGGCTACTAAATTTGGTCGAAGATTTCTTGGGGCTGGTGCTTTGGCATAGCTGGTAAAACCACTGCCTGTAGTGCTGTCATCCCACATGGGTGCCAGTTCAAGTCCAGGCTGCCGCACTTCTGATCCAGCTCTCTGCTGTGGGCTGGGAAAGCAGAAGATGGCCCAAGTCCTTGGGCCCCTGCACCCACATGGAAGACCAGAAAGAAGCTCCTGGCTCCTGACTTTGAATCAGCATAGCTCCGGCCATTGCGGCCATGTAGGGAGTGAACCAGAGGATGGAAGACCTCTCTCTCTCTCTCTCTCTCTCTCTCCCTGCCTCTGCCTCTCTGTAACTCTGATTTACAAATAAATAATTTTTAAAAAAGGAATACAACCTAATTCAGTTATATTTTGGTTGTCTAATTTCCAAAGGAAATAGAATCTGTCTGCATAGATCACTGTTTTTTTTCTGGAACAATTGTTACAGATACTCTGGGAAAAAAAAGGAGTTCTGAGAAAGAGAAACAATATAGACCCTTCTATCAAAAGCTTACAGTGTAAGGACAAAAATGGAAATCTCTTTCTTTATCATTTCATGAGATTTTGAAAGGGCTATCTAGGTCTTACAATGTGGGCTCAGAGTGGTTTCTGGGTGAATATCCACTCTGTCACCGAATCCTAGAATTTGCCCCTTTAGCCTTTCAGATGTCCCACAAAGGCTTTCATTTTGCTCTCCAAGGAAGCAATGCTTAGCTACCATATTAAATAATTTGTAGATTGAGTGCAAGAGTGACGATTTTTAAGTCTGATTCTATGAAGTTAATGGAATCAATGGATCTATTAAAATTGTGTGTAAAATGTTGACTGTAATACATTTTTCTCGGTGTTCAGTGTTTATTATATTCTCAGAGGAATCTGCACTCAGCAAAATGATAAATAACCTCCAAAGTAGAGGATTCTGTTGCCTTCTGAGATTCCCATTGCCTGTTCATGAACAAAAGATACTAACCAGTTGTTAATGGATTGATTGGAGATACCTCTCTCTTGTTCAGGGGGACTAAAAGCAGTAAGTTCAAAATTGAAAGTTAGCTCCTATATTGAAATTAGCTTCTTAGACCCAATGCTAGATTTCATTTAGTGAGTTAATAAACATATAGCTGACCTTATTATGAGTTTAACTGAAGAAATATTTTGGTGACTGTTTTTCAATAAGTTTTTTCTTTCATCATTCTGGTGAAGCCCAGGCTATGGAGGGGATTTGGGGAGTGAACAAGTGGATGGAAGATCTCTCTCTCTCTCTCCTCTCTCTCTCTCTTAAATATATAAATCATAAAAAAACTGGATGTTTTGACTATGGTAGGATAATTTATAATGGGAATGCAAGAACAATGACATTTTTCTTTTAATGACCTGTCTTCTCCATTGTCAAAGTATGCATCATTCCAAAAGGGGAATTCTGTGAGAGCAAAGCAAAAAATGATAGTGCTAGATGAAATACTGAATTCTATATCACATTATTTCATCCTTGTGACAAAAACAAAGCATGCCTGCATGCTTTATTGATCTATCTTTCCATCCTTGTGTTAAGATTTACAAGTGAGATGGTCATCACAGAGATAAGTACTGACATATTTATTGAGTTGGAAAATGAAGTCATCCTTTTTGAGATAAGAAATAAATCTGATTTAGATCTCCAAGCAAGATGGCAGAATAGGAAGGGAAGCACACTGATAGTCCAAGAAGAGACAGTTTAATAAAAGTGGAGATACTGCAGGTTCAAGGAAGAGTTGGGGAAGAAACAGCAGAGGAAACTCTTACGTAACTAGTGATTCATGGTGGACCTGCGTGGAAGGCGTGGGAGCCCACGGCTCGGGACAGCAGCCACGGAATCTATGCACCAGCGCTGGAACATGAGGTGAGTCGAAACCTCAGTAGCCCAAGACACTGGCGGGAAAGCAGAAGGAGGAGCCTAGAGGGAACGAGGCTTGAAGCCCCATGGGGGAAAGTTCACCAGGCTAACTAGAGGAGAGAGAAAAAAAAGAAAAAAAAGGGACCGGTGCAGACACGAGTCTCTCTCTCTGCTCACCTCTCAAAGGCGAGCAAGACAAAGGTCAGGCACCATTTTGGACATATGTCATAAGCAGGGCAACCTCAGGTCTGCACCCACTCTCAGCCAAGCAGAAAAACCTGACTCTGGGGGCAGGGGCTGAAATAACAGGAGGTTAGGACCTAGTGAATGTGTGAAGCTAATGAACTGGGACTGTGAAAAAAGAGACGGTGGGTGAGAGAACTCACGGAGTTCACATGAGTACTCTTCAGAGATGCTACAATTTGGTAAACTTGGCAACCCCGTGGGAGACTGCAGGGGAATTTCAGCCCAAACTGAGGGCAGCACAGATTCCCTGTGTGGTCCTTGGGAAAGAGTAGACCAATGTTGTACCCAAAGGAGCTAGATATCGGAAGCTGACTACCTTCAATTCCACTCAGCTGTGCGGAATTACTTCCCTTCTGAATCGAGAGAGAGAGAGCGAGCGAGCGAGCAAGCAACCTGGGTGAGTCACCTTTGCAACACCCTTAACCCTGAAGAACCAAACAGAGCTCTGTGGCCACACCCAACTTAAGCCTCTAAAGCTCCATCAAAAGCAGTCCACTTAATCTAGACTCATAGTATAGCAAGAAAAAAACACCACAGCGAGGGAAGAAGAATCCAAAGAATATTTCCACAATGCCAAGCAACAAACGCAGAAACAGAGGAAACAAGAACAAGGAAGACATTATGACGCCCCCAAATGAACAAGACACCCCAAGCCAAGATTATGAAGATGATGAGATAGAAGAAATGCAAGATACAGATTTCAAAAAATTTATGATAAGAATATTTAGAAGTTTTTAAAAACAAATTCTTGAACTACAGAAATCCTTACTGGACAGGATAGAAAATCTCTCGTGAAAATGAAATCTTAAGGAGGAATCAAAATGAAATGCAGAAACTAATAGAACAGGAAAGTGTGATAGTGAAGAGAAATCAAAATGAAATGAAGAACTCAGTAGATCAAATGACAAACACATTAGAGAGCCTTAAAAACAGAGTCAGTGAGGCAGAAGAGAGAATATCGGATTTAGAGCACAGGAAAGTATACAGTCAAACCAAAGAAAAGAAGAGGAAATTAGAAATCTAAAAAATATTGTCGGGAATCTACAGGATGCTATTTAAAATCCCAACATTCGGGTTCTAGGAGTTCCTGAATGCAGAAGAGAGAGAAAGGATTAGAAGGCATTTTTAGTGAGATACTAGCAGAGAACTTCCCAGGATTGGAGAAGGACAGAGACATCCTAGTACAGGAAGCTCATAGAACCCCTAGTAAACATGACCAAAAGAGATCCTCACCACGACACGTTGTAATCAAACTCACCACAGTGAAACATAAAGATTCTAAAATGTGCAAGAGAGAAATGTCAGATTACTCTCAGAGGATCTCCAATTAGACTCACAGCAGACTTCTCATCAGAAACCCTACAGGTTGGAGGGAATGGTGAGACACAGCCCAGGTACTAAGAGAGAAAAACTGCCAGCCCAGAATATTATATCCTGCAAAGCTCTCATTTGTGAATGAAGGTGAAATAAAGACCTTTCATAGCAAACTGAAATTGAAAGAATTTGTCGCCACTCGTCCAGACCTGCAAAAGATGCTTAAAGATGTGTTACACACAGAAACACAGAAACACGGTCATCAATATGAAATAAGGTAAAGGAAGGAAACCTCACAGCAAAAGATCACAGGAAGTTCAAAGCATATATTAGAAAATATCTTTGGGAAAATGGCAGGGCAAAGTTACTACTTATCAGTAGTCACATTGAACATTAATGGCCTCAATTCTCCAGTTAAAAGACACAGATTGGCTGAATGGGTTAAGGAACAAAACCCATCTATTTGCTGCTTACAAAAAAAAAATCTTACCAAAAAAGATGCATGCAGACTGAAAGTGAAAGGTTGGAAAAAGATATTCCATGGCAACAGAAATTAAAAAAGAGCAGGCGTAGCCATCTTAATATAAGACAAAATAAACTTCAACACAAAAACTGTTGAGAGACAAAGAGGGGCACTATATAATGATTAAGGGATAAATTCTACAGGAAGATATAATGATTATCAATGTATATGCACCTAATTACAGGGCACTGGTTTATTTAAAAGATATGTTAAGGGAATTAAAGGGAGACTTAGACTCCAATACAATAGTACTGGAGGACTTCAATACTCCACTCTCAGAAATAGATTACCTGGACAGAAGATCAACAAGGAATCAGTAGATTTAAATGACACTATAGCCCAAATGGATCTAACAGATATCTACAGAACTTTTCATCCTACACTTAAAGAATTTACATCCTTCTCAGCAGTACATGGAACCTATCTAGGATTGACCACATACTTGGCCATAAAGCAAGTCTCAGCAAATTCAAAATAATTAGAATCATACGATGCAGCTCCTCAGACCATAGTGGAATGAAGTTGGAAATTAGCACCTTAGGAATCCCTAGAGCATATGCAAACGCATGGAGATTGAACAACATGCTCCTGAATGAACAGTGCGTCATAGGAGAAATCAAAAACTTTCTGGAAGTAAAGGAGGATAACAGCACAACATATCAAAACTTATGGGATACATCAAAAGCAGTGTTAAGAGAAAAGCTTATAGCAATAGGTGCCTACATCAAGAAATTGGAAAGGCACCAAACAAATGAGCTTTCTATGCATCTCAAGGATCTAGAAAATCTGCCGCAAACCAGACCCAAAACTAGTAGGTGAAGAGAAATAATTAAAATCAGAGAAGAAATCAACAGGATTGAATCCAAAAAAAAAATTACAAAATATCAGCCAAATGAAGAGCTGGTTTTTTATAAAAAAAAAAAAAATTGACACACCATTGGCCCAACTAACTAAAAAAAGAAAAGACCCAACTTATTAAAATCAGAGATGAAAAAGGAAACGTAACAACAGACACCACAGAAATAAAAAGAATCATCAGAAATTACTACAAGGACTTGTATGCCAGCAAACAGGGAAATCTATCAGAAATGGATAGATTCCTGGACACATGCAACCGACCTAAATTGAACCAGGAAGACATAGAAAACCTAAACAGACCCATAACTGAGACAGAAATTCAATCAGTAATAAAGTCCCTCCCAACAAAGAAAAGCCCAGGACCGGATGGATTCACTGCTGAATTCTACCAGACATCTAAAGAAGAAGTAACTCCAATTCTTCTCACACTATTCAGAAAAATCAAAAAAGAGGGAATCCTCCCAAATTCTTTCTATGAATCCAGCATCACCTTAATTCCTAACCAGAAAAAGATGCAGCATTGAAAGGAAATTACAGACCAATATCCCTGATGAACATAGATGCAAAAATCCTCAATAAAATTCTCGCCAATAGAATGCAACAACACATTAGAAAGATCATCCACCCAGACCAAGTTGGCTTTATCCCTGGTATGCAGGGATGGTTCAATGTGCGCACATCAATCAATGTGATGCACCACATTAACAGACTGCAGAAGAAAAACCATATGATTATCTCAATAGATGCAGAGAAAGCATTTGATAAAATTCAACACCCTTTCATGATGAAAACTCTAAGGAAATTGGATATAGAAGGAACATTCCTCAGTACAATCAAAGCAATTTATGAAAAACCCATGGCCAGCATCCTATTGAATGGGGAAAAGTTTGAAGCATTTCCATTGAGATCTGGTACCAGATAGGGATGCCCACTCTCACCATTGCTATTCAATATAGTTCTGGGAGTTTTAGCCAGAGCTATTAGGCAAGAAAAAGAAATTAAAGGGATACAAATTAGGAAAGAAGAAATCAAACTATCCCTCTTTGCAGATGATATGATTCTTTATTTAGAGGACCCAAAGAACTCTACTCAGAGACTATTGGAACTCATAGATGAGTTTGGCAAAGTAGCAGGATATAAAATCAATGCCCAAAAATCAACAGCCTTTGTATACACAGGCAATGCCACAGCTGAGAAAGAACTTCTAACATCAATCCCATTCACAATAGCCACAAAAACAATCAAATACCTTGGTGCTGTGGTTAAGATGCTGCTTGGGATGCCTTCATCCATATCGAGCTCCTGAGTTTGAGTCCAGCTCCCTGCTAATGTACACCCTGGAAGGCAGCCGGTGATGGTTCAAGCAGTTAGGTGCCTATCACCCACATGTGAGACCCAAATTGAGTTCTGGGTTCCTGGGTTTGGCCTGGTAAAGTCCTGGTTATTGTGGGTATTTAGGAAGTGACAGTAAATGGAAGATTTCTCTGTGTGTCTCTGTTTCTGTCTCCTCTCTTTCTCCCTCTCTCTCTTTCAAATAAATATTTTATAAAAACCCTTCAAGCACCAAACATTTATTACCCCACAGTTTCTGTGAACAAGAATATGAGCATGGCATAATTGTGCATCTCTGGTTCAAAATCTCTTACAAGGCTATAGCCAAAGAGTAGAACAGACCTAGGATCTCATCTGAAGTCTCAACTGAGAGAGTATTTTTCCAAGCTCATTTTCATGGATGATGTCAGGACTCAGTTTGTTCTCAGATATTGTATTGAGGGTCTTAATCCCTAATGGCCAGAGGCCAGAGGTCTTCCTCAGTTCCTTGGTATGTGAGCGTTTTCATAGGGCATCTCATAACATGGTAACAGGTTTCACTCGGAGAAAGAAAGAGAAAACCTTTTTGAAACCTCAAATTGGAAGTAACATTAACTTTACTGCATTCTTTCTTTTTCTCCCAATTTTTATAATTGACAAATAAGAATTGGACATTTTTTTCTGGCATACAATACGATATTTTGATATATATGCATACATGGTGAAATGATAAAATCAACCTTATTGACATAGCCATCATCTCATACAGTTACCACTTTTTGAATGTATGGTGAAAACTGTTAAGATCTAGTCTCTTAGAAATGTCAAGTGTACAATATAGTACATTTCAACTGTACTATAGTAACCATGCTGTACAATAGACCTCTAGACTTTTGCCATACCTTATTTGTGAGAAGTTAGACCTAAGGTTCAAACCTGTACTCAAGGGGAGAAGATTCTACAAGGGCTCAAATACCAGGAAATAGAGGTCAACAGAGGCTACCTGCCACGGTAGCATTTCCCAGAGACTGAGAAACTGAATGACCATGATCTAATTCTTTGCATTCCATAAAACTTAAGAAGAAGCTAATTAGGGCGGGCGCTGTGGCTCACTAGGCTAATCCTCCGCCTTGCGGCGCCGGCACACCAGGTTCTAGTCCCGGTCGGGGTGCCGGATTCTGTCCCAGTTGCTCCTCTTCCAGGCCAGCTCTCTGCTGTGGCCAGGGAGTGCAGTGGAGGATGGCCCAAGTACTTGGGCCCTGCACCCCATGGGAGACCAGGATAAGTACCTGGCTCCTGCCATCGGATCAGCGCGGTGCGCCGGCTGCAGTGCGCCAGCCACGGCGGCCATTGGAGGGTGAACCAATGGCAAAAGGAAGACCTTTCTCTCTGTCTCTCTCTCTCTCACTGTCCACTCTGCCTGTAAAA
This sequence comes from Oryctolagus cuniculus, assembly GCF_051225735.1. Classification (NCBI taxonomy): domain Eukaryota; kingdom Metazoa; phylum Chordata; class Mammalia; order Lagomorpha; family Leporidae; genus Oryctolagus; species Oryctolagus cuniculus. The sequence continues at coordinate 81,241,495 of NC_142888.1, read as the reverse complement.
AAAAAAAAAAAAGAAGCTAATTAAGTTGTCAGTTGATCAACTCTTAAAATATATTAGGAAAACTCATTATTTTGTCACTTTTTAAAAGATTTATTTATTTGAGAGGCAGAGTTACAGAGAGAGTGAGAGACAAAGAAAGAGGTTTTCCATCATGGTGCACTCCCCATATGGTCTCAATGGTTAATACTGGGCCTGGCCAAAGCCAGGAGCCAGCAACCAGGAGCTTCCTTCAGGTCTCCCATGTGGGTACAGGGGCTCAAGCACCTAAGCAATCTTCCATTGCTTTCCCAGCTGCATTAGCATAGCTAGACTGGAAGAGGAGCAGCTGGGTCATGAACTGGCATCCATATGGAATGCCGGAGCCACAGGCAGAGGCTTAATCTACTACAGCACAGCACTGGCCTATATTTTATGACTTTTTACATGTAAATATGAGTTCCAAAACTAGAGTGACAATGGTATAAATAATACTTTATCCATTGACATATACTTAAAGATATAAAAGATGATAGTTTTATATAAAAGATATAAAACAGATATTTTTATAAAACGGAAAATAAAAATATAATTGATGCTGAATCCTGTTCTCAAATATTACTCAATATTCATATATGAGGTGAGCATTTGACATAGGGATTAAGGTGTATGAGATGCCCACATCCCATAACAGAGTGCCTGGGTTTAAGTACTGGCTCTGCTCTTGATTCCCAGGTTCCTACTGATGTACACACTGGAAATTTAAAAGATTTACCAACAGAGAGAGGGAGGGAGGAATAGTAGGAGGTATTCCTTTCGCAAGTTCACTCCCCTAATGCCTGTAACAGATAGATGTGGGGCAAGGTGGAAGCCAGGAGCCTGGGACTCCATCCAGGTCTCCCACACAGGTGGTAAGGGCCCAAACAATTGGGCCATCTTCCGTTGCCTTCCCAGGCACATTAGCAGGAAGCTGGATTGGAAGGAGAGTAGCCAGAACTCAAGCATTCAAGCTGTGGTTTAACCCACTATCCCCAGTGCCAGCCCCTAAAATAATTTTTAAAAATGTATATTTGTGTTCTTTGGAGCAGTTTTGTACTACAAATAATTGCATCATAAGTAGAATCAGAAGAGTGATTTTAACATGTATTGCCTTATGACTACATGTAATAAAAATTAAAATTCAACTTGTAGTTTTGTTATGAAGGAATATGACAGATATTAAAATATAATTATTATTGTTAAATATAACAATTAACATTAGGATAAAATGATATGGAAATATGGGATGAAAATAAGAGTTCAAAAAGAAAAAATGATCTAAGCATTTTGTACTTAAAGAAGAGCTGAACCATTCATTTTTAAACATATGGTTATAAGAAACAAATTGCTGTGATATTCAGATTCCATTGATGCATTTAAATGAGTAATTGGATAGTTTTATTTTAAATGTCAATATCTATCATATTCCAGAAATTGCATCCTTTGCACATTCTAAAATTTATGATGGTGGCCAGTGGTGTGTCATAGTGGGTAAGGCTGCCGCCTGCAGCTCCCACCATCCCATATGGTTGCCAGTTCAAGTCCTGGCTGCTCCACTTCTGATCCAACTCCCTGATAATAAGCCTCGGAAAGCAGCAGAAGATAGCCCAAGTCCTTGGGCCCCTGTACTCTGGTGAAAGACCTGGAAGAAGCCCCTGACTCCTGGCTTCAGATTGCTCAGTTTCGGCCATTGCAGTCATTTGGGGAGTGAACCAGCTGATAGAAGATTCTCTCTCTCTCTCTCTCATAACTCTACCTTTAAAATACATAGATAAATCTTTAAAAAATTTATGATGAAAAATTTAGACATCAACCCAAGAATATATAAGGAGATGGATTTTGTATTTCCAATTACATTAGAGGATATTCTAGACAAATGTTTCCATGTCCTTGATTAGACCTTGAAATAAGACCATTTCAATATTCACACTGCACACATGCATGCACACACACACACAAACAATTATGGGAAATGGGGTTGCTATGGGCAATTTAAGGTGCAGAGGAGGATAGGAGGGAAGAACAGCATGAAACAGTATGAAACAGCATGCTATTGCGAGAAGAGCAGGGAGTTTGGAATTAAATAACCCAGGGTTTGGAATACTGCTCTGCTACTTATTAACTGTGTGATCTCAGGTTGGTAAATTCAAATCTCTGAGTCATGGTTTTCTCAACTGTAAAAATGGGAGGGAATATCCACGCAGCTGAATTGTCAGTGTAAAGAAGTGAAGTCAGTGTAAAGCTCCAATCTGTCCTCTTTGGAAATACACTTATGTTTCTCTACCACAACTCTCAAAATGAAGATGATATTCACAAAGTATTTCTTAAAATGAACTATGTCACATTGTCAGAACTCATTTCTCGATATGTTCACAAAGGAGAATGATGTTGCAACTCCTGTGGCTATTCAGCTGCTTTTCTCATAAACTTGGCCCAATGTCCTAGTATCTGGAAATGCTCTGGTTTTTAAAAGTTCCTGAATGAGTTTAAATTTTTGTTTTCATATGTTTTGGACAATAAGAAGTTATGTCTTTTTCTTTTTTTAAAAGATTTATTTATTTATTTACTTATTTGAAAGTCAGAGTTACACAGAGAGAGAAGGAGAGGTGTGGTGGAATGAGAAGGCCATGCCGAGATGGCCGGTGGCAACAGAAACTGCCTGGCAACAGGCTGTGATTGGATGGTTTCGGAAACCACATGACAACGGAGCCTGCCTGGCAACAGGCTGTGATTGGATGGCTTCGGAAACTGCCTGGCAACAGGGTGTGATTGGTTAGGGCATAGACCACCCCTTGACCGGATTGGCTGCCTTGGCTATATAAGCTGCTGTAGCAACTGAAATAAAGGAGTTTGCAGGCTGCTTGCCGCAGGCCTGCTTTCACCCGATTCCCGGGGTCTATGTGGTGACTCCGTGCCTCTTGCCCCCACCATGCTCTTCCTCTCAGAACGAATCCACAGCAACAGAGAGGCAGAGAGAGAGGTCTTCTAACTGATGGTTCACTCCCCAATCGTCCCAAACGGCCGGAGCTCTGCTGATCTGAAGCCAGGAGCCAGGAACTTCCTCTAGGTTTCCCATGCGGGTGCAGGGGTCCAAGGACTTGGGCCATCTTCTTCTGCTTTCCTGGGCCATAGCAGAGAGCTGGATTGGAAGTGGAACAGCCGGGACTCGAACTGGGCCCACATGGGCTGCCAGCACCACAGGCGTTGGCTTTACCTCTACGCCACAAGGCCCTCCCCAGTTATGTCCTTTTCAAAAAATAGTTTTTTAAGGGGATGGAGAGTATTTGATTTTGAGAAAAAAATGAAAACATGTAGTGGGCCAAGTTATAAAGCATGGGCCACTGGTTTAGGGGTTGGGAGGCTTTCTGTGTCTACTCCCCTCAGGTAAGGATATGATTTTAGCTGAGCATTTACAAAATAGTTCAAGGACCTCAATCCCATTCCCTTGGTGCTCCAGTGATGTCAAGTTGGGAATTACTATGTAGTAATTCAGCCATGAAGTTATTGTAAACAATTCCCTCAAAATTCTTTTTCCATTCATTTATGATGTCTCAATTCATTATTCACTTATGCATTTGTTCTTTACTTATTTGAAAGGCATAGGGAGGGACACAGAGAGAGACAGTGAGGCCCCATCCACTGGTTCACTCTCTAAATGCTCACAATAGCTGGGGCGGGGCCAGGGCCAGAAGCCAGGAGGTGGTTATGCTATTCAGGTCTCCCATATGTGTGGCAGGAATGGAATTACTTAAGCCATCACGACTGCCTCCCAGGGTTTTCATTAGCAAGAAACTGGAGCAGGGAATTGAACCCAGGTCTATAATATTGGATGTAGGTGTCTTAAACTCTAGGCTAAATGCCTGCTCCCCATTAACTCTTTGACAGCTGTGTTGAGCAATGACTATGTGCTAGACATTCTTCTAGGTACTGGGTATAGAGAAATGACTGTCCAATGGTAGAGGTGGTGGTGGTGGTGGTGGTGATGATGGTGAGAATACCCCATGGGACACAATTAGAGTACAGAGGCAAGACACAAATCCTAAAGATCAGCAAATAATAGGAACTGGTTAAACAGAGTAAGCTACTAACTGATGAGTAAGGTAAGTATTTATTCATTCAGCAAATATTTATTGATTGCATTCTGTGTGTTAGGATTATGGACAACAGAATCATTTGATATACAGAAATCTTTTTTTAGATGTACTGATTTACTTATTTGAAAGGCAGAGTGACAGAGAGGGAGAGGGAGAGAGCAAGGGAGGGTGAGAGAGAGAGATCCTCCATCTACTAGTTCACTCCCCAAGTGCCCACAACAGAGAAATGTTTTATTTCCAATCCATGACCTAAATTCAATTGCAAGATTGTGGATGTAGCTTCTGTAATCTTATTTATCTAAAATTTTCCTAACTACATAGTGGCCAATTGGTTTTCATTCATCTTCATGGCACTAGCCTTTCACATTTTGTGGTAGGTAAATCAAACATTAGCTCCTCCATTTCTTTAGTGTTGGTGGTGATTCCCACTCCTACTCTCAGCCCAACCCTCTCTACCCAACTATAACTTTCAGATATTTTCCTAGATCAGCCCTGACTGGGTGTTTTTGTGTAAGAGATAACCTATGCAACCATAGACAATGGTTCTGCTTCTTCCCAAATTTCCAAAAGCTTTAGGACTTTTGTGCTGCCATATTGTGCACTTAATGGCACATAGCCTTACAGATGTGTTCTAACTCATGTGTATGCCTGCATTGCCTTTCAGATTGTCAGCTTGTATAAAGCAGGAGAGGGCTTTTTATTTGTTTTAGCTCCTTTCAAAGTGCCTGCATAATATACCCTAATTGCAGAGCACACCCACAAATGTTGTTGACTTGCTCAGATTCTGAGCACATACCTAGGTCATATGTACATGTCTGTACAATTTCACATTTCTTAACACATTCAAGCTCAAGGTTATTTTCCTTGCAATCATTCTGCAAGGCCAGTTTCTTACCCAGCTTTTGACAAAGTCCTATGTACTCTCTCAGATCTCCTGCCAGCAACCATCTTGCTTAGCAAATTGGAAAAATTTATAACATGATGTAAAAGAAGAGTGGCAGGAACAAACACAGCAAGAGCAGAGCTAATAATAACCCTGAAGGAGAAGGCTGCTCCTAGGAATCTTGGTCCCCATGGCAGGCTGGTTGGAAGGCTATTTTAGGCATGGGGACATGTTGGCATTCTTCAAATTAACTAGTAATTGCTTATTTCATTTGAGCATAAGACCAGCTCTGTTTCTCTTTGATGGGGAAGCAACATAAATCACTGTGGCTTACACACCACAAGAGATGAAGGAATTAATTTTCCATGACATCTCAAGGGAAGGTTACCTCATTTGGACTGCTTCCTCCTCATGTTAGAATCCAGGGCATGCTTCTTAAATATTGGTGTATATCAGAATCATATGGGACATTTATTAAAAACGCTGATTTCTGGAGCTTTCCAGAAGTTATACATGGTATTATAGTTTTGCCTCATAGCTAAAAATGCAATTTTGAAAAGACGTGAGCATTTTCAAGACATTATAATTTTAACTCCACTTTGTTTCAATTCGTTTTTAAAATATACAGGAATTTTTAAAATATGGAAGTCATTTGAGCCTCCCTCGATCACTTGGAGGCCTTGAAGCAGAAAAAAGTCCCCTCAGTGACTGTTTCCATCCTCTTTGATACCCTCCCCTCTTATGAAACACTTGTGGTGATCTAGTCAGGTGTCAGTTTCCTGCCACAAAATAGGCAGCAGTCCTCCCCACCTCCCTGAAGTTTCTAGGTGGCTAGAATTTACTGTTCTAGTCATTCTGGGGCCTGCTGGGCATTACTTTGATATTGGTGTACCTGGCGTTGAGCCCTCTTAACAGTCTCAATCTATATGCACAAACTCAACTGTGAAACTTCAGGGCTCTAACCCACTGGCTGCTCATTGCCCACCAATGCTTCATTACACCTTCGTATTGATGACTCCTAATTGTCCATTTAACCCTTTCCAAACTGCAAGAACCACCACAGTGGGTATTACAAACAAGTTTTTCTGCCTACTGAACAGGTGCAGTGATCTTGTGAATGATCATTATGTCTGTTTCCCTCCAAGCCCCATCCTCAGACATGGTCCAGCTTCTAAAGCCTTTCTCCAGGTATAGTTGATAGGTGGTTGGAATTGTTTTGATCATTGGAGAACTTGGTGTGTACTTTCTATAGGTTGTCCAGCATCCAGCTCTTGTAACAACCCTGACTCCAGTGCACAAACTCAGGGCAAATCTCAGAAATCATGCTCCAGCTGCATTCCAGCTTCCCCAACCTCAGGCTCCCAATTCCCTTCATATTCCACTACTGACACCAACAAACATCCTGTCTCACTGCTTCAAGGCATACCCTAGTCGTTTGCAGATGGGGAACTGAAAGCAGGGAAGGCATAAAACAGGTTGTATTTGGCCGGCGCCGCGGCTCACTAGGCTAATCCTCCACCTTGCGGCGCCGGCACACCAGGTTCTAGTCCCGGTCGGGGTGCCGGATTCTGTCCCGGTTGCCCCTCTTCCAGGCCAGCTCTCTGCTGTGGCCCGGGAAGGCAGTGGAGGATGGCCCAGGTGCTTGGGCCCTGCACCCCATGGGAGACCAGGATAAGCACCTGGCTCCTGGCTTCGGATCAGCGCGGTGCGCCGGCCGCAGCGCGCCAGCCGTGGTGGCCTGAACCAATGGCAAAAGGAAGACCTTTCTCTCTGTCTCTCTATCTCTCACTATCCACTCTGCCTGTCAAAAAAAAAAAAAAAAAAACAGGTTGTATTTGAACTAGGAGAAATTGTCCAGGCACTTCCAGGCAGGAATGAAGGGAAAGAACATTCCAGGAAGATGCAACCAAATGAAAAGGCAGGAAAAGTACAGAAGCTGAATTAACTAATTGGGCTTTGTTGACATAGTTCTCCAACTTTAGTAGTTATTAGATTCACTTTGGATGCTTGCTAAAATGCATATTCCGCTGCAGATCTACAAAAACAGATACTCTGGGGGTGGGAGTCCCAAGAATCCCATTGCTTGACAAGCTTCTTTGGATAATTTTGCTGCATGTGGTTGCTGACAACTATTTCAGAAACAGGACTTCAGGGATTCTACCTGCTGGTCCAGATATATTTGGCAGTAAGCCTATTTTCCTACACATAAAATGGAAATAATAGTAGAAAGTGCCTCTTCAAGTGATGATGAGGATTAAATAAAACATGCTGAAAAGTTGTAGGTAGCTTTACTGATGCTCCTTTCACCAACATATCTGTCTTGGATCTTCAATTAATTCCTTCTATAAAATTAATTGTATGCTTCCTTTGTTCCAGGCATTGGGACCAGGCTCTAGGATTATAATAGTGACCAAGACAAAGTCCCTCACCTTGATGGGCTTTCCCTCTAGTGATAGAGCTTAAGAGCAAGCAGAGAGATGAATCCATTAAAATTATTTACTTTTAGCTTGCAAATGTCTCCTACTGTATCAAATGTCTCTTCACTCTATTATTTCCTTTGATGTGCAGAAGCATCTGAGTTTGATATATCCCATTTGTGTTAAATCCTTGTCAACCAAATCATTAAGAATTATATACTACTACAGTTTTAGTAATCTGTGACTGTTTTAAAATTTACTGTATATGAGTGAAGTTGAACATCTTTCCATTTGATTATTGTTTATAGTCCTTGCCTAAATTCCTGCTGAAATATGGTCTTTTTATTTTTTATTTGTTGACCTCTTTATTTAATGGAACATCAACCCTTTGACTGTAAGTTAAAAATTGTTATCACAAATATAAAAAGGAGAAAAAATCGTTTAGTTTTAATAATAAGGACACATAGGAATTGGTGGAGCACAATTTAAATCTGGATTAGGCTGACTGTAGAATTCAAATACTTAACCACTAAGATCTATTATCATTTTGGGAAGTGTACAGGTATTCAAGATAGTACCTGCAAAAGATGTAGAAATAAGCCTTATCAAGACTGTGACATTTTTTTTAAAAATATTTATTTATTTATTTGAAGGATGCAGAGAGAGAGAGAAAGGGAGTGGTGGAGGTGGGGAGAATCTTCCATCTTCTGGTTTAGTTCTCCAAATGACTACAACAGCCAGGGATAGGCCAGGACAAAACCAGTAGCCAGGATCTCCATCTGGGACTCCTACATGGGTTGCAGGGATTCAAGTACTTAGGCTACCTTCCACTGCCTTCCTAGGCACATTAGCAGGGAGCCAGGTTGGAAGTGGAGCAGCCCGGCCTCAAACTGGCACTTTGATAACTGCCAGGGTTGGAAACAGTGGCTTAACCCACTGTGCCACAACACTGATCTCCTGGGCTATGAAGTTTTGATGAACAGATTCCTCACTCCACTCAAAAGAAAGTGTCATCTAGGTTTCTCTCCTGCTTGTATTTCTTACAGAAAAGGCAACTTTTGCTGGTTGAGAAGTGATCTTTGCTGAGATCCTGCCTTCAGCTGTGCAGATCATATACTGCACAATTTGAGAAACACTAGCCAGCAGATGCAGTAGTGTCAAAGCCCACTGAACTGCTTATTACCTTGTCTGGGGGCATCCAGAAATGTAAATTGACTCCTTGAGTCAAGGAAGGCACAGGTCCTTCTACCTGTCTGCATTTTTCAGTTGGGAGTGGGGAGAGGTTTCCATTTGGGAGGACAGAAGCAGTCATAGATGATGAGAGTGGTAATTTACTGAGCTCGACTTGTAGTCTTCAGAAATACTCATAGCTGGCACTCAGTCAATCAGCGATTCCGTTTCTGAACTATAACAAAAGCGAGAGGTGTGCATTATCAACCTGGGACATGGAAAAACTATAGGTCTGTCCCCAGCTGGGACTGTCACTAATCTCATGGACTCAACCATAATTCGAATTTTCTAATCTCCTAGGCCATATTTACATCTTCTAGACAGGTTGTAAACATGCTTGAGGAGTCACTAACCCTGAGTTTACTGTGATCGAATTCCCTATACCTAGAAGATTTGCAAATTCTTATGGAAAGAATGAATGAACAAACTTACAAAACTATCCTGTAACCTCAGGCAATTCTCAGTCTTTTAAAAGCCTGTTTCCTCATCTGTAACATGCAGATAATAGTGTCTACTTTCAAACAGCTCTTGATGAAATAATGCAATATATGAAAATATGCTTTGGAAAGTATAAAGCATTGTGTTAACTGTAATTATGAAATCCATCATCTAGGCAGATTTTCTTTCAGTTAGATACTCCTCTTTATCTGCTGACAGAAATATATCGATCTGCAAACTCTGAGATATTGTAATGGATATAAAACCACATTATGTGATTTTATAATATGGTTGGCAAACTGTAGATCTGAGATTTCCCCAAGCTTCATCCAATCAGTCAGTGAAAAAGCATTCATTGAGTATATACTATGTGTCCTACATTGTATCAGGCGCCAGGGGATAGGAAGAAATCCTAAAAGAGTCCCTGTCTTCACAGAGCTTCAGTATACAAAAGTTGAAGAGAGCATATTTTGAAACAACTAGAGTAGGAACTGGCAAACCACAGCCAGCAGATCAACTCTGGACTACTACTTGGTTCTATATAATCCATGAGCTAAGAATGATTTTTTTACATTTCTAAATGGTTGAAAATCGACACTTGAACACTATACTCAAATTTCAGTGTCCCTGAATAAAGTTTTATGGGCACAAAAGCCATGTTCATTCATTTATGTATTCTCTTTTATGTTACAACAACAGAATTGGATAGCTGAAACAGACAGCTTAGCATTCTGAAGTCCTCATATATCCACTATCTGGCTCTTCACAGAAAAAAAAAAAAAACCTGTAATCCCTTGAATAAGAGGACAACAAGCCTAGGTTTGGTCAGCCTTGTCAATTGCTCTGTCTTCTCACTTTAAGTATGTTATATATTAATGTTAGCCGTCACAAAACACACCGAACACCGGAGTAAGGGAAAGGGTTTATTGGGGAACACCCAACAGACCAGAGTGAAGGGGCAGCGAAGGGAGAAAGAGAGTATAAGAGAGAGAGAGACAGAGGAGAGGAGATAGTGAGGAGAGACGATAGAGCAGAGAGACATGCCAAGAGAGAGGAGCCAAGAGAGCAGGAGAGAAGCCAAGAGAGAAGAACCAAGAGATAAGAGATCAGGAGGGAAGAGCCAAGAGAGCACGTGTGCAGGAACAGGCCCTTTTAAAACTTTGCCTGAGGGCAGGGAAGCAGGAGCAGTGAATCCCATTAGGATGGGGGTGGAGCCTGACCACAGAGGTTGGGCCATGCAGCCACCTGGCTAAAACTGCGCCATTTTCCTAACAAAGTCTCCTTAGAAGATGCGGGTGGGAGGGACGTTATGGGGAGGAAGCCATTGTAATCCATAAGCCGTACTTTGGAAATTTATATTCATTAAATAAAAGTTAAAAAAAAATAAAAAAAGAAGTTACATGCAGAAAAAATTAATTAACTTGTTCATTTATTCAATAATTAATTGAGAGCTTACTACATCCCAGAAAGCACAGGATTGAGAGAGCTCAGCATAAAATATCTAACTCAATTAGTTTGCCTGTGTAAAATGTATGAAATAACATATTAAAGAGAAAAATCTGGGCCGGTGTTGTGATGTAGCAGGTAAAGCTGCTCTCTGTGACACCAGCATACCATATGGGTGGCGTTTTGAGCACCGGCTGCTCCTCTTCTGATCCAGTTCCCTGCTAATGGCCTGGGAAAGCAGCAGAGGATGGCCCAAGTGCCTGGCCGCTGCCACCTATGTGGGAAATCCAGAGGAAGCTCCTGGCTCCTGGCTTTGGATAGGCTCAGCTCCGGCCGGGCCGTTGTAGCCATTTGGGAAGTGAATCAGTGGATGGAAGTTCTCTCTGCCTCTCCTTCTATGTCACTCTGCCTTTCAAATGAATAAATAAAAAAAATCTTAAAAAAGAAAAACCCGGTGGCACAACCTCCTAGAGGATCCATTGAGTAAGAAAAACTGTGTACCTCCAGGAATTTTTAGGACTAGGCAAATGGGAACTTTGCTGGAGTCAGCTGAGAGGGTTCTAATTCCATTAGTACAAACCGACTTTAGTAACTGGTGTTACTTTCCTAACAAGTGAGGAGACCAACAATATCGTCTTTTTTTTTCCCTCAGAGATTCCTGATATGCTATGTTAACTAGAAGGGGCTTTGAGATAAATACATTTCTCATCAAGTCTTTGTGTTTAGCTCACAATTTTATACACCCAGGCATTCTGTAAGTTCAAGTACCTAGGGGAAACTGGGAATAAGAACAGAAGAAAAAGCAAAAACCTGTAAGGAAAGAAAGGGGGGAAAGAAAGAGAGAAATACAATTACTTCTCCCCCCATTTTTTCTCTTAAGTCTTCTCTATTTTCTATTTTAAACAACAGAAGATTTACCTTGACAGCTGAGATAATGTAATTTTGCTGTCAGATCTGGAGAATAAGGCAGGTTGATACAGTGGATTGATGTGCCTCTAGGTATTTTGACTTCTGTATTGTAGGTAATGAATACCTCCTGGCCCATTCTGTCTCTCACACTGAGCCAAGCCACAGCACAGGGCTCCAGTGACCCAGGGAAGAGAGAGAGGCCTTATTAATAACTCAGAACTTACACTTAGTTTTTAAACCTTGAGATGCCCAGAAATTAAAGAATATTTGTATCAATTTGCTTTTTAATCAACTGATTCCTGGTGCCTTGAACAAAGATTATGGAAATAAGACAGAACCCAAGAGAAACCACACTCTGCAACGATGATCTTTGAGCCATAGGCATTTGACTGGTACACAAATGTTGTTTGGAACTTATTAAGAGAACATTCAGAAACTAATCCTTAGGAAGGCCAGATCTACAAGGAACATTTTTATCTGAATCTCAGCTCTGAAATATTTTGAAATAGAAATGTAGTCAATTTTATCTTCAGAATATCCATTGGCAAAGGTTATTTTATGTAGAGGCTGAGGGCACCTTTGGCTTGGGGACTCTTGCACAAACTCGATCCTTTACCTAATTGTTATGATGCTAACATTTTCCTTCAATGTCTCCAATCTCTTTATCTCGATACTGTCCCTTCTCCTGTCTTTCTCAGGTGCATTTCCTTCATGGTATCGCTCACATGCTTGGCCCCCATAAGAAAACATGATATCAATAAGAGATTGGAATATTCATTTGCACTGAGTCAGCGATGACGTACTAACAGCTCAAAGCATATTTGCATTATAATAGGCAAAATCCTAAAGTGAGGAATTTCTGTATGACAGTGGGAGGATGTTTGTGAACCCTTTGAGATTTCTTTCTCTCTCTTTCTTTTTTAAAGATTTATTTATTTGAAAGTCAGAGTTACACAGAGAGGAGAGGCAGAGAGAGAGAGAGAGAGAGAGAGAGAGAGAGAGGTCTTCCATCTGATGGTTCACTCCCCAATTGGCTGCAATGGCCAGAACTGTGCTGATCTGAAGCCAGGAGCCAGGAGCTTCCTCTGGGTCTCCCACATGGGTGCAGGGGCCCAAGGACTTGGGCCATCTTCTACTGTTGTCCCAGGCCATAGCAGAGAGCTGGATTGGAAGTGGAGCAGCCAGATCTCGAACGGTCGCCCATATGGGATGCCAGCGCTTCAGGCCAGGGCGTTAACCTGCTGTGCCACTGTGCCAGCCCCTCTCTCTTTTTTTTAAGATTTATTTTATTTATTTGAAAGACAGAGTTACAGAGAGAGAGAGAGAGAGAGAGAGAGAGAGAGAGAGATGGCTGGCGCTGCAGCTCAATAGGCTAATTCTCCACCTGTGGCGCCGGCACACCGGGTTCTAGTCCCGGTTGGGGCACCGGATTCTGTCCCGGTTGCTCCTCTTCCAGTCCAGCTCTCTGCTGTGGCCCGGGAGTGCAGTGGAGGGTGGCCCAAGTGCTTCGGCCCTGTACCTGCATGGGAGACCAAGAGAAGCACCTGGCTCCTGGCTTTGGATCAGCGCGGTGTGCCGGCCGCAGCGCGCCTGCTGCAGCGGCCATTGGGGGTGAAAAGGAAGACCTTTCTGTCTGTCTCTCTCTCTCACTGTCCACTCTGCCTGTCCACAAAAAAAAAGAGAGAGAGAGACAGAGAAAGAGAGAGAGAGAGGTCTTCTATCCACTAGTTCACTCCCCAAACAGCTGCAACAGCTGGAGCTGGGCCAATCTGAAGCCAGGAGCCTGGAGCTTTTTCCAGGTCTCCCGCATGAGTGCAGAAGCCCAAGCACTTGGGCCATCCTCCGATGCTTTCCCAGGCAGATTAGCAGGGAGCTGGATTGGAACTGGAGCAGCCAGGACTTGAACTAGCATCCATATGAGATGCCAGCACTGCAGTCTGGGGCTTTAACCTGATGCGCCACAGTGCTGTCCCCTGAGATTTATTTTTCAATTTGAGAGGGAGAACTAGAGAGACAGAGAGATAGATCTCCCATCTGCTGCTTCACTCTTCAAATACCTGCATTGGGTGAGACTAAGTGATGCCAAAGCTGGGATCTGAGAACTCAATCTAGATTTCCTACATGGGTATCAGGGACCCAAGTACTTGAAGCCATCACCTGCTACATCCCAGGGTGCAGGAAGCTGAACTGGAAACAGAGCTGGGACTTGAACCCAGTAAATCTGATGTGGGATGCAGGTGTCACAACTTTTGGCTTAAGTGCTGTGCCAAATACCCACCTCCCTTCTGAGATTTTATGGTAAACGTTATACATTGTTGCTCATATGTACATTTTTCTTTTCCAGATTCATATTATGAATGGAGTCTATGTCCCCCAAAACGGTTAAAGGCAGTCTGAAGGTAAAGAGATAAAATGCAAATAGGAAAATCCGAAATTGTAGACTCTATGAGAGTGGTGACTCTGTCTTATTCACTTATTACCTATTGTATTCTCTGTGCTAAGAATGTGGCACTGCATAACGCAGGCTTTCAATAAATTGATAATTTCATCTATTTAACCATCCAAAAGACTTTTATTGTTAAATGAAGGCATGAAAGAGTAAAGGCAGTTAGCCTACAGATAGGGAGACGTATTCTTTGGGCATTGAAATCTGCTTGTCACTAGCAATACTTGGCCTTGTTTCTGTTTGAGTTACCCAAGATAGTCTCCATGACAACCACTGATATTTCTGAGGCGCATTCAAGACAGGTGAGCCTAGTATACAAAGCTCAGGCATCTGTCCTGTTTGGTTGCCCTGTAACACAGGAAAAGAAGTTCCACTTCCCCTCATTTGTCCTCTTTCTGGTCACTTGCATCTTTGTCAGTCACCAAATCATTAGCAGGCAGCAGCCAGCATCAAAGGCTATTGCAGCTGTTGGAAGCAGAGGCTGCTGCTCAACTGAGACGTGCCAAAGCATATCTTGAGAATTTTGAGGCAAGAACTCTCATCCCCACTAGAAGTGGACTCTCAGCTTCCTGACAAAGCTGGGAGCAGACATTGATGCAGAGTGACCAAATAATTGGTTCCTATATCAGACTACAAGGGGAAGGGCCAGGCCAGGCCCAGGCGGGATGCGCAAGGCTGAAAAGTCAGCCTTTGGTGCCCCCTGCAGCTTAATGTTGGGCAGTCCATCTGCTGGTGTGGACGAAATGTCAAGGGAGGCTTCATTTCCCAGGCCTGTGACAATGGTCTGGGAAAGAACAGGGCTGAGATTCAGCAAGGCAGCACGTGTAAATTGAATGAGTTCCTGCAACACAAATAAGCTTGGTAGTACTGCCGTGTTTCCTCTACTACAAGAGTGTGGTGCTCTTAGGTGGCCTGTCCCACTGCTAATTTGGAGGGGCTAGGAGTATTAGGGGCAGAGTTGAGAAGAAACCAGATGTTCGAAATCGGGGGGCGGTAGACACACTAAAGGAGAACAAGAGAGCGAGTGTGTGTGCATTTCTTTGCTTAGGAAATAAGGCACTTAGCCTCCAGAACCACCAGAAAGGCTCCTTAGACAACCCCTCTGCTGAGAACCCAGGAAACCATCAGTGAGTCAGTCAACCAGATAGAAAGTTGAAGCTGTGAAACTCGAAGGTTGGGTGAGGGTCAGATGCAGAGGTGTGTTGAGATGCAGATGGGAAAGGAGGTGCAGTATCATAGTTAATTTGGATCAGACAGAACTTATTAAGAGTGTGTTGTTGGCAAATCACATTAATTTCTGCCTCAATCTCTCCACCTATAAAATAGAATTAATAATGATACCTACTTAATAAGGTTATTGTAAATTTTAAGAAGATAATATGCAATAAAAGTGATTTTGTGCATGGGCAGGCACTGTGGCACAGTGGGTTAAGCTGCTCCTTTGGATACCTGCATCCCATATCAGAGTCTGGTTCATGTCCTGACTACTCCATGTTTCTGATCCAGCTCCCTGCTAATGTATCTGGAAGGCAGCAGAAGATGGCTCGAGCACTTGAGTCCCTGACACCCACGTGGGAGACCCACATGGAGTTCCTGCCTCCTGGGTTTGGCCTGTCCCACACTTGGCTCTTGTGGGCATTTGGAGAATGAATCAGTAAATGTAAGATCTGTATATGTTTGTGTCTGTGTGTTTCTCTCTCTGTGTGTGTCACTCTTCCTTTGAAATAAATAAATAAATCTTTAAATAAAATACCCAGTGTTGTGGCACAGCAGGTTAAACCGCTGCTTGTTTCAGCAGTATCCTGTATCAGAGCACTGATTCAAGTCCCCACTGCTCTGCTTCTGATCCAGCTTCCTGATAGTGCGCCTGGGAAAGCGTCAGAAGATGGCCCAAGTGCTTGAGTCCCTGCCATCCGAGAGGCCTGGATGGAGTTTTTGGCTCCTGGTTTTGGCTTGGCCCAGCTCTGGCTATTGTGGTCATCTGGGGAGTGAACCAGTGGATAGAAGGTATCTCTCTCTCTCTTTCTCTTTCTCTCTCTCGCTTTTCCATTCTCTCTCTATATCACACTATATCACACTTTCAAATAATAAATAAATAAATCTTTTTAGAACGTGCTTTTTGTAGTGTCTGAAAAAGTTCTCAAAAATGGTATTCATAGTAGTTCTGATGATAACAGAAATCACTTAGTTCAGTGCTTGCCCTTTAATGAAGGCTTGTCTACATGCCAGATATGCTTGCTCACAATAGTCTTATTATTGATTTCTCTAAGACTTAGGGAACTGTGAAAGAGCTCAGCTTGAACCTAAGCTGGAGGCATGGGTATTATCCAAGTTAGGCAGTTTAGCCCAGGTGCTGTGCTGAAACAGGTAGACAGTAGTACGAGGACCCAGAATGGGGCCGAGGGAAGCCACAGAAACAGACCTCATCTGCTTTTACTACTCTTCTCCAGGCAGCCTTGGGACCTCATCAGGCAGCTCCTAGCCATGCGACTTCTTTCCCTCCTTCCTGGGGCCAGAGCATATTCCCTGGGGAGGTGGCCAGGAAGGGTTTCATTCCCACTGGAGAAGATAGTTTTTTGAGGGATCAAAGGATATGGGCAGAAAGGAGTGAAGCCAGCCCCTACAGTCTTCATGCCCCCAGGAACACCCAATCCCTGCTGGTGTGCCAGCTATTTCTTTGCCAGTAGTGAGATCTGATCCCCTCCCCTACTTTTCTGCCTTTCCATTCTTGGCCCTTCCTTCAAGGTCCAGTTCACTGTGTGCTTTTTAAAACTCCCTCACAACAGTCCAATCAGACAGATACTCTTTGGGGTGTAGCTTAAAAAAAAAAAACAAAACAAAAATCACTCTCAGTCATTCAAATCTAGATGATTTACCTCAGGGATTAAATGGATGATTTACCAGCTGAGAAGCTAAACAGGGGGTAGTGAGGCAACTCAAAGAGAAGCAACAACGGGAAGCTCCTCTTATCCCTAGAGTTTGAGGACAACAGGAAGATGTATCTTTACCAGAGTCCAGAAACTGGGGCTCCCTGCAGTAGCTAGAGCCAAGATGGAACTGCTTGGAAAAGCTGGAGCCAAGGAGGGAAGGGCCGGATGCCTGCTGAGAGTTGGAGGTGCACCAGGGAGGAGACACAGCTGCTGCTTGAGGCACCACAAAAAGTGAGGTCGGGGATGGGGAGGAAGTATCCTAGTTTCCTCCTTCCTTCTACTTTAAGACTCCCAGAAACCAAAGGGCAGCGGCTTAGGAGAAATATAGTTCCCTTGATACAGCAAATGGGCAGAGAACACAGATGAGAGTAAGCAACAGATGAAAAGCTTACTTATTATCCCCATCTCACAGAGAAGTCAAATGAGGCAGAAAGATGAAATTGCCCAGAGCCACACTAAGCAGCAGTTTAGTTTGCAAATCTAAGTAGTGTGACTACTCTTGAGCCTATGCATTCTGTAATCAGTGCTCCTATACTCACGCTAGTAGTGCTATTGTAATTTTACCCAGGTTGGATTTCTCCCTTTAAACCGGATGCCAAGCTCCTTAAAGGCATAGGCTGTGTCTTTGTCTTTATACCATTCACAAGCACCTAGACCTTGGGTCTTCTACAAAACCTCCCAGAAAATGCAAGTTGTTTCCTGAAATGGGATTTATCAGCAGGTTGCACATTGCTTAAGGGAGGGGGACACGGTTAAACTGTCCTCACTGGTATTTTTTTGGTGGTTTTATTTTTTTGAACCCAAAATACGGTCAGGTGGGGAATGAAAATTAATCCAGTCTGATGCCAAAAAGCGGTCTGCGTTCCAGAGCTTTGCGCGGCACAGGATCTGCCTCCAGTTCTCTGCCTTGGTGCTTCTTCTTCTTTTTATTTTTAAATTTGTTTATTTATTTGAAAGAGATACACACACACAGAGAGAAGGAGAGGCAGAGAAAGAGAGGTCTTCCATCTGCTGGTTCACCTCACCTCCTACACCACAGCACCGGCCCCTGGTGCTTCTTCCATGTTATACCATCCCCTAGTGACCTTAACACAGGCCCAATGGAGGTCGTTTAAGATTTTGTTACTGGGGGCCGGCGTTGTGGTGCAGCAGGTTCAGCTGTCACCTGCAATGCCGACATCCCACACAGGCACCCGCTCCAGTCCTGGCGTTCTACTTCCAGTCCAGCTCCCCGCTAATGTGCCCGGGCAGGCAGCAGGTGATGGCCCCAGTGCTCAGTCATCTGCCACCCACATGGGAAACACAGATGCTCAGTGGTCTCAAATGTTTGTTTTCTCCTTAGTAAACTGTAGTGATCCCTGATCAGATTCCAAACTATGGAATGCAGGGAAAAGCATAGTTGAGTTGATAATCAATATCTGGATTTCTTAAGGGCATCCCATAGGGAAGTGGGTTATTAAAATTTGAAATGATTCAGTTCCATCAGCCCTTAAGGCATGCGGATCCGGCTGAAAAGCCCATAAGAGTATTTCAGGCATGGAAAGCCAAAACACTCTGGCAAAAACAAAAAACAAAAAACAAAAAACACACACACACACAAAAACAACAACAACAACCAAACAAACCTACATGAAAGATCTCCGTGAGTAAGATCAAAGAAGGAGGTACCTTTCTCTGAAGGGAGGAGAGAACTTCCACTTTGACTATGACCTTTTCTAAATATGATCAGAGTCGGTGAACTCAAAAGGCTTCCATAGCCGTGGCAACTCATGACAAGAGCCTTGGGTGATTACTGATGCCATAAACAAGAGTGTCAATTTGTTAAGTCAACAACAGGAGTCACTGTGCACTTACTCCTCATGTAGGATCTCTGTCCTTAATGTGCTGTACATTGTGATTTAATGCTATAACTAGTACTCAAACAGTATTTTTCACTTTGTGTTTCTATGTGGGTGCAAACTGTTGAAATCTTTACTTAATATATGCTAAATTGATCTTCTGTATATAAAGAGAATTAAAAATGAATTTTGATGTGAATGGAAGGGGAGAGGGAGCGGAAAAGGGGAGGGTTGCAGGTGGGAGGGAAGTTATGGGGGGGGAATCCATTGTAATCCATAAGCTGTACTTTGGAAATTTATATTCATTAAATAAAAATTTAAAAAAAAGAAATGATTCTGTTCCAATGTCATAAAATTCCTACACCTTGAATTAAGCAACCCCTTCACCTGGGAAGAGGCCAGTATTCCTTAGATTTACTATAACCTCCATGGTTTGGAATGTTCAATGGGACTGAAAGGTGTCAATTTACACTTTGTTCTCTTTTTCCAAAGAAACAGCTCTGGGGAACTATGAAGCAGGCACAAATAGATTGGATGAACTGGCAGTAGTTCCCAACCTGGAAGAAGTTAGGGCAGATAGTGGACCCTTTGTCCTCTCAGGTTAATAATGAAAGCTCTTATCACCAGAATTACTAAGACAAAGGGACTTGATGGTGCAGAGTCGTGATATGACTGGGAAAAGAAACAAGGTGTGTTAGGGCCTTTATAGTATGGTGCATCCCAGGTGCTTCTTGCCCTCAAGGTATAGGTTGATATGACAGTGTAGTCATTCGTATGTGGGTCATGGGATTACACTACCTCAATTCAAATCCAGACTTTCCCACTTACTAACATATGAGCTCAGCAGCATACTGGGAATATAGTACATTATCCTGTTTTTCTCACATCTCTCTGGTTGTTTCTCTCAGATACTTTGAGTGTAATAGATCCTCATTTTTCCAACCTCCCAATGCCAAAGTGCCCCAGGCCTCATTTTCAGGTCTTTTCCATTTTCTATCCACACTTACTCCCTCAGTGAATTCATTTAGTCCCATGAGGATACCATGAATATGCTGGCAACTCTCACATCTCTTTTTGCAGCCTGGACCTCTCCTCTAGATTGGTTGACCACCATTTCCTCAGTGTCTCCAATTAGATATCTAATAGGCATTTCCAACTCCACATGCCCTAAACTCTACACTTGCTATCTGCCTACCCCTCAACTCTGCTTCTTTCCCATTCATTCCCATCTCAGTAACAGGCAACTCCACCTTTCCAGTTGTTGAGGCCAAAAATCCTTGCTGCCATCTTTGATTCCTCTCCTTTGCTCATATCCCATTTGATCCTTCAGCAAATTGTATTTAGCTTTGAATTATTTTCAAAATCTGATTAATTCTCATCACCCTCATCATGACCACCCAGGTCTAAGTCCCCCAAGCCACTTATTTGCTATTGTCCAGGACAATGCAATCATCTCCTAATTTTGGTCTCTGTCTTTGCCCCTACCACACTTTAGTCCATTCAATCAGACACAGCAATCTTAGTCATATGCCTCTTCTGCTCAAAACCCTCCCCTAATTTCCCATTATTTTCAGAGTAGAAGCCAAAGTAGTCCTTACAATTAGACCCTATTACCTCCCTGGCCTTATCTCCAACTTCTCTCCCCTTTGTTTACTCTGCTCTAGTCATGCTGACATTCACAAGATTGAAATCGAGGCATCAGCGCGGCAGAGCTCTCATCATCTGGAGGCTCTGGAAAACAATCTGCTTTCAAGTCCACTTTAGTTGTTTACAGAGAGTTCATTTCCAAGTGGTTACAGGAGCCATTTCTCTACTTCCTTGTAGGCTGTCAGCTGAGGGCCACTCTTGCCTCCTACAGGCTGCCTCCATTTTATACCACATGGCCCCCTCCTTCTCAAAGCCAGCAATGGCACATCAAATCTTCCCTGTGCTTGATATATCTGATACCCTCTTCTGCTATCAGTTGGAGAAAATGCTTCTTTTAAATGACTGGTGTGATTAGATGAGGCTCACCTGGATAGTCTCTCTGATTAGTAACCTTAATTACATCTGCAAAATCCCTTTGGCCATGTAATGTAAGATGATCACAATCCCGATATCTCATCATATACACCGTCCTGATGATTAGGGTAGGAAATCTGGGTGGAGCATTTTAGAGTTCTTTCCACTACAGTGATACTTAGACCACTTCAGAAACCAACTAGAATGTATGCCAGCTACAGTTACTGGTGCAGGGTCTATTCTAGATGTTTCCCTTACTTGTTGGATTGTGGGAGATCTGAGGATGTTGCAGAGGAAACAGTTGGAGTGGTAGGTATTTGCCAGCTGCTGTGAAAGTATTTCAATATTTTAACAACTGGGTAGTCTTACTGGTTCATAGCAGTTGATAATCCATCCTAGACAGAGGGTTAAAGATGATGGCATACTATATGAGATGTTCCTGTTTTCTCTGCACATTGTGAGTCTGAGGTTGGCCACAGGTGACAGGGGTGGGTGGGGAGACCATTTGCAGCCCTTGGCATTTTGATGATGTGCAACAGCCCTCTCTAGCCTTTCCTGATGCCTCTGCAGTGCCAGGTTTGTTTGGATGAATGTCTTCATCTGCATGGCTGTCTTCCAAAGTGGGAAAGCCCATCTATCATCAGGGCCTCCAAATGCTGCCACCCTAAGGGAGACAACCAATCCTATGTATTTGGACTCTCCCCAATCCACCCAGCAGCTGTGGCTCTGTGAGCTCATGCTGTTGACCAGTTCTCAGAGTTAGAGTGAACATTCCACAACAGCCAAAGAAACCAAGAGTTTTTATTAAGTTGCTGAAGGAGGCCTTATTACACTTCATTATGGGCATCATGTTGTGTGAGCACCAACCTCAGACAATAGCGATATCCTTTGTGAGCCGGGGCCACATATTTACCTTAGAGCCTAAGGTAAATGAACTTAACGAGACTGATGTATCTCATCCACATAGTATTTTGTAGTGGGTGAATGTGATTAAAATGGCATCAAGAGTGGCTTTGCTTCTTAGAACTTTTGCACATTAATGAGGAATAGCAGTGGGAAGGTGGCTTTGCTGAAAGGAGTGTCACAAGGGGTAATTCACAACTTGAAGGAGATCCAATGATAAAGGGAGGAGTAAATCACTGCTAATTGCAAGTAACAAATAATAATATGCAATATGGCCAGCTTTATCTGCTGATGCCAGCTGAGACCACAAAGCACATGATGTGGAGTGATGCCTGCTTCACGGTATCTCGAGGATAACTCCGCATCACTGAAGTGTAGCCTCCTCTGGCCTAGAAATCCAAATTGTTACCCAAACATAGAGCCACACCACCAGCAGCTCTGAACCCCGCATTCAGCATTGAGAAAGAGCTCAGCCCTTCACAGTGTTTTTCATCTGTTTCCTACAATGTTCACTGAATAGCTTCACAGTGAGGCATGTTAATAACTGAGTCTCTGCCTAGACTGAGTCAAACTGTGATACTTTTGTAAGTCAGAAAAATTTGTCTTCAGTGGTTTCCCATTTTATAACATACCCCACCCCACCCCACCCCCAATACACACACCATATCAAGGTCAATCTGAAAACTGTTCACTACATAAATAGAGATATGGCAAACATAATTAAATCCAATCTTCACTACTTAAGCAGATCCACATATTTTTAGAGTCAGGTTGTCTAATATCAGGATCCCACTGCATTCATTTCCAAATGGTAAAAACACATTCCCAGGGGATCTCAAAGTAGCAAGTAGTATTCAGAATAGATTGATTATGACTCCAAATATATGAGATGGTATAGATACCCTAGGCTCCCTTCCAAGCCAAGGTGTTTTTTTGGATGCAGTGCTAGGTGGCACTGAAACAAAACCTAACACTAGCATTGGTGAGGGGATAGCTGGAGTTTGATTGCCACCCTTCCTAGAAAATGTCACTGAGCTCAGTGGGAAACACTATAGCCCTGCATTAGGTGACAAGAAAATCTTTCTCCTTTCTACTTTCACTTGGTACATTCAGCTGCCAGACACTCAGTGAGAAAACTACAAAGGCCTTAGCATGAATATTGCCAACTGGGCAGGGTGGAGAGTAGGATGCCAGGCATAGGGGGTGGAAAAATCAACCCTGATACTCCATACTAGCCTCTGTTCCTTTCTGGAAATGGACTAGAGGTGAGCATAAGTCATTCATAGTTCTTGGTCTAGTTTTGGTTGAGTGACAGGGAAGGAGGGACTGAGAGGGGAGAATATAGACAACACATGTGCATGTATGTATGTCTGTACACCTGTATATATACATATGCATGTATATGTAACAAATAATTTCAACTTCTTTCCTATAGGCTAAGTGACTTATCACTTAGCCAAATCTGAGAAATATATGTAGGAAGGAAGACAATACTCAGATCTTTTGTGTTTTGTGCAAAACCTTTCAACAACAGACAGATGCATAGGGGGTGAGTAAGCATCCTAACATAAACTAAACACCCAAATTCACTGATACCCAACTAAACAGGAAAACCTTGAGAACCAAAACCCTTTTGCTAATACTCCCTTTCTAGAAATGATAGGGAGATTATAAAAACTGAAAAGTTTTTTGTTTATTTGACAGATATAGATACAGACAGTGAGAGAGAGAGAGAAAGGTCTTCCTTCCATTGATTTACCCCCCAAATGGCCACCACAGCCGGCGCTGTGCCAATCCGAAGCCAGGAGCCGGGTACTTCCTCCTGGTCTCCCATGCGGATGCAGGGCCCAAGCACCTGGGCCATCCTCCACTGCCCTCCCGGGCCACAGCAGAAAGCTGGACTGGAAGAGGAACAACCGGGACTAGAACTCGGTACCCATATGGGATGCCGGTGCCACAGGAGGAGGATTAACCAAGTGAGCCAGGGCGCTGGCCCCAAAACTGAAAGTTATCATTAGATTGAAGTAAGAAGTTCTGCTGTTCTATTGCACAGTAGGGTGACTATAGATAATGATAACATATTTTATATTTCTTAAAAAAACCTGGATCACAGGATTTTGAATGTTTTCAACACAAAGAAATTTTAAATGTTTGAGGAGATAGATATGTTTATCCTGCTAGGACATTTAAACAAAGTATATGTGTACTAAATATCACATTGTACCTCACAAATCTGTTTAATTTTTGTATATCAGCTTAAACTTTTAAAATTCTAAAAATAAATAAATTAAATAAGTGGATGTTAGATATTAACTTGGCACCCAAAACCCCAGGCAAGGCCTGAACTGATCACACATTCTACACCTTCATCATTTATAGTCTAGGGTAATAAACACTGCTGATGATCCAAATGGTCACATGATGGTCAAAAACATTCAGCAATGAACTCTACTTATGAGCATCTCACAGTGGAGTGCACTTACTTATATATGCGTGATAAAAAAAAATAGCCATTGTCTCTGACAAGGTCATCCATTTCAATGGGTTCTCAGTTTGGAGAGGGAGATGTTCGCAGTGAAGATGGAAAGAGGGCTCTCCTTCCTACAAAACTATATGAGCTAAATCCGCCCTGGAGATTTTGGAGGTGACATTTTGCAGCCAAGTTGTGTTCAGGCTTCTATAATTTTCCTTACTGAATCAAGAAAACATTATCATTGGCTCATTGGCGTCAAAATGGTTAGAACTGGAGGATATCACATTGAGTAAAATAATCCAGACACAAACCTTATATATGGTAGCTACACTTTTTTTAAATCAAAAAACAAAAACAGAGAAATGCCTGTGTATACCAGTTCTGCTGCAAACACAGTGTTTTGTCAAACTTTGTTCTAAATCTTTATTAAATTGTTAAGAATTATTTACCACTTCAATTTTAATGATTTTGTGACTATTAAAATTTTATTTAAATTTACTTTATATGAGGAGGAAAAAAAAACCAGAAAATGGATCAGAGATTTAACAAGTTTTAGCAGGTAGCCAGAAAGTCTTGTGAACCAGAACCATGTATTCTAGATTATTGAGATTCAATAAACTAAGAGTCTAAACTGATCTGCCTTGAAAAGAAATCCAGTCTAACAACTGGGAAAGTTCATCTAAATTTACATAAAATGGGACAGACAGACTCTTTTACTGAGCTTCCAATGGGTTCTATGCTCAATAACGCCCCTCCTAAAACCAAAGTAAGCACCCTTGTGAAGCAAAGCTACTCACGGCAATAAGCTGGTAGGAATTGTTCATCATTGCAATCAGCATGTTCAGCAGCACCACCAGGGAGATGACATTGTATGTTCCAAACATGGTAGCTCCCACAAATT
This sequence comes from Oryctolagus cuniculus, assembly GCF_051225735.1. Lineage (NCBI taxonomy): Eukaryota > Metazoa > Chordata > Mammalia > Lagomorpha > Leporidae > Oryctolagus > Oryctolagus cuniculus. Next base: position 81,216,571 of record NC_142888.1, on the reverse strand, counting down.
CAGTGAACTCGTGTCTGGCTTTCACATTGGTGACGTAAAGGTTTAAAAGGCCGAATACAGACCAGAAGAGTGACTGCAGGGTTTCGAAGAGCCTAAAAGAATTCAAAGACCAAGCTAGTTAATTCTCTAGGAAGTGCAAGAAAAGAGAAAGCAAATGTGACCTGATCTGCTTAAGAAGGGGACTGCTGGCTTTGCAACAGATGGGCTGATGATCTCACATGTTGTGCTCTCCTTCAAAACACAAACCAGCCTCCTCACTTTGTTTATTTTCACTATTATATCACATGCTTTTCTCTTTTACTGGGAATACCATCTCTCTTTTAGCCTATGCATAGCATACAATTTTCAAGGCTTATTTCAAGGGCTACTTCCTGCACCAAACTTTATCTTTATTCTCAGATTGTGTGATTTACCATCTTTCTCATTGGTGGTAAAATCAATGGTTAAGATGGTGCTTGGATTCGATTGCACTGAATTAAAATTGGAGCTCTTTCACTTGCTAACTGAGTGAATATGAGAGTTAGTATTTCTGATACTTCTTTTGTGGCTCTCATAGGGCCCAGATGGTGCTAAGTTTAGTGAAGAGACTTGAGGACTCACTCACAAATTAACACTTCATATAGATCATTGTCAATGATATATTAACTAAATGTTACTGAGAATTTACTATATATAAGCATGTAAGGTACTTCTACATATATGTTATTATGGTCCTTATAAAATTTTGTTGTTACTAATGAGGAAACAGATTCAGAGATTGAATGATGTACCCAAGGACACCTGGCCAGCAAGTGAGCCAGAATTCAATTCCAGGTCTGTCTGACATTCCAAACCATTGCATTAGTCTACATTACATGGCTTCACAAATTATTTTCTCTTTGAGTTCTCAAACTTTGTAGTGATATGCTTTTGGTGTTTGGGGTTTCTTTTGCCTTGTGGCACACAATGTCACAATACAATCTGCTCACCAGGGAAAAGGCACACCCAGGTGAAATGGAGGACTGACACATGAGGTGGACAGGGATATTCTGGTGAGACATATGTAGGAAGCTCTCACCACCTAGTGGGGGGGGGCATACTTGGTGGCAAGGTCCATAATAAAATTATACCAGAAATGGGAAACTGATGAAATCTTTACTTAATATATACTAAATCGATCTTCTGTATATAAAGATAATTAAAAATGAATCTTGATGTGAATGGAATGGGAGAGGGAGCGGGAGATGGGAGGGGTGCGAGTGGTAGGGAAGTTATGGGGGGGCGAAAGCCATTGTAATCCATAAATTGTACTTTGGAAATTTATATTTACTAAATAAAAGTAAAAAAAAAAAGAAATGGGAAACCTTATTGACCAAACTCTGGAATCCTAATACTTCAGAAATATATATATTTTTTTATTTTTAAAAGAGATTTCAGAAAAAACTCAATCCATTTCTATTTAGCATGGAGTAAACATATGAAATTGGTTATCTCAAGAAGGAGCATAGACAATACAAAGATTCAAGAAGACTTATATTAAATGTATGGAAGACAAATCCATACCAGGTGGTTGCGGGGAACTTGGATATACTGAAATACATTGTTAAACAGATCACAAGGCGGAGAGGTGTATTATAGAATGGAAATAGGAACTGTAGTTTTCTAAACATTTGATGACAATCTAACCTTTGAGATGGAGAATTGATCTTCTTAAAGGTAGAAAGGGTATAGGGAAGTTTTAACACTCTGGGCCTAATTCAGACCAGCAAAAAAGAACTGGATGGTGAACCAGCTACTTGTAGAAAGCAGTAACATCAGCCTGTATTTCACAAATTGTGTTTTAATAGCACAAATGAAACAAAGGCATGGTTAGTGCTTTGGTCTCGTCCTTATCCATTCTGCTATTCTTTAGACTGTTATTTCTTAATTCATTATACCTTTAACAGACTTCTATTTCTGTATGGAATGCACTCACCCTGTCCCTGACCTCTAGCCTCGGTGTCTGTCCTCTCTCCATTTCTGCTCAGTCTTTAAAGCTTATCTGAAGCCCTATCTTCTCTAGAAGTCTGTTCTAAGTCCTTTTCTACAAACTTGGCTCAGATACTCCTCTTTTGTGCTACACAGTACCCTAGCCTTATTCCATAAAGGCACATATCACATTGCAAATGTGGGGGAGGGGGGCGATAGCTGAGAGCAAACTTTAGACCCTTTCACAGATTAAATGTATGACCTTAAGGAAGTTACATAGCCTCTTTAAAATTCAAGATTCCTCATTTCAAAAATGATTATTGGTAGGCAAAATACTGATTGTTAGCATTGTGTTCTTACTATATGCCAAGAATCATGCTACGTGTTTTGCATATATTACAGATGGTCCCTGAGTTACGAAGCTTAGACTTATGACTTTAACTTTTCAATGGTATGGAAGGGATACCTGTTAAGTAGCAATGCTAATCCACATTTTAAATTTGGCTCTTTTCCCAGGATGGCAATATGTAGTAAGATCCTCTTTTGTGAAGTTGGGCAACACAGCAAGCTGTAGCTCCCAATCATTCCCAGGATCATAAGGGACAACCACTGACACTCCATAGTGTTCTGTAATGCTAAGCTGGGATGTTTAGTTGGTTAGTTGTATAAAATGCCATTGCAGGCCGGCGCCGCGGCTCAGTAGGCTAATCCTCCGCCTAGCGGCGCCGGCACACCGGGTTCTAGTCCCGGTCGGGGCGCCGGATTCTGTCCCGGTTGCCCCTCTTCCAGGCCAGCCCTCTGCTGTGGCCAGGGAGTGCAGTGGAGGATGGCCCAGGTGCTTGGGCCCTGCACCCCATGGGAGACCAGGAAAAGCACCTGGCTCCTGGCTCCTGCCATCGGATCAGCGCGGTGCGCCGGCCGCAGCGCGCCGGCCGCGGCGGCCATTGGAGGGTGAACCAACGGCAAAGGAAGACCTTTCTCTCTGTCTCTCTCTCTCACTGTCCACTCTGCCTGTCAAAAATAAAAAATAAAAAAAAAAAATGCCATTGCAGCTTAATGATATAGATTTATCAGGATGTAACCACATCCTTAGTTGAGCAACATCTGTATAGTATTTGATTGTAACTCTACTATTATTATTCTTTTTTTTTTCAGGCAAGAAACTGAGATACAGAGTGGTCACACAGGCAGGAAATGGCAGGGGTGGGATCCATCCTCAATTCTTTGGACTCTGGCACCAACACACTTACCCACCTTATTCCACCACATAACAAACTGCAATATACAGGACTCAGTACAGTTCTTGGCATATAATATACATTAAGGATAGAAGTGATTCCAAATGTTTACTTGCATTAACCATTAGACTATGGACTTCTTGAGGAAGTTCAGTAGCTTTATTGCCTGAGACATAGGAGTTGCTGAATAAATGCTTGTATAAAAGGTGACAGAAGTACACAACCAAGGAATGTATGAATGGGCGGTACCATTCTATGATAACAGTAGCAAGAAGGATATTAACTGAATTTAGGGTGGAAAGCTGGAGACAACTAATAAATCCCTTTTCAAAGCCTAATCATAACAAAAAGAAGAGCGTTTGTTGGGGACTAAGTTTGCATCCACATGACATCCATGCTCAGATGGGAAAATATGGGCTAAAGGAAGAGTACAAAAATCACTGCTGATTAAGTAGGCATAGCTGGAAATGAATGGTAGTGTTCTGGCAGGAGAACACAGTGGCCTACTTGGTCATGGCTCTGTCCTATTTAACTTTATATGTTTTCATTATTGTTGCAACTTTACACAACAAATCTTACATAACTTTACAAAACCAGTCCTATATCTGCCTCCCTGGAAGAAAGGGCAAACTAGACCTTGTATGCCTGGACTGACTTCTTGAATCTGACACTTATCATCTATGTAAGTGAGGGAAGCATGCTTAACTGCTTTGGACCCTAGCTTCCTCATTTACAAAATGAGCAAGAATAATAGTGTCTACCTCATAATGTGCCAGTGAAGATTAAATTAATTTATGTAAAGTTGCAATGGTGCCTAGCGCCAGTATTCAGCAAATATTTTAAGACTATTATCAAACTTTCTCATTGTTGCTTTTATATTCCTTCATTGTCTTTATAGATTATTATTTATTTACATATCTAGTTGTACATAGTCGCAGTCATAGTACATACAATTTTTTTATTTTTTCGAAGTTACACATTTTGGGTGTCATCACTTAAAATGTATTTGTTTATTTATTTGAGAGATAGAAAGACAGAGAGAACACCATCTTGTGGTTTATTACCCAAATGTCCTCAATGGCTGGGGCTAGGCTAGACTAAAGCCAGGATCTGGGAATTCAATGTAGGTCTCCCACGTGGGTGTCAGAGACTCGACCACTGGACCATCACTTGCTGTGTCCCAGGGTTTGCATTAGTGGGTAGCTGGAATTAGCAGTGGAGCCTGGACTTGAATGCAAATACTATGATATGAGATGTCAGCAACCTAACTGCTAAACCAAATATGTTTATGTATATACACAGTCTTCATACATACATACATACATACATATATATGTATGTATATATAATTTTAATAGCTGCCTAATGTTCCACTCAACAAATCCAAAGCTTATTGACAGTTTTATCAATGCTTTGGATGAGAACCTATGGATGCTTCTTTGATAGTCAGATGACACTAGACTGGAGGGGATAGCTAATAAATTGGATGACAGAATCAAGATTCTGCAAGATTTCAATGACTTACAGCAATGGGCTGGAACTAACAATATCAAACATAATAGGGATCAAAGTAGGACTTTGCTCTTGAACCATGTGCTCAACTACAGGATAAGAGAGGTAGGAGAAAGACCTACAATTTTTGCTGAAATCAAGCTCAAAGTAGATTAGGAAAGTGACAGAGCTGGCCAGATGCTTCAGTTGTCCTAGGGGAGCAGAAACAGAAGTAGATCATCTACAGTTAAAGATAGGATTGCTTCAGGCCCAATTTTGTGGCTGCAGGTGACTGGCATGTAAAGCTTGTTAGATGTGATTGAGGTCACTGGATTTTACCAAAGTTGATTTTCTATTTGTGATATTGTACTATAGTTATGCAAGATGCTACCAGTGGGGAAAACTGGGTAAATGGTTTACAGATTTTCTCTCTATTATCCCCCCCCCCTTTTTAAGGATTCATTGTATTTGTTTAAAAGGCAGAGTTGCAGAGAAGAGGAGACAAAGATATCTTCCATTCGCTGGTTCACTTGCCAAATGTCTGCAACAATTAGGGCTGGGCCAGGCTGAAGCCAGGAGCCTGGAACTCCATATGGATCTCCCATGTGGGTGGCAGGGGCCCAAGAACTTGTGCCATCTTCTGCTGCTTTTTCCAAGTGCATTAGCGGGGTGCTGGCTTGGAAGTGGAGATCTGGGACACGAACCCATGCCCATATGGGCTGCCAGTGTTACAGGCAGCGGCTTGACCTACTACACCATAGCACTAGCCACTGTCTGTATTATTTTTTACAATTGCATGTAAATCTACATTTATCTCCACACAAAAAGCTAAAAAATTATAGGCTTGCTACTGGACTTCATCCTTTTATTCACTTAATAGTTCAATAGGCATGGTGAACACCTTTGTGCCTTAGGGCTCTCTATGGTAGGTGCAAAGCTTACTAAGATAGGAATCTCAGTCTGATGGGAGAGAGACACACAAATATCTACAATATAACACATTTTGTATTCTAATGGTGATACACTTAGAAGCCATGTGTAACATGGAAAAGATGCAGTTGAGAGTGGGGTTACAGTGGATAAGTAACTTTGAAGAATTCCAGAAAGCTTTTAACTGTCCACCCAATTCCACGATGAACAAAGGCATGGACTCCTGCTGGCTCTGGTAGCTGGGATGCTGGTTGCTGCCAGCCTGAGAAAGCTGTGGCACAGTGGCAGCAGAAGCGGCACTGAGCCCTCATCATCCACTGCTTTAGGCTTACATTCCCCTGAGGACTTTGATTTTTAATGCATTTTCATTATTTGTGTAGATGACCTGCCAATATCTGTTCAAAGTTGTAGGGCTTAAAAAATGGAATACAAAAAATGAATCAACTTTGTTTCTTTAGAAAACCAAAAGAACAAAAATAAAACCCTAGGCTACTTTTGTTCAAATGCTAAAAAAAAAAAAGGCTTTGGGGCCGGCATTGTGGTGTAGTGGGTAAAGCTATCCCATATGGGTGCCAGTTTAGTCCCAGATATCCACTTTAGGGAGACCTGAAAGAAGTTCCTGGCCCTGGCTGTTGTGGCCATCTGGGAAGTGAACCACTGGATGGAAGAATTTTGTCCCCCTCTCCCTCTCTCTCTGTAACTCTGAATTTCAAACAATTAAATCTTTAAGGGAAAAGAACGGCTTTAGAGCCAGTGACACCTTGGCACAAGCTGGAAGGTGGCCAGGCTGGCTAGGTGGGGATGGGCTTTCTAGGCATGATTTTGTGGAGAAGATTCAGATGCCCTGGTGCCCATGAAGCCAGGGGTGACAGGATGAGACAGGCATATTGAAAGAAAGAAACTTCCACATGGCAGGGGGTGGGAGATTATTTGGAGGGAAGACAAGACTGGAGGCAGAGGGAGACCAGTAGGACTTAGGAGAGACAATTTAGTGAGTTGTGTGTGCCTGTATGGGGAGTAGAGTCAAGAGATATTCAAGAACTAGAACTGACATGGCTGACTGAAGCACTGGATGTGATTCATGAGGAGAAGGGTAAGAGTCCTGGATGGCTTCTAGGATTCTAGCTGGTGTCATTCAACAAGAAGAAGAATTTAAGGGGAAAGTAGGTTGGAAGGTAAAGATAGGGAGATATGGAAGTTAGTTGACATTTTGTGTTGGGGGGTCTTCTGGAACAGCCAGTTGTGTTCAGGATGCATTTGGAGATGAGAGCTGGACCTTACAGGAGAGCTTCCTTCGTTGCTTCTCTCAACAGGAGATGAAGTCCAGGTAGTCCCATTATGGAACACTGAACACAAGTCAGTACTGTAGTTTAGTACTGTACTGCAGCTGTCAGTAAAAATGATGGATTCCTCCTAAATTGTATGCTGAGTGAAAAAATATGTTTTTTTTTCTCTTTCAAGGAAAATAATAGCAATGGTATCTCTGGAGCATCGGAATGAAAAGGATAACAATAACTTGCCAGCAGACATATAAACAAGCACACTTTCCCCTTATCCAAAGGCTGAATCCCTGACACTCTGGCTGTGTCACATGCATTTTACCAGGTATTACAATTATGCCTGATTTGAAGCATTTAAAGAAAGCATAAAGAGTCAGAGCTCAATGGAAGAAAAAAAATCAACAGGTAAAGGGAAAGTTGAGGTAATGTTCTGCTGATTTGGCCCCAGCATGGCAATGCCTTTTCAAAACTGACATCTCAAGACATAATTTCATTTGACAGGTGCCCATTCGTGTCAACTGCCCCTGCTGGGCAAGTGATGGTAGCAAAATGTCAGTTGGCAACAGAGGTGTTACTAATTGGTATGAACATGCAAGGACGTATTTCATACCCTTCCTCAGCAGAGTTCACATGAAAGCATATTTGGCAGGAGCCTGACCTCCTAGAAAAGGGGTTCAATTCTATTGAACACTTTGAGGAGAACAAATGCAGTCTCCTGGTGCTCAAGCCACTACAAAATTGCTCTTTATGTTGAAAACACACAGATGTGAATTCAGTCTCCAGAGTAATGCTGGAGAGGAAGCAGGTCCCGGTCCAGAGACACTAACTAGTAAGGTGATGAATCCCCCATTGGACACCGTGAGTTGGCTTATCCTAAACAGCACTATATCTTTGCCAACCCTTTTGGGGCCTCTTTTTACTTTCAAATGAATCTTCTTTCTCCATTCAAGGTTTTCCCCTGAGTTCTGGGAAGAGGTATTGGAATGTGGCCTAGTGGAGGGTGTAGGTGCTGCAATGGGCAACCAAGTGAGCCAACAGTTTGCATATTTTCTCCCCACTGGAGCATCCTCCAGGAGAGAGCATTTGAAAATTATAGAGGAGGAGCAGGAGGAGGAGGAGTGTCTGTAGCTAATATATTTGGGAAAACCTCTCCCTACCTTGTGGATTCACAGTTGAAAGGCTCCAAAAGTCCTGCAGTGAAGAAATCTTTTCAACTTTTTCCCAGCATTTCCAAAACTCACTCAATCATAGATTCTGTTTTCATGTCTGTTAAGTTGGGCTTTTGGTAACCCATTTTAGGAATATGCTGCTAGAGGCAAATCAGAGGGGCAGGCCAGATGCTGTTGCTTTATCCTCCTCTTTTTCAGTGCACCTCTAGGGTCAAGCAGAAACCTCTTTTCTTCCTGGTCTTCGTTACTGAGCACATTTCTAGGATGTTGGAGTCCACTACACTGTCTACATTTTTAGACTTAAATAAAAAAAAAAACCATCTTATCTTAATGATTACTAATCTTGCACAACCTTGGGGTCATTGCTGTTGAATACGAGGAATGAGTTGTGCCCTCCAGAATGGCAGTGGAGATGGACAAGGTGTAGGACTCTGAGTCCAAGGTCAGCTCAATGTAGCTCCTAATCTAACACATTGCTTGACATGTACTTGTTTTCTTTCTGTTGTTTGTTTCCCTTAACATTGTATTTGTCAGAAAATAAAAGCCATTCCGGAAGCTTAAAGGTCCCACAGAAGTAGGTCTGACATTACAGAGAAAAGACACAGGAGCTCCATGTGTCTGAAGGCAGTGGACTCTTGGACAAAAACCATGACCTGTCTCTTGCATCCCAAGTGGGAGTGGGAGATATTTTCAATCAGTGTTTGTTTGGTGCCTCTTGAAGCACTTGAAACCTGAAATTAATCTCTTAGGTAAGCTAACTGATCTTGCTCTCAGCCTGTCCCTCCTCTAGCTTACTCCCACAGAAAGGGGTACGTTAAGATATTTTTGCATCCTCCTTTATTCTTTGGGCTTGATTCAGAAGAGTTAGCTTTGGTAACCACTTGTTCAGAGAAATAGGCTTGCTGTTTATTTCTTTGGTGAGTGCCAGTTTTTGAGTGAAGGATTAGCTCCCTCATCTCCATTCATTTAAAAAATTAATGAATTCTCTAAAAAATGTGGAGTGATATCACCATAGTTAGAACCAACTCCTTAGATGAGTTTTTGGGAGCCCATATGAGTGCTTGATTCTTTCTAACTTCTCTTAACTCCATTTCTCTCCTAATCTCCTGTAGTAAGAGAAGACCCCTCCTTCTGTCTTGGGCCCTTTGCGTGGGTCCATGGTGAACTTTGCATTGTTAACAGGCAGTGTCAAAGTTGTGGAATAAAAATAGAGCAAAAAGAAGAAGGCAAAAAAAAGGTGAAAGAGTCAGAGATGGGGTCTTACGTGGAGAAGGCATTGTTCTGTTTCTCACATCGGATCCCTTTGCAGTTGTTAGGCTCATCGATAGCTCTGGTCTCATAATAAAAGTAAAGCTGGTTCAGTCCATTGGCAAAGGCCAGCAGTACCAGGCAGTAGATAAAGAGGAATTTGAGGATATCAAGCAGCATGCGTCCCAAAGAGATCTGCAGAGGCCCTAAATGAGAGTTGGCTGTGAACAGGGATATGAGACGCAATGAACTCAAAATGTTGGATATTGCGAAGAGTGCTTCTGCAATCAGAGTCGGGTGCCACATTTCCCATTCCTCCCTTGGCCGAGAACCATTATACTGAAAGAAACAACAAGTGCACAAGATAAGAGGTACAGTGAGCACTCACCAAACTTTCCCCCTTTTCCACCTTTTGACACCCAAATAAAATCATCAAAATATGCAGTAAGCATTCATTTATACAACAGGCTTCATGCAGGGCACTGTCTTTTTTCTCCCATCCAATCAATTCATGATGCTAATAACTCTTTTCCTCCCACTATCATCAAAATATCTACCTAGCACATACATACAGCACAGAGAATTTTGGAATAATCATATGGAGCAACCACCTGGGGTTTATCAATAGCCATTTTCTAAGGTTTATTAGATTATTATTGGTGGTGCCTCTGAAACCACTGACACTCACAAAGTAGGGAAGGGGATAAAGCATCCTGCTTCTTAATAATATTTCAAATAACATCTACTATCTCAATCCCCCACTGGGTTCTGAACACCAGGGAAAACTTGCAGTTCCTGAAGAACAAGGGATAGATTGAAGCCTCCTTGGGATGGGGTGTTCATCTTCACTCTCCTGCTGACTGAAGTTTGGGGCTGATATAGCAGCCATATAAGCCATTCACTGGAACTTTCTGCTGATTTTCCAGCATCCTGCATGGCATTCTACACTACTGCAAGTGGCATGGCTATCTTTCAGTTAGTGAATTTTGTAGTGCCCCACACAGTGGCATATGGATGCATTTTACTGTTGCTTTGACAGTCATACGAGTTAGAATCACACTCTAGCACAAATGAAGACTCAGGGGTTGTAAGGAGGGGAAGAGCCAGTATTTCTGAGATTAGTTGCTTATTTTCCAGCCGTACGTCAGGCTTCCAGCTCCTGAAACACTGGGGGGGGGGTAGTCTTGTGAAAAGGATGACTTCATTGTAAGATCTCAGCTCCAATTTGGGTGGTATTGTCACTTAACACTGCCTGTATCTTCCAATTTCATCATAAAATGAGGATAATGTGTACTCCTACTCACTGCACATGTTTGTGATTCTGTATCCATATGCAAAAATCTGTGTACTCCATAAGGGGAGATGTTACGAAAATACAAGAAACTACTTATTACCCTCCCCAGGATAGAAGTAGATTTTTGCCTGTGATTCGATCTGAAGCATATTGCTTTGCACTTTCATCTAATTTTAATTTCTCAGGACTAAATGTAAACAAATTTCCTGAGAAAATGTTGCTTTAGGGACCAAATCATATTGTTAGCATTTCTAAAGTGTGCTTCAGTTCCAACTGAGGAAACTGGTATCATTAAAATCACTTACGTGTATCCAATATTCTTCACTGTCAGATGAGTTTGGGAAAATCATATCACAAATTTGTGCTTCTGTTTCAGATAGACCTTAAGATGGCCAACACAGCTGGAACTGTGCCTATCCGAAGCCAGGAACCAGGAGCTTCCTCCAGTTCTCTGTTGTGGGTGCAGGGTCTCAAGGATTTGGGCCATCTTCCACTGCCCTGCCAGGCCATTGCAGAGAGCTGGATCAGAAATGAAGCAACTGGGGCTGGAACTGGCACCCATATGGCATACCGGCACTGCAGGCAGTGGCCTTACCCACTACACTACAGTGCTGGCCCAAGGATGTATGGATTTCAAAAAAGTTTTTTACCAAAATAAATTTAATTCCATTTTCCACAAACTTATTGCCATACCCTTGTACTTATTCCAGTTGATAATTTCCAATTTTTAATACGTAGCTTTGTTTTGTCATCTGCAAAGGATCTCCATCTCTCACATATACCTCAAAACTTATAAAGGGCTATCTGACATCTGTGCTGTGATACCAACTATAATATAAGTAAGATTTGATAAAAACTGTGCTAGACTGATTGTCTAGAGATCTGCCACCAACTTGCTGTATGATCTTCAGCAAATCACTCTGCTAAAGGATTTGTGAATTGCACTGACAGCCCCAAGGCTAAATATGAAGAGGGATGGTCTAATATGAAGAATCAATCATAATAAAATTTAGGGAAAAGGATTGTATCTTTAGCCAAATATTGGCTGAAGAAAATACTCAGTGGGTCACAAATTTAGTTTGTGTGCACATTGAAGCAAAGTGTTGGTGGGATAGATCTAGGTCACACTATCCTAATAGAGAAAAGGACAATTATATTCCATGTTTAGCATTTTCTGGGGACATTGAGGGTCAATATTACTTGCACTTTTTCCTTTTGAGCACTGTGGTGTGTGTCTTTGGGCTTTCTTGTTGAAGACCACATGAGGTAGAGTATACTTATGTTGTTGACTAACTTTTCTAAGAAGGAATCTTTAAGGCTAGCTCATCCTTTGGTGCTTCTGTGCTGTGTCAATACAAGAGTGACATAAAATGTGTCAAGAGTCCTGTGGAGTGGTTCTTATGGCCTTACCTCATAAAAGTTGACCCAACCTGCTTGCAACAGGGCATCTCAGACTGGATGATCTTTGTGGATGCGTGGCCCAGACTCTAACCATTTACTGGTTCTCCTTGCAAATCCAATTTCCGCATGTGACATGTCTGGCTTTGTAAATCTTCCTTTTTTGAAGACACTAATGTCTTGGCAAAGGTCTTTTTGAGTTATGTGTTTGTCAGTTGAGAGGCATTTGCCTAGCTTAGGAGAGTGAATTTATTCTTACTCTTTGTGGTGGGGAAGTATCTAGGTCTTTGGAAGACTTGACAATGAAGTTCAACAGGTTATGTGATAAGTTAATGTTGAGCAGCTATAGATACATTTCCATATTCACAAATGTCAATCATTTTCTTCCTCACTTATACTAAACAAAACCCAGCAATTTCTAGATTGGTAATTTATGGTTCCTCTAGTATATAAATACCACTTCTAAAGGGAGAAATGTTCTTTTTTCAAGTCAGTGTTACTTAGTCAGCAGAGTGCCAGAGTGCCAGAATGACATGGAGTTCACCCAGGCACATTAACCCAAGAGTCAAACATTTCCTCTCCAGCTTTTCCTTTAAGGAAGTTGAAAGCATGTGTTAAATGATCACCACATGTATAAAGCACACTCTCGGGCTTCTTTCAAAAGTGTTTTATGACTGCATTCCATATTCATATTCTACATAACTCTAAGGTCTTCTAATATATGCAATATGCATATTAGGGATATAAAAATAAACTAAGTTGTTGGAGATTTGGGAGATGGCCACGTTCCCATTCTAAAACTCCTTAACAAGGAATTTAATGCTAAAAAGTAAGACTGACCAGTCAATCTTGGAGATTTCCTCATAGTGGGAAAGTTCAACTCACAAATGAGGGAGCACAGCTATCCCATTATCTAGAAAACACCAAACCTGAACTCATAGTCTGTGATTATACAAAGCGAAGTGTCGGACATGAAGCTATTTTCAAGACAATTCAAGCTGCACATTGTGTGAAAAAAACATCAAGGTGCCATGTGTGTGTGTGCATACATTATCTGAACTAGCACACATACATTGAGTGATATTCTAAAAGCTAGCTTCATAACGACTTGAATGACCGTCTGATGGTGGAAGTGATGAGGGAAGCAGAGGTTATTAGAGGTCTTTGTCTCCTGCAGTGAGGTTTCTGGGGTTCTGCTACCTGTCATATGAAGAATCATTGAGGGAAGTGGCAATGTTTACCTTTGAGAAGAGATGACTCAATGGGTTAAGCATAGATTTCATATCAGAAGCACTGTTATGGAGAAAGAACAGCCTTGTTCTGTTTGAAACCACAGGGATGAAGGACTACCAGTGGATGTGACAAATGGAGAATAATATTAGAGAACTATAAAGTAGCTCTTTTTAATGGAATGACTAAGGTTAAGAGGACTTTTTGGAGGTAATGAATTCAGTGAACTTCCTGTCCCTGAATGCAAGCATCAGTGGGCCATCCCCTGGGCAAGGACATTGTGGAAAGGATTCTAAACACAGATGGTTGAAGATCCTTTTTACTCTGAGAATTTAGGTAGGCAATGATTCATCGGCAAATTGTTCCCTTCACCACTCTTTGCTTAAGCAGAAACTGCTTACAAACCATTGAATGAATGTCTATTTATATGACACTTTCCTGCATGGAAGAACTGACATCATTACTGTTCTTCTAAACCATTTGTAATCCCAGTCCAAAAGCTTAATGTTAGAAAACAATCATTGCTGAAGACAAATGACAGACATCCCAATTTACCTTGACATAGGCCACAATCTTCAAGGAAATAGTTGCTAAGTAGAGGGAGTTCATTGCAAAATCCATCAGGTTCCACCAGTCATGGATGTATTCAGTAAATCCACCATCCCACATTTCCTTAATCTCCCCCCAAATAAAACCTGAAAATGGAAGCAAAAAGTTTGTTTCTGTATAGGCTGATTCCTGGTCATCATAGCGGGATCCCCCAAGGGAATAAATATGAAATTCATTGGGGCCACCTCTCACTCTTGAACTTGCTAAACCCAGTAGGCTTTTCCTGAAGATGCTCATAGCTTATACTTTTCTGCATGCTATAATTTTAGCATTCCTACTATAGTTACTGGGATGCTGCTGCCATTTTGGTTGCTTCATTCTACCTTCTTCCCATTTTGGAGTGGGAGTAATTTCATCAGCAAAATTATTAGATCAATGTTATTCCATAGATTTTTGTTTCCACAAGTTTTTTGGAGAAAAATTTCTCAATGAATTTGGAGGTAAGCAACCATGGACCATATTACCAGTAAGGCTGAAGCTAGGCAGTTGTGCCCTAAATAATTTAGGATCCTCTGTACTCCTTTCTCCTCTCATTGCATGAGAATTTGGTGGAATTCTTCCCAATAACTTTTAATGTTTCTTTAGTCTTGGATTATGGAAAACTATATGAATTGCTGTGATCTAGGGCAATGTTCTTCAGACTTTGAAGTATGTGTGAATCACCTAGGGGTCATGATAAAATGCAGATCTAGGGTAGGACCCTAGATTTTGTATCTAACAAGCTGCCAGGTGATGCTGATATTGCTAGTTTGGGGAACCACAGTTGGCACAGCAAGGACTTAGAGGATGGCCATACGTTGGGGAGTACACTGCAATCTAACTATCCCTGGAGACTATGGTGAGGCTGCTTTTACCCTAATGTGGGCAAAAATTCCAGATTTATCTCATGATTGTCAACCCAGTGACCAAATAGGATGTGGACCCTGAACAAATATCGGGATTGTGTGGGCTAGCCACAAGAAAGCAGCAGATCTATGTGCTTCTCCCTTCCTACCATTATAGAAAAGAGAGCTTAAAATAGACTGATCAGCATTTGCTCTGCTCATCTTACCTGATGCTCCACTTGACTGATACTTGACTTTTTCTGTAAACCAATGGACAGACAGCATCTCTGTCCTTGAAGATGTTAGGTCAGCTGAGGTAAGCACTATGCAGACTGCCAATCTCACTGCGGAACATGTTATACTGAGTGACCATGGCCCGAGACAGAAGGAACCCCATTTCTCAGGCTCCCAACATAGGACTACCCTACTGTTCAGAGGGGAATTGCACTACTTAAAGGCCAGTCTGACTATAAGCTGTAGTAGTTTCTCCAGACAGTACCAGAAGGCAGTGCCTCATCTTTTTAACTCACCTAGAACCCAGGGCAATATCATCCATTCCACGACAGTTGGGGGAGGTCCCTGCACATGGAGGTCTGTCCTGACGATGTGCTGAGAAGCCAGGAGAAGCATGAAGAGGAAGGTCAAATAGGATGCTGTGTGGCAGATGAACTTGATAAAGGGTTTCTTGATGAACAGCCCCAGGTTGCTTCTGGGTGAGATCAGATAGGCTATAGACAGCATGGGAAACAGGAACCCAATTGTCATGCAGGTCAGAAGCTTGACTACCCAGTGTTTCCTCCGCCATCCAGGGAAGCCGTCGTACCACAGAGTGGCAAGTAACTGTTGGCAGTTGGGTTGAGCAACAAACTGGGAAAAGAAGAGAACAAGTTAGGCATCTGCAATATCCTAGGGTAAATTTCTGTTCCTAATACCTCTCACAGTTCACAATCAACTCTAGCAAGAGAGGGACTATATGGCTAATCCCTGGAAGAGACCTGATTTTCAGGTCTAAGCCCAGAGACAGCTTGGCATACAAAGTGGTGAAATGAGACCTTCTTCAGGGTTGATTATTTGTTTCATATATTAAAATATGTTCCCTGTGTTCCATTTGTGATTCGCTATGCCTTCCTAGTCCCCTTCCCATCATGTTGGAAAAGTGGTTTCCCAAGCCTGGCTTTGCATCAGAATCACCCGGGGAACATTTAAAAAAAGTACAGGTTCCCAGGTCGCACCACAGAAACACTAAATGAGATTCTGAGCTCTGGGAGGGCAGAGGCTGCTGTTTGTTACAAATTTTCCTGGGAATTTACCTGCCTCTTAGCATAGAATCATGGATACATTTCATCACAAATCGATTCACTTCTATTCATTTCCCTAGGCTATGTGAGGTTATCATCAAATGTGTACTCTGGGCAAATACAGACTGCAAGAGAATATGCCCAGGCCTGTGGTTATGGTTTGATATGGAAATGAATTTCTTTTTTGAATTTGTTTTTTCCCCTGTTTTGTTTTGAGCACCTCTTGGTTGGCTTGTAATGAGTCAGGTTGCTACTTTGCCATCTATTTAACACTTTCTCTAGTCTAGACATGCAAAAGAGGGAAAAATATTTGGGGGCCAACTTACAATATTGTATACTAGCCCATCTGGGATTTTACTTAAATGCAATCAACAATGTGTCAGTGATTAATAATTAAGGAATCATCAGCATTTCAAGTCACCCTCCAGCTGCTACTTCTTGGTAAGTGACACAATTGGGAGCTCAACTGTCAACCAAGATTTTAAATACTGCCTATATTTGGCTCCTCCATCTTCCCATGGGACTGGTTAAACAGAGCTGTCTGTACTTTAGAGCTTACCAGCACAAAGGAAATAAACCTTTTCCATCACTACTTCCCCAACAACCCCAGGAAAACTAGCCCAACTTTCTTGTTAGTATCTGTGAATGTCACTGATTTTCTATTTAAATCATTTTTCTTCTTGAGCTCACAGCTGTACTACATTTCACAGCGAGATGTGGCCAAGTGACTAAATTCTTCCCTCCCTCCCTCCCTCCCCCTTTTCTGCCTGCCTCCCTTCCTTCCTTCTGGGAGTGAAGTAATTTCCTTCCTTCCTTCCTTCCTTCCTTCCTTCCTTCCTTCCTTCCTTCCTTCCTTCCTTCCTTCCTTCCTTCCTTCCTTTTTTTTCATTTTTCTTCCAGAGAGAGAGAGAGAGAGGAAAAGGGGAGAGGGGAGAGGGGAGAGGGAGAGAGAGAGAGCATCCACTGGTTCACTCCCCTAAATGCCTACAACATCCAGGGCTAGGCCAGATTTAAGCCAGATCGTGGATGACAGGGACCCAAGTACTTGAGCCATTGCTGCTGCCTCCCAGGGTGTGTATTAGCAGGAAGCTCATTGGAAGTGGAGCTGGTATTCAAACTTAGGCATTCTGAGCTCCAGCTTATCTACTGTGCCACAATGCCAGGCTCCAGATTGCTTATTATTTAACTTATTGTTTTGCCCAGCTAGTATCCACTGATGTATGTAGCCTTGTTGTTAAACAATTAGTGCTGTTTTAACAAATGACTACTGAAAAGGGCTGTTGGTATTGAATCAGATCACATAAAGACAAGCTGTGTGAATGCAGTTTTTCTAGGGAGTTTCCTAACAGGTCTCATAATGACAATTCTGTGGGGTAGAAAGATCTTTTTGGGGTGTTCCAAACCCAGTCCACTCCCTTCCAGTGAGTACTTCCAGTGGTTGCTTTTCACAGCTAATACACTTTCAAGGCTGTTGGTTTTCAATGGTTTATTTTATAAAAATTTATTTATTTATTTATTTTAGAGGTGGAGTTACAGAGAGAGGGAGAGACAAAGAGAAAGGTCTTCCATCTGCTGGTTCACTCTCCAAATGGCTGCAACAGTCAGATCTGGGCTGATCTGAAGCCAGGAGCCTGGAGCTTCTTCCAAGTCTCCCAAACAGGTACAGGGGCCCAAGGACTTGGGCCATCTTCTACTGTTTTCCCAGGCCATAGCAGAGAGCTGGATCAGAAGTTGAGCAGCCAGGACTCAAACTGGTGCCCATATGGGATGCTGGCACTGCAGGTGGCGGCTTTACCTGCTATGCCACAGTGCTGGCCCTAGGAACTACTCTTAACACAGGCACATCTTTATATACGAGCACTTATAATGTGCCATGTATCATCTCATAGCATACCTAAAGGCAGATATTAGTATTATACCCCTTTTACAGATGATGGGGCTAAGCCTGAAGTCAGATTTCTTAGTAAGTGGTGGTGTCAGTACTGAAGCTTTAGCCTGACTGACCCCAGACCAACTGTTAAACACAAAATTCTCTGACAATCCCTGGATGGTATTATCTCAGGCATGTAGAAAGCTACATACAGTGCCTTCCCCAAAGACCCTTCCACAGTGATTGAATGCCTGTATCACTGAGTGCTTTGGGGTAGGGCATTGAAGTTATATTTATGTTTGTAGGAAGTGGTGTTACATGAAACTGTTAACCACTCCTATTAGTTTAGAGTGGGTATGTCAGATCAGCTAATTAACAGGCCCACCTGCCAGCAAAGCCCAGAAGTAATGGGCCTTACTCTAGGTGTTGGATCCTGAGTGGCAGCTAAGCAAAGTGAGAGAAGTGGGGCATAGCTAAGGACAGTGGCTTGCCACAGAAGATCTTAGCTGCCTAATTTAGCCCCTGGTCAGATCTGTAAGGGACTGCTTATTTCAAATCACAAAAACTTTTCTCTCCACAAATGTGCTAAGGGTCTCATTGTAGTTGCTGGTCTCCTGCCCTGTCCCCCACCCCCACCCTGTGCCTCCCTGCAGTGATTCTATGCTCCAGTACTCCTAGGCAAGGGCAGGACATGATTCTACTTCTCATTACTACACAAAACTTTTGAAAAAGCCCTGGATTTTTCTTCCCTTTCATATAAATTGATGTTTTAAATGGAGAGGCTCCATGGCTCTTTTCCCCTCCCAAGAATAATTCTTGTGAGGAGTACTGTCAAGTTCTCTTGGCAAGAGCCTAGCCCTCTCCCAGAAAACTAACAAAATAGTTTTGAATTCACCTCATCAAAGTTCTAAGTTCATTCACATAGTGAAAAGAATTATCTGCTTAGTCCCTCACTGGTGTGTTATATGTGACTTTTGTGCTTCCAGCTGTCAAAATCATCAGTTTGGGGGTGGTGTTGTGGTGCAGTGGGCTAAATAACTGCCTGCAATGCCCACATGCCATGTGACTGTTGAGTCCCAGCTGCTCCACTTCCTATCTGGCTCCTGGCTAATGTGCCTGGGAAAGCAGAGGAAGATGGCCCAAGTATTTGGGCCCCTGGACGCACATGGGAGACCTGTATGGAGTTCCAGTTTCTGGCTTGAGCCTGGCCCAGTCATGGCCATTTTGGCAATTTGGGGAGAGAACCAGCAAATAGAAGAATCTCTCTCTCTCTCTCTCTCCCTCTCCCTCTCCCTCTCTCTCTCTCTCACTCTCCCTCTCTCTCTCTCTCCCCCTCTCCCTCTCCCTTCCTCCCTCCCTCCCTCCCTCGTCTTTCTTTCTCTATAACTCTGCCTTACAAATCAATGAATAAAATCTTTCTATAAAACCATCAATTTGCTCCGATAATGCCTAATTCATAGGCTGCACCCAAGGCCTAGCAGAATTTGACTTGCTCACTACAGGGGAGGTGCAAGATCAGTGTGATTTCATTCGGGTCTTTCAACAAGCATGTCAGAATACCTCCTTTGTGCCCAGCTCTGTATGGTGCATGGGAGAGGGTCACAGCACAAGAGACAGACCAGCAGTGACTGGCCAGGAGGAACTCCTCAGCAGGGAGACCAGCCTAGCTCATGTGAAACAAGTAAATGGGACAATCATGTTTGTGTTCAGACACCCCGCAGAAGCAGTACAGATGGTAAACATGTCAGGTTCCCAGATGGTTGGCTCTTACAGAACTATTCAGGCCACGCCCCTCTAAATTGGGAGATGGTATGCCAAGTGAGAACATGAGAAAAGCCCACACCCCTTCCATCTCCTGTTACCACCATTTTATAACAGAAAGGGCAGAATAAAGGGATATTTTTCAATCTGGATCCACTTAGCTTTAGAAAAAGCTCACTGCTCTCAGGAGGCATCACACTTTGAGTACTTAAGACATTCAAAAATGGTGGTGGTGGGGGGGGGTAGAATCAGCAGGCACTACAGTCCTAAGAAAAGGCTGCAGAGAATGATGAAATCAGAGAATTTCACTTCTTTCTGGAAGTCTTCCCTGACTGCTCCAGCCTGTGACCTTTCTCTCTTTGAGACAGGCCCCTTTGCTTTTTCCTTGTGGTACCTGTCAGTCTGTTTTGTGTTACATTCACTTTTATGTAGAATCTCTGACTCAGCTTTCTTATTAGAAGGTCGACTTCTGAAGAGGAAGACCAGTTTTGCATGTGTCATTTCATACCTGAAAAGGCTTTGCAGACCTTTACTGGATTTGTTAAGGCTAGAAAATTCTCTGCCTTTTTTTTCCGCTCAAATTCAGAGCTGAATGTTCAATGGCCCACTGGGCATTTCCTCTTGGCTGTTCAAGTGCATTTCAATCACATAATCCTCACAGAACCCTTTCCTCCCCAAACACATACATTTTCTCTTTTCACCCTGCATTCTGCATGCTTTTAAGCCATCTCTCAAGTGGTAATCTTAATACCCACAATAAAATGTGCACGGAATTTCCTACATTTTGGATGCTTTTAAAAGCAATTTGAATGTACAGACAGTCCCTGACTTATGATGATTCAACTTAAGATTTTTCAATTTTATGATGGTGAAAAAGTCATATTAATTCAGTGGAGAGCATCGTTGGAATTTTGAATTTTGAACTTTTCCTGGGCTAGTGATACTGTCTTGTGACACTGCCCTATCATCCTATCCCGAGAAACTGCCCATAGCCACATCCATTACTGCTTTATACCCCATTAGCTCCAGTCAGCCACTCGAACAGCCCACAGCCTGCATATGGTCATACCATTCCTGATTACTACTGTTCCTCATTCCTACCCCCATCTGAGCAAGCACTCCTGTGGTCTCCCATTTTGAGCACTGATTAGTCAATGATGGGTAAGATCCCCTGGGGGACAACCTAAGACAGGCACAGCCATGTACAGAGACCACATGGAAATGGGGTCAACAATGGTATGGCCAAGAATCATGCCTCCCGTTGCTCAAAAATAAACGAAAAGGGGGAAATGTGGTGGAATGAGAAGGTGAGAAGGTCATGAGAAGGTGAGCAGGTCATGCCAAGATGGCCGCTGACAAGAGAAACTGCCTGGCAACAGGCCGTGATTGGATGGCTTCGGAAACCACATGACAATAGAGCCTGACTGGCAACAGGCTGTGATTGGATGGCTTTGGAAACTGCCTGGCAACAGGCTGTGATTGGTTAGGGCATAGACCGCCCCTTGACCGGATTGGCTGCCTTGGCTATATAAGCAGCTGTAGCAACTGAAATAAACAAGTCTGCATGCTGCTCACCTCATGCCCGCTTTCACCTGACTCCTGGGGTCTGTGTGGTGATTCCACGCCTCTTGCCCCCACCACATTCCTCCTCTCAGAACAAATCCTCTCAGAAAGAAATCAACCACAACAGTAAGCCATAGCTTTGAGTCAGCCACATGAGAGAACAACCAATACCCTGCCTGCATACTGTGTCGTTAGGCTATGGTGCTTATTAGGCTAAGTATACTAAATGCACGTTAGACTTAGCAATATATTCTTATTTATTTGAGCGAGAGAGGGAGGAGAAAGAGAGAAACAGAGATCTTCTATTCACTGGTTCACTTTATTTTTTTTAAGATTTATTTATTTATTGGAAAGTCAGAGTTACACAGAAAGAGGAGAAACACAGACACACACACACACACACACACACACAGAGAGAGAGAGAGAGAGAGAGGTCTTCCATCCGCTGGTTCACTCTCACTCTGGCCACAACAGCCAGATCTGGGCCCATCCTAAACCAGGAACCAGGAGCTTCTTCCGGGTCTCCCATGTGACTGCAGGGGCCCAAGGACTTGGGCCATCTTCTACTGCTTTTCCAGGCCATAGCAGAGAGCTGGATCAGAAGTGGAGCAGCCAGGACTAGAACCGTCGCCTATATGGGATGCCTATATGGCACTGCGGGTGGCAGCTTTTCCCACTACACCACAGCGCCAGCCCCCACTGGTTCACTTTCTAAATGTCCACAATGGCTGGGGCTGGGTCAGGACAAAGCTGGGGTCTGGAGAGTCAATCCAGATCACTCATGCAGATGACAGGGAGTCAAATGCTTGAACTGTTGTCACCTGCTGCTTCTGATGATGCATGTTATTAGGAAGCTGGAATCAAGAGTGGAACTGGGACTCAAACCCAGCACTTTGAAATAGGATGCAAATGTTTTAACAGGCGTCTTAACTGCTAGGTCAAATGCAGGCCCTGAAGAGAGGTTTATGAATGTTATCACAAAGAAATGATAAATGCATTAATCATTATACAGTGTATACATGTGTGGAAATACCAGATTGTACCCTGCAAATATGCACAATTAAAAAAATACAAATCCATGTGGATAGCAAAAACAAAGATACATTAGTGAGCTAGGGACAGTCTTCCCTGTCCCTGGTTATTGACTGAGTCCTTGCTCCCTGAGGAGGCAATAGACAATAAGTGGAAGTCTCTTCATAGGAGCAGAGGCTCTAAGAGTGGGATGGACTCCTGAGAAGTAAGCCAGGCTGTGAGGCAGAGATAAAAGCCAGCAGCAACAAGTTTCCAGTGGTCCTATTAGCAACAGGAAATGGTAAGAGGAGAAAAATCTTTTAAAACCCTTGCAGTCCACCCTGTTCCCTGCTACCCAGGCTAGCAGCAAGAAAAACAATTAGAATGAAAAAAGTCACTCTCACATTGAGTCATCTAACTTGTTATTTTCAGATGATTTAAAATTGTTGGGTGTGCACAAAAGGGGCAAAAGGTGAGACTAGAAGAAAGGTCACTTTGACTTGTGCTTCATATTCAGAGGTTTGTAAAATAAGGTAGTTGGCCATCTGTACATGTGGGCCCTGCATCAGAGGATCCAGCCAATGGGGGATTGGAAATATTCCAAAAAGAACTGCATCTGTACTGAATATGTACCGACTTTTTTTCTTGTCTTTATTCCCTAAACAATACAGGTAAACATTGATTTACATATTCTTCACATTGTGCCAGGCATTGTAAGTAATCTACAGATGATTTAAGGTATACACACAACGTAGGTTATATGCCAACATTACACCATTTTATATAAGGAATTGAGCATCCATTGACTTTGGTATCCATGGGAATCCTGGAACCAATCTGCTGTGGATGCTGAGGAACGTGTGTACAGACCTGTTGTTTGCTGAAGTAATTGGCAGTGAGTTATCTTTGTATGTTTCCTAAAAGAAATCAGCTGACTTCAAGCTGAGATACTTCAAGCTGTAAACACATCTTCCCTTAGTCTATTTGGAGGAAAAGAAAATTTGAAAGGCCCTCACCACAGGGGAGAAGGTGAGGATCAGGAAGAGACAGCAGTAACAGCACTACCAGCAATGACAACATTTGAGTTTGGAAAAGTCTGCTGATCTTTCAAGAACATCCTCCTAGTTCTTCAATGAATGTTTGCAAATTGAAATAGGCCCAACTTTTATTGCATGAGTTGTAGGATCTTCAATACAGTCTGGTTGTATACAAGAATGTGTTTAAAAAGCAGCCCAGGAGTGGACATTTGTCTTAGCAGTTTAAGACCTGATATGGGAGCAGGCACTGTGGTGTAGTGGGTAAAGCCGCTGCCCACAGTGCCGGCATCCCATATGGGTGTCTGTTCCTGTCCCAGCTGCTCCACTTCTCATCCAGCTCTCTGCTATGGCCGGGAAAGCAGTAGAAGGTGGCCCAAGTTCTTGGACCCCTGCACCCGTGTGGGAGACCCGGAAGAAGCTCCTGGCTCCTGGCTTTGGATTGGTTTAGCTCTGGCCCTTGTGGCCATCTGGGGAGTGTACCAGCAGGTGGAAGACCTCTCTCTCTCTCTCTCTCTGCCTCTCCTTCTCTCTCTGTGTAACTCTGACTTTCAAATAAATAAATAAATCTTTAAAAATAAAGACCTGATATGAGAGGGCCTGAATTTGAGTTCTGTCTCTCTTCCTGAATCTCACTCAGCACAAATGGCCCAAGTGTTGGATACCTGCCAGCCAAATGGGAGACCCACGTTGAGTTCCCACCTCTGGCTTTGGCCTAGCTCAGCCTCTTCTGTTGTAGGCATTTGGGGAGTGAACCAGCTAATGGGTGTTGCCTCTGTTTCTCTTTCTCTGTCTGTCATTAAAATAAAACGCTAGCTCAGCAGAAATGACCCATGATAGAATGAGTTTGGTTTTCTTGTTTTGTAGTTGCCAATCAAGCAGGAATGTGAAGAAGAGAAAAATACTCAAAAAGGAAATTAATGGCAATGCAAATCCTGAAGAGGGATTAATGTCCAGCACTTTCTTTCCTTTGCTATTGTAGTAAGCTTGCAGAACCATTCTTTAGTTAAACAGTGCAGCTTTTTAAACAACTGCTGCAGCAGACATTTGAAACTGAGAAATAGGTTTTGGCAAGGAGTTTAGGCTCTGATTATGTTTAGAAATAGTCCCTATATTTTACATGTAGTTTCTAACAGTTTGTTGACTCCCCAGATTTTATATTTACCCACTTGGATCACCAATTCATTGTGAATTTTATGAAAAAAGGGTATGTGGGGGCCAGCCTTGTGGCACAGTGGGTTAAGCCTCTGCCTGAGACACTGGCATCCTGCATGTGGCATCCAGTATGAATGCCAATTTGTTTCCCAGTTGCTCCACTTCTGATCCAGCTCCCTGCTAATGTGCCTGGGAAGACAGCAGAAGATGGCCTGAATAATTGGGCTTTTGTGCCCCTGTAGGGGACCGTGGTAGGTGGGATAACTGAGTGGAGTTCTAGGGCCCTGTATTCTGCCTAACCCAGGTGGTATTTGGCCATTTGAGGAGTGAACCAGAAAATGAAAGGTCTCTCTCTCTCCATCTCTCTCTCTCCCCCCTTTCTGTAACACTGCCTTTCAAATAAATGAAATAAATCTTAAAAAAATGAAAGTTAAAGGGACATGTTCTCTTATCTAGGGATTACTGTACTAGAATATTTTGTACTAATTGGCTAAGTGGTTTCAATTTGCCAGCTGACTTTGTTCCTGAGCTAGGCTATCAATGTCAAGGACCCCACTCAAAGGTTAAAGACTCACAAAACTAGACAACTGGCCTCTAATTTCAAACTACAGCTAGGGCTAATTTGACCTAAATAGAGGAAGGTGAAGTTAGATGCTTAAAACTGTTTTAGAACATGTATTTTAGAAAATATATAATTTTCCTTTTGCAAATATACACAGCAGCTGGAATGAATGCAATGTGATTTTCTTGGCAGATATTCTCCAACCTACTGTAGCTGAAATAAGTTCAATGCAGTGGTTCATTATTGCCACAAGATGGCAGCAGAGGGTGGTAGGCGCTCACTGGAGTTCTAGAAGAAAAGGGGAGCCTGTATTGGACATTTTCTCACAAAGGAGGGAACAAATGACAGCATGGTTGGAAACTGATTAAAGCCAAGTAAGAAGTCAGACAGACTGTGCTAGGGTCAGCTGGAGTTTGCAGTCCTACTTCCCTACCAGGAAGCTGGAAGGGAGAGGAGGAGTGGGAGAGGAAGAAGGTGAGAGGAGGGAGGTAGGAGGGGGAGGAGGGAAGAGTGAGGGGAAGGGGGAGAGGGGAGGCGGATGTTGAGGGAGGGGGAGAGTGGGAGGAGGGAGGGGGCGGGGAGGAGAAGGGGGAGGGAGGGGAAGGGGAAGAGGGAGGAGGGGAAGAGGGAGGTGGAGGAGAAGGAAGTGGAGTAGGGGGAAGGGAAGGGGAAAGGAGGAAGAAGGAGGGGTAAGGGTAGGGAGAGAGGGGAGCAAGAAGGATGGAGGGAGAGGGGAGGGAGGAGGAAGGAGGGAGAGGGGAGAGAAGGGAGAAGGGCAGGGGAAAGGGAAATGGAAGGGAAGAGGAAATGGGAGGGATAAGGAGGGGGAGGGGAAGGGGGAAAGAGGAGGGAGGGAGAGGGGGAGGGAGAGAGGAAGGGAGAGGGAGAAGGATCTATCTGCTGAGTCACTTCCCAAATGGCCCTAACAGCCAGGGCTGGGCTCAGTCAAAGCCAGGGGACTGGAATTCCATCTGGGTATCCCACGTATGGTGTCAGGGGCCGAAGTACTTGAGCTATCTTCAGCTGCTCTTGCCCTCAGTTTGTCAATCTACAAAATGAGGATTGTAACAATAACCCATATCTTAAGGTTGTTATGAAGATTAAGAGAGGTAACTCAATGCTTGGCAACTCTGAAACAAATATAATTTTTCATCATGGATTGTTGTGAGGGTTAAATAAGAAGCACCCAATGAATATTAGCTATTTTCATCATTATGACTACTAATATTAAGAGGTGGGGAATTGTTTTCTGGATATGTAGTCTTGAAGTGACTTTATGTATGATTTGACACAGTCCATGCCTAGACAGAGTTTGAATGCATTAGCACTGCTTCCATTATCAGTTTTTCTGAATGTTCTGAGGATGTATTCTGTTATGCCAATTACTGCCTTGGAATTCTGGAAAAGAGACGGATGGTGGTGGTAGGAGGAATAGTGTGTTGAAGAAGTACATCCAAGTGGAATCAGCATGGTCCTCATTGTGTAGTCAGATCCTATAAATAACTAACAAATTCCACAAAGAAAAGCTGAATTGCTGGTGGAGTATGGGAAACAGCTTGATAGGTAAGGGAGAGGATTTTTCATTGAGAAAGACTGGTAAGTCAGGATGGCAGAAAGAATAGCTTTTGGGGAACTGGCTTTCAAGCTGAGATATCTCGGGATTTTTTTAAAGCTCAGATGGAAGACTGCATGAACTGGTGTTGACTCAAGTCAAAACACTTGCTCCGGAGCCGGTGCTGTGGCATAGTGGGTAAAGCTGCTGCCTGCAGTGCAGGCATCCTATAAGGGTAACAATTTGATACCCGGCTGCTCCACTTCCGATCCAGCTCTCTACTATGGCCTGGGAGAGCAGTAGAAGATGGCCCAAGTCTTTGGGCCCCTGCACCCATGTGGGAGACCCAGAGGAAGCTCCTGGTTCTGATTGGCACAACTCTGGCTGTTGCGGCCATCTGGGAAGTGAACCAGTGGATGGAAGACTTTTATCTCTCTCTCTCTCTCTCTCTTTCTCTCTGCCTCTCCTCTCTCTGTGTAACTGTGACTTTCAAGTAAAATAAATAAATCTTTAAAAAAAAAAAACCACTTGCTCCAAGTGACGTTCATTGGGTGATTATTCAGGAGCATTGCTTAGAGACCCCAAAGTAGCTTGGTTCCTGTGGGTTGAATGTGGCCTAAGAACAGTATGCCCTGCTTCGCCAAGTCCTCCCTGCCACCCTGTGCACTCTGAAACCTTTCCTGGCCACCCCTACACATTCTCTTTCTCTCTGGTAGAGAAATGAGGGACTATCTATGCTTGGAAGGCTTCTAAAATGTCACTTTCCATCTGATTCAAAGACTACCCCCAACACAGCCAACTCGAGTAAGCCAACAGTGTTTATGAGCACCTGTTTGGCACCAGGCTGTGGTCCAAATACTGGGGATACAGGCATGACTCCAGTAGCCAGAATCTCATTCGTGAAGCAAATACCTAACAGATAATGATAAAATCAGATTCCTGCCCTCACATGATGGGTGTTCCCAAGTCCTGACAAGAGCTACAGTGAAGCCAAGAGATTTTCTTATTAATGTCTGAAACAGGAAGTAAACTCACATGAGATTGCAGTTTAGGTAGCTGAAAGGGAAAATAAAATTAACTGGAGACCTAAAGGAGTAATTATTCCTTCAGAGTATCAAGACCACTGGGGACTTGGTGGCTTGATTTTAAAGGAAGCAGTAGCTATCCTGACTCATGTTCTGCCCCTTCCTTGTAAGGATCAGCCTTGCAGTAGGCTTTTAATAATAATGACCCAATAAGCACTTTATTATATGCCAAACACTTTGAATGTATTCATGTTTTGAATCCATAAGCCTCACAATGACTCTACCAAAGATGAATTGTTGCTGCTCTACAGATGAAGAAAATGAGACCCGGAGAGACAAAAACAAAACAAAACAAAACAAAACAAAATAAAACAAAACAAAAAACAAAAAATAAACTTGCCTAAGTAAGTGCTGACAGGCAATTCCTGAACCCAGGTCTATGTGAGTACTCTACACCACTGATGCCCTAACCCCGGGGTGAGTCATCAAACTGCAGCCTGTGCCTATGGATCAAATCCAGCCTGTTACCTGCTTTTGTAAATGAAGTTTTATGGAAATACAGCTAGCTGATTGGTTTAGCTATTACCTCTGGCGGCTTTTGTTCTATAGTGGCAGAGTTGAGTAATTGCAACAAAGACCCTAGTTCTAAAATATTTGCTGTCTGGCCCTCCACTGCTGTAATCACAATACTACAGAGCTTCTGGGACATAGGCTTTGGAGTTAGACAGACCTGAGGCCAAGCTCTGGTTTTGCCATTTATTAACAGTATACCCTCAGAGAAGTCCTTGTACTTCCCTGTGTCTCAGTTTCCTCACTTGTAAAACAGGACTCATACTGCCTAGATTCTAGGGTTGCTAAGAGGACTAAATGAATAATGTGCATGAAAAGGTCTCAGCCTGGTGCTTGGCACACAGTAAATTCTTAAAAAAATGTAGTTAAATTATTTCGAGCAGTAACGAAAATAGATAGAAGAGAGCTCTGTGTCTGGCACAGAAGTGAATGTTCATGCAAATAGTTAATATCCATATCTGTCTTTTTATTACTCTTGCTGACTTCTCCCAGCCCTTAGGTTGCTGAAGTCAAGACTGAAGTTTGGTGCTAAAGATGTAGGGGCCGGCACTGTGATGTAGTGGGTAAAACCACTGCCTGCAGTGCTGGCATACCATATGGGTGCCAGTTCTAATCCCAGCTGATTCTCTTCTGATCCAGCTCTCTGCTATGGTCTGGGAAAGCAGTGGAGATGGTCCAAGTGTTTGGGACCCTGCACCTCTATGGGAGACTGGGGAGAAGTTCCTGGCTTTGTTGCGGCCATTTGGGAACTGAACCTTCCGATGGAAGACTCTCTCTCTCTCTCTCTCTCTCTCTCTCTCTCTCTGCCTCTGCCTTTCAAATAAATAAATAAATCATAAAAAAACTGATGGTGTAGGGATTAGCAGGACAGTGCAGTAAACAGGGTGGTTTGGGCCCGTAGGGAACTGATACTAAGGAATTCACTCTAGAACAAGCTATTTAATGTTTTAAATCTAAATCATATCATATGAGCAAAGTGAGGTATGCATGGGGCAAGGTGGGGAGCAGGGGAAATGCAAGTCCTCTGTCTCCAGCCTGTTTTTCTTTCTTCTGTTTCACAATCCCCTCCTGTGTTGCACTTGAATGGACTCTGATTCCTTTCTTTGAGAAATGTGACATTTTCTTAAAGATTGCAGGCTCCTCTCCCCGCCCCTCTCTGTGTTCCACTAGCAACCACAGAACAAAAATGACTGTGGGATATGCTTTGTTCTTAGTTGTGCTTGGTTAGTCTCTATGATTAGACTTTTCAAAAGTATTTTAGGGCCGAGACTAAGACTTGCATCTCTCAGGTTTAGGGAGAAGGGCATTGCTGTTAGGAAACAATGAAAGGATGTGTGTTTATTTGGTGTGTGGGGGTGGGTCTGTGTTTCTGACTGGAGAAGGTATCTAAAACAAAGGAAGAATACATTTCAGAAGCAAAGTCTTTGAGGCACAAATGAAATGCTTTAATGTCCTATTAAGGAGCAGACCAAAAAACCCTAGAAAAATGAATGTGGCAAAAAAAGGCAAGTTCCTAGCTGAGGGAGTCTTCTGCTGGGATGGGGAGGGGTGCCCCTCTTAATTCTGCCCGTGGGAAGGAAATTACTACAATGTGATGGGAATGCTTGCCATTAGAGAGCCAAAGCTTTGTGTTATGGCTCTGCTATTTCAGAAATAGCCATCTTTTTCTAACGTCTCCATGAAGGTCAGCCGTTTTCGCCCAAGATGAGTTACTTCATAAACAATTCACTCCTTGAAGCACCTGAGAGGAGCAGAGGACAGATACGTTTTGCTGAGGGAGGATGGCTGAACGCTATTTCTGCCTAGGGAAAGCTCTTGCTTTATCTCTCCTTTGTCTGGCAATTTTTCCTTCTATAATCTCTTTGCAGAGCCCACCCTCCCCACCCACGTTCAAATATATTTCCTGTCACTAATAGAAACATCACTCAATCAATTTTTTTCTTGCCACTCTGGGTTGGAAAGTCCATGACTCTTGCAACAGGGGTTAATTTGGTAGTAGGGCCACAGAAAGTTAAGACCTAACAGCCTAAGAGAGCTGGAGAATTCTATCTCAAGCTGTCTTAGCTTCCATATTAATGCCAGCTGCACGCTGATTGTGCTTCAGATGGATATCAAGGCTGTCACTGGTCTGTATCACCCAGAGTTACCTGGCCATACTGACTTGCTTTAAGTGTAATTGTTACAGAATTCTCTAAATCAATGTGAAGATGCAAAACTATAATCAACACCCTCAGAATTCCTGGCTTCTCAATGGTATGGCAATTGCTTTTGCTTGTCCCTTTTACTAGTATGTCATATTATTACTCAGAGTGTTTTAGTCAGCCATAACAACAGTTTCCTGGGTATCACAGTGTGTAGTCATTCTGACTTAAATACCTGGGAGCCTTGGTTTAAGACTCTTCTTGGGAGGGCCGGCGCTGGGGCATAGCAAGTAAAACCGCTGCCTGCTTGCCAACATCCCATATGGCACCAGTTCCAGTCCTGGCTGCTCTGCTTCTTTTTTTTTTTTTTAAGCTTATTTTATTTATCTGAAAGACAGAGTTACAGAGAGAGGTAGAGACAGAGAGAAAGGTCTTCCATCCACTGGTTCACTCCCCAGATGGCTGAAACGGCCGGAGCTGCGCTGATCTGAAGCCAGGAGCTTCTTCTATGTCTCCCATGTGGGTGCAGGGGCCCAAGGACTTGGGCGATCTTCTACTGCTATCCCAGGCCATAGCAGAGAGCTGGATCGGAAGTGGAGTAGCCAGGTCTTGGGTCTCTGAAGCGCCCATATGGGATGCCGGCGCTTCAGGCCAGGGAGTTAACCCGCTGTGCCACAGCGCTGGCCCCAACTGCTCCACTTCTGATCCAGCTCTCCGCTATTGCCTGAGAAAGCGGTGGAAGATGGCCCAAATCCTTGGGCCCCTACACTCACGTGGGAGACCTGGAAGAAGCTCCTGACTCCTGGCTTCGGATCAGCCCAGCTCTGGCCATTGAAGCCATTTGAGAAGTGAACCAGCAGATGGAAGATCTCTCTATGCCTCTGCCTCTCTGTACTTCTGCTTTTCAAATAAATAAATAAATCTTTAAAAAATTACTCTTCTTGGGGTCCAAGTCTGCAATACTTCCATACTTACAAGATGACTATGTACAATCAGGTGCATGGGAAGTATCAAAGACAAATCGGCACAGGGCATGGCAGCAGGGTGATGTAAGCACTACCAGCAGGGGGACTGACTGGGAATCTGTTGTAACTGTCTGGGTGAGAGGTGATAAAGACTTAAATCAAAGCAGTGGAAGTAGAAAGGGGGTGATAAAAAGGAGATATTTTTTATAGAATTGACATATTTGGCAATCAATTGCATGAGGGAGTGGCAGGTAAAAAGAATTTGAGGTTAATACAGAAGGAGGATATCTCTAGTACTTGATGATGTAGGGGAGTCTGGAGTTAATTTTCATTATGGGGATTTACTATCTTGGTTTGCCTGGGATTGAGGGAATTCCCAGGATTTGGGACTTTCAGTGCTACAATTGAGATGTTCTGGCTAAACCAAGATAAATTGCTCACACTAAGCTCAGGATATGCTGGATTTGAAGTCTGTAGGCACTTAGCAGGTGGTTGGGCAAGGAGGTGGAGTGTGGAGGAAGGACATCTGAGTTAGAGGTGCAGTTTGGGAAGTTTCCTGTATAGAGATGATGGGTGAAATCTCAGAAGAGGGTATAAAAATGGAGAATGCCCTCAATCTCTTGTGGATTGAGAAAGGGATGTGAACAAAAGAATAAAGTAATTAAGAAAAGGGCTGGGTGCTTGGCACGGTGGTTAAGATGTTTGTGGCACCCACATCCCATATCAGTGCCTGGGTTTGAATCCTCTATGTGCTTTTGATCCCAGCTTTTTGGTAATATGCACCTCAGGAGGCAGCTCAAGTAGTTTGGTCCCTGCCACCCAAATGGAAGACTTAGATTTGAGTGCCAGGCTCCTGGTTTCAGCCTGGCTCAGTCCCAGCTTTTGCAGGCATTTGGGGAAGGAACTAGTGGATGGAAGATCTTAGTCTCTTTGTCTCTTGTTTTCCTTTCAAATGAGATGAAAGACAAGAAGAAAAGGTGAAAGAAAAAGACAGCAGGCTAGAATTTGGGAGACAGACAGACAGACATATAGGAGAAACAAACCTGCACTTGAGTTACAAAAGGTACAAAGGAAGCTATGGCAGACTGGTGATGCTACAAAAGTCAAGGAGGGAGAGAATTTCACAAAGTTGTGGGTTGAGTAGGCTGAATTTTGAGGGAAGGTGATTGGCTTTGGTCATTAAGAGAAATGATTCCCTATGGAATCCTGAAATCAGATTACAAGATGCTGATTAAACAGAGAATAAGAAGAAAGGAAGTAGGACAGGGAGCTTAGATCCATAATTCTCCCAACAATGCAGAGAAGGGAAAGAGTAGTAGCTTCTTTCAAACTCTTTAGGTGTGTGTTTTTTGGTACAGCAGTTAAGTCACTGGTTGGCATGCCACATACCATATTAGAGTGGCCTGGTTGGAGTTCCAGATCCACTTTCAATTCCAGGTTCCTGCTAATGAGCATAGGAAAGTCACAAATGATAGCTTAAGTACTTGGGTCCCTGCCAGCCATATGGGAAACCCGTATTGAGTTTCAGGGTTCCTGACTTTAAACTAGCCCAGCCCTGGCTGTTGTTGGCTTTTGGAGAGTAAAATAGAGGATGGGAGATCTCTGTCTCTGCCTGTCTCTTTGCCTTTCAAATAAAATAAATTACTTAAAAAACTCAATCCTTTGAAATTTTCTTGAACTCCAAATTCCTGATTTTCTCTCCCTTTTGTAAATTAAAAGAGAAATATCACATTATATGCCAGAAATATATACCATTATCATTCAGCAAATTAAAAGAAAAAGTTGTTAAAAGTTCAGGACAAATATCATGTTTTCCCTGATTTGTGTTAACTAATCTACAGGGTACAAAAAATGTAATGTATGTGAGCAAAATTGACATTTTGAGATTTGATTAATGTTTGTAGCCTTTGTCTATATGCTTGATGAACAGTGGTTTTTCTACTTACTACTTGTTGAATTATTTAGTGAAGGATTAAGCTTGTAATTATAAAGAGGATGGAGAGTAAGAGTGAGTGAGGGAAGAAGGGAGGGTATAGTGGAAAGTATCATTATGCTCTTAAAACTGTATATATGAATTACAAAAAAAAGTTATTGCAAAAATTAAGGAAAAAGAAAGGAAATACAGAGGGGTGTTAGAGGGAGGGAGGAATGGAGGCAAGTATTACTATCTTCTTAAAATTGTATCTATAACATTGTTGCATAGCAGGTAAAGCCATTGTCTGCTGGCATCTCATATAGGCACCAGTTCAAGTCTCAACAGCTCCACTTCAGATCCAGCTCCCTGCTAATGCACCTGGGAAAGTAATGGAAGATGGCACTGGTGTGGGAGACCTGAATGAAGCTCCTGGCTTCTGGATCTGGCCTGGCCCAGCCCTGGCTGTTGTGGTTATTTGAGGAGTGAACCAGTGGATGGAAGATATTGATATCCCTCTCTCCTTCCCTCTCCCTCCCTTTCTCTCTATCTCCCCCTCTCTCTTTATCTGTAACTCTGCCTTTCAAATAAATAAACCTTAAAAAAAGAATCGTATCTGTGAAATAGAAGAAATCTGTTATCCTTGTATCAATAAATTTTTTTAAAAAGTTTCTATGGGGGGCCACGATCGTCAGCGGCCATGGATGACTGAGGATACGGCAGCAGATCGCACCGTAAAGGACATGGGCTCCAAGCTTTGCCTCACGTGTGCTTTGAATCACAGTGCCACTCAGGTCACTGTCCACCACTGGATGAAAGACAGAAGGCAAAGTGCTGAAGGAAAACACACTGCTCAAACAACACAGAAACGTCGTAAACTCGCCTCCTCCTCAGGGCTGGCGAGGAATCCCGGTGGGAGCATGCCAATGGAGGAGGGGGGAATAATTATGGTGGTCTGTAAGCCAGACTCTGTCGCCCCCTAGTGACAGGTTAGATCTGAGACAAGATGGCCAACTCCGGGGACAAGGTCATTGTGCATAGCTGCCAGAGTTAAGTTATTGGTCAGACATTCAGAGGCACTGCCCCTCTGGGACCTGCATATCAACTTTGACCCTGGCACGTATGCGTGTGACGTCAAACTGTGCGTGCCCACGCACTCTGGCCCTCTCTGGCGCTGGTTACCGTCATCTTTATCTACAGGAACTGTAGCAACCCGGATAAGGTGTTGGACGATGATGACACCGGTACTGTATCACCCCAAAGCAGTGGGTACCATATGAACGACAAAAGTAAGTACATTTGCCAGAGGAATGCCACCTTAGCAAATGCTTCTGGAGACTGGCGCCCGCTCCGTGCCATAGTCGTCTGCAGCACCTACAGTAAGGATCCTCCTCCCGCTGTTGCCTACAGAACCCCGAATTCTTTCACTTTTGTAAGAAAACCAACCCAGCAAAAGCAAACCATTAGTAACACAGATCAAGTGTCTTTCCTTTTCAACTGAACCAGGGTTTTCTGCACAAAGAATTCTATTCCTTTGGGGATGTTTGTCATTTTTAAATGTTTTAACTGGAACCCCCAAAAGTCTGTGAGGTACTGGAGGGCCACTTTGCCATCCCTCTAACCCCTCCACACCTTCCTGCTCCATCAGCCCACCATCCCCACCCACCCCCCTTCCTCGTCCCCACACCTCTCTGCCTTTCCCCTCCCCACTCTTGTGCTGGCCAGATCTGAGTAAAGGGGAAAGAGCAGCCCTCCCTTCAGGTGCCCAGTCACTCCCTGCCCCTTATGGAAGGTCACAGGCCACGTGAAGCATCCAGAATCCTGGATGCTGTCTGGTTCCGGTTTGTGGTTCCATATTTTCTGAAGGCCACAGGAAGTCCAGTGAAAGCTGTGGTTTCTCAGCCGAGTGGAACCTACCTGCCCTTAGGGTGACCCTTCCTCTGGTTTCCCAAACCCTTCCTGAGCTCTGATAGCAGTTCCCTCCTCACCTAACTCCACAAAAAAATTCCTATAGTACCTAGGAGTTATATCCCACACTATGTGGTAAAAGAAAAACCCTTTGTGATATACTTCTTTCTGGTCTGATTACCTTAATGTGGTTGGCTGGTGTTTTAGACTCTAAGCTTCCTTAATGGACAGACTATAGCTTGCTTCCTTCCACAGTGTCCACAAGAAAGGCCTTCAAGAACAATTCCTGGTTGTTAGGATGGTAAATATGGAAAAATTTTCTAGATATGTTCTTGATCTCAACACTATTGACTTTTGAGGTTGGATAATACTTTCTTTGGGGAGACTGTCTGGGAACTGTAGGAAGTTTGTTTCCTGGCCTCTACCCACTAATTGAGAGTGGCACATGTCTCCTCAGCGGTGACAACCAAATATCTCTCTAGAGATTGCCAAGTAATCCCTGGGGGTAAAATCAGCCCCTATTAAGAACCTCTGCTTTAGATGACCTGGCTCTAACCTATTTGCTCCCCTGTCTTCAGCAGAGGCAGTTCAATGTCATCCTCAAGTGTGATACATTGGTCTTCAATTCACAGTCTCCAGAAGGACACGGATAACCTTGTTGCTTCTTTTCAGATCTAAGACTCTTAAACACAGTCCTTTCTCTACTTCTCCATGAAGCCAGTAAATGGCTCAGTTATTCACACATAAACATCAAGTACGGCAATGATGCCGTACTTGCTGAATAGCAAAGCAAAGCTGGAGAGAGATGTAATTACAACAGTGGCTTGTGATCTTTATGCAATTGTAAGGGGAATATTTATGAATTTGTTCACAAAGTGCAATTGATGATAACACTTTTCCTTTTCAAAATATATTTTGAATATTAGATTGTCACTGCCTGTGGCCTCCTCAGAGACTGGCCAGAGATTGGAGAGATCAGAAAGAGAGGGAATGTGTAAAATAAAAGTATAGAAGTTTTCAGTGCCTGAGCAGAACAGAAAATCTAGAAGTTATTGGCTTTCACTCTTCAAATTAAACCTGAAATGTCTCCCTGAAACTTCTGTGTGTCACTCCATTGAAGCCTGTGGTCCCAGGAAGATGTTTATGTGTTAAGGGCACAGGGAATGGATGGGTATGGGTTTAGTTGGACTGAGGATGACAGTAAGGGAAAACTCTGATCTCTTGAATTGTTCTACCCATTTTCCAGGCTTCTGAGGTTCCTTGGTATTGTCCTGTTAGTCTTCCTACTGCTATATGGTGAATTCCAGTAAATCACTCAGAAAAACTTTATTGAGTATCTGCTAAGCTAAATACTTTGAATACACCAAAGAGTGATAGGAATAAAAGGAGAATTCACATGACATACTATTTTTTCCTGGTTAATTTTTTAAAAATAAACTTATCTTTGGGCTGGCATTGTGGTGCAACTGGTTAAACTGATGCCTGTGATGCTGGCATCCCACACTGGAGTGCCAGTTCCAGTCCCAGCTGTTCAGCTTCCATTCCAGCTCTCTGTTAATGTACCTAGGAGAGCAGTGAAGCATGGCTCAATACTTGGGCCCCTGCCACCTGCATGGGAGAACTGGATGGAGTTCCTGGCTCATAGCTTTAGCCTGGCCCAGACCCAGTTGTTGCATCCATTTGGGGAAGAAACTAGTGGATGGAAGATTCCCTCTCTCTCTCTGTCACTCTGCCTTTCAAAAAATTAAATAAATCTTTAAGAAATAAACTTGGGGCCAGAGCTGTGGTGTAGTGGGTTAAGCCTGCTGACTGCAGTGCTGGCATCCCATATGGGTGCCAGTTAGAGTTCTGGCTACTTCACTTCCAATCCCTCTCTCTGCTAATGTGCCCAGGAAAGCAGCTCAAGTGCTTGGGCCCCTGTACCCACATGGGAGACCTGGAAGAAGCTCCTGGCTCCTGGCTTCAGTCTGGCCCAGCCCTGGCTGTTGCAGCTATTTGGAAAGTGAACCATTGGATGGAAAATTTTCTCTCTCTCTCTCTCTCTCTCTCCCTGTCTTTTCCTCTCCTTCTCTGTAATTCTGACTTTAAATAAATAAATCTTTTAAAAACTAAAATTTTATTTATTTTTATTTTATTTGAAAAGCACGGATAGAGTACGAGATAGAGATCCTTCATCTACTGGTTTACTCCCCAAATATTCCCAACTGCTGGGGATGGCCTAGGCCAAAGTCAGGCAACCAGAACTCAATCCAAGTTTCCCATGTGAGTGCAGTAGCCCAACTACTTGAGCCATCACCTGCTCTCTTCCTGAACATTTACAGGAAGCTGAAATCTGAGGGGAAGAGGAGAAAGTTTTCCATCTACTGATTTACTACTCAAATGCCCACAACAGCAAGGACTGGGCCAGGCCAAAGCAAGGAGCCAGAAACACCTTCCAGGTCTCCCACATGGGTGGCAGGGACCCGAGTACTTGAGTGAGCATGTGCTGCCTGTCAGAGTGTGCATTGACAGGGAGTGAGATTGGAAGCAGAGGCACTGGGCCTCAAGCCAGGCACTTCAATATGAGATGCAGGTGTCCCAAACAGAAACTTGACCACTGGGCCAAAGCCCCCCCCCCCCCCCGTTTCCATATTTCATTTTACTTATTTAATTATTTTGGAAACCTGAAAAAGACACATTTAATAGAATGTCCATCTGAAAATTCATTTCAAAATAGAGACGTTCTCTCTAAGACTGTAAAGGCCACAAAAATACAAAATATATCTTTAAGGAAAAATTGAATCTACATTACACTTCCGTGTTCTAATAAGTGCGTTGAGCTTCTTCCCACCTCTGCTGGGTGTGAGGTCAGTTTTCTTTTCTTTTTTTTTTTTTTTGTAAAAAAAGATTTATTTATTTTACTTGAAAGTCAGAGTTACACAGAGAGAGGAGAGGGAGAGAGGGAGAGAGGGAGAGAGGGAGAGAGAGAAAGAGAGAGAGAGAGAGAGAGAGAGAGAGAAAAGTCTTTCATCCGATGGTTCACTCCCCAATTGGCTGCAATGGCTGGAGCTGTGCTGATCCAAAGCCAGGAGCCAGGAGCTTCCTCTGGGTCTCCCATGGGGGTGCAGGGGCCCAAGGACTTTCCCAGGCCACAATAGAGAGCTGGACAGGAAGTGCAGCAGTCGGGTCTTGAACTGGCACCCATATGGGATGCCGGCACTCCAGGCCAGGGCTTTAACCTACTGTGCCACAGCGCCAGCCCTGTACAGTTTTTCTCCATCTGCTGCATGTCCAGGTCGCTGTGGGCTGGCAGGAAGACACCCTCCTCGCTGGCACTGGCACAGTCATTGGAGTTCCCACTGCTCCTATCCTCTGAGGCTGCCCATTCCCTCGAGGTCCACGCACCTGGCGTGAATAAGCCCTCAAGGCTGGGCTTGTCACATGGGGAGGACACGACCAATGGTCTACACCTGGGCAGTGTCTGAGTCCAAGGCCGAGTCCTCATCATTGAGGAAGCAAAGGCTTGTTAGTTTCTTAGCGTCTGCATCATCTTCAGGAAGCCCAAGGATCGCTGTATCCACTCAGCATCCTCCTCATGCCTCAGCTTGTGCAGGCTCCTCCTCCCACTGAGCACACGTGGCTGCAAGCAGCGCTGGGGCAGGGCGTGGTGCCAGCTGGGCTCAAGCATGCAGATGGGTGTACTGCCGGCTGAAGACCAGGTGCTCCTGTGACAGGGACAGGTGGCACCTCAAGGACAGCAGGCAAGGCCGAGGGACACCAGGGCAGGCCTGAGTTCCCACTATCTTCACTGCTGTCTCCACAGCAGCAGCCAGCTGAGGATGGCTGAGGGGTAGGGGAGGGGAGTTGTGGGCAAAACAGAGCTCCCGGGGCCACGGAGCGTGGTACTTCTGCCACTGTTGCAGCACCTCTTGCAGACAAGGGTCCACACCATGGAGCCACTGGGGTGTCACAGGGAAAGGCTGTGCACCAGCTTGGACAGGGACAAACGATGGCTCTTGGTTGGAGGTATTGCAGGCGGCCTGGGGTTGCCATGCAGGTCTGAAGAGCTGCTCAAATCCAGCAACTCTGTCTGTCACTGGGGCCCCTTGGGATGAACCAAGCCAGAAGGACCCAGCAGGAAGGGAAGAGCAGGGCCCGTGGCCACCTGGCTTTCAAGGTTTCGGCCTCCACTTGCAGCCTTCCAGAAGCACCCATCCACAGTGGTCTCCAAAGGCAACAGATCGTCGCTGTGCCGCCACAGGTCAGCCTCAGAAGCCTTGTAGGCAAGGTCAGACTCTGGCTGTGCAGCTTCACAGTGAGGAGAATGACTATGGCTGGGACCCTGAGGTTTTTTTGTCCACCCCAACGGGCACTGGCCAATTGCATAGTTTTAAAAAGAGGGTAATACTAATTTGTTGTTGTTGTGTTTCTGGTCAGATTGCTATTTGCCTAGGTCTTTCCCCCAGTTCCTAGATTTATTATATCGTTTTGGGCCTTGCCCATCATATTTGCTCTTGCCCTGTGTATCTATAGCATATAGGTTTTTAAATCAACTCATGACCATGTAGATGCCCCTTGAGTTTGCAGAATGAAAACTCCATGAAGTCAAGGGCTATAGCTCTATATGTGCTCACCATCAAACTCTCAGTATACAGGACAATATCTAGCATACAGCAAGTGATCAATAAATATTTGTGGGATGAACTACTGAATTCTGGGGCCCAGATCAGCCTTTTTGGCTTACTTCTGCAAACATGCTAATATAAGAAGTAGTTGCATTTTACAGGAACAGGCTGTGCTCAGGCACTATTCTGTGAGTGCACTTTCCCCCTGGATAGACCTACAACTTTCAGCTGGTCTATGCAGGGCTGATACCAAGTCACCCTGTACTGGAAGGAGTTAAAAAGGAATGTACATGCCTATTTGAGTTTAACTTAGAGTGAGATACTGGTAACAAAAATGATTAGCTGGGCTAAAGTGAACTAATGTGGAATGAATCAACTGCATTTTACTAAAAAGTGAATGCATAAAGGTACTTCAGAAAGTTTGTGGAAAATGGAATTAAAAGATAATTTTATTTTGGTGAAAAATTTTTGAAATTTGTGTATAGTTTTTTCACAATATTCACAATATTTCACAATATTGCCTTGAACTTTTTGAAGTACCAGTGTGCACAATGTATGTTTTCAAGCCGAATAATATATCTGGGGTTTGGAACAAGTGATCAGTCTTTTATCACCAGGAATCAAGAAACTATTAGACAGGAATGATTGATTGCTCATGCTCTGGTCTAAATTTAGCATCCTTTTCTTGAGTCATCAACTGAGGACATCAGTATCCTAGAAAAGGTGAAGCTAGTATACATTAGACTGACTTCTTCCTCACAATAGGACACAATAGGGAGAGTTCGCAGGGCCTACAAATATTAAGTTCAGCCTTAGGAAGCTTACACTCCCTTTACTGCAATTCTAGTTTGCCAGCTTTCTTTTTTTAATTTTAAATGTGTATTTATGTATTTTTAATTGATACATTAAAGTTGTACAGGGACAGGTATTTGACAATTAATACACCAGTTAAGATGTTTCCATCCCATATTTCAATGCCTGGGTTCGATGCCTGGCTCTTGCTCCTAACTCCAGTTTCCTGCTAATGCAGATCCTGGCTCAAGTGATTCGGTTCCTGCTACCTATATGGGAAACCTGGGTTGAGTTTCTGGCTCCTAGCTTCAGGCTCCTAGCCATTGAAAGCATTTAGGGTGATGAACCAAGGGATGGGAGTTTTTTTTTCTTTTTAATTGTTCATATTTATGGTATTCCATGTGATGTTTTAATACATGTATACATTGTATAATGCTCAAATCAGGATAAACATATTTGCTGAAGCATTTTTCATCTTTTTGCAGTGAAGAATTTCAGAATCCTTCTAGATTTTTTAAAATATGCAATACTATACAGTTATCTATAGTTATTTCACTGTGTAATACAACACTATAACTCTTTCTTCAATCTAGCTGTAACTTAGTATCAGCTAATAAACCTCCCCTGTTACTCTCCCCAGCTTCTGGTAACCATTATTCTGCTCTCAAATTTTATGAAATCAACTTTTTTAGGTTCCACAAAGGAGCTCTTCATAAATGCAGCACTACGAGCAAAAGCTGTGGATACTGTGCTTGTATGTGGGAACACATTTTTTTTTAAAGATTTATTTTATTTACTTGAAAGGCAGAGTTAGAGAGAGAGGAAGAGAGAGAGAGAGAGGGCGAGAGAGGAAAAGAGAGGGAGAGAGAAAGAGAGAAGAAGAGGGAGGGGGAAGAGAGAGAGAGAGAGAGAGAGAGAGAGAGAAATGCTTTCGTATGCTGGTTCATTCCCCAAATGTGCAAAACAGTTGGGGCTGGGTCAGGCTGAAGTCAGGAGCCAAGAGTTTCATCGAGGTCTCCTACATGGGTTTAGAGATCCAGAGACTTCAGCCATCTTCTGCTGATTTCCCAGGCACAATTTCAGGGAGCTAGGTTAGAAGTGGAACAGCCAGGACTCAAATTGGCATCTGTATGGGATGCCCACATTGCAGGCTGTGGCACTGCATTAACCCATTGCACCACCACTCCAGC